>NC_091814.1:49012500-50262500 GCF_041296235.1 Equus asinus
ACTTTATAAAATCTGGAATGTGGCCTTACTATTTTTAAATTATAACAGAACTTTATAGCTTATACATTCTTGTTTTCAAAAACCATCTAGTCATATGTTGGTGGGCTCTATAACCCAGAGCCCACCAACGTTATTCAAACTAGCCAATCCTAAGCAGTTTCTCCACCCTGCTTTGCCTGTCCCACATAAAACACGATAAAGGCTCTGGGCCTATGCTCTCCCCTTGTTCCTCCTTCTGCCTCCTGACCAACTCTGGTGCTCCCCCATGTAGCCCTGCATGGTGTGTGATGCCTCTCATTTCGAGGGGAACTGGGAATAACAATAAACTTTTCTTTCAATGACACTGACTTCTCACGTTCCCACTCGATCATCTCTATAAATTAAGACCCTGGCATAAGTCAATATGATGGCTTCATATGATGAAGAATCCTTGCTTACCAGCATTGGACTTTGCATGACTAGCTGATAAATGTTTGTTTTGCTAAACCACTAAAATTTTAGGGGTAGTTTGTTACTCCAGCTTGGTTGAGCCTGTCCTGACTGATGCAAAATCCTCACTTTCCAGGTTTCTTTCAATGATTAGGAAAAAATAAATATGCATAAAGTATGTAATAGTTCATGATACAAAGTAGGAGCTCAAAAAATGTTAGTCATTATAATGATGATTCAGCAATGTCTAAAAACAATGTATGAAAATAAAGCAAGTACGATCTATCTGTTTACTACTCCAAGTGAAAATAGAAAACAGATTTTCATCAAATATGAAGGATTTGTTTGAAATAGTGACAACGCAGAAGATTGTGGTGTACAAAAAAATATACTTTGGCAGTTTGTTCAAAAAGATAGGGAGTCACCCTCTATAAAAACTGGAAACAAGAACAAAAAGACTTACTCATTGTGAGTGGCACTTCCTGGGTTAGACACCACAGACAGAAGACAAGGAATTCAAAAGAAAGCCCATGTCAAAATACAAGGGCAGATACTATAAATCATAGGCATCGCTTTGCCATGCAGTTTCTGCTTATGTGAACAATCTATGTAACCAGGAGAATTTATTTATTAAGAGGTAGTTAATGCACATAAGAAGCCACTTAGTTTGCTCAACTCTTTACAGTTTACAAAGCACTCTTACAAACACTCTAATAAAAGTCATACAACGTGACCAGGGCAGTCATTTGCTGTTAGTACACTAAAGAGAAGCAAGTCCCCGATGTACAAGAGTAAATGACTCCTCCTGCCCACTTCATATGCTACTTCCAAAACTTAGAGATTATATTTTTCTCTAACAGTAAAACCAGAAAAAATTTAGAGGCAACGGATGGCACTAGAATCCATACAAGTGACAATATTTCAGTCAACGTGGGACTGCATATATGATAATGGTCGCAAAGATCAGTACCATATAGCCTAGGTGTGTTATAGGCTGTTCCATCTAGGTTTGCGTAAGTACACTTCATGATGTTCACACAATGACAAAGTCATTTAATGACGCATTTCTCAGAGTGTGTCCCTGTTGTTAAGGGACACATGACTGTAATCTACAAACTGGCTACTCACAGTGCATCTATGGACCAGCAGCACTGACATCACCTGGAGCACTGTTAGAAATGCAGAATCTCAGGCCTCACTTTAGGCCTACTGTGTCAGATTCTGTGTTTCAACAAGATGTCCAGATGCTTCCTATGTACGTTAACATCTGGGAACCATTGCTCTCAAAGAGTTTTCATAATTGTGTTCCTGAGATTTGGGAATCTCCAAACTGAATCAGGGAAAATAGCATGTAGACTCAAGAAAATAAGACTAGAATATGATTGCAACCAATAAATCTAAACACTCAACCCCTTTGGCATATGCTATCTGAAAGTGGAACTTATTAATGGGAAGGGAGACAGACTGCTTGGAATCTAGAAAAGAGAAGTCCAAAAAGCAACGTTTTCCCTATGCTTTCTGCACTATTTGATAAAGATGGCACTCTAACTACCAATCTATACATTTGTTCTGAAAGATGACGAGTACATTTGATCATCAAAGTTGAGTGGCCTACATAATATCTTCATATCTAATTTCATGTTTTCCATTCAACTTTCTCATTATAATTTGACTTCCCATCTCATGTAATTTTTCTATATGGAGAGAACTGACCAAACAATCAGACCAAAACATTCTAGATCACTAGGAATTTTATCTTTCATTATAATTTAACATAGTGTCTGTCTATTTTTTAAATCAGTTGATTATGAGTGTGATTAGGATAAACAAGTCTACCTGAGTCTACTATGAACACACTAATAAAATTCGTTTTTCTGGATATTGATGACCACTTCCTAGGAACACAACTGTGTGAGGTTATGGCAGAATGGCCACACGATATATCTGGATAATGATAACAAGCATTTATTAAGCATTTAGCATATTCCAAAAGTCCTTTGCCTCTATTAAGTAATTTAATTCTCATGAGTCATATATTATTATCCCCATTTCACAGATGAGGAAACAGAGGCACAAAGTCAATAAGTTACTTGACTAAGTGATAAAGTGACAGAAACAGGACTTCAACCCAGGCAGTCTGGCAACAGAACCTGTACCGTGCTATGCTGCTTCCATCTTGTTTCTCAACAATTATTATATATTGGCCTCTTCCTCTCTACTTCCCCTACCCACCCCTTTGGGACTAAGTTCAAAAACATTAACAGACCTAAAGAACCTGGAACTAGAGCTCTCGACATAACCAGGAAATTAAAGCTCCAAGCCTCTGAAGGTGACTCTTTCTCCTTGTGGCTGAGGATGCTCCCCTGGCTTGCAGGTTGAACCACAGATATTCTAGATCCTAAGAAGACGTTATCTACCTTGCCTCTCCTTGGATTTGCTTCCCCTGGCCTTGAGAATGGAATGGTACAGAAGCCAAGGCTGGATGGGGCTAGGGAAGAGGCAGGGGACAGAGTTCACTTTGATGGGGGCTTAGGCAAGGAAGAGTCTAACTCAACAAGTAACACTATTGGGGTTTGGGCCAACAGTTCTACAGAAATACAGAATATGCTTTGCTTTGTCTGAACCTCTATGGGAATACTTTTCTTGGGAAAATCCTAGGATGTGGCTGTGGCCACACAGAACTCAAGGATTTGCAACTCCAGATCTCTGGCCAAATACTAGCATTATCCACACGACAAACATAACAGAAATCGCATATCATTTTACAGATAAGAAAATCGGTAAACTGTGGGATGAAGAGCTTTACCTCCACTCCTGTGAGAGGGGGAGAATGGACTGGAACATGTTCTCTAAGGTGTCTCCTACAACCTTTGCAGTCCTCTGCAAAAATGACTAGAATTACCCAGTGAATTGTTTTTGAGACATTAGATAAGTGGTTTGCAATTTGCACACCAGTGAGAAACAATACATTTCCATAAGTTACAGTAACACTTCAAATGAGATTTGTAAAACAACCACATGCTCCCACTCCCTTCAGTACTAAATAAACAATACATAATGAAGTCGTGCTGCTCAGTACTTTTCAGATGCATTTGACAATATGCTAAATACACGTCATCACCCTAGGGAGAAGCAGTTTAGTAAAAACGGACAGCTGTGTGAGACAAGTATAAACTTAAATTGAACCTAAACATTTAAACAGTTCAAACATGACTAATGACCAATAACTGGGCTTCTCCTATTTTCCTCCTGGTTCTTGGCAATATCAAAGAAACAAAGAATAACCAAACAGGCCATAACTAATAACCGCAGTGACTTACTTTGTCCTATGCTTGTTAGAAAAGTAAAATAATTTATGTTATTACGCATTTATAATTTATTTAACCAATCTCCCAATGTTCCCAAATACTTGCCATCTATCTACATATCTATTTATCTATATTTATCATTGTCTAGAAAACACTTAGGATAACTTCCCAAGGGTCAGAAGGGATTGGTTTGCACAGGGTCACCCCAGCAAATGAAAATGCCAGCATTTAATGTTAACTAATTTCTTTATAATCTTGATCATGGCAATCGATGGACTCATTTCACTGTTTACAAGGAATAATACAAGCATCTAAGTATGTATTTACTTAATCTTCTTTAGAAATTAGATTTAGAATTTCCACAGCACGTAAACTTAAGCAAGTCATCTATTTTTAACTTAATGTGGAGTATAAAAAGATTTGTAAAACTTGAGTGCATTTCTGGCGGTTTAGCGTATTTTATGCATTTCTGAACCATTGTTTACTTTTTCAAAGATTTAAGAGTTTAAAGAAGCATAAAAATTAATTGATTTATGTACAGTCAATTGGAGTGCAGGGCACTGATGAACTGTAAAGATACCTCCATGAAACATTGAGGGGAGAACAGATCATCTACCACGTCAAAATGAGGCTCGACAACAATGCAGCTGCACTGGGAGGGGAAGTGCATTGTAAATGAGGAGAGCTAATGCCGCAAAATAATCAATAGAAATACCAGATGAAAATAATCAATGTGTAAGAGCACCACATAAGAAATAATTTACAATTATGAGAACTGCAGTACAAGATATTCAGGATAAAAGTTAAAAACAATTCAATGCATGTAATAATTTTAATAATTATCAAGATCTACTGGAAAGAGTTTACTCCATACCTTGTATAACTAATAAGCAAGGTTGAAATAAACACTTTTATATGTATATATTGGTGCCAAGCAACTATTCTTTCTTTAAGTTTCAAGAAATCACTGAATCGAATCACCAGGCCAAATAGCATCACTTTCACCAAATTGTCATCTAGAAGGCTTGTATGAGTTTACTTTTCCACCAAGTCCGTGTTTCCCATACCATTGCTAACTCTGGAGATTGTTTTTTTTTTTTTTTTTAAAGATTTTATTTTTTCCTTTTTCTCCCCAAAGCCCCCCGGTACATAGTTTTATATTCTTCGTTGTGGGTCCCTCCAGTTGTAGCATGCGGGACGCCGCCTCAGCGTGGTCCAATGAGCAGCGCCATGTCCGTGCCCAGGATTCGAACCAACGAAACACTGGGCCGCCTGCAGCGGAGCGCACAGACCCAACCACTCGGCCACAGGGCCAGCCCCTGGAGATTGTTTTTTAAGTAAAAATTTTCCAACTTGCTAAGCAACAAAATCATATCGTATTATTTTCATTTATCTTTTATTTCCAGTGCAGTTGAGCACTTTTTCAGATGTTTCTTGGACTTTGTGTTTGTTTTAGAAATTTCCTGCTTATCTCTCTTGCCCATCTTTCTCTTGGAATATTTGCTGCTTTTCTCTTATTGACTTACAAAAGCTTTCATATATTCTGGCTACTTATACACCATATATGTTAAAAAAAATATTTTTGACAACTGGACATTTGCGATCTGATTGGTTCAAACAACTCTGATCTATTTGAGAGGCATGTAACTGCCTTATAGGCTATTTAGGCTCAGAACACAAAATCTGTACCTAGCTGACCTTACACACTCATTGGGTTTCAATGGCTCTTCTTTTTACCTCAAAGATAGAAGTCGCCCAAGGTTCACACCTGGGCGCCTCTCCCTTTCTCTCCCTGCATCTCTTCCTTCAGAAGTTCCTGTCCTCCAGTAGTTTTCACAACTCTGAGCTGATAATTTCTAAATCTATATCACTGTCCTTGACTCAGTCTACCCTATAAGCCAGTAGTTTGGGTTCATTCGCCTGGCAGACCCTTTCATTTAAGATTTCATTTGTTCGTGCACTCACTCAAATATATACAGCCCCTTAAGAATATCTAATAAATACGAAGTATTGTGAATTTTCATCATCTTGAATTCAAAGATTTCAAACCAAAGTTACCTGCTGCTCCACAACCATCCTTTCTTTACAATTTCCCTTTTTTATTAATTGTGTCACCAACTTTCTGCTGTTTTATCTAAAAAAGTCATGACTCTTCACTCTCTCTTGTCACCACATGCAATTAATCTCTGTTAACTTTTTCTCTAGTGGCTCAAAAACTAACTCTTTCCTTTTTCACACAGCTGCCATTCTGGTCCACGGCTTCATCATCCAGCCCCTGTTGAACTGCCAGAACTTCCTATGGGCCTCACCAATTCCAATCTGTTTCTCACTTCCTTTTGTATCTTGTCCTGGATTTCTCTTCCTGCAGTATGGCTCTGAAATAGCACTCTTCTGTTCAAGAATCTCAGGTGCTTCCTTTTGCCTATGAAAATTAGCCCCAAATCCGCCAGCCCCTCGTTAGAAGTTTCTAGTAGCTGGTTCCATCTCCCACTACTCCACGTGAGAAACATGATGTTTGCTTGGCATTGTTTCTGTACTGTTCTCCACATGAGACTTCTCACCTTTGCTCATCAATTCCGTCTGATTAAAGCCCTCACTTCTCTCTATTAGTCCAAACCCTAAACACCCAACTCTTCACAGCATGGCTCATGTCTTCTCTCTTCTGGGAAGCTGGCCCCAATGAAAACCAGAGTTTTGTTTTCTTAGAATTGGAGCAGATTTCACAGACTACCCTAAGGACCCTGAGCCTCAAAAATCTTAAATTCTGCTCAATAAAAGTTTATTGAACATTCCTTACGCACAAAACCCTGTGCTAGGAACTGGGGATGAGGAAAATGAATATGTGTGATCCTTCCTCTCAAGGAGCTCACGCCTATTGGAAGGGCCAGGCAAATAAATATACCATTTCATTAAAATATGGGAAGTTCTAAGGTGGAAGTAAACACAGTGCTGTGAGAGTGATAAAAGGGGACATTTAATCCGACCAGAGGTTCAGGGAAAGCTTCCTAGAAGAGATATCATATGACAAGGATGTCTTAAGATGAGTAAGAGCTATTAAGACAAAGAATGATGGGAAGAGAGTTCGAGACAAAGGAAACAAAATAATTAAGGCCAGGGACATAAACAGTGGGAAGGGAATGAGGAACTAGAAGCAGTATCATTAGACTGTAATGTTATGAGCAAGAACTTGTGACAGATAAGACAGAAAGCAAGTGGAGGGAGTAAGCCAGGAATGTAGGATTTTGTAACCTATATTAAGCACTTTCTACTCTGATCTGTAAATGATGTGGAGCCAGTAAAAATGTTTAAGCAAAGAGGTTAAATGATTGGGTTTTGTAAAGTATTCTCTCTATCTTGTAGAGACCAAATTTAAGGGAAGCAAGACAAGAGATAAGAGACTACATATTGCGATGCTCCAGGCAATAGAGGATGAGGGTCTGCAAGAGGACATGGTCTTGGGGATGGGGCTGAAGACACAGATTTGAAAAAATACTTAAGAGCTAAAACCATTAGATCTTGCTGTTTGCCTAGACGTGGAAGGCTCAGGGAAATGAGAGGTCTCACATGACCCTTAAGTCTCTGGTTTGGGCAACTGGATGGTGGTGGCAGTAACTAAGCTAGAAATGAAGAACCCATAGTACATTGTTGGGGGATTGCTAGTGAGGACTGGAGGTGATGAGCAGAGATGACAATGAGGGCAGTTTTCGGATACTTTGAGTTTGCTGTTCCTATAGGATATATGAAACTAAAGATCATATATGAGGTAAAAGCTAAAGATAAAAATTTGACATTGATTATCATTTCAGTGATAGATAAAATGATGATAGTGATGAGATTCTCCAAGTAAAGTGTGTACAGAGAGAAATGAAGCCTTTGGGGTAAGGCTAGAACCCTGGGGTACGTCAGTAGTTAATGTATGCACAGAAGAGAAAGAGGCCATAAAGGCCAGAAAGGAATGGTCAAAGAAGCAAGAGGACTGCCAGGACAGATTGGCTTCAAGGAAATAAAGGCCAGAGAGTTTTAAGATGGGGTGTAAGATAAGGACTAAGAAAGCATCCTTGGGCTTGGCAAGTCAAAGTCCATCTGTGACCTTTAGAAATGAGCGTAGGCTCCAAACTGTGGTGAGTTGAAGCATGGGTGAATCACAGTCATGAGGCATAACTTTGCTGAGAAGGAAAAGAGGAAAATTAGGGCAGAACTAGAGAGGATGCAGGACCAAGAGACAGCTGACAGGCTAAAGGAAAAGTGATGAAAGAAGGAAAAATGATAATAGAGACACCTGGGAAACTAGTGGTGGTTTTTTCATTCATTGCTTTAAGGAGAACAAAAGAAAGCAGTCCTCAAATATGTGGTTCAATACTCAACTGCTTCTTTCGGTCGCAAGCCCAGAAGAGAAATAAAGTCGCTTGCCTTGACAGAGTTCTCATCACATTTTTGTGCCCAGGAAAATTATGAAGTTTCTGCTCTCGCCAGGAACCAGAAGCATAGCAGACTGATGCGGCGTCTCCTAGAATAATTCAGCTTTGGGGTGTCATCATTCGCCTCTCAGGGAAGCCGAGTATCGTTTCTGGGAGGATTCACTGCGCCACCATGTGGTCAGCTTTGAGAATAGTATTTTTCCCAACTTTCTACAGTTGAATTCTGGGTTGAGTCACGGAAAAGGAGAATTCTGCAGCTGGAAGAGACCTTAGAGACCCTCTCCTTATCATAGAGATGAGGAGAGCAGAGGTGACTTTAATTTTTCAAGACGTCTTTTTATTTGAGCTTGCATAACGATATCTGGTGCATATATGACTGATTACTTGTATAAAAGGCATGTGCAAAAAGCATATACACAATCTTGAAGTTTTCACTCAAACCCAAGCTTATCAGACTCTCTAAGTCCAACACGTTTAATGAAATGCAGCAATTGGCGCAGATCTTTGTTCCTAAACTGATCTTTAGCAACAACCATATTGCCACGAGGTGAGCATGATACTTTGTATGAATTGAGCCATTTCAAATTTAGTTTAAAAGTCGATGTCAGCTCAAATGGAATAGTGACTAGGAAACATGCCTGCTGAGGATCAAATCCAAGGTGGTCGTTGGAAAGTCTTTATTATTTTAAGATATAAAAATCAGTTCTATATTATCATTTTGCTTTTCTCTTTATCATTTTTATCTGATAAAAGTAACAGATGTAAAGAAAACTTGGAGATTTCAGGGGAAAAAAATCATTAAAAATCATTCAAAATCGCATAAACCAACAATAATTTTCCTTAAGGTTTTGGCATTTTTAATTCCTTCTAAATGCTTAAAGTCAAAGAGTTCAAACTAGTTATCTTATTTATCCCATAGAACTAACTGAGAATTTAAAAAAATTTTTTTCTCATGTTTACAGGAATTCTTTCACCTTTTATTTTAAGCCCACCTAACCAAAATTGTCACCAACTCAGGGGCTTTAAACAAATGTCAAACAGTTAAAACAGCAAAGTAGACAAGATTTTGGCAACTTTAGTCCAAGATGGGGTCTCCAGCCAGGCCATTCAGTTGTTCATTAACGTTGTTCTTAATTATTTCTAATAGTCCTTAGTGTGGTGGCTTCCTCCCTGCATCTTTTTTTTTTTCTGGTGAGGAAGATTGGCCCTGAGCTAACATCTGTTGCTAATTTCATCTCTTTACTTGAGGAAGATTGTCACTGAGCTAACATCTGTGCCAATCTTCCTCTATTTTGTACGTGGGATGCCACCACAGCATGGCTTGACCAGAGGGGTAGGTCCGCATCCAGGATCCAAACTTGCGAACCCCAGCCTGCCAAAACGGAGCTTGCAAACTTAACCACTATGCCACCAGGGCAGCCCCCACCCTGTATCTTTTTATCTGCCAGTCCAAAGATGTTTCCACTGAACTCTAGATCATTTGGAAAGGGAGCATCCTAAATAAACAAAACTAGAACATTCTAAAGTTTGAAACGTTTCAGATCAAAGCAATGGACTCCTTCTGAATGTGACATTATTAGGAGTAGTATTAGTAATGGTGATGGTAACGATTTATGAAGTCCTTGTAAGTGCTTTACAAAGCCCTCATTTAATCATCTTAGCAACCCAATCGTACAAACGAACTGTTGTTAAGAAACGGCCCTACTTCACACAGCTAATATTCAAGTGGTCAGCCTCCACCCCAAACCCTGTTCAGGTAAGCAGAATGCCGTACTCCAGGACATTTTCCAGGTACTCAATGCTTAGCTGACCCTGGGTTTTCTGAGTCTTTTCAATCTACGTCAATGTAAGTGTGCCACAAGTATGGTGGGTAATACTCAGAAAAATATCTGCTTCTCTCTTTTGCCTTTTTTAAATAGGTCGGCCCAAGGAATCCACTTGCCTGAGGAAATACTAGGATCTTTTTAAAAAAGAAACACAAAGAGGGAAAATGAGCAATCAGCTTCTACTATACAATATAGAATTCCGCAGAAGACAATTTCTATTGTCTTGAGAGAGAATTTTTCCAAGTCCTTTTTGCCTCCTCATCAGAGACCCAACACTTACAGAGATCACCTGTAGTGTGGAAATGATAGAGCCCTGGGCCAGCCCCCTCTGAGGCTTGCTGTTCAAAGGTAAAAGGAATGTATGACTCTAGAAGAAAAAGAAGGATCTGTCCCCTTCCTCATTTTTTAATAAAACAGAGAAAGTTGGGGGAGGCAGCAGAGCAAGACTGTTAATCATGAGTGTCTTGATTGCCCCTGTTCCAGGCTTGGGGCCCTAGAGGCGGAGGTACATTAGTGTAACACTGAGGGCAGGAGGAGGTGCTTATTGCCCGCTCCCCATTGAGGCCTATGGAGAATAAATACCTCCTATACCAGCCTGGCATATGACCACATCAATTAGGAAGACCAGAGTGGAGGGAGTCTCTTAAGTTCAGTTTATCAAAGCAATCCTTCGTTCCCATGAGGTATGGGGCTAAGTCCAGATCCAGAAGACCAGCCAGTGGTCACTGCCAGTAATTCCACAATGGCAGTGGCCAGTGACCTTATGGCAGAGGCTGAGTTGGGTCTGTGAGCCAGTGGATTAGCAAGAGGTCGTGGTGGAGACCCACACGTGCAGCCAGTGGGAGCCAGGTTTAAGCAAAGCCAACCGAAGGGACACTACCAGGTTCTGAGCAATCTGGGAGAGAAATGGGGCAGCAAGATACCAGTCACCAACTTCACAGGAAAATGCTAGCAAGGCAAACAGAATCCAGGTAAACAGGAACATCACCTGAAGTCCAGAGAACACGCAACCCCAAGACACAAATTCTTCCCCTCAGACTTCCTTCCCCAGATGTGTGGATACCATCTCTGGGAGGAAAGGGGACAATCAGAAAGAATGCAGACTTTTTTTCCCTAGAGAGACTATTACCTAAAGGAACTGATTAAATATCAGATTGAACTAATTTAAATAAATATGAACATTATTAAATTTCTTCCCTTAGTAACCAACAAATGAGTCTCCCTGAAGAAGAGCAGATGAGCTCTATACAAAAGAAAGAAATGATATTTTTGGAGGTTCTAGGTTAAGGTGGCAGATATAACACACATCTATTTTCACTCTTTCCTTAAACCAGAACCACAGTAAAGAAAGCTTTCAAAAGACACAAGTCCATATGAATGGGAGAGCAGAAGAAGAGACCCCAACCACACAATCTGGAAGGTAGAAAGAGATGGACAAGTGACAGCTAACTTACCAGGTCTGAGAAAGCTGAGTCCCGTATTGACAGTAGACAAAGCTGGGAAGAACCAAAGCAACTAACATCACAGATTTTTCAAAGGGCTCAGGAACTAGAAGACCCAAGATCTCTAGGACTTGGCGTGAGAGGGCTGCCTGAAATAAGGAAGACTGAGTGAATCCTATTTCAGGAGCAGTTAGAATCCCCAGATTCCCTCATCATCTCCATATTTGCCTTTTCCTACCTGGGCAGAAGTCTGAAGATTTGTTCTCTGAAAAGGGTGGCAGGGGTTCTGGATCTGGAGCACAGTAGGTACAGTTAAGGGCATAGGTACCTGACCCAAAACACAGGAGTGAGGAGCTGTGCATGGTGAATGCTGGGTTCAACAAACTCTTTCCATCTTCCCCGACTCTGCTTTGAGAACTCTAGCAGAAAGACCCTTACACTCCAGGCAGGAAGTTGGAACCTAGCCAAATGGTCTAATTAAAGCAACGTGGTGCAAGAGACAGATATGATGAAGACCGTCTTTATTAAAAGACTCTCGCCTCAATTGAACCATCTTTTTAACTTGAGTACAGAATGTGCTAGTGAGCCAAGTCCAGGTTCTTTTCTGTCCTTGGCTTGTCTTGACCTTCTGCTGATTGAAGTTCCTCTGCTCTCTTCTATACCCTTCAACTTAGGCCAGCTGAGGACACGTCTTTCATCCCAAAGAATCACCCTGCTTTACCCTACTCCTGAGGGCTGCAGGGGGTGGTGGGACAGAAGCAGAAAAGACAAAGCAGCTATTCCACTTGGCCACATTTCCATCAGATGCCCAAAGCCTGGTCCACGGCCCTGCCAGAAGCCCCATGTGCGGTAGCTCCTGTGGTTCTCACTCATGATCTTATCCACTGGCTTCTCCAAGGGCCTCTTATAAACTCTCAGAAAAGCTAAAGCCAAACTATGACCCAGTGGCTCTATTCAGCTTATCATCTCCTGGGAGCAGTCACGTAATAGTGACAATATTGCTCTTTCTGTACACAAATAGATTTACACTTATTACTCAGATCTCCAGAAACTGCACAACATACTGTTTAGGGATTCTCACACCAGTGGTGAACTATAAACCTGAGTTGTCACAGGAAAGTGAAGATATGAATGAGCACAGCGTGGTGGCTGCTGCTGAGATCACACTGGTCTAGCCTGTGCGCTCACAGCTCCAAGTCACACCGAAGACCTAGCTAACCCTCTGGGCAACATTAGGGCACGTACGACATCTCTCTCAGTGCTTCTGAAAGAGAGGAACAGAAAGAAGACTGAGTCCTTCCCTTCCACATCGACGCAGACCACCCAGCTCTGCCACCTAAGGGCCCTAGGGCACCAGTTGTGTTGCTGAACAAGAGTGGGATTTTTTTGTGTGAGCATATAGGAAATATCCCTTGAAAATCCCCAAGTGTACTTAGGTGATGAGAGTAGTAGAGAAAAATGGTCAAGAGATTGAGCTTTCAGGTTAATGCAAACCCAGACTCCAAAAGCTACTAGCTATCTCCTGAGTCAATTTACATAACTTATCAGAATTCGTTCTCTTTATCTGTAAAATAACAGTTCTGATGGTCACACAGTTTTTTGTTCAATCAAAACCATTCACACAGTGGTTGAACAAATATTTATTGTGTATCTATTATGTGCCAAGTGCTGTATTAACTGATGCATCTAAACACATCAGTTAAAGAAAAGAGATTTATAAAACTTCCCTGCCCTTATGGAACTCATATTCCAAAGGAAGACATAAACAAAAAATAAATGAATAATAAATAAATATGCAGTATATTAGAAGGTAAGTCCTGGGGGTAAAAGCAGCGGAAGATTGGAAGTTGAGGCGGGGAGCAGTTTGTATTTTTAAGTAACAGGGTTAAAACAGGCTTCAACGAGAAGAAAACAACTGAGCAAAACTAGAAGCGAGGTAGGGATTACATGGCACAAGGCAAATAAATTCTCTTACTGCACACCACTCATGACACAGTAAGTGCTCAGTAAATTATAATGGTGATGTTGAGGAGGAAAAGGAGAAAGAAAATCTGCAAGAGATCAAGGTCCCAAATGAGCTGATGAGTGGTGCAACGGGCTGGCATTGGGCTGCTCTTTATGGAGATGACACTCTCTAATAATTGCAACTACTGTTTCTTGAACACTGCCTATGTGCTAAGCATAGCGCTAAATTTTAAAATATTTTGTCTCATCTAATCATTGCAAATAACCCTAAGAGGCCAAAATGAGGCTGACGGAGATAAATAATCAGCTCAGGGACGCACAGCTGTCAGTAAATTAGAGGTAGCCAGAATTTGGGCCAGGTGTTTCTAACACTGGCACTCTGAGCCCCAGGCTGCTCTGCCTCTCAGATTTGTTCTCAGACACCAGTAAGACGAGTGGAAACATGGGTCACAAGGAGGAAACAGGCATGCACGGAGTGGCGGGTCGGGACTATGTAGCTCCCTAAAGGGAGCATTTGATCATGCTGCCTCGCTGAGCAGGCCTATCCTGAATGCTATATAAATTAGACGTAAAATCTGCTAGACAGCAATACTCCGTGAATATAAAGTGAAAACTCATCGGAGAATCATTTTACTGGGGGTTTTAACATAATAGATTAAAACTTCTTCAAGTTAGACAGCCTTTCCCAAAGTGTGCTTTTCAGCACCCCAGGCCCAAAAGATGCTACACAGCAAAAGAAAAATTGGTGTTCCTGTGGGCGCGAGAGGCCCCACGTCTGCAGTGTCCATCCAGTGTCTGGCATATGGGAGGACCCAATAATGCACACGTGTTAACTGAGTGACAGAGAAATCTGTACAACCTGGTTTATCCAGCACTCCTCATACACAGTTGACCACAAAAGCCACCTGACTTGTGGGAACAGTGGTTCTATGGCACTAAGGCCCCTGCACAGAGAGAGGAAGTGGATGGTGTTTTCAAGATTCCTCTCAATCAATGGGGAAAACATCGTTTAAATTTAAGCTCAAATCTATGTTTGGAAAGAAAGCCTTCTCGTGCATTAAAATGTTGGGGGGAAGGTAGAAAGGCCTTGGAAACGAGAAAACAAAACTGAGAAATTTTACCCCATTCTTGGTTTCACAGAGTAACAGGCAGAAACTGAAACCAACAGACATTTCTGTTAAAGAGTTCAACTTCTGAGCCCTGCAACCCAGCAATGTTCTCAAATTAGCTAAAATAAGCAACGGGTTTCCCACCACAAAGCAGGAGGCCAAAACAAGTCTGCTGGACTCCTCAACGGACACAGCAGCCTAAAGGGCTCACACCAACACAGAAACACTGAAAAGAAAGGGGGAGAGAAGGCGAGACACCTCCTCCCCCACTTTCTCTGAGGCTATGAAGTCTGCCACTTGCCGCATGAGTGACAACATGAACTTAGGCAGCTTCAATACACCAAAAAAATGGGGGAAGTGACACTGGGTGACATTCTCCATGAGAGAGATGAGTAATAGAGTCAAAAAGTGCATGGTCTACTGCCCCTACAGACTCCAGCATAACACCTCCCCCACTGAAACAGTGAGCCAGCAACAAATAGCAAATGTCACAGAAAACAAATCTCTTACAGTTGGGTCCCTCCTCAGCTGAGGCTTGGGAGGGAGGAGGCCAGCTGAGAACACAGAGGTGGTGAAAACTCACACCATGAAGCCCCTTTAGTACTTTTATACACAGGCAACATAATTAGCATCCCTATGTGCCAGGGTCATGCTAAGTGTTTTAAAAATACTGTATCTCATTTAAATGAACATCAAGGGCAGCCACAAACAACTTTGTTAACAATGTAAGCATCATAAACCAAAAGGGGTTGAGAGATGTGCATTACACACACACACACACCCCCCTCCATTTCCAACCTATATTTTATAAATAAAGACAAAAGTTAAAGCAAGTAGTCATCTCAAGCCAGCCTGCCTTGCCTAAGTATCCATAGAAGAAGCAGGACGTGCTGAAAATAGATGAGCAAGGGCTCTTGTAATGTTATTCCCATACCCCCATGGATGGAGCCACTTCCTTATTTCCCCTCCTGCTGCTGCTCTGAGTCATTGCACAGCTCTGGTCACATGCACCCTGAATGCTACAAAACCAAACATGGGCTCCTAGTGACAGCAAAGTTTTAGCTACTTTGTAGAATTTTGTCAGGTCGGGGCTTCATTATAATACAGGATTAATAAGTCTATCCCTGTGACTCTCCTTCCATCTTCACACCATCAGCACAATTCCCTCATTCTCCCCACACTGAGTGCATAAGCAAAGAGACACAAGTTAGATGAAAGAGATGAATTTTATCCTCCTGTTGTTCACTGAGTAGATCCCCAGAGCCTAGAGTACATATCTGGGGTATAGTAAATTAAATACCTGTTAAATGATTATTTGCAGTTGAACAAAAACAGAACAGTCTTCCTCCGGGACATAAGATAGGACAAATCACTTGAAAATTTGGTCAAGTGTTTTACATTTGAGTAAACAGATGGTCCCCATGAATGAACTTTGGGACAAGTCTGTAGATTTTCTCCTTTTGTTAATTTTTTGTGTTTTAATTAATTCCTCAGGTGCTATGAATCAGGAATCTACAGATTGTATATGTTATTCTTACACAATATTCTTTTCCACAAGCACCTTGCTGCACATGAGTGTAGAATACTGTCACATTACAGAACAAGGTGGTAAGGGAGTGAAATCCTTGGATAAAGCAGAAATCTTGGAAAAGCTGTAATAGGAACAGACACTAGGTGCCCTTAGTCTCTCTCCCTTAATAATCCTTTACCCCACTTTATAACCTAACAAGTCTGTGCTTATAGCTTCGCTTGACACAGATCAGGAGTCAAAGACAGAGCCTCATTTTTTTTCTCTTTCTTGTCATCATAACCCAGTGAGTACTTTGCTCCCTATCTTCACTCTTTTCGATCATTTGACCTTCTATCATTTCCTCATCCATTCCTTCAAAATTGAATATTATTACCCTTTTCTCCTTTCTCTCCATTGTTTCCAGATCTCCATCTTTGGCTCCTACCCTGTACATTCTCATCCCATCTTTATTTCACACACTCATTCCTACTCACCCAACTGGGCTTTGTATTTGCTTTCCTTGTGGGATTATTCATATGTTTTCTTACTTTCTTCTTTCCATGATCTCCCACCTCCTTCCCTTTTTTTCCCAACCTGTCTTCTTCTAAAATTCTACTTCCTTGCTCTTCTCTCTAGGTCACTCTTACCCTTATGTCCTGTCAGATTATATAAAGTTTGGCTTCTACATTATTATTTAGAAGGAAAATGCTGTCATTCTTAAATGCCCATTATTCGTATCCTTGGATTTTATCTCAGATCCTTTTTGGTTTCTTCTAGAGTTTTTATAGACCAAAATGGATGTATAGCAAGATCTCATTTGAAGCTTCTTTGCTTCACCTGCAAACTTTACCACTACAGGAAAGGAATGCACAGGAGCCTTAGCAGGTTAGGAATGACACAGATGAGGGCATCATAGAATAGCCAGCTTTTTCTTCTTCTTCTTATTTCCCTCTTCCTTAGAGTTTCTGCCTGGGAAATTGTGCCCTGGAAATTATATATACTTAAATTCTGATTATTAGTGACTATTTTAAAAAGGCTATATTCCTTAATGACTAAAAACATATATATTTAAAACGTTATGTGTGTAAGTAATTGTATATACTTACATGCATATACTTATGTGTATATATATATACATATGCACACATTTATAGATCCCAGTGACCAATTAATAGAGCTCTGGAAAATCAAGTGTAGGAACAAAAGATAGAAATCAATAAGAGGAGGGAAACAAGACTATTATTTCTATCTAATATTTAGTAAATGGTATTGAAATTTAGTAGAAAACTGTTATAATATCAACTCTGGAGGAAGCTATAGAGCAAAATGATAAATTAAGAGTAAAATTTATCTTGAGAATCCGGGGAAGATACAGAGCAGGCTGTCAAAGCATCCAGACCAAGATAATTTCCATTTTTATTTCATATCCAGGGGAACCCAATATTTGTCTCTTGAATGGACCAAAGCTGAGCAATTTATCTAATGTGTAAAACTTTATGTGGTCTCACAGATCTTGACATCTGTGGTTAATTAATCAGTTTGAGTACTCTGTGTGGGCTAGCATGTGAACATCTCTTATCAAAAGGGAGGGAAGTACACCAGAGGAAGGATACCCTGCATTTTCCTTCTCTATACCACTGTTTCTCTTATTATCTGACCGCATCAGTTCATTCTTAACTACAGGTGCTCTTTAATTATTGCATTGCCTTTTCTCTCACCCTAACATTAAGTTTCTAGGAAAAGAGTCTGTATCATTTGGGAGGAAAAGAGGAGTAGTATTTATTTATTAGGTGTTCACTATGTGTCAGGCACTATGCTATGGGCTTTAACATTGGATTAACTCATTTACACGGACAACCATCCTGTGAAGTACACATTGCTGTTCCCACTTTACAAATGAGAAACTTGAAAATTTTAATGTTTTGTCCCAGAGCACCCAGATGGAAAGTGGAGAAAGTGAGATTCGATTAATTCCAGATTAACCTGACTCTATTATCCTAATCTTCTTACCTGCATAGGATCTACCCCAGTTCTAGGCATAGAGTAAGTACTCAGAGAATGATCCCCAACCTTTAAGGTAATAGCTGTAAAACCAAGCAAAAAGTCTCCCCTCGTTTCACACTTTAGTATTGCCCCCAAGCTTCCTTGTTATTACCACTGTATTGCCTCTCTCACACTTGGCACTTGGTCCTGCTATGCCTTTGCTTCCCTTGTGCAACAGTTCTCACTTGAAAATTCCCTACCCAGCATCCTAAAGCCTTAGGATGTCTAGACCCTCCTTGAGAGCCATAGAGCTAATAACGTATACACGTGCACGTGAAAGGAAGTTCTCTTCTGTGTACCTTGTTTCTCCCACTGCATGTAGCCTAGTACTGTACTGCATTCTTATCACCATTGTCGTCATCAGCATCATCACCTTGATCTGGTAATGGTTACATTGGTGTGTTTAATTTGTGAAAATTCACCAGTCCTGTGATTCGTGTACTTTTCTGTATCTAATAGATAGTTATATAAAAATGTTACATAAAATAGTAAGAATAGAGGAAATATGCTCTCCTGAACAGACACTCCTATTCTCCAACTCAGCATTCACCCTTGTGTAAGACTGAAAGCATGTGTTACAGTTTTAACACTTAAAATTATAAAAGGAAACCTTTAGGAATTTATCCTAATGAACTAGGCAGAGATGCAGATGAAAGATACACAAAGAAATTTGAGGTGATATTATTTATAATACTGAAAATTGGAAATAGTGTAACTGTCCAATATGAGGGAACTGTGTCTTATTAAAATCGATCTACTTGATGGAAAATTGGGCTTTCAAATAAAATTTAAATGCAACAGAAAATGTTCATTATCCAAGGAAAACCAAAAGCCCACCATATGATAGCAATTGGTTTAAAAATACACTCACACAGACATACATATATCTGTGTGTGTGTGTGTGTGTGTGTGTGTGTGTAGGTGCACTGCTATAGGGTGTAGTATTACATAGTGACAAATAAAAATGGCAAGTAATAGGATATATTGGAGTATATGAGGAAGTCGTTTGGTGTAAACCTAATTCGGCCTGATCTTGTCTTTCCAAAAGGACCTGACTGAGGCTGTTGAGCATGCATTGTATACCTGCTTTAGACATTCCCTATGGCAAGAACAAAGGCCCTTGAGATAAAGGTGCAACTTCCCTCCCCCTCCCAACGTTGGCATTTCTTTAAGGATTAAGCATCTTTCCTTAGGCTAGAAACTGATTGCTGTGCTCACCTGTGACCACCCAGCTCAAGACAATAGACTTGCCTCCTGCTATGGCCTCTGAGATAGCTGTGTCCATCAAGCGCTGTGCCAACAGGGCAATCTTGTGACTATTGTGGGAGGGACATTTCAATCATGTGTAAAACATCCTGTTGGGGGTATATAACCACTCTGTATACCTCACTTCTTTGGTGCCCTTTCTTCCTTTAGGAAGAAAGGCCCCGGGCCATGGTCCTCAGTTTTAGTTTGGAATAAACTCACCCAAATTTTCATTTATAGATTGGTTATGGATTATTTTTGTCAACATAGATATAGTCACGGGAACAACAAAAAAGAAAATGCCCCAGTGTATCATCAATATTTATGTCTGGTGGGTGGAATCATTAGTAGTTTTAACTTTTCCCTTACATTATTCTGCATTTTTCAACTTGAATTTATTTCTCCAACTTCACCTTCTCTCCAGCCGCCAAGTACAATATCCTCCTCTCGTCAAATCTCTTTTCTATTCTTTACCTTGCCTGACTACTACAGTCATAAAAAAACAATAAATGTGTGGAAATGCATAAAATAAAATCCAGGAAGAAAAATGCTTTAAGTGGTGATGAGCTTACATTTATAGGTGACTTTTGTTTAATTCTGCATATTTTTATGCACTTTCTAAATTTTCTTGTACAATCAGGGGAGAAAAAATTTTAAAAGATTAGGAAAAGGGGATATTTCCAGAATGGCAGTATAAGGGCACCCAAAAACTCTGCTCCTCCATAAAAACAATAAGAACGTTTTTTAAAAATTGCCAAAATAAACTTTTTTGGAACTCTAAAAATTAACCAAAGTCTTTCAACAATCTGAGGGGAATTTATTCAAGAAAAACAGCTAAATCTCAATGAGAACAGTGAGTTTTATGGCATTTTAACTTATCCTGTTCCCATCCTCCTTTCCTCAGGTCCAAGCTACTCTTGGATCCAGAGACCTTAGAACCATGGTAGCTATGAAAGCCAGCAGCCTAGCAACCACTGGAAGGAACAGAATGTTTTTGAAGCTCCTCAGAAAGCCCCATGCCCAGAGAATCATGACTATTTGACCTGTATACCAGTTCCTCAGAAAAGTCCTGTTCACAAGGTTTGTTGTTATTCGACCTGACTCAGAGCTCATTCCATAACAAAAGCCCTATCCTTGGGGCATTTGCTGAAAACAACCTGGTAATCGTTTAACAATGCAGTGGCCTGTAGCAGTGATACCAGCTGGGGCAAACAAGAAGCTGGTCAGAAAATCTGAGGATAAGATTTGTATAGGGGGCGTTAAATGTTCCAACATGTCTTGAGGATGCTCACATGTGAGGACTACATGCATGCCTAGGAAAGATATGAAAAGGCTCTAATGCCTCAACTCTGTCTGAACTAGATGCTCTGCACCAGCAGGAAGAAAGGGCTGAGTCACAGCTGTAAACTTCCAGAGTGCTGAAGGCCTGCCTCAACACACACAACAATCTCAAAGTAAAGAATTGGAGACTTATTGATTCAGGGAATTTAAGCCAATTCCTTGTGGCATTTTGACTTGTTTCTACCCAAACCTTAGCTGATCACTAAGCTAAGTAAACAGAGGCATCAGTGACTTCACACAGTAAAGAGTACAGATTTTATAGAATTAATTCAGAACAGTTAATAAACAAAAAGCAACAGCAACAATAACAAACAGGAACAATAACAACCACCACCACCAAAAAATAAATAAAAACCCTCAGGGAGAAAGGAGTTTGATTTCTAAAACTGTTACATTATATTATTTTAAATGTCCAGTATTCACCAAACAAAATAAAATACATGCAAAGAAACAGGAAATTATGGCCCAAACACACCAAAAACAGCAGTCAATAGAAAATATCCCTAAGGAAGCCCAGATGTTGGACTTAATAGACAAAGATTTAAATAATCTATCATAAATATGTTCAAAAATTAATGGAAATGAAGGTCAGTCCAGTTCACATGCTCTGTTTCAGCAGCCTGGGATTCACAGGTTCAGATCCCAGGAGTGGACCTATACAATGCCCATCAAGCCATGCTGTAATGGCATCTCACACACAACATAGAGGAAGATTGGCACAGACGTTAGCTCTGTGACAATCTTCTTCAAGCATGAAGAGGAAGATTGGCAATGGAGGTTAGCCTAGGGCCAATCTTCCTCACAAACAAAAGAATTAATGGAAACCGCATCTGAAGACTTAAAGGAGAGTATCAGTGATTGCCAGCCAAATAGAAAATATCAATAAAGATGCAGAAATTATGGAAGAATGGGAAGAATCAAATAGAAATTCAAAACATAAAAAATACAATAACAGAAATAAAATATTTTATAGAGGGGCTTAAGCAGATTTGAACTGACATGAGAAAGAATCTACAAACTTGAGATAGGTAAATTGAGATTGGTAAATTGCAATTGACATTGAGACTGAGACATACCCAGTCTGAAGAACAGATGGAAAAAACCATGAATAAAAATGGGTACAGTCTAAGAGTTCTGTGGGACACCACAAAGCATACCAACATACACATAATGCGAACCCTAGAAGGAGAGGATAGAGAGGAAAGGAGATAAAGAATACTTGAAGAAATAGTGGCTGAAAACTTCTCAAATTTGATGAGAAACATTAATCAACATATTAAAAATGTTCAACAATCTCCAACTGGGATAAATTCAAAGAGAAATACATCTACACACAGCATAGTCCTACTGTAAAAAGGCAAAGAAAGAATCTTAAAATCAGCAAGAAAAAAATGGCTTATCACTTACAAAAGATCTATAATGAGATCAATAGCTGACTTGCCATCAGACAATATGGAAGCCAAAAAGTGGTGGGACTACATATTCAAAGTGCTGAAAGAAAAAAATTCTCAAACAAGAATTCCATATCCAGCAAAACTTTCATTTGAAAATAAAGGAGAAAATAAGACATTTTCAGAAAAGCAAAAACTAAGAGAATTAATTGCTATCAGACCTCTTCTACAAGAAATCGTAAAGGGAGTCCATCAGGCTATGTGAAAGGACACTAGACAGTAACTTGGATCCACACAAAGAATTAAAAAGCATAAGCAAAGTTAAGTACATACAGAAATATAAACGACAGTATAAATGCATTTTTGTCTATAATTTTCTTTTTCTCCTACCTGCTTTAAAAGACAACTGCATAAAGTGATAATTATAAAGCTATGTTGATTGGTTTATTATACATACAGAGGTAATTTGTATGACAATAATAGCGTAAAAGAGGGTGGAGGGAATGGAACTATAGTGGAGCAAGTTTTAACGAAATTCTTCTAAGTTAAGATATTAATCATAAGCCTCAGGAAAACCTCTGAGAAAATGCCTTGAAAATATATAATCAAAGGAAAAACAAGGAAATTAAAATGGTACACTAGAAAATAACATATAAAAAACAAATAGCAGGGGCTGGCCCCGTGGCCGAGTGGTTAAGTTCGCGCGCTCCGCTGCAGGCGGCCCAGTGTTTCGTTGGTTCGAGTCCTGGGCACGGACATGGCACTACTCATCAGACCACGCTGAGGCAGCGTCCCACATGCCACAACTAGAAGAACCCACAACGAAGAATACACAACTATGTACTGGGGGGCTTTGGGGAGAAAAAGGAAAAAATAAAATCTTTTAAAAAAAAAAAAACAAATAGCAAAAGAGCTTATTAGTAGTCACATTGAATGTAAATGAATTAAACTCTCCAATTGAAAGGTGAATATTGGAAGAAATGGTTAAAAAAAATGACCCAACTATATGTAGTAGACAAAGAGACACATTATAGATTAAAATGCACAAACAGGTTGAAAGTAAAGGAATGAAAAAAGCACTATGCAAACAGTAACCAAAGAGAGCTGGCATGCTATACTAATATCGGACAAAATACACTCAGTAAAAATTGCTACTAGAAACAATAATGCTAATTTTTATGATAAGGGTCAATCCAAGAGGAAGGTATAAAATTATAGATATCAATGCATCCAATGACAGAATACAATGTGAAAAATATAGTGTACAAAAACTGACAGAAATGAAGAGAGAAACAGAAAATTCAACAATAGTAGTTTAGGGCTTCAATACCCCCTTCTAGTAATGGATATTGCAACAAGACAGAAGAACAACAAGAAGTTAGAAGACTTGAATAAAACTAAAAACCAAGTAGACCTATCAGATCTCTATAGATTGCCCCCCACCTCACCATTAACAGAAGAATACATGTTTTTCTCAAGTGCACATGAAATAGTCTATAGGATACACTATAAGACAGACCATAAAACAAGTGTCAATAAATTTAGCAGGTTGAAATCACAGAAAGTATGTTTTCAGACCAAGAAGAAATGAAATTAGAAATCAATAACAGGAAGAAATTTGAGAAAATGTAGAAATTAAACAATGCTTTGCTAAATAACTAATATGTCAAAAAAGAAACCACTAAGTTAATTAGAGAATACTTTGAGATGGAATGAAAATGAAACACAACATACCAACACTTGTGGAATGCAGCTGAAGCAGTGCTTAAGGGAAATATATAGCTATTTTTAAGTGTCTATATTAAAAAAGAAAGCATCAGTAATCTAACTTTCAATGTTAAGAAACTAGGAAAGAAAGAGCAAATCAGAAGGAAGAAAATAGTAAGATTAGAATGGAAATAAATAAAATAGAGAATAGAAAAATAATAATAAAACTCAATGAAACCAAAACTCGTTCTTTGAAAAGGTCAACAAAATTGACATTTAGCCAGACTGACAAAGAAAAAAGACACTCAAATTAATAAAATCGGGAATTAAGGAGAAAACATCACTGCAAACTTTACAGAAATAAAAGGATAATAAGGGAATACTGGGAACAACTGTATGCCCTCACATGAGACAACTTAAGTGAAATGGACAAATTCTTAGAAAGATACAAACTACAGAAACTGACTCAAGAAGAAATTGAAACTCTGAATGGACTATAACAAGTAAAAGTAAATTAGTAATTTAAAAACATCCCTCCAAGAAAAAAGCCCAAGTCCAGATGGCTTTACTGGTGAAATCTATAAATGGTTTAAGGAATAATTAGTACCAGTAATTCACAAATGCTTCCAAAAGATAGAAAAGGAGGGAACACTTTCCAGCTCATTCTATGAGACCAGTATTACCCTGAAACCAGACAAAGATATCAAAAGAAAAGAAAACGATGGACCAATATCCTTCAGTAATATAAAATAAAAAATACTTAGCATAATATTAGCAAACCAAATCCAGCAACAAATAGAAAGAACTACACACCATGACAAAATTGGATTTATCCCAGGAATGCAAGGTTGGTTTAGCATACAAAAATCAATGTAATACATGATGTTAATAGAATAAAAGGCAAAAATCAGATGATCACCTCAACTGACGCAGAAAGGTCATTTGAAAAAAATCCAACACCTATTTATAGTCAAAACTTTTAAGGTGCAATGAGTAGAAGAGAATTTCCTTGATCTGATAAAGGCCAACTGTGAAAAACCCACAAGCAGCATCGTAATTAATGGTGAAAGGTTGAATGCTTTATCCCTAAGATCAGGAACAAAACAATGACATCTACTCTCACCACTTCTGTCCTACAGTGCACTAGAGGTTCTATTGAGGCAATGGGAAAGAAAAAAGAGTAACAGGAATATAGATTAAAAAGGAAGAAGTAAGTTTATCTCTATTTGCAGAGGACACAATCTTGTATATAGATAATCCTAGAGAATCCCTGTAAAAGCTATTAGAATTTCAAAACAAGTTCATAAAATTTGCAGGATACCAGATAAATGTACAAAAATCAATTGCATTTCTATACACTAACAATAAAAAAAAATCTGACAAAGAAATTAAGAAATAATTCCATTTACAATACATTAAAAACAACAAAATATTAGAAATATATTTAACAGGGGCCAGCCCACTGATGCAGGGGTTAAGTTCTCACATTCCACTTTGGTGGCCCAGGGTTCGCCAGTTCAGATCCCGGGTGTGGAGCTATGCACCACTTGTCAAGCCATGCTGTGGCAGGCATCCCACATATAACGTAGAGGAAGATGGGCATGGATATTAGCTCAGGGCCAGTCTTCCTCAGCAAAAAAGAGGAGGATTGGTGGCAGATATTAGCTCAGAGCTAATCTTCCTCAAAAAATATATTTAGCCAAAGTAGTTCAAGATTTGTATACTAAACTACAAAATATTGTTTAAATACATTAAAAAAGACACAAATAAATGGAAAGACAGCCCATGTTCATGGATCAGAGGACTTAATATTGTTAAGATGGCAATAATTCTCAAGTTGATCTACAAATGCAACACAATGCCTATTAAAACACAGCTTTTTTTGCAGAAATTAACAAATTAATTCAAGAAATTCATGTGGAAATAAAAATGAGCTAGAATAGCCAAAATGATCACCAAACAGAAAAAAAGAACAAAGTTGAAAGACTCACATTTCACAATTTCAAAACTTACTACAAAGCTACAGTAACCAAGACAGTGTATTGGCATTAAGATAGACATATAGATCAATGGAATTGACTTGAAAGTCTAGATATAAAACTTTTACACTTATAGTCAACTGATTTTTGACTAGAGTGCCATGACAATTAATGGGGAAAAAATAGTTTTTCAACAAATGATTTGGGATGACTGGGCATCCACATGCAAAAGAATTACATGGGATCTTTACCTCAAAAACTTAATTCAAAATGGATCATAGACCTAAAATTAATAGTTTAAATCATAAAACTCTTAGAAGAGAATAAAGAGATAAATCTTTATGACATTGGGTTTGGCAACGGATTCTTAGATATGATGCTAAAATAATCAGCAACAAAAGAAAAAAGTAAATTGGGCTTCATCAAAATTTAAAACATTTGTGCTTCCAAAGGCAAGGCATCAAGAAAATGAAAAGACAACATAAAACAGGAAAAAAATATTTGCAAGTCATTATTTGATAAGGAATTTGTATCCAGAATGTATAAAGAACTCTTACAACTCAACAATAAAAAGACAACTCAACAAAAATGATATGAATAGACATTTCTCCAAAGAAGATATTCATACGGCCAATAAGCACATAAAATGATGCTCAACAACATTAGTCATTAAGCAAATGCAAATTAAAACCGCAATAAGATGCCATTTCATTCCTACTAGGATGACTAAAAGCAAAAAGACAGAAAATAACAAGTGTTGGCAAGGCTGTAGAGAAACTAGAACACTGATTCATTGATGGCGGGACTGTAAAATAGGTGTCATTTTGGAAAACTACTTGGCAGTTCCTCAAAATATTAAACATAGAGTACCACATGGCCCAGCAACTCCATTCCTAAGAATATACCCAAAAGAAATGAAAACATATGTCCACACACAAAAACTTGTATAAGAATGTTCTTAGCACCATTATTCATTATTGCCAAAAGGAGAAACAACACAAATGTGTATTGCCTGCTGAATGGATAAACAAAATGCCATAAATCTACACAATGGAATATTTTTCAGCAACTAAGAAGAAGTGAAGTACTAATACACGCTACAACACGGATGAACCTTGAGAACATAATGCTAAGTGAATGAAGCCAGTCACAAAAGACTACATATTGTATAATTCCACTTACATGAAATGTCTAGAATAGCCAAGTCCATAAGGACAGAAAGCGGATATGTGGTTTCCAGGGACTGGGGGCAAGGGGAGAATGGGGAGTGACTGCTAATGGGCAGTTTCTTTGGGGAGTGATGAAATGTTCTGGAATTAGATAGTGGCGATTGTTGCATAAAGCTACAAATATACTAAAAGCCACTGAATTGCACCCTTAAAAAGGGTGAATTTTATGATATGTAAATATCTCATTAAAGCTGTATTGAAAAATATATTGAGAAATATATAACAGGCAAAAATGTCCACACTTTACTCTCCCCCATCCAGCTCCCCTGCATTCCCCTCAGTTCCCTCCCACCCTTCCTCTTCTCAGTCTGTGCCTTCCTTCTTCTCTCTCTGACCATCTCCCCTCCTCCTCACTCACTCACTGTCCTGGAATTCGTGGGCTCGCTCAGCCTGTGTTTAGAAGACCTTGTGCTGAACCCTCTTGCTTTGCATATGAGGACTTTGAACCACCTGGAGAAGTGACCAACCCACAGAGTTAAGGAGTGATAGGGCTGGGGGATCTACAGTGAGCAGTGTTTTCTTTATGGGCCCTTGGGGCTTTCTATTCCCTGTGAAGAGAAAGGGCCTCTACTATAGGACCTCAAACCCTGGGGATTCCCCTCCTTCCCTGGGACTTCCTAACCCACAAGTTAACTTCGGAAACTTTCAACCTAGACTTCTTCTTCCTGGGCTCTCTCTTCCTCTCTCCCTAAACCCTTACAACATTCTCCTCTTCCCAAACTTCTCCTCTACTCCTCACCCTAGCCACCTTTCTCCTTCCTGTAACTCTGGCAGCTTTCCTCAAAACCCCCTCTCTCCCTCATTTACCCCCAACATCTCTTCCAAGTTTGCTGCTGCATCCCCGGGTCCACCCTCCCAAATCTGGCCATAGAGCAAGAAGATATAGGTTGTTTGAGCCATGTGATAATCTCCCAAGGAATTGAAGTCCATCACCAAATTTCCCTACAAGGTGGGCAATGGATCACAGTAGCAAGTAACTCTTTAATAAGACGCATCGTTGGCTCTTGAAAACTGAAGCATCTTCATTCCCTGCATACGACTCATCTTCCTCTGAACACCCACAAGCTGACAGGGGTAGAATCTAAGAAAGGAAGAAGGAAGGACAAGCTTTCACTTCTCTGAGGGGTGGATAAGTCTTCCTCAGAGCTTAAAATTTTCTTAAATATGAGAAATTAACTGATACATACACTGTGAAAGTGACTATTTTGTATCATTACAGGCCACACACACAAATACTCTCCAATGACTGGTATTACTGTAATTTCTTTCCAGTGGCTGACCTTTCCTCCTACAATTATGAAGATTTCCTAAGAACTGATCAGATTGATTGAGTTAGACAGTTCTAACTCAATTCTTCTCCACCTTCCCTGAGAAGTAGGAGTGGGGGTGTCTCTACACCTCATACTCTCGCTCTCTAGGGAGCCCTGGGAGTAAACCCACATGGCTCAATCAGGCTCAGGGATGGAAAGAACAGACAAATTGGCTTCATACCAACAACAGAAGGGGCTTCAATGGCTCTCCTTCTCCAACCGCTCCAGGGCTGGCAGCAGGGCTGGCTTTATAGGGATGGGGCTTGCATAGTTGCAGAGGCCCATAAGATTGGTTTAATACTCTGATGTCACTGTCTTGAAATTCTTAATGATTTTTGAACTAGAGGCCCTGCATTTTCATTTTGCACTGAGCCCTACAAATTATGTAGCTTGTCCTGGCTGGCAGTCATCCATGGGAAGAGGGGACCTATGCTAAGTCAGCTTTGGTCCTCTTTTCCCTCCCCTCCTGTTTTGCAACAGGTTTCCCTGGTCTTTTGCTCCTGACATGGGGGATAGAAAGAGAGAATGTGAGGAAAAGTTGAGAAGGATATATTTTCCCGTGTACAGAAGTAATCAGTTCAGGGCCGATATTCTGTCGTTTTCTGGGAATGATGAAGGTTTTATAGATTTTCTTTTTAAGAAAAGAAAGGGTCAATCATGTAAGATAAAGAAATAAAGAAAAAAGAAGTAAAGAATAAAGTCTTTCTGTGTGTATATTAAAGAATACTGTGTGCCAGACACCACATCAAGAACTTTATGTAAATCATCCTGTTTATTCCTCCGAACAAACTATAAGGTAAATGCTAGTACTAGTCCCACTTACAGATGGAGAAAACAACACTTAGAAAGATTAAATAACTTGCCCCGGATCACAGAGCAAGAAAGGGGCACAAGTGAACTGACCCCAGATCCAATCAAACTGCAAAATGCATGTGTTCCATCACTAGGCTATGCAGCCTGGGCTGGGGGTTGGTTTGCACGTAATTTTGATGGGAAACGATTATTGAGGGCTAAGTGCCAAGCATTTTTCATCTATGCACTCACTTAATCCTTGCAATACTCTGTGAGATATTTTATTACCTCCATTATATAGATGAAGAAACTGAAGCACAGAGAGGGTAAGTAAATTGTCCAAGGTCACACTGCTAGTAAGTGGTGGAACTGGTTTTTTAAATCACACTATCTGGCTCTAGATTCTGCACTTTTAACCATTTCCTTATTCTGCTTCAATGTGGGAAAAATTACCTAATAGAATATAATCTAAGATTTCCTCTGAACATAAAGAAGTGTGGAAAAACTACCAACTTCTTTCTTTAAAAATCCTAAATTGACTAGGGAATATAATATTCTGATATGAGAATGCTCGATGCATTTCATAGTGCCCGCCACTCAGGAATTGGCAATCAGCATACCTCCCCACAGCAGTCACCATGTTGTTCTCTCTCACTTTCCCCTCCAAAGCCTCCATCATTCCATGAAGATATGTCATTTTTCCTTCTCCCTCCATCTTCAAAATTCTCTTAGTAGTAATCCTTGACTTTTCTCATGTAAGAGACACAAGGAAATAGGCATTCGGCCTACACATGTTAACGGCCTTCTCTTCCCTTACACCCACCAAGCCACACTGTCCTTCCTCTGACCTGTGGCCTACTCAGCTAGACCAGGACCGGCTCACTCAGAAGTAGAGCCATGGCCTGGGAGGGACAGTGGTCAACAGGAGAATTTCCAAATGAATAAGATGACCTTCAGGTCCTCTTGTGTTTTCTCAGCTCACTGTCTCTACCCAGCCTTTTCTTCAGTGAGCACCTTTTTTCAAAAGAAAACAGTCCTGTTTTCTCTCCCCGGAGTGGCCGCAGTGTAGGAAACCACACACTGACCTATATGTAGAGACAACCCTGACGCATGTGGTTGAGAAATACACCGGCTGAGCAGGGTTTGGGGCACTAATCTTAGCAGTATCACTGGATTATTTCACTGGTTTTTCGTGCAAGTTCTCGAGATAGGAGGGGTTTTTCCCTGATGGGGTGTGGACGAAAAAGAAGAATGAAGAAGGGGAATTACTTGTGACATTCACCGTCCCACTCTACCAGATGACTTGGTAAAATAATTTCAAAGGACACTGCTCAATAATATTAACAGTTCTGATCCCCAGAATGGGCTGAATTGCTATAATGTAGTATTCAAAGACAAAGTTGGATTACTTTTCCTCCAAAACAACCAGAGGATGCCTGTAGACGGTTCTCGATAGATTTCTGAATTAGTACTGATTTGTATTTGTCTCTATTAATTTCACGGATGTGCATTTTCTCCCTACTTCCCCAGCCAGACTGTAAGTTCCTTCAAGGAAGGAACTGTTTCATAATCCTGTTGCATACTTCATTAGACATTTCACAGTTCTGAGCATATTACAGGAAGCCGCAATCGAGGATCTCCCAGAAGAATCTGGGAGAAATATATTCCATCAAGAGACAGCGGCAACGTCCTTTCTTGGAGCAATTGGGGTAATCAAAACTTTTTTAGATTCCCAGGGGCATAAGCTATTAGTTTGTTCAGCCATCTTGAGATGGAACAACGCTTGTGTTTGAGGCTTACTCTAAGAAAAGGAAATCAGACGTTAGGTTCTTCAAATCAGACATTTAATTGTGCAAGAATTATAAGTAAATAAATAAACTGAGCTACATGTACCCTTTGGCAGGGAAACATCACCCAGAGAACTTGGGATTTGGCAGAGTTCTGCCCTCTTGAAGTGTACTCTACATCCTCGAGGCCCAAATGAATTTAAGAGTAGTAAACACTAACTCTCACATCCTACCTCTTTTTTAATAATAAACTCTTACATTTGCACACAATTTTATATTTTTCAAAGTCTTTTGATACCCGTTATAAAGATTGAGCTCACTTTGATCCAAGGGGCTCGAGCAAGGAAACATACACCCAGAGAAATTAATTGACTTGCCAAATGTCAGAAAGTTCAGGGAAGCTAGGATAAAAAACCCAGAGGGCTTCCAGTACAGTATCATTCCTCCATGGTCATGCACTTCATTGACAATCATTCTTTGATGCAATCTGTTGACAATAATAGCTTGTGTATGAATTTCAACATACAGTTTACGAAGTACATGCTTTAGACTTTGCACATACCCCAGTCTCATTGTGTTAGCTCATTCTGGTTTTATTAAGCTCCCCAGATGCCAATGCATCTTCTTTCTTTTCCTCAGCCTTATTCTTGACTGTGGTTCATAACAACTTCTAGTTTATCATCTCCATCTTAGTCTGAATTTTTTTCTTGATTTGTGTTTCAGCAGGTTCCTTGCTTTTATACTGAAGTTATTTTTCACTTGTTTAGACCAATCCAAGTGTGTGTGTGTGGGAGAGGGGTGTATGTGTGCACTTCGACTACCATCTAGGGTTTGTTTACTTGGTTTTTGGCTTATTTATAATTTCTCTTCTTACAAAAATGTGGATGTTTTCGTTTTCAGGTAGTATCAACACATTTTTGTGTTGGCTTTTCATCCCCCAAGGAGTTATTTTTTTAATGATTCTATCTTAGCTTGAGTTATCCAAAAGCAGAAGCAGTTGGGTATGGGTAGTTTATTTGGGAAGTGAACCCAGAGAAAGTGAGTAAAACGAGACAAGAAAAGGAGAAAAGCCAATAAAGGATATGTCAACAGGTGGGTCATCAGTGTGGGCCGCTGGGGCTGATCTCTCCTGAGAACTTTTTGAGAAAACATGAAATGTGCCTCAGCATCACATCCCTTTCCCTAGATACACACACACACACACACACACACGCATACACTTCGAGGTAGCATCTGCTTGCTTTGAAGGTTGATCTCAGAGAAGAGGAACAAGGCCAAAGCCAGGAATCCAGATTGGGGCTCATATTTGTTGGAGAAGAAGGTCTAAACGAGTTAATAAATATAAAGAAAACTTGGCCAAAGCTAGAACAAATCCAGTTCTTCCCTCAAAGCCTAAGAGTCTCACGTGGTGATAGAAATAGTCAACGCTGTTTTATGACCCAGGAAGAGAAATCTGCCCATTCTCAGACTCAATCTTCAAACGGGGACAGAAAACACGGTCAAGATCAAAGAATTATTAAGAACTACTTAAAACCAACCCAAGAGTTGAAAACAAACTCATAGTGGAAGAAATTTAAAAATGAACTCAGCAAAATCATCTTTAAGATGTTCAACTTTAAGGAAAATAGCTTGTCTTGTCCCAATTTGGGCAAAGTTTTCTTGATACCTATTAGCTGGTGCTGGAGCTTCTGTCTGACTAATACAGCACCATCTGGGTTTCTGACCTTGATCTTTTTCCTGACATCTGAGACCCTAAGGGATGATAGGGAGCGGTAAATTTAGTTATTCCCAGTACCTTTTGCAGATAAATTATAATCTTGGGAAACAATTGCCTTGTTAGGTTTCTCAGTAGTAAAGTTTTATCCCACAGCACCTATAGATCCTTACATGAAGCCCCTTTCTGCTATTAGAGAGCCTATTGTTTCTAATAAGGTGACTGGCTGAGAATCTTGACGTTTTCTTTTCTAGAACCTATGGAGGTTTCCATTTGAAGACTGACATTTATTTGTGCCCCGTGGAGCTCTAATTTTACTACAATATCTCATTGCCACAGTAATATAAATGTCAGTACTTGGGGGCAAAGGTGTCTGACAAAAAGCATCAAAATGAAAGAAAAATGCTGCCAAGAAGACAGAAAACTTTCCCTCCTAGAATTAACCAGAAAATGGTAACAAAGAAAGTAACCAGATGCTAGCAAGTGATTACATCCATAGGTAGTATTACACATAAAAGAACCTGGCCCAGTGATGTAATCTAAGGCATTTCAGGAAAATGCTAAGTGTGAGCTCTGTCTTAGAGGACCCTAGATAAGCGATCACATGTTTGTTTCAGTTTCTAAATCTGATTGATTAAGACCTGAGCAGCAATCTATTGGGTAAGGTATTTTTCACAAACACCTTATGTAAACCTCATGAGAACTTTGAGGAATGAGCATTATTACCTTTATTTTACAGATGATAAAATGAAGCTCCAAAAAGTTAAATGACTCACCTAAGATCACACAGCCAGTAAGGAGCAAATCCAGGGCTTCCTCTGGGGTCTTGAGATCCAAATTGAATTCCCTTCTCTCTGTGCTAGGACTAGTTTCTACACACAAGGGCAAAATTCGTTTGCATCCAGAAAGATTTAAGCAGACTTTTGTCCAAGTTGTCACTGAATAATTTTAAATCCAGATATAAGAAAAGGAAGAAAAAGAGTAGAAAAGGGAGAAAAATGGCAGAATGGATTTTTTTTAAGTTTGAGAACAGTAATGGTTTCTAAGCAGTTGAATTAAAGATAATAAGCAACTTTCTTAAAACAAACTTTCTTCACAATAGTGCTAGGTACTTCATTGTCTTTATCTGTCTTATTTATTCAAATTTCAGATCTTTTCATTTCTAACCCATTGCACCAATCACAACGTAACTGGCATCAATTCTTAAATGGAAAAGTATTTATACAACATGAAATTCAGATCACCATATACTTGTAGAAGTGTACTGAATTTATCTAGAATTAAGTAATTCTTCCTACTCTCTGATGGGTACCTGTGGAAGGAAAATAAACTCTCTGAAGCCTTCTTTGATAGCTGTCAAGTAACGAAACTTGGCTGAGAATCATTTCTTGTATAATTGTCCCTAAGTTCTTCCATTTCTTTAATGACTTCAACATGAAAAAGAAGTTTTATTCTGGTTATTTTTAATGATAGAAAGCATCACTGAATAGTGACAATTCAGTAGATGTGGTGCTTAATAGATGGAAAGTAAAAAAATTGCAGAGGAGACACCAGATTCTGAAAAATCCAACTCAAGGTATACTATAAAACTAAATTCTCTTTACTGCATCATTGCATCTTCCAAGGCTGTTATGCCAGAATCACATCTTTTCTTCGATTCCTCTACTCCTAAAGACTATAGTCACTGCTCAGTCATTTCACTTCCAAAATAATTTCCCATTAGAAATCACAAAAGAACCAGAGAATCTAAGAATTTTAGAGTCAGAAGGGCCCTCTGAGTTATATCTGCTTCCACGATGCCTGGAAAGATAACAGTGAAAGCTATTTGTTACCACATGTATAAAGTTGGGATTTGAATTTCCTTCTTTTAAATACAGTGTGATTCAGGGATGGCAAATTACGGTGAACCTAGACTCCCTCTGACTACCCACACACCCAAATTCAGCACATTAGAAAGGAATGGAATAAAGGGACAAGAAGGGAGCAGATCCATAATCTCCTTTCGTGTGATGAGTTACTACAAAGAACTGAATGGGGAGTGGATGTGTGTGTGTGCCATGCAGAGAAATACCTCTTGTAAGATGGCCATTTATAGGGGCCAGCTGAGTGGTTAAGTTTATGCATTCTGCTTCAGCGGCCCAGGGTTTCACCGGTTTGGATCCTGGATGAGCGCCTGGCACCACTCATCAAGCCGTGTTGAGGCAGCGTCCCACACAGCAGAACTAGAAGAACCTACAACTAGAATGTACAGCTATGTACTGCAGGGCTTTGGAGAGAAGAAGGAAAAAAAAACAACAAAGGATGACTGGCAACAGATGTTAGCTCAGGGCCAATCTTAAAAAAAAAAAAAAAGAAAAGAAAGCAAAGATGGCCATTAAGAGACACTATCACCTTAAGTAATATTTTAAGTTGCTTATGGCTCAGCTCCCCCTTCCTATAGCATGTTGTTTCTATATTGAGCCAGTTAATGAAAAAAAGTAACTTGTTGACACATGTTAAATGTGTGGTAATAAAGAAATGAGAAGAAAATAGTTTGCATAGTCCAAGTCAACTCTCATATTTCAAAAGGAAAACAAAGAATATAAATTTCAATACCTCACCCAAATCTTCTGATCTTAGCTTCTCAAATAAAAGTATATAGCCCTCATGTACATTCCTTCCTCTCAAAGACTATTCTGGAATACTTCACTTTGATTAGGCCTGCTCTCACCACGAAATGCTCACAGAATACACCTGCTGGGTATGCAACGTCCACATCAGATAAATGAGAATGTTTGTGAAGCTCACCATTTTGAAGGAGTTCGTCACCATTTGATCTGTTATTCCTGAAGCCAGATGCCCCTGTGTAGTCCTCAGCTGGATTCCTCCCTCTGCGGCCCTTAACAAGAAGAAAAGTCTCTCTATTCCTTCTCAGCACCACCACTGACATCTTGTTTCTCTGTCTTCACTCTTTGCCTTCTTTTTGGCTTCCTCCACTCCCCAAAGCAGCCATTACCCTCTTCTGTCTGCCAGTGTGATGAGGCATGAAACCAAATTGACACATTACATTCCAACAGAGTCCATACTGATTGCCTGGTAACAAAATAAAAAACAAAATATAAACAATGCAGTCATGTTCCATTCTAGAGAACTTAGGTCATTTGTTGAATTCATGCAGGCTATGAGTTATCCTTTTCCAAATGTCTTCAGAGACTTCACTCCAAAATGTTAGAAAAAAAACAAATAAGCAGGGCTGGCCTTGCATGAAAGCAGTGGACCCCTCAGTGTGACTTGGGGCCCTAAAGGTGATGCTGGAGATTGGGGGAGGATAGCAGGGATCTGAACGAGGGAAGAATCACAGAGCTACCAGAAACTTCAGAAGTCACATGACCCACCTACTTAATTTTTACAGTTGAAAAAGTAGAGTGCGTAGACTAAGAGATTGCTCAAGATCACTTTGCTGTTTAGAAGCTGCCAAGAGTTAATCCTCCAATGTAACAATGTTTTGGTTTGTTTCTTTGTTCTAATTGCATTGCTTCTTCAAAAAAGGAGACATACTGTTCATACCACACCAACTGTTTACCATAAACCATATAACCAGACTCCTGGTTTTTTTCACCCTAATAACTAGACTTTGCTTTTCACCCACTCCATGGCTGATCATCTTTTCTTATATCCAGGATACAGGTGACCTGCTAATCTTCTCATTTTACCTAGTCGGTTTAGTGGTTTGGGGAAGTAACTTCTGGCCCCTCACAGGGCTCTGACCCTGGCCCTGTATTCATTCACTCTATGCTTAGTCTTTCAGCTCAACACATGATGCCCCAAACTGCTCCCATTCTCCATCTTCAATTTCTTATCTCCCTTCACTCCATTGGGCCCAGAAATGAGTTAGATGTAGCCCTGCTTCCCTCCTCGCCCTCCCCCTCTCGAAGCTTGCAGAAAACCCCACAGGGTGGATAATATACTTGAAGGGATTCTGGACTAACGGCCCATATGGATCCCTTGAAATTGCACTAGGTACAACTCCCTGAGTACAGGCTTCTCCTAACAAGGACCTCCACCCAGCAGCCCAAAGATAAGCAGCATACCAATAACTCTGATACCAGAACAAATGCCACAGAGGCCCACAGAAATCTGAGTTGCCACATCCTCAACAATTAATATTCTCTCAAAAATGCAATGTATCCCAAACTCTGACTGACTCTAGAAGAACCCAAGTGCTTTCACCTATTGCTGTCTCTCCAGAAAGCAGCTGGGGCCAGTAGTCTTCACCATATTTCAGCCCACCATACCTCACATTCCTGGTATCCTCTCTTATCTCCTACCCCTCTGTGATTTAATCTCTTCTATATCTTCTTCATTATCACTGCTCTGTGCTTCCTCTCCTTTGTGCCTTCCCTAACAATGCTTTCCACAGAATCTCTCCTCACTTTCAGTCACACTCTAGGCAAGTCCACAGCTGTGTCACTCTGAATTGCTTTAAATTTAAAAGATTAAATTCAGAGACCGGCCCCATGATCGAGTGGTTAAGTTCGTGCTCTCCACTTCAGCCGCTCAGGGTTTCACCAGTTCGGATCCTGGGCGGGGACCTGGCACCGCTCATCAACCCATGCTGAGGTGGCATCCCACATAGCACAACTAAAAGGACCCACAACTAGAATATATAACTATGTACTTGGGGCTTTGGGGAGTAGAAGAAAAAGGAAAGAAGATTGGTAATAGATGGTAGCTCAGGGCCAATCTTTAAAAGATTAAATTCAGTCATTGCACTCTTTGAACACCTTTTACTCTTCCATTTCTCTCGCTCAGCCACCCTCCCTATGTCTGCTTTTTATCTTATCCAGATGCACCAGTCCAATGACTCTCTCAGCTTTCTTCCAGTCAGCCCTTTCAGTCTCACTTCCTTCCCTATCTGATGCTCTACTCTAAATATTAAAAAATGCAACACACAATTCCTTGGCAAGCCTCATCCATTCATATTGGGTGAGATTATACCAAACAGTTTGTCTCCAACCCAGATTCTTCTCTTAAACTCTAGGTCGATGCATTAAACTAACTGGCCTTTTCTTGCTGAGCACTTCATAGACACCAAAAATTCAACATCTCCATAATTAAACCAATTATTTTCCCAATAGACTTGTTCTCTTGAAATAGAGTGAGGTTCTGTCATGCATCTGAGAGAGAATGACCTTCCTGTATACAATGACAGCCGCCTGTTTAATAACCTAAACAGAAAATCCAAATTATGAAGTATGTTTCATAGCCGCCTTCCACTACTGCTGACACTTCAAGAAACCACAGACTCAGATGTCTAGACAGTTATCAGCAATAACTCTTAAGTAAGGCTGCTTTCAGACAATAGTGATGGAATTAATCAAAATGGTTGTAACTCTAAAAGCTACCCCTTGTCATCCATACATTGCCTGATTAACCAGATTTTGGGGTTTTCCATTGTGAATCCTGGTAGACTTGCTCTATTATATGACCTGATAAACTTCCTTCACCTCTTTAGTCTGGCATCTCAGACACAGCTTGCCTATAATCTTTGCCGCAGGAATACATTCTGCTCCATCATCCAGCCCAAACCACACATTCCTTATAAGTTAGTTTTCTATGTCTGGTGACCCACCTAAGAAACCAATGTTCGCAAGTTTATTAATTACCTAATCTTTACTCATTCACTGCCTGAGTCCTTCACTAGAATATAAGCTCCATAAAGACAGTGACATCTTTATTTACCATATTTCTATCTTCAGTGCCTGGAACATTAGTTGGTGCATAATAAGTGCCCAAAAAATAAATATTTGTTGAGTACACAAAAAAAGTGATGGCTCTCAGGCTTCTAGTTGGCAACAGATGGTTGGAGAAGAAGTGAATAAAAGAATGTTGCTTTGGACTTCTAATAGCTTAAAATTAAGAAAGATGATAGATAAGAAAAATACTGGGGAGGGGAAAAAGTCAAAGTACAAATATGCATATTAAGCAAATAAGTACACCAAATACATAAGTATAAATAAGAGATTTGGTGGCAAAAAAAAATTAGGAACATAGGGAACATGAAAAGAACTAAGTAGTTAATAAGGAAAAAGATTTGCTAAAAAAAAATGTAGAGAATAAGGTCAGGAACTAGAACAGTATCTAGGTAATTAAGAAATATAAAAGTTTGTGTCCTTGAGGGGCTGGCCCCGTGGCCGAGTGGTTAAGTTCGCGCTCTCTGCTGCAGGCGGCCCAGTGTTTCGTTGGTTCGAATCCTGGGCACGGACATGGCACTGCTCATCAGACCACGCTGAGGCAGCGTCCCACATGCCACAACTAGAAGGACCCACAACGAAGAATACACAACTATGTACCGGGGGGCTTTGGGGAGAAAAAGGAAAAAATAAAATCTTTAAAAAAAAAAGTTTGCATCTTTGATAACAAAGCTCTTCTCGCTTGTGTATTGACTCTATTACAATGGTAATGATAACAGCTATCATTTTTTGAGCATTATGTGTCTTATACTCTGATAAATGCTTTACACACAGAACTACAAAGACAACACATTTTGGGACAATCAGGCAAAGAAAGCTGGGATGAAATCAACTGAGCTGGGCATGGATAACGAAAACTGAATGGAGAGAAAACAGATCTGGAGAATTCTCAATGGAAGATTTACCACTGAAAGTGTATGAAACTGAATTGTGTAACTACACTCCAGCACTAGGATTCTTCAAACTATAATAAAGTAGTTCATTGAATTCTCAATTGTGGACTAACTGTGATGCTGCCTATGAGCTACTAATCATTCGGCAATGTTTATAGCACCCCATTTTGTGAAAGGTAATGGGGAGACAGAAATGTATAAGACAAGTCTCTGCCCCAGATGCAGAGACCTGAAGGAAATTAAGTGATTAAGGGCACAAGACAACGATGCCTACATAGGAGTCCAAAGTAGAAATGACTCCCTGACCATAGTAGCAATAATGGTAACATTTGGAAAGGACTTTTACATGAACAAGATCAAACATGAGCTTTTTCAGGGAGGGGAATCTGGGGGAGAACACCTTTTGTTTCAGCGCCAAAGACAAACTCTGAGCACATGTTGTTGTCGGAGGAACTGAGGTTATCATGGGCTGGCTTTGTCAATCTCTCATCCTACATCTACAATTGCATCCCCTCCTTTCCTTTCCTCCAGTCTCTAGGAAAAGAGAGAACTTTCTCCTGATCTCAGTTTCTCCCATCTCCTTGTAGACATGGTTCCACTGATTGTTCATCTCCTCTTGCTACTATCCCTCAACCTCCCTACTATCTATAAACTTAACCATGTCCTTCCCATCCAAAACACATTTACTTGACCTTACACATCATCCATCCAAGATACTGCCCTACCTTTTATCTTCTCTTTGAGGTCAAACTTATAAAAGGAGCAGATTATCCCTACTGTTTCAATTCTGTCCCTTCGGGCCCCACCACTCTACAGAAATCACTCCAGCAAAGTCAACAAAGCCCTTTAATTGTCAAATGCAAAGCAATATTTTTAACACTTATCTAATTGGCTATGCTCTCGCGTTGTTTCTCAAAGAGTTTTCCTCAGGATTCCAGTTCTGTGTGCTATTATTAACAGTAGTTACGGAAGAAGAAAGGGGAGAGATTCATGGTCAAATAAACTTTGGAAATTTGACTTTAGAAATTAAGATTTATGGGTTTCCTTACAGCAAGACTTCTCAGAGACATTAATATGCTAATTTTTTGTGATTTCGCAAGAGAAGTATGTAGATTTCAGCATTTCTCACACTTAGTTGATCACAGAATCTTTTTCCGATTACTATTTCATGGGAAGATTATTCCTTGGAACAGTCTATGAGAAACAGTTCTCCTGACACAGGCGGCCATTCCTTTCAATATTTGTACCTCCTTTGATTCCATGATACCTCACTTCTTGCTCTCCTCCTAGATCCTACCACTTCTCAGTCAAACTTTGCTTTCTCTACGCAACCTTTAAACACTGGTATTTTCCTTGTTTCTATATTAGCTCTTTCCTATGCATGTGCTTTTTGGATGATCTCATTTGCCATCCTGATTTTGTTACTTGCTATGAACTGATGATCTCCAGATCTATGTGTTTGACCAAGATCTCTCTACTGCATTCCAGGCCACGTATCGAAAGGGCTTCTTAACTTTCCCATTTGAATATATTCCAAGTATCTCTAAGAAAATAGGTCCCCAAACCCTGATCCTTTTCCTTTGTCTCTTATCATGTTGATGGGTACCAATATCCATTCAATCATGTAAGCTAGAAATCATCCAATACTTTTCCCTGACTTGCCCTTCACATATTATGTCACCAAATTCTAGAGATATCTAAACTATCTAAATCCTATAAACACCTAAACTATCCAAGTTTCTTCATTTATTGAGGAAATATTTACTGAATACTTACTACAGACCAGGTATCAGTCTAAGTGCTTTAGATATAACATGAAACAAAATAGATAAGATCCCTTTTACCATGGGATTTATATTTTGGTAAGGAGAACATAAACCATATACATGTGTTATAGGCTGAATGTGTCCCCCCAAAATTCATATATTGTAAGTCCTAACCCCCAATACCTCAGAATGTGACTGTACTTGGAGGTAGGGTGTTTAAAGAGATAATAAGTTAAAATGAGGTCATTAGTTTGGGTCCTAATTCAATATAACTGGTGTCCTAACAAGAAGGGGAGATTAGGACACAGACATGTACAGAAGGAAGATCATATGAAGACCCATGGAGAAGATGGCCACCTGCAAGTCCAGGACAGAGGCCTCATAAGAAACCAACCCTACTGACACCTCTATCTTGGAGTTCTAGCCTCCAGAATTGTGAGAGAATAAATTTCTATTGTTGAAGCCATCCAATCTCTAGTATTTTGTTTTGGCAGCCTTGCAAACTAATATCGTGTAAACAAATTAAAGAAAATTTTAGAGGGTGAAAAATGCTATGAAGGAAATAAAACTGAGAGATGTGACAGCAAGGATAAATGCTCGGAGGCAGGGACCAACCTAGCACATTCTAGGGAAGGAAGAAAAACCAGAGAAGGGAAAGATGACAGGAGATGAGGTCAGAGAGATGAGCAGGGCCAGATCCCAAAATGCTTTATCCTTTGCCCATTTTTCTACTTGAGGCTTTCATCTTTTTTGCATTGTCTTTAGGATGGTTTGAATGTTAATGATATTAATCGTCCAGGTGTTATGGCAGTCAAACTCAGCCATCTTTTCCTCTATGGATTCTGAATTTAGTGCTGTGCTTAACTGATCCTCTTTGTTATCCTAAGATTATAGGAATATCCATAATGCTGGAGACCAGGACAGGTTAATTCACTGTCTCAAACTCTTCTCTGAGTTGTAACCATTGAGTAAATCCACAATGAGCAAATTGGGGAGCAAATATTTACTAATGAAGGCCCAATAACTCCCTTAGTACAGACTCCCTTGCTAAAATACTCAGCTTGGACCTGAAGCTAAAATGGGGCTTTCGTAAGTCCAGAGCTTGGGAGAATCAAGTCTGTCAAGAGGACCACATGAATTTTTACCCAGCTGCTCCATAGGCCCAGTAACAGTAGGACAGAGAAGCCAAGAAAGCCCAGGAGAGTGAGGGTGCCTCTGGGCCTGCTTCCAGAAAGCAAGCTCCAGCTGTGAGTCGGCTGCAACTCTTGCACAAAGGGAGGGGGAGGGAGCACTCTGTCTTTACCTACCCAGGTTGTAGTTAGTGCCCAGAGAGAATGTGAGGTCTGTTCCCTGCTTTTAAAGAAACCCTACCCTCTCAGACACCAGACCCAGCCCAGAGGACATCAGACTCTTCTCTATAAGATTAGCTGCTCCTCTTCCCTTGGAGAGGAGCATGTAAGGGGTGGAAAGCAACACAGAAACTCCCCTCAGGTACTTCCCAGAAAGGATAGAAGGGTTGGTGGGACTTCCTTTCCATATGGGCCACAGAGGAATATGGAGTGGGGAAGAAAAGAGTCTCCCACTAGAATCCACCTAAATTTTCTGTTATTAATTTCAGAAATCATCACACTGTCAGGTTTTATACTGATTAAAACATGCAAATATATTCACCCCACTCCTCAGCAAAGCTGAGGTTGCATGGCAGGCTAAGGCTGATGGATGAGAAAAGGTTATGAGCCAACCTGAAGGGCCTTTTCTATAAGCTAGGTCACACTGGCTATTTTAAAAGACTGTGCACGTAGTTCATCACAGGCCCTCAGAATCTGCCTGAAACAGAAGTAGACTTGGGCTTATTTTGTTCCTCAGCAGCCATAGCCAGAATAGCAACAGCAGTAGACATCCATGGACTACCTACTGGGCACAAGTTGTGGGGTGCGGGGCGGGGGAAGAATATACAGTTCTGTCCCCAACTTCAAGGTCTAGTCATGGAAATCACTGTGCCCAGGACATGCCTTGTTTATAGGGTTTTCTCTTCTAAGTGGTAGATTTTTATATCAGCAAACTTATTGGCTTTTACTACAAGATGAAAAAGTTTAAGGAAATTTTCCAAATAGTTATCTGGTTCACAGGTATAATAAAAACCCATATGGTAGGCAGAATTCTAAAGATGTGTCCCCAAGATTCCCATCCCCTGGTTATTCAACACTAATCTAGATACTGCTGGGAAGGGATTTTACAGATGGAATTAAGGTCACTAATCAGCTGACCTTAAAATAAGAAGATTATCCTGGATTATCTGGGTAGGCTTAATATAACCACATGAGCCCTTAAAAGCAAAAGTGAAGGGAGAAGAGTCAGTTAGAGAGATGCAGCAGAAAAGGTAAGCAGAGGTGAGATGAGGCAGCAGGGGAGGGTCAGAGAGATTTGAAGCATGAGAAGGACTCGACCCTCTTTGCTGGCTTTGAAGATGGAGGAAGCGGGCCATGAGTCGGGGAATGCAAGTGGCCTCCTGAAACTAGAAAAATCTCTGATAAACTGCCAACAAGGAGACAGATGCCGTACTCTAACAACTACCCACAAATGAATCTGCCCAAATCCTGAATGGGCCTGGAAGCAAGCACACGCCCAGAACCTCCAGGTGCTTGCTGAGTCCTTGAGTCTCAGTTCTGTGAGATCAGAGCAGTCTTGGATGCTGTGACTGGGCCTCTGAGCTACAGAACTTTGAGATAATCAATGAGTGTTATTTTAAGCCACTAAATGTGCGGTAGTTTGTTACAGCACAAATAGAAAAACTAATACAGTCCAAGAAAGTCATGATATCATGAGGCTAACAAAAAGAGAAGCTGACTAGAGAAGGGAGCAGAGGGTAGTTGAGTATCCCTTTGCACAAGGTTGTTTCAAGGGCACTGAGTTTCAGGTTAGTTAGTACTTTTACCTTTCCTTTAACAAGTTTTCCTGTCTCTTTCTGGACTCAGTGCTAGAGAGAGATGTATTTTCAAAGGATTTAAATTAAGCAGGGCCCCACCACCATCCTATCCTGTACCTTTTTAAAATAACAGGATGCCTGTCAAGACAAAATTAAAGAAGGGTGTCCTTTGAGGATTTTGATCTATGACATTACTATTCTTCCAAATATTCAGTTCCCGTTTCTGTGGTGTCCTTCCCTGCAGGATTATATATCACCCTCCATGACATCAGGCTCAGCCATGTGATTTGCTTTGGTCCATTAAATGCAAGCAGAAGTGATGTTTGTCACTTACAAGCAGAAGCTTTAAGAGCCAACATGTGGTCCATTGGGCTCTATTTCCCTCTCCCATGAGTCTGGCGATGCCCCAGATAGATACAACACCATCACTCTGGGGCTCACAGTGAAGACAACATGGAGCAGAGCCTCAACTGACCAGTGATGGAAATGCCAATTGAGCAAGAAATAAACCTTTATTGATATAAGCTACTTGGATTTGGGAGTCATTTGTTACCACTGCATAACTTAGCCGAGCTGACAGATACAGGTGTGGTACTAGAAATGCCAACCTCTTTAACATCAGGGCATCAGTAAGAAAGACCACCTGAAGCAAACCTTTTTGTTCGGGGGGATACATGTAAAAGGTTCCTCTTGGTTGTGCAGAGACAAGTTAAATGACATCGTCTAGGGAGGGTAAATTGCTTTGATTAATAAGTGTATTAGTTAAGGGAGGATAAGCTCTTCCACAATAACAGATAGACTCCCAAATCTTAAGAACTCACAAAGTGAAAATTTGTTTCTCATGTTCACAAGGTCCAGTGCAGGTCAGCTACTCTCCCAGAAGGATGTCCTCTCAGCAGTGGCTCAGGGGTCAGGCTCTCCCAACTTGTGCCTCGACCGTCTCGGAATCCTTTACTTCCAGGCACACTGATAAGAGAAAGATTGCATGGAAGATCTCACAGGAATGCTTTTATGGCAAGGCCCGGGAAAGGTATGGCATGTGGGCCCAAAATAAAATGGACTTATGAATGGTTGCATTTTATCTGCCACAATGAAGCACTATTTTTACAGAGGAAGGATATGAAAGACATGTTGAATTTTGAGTGGCTTTAAAAGACTGTGCAGCCATTTGGGTGGAAAGATGGGGCTTGTTGACTCTGTCTTTGAGGTAGGTAACAGTTATTGGAACCCAGCTAAACCTTTCGGTGTTGGTCAGCTTGTGGCCCAGCATGTCTGTGTGTGTGAACCAAAAAAGCTTTCTGCTAGAGCCATATCCATAGGGACCAAGTGTGGATGAAGAACCAATGCAGAAAATGGAGGAGTCTGGACCATGAAGGGCATCACTGCTGCCGTGAACAGGCACTGCTCAAGATATGTGCAGGACTGGTCTTTAGCAGCAATCCTGAGTGGTGGTGGGCAAGAGTCTGACAAGACTCAGTTCTCTCGATACCTAGCATTGGAAACGGGGTGAGTCCCTTTTTGCACCAAGTAAACCCTGAAGTTCCTGGCAATTTAAGTAGGAGAGCCTAAAAAGAGAAATTTTGGACTTCTTGCTGATAAAATGTGTAGCGGTTCAAGCAAATAATTAAAAAGCAAAAAGATGTCTCATGTTTGAATAACAAGTTTGTTGAGCAAGTCATTCTGGTTAACAGACGAGGAGGACACTATAAAGATGATGGACAAAGGAGAGGAAAGAGAGCTTCAGAATGAAAGAAATCTAACAAGAAAAAGTAAGCAATTTCTGATCAATAACCCCTAGCCCTGCAGCGATGTGAGTCAGCTGGCCAGAGCAGTACCCACTGAAAGATGGATAGTTTTGTGCGAGGTGATTCCACTTCAGAAACTCAGGGCCTAGAGAACAGAGCAGCATTTCTCCTCTGTGTATTGAGTGATGGGCGGGGGTGAGAGGACACCCTTTCAGTACGTAATTAAAGCACTGTGCAGCTGTGGGGGTGTTTGATCAAACTTCTTACATAAACAGGATCTACATGTGAGAACACTTTCAAAGGTTGAATGTAAAGCTTCGCTAGAGACAGAGCAGCAGCTGGGCAGCCAGCCAACCACTCATATAGGACTGGGACTGATCTTCTGAAGCCCACGGGGCTCCTCGCAACCTCCCTCTTTGCTCAGCCCACTCAGACACAAACCTAAGTGAGGTGCTTCTCACCTGTGGGTTGCCCCTACGCAAACCCCAGCTGCACATCTGATCTAATCTGAAGAGGCTTTTCATATAGAGAACACACTCACTCAAACACATCTCCCTCATGGGAAAATGGCATTTCTGCTCAAGAGCATGATTTTCCCTTGGGAACTATCAAATTATTTGCTCTCACTAAAAGGGTGGAATCATGGACTTGTGAAGAAAGTTGACTGCTACCTCTATCTGTTCATCAAATCAACTGTTTGACCCAAGGGGTCTATGATTATTGTGACCACCTGGTTGTAACCCAGGACTCCTCTGCCCATGATGGGTAGCAATTACAGTGTCTTTGATCTCATCAGCCCCTCCACTTTGTTGACATAGGCTCCAAACCCCCCAGTCTTATCTTTTCCCTGGTATCCCAGGGTCTCCTGTTCCGCTGAATGCACACTGACCTCTCTCACTGTGGGCTCTATCCTCACAGTTATTGTCCTGCTCAACACAAGTGTGACCACTTGGCAGTGGGCCCTTGCTCCCACCAGAGCTAAGAGACCAGCTCTTGGCAGCTGTGAGCCTCACTATTAAGACTCTTACTTCCCCATCCCTGCCATTACAGATTCTCTGCTCCAGCTCTGAGTCAATCCACATAGGATGCCTGGTATTTTAATTCAGTGTTCTTTGCTGAAGAGCCAGGGAAATGCTCCCAAAGACTAGTCCAGAATGCCTGAGAGTGACACCATCCTGAGATCAACTCAAAAGTGATCCTCCTGCCTAGGTAAATAGTCTTCCTTTACATTGTACAAAGCATAATGCTTAGCTCTAGGGATGAAAAGATGAATAAGACACTATCCCTGTCCTGAAGAAGCTTTCTGCTTCTGGGGTACTCTTGCTTAAATTTGGTAGACAAACAAGCCAGTGAGCAGGCAGCTTCTTGAGCAAGCATGGTGTTACAGATGTTCGAGATTACAGTACAGTGTAAGGACAGTTCTTGGTAAACCATAATTGTTGGAAAGAACCAAGGAATTCCCCAGCTGGGATTAGGGGTAGCACCTTCTGAAGCCTTACTGTGGATTCTTTTGATTGAGCTTGAAGGAAAGGGAAAAACAGATTGTTCATTTGGTTATTTGGTTTTCCCTTCTGACAAGTTGCCAATTCACCGCTTTCACGAAGAATTTGCTGTCCCAAGGCATCTATGCATTCTGTGTAGCTCCCTAGAGAGTAACAAATCTAACTACAGACAAAATGAGTCTTCATGAAAAGCAAAAACTTAGCTGAAGTAATCACATTGTATCAGCATGCAAGTACATAACCTTGAGCAATAAACTGTAAAGGCTGAAAGCAACAATGATATATTAAGTTAATATTACAGAGACGCTTTCAAGTAGTTTAGTCCTCACAATACCCCTGGGTACTTTATTACAAAAAACACCTAGGTTCTTCAGAAATTTCCCAAGGTCAACTACAGAACCAAGAAAGAACCTCACTTTTACAATATATGCATATTATAAACCTGGGGAATACTAAAGGGTGAACTCAATCTAAAACCATTCACCTCTCTTCCTTTATTCCTCCTACCTTCTTAAGATGTAGGTCTTCTTAGAGAAATAGGCATTTTTGGAAGGATGTGGCTGCAGATGAACTTGAGTAACCCTGAAGTTTTTTGTTGTTGTTGTTGTTGTTGTTTTTTTTTTGGTTTTTTGGGAAGACTTCTGAATATGTCAATATTTTCCTAAACCAAATGGAAAGCAAGAGGAGTTATGGATATAACTAGGAGGAGAGAGCATGGTATTGATCAAAGGTGGTAAGACAAACAGATTTCTCAAGCTTACAAAACGTCCCTGGACTGTTGATCTTTGGAATTCACCTGCAAGGCACCCTGGTGTGCAGCTTAGAGTTTATCCATTGCTAAGTAATTCTCCCTAGACAACATGGGGTCTCTGGTAGGCCATATTTCAGCTTCCCCAATTACAGTTTCTCTACTCCCTCACCACAGGTTTCTTCCATTTAATACAGAATACTCTACCTTCTACTATAAGATAAAGGTCAGAGTCAAAACCAAAGAGTTTCACAAAAACAATAACCACTTGTTCCCCACAACCTCTTTCTGCCCCATAACCTCCCCAAAGGAAAAAAAATGCAAGAAGGGATCTTGGTTTGAATGGAAATTGATTAAACTTTTTTTTCCAGTTTCAACAACTATTTTTTTAAACTCTTGGTTTCTAGTGACCTTTCAAACACAGAATAATTAAATGCAGAAGTTGTTATAATTGAAAAAGCTAAATTTAAAAGTCATCTAACAATTTTGCCAACTCTTATCTATGGAGCATACAAGACCCTGAAATTTCAGAGATTCCTTGCCCCCTACCGGCATTGCCATACCTTGCCAAGGATGCCGATGCACTCTAAGTAATGAAAGAACTGTGACTCACAGCCCAGAAATTTCTCATAAGAATTTTATTCTACCTCTAGAAACCTATAGGGGAATGTTCCAGAAATGTGTTCAGCTATAGCTATATAGATAAATATAGATAAAGCCTTCTCATGCATCTCCAGTATTTCTCAGCTGTCGATACAATTATCTACAGCTGAACGTGGTTCATATATTGCGCACGCACACAATCGGATTCTTCTGCCTGTATATCCCTCAGCACTCCAGCCTTTTGGAACAAAAGTTTTTTAACTACTCAAATAAAATGGCAGAAAGTACCCAAGTTCCAAACTGAGGGAATTCCTCACGCATAGGACAGGGAAAGAGAACGACGTCCATTTCCCCTCCTTTAGTCCACTCTTCAGCCTTTTTCTCTATGACTACTACCTGACTTTCAACTCTTGGGCCTGCTCTCCTCTTCCAACACCACCTTGCCCGCACGAAATGTCAATCTTCGTGTTTTTACTTCCTAAACCACCACTAGCTTAAAGCTGTTGTGTGTAACAAAAGCTTAATGAAAACTTAGGAAGGCGTACAGCAAAGCTGAGGGAATTGTAGAAATATTAGTCATCGCCATCCTAAAGTTAAATGAACACCTCCACCACAGATGATGGGCCGCCCACCAAGGATTTCCTCAGGCCCCCTATTGGATGCCCCTCCACGGATGTTCCCCCATCTTTCATTTTCTGAACCTCTCTCCCAGGCTACCCATGTAGCCATGTAGTCCTTTCACTGTTATCCAGGGTAATTCACCTCTCCTTTGTTTCCCGCTCTCTCCCCAGGACATTCACCAAAAGGACCCACCAAGGTGATTTTTCTTAGCAAAACAGTGTTGACTTAAGATGGATTTATGCTATGCCCAGGGAAGACAGAAATGGCTATAGTTGGTTTTATTTCAAGTAACATGCTTTTTCTTTTTCACTACACACACTCTCACACACACACCGCAAAAAAGGAAAGCTCTCAACTTCACTAAATTCTGCTTGTCAGGGATAATCTGTTTAATAATTGAATATATATTTAGTAGTTGGATATATATACATATACACATATATACTTCAGTGCTCGTGTGGGTGCATTTGTGTGCGTGAGTGTTGTATAAGATTGTTTTTAATGATCAGGTCCTACTTTACAATTAAAAAATAAAAAAGGAAAAGCATTGTTAATAGAAACAGAAATCTGGGGCTAGTCTTTCTTCTTCTCTTTCCCCACATCACGTCCATCTGTAAGTTCCACCTCCAGAATATCATGTTCCACCCACTTCTCTCTTTCTTCACTGCTGCCACTCTTGTTCACGACTCACCGCTTCCAACTGGGATATCACCATAGCCTCCTGATGCATCTCCATGCTCTCACCCTTACCATTTATTCTCTCCATAGCAGAGAGATTTTTTAAAAAATGACACCTCCCTGCTCAAAATTCTTTGCGGAATTCCCAATAAAACCCAAACTCTTTTCCAAGGCCCTGCAGGAACCTGGTCCTCGCCTTCCTCCCTGAGCTCACCTCCTACTCCCTCCTTCTTGCTCACTGGGCCCTAAGTATACTAGTTGGAGCACATGGAACTCATCCCTGCCTCAGGAACCTACCACTTGCTTATCCCTCTTCACGGAGATGGTTTCTTCTTACTTTACACGTCTTAGCTTCAATGGCATCTCCTCCATAGGCCCTCTTTGAGTATGCACTCTGAAATAGGTCACAACATAATTCTGCATTGAGGCACTACTGGTAACCTGTAACTACTTGATTACTCATTTATCTGCACCTCCAATGGAATGTAAGCTCCATGGGGCAGAGGCCACACTTGTTTTGTTCTCTGTTGTATCCCCTACAAATTAATACCTTATGTGGCTAATAGCAACGCATGGATGAATAAATTAATGAACAAAGCACCTTCTCTTTAGAAGGTGTTATGCTAGGAACTTCATATATAGATATAAAAATATGATTTGTGCCTTCTAGGACCTTACTCTCAAACAAGAGGAATAAGACTTGTGAATAAATCATGACAAAACGTAAGAATTCAGAAGAGGAAGAAATGCTAGTTAAGATAACCAAAGGCTTTGGAGATGAGTGGGTATTTGAGATGAACACTGAAAAGTGTGTAAGATTTCAAAGGATGGAAATTGCAATGTTTTGGGTAGAATGAGCAAAGACACGAATATGTATAGTACAAAGCACACCCAAAGGTGATGTCTTGAGCAACTTTGCTAGAGGAGGTTTATGTAGTGTGGGTAAGTGGCAAAAGGTAGATTGGGGCCAGATTTTTTAAGGTCATGAGTATCACAATAAGAAGTTTAAAGCTTGAGTTAAGAGAGTATTGACAAGATAAAAGTAAACTTAAGCAAAGGGAATCTTGCAGTGGCGGGTAAGACCCCTTGGGAGGTGTATTTGTCTGCTAGGGCTGACGTAACAAAGAACCACCAGCTGGGTGGCTTACATAACAGAAATTTATGTTTTCAGAGCTCTGGAGGCTAAAAGACCAAGACTAAGGTTTTGTCAGGTTTGGTTTCTTCTCAGGCTTCTCTCTCTTGGCTTGCAGATGGCCACCTTCTTGCCATGTCCTCACGTGGTCATCTCTCTCTGTGTGTATGTGATGGGTGTCCTCTGTGTGTCCCAATCTCCTCTTTTCAGGACATCAGTCCCATTAGATTAGGGATGACCCCAGTGACTTCATTTTGACTTAATCACCCCTTAAAGTCCCTGTCTCCAAATATATCACATCCTGAGGTGCAGGGCATTAGGACTTTAACATGTAAATTTGGGGGAGGAAATAATTTAGTCCATAACCAAAGGTGCAGGAGGAGAGGGAATTATTTTTGAGATTGACAAGATGCGTCATCTTCCCTTTCTGAGTGTCATGAGGCCTCCTCCTCTCCTGAAGATCATGAAGAAACTTTGGATGGGTCTTGGATATACTCAAGTGGAAAAGAAACCCTATAATTTTGTTGAAGGAAATTGAGCACAATAGTTTCTGGTTAGTAAACATTCTCCTCCTTCCTTCCTACAATAAAGTTCATACAAAAGTCGAACTCAAGTTTTTAAATTCTGAATCTTTGATCTATGAAGACCCTGAGGGTAAAACTTTCCATGCCCTTTGTATCAGGAATGGTTACTTTTCTCCTGTACCATGGCTTGATCGTTACCTAAGGAATCCTGGAGGCTTTGTAAACAATCATGTTTGCTTCTCTTATTGGTTCCTAGACAGGCCCACCTCCAACAAATGTCGTGAACTCCATAGCTTGAATTCTGTGTTCTAATTTTACTCCTGGCTCTATCTGATGTTCCCACCATTAATTTCACAACGCCTCATTTGTCTTATTCATTTACTTTTTCTTTCTCATTTTTTAAGCTCTGTAAACTTTCTTTTTTTTTCCCCAAGATTCCCCAAGATTGGCACCTGAGATAACAACTGTTGCCAATCTTCTTTTTTTTCCTGCTTTTTTTCCCCAAATCCCCCCAGCACATAGTTGTATATTTCAGTTGTGAGTCCTTCTGGTTGTGGCATGTGGGATGCCACCTCAGCATGGCCTGATGAGTAGTGCCATGTCTGCGCCCAGGATCCAAACCAGTAAAACCCTGGGTCGCCAAAGCAGAGCTCACGAACTTAATCATACGGACACGGGGCCGGCCCCTGTAAACTTTCTTAAATCCTCTTTGCACCAAGGTAAAGTATTTTTTTAAAATAAATGTTGAATTAACAACAATGGCAAAACCTGACATTTAGATGAATAATTTTTTTTCATAAGAAAAGTCCTGCAAATCACAGTTCTCACTAGACATATGTCTATGCCCATAAAACTAACAGTAAATGGACATGAAGAAAGTGGGGAGGAGAGAAAGAGGAAGTTCTCCTGTTCTAGGAGCCTATGTCTCATGGTCATGTTCTCCCCCACTCCCCAGAGCAGCTGCTTTCTATGATCCTCCAGTGATCCCCAACCACCAACGCCATTCACTCTCTTTGTTGCCCCTCACCACTAACCCTGTGCTCATTTCTCTTAACTCCTTTAGTCAGGAGGTGTCCCTCTTAGTCAGAGTGTGGGGCCTAAACCTGGGCAGTTGTCACTTGCATGACATTCCAGTGAATCCTATGAAACCACCAGCTCACATTCTGAGTGTACCTAACGTTTAGACACACTCTGTCTAACCTTGGGGTCTGTTTTGTGTATATTTCTTGTCTCCCCAGGAAGATAATCAATTTGAAGAGAAGAATCGTGTCTTTTACTGTGTGTGAGTCCCTCAAACGTGTCAAATGCCAAGGACATAGTAGTTCATCACTAAATACTTATTAATATAACTGACTTCAGTGCCTCTACAAAGGGGAGGAAAGCTAGAATTAGCAACAGCTAAAGGAGAAAGGGAAGCTGCAGGTCCAAGAAACAACTTCAATTAACTGTGTCTGTGTGGCGGCTTTACCATGAGACCAGAACAGACCACATGGGGGTTGACCACAGGACACTTAAAAGAGAGGAATCCAGTGGCAGGAAGGAAGGGCGTTATTGCTCACAATGCTATTTGGAGAAATATTTAGCCGCAAACAAGGAAAACTGGTAGTCAAAAAGGGGTCATAGACTGTAAAGGTAGGGAGAACCTACAGAATAAATAAAAAGAATGATAAGAAATCAAACATTTGCTGAGCACCAGCACCAGGCACAATGCTGAATGTTTTACATGTGTTATTCAATCTTCTCAACAAATCTGTGAGATAGGGACACAAGGAAATAGGCTGTAGGAAGTTACCAACTTCCTAAAGTCACACAGCTTGTAAGTTATGGAGCTGAGAGCTGAGGTTCAACCCATTTGATAAGAAATCCAAGCTCATGATTCAGTAGTGCACACTGAGCATTAAATGTAAGGGGTTTAGACAGATATGTAAATGGTGAAAGGTCAATAAGTTAAGAGAGAAGGTTATCAAAGGAATGGAGTGAAGTGCAAGGTAGAAGTTTCTGGATGAAAAATCATGAGGACTAGTTCTGTGGAAGAACATACATGTCCCACTAGTATGGGGCTACTACTTAAAAGGCACCAAACATTCCTGTGATGTTCACTTTATCCACAAAATTTGATTATTCAGATAATGTTCTTCCTGGTCCCTGCGATAATTCTTTTTAAGTTTTCAGTTAAGAGAATTTAACTTTTCTTACTAAAACGAAATTTCCCTGTCTTCCTCTTTCATAACATTGTAACAGCACTCCCAGGAAACCAAGGAAACTGCTTATTTGTATAATACACCTCTTTTTAAAAAGACAATCTCTTAAGAGAATGAAAAGACAAGTTACAGACAGGAAGAAAATATTTGAAAAGCAAACATCTGGTAAAGAAACTACATCCAAAAGTTATAGAAAATTCTTAAAACTCAATAACAAGAAAACAAACAACCCCACTTAAAAATGGGCAAGAGCTCTGAACAGACACGTTACTAAAGAAGATACACAGATGGCAAATAAGTACATAGAAAGATGCTCAACATCTTATGCCATTAGAAAATTGCAAATTAAAACATCAGTGAGACTCCACGATATACCAATGAGAACTGAAAAAATCCAAAACCCTGACAACATCAAATGCTGAAGAGAATGCGGAACAACAGGAACTCTCATTTGTTGCTGGCAGGAATGCAAAATGGTACAGCCACTTTGGAAGACGGCTTGGCAGTTCGTTACAAAGCTAAACAGTCTTACCACATGATCCAGCAGTTGTGCTCCTTTGTATTTACTCAAATGAGTTGAAAACTTATGTCCACACAAAAACCTGCACATAAATATTTATAGCAATTTTATTCATAATTGTCAAAAATTGGAAGTAACCAAGCTGTCCATCAATAGGTGAATGGATAAATAAGATGTGGTACATTCATAAAATGGAATATTATTCAGCAATGATAAGAAATGAGCTACCAAACCATGAAAAGACCTTAAATGTGTATTGCTAAGTGAAATAAGCCAGTCTGAAAAAGCTGTGTTCTATATCATTCCAATCATATAACATTCTGGGGAGTAAAAGGCAAAACCATAGAGATAGTAAAAACACTAATAGTTGCCAGGGATTCAGGGAAAAGGAAAGAAGGATGAATAGGTGGGACTTTTAGGATGGTGAAACTATTCTGTATGATACTGTAATGGTGGATACAGGATATTATGCATTTGTCAAAAGCCATAGAATTGTATAAAAAAAAGGGGAACCCTAACATGAACTATGAACTTTAATTAATAATAATATATCAATATTGGTTCATCAATTGTAGCAAATATACCACAGATGTTAATAACAGGGAAAACCATGTATGTGGCGGTCATGGGTGGGGGAAATATGGGAACTCTATTTTCTTCCTGCTCAATTTTTCTGTAAACTTGTAATGGCCATAAAAATAAATTTTATAAATATAAATTTTATAAACATAAATATAAATACATATTAATTAACAAAAGAAAATGAAAAAAAGGTGATACCAAAGCATGTATGTCTGTAGGCTCAATACTAATGATGAGAAAAACTGAGGCTATAAACATGTGTACTTGAGGGACTTTTTGGTGAGCTTTGGCAAATTTTAATTTTCCTTTGTCCTTTGAGGTTGTGTTTTACATTTGAAACAAATCTTAAAGCTATTTGTCTTTTGCAAATGCTACTTATGATGAATTCATCTTCTTTTTCATATACAGTGAATCGACCAAAACCAACTTTTATCTAAGTCCAACTTAGTGAAAACTTAATTTCAATGCTTCAAATTGTTTTTAAAATGAAATCAAATCACATTCTGTTTCGTAATCATGAGCATCAAGGGGCGTTCCTCTCTGAAGAGAATTCATTTTGTTCTTGTTTAAAAGAGGAATCCATTTTTTTAAATCTTCATCTCATTTCATCCTCCTTACCCATCAAATCTCTTATTAAGGTTCAGGAACTACTTACCTTCATAGTGATAAGACCAAAAGAAAAAGAGGAAATAGCTAGTGATTACATAGGTCCAACTAGAAATGCAGTAAGTTTGAGACAAATTCCACTAAACCCTCTCCCAAGACAACAGAAAGAGAATAACTCTAATGGCCATGCTGGAGTATTATCATTTGCTTGTTATGACTTTATGTGGTTTCATAAAAGGCAAGGGAGAGTCATTGTGTCACTGCATTTGTAAAAACAGGGAAGAAATAAGAGGAAGCAATAGAGCTCCTGGAAAGCTACAGCCCGAGTGAGGAGTGAAACGCGGGGCGTGCTGGGACATTGGGGAAATTCCTCCCAGGCTGGAAAGCAAGAACCTGAGATGACACTGGATTTCAGATCCATGGTTTGCAGCACACTCAAATTCAAAGTTTAAGTTAGAAGTACAAAAGAGTGCTGGGATAGGAGTGAAATATTCGTGTTCAAGAGGCTTCTCTTTCACCAATTCACTTCTTTGGACACTTTTCCACTAATGATAGATGTCCACTTCCTGGTTCAAAGTGGCTCTCAGTTGTACGTAGTGACAAAAGACAGAGATGACAATTCAACATTCTGATGAGACTTAAAGCTTTGTGAGACCATTTGAATTGGGGCTGTCAATCCCTTTCCTAGTTCTAATCCACTCTAGCAGGCCCCAGTGAGATCATCAATTCCTCTTTGGAACCAAGAGGCCAACTAGGCAAAATATCAAGAGCCCCACCCTAAGAATCATGATCTTCTGCACTGTCTTTGAGAACAGGAGGAGCCAGATAACAAACAGCCCTTCTCAGCCTTTCAGCAATGCCCTCAACTCGGCTCCTGCATCTCCATGAGGGAGCCAGCATCTCCGCCTCCTGCTAGGCCTCTGAGTGCACGAGCTTTCTCCACTTTCTCCTCCTACTTCAGGCCTCTCTGCCACCTCTAGGGAACAGTCATGTGTTGCTTAACGACAGGAATACTTTCCGAGTAACCTGTGGTTAGGCGATTTCGTCATTGTGTGAACATCAGAGTGTACTTACACAAGCCCAGATGGTATAACCCACTACACACCTAGGCTGTATAGTACTAACCTTATGAGACCGCCATCATAAATGCGGTCCACGGTTGACTGGAACATCATTATGTGGCGCCTGACTGTATTCTAGCCAGCTGGCTCAGATCTGCTGGGTGTCTAGGTCTTGCAAGTCATCACCTCTGAATTCTTTGTGTTCATTTTGAAATTAGAAGGACTGAAGTAATCAGGTACAAGGAAAGAAAAGTTACTCAAGGAATATTAAGCAGCAAATTCGGATGAGGTAAAATAGAGAACACAAGGGCTAAAGAGAGAGTAATACAAGCTGGTAGTTCTCAAAATGGAAAACCATCACAATCATTTTGAAAGCATCTCCAAAATAAACATGCCCAGGCATCATCCCAGATCCAGTGAATAAAAATGAGAGGGAGTGGAGAGAGGAGTGTAATTTTTGAAAAGCTCCATAAGTGATTTTGGTTTCCAACCCTGCTTAAAGCCACTAGTTGAATACAGATAGAATCTGTAACTGAACCAGAGTGATTATTTTTGCAGCTGTTTTCTTTGTGTTCATTCCAAAATAAGGTGTGAAGTAATCAGGTACAAAGAAACAAAAGTTACTTAATGCATATGAAGCAAAAAATTAAAATATCATTCCTGTGCAATTTCAATTGAACAAATTTTATTTTTGGATCTGTAAAACAGTGCTTCTAAAACTTCCTTTTTAAAGAAAATATATAAGAATGCATGAAGTTTGACATTAAGAAATCAATTAACCCAAGCACATAGAGAAGAGAATTTCCAAGTTAATTCTATGATCAACATACGCTTATCTGCTTTTTGTTTTAATTTTTATTGCTGTAAGATTTCTGGCATTCAGAAGTATAAAACAATCAACAATTGACATTTCGCAGGTCATCAGTCTGAACATTCATAATCATATCTCTTGAACATAGATGTAGGAATAGAAGGTTTAAGAAATTGAACTGAATCTGGATTGCTCCCCTGAAAGTTTAATTTTGTCATTTGGCATTTTCTCCTAAAAGTGAAATGTCTCCAAAAATGAGTTAATTTGTAATTCTTTTAAGTTGTGTACTTATTCATAAGCATTTACTGCAAGTGAACTTCTAAAGAAAGCCGCCATCTAAGTGAGGAGTAAGGGTGGGTAGAGATCAGTTGGCACAACGTCTATAGGGGCCGTCCCCTATAGGTGTTTTGACACCCTATTAAACATTCTGAAAATCCCATAGGGCTTTAAGCCTCCCGTACAGTCTGATCCTAGTCAGAGGTGAGTTTACTGGCATCACCCAGCAAAAAACGGCAGGTTCTGTGTGGGAGTAGGGGTGATTGACAAGTATGACTGGGGACTTAGGGGGGCTGAATAGTCACAGCTGTGGTTTAACTAACAATTTCAGTTTTGAGTTGTTGGGGCCCCCCGGAGAACTAGAAAAGTGATATTTAATGCAGAGAATCTGCTAGGCACCAGCTCTGAAGACCTCCCACCAGAACCCTCAGACCACCTAGAGGCAGGAAATGCTCTGCTAGACCCGTTGGCGTCTCAGGCTCTGGCCAGTTTCTTAAAGGCCATGTTTTAGAGTTGGAGTTGGGCTTCTCTATCATTTTCTCATCCCCAGCCTAAGTTTTATTTTCCTCCACATCTAATTAAGGTCATCAGAAAAATAGTTTAATCTATATGACTTCTAGCATTTATTTCTTGGCATGCGTTGAGTTTTTAATTTATAAATGTAAACAATCCGCCTGTGAGAATGTTAACTCATTCTCTAAGACTCTGTTCAGGTTTCACCTATGGTATAAAGCCTCCTCTAGCCCCAGGGGACAGGCACTCACACCTTGTGCAGCCATTGAATTTTATGGGTAGCTTCATTACAGAAAAACACATTACCCTGACATTTAGAACAAGTCTATCTCCTTGAGGCAAAAGCCATGTTTCATTCATATGATATCTCCAGTCCTTGATTGGTTCTAAGCTCAATAAATGTTTCTTGGGAAAAATAAAATAATGAGACAGAAAAAGGGAGAAAGGAAGGGAGGAAGGGCAAAAGGAAGAAAAAGGAAATTACTTCATCTTATATTTAAACAATGATTTCTAGATGACAAGAATGCAGTTCATCTTGTGCTCACATAAATAGTTACTGGAATGAACCAAAATATACTTTCACACAGTGTAAGAGAAAGAGTAGGTCAACTTTTCTTCCTATGGGGCCATATCTCACAAGTATTGTATGTCTTATAAATGCCTCAGATCACTGTGTCTGGGAATTCTGTAGCTCCCTCCCCAGGTAAAAGATGAGGCTGTCTTTCCAGGCTAAAAGCCCTTCAGAACGACCCAAGATATGCATTCTAGCCCTCCAGATGAACAGGAGTCCAAGACTCTACATATAGCACCTGCTCGATAAATACGTACCAAAGTCACACAGGAACGCCTTGAAGAAAGAGACAATTATGCTCCAGTGGGCTATGTTTTCACTTGAGGAAAAAATATCCACCAACTGCTCTAGAATGACTGATGGCAAGTCTGGAATCAGCTCTGCAAGTCAGAACTGCAAGCTAGTGCTCTTCCCAGGTAAAATGAATTCACCGTGAATAAACAGCAGGTTTTTACAGAACTGTTCTGCAGAACAACTTTTCCAGGAAAAAAAAAAATGTTCTGAAAAGGAGGCCATAGAGGAGTGATCTTCAAAAGTTACTTCACGGGGAATATGGACTTGTGCCTGCCCTTCTGAAAGACAACTGGATAGAAGTCCAGAAACATAGAATTCGAGTTCTGTTGTTGATAAAAAAAAATAGGTGGATAACTTTAACCAGGTCATTTCAGTTTTCTGTGCCTCCTTTTCTTATCTCTTCAAGAGAGATGATAATATGATATATCTCAGGGTGGTTGTAATCCAAACGGTTATGTAATCCAATTCTCAAAGTGTAACCTCCTGAGAGCTCTCTAACGACAGTGCTTGGTACACAGACAACCGAAAAAAGTGTTTGTGGAATAAACGGGGTGGAGGGGGACAGAAGGAATTTTCTCCCTTAGTTTTCTGAGTTAGGGGTAACTTACTCATTCTTTCAGGAAGATATTTTGATCAATGAGATGAAAAGTATTCAGCAATACCCAATAGCTTTTCAAAGCTCAGATCATTGTGAGAGCTTTTTATTCTTGTTGATTGCTACTGTTTTTATCGACCAGATATTTTAAGGCGTTTTTCCCTATGACATGTTTTTATGTTTGACATTGTTTTTCTTTCCATAACAATGAGATAAAGATGGCAGGAAGGAGGTAAACAGAAAAGAAATGCTCAGACTATAAGCCACTTCCAGTTCTCATTTTCACTTGACTGTTAGATGAGGTCACTAAACTATAAAATAGGGCGTGAGAGCAAAAGCGTCACAGGTGCAGATACAAGGATCCAAGTAACAGATATTTGAGTCGTTAACAGGACAAGCAACACTTTAACTCATCAAAAAATCCTTCAATAATATTGTCTTAATAAACTTTTATTGAACACTTACCAAGTACAAGTTGCTCAATTCAAATTGAACAGGATTGTGAAACAAGAAATAACAGGTGGCTGGAAGGCTGAATAGCTAAGAGGGACCAATGGGGGACAGAAAGAAACCTTCCAATTAATCAAGGAAAATGACGGAAATATAACAGCAAAACTAATTGTGACTGCCTGGAAAGGAGTTAATTTCCTTTCCTCAGAAAGGGTTAGGTGGACAAGCTCAGCTGCAGAACCTGTGTCCTTCCAGAGGACAATGTTAGAGGATTACTATCCTTGCAATCCAGGAGAGCAGCCAGGCCCTGCTGTGGAGCCACAGGAGAGGTTGCTCCGGAGAGTCTGGCTGGTGTGACTGGGAAGAGGAATAGAGTGTAATGACTGCAGAAGGCGCGTGTGGATTCTTCCATACACAAGTGACAAGAATTATCACTCTTGAGGAACCCAACCACCTAGAGGGACACATACGGAGCTTACGGTGGTGAAGATAACATACTCGAAGCTGAATAAGACACCAACCTCCTCTTCAAGGAGTTCACAATCTAAAACAGGAGTTGTTAACCTGAGTCTATGAAGAGAAAGAGAATGCATGAAATTGCATTGAAAAAATATGCACTATTATTTTCACTAACTTCTAACAAAAATTTAGCATTTCCTTCAGTTATGAATGTAGGCAATAAACTAACCTCAATTGTATTAGCAGTAATTGTGACCTTGTCACCAACTGAAATCACGGGTATTTTCATATTCTCTAGAGTCACTGCAGATATTGTAAGCCAATGAGCTAGTGGACACCCAAGACCATCTGTGCTCATCACTCCTGAAGTTACATTAGTGATTAGAGCCACTGGTTAATTTTATTTAATGCATTAATAAAGCACACCTATTATTACAGCACGTGTCTGGGATTTTTTAAAATTTGGATTACTCTTTTTCAATGTATTTAGGTTCCTTTGTAATCCTGTGTACTTTGTTTTATAAATTTTAAAATACTCTAAGAAAAGGTTCACAGGCTTCACTGGATGGCCAGAGGGTTCATGTCACAGAACATTAAGAATTCCTGGTCTGAAGAGAAATCAGACAAGAAAACAGCTCCTGTGCCAGTCTGGCATAAATATGGTGACTGCCTTTTGATGGAGGTCTGGTTTCTAACCTTCTAGTTACTTCTCTGAGCCACTCTGGATGCTTCCAAAAAGTCCCTTTTCTGCTCACATAATCTAGAGTTCATATCTATTAAGTGCAACTGTGACTCTTGGCTGGTATAGTATTTAATCAGTATTTGTATACTATGATTTTAATAAGTACATTTTATAGAAAAAGCACAAATAGCTATCGTGCTAAATCTAAAATATTATCAATTTAATAAATCTCCTTACGGAATCTTATCTGCCCTAATAGATGCTACCACATACCTTATAGCAACTGCCAAGTGACAGACAGGCCTGGTACCTCAAAAGAATTGAAAATAGAATTACCTTGAAGATTCAGGCCAGTGACATGGCAGCAATTTTTATACACTTCTAAAATATAAACCATCCTGAAGTTCTCATTAATGATTTGATGTATCTTTCTTCACTATTGGGCTTTTCTTACCATTTTCTTCCTATCACCCAAATGACTTAGCAAGGCAATAGGTAGTGATTGTTGGATCAGGGATGTAGAATTCAAGAATAACTCTATTTGCTCTTTCTTCAACCCAGAAAAATTCACTTGTTGAGGAAATAAAAGCAATCCCCTCAATGTGGCACACCCACGACTTGGGTATCCAAGAGCAAATTAAATTGAGATTCTAGAACAGACATGGCAACAGGCTTCATCTCACATGCCCACTGGGATCTGGTTATAGCGGCTGCCTGGAGCATGGTGATGAGAAGTGCCTCGTGGGCACGTCCTGGGTCAGCATGAAAGAATGCCTCAATTGATTAACAATGCTTGTCAAGGGCACAGAAGTGGTGACACGAGTGCTACAGATCTTCCATCCTAGCTCTACTCATTTCCGTGAAAAATTACCCAAATGGGACCACAAAGCAGAGTTAGACTAGAAGAAAGCCTCTCTTCTGTCTATTGGCTGACTGTTTATGGGCTCAATTTTTATTCTCAGCAAGTTTGCTGAGGTGTCTTAGAGCGTGAATGAGCGGTCTCATATTATGAGCTCATTAGTAGACACAAGAATTAAGAGACTTAATAAGAAATAATTCTCTTGGAAATTTCCTCATCCTGTGCCAGCTGAGCAAATGTAAATTTATTTGAGTCCATCTGTAGATCCTGAGCAATGTAGGCATCATCATCACTCCAAATGATGAGTGAGAATTAAAAAAGACTTAAAATATTGGTAAATATTCAAAGATTCAAAACCAAATGCCTCTTCTTAATTTACCTTGCTTAAAGAGATAACACATACTTCCAAAAACTAGTGACTACCTACATTGGTAAGTACTCTGGCACTGGTGGCCTCTGGTGTTTCTTATTTCTAGTCATATAGCCTTTTTGAGCATGGGTCACTCTTACTCCCAAGAGGAAAGTCAACATGACTCACTTTGAGAAACCGAAAGTACACCATGTCCACATGAGCAGCGCTGCCTACTGTATAACCACAAAACCACATCAGAAGAAGTCAGCTGCTTAGGAAGGAGAAGCTGCAGTGGGCTGAACAAACTCATCCCCTGTTCCAGACAGTCAGCCTTCCAGAGGACCCGTAGGGGCCTTTGCTAAGCAGAGACTTGGGGCAGAGGACAAATGTCAGCAGCAAATGCAGTCAGAGCCCTTGGCTTCTGGTTACTGAACACATTGAAACAAGGGCCCTTTCAAGGCCCCGTCAGGAAGTAGTGAGCTGTTGGCCTCATTCTTCTTTCCCATTCCTTTGGCACGTTCTTGTCCTAGTTTCTATCCTCTTCCTAAGCATCTAGTGCGCCCCAGACAAACTTTGTTTTCAGTGATGTGGGAGAGGATATAAGAAGCAGGGCCTCCTTGCTCTGGATGGGATGCTGTCAGGAGTCTATGATTGGGTATCCTAATAATTCCTACCTAGGAGGCATGAGCAATGAAAGAAGGCTAAAGCTTTCATTGGTAAAGAAGCAATCACTCCCGCAAACCAGAACAGTGGCATGGTTGGTCATTCTTGTGGTCACTTTTGAACAGTGCTCTCATTTTTGTCTGTGTTCAGACATGATTATGAAGTGGTACTTTCTTGCCTTGCTCCACGGTGGTCATAGAACGGCCTTATCAGGTGTTCACGTTCTGTGAAATTTTTTCTGTCCAACAGGAGAACACCAAGTTCTGGCCACGAGTGCGGGGCCAGCGCCAGCAACACCAGGGCCTCGCTGATAGAGCCAGGCCAGCTCCTGGCTGTCAGGGGCTGCTCTGCTTTAAGTCCTCACCCTGCAGTATGGGCTCATATCCTTCCCCTCACCTTTTTCTTAAAACTATTTTGTTTCCCATTCCCTCCTTGGGACAATTCACTCTTTTCAAAGTGGCATAAACTAATCAGAAGAATAAACCTCAACTAACAAGAGTTAAAATTTTGTCCCATTGGGGTTAGAGGGATGTCTTGTACTTTCACTATAATTGTAACCTTTTAGAGACAAAAGCTGACCCCAGATAAGCCATAATGGTGATACTGGGCTAAACTCTGAAAGAGAATATATTCAGGACTTCTCCAGTTAAACCAAATAGGCACTGGCCCCTCTGCCAACATACAGAGCTGGCCCTCAGTTCATATCCCCAGTTGAACCTCCACATAACCAGTTCTGTAAGGCTCATTCATGGTACCCCACTGTTGGTTTCTCCAGGTGGCCCACAGCTCTGGGAGTCTCTGCTCTCACACAGAATCTCCTCTCATCTGGCTGACTGGTTTCTGCTAGATTTTTATATGGAGATACTATTTTTGAATTCATATTGGAGCTTGACTTGCCAACCCTAATGAGTTGCTTTCAGAATGATAAGAACTCTTATCATCATGATAACATTATGATATCATTACGATAACAACTGTCCTGAACAAGTCACACTTTCTTGTCCTTCCGCTACTCTGAGGGCTGAGTGGGATAGTGAAGCTTTGTGACAATACTCTGCTGCCACCTGGTGAAAAATTTATAACCAAAATGGCCACTAGAGTTGCCACTGACTTTCAACTTCTATACCGCCCCCCCACACACACACACACACACCAACACACACAGGGGAGCAGATGCCCACTGAGGTCAGTCCCAAACACCCTGCAGGCATCCAATGCTCCCAGAAGAGGCCAGTCTGCTAGGATTTCCAGAATAAGCCCTTGCCTTCCTTCCTCTTGCTCCTAAGTCCTGGTTCTGCAACAGAATCCACTGACTGAGAAGAATCTGGTTCTTTGCTAAGAATCCACATTGAGACTGGAAAGGAAATGAGAATAAAATGAATCTGGACCTCTGAAGAGCCCACAGGCAGCCTGTGGGGCAAGTGAAGCTGGAATTCCTGAGGACATCTTGTTGATTCTTCAAAGATTTGTCTATAAGTGTCTTAGGAAATAAATTCTATGGCAACACTCATATATATACACACACACACATATATATATGTGTGTGTGTGTGTGTGTAACAAAAAACAAATATCCATCTGTTTACCTTTCGCTTACATTGGGCCAGACATTTTAGTTAATTTTCAAAATAGCTCTGTGAAATGATAGACTAGTATCCCCACTTCACAGAAGAGGAAATTAAGTCACAGAGGGGCTAAGCAATGTGCTTAAATTCACCTCGCTAGTTAGGGGAAGAGTTGAGATTGAAGCTCAGAGAGTCTGGCTTCAGAATCTATCCTCTTAACTGCCATGTTTTCTGACTCTTCCTCCGCCACCTGGAGCACTGATCACTGGAGAAGAGAGAAAAGAAACTTCCCATCTCCTTCCTGCACCTGTGCCTCTCCCTTGTCCATTTCTCGGGCACCCTAGTGTCACTGAACCAGATTCCCAGCTTCTGTGGCCTCAAGGAACCTGGAAATCCAATCACCCTTTTTCTGTGATCCCGATAGCTGTAATGAGGAATCAGCAAGAAAAATGCAAAACCCAAATTCTCCCCAGTTCTAACTAATAAGAAATAATGTCATTATTAAAATCTGGATGTAGATATATAAGTAGAAAACAATGTTTTAAATGTAACCTGAAAGTACAAAGAAGCAATAGATTTTAAAAGAAAATTAATTTTGAAAACCAAAGTAACTTCTGAATGATATTTTCTATGCACAATTAGGGTCATCAAAAAGGTCACACTGATGTATTTGAGACATAAGAAGGACACCAGGAATGGAGTGCTTGCACCCCAGCCACCTCCCTCGAGGGCCAGCATGTGGCTCCTACATGGAGCAGAAGGAAGTTGGGAGAAGGGCTTCACTGGCAAGAATGGCTGGGAAGTGTCCTTCTGAGAGACACTCCTAGCGGAACATTGGTACACAGGGAACGGCCAATTAGGGAAGGAGGAACTCCCTCGAAGGACACTTAGGTCTCGATGTTGGCCATGGCCGAAACCAGGACAGGAACCCGCAGATGACTCTCCGGAATAGAGGTCATGAAGAGACAGCCCAAGGGCCAACTCCAGCCGCAGATGTGTTATGATTGGCACGCTCTGTGCTTTCTAAACCATGAGTCAATGCCAGCATTTCAAAATCAGGAAATTTCACATAAGTTTGTATTTCCGACTTCTCTTGAGAAATTGGATCTAGTAATTCTGGGCTCACATTCCCATATGGTTACAAGCTGAGTTCATCCAAGTCCTTCTTAGGGACTGCGTCTGGCATGATGCCCACCCAGCCACAGCACTCATTTAGCTTCCCTCTAGTACCCTAGAAGCATTTGAGTCTTTAGCTTCTGATGCAGCAGTGGCCACCCAGGGCCCTGGGACAGGCTCCTCTACCACAAAGGACAGCATACTGTAGCTAAAAATGTCAGCCCACCTAGCACTCAGCCCACAGACGGGGGCAGGACCACAGGAATTAGAGACGACACCAGGACTGTGGTCCCTCACCCCATGTAAGAACTCCCATAATTTGATGCCAACTTAGATTCCCAACTTAATCTCCTATTATTTCCTTCACATATCCTACATTATAGCCACACCTCAATATTTATTGTTGTCTAAATATTCTCCCAGACTTGTACCCTCTATTTGGAATGCCTCCTCCTGTCTACCCCAGCTTCCCACTCTCTGTGTCCAACCTATACTCATTCTTCAAGGTCCAGCTCAAACTCTACTTCTGCAAAGACTTCTTCAATTTCTGTAGTCAGAATTAATCCCTCCCTCTTGTCTTACTGCAATATTAGTTTATACACCTACTGTAGGATTACTATGATCTGATTTATATTTTGGTTACTCTGTTTATCTGTCAACCTGTGAACTCCTGAAGGCAGAAATTGCCTCTTATTTATCTTTGTGCCCTACCCCCTCTCCACTCCCACTCTTCTTAGGTTCTAACGTCTACCTTACCAATAGTAGATTGTCAACAATTGTGGAACATATTTTTAAAAGATCACTGTGGGCATTGGTTTATACCGCCATCTAGTGACCATAATGTAGAATTATGACTAAAGATGTCATCTTATAGGAACCACAAACATTTAAATCCATCCATCCATTTTCTTCCTTTCCTTTATTTCTTCTTCCTTCCTCTTCTCATTTCCTCTTTCCTTTGTTTATTCATTTATACTTTCATTTAACAAATAATTTTTGATCATCTTCTAAGGTGGCAATGTGAGCAATTAAGAATCAAAGCAAACTGAATAGATACAGAGGATTCCTATTGCCAGCCAAGGGGGAGCAAGCCGTCCCTATAGCCTATATCCCCCACTGGTTACATAAAAACTGTGAACAAAGCACACAAAAGCAACTACCTGACAACTCGGAAAAGTTAAGAATAGCAAGCAGGTTAGGGAGCAGAACTTAAACTTGAAAAACCCATACAGGGGTGAGTTTCCTTGGTATTTTTCTTCTTGTTTTCCCATTTTGATCCAAGGAATTCTCATCACTTTCCCTGTTTTCTCTTCCAGTCCTGCTCCAAGGGCAGCCCACATCATGAGGTCACCACATTGCAACAGTGGCCCCTAAAACCCTGAAAGAAAACCTGCATTTCTGGCCAAAGGAACTAGAAAAGGGAACTTTGTGGTACAAAAAGAGTGGTGGAATCACTTTTATTTTTTCTCTCTCTCTTTTCTCTCACCACTTGGCCCTGAGGGTAGCCCCAGTCGTGCAGAATTATAGGTAATGTGGTCACTAGAACTTCAAGTTAAACCTTATCTTTCTAGTCAGACTACAAGGAAAAGGAGCTCCTAGAAGCAGAGAGTTTTGGGGAAATACTTGGAGAAAGAGCTAGAGAGGGAGATCTCCTAATTCTGTGGATAAAGCAACATGTCCTGAATTCACCTCTGAGGGCACATGCTCAGGACAGACCCAAAGCAGCATGAAAAAGTCCTAGAAAACATAAATAAATTGAAACCACCATCCAGAGAAGGTGAAACAAAATGCAGTCTGAACCTAAAAAGATTGATTACTACAAAAATAAAATAATAACAATAAAAAATCAATGTTCTCCAGAGGATTTTAATAAGACCTACAGTCTCCCAATATGATATCCAAAATGTCTAGGAAAAAAACAAAACTACTTGACAAACAAAGAACCAGGAAAATATGACAACTTCTTAAGGGAAAAGACAGCCAACAGATGTCAATCCTGAAATGACTCAGATATTGGAATCAGACAAAAACTTCAGAGCACCTATTATAGCCAGACTTCTAGAAGCAAATACTCTTGAAATGAATGTAAAGATAGAAACTCTTCATAGAGAAATAAAAAGGACAAAAAAAGAAATAAATGAAAATTTTACAACTGAAAAAATAATATCTGAAATACAAAACTCATTGAATGGACTCAAGGGAAATGAAAGAGGAAAGAGTCAGCAAATGAGTACAGATCAATAAAAACTATTCATTCTGAAGAACAGAGAGGGAAAATATTTTAAAAAATTGAACAAAGCCCCAGGAACCTATAAGAAAATATCAAAAAGTCCAACATTCATGTCACTGGAATTGCAGAAAAATATAAGAAAGAGATTGGCACAGAAAAACTATTGGAAGAAATGATGACTGGAAACTTCCTAAACTTGGCCAAAAAAATAAAACCCCAAATAGGATAAATTCAAAGAAAACCATCCGAGATATATCATAATAAATTTGCAGAAAATCAAAGATAAAAAATCTTGAAAGGAGCCAGAGAAAAATGACACATTACACATAGAGGCAAAATAATTCAAATGACTGTGGATTTCTTATCAGAAACCATGGAGGCCAGAAGACAGTGGAACGACCTTTTTAAAGTACTGCAATAAAATAGCTGTCAACCTAGAATTCCGGATCTAGCAAAATATCTTTCAGGAATTATGGTGAAATGAAGACATTTTAAGATGAAGGAAAACTAAGACAATTCATATTCAGCAAAACTGCTCTTAGAAAAATGCTAAAGGAAGTTCTTCAGGCTAATTAAAAATGATACAAGAGACACTTGGAACTTCAGGATTTAAGGAAAAGCAATGATATACTAAATAATAATGATAAATATCTGGATAAATATAATAGTTTATTTTTTTCTCTTGGGTTCACCGAAATAAACCAAAAAATGGCAGAGAGGAATAAAAGCCAGAGAGAGGAAAATCTAAAATAAAAAAGAGTAGACCTAATCCAACCACATCAATAATTCCATTAAAAGTGAGTAGTTTCAACATACCAATTAAAGACAGAAATTGTCAGACAGGAAAAACAAAAAGGCTTAACTGTATGCTGCCTGTAAGAAACTCAGTTTAGACATAGTGATATATAGGTTAAAGTAAAAGGATGGAGAATGATAAACTATGAAATCACACTAGCCAAAAGAAAGCAAGAATGGCTATATTAACATCAGTCAAAGTAGGTGTCAGAACAAGGAAGATCACCAGGAGAAAGAGGGGTTAATACACCAAGAACACCTAACAATCCAGATATGTATGCACCAAACAACAGGGCTTCAAAATACATGAAGTACAAACTGATGGAACTAAAAGGAAAAATACACAAATCCACAATTATACTTGGAGACATCAAACTACCACTCAGTAATCAATAGAACAGTAGAAAATCAGCAAGGATTGAGAAGATCTCAACAACATTATCAATCAGCTTGACCTAATCAATATTTATAAGGTATTCTACCCAACAACAGGAGAATATACGTTTGCTTCAAGTGCACATGGAGCATTCACCAAAGGAGATCAGGAGTCAGCAAACTAGGGCCTAGAGGACAAATTCAGGCCAACATCAGTTTTTGTAAATAAAGTCTAACTGGAACACAGCCATGTCCATTTGCTTGCATATTGTCTGTTGCTATTTTTGAGCCACAAAGGCAGAGGTAAGTAGATTCAAGAGGGCCTATATGGCCCTAAAAGCCAAAAATATTTACTATCTGACACTTTACAAAAAATGTTACCTACCCCTGTTCTGGACCATAAATAAACCATGGTCAATTTAAAAAACTAGAAGGTACACAATGTTTATTCTCTGACTGCAATGGAATTAAATTAGTAATAAAGATATTTGAAAATTTCCCAAACTTTGGAAATTAAACAACATCCTTCTAAGTAATCCATTGGCCAAAGTGGATGTCTCAAGAGAATTTAGAAAATATTTTAAACTACACAAAAATGAAAATATATAAAAAATAGAAATATTAGAACAGAAGAAAGATCTCAAAGTATAGTCTAAGCTTCCATCTTAAGAAACTAGAAAAATAAGAGCAAATTTAACACAAAGTGAACAGGAACTAGGAAATAATAAAATTAAGAGCATAAATTAATATTGAAAACAAAAATAATAGAGAACACTTATAAAGCCAATTTTATTTAAAGACAAAAATAATTCATAAACCTCTAGCCAGAGTGAACCAGAAAAATAGACATAATACAAATTATCAATATCAAGAATGAAAGAAGAGACATCACTATAGATACTACAGACATTAAAAGGATATTAAGGGAATACTACAAACAACTTTATGCCCATAAATTCAACAACCTAAACGAAACGGAATGAATCCTTGAAAAACAAAATACGAAAAATCGTTCAGAAAAAATATGTCACCTAAATATTCTATTAAAGGAACTGACTTTGTACTTAAAACTTTCCAGCAGAGAAAAGTGCAGGCCCAGAGGGCTTCACTGCTGAACTCAACCAAAAACTTCAGGAAGAAATAACACCAAATCTATACAATCTCTTCCAGAAAATAGAATAAGAAGGAACACTTTCTGTCTCACTTTATGAGGGCAGCATTACCCTGATACCAAACCAGACAGAGACAGCACAGGAGAATAAAATTACAAACCAATACCCTTCATGAACATGGACACAAAAACTCTCAACAAAATATTATCAAATCAAATCCAGGAACATATAAAAAGGATATACCATGAACAAGAGGGGTTTATTGCAGGAATGCAAAGATGTTTCAATTTTTGAAAAACATTCTGTGTAATTGACCACATCAACAAACTACAAAGAAAAACTACACAATCATCTCAACAGAAGCAGAGAATATACTTGACAAAATTCAACATCCAATTATGTTAAAAACTCTCAGAAAACTATAAACAAAAGGGAACTTCCTTAACCTCATAAAGGCGGATACAAACACGCACAGTTGACATTACTTTATGGAGAAATAGTGAATACTTTCCCCTAATATTGGAACCAAGACAAGGATAGCTGATATAGCTACTCCTATTCAACATTGTACTTGCATCCTAGCTAGTGTAATAAGGCAAGAAAAGGAAATAAAAACCACACAGATTGGAAAGAAAGGAAAAAAATTCTATTTAGATACATTTGTCTACATAGAAAATCTCAAGCAATCTACAAAAAAGGCTCCTAGAACTAATAAATAAGTTTATCAAGGTTGCAGAATACAAGCTCAATATATAAAATCAACTATATTTTTCAGTAGTAGCAATGAGCATCTAGAATTCAAAATTTTAAGTGCAATTTACAAGTGTAAAAAATGAAATAGGTCTAATATATATATTTGATACACACACACATACATACACACATACACAGAATCTGTATGCTGAAAACAACACAACATTAATGAAAAAAATCAAAAGATACTTAATGAACGTAGGGATATGCTGTGTTTATGGATTGAAAGACTCAATATTGTTAAGATGTCACTCTTCCCAAATTGGTGTATAAATTCAATAGAATCCCAATCAGAATCCCAGCCCTATATTCTGTAGAAATCAATGAGTTGATCCCAAAATTTACATGAGAAAGCAAAGGAACTGGAATAGCCAAAATAGTTTTGAAAAAGAAGGATAAAGTCTGATTCTCAAAACTTATATAAATCAGTGATTCTCAACCAGAGGTGTCTTTCTCCTCAGGTGATCTTTGACAATGTCTGGAGACTTTTAAGGAAGGCCAGGCATGCTGTTAAACCTCATGTGATACCCCCAGAATGAAGAATTACCCAAAATATCAACAGGCTGAGGTTGAGAAATCCTGCTATAAAGCTATAGTGAAAAAGACAGTGTGTTATTGAAAAAGAGCAGACACCTAGATCAATGGAAAAGATTAAAAAGTCCGGATATATATTCACATATATAAAGTCAATTGATCTCCCAAAGTATGAAGTCAATTCATTGGAGAAACAATGGCCTTTTAATCAAATAGTGCTAGGATAATTTTACATTCATACCTAGAAAAATAAACTTTTGTCTCATATCTTATAAAAAAGATTAATTCAAAGTGGATCAAAGACTTAAATGTCTAACATTAAACCATAAAACTTCTGGAAGAAATTTAGGAGGAAATCTTTGTGACTTTGGATTAGGTAGAGAGTTCTTAGATATGGCACCAAAAGCAAAACCGAAAAGGAAAAAAAATGACAAATTGGGCTTCATCAAAGTTAAAATATTTTGCCCTGAAAAAGACACTCTTAAGCAAGTAAAAAGACAACCTGCTGACTGAAAAAGATATTTGCAAATCATTTATCTGACAAGGAAATTGTATCCAGAATAAGAACTCCCAAAACTCAACAACAAGAAGACAAATAACCCAATTTAAAAACGGGCAAAATATTTGAAGACACACCAGCAAAGAACATCTGGGGATAGTAAATAAGCACGTGAAAAGATGCTCCATGTCATAAGTCATTAGGGAACTGAGATACTGCTACTCATCTAGTGCAATTTTAAAATCTGAAAAATAATAATACTTGACAATACCAAGTGCTGGAATTCTCATGTATTTCTGGTCAGAAAGATAAATGATTTAGCCACTTTGCAAGACAATTTGGCCATTTCTGACAAAGTTAAACACACATATATCATATGATCCAGCAGTCCCACTCCTAGGTGCTTACCCTTCTCCCCCTACAACACATGCTCACACTAAAACCTGTTTGCAAATGTTTACAGCAGCTTTATTCACAATCACTAAAAACTAAGGAAAAACCAAATGTCCTTCATGGGGTAAACATTGTGACACATCCATACAATGGAATACTATTCAGCAATAAAAAAGGAACATATTATTGCTACAACAACATGGATGAATCTAAAATAAATGCATTATGCTAAGAGAAAGAAGCCAGACTGAAAAGGCTTCACATTGTCAGATTCCATTTCTACTACTTTCTGAAAAAAGGCACTATAGGAAGAGAACATACCAGTGGTTGCTAAGAGTTGATGGTGGGAGGAAGAGTTAACTATTCCTGAGCTGTATGAGGAATTTTGGGGGGTGATGGAATGGTTCTGTATCTTCATTGTGGTGATAACAAATATGACTGTACATTTGTGAAAACTCAGAGCTATATCAAATAGAGTGCATGCTAATGTATGTACATTTAAAATAAAACAGGGTAAAAGTGAGTGGCTATAATTATATCACTGAGTTTCTCCAATATTAGACAGAAATTTATTATCATTAGGATTTAGACAATCTTTATGAAATAAAACGAGATCATTTGAATACATAGTCTCTAAAGTCACCACGTGGACAACATACCAAGGAGATCACTGATTTTATTTTTACTGATAATGATGATGAAGACAACATGTGCCCTCTTTGGGTAAAATAAATACAGCAACTCGTCTTATGAGATCCAAGTCTTTATCATTCAGACCAACTTAGAACCTGCACAATTACATGCCAAATGTGAAAAATAGCAAGACATTCCTCCATTTTTAGTTCTTTCTGCAAATTTTTTCCAACAGTTTTTATTTAAGAATTTCCCTCTTTTATCTGAATAAATATAATTTGGAAAAGATATCACTTTCTCTTTCTGAGGAAGTGATGACTCCCATGTAGTCTACCTCAGGTCTCCTATATAATATTTTTGAAATACTAACATAGAATAAATCTGACCAACGAACATAGCTGTGAAGTAATTCTTGACAAATTATAACTTCAGTAAGAACTCAGTATAAAATGCAAGAAAGCATTTAATCTACTTGTGATAAGCCACTTTATTATTTTATATAAGATAGTTATGCAGTTTTGACGTTAGTATTCAAAGGACATAGAGAGGAGTTTCCAGAAATAAGTTTAATTAGCTATGTAAATGAGCTATGAATTAAGGAGAACTCTCAGATAACCACAGAGAATCAGCCGACTCTTCTGTTTACAGATCAGAAAACTGAAGCCCAGAGAAGGAAAATAACCAGTTTATCAAACTTACACATTGATGGAGCCAGAACCTTAGAAATCAAGTCAAACAGAGAAGCAGTTGCAAATTTTAACAGCTCACATTAAAACCTCAGGAGAGCTTCAATTAAATTGATCAAGGCACTTGAAAGATTATTAGTCTTAATTTTTGGTTTGAAAGTCAAGTCACCAATAACATTTAACAACTGCCCCTTTCCATTGTCATAAATATAAATCAGACAAAATCATCTAGAGCTTAAACAAACATTAAAGTGATCAAAAACAACGTTTTGTATGACCCATTTTACTCTAACTCCTCTCTCATCATTTACCACATATTTCCATCTTGATGGTCTAGGAGGTAATTAAACTCACATGTTCAAGACTTTTTTTTTAAGTGCCCTCCTCAATTTCAGTGCCTCTTCAATTTCTCTGAGTTCCTCATTCATATGATGGGGATAATAATTCCCACATACTGAGGTCACAGGTTAATAGCCTCAATTGTATCCATCCTGCAAGTCAGTTCCGTCTGAATACATCTATGGAATCTGCCAAGTAATTTCAGATGCAAGGGAAGAAAGTTAACCTAAGGCAGAACAAGTCCATCTATGTGCCTGAGCCTGGTCCAAGGGCAGGACTGGAGAGACAGAACTATGAGTCTGCTCATCAGGTGACAGGTCCCCACCTGTCATGCCTGAGTCTATGAGAGGAGGGCTCTAATAAAGAGAGGGTTGAAAAAATGAGTCATTCCCCTCAAAATCTCTGCTATCACGTTGAGAGTACAAAGGATTCTGGTTTGAAGCCCATGGAACAAAAACAGAAATGAAGGGGATTTTTATAACTGTTTTTAATTGAAAAATACACAATAAAGTAAAAGCCACTCATAATTTCATCACATAAAAGTTATGTAAATAAATAAAAGACATGTGCCTCCTATTCTTGTCACACTTTTAGCTTACCTCTGTCCCTATTTGTCCCAAGTTCATCCCCTAAGAAAACTACAGTAAACAGTTTGTTATATAATTTTAGACATATATATATATATATATATATATACACACACACACACACACACATATACACACACACAGAGTTTTTTAATGAGAGCGTACTATACATATTGGACTGAAATTGCTAAAAACATCATAGTCAGATTTTCAGATTAGTATTTATTTTTAACAGTCCCTAGTATTTCATAATTTATTCAGCCATTTCTCTATTGATCAAGATATAGGTCATTTCCAATTTCCTAACTAAAATTCTGGCTAAGGAGGAGGCTCCTAAACCTTCCTGACAAGGTTCCATCTGGCTCAGGAAGAGGAATTAGAGAAGCTACCTCCTGAAAGGGCTTTTTTGAAAGCACGCATGAAGCACTCATAAAATGAGTAAATGGTGAGGAAGAACTTAAGGAAAGCTGGAAGTCTAGTAAAACCAGACCTAACTCTACCTCAAGCTCTGTTGGGAGTAATAAATAAGATAGCATCTATAAAGCATCTAGCACAATGTTTGGCCACATTAAAAGTTCAACAAGTGTTAGTTTTCCTTCCTAAGTTTCTATCTTTCAGTCTCCGTCTGTTACAGCCTAGTAAGTAGAGGAATTTAACTTCTTGGGTTTGCGGCTGGAGGGGACTCAAGTACCTAGTACCAGCCTGAAATTCTCTGCTTGCCAACAGATTACAGGTGTCCCAAGATGAAACACTCATCTTCTCTCTACACAACCTCAGGGTGATTTTCTTACCATCGAGGGGAATTCTTTACCAGCCCCAACAGAGAGAGACAGAGATAGCCTTGTGTCAATTCAGTTTCTGAGGATTCCATCTCATGCCCCAGGAACCAAGGTCTCTTTACATCTGTTACCCAGGGACCCTGGGCCAAACTACCAGTAGGACTCCTGGGAGCTTTCCCTGTTATTTCAGAGTTCTGATAACAATCATCGTGGTATGCATGAGAAGGTTTTCTACAAAGCCTTGCCTAACCCGCTACAGGAAGAATAAACTCTCTCTTCAAACATTTTCCCAAAGCATGCATGTGGCTTATGTTTGTTCTATCTCTGATCACATTCTTTTAGTATAGTTGGTTATTTCCCTGTTTCCTCCATTAGACTATGAAGTTCTTACTGGAAAAGGCCTTCCCTACTCTTCATCCCTGGACTTCCAAGGGATCTGAATAGGGCCAACCAAGGGACCTGAAAGAACATGGATGGGGAGTCAGAAGATCTGGGCTTTACTCCTTTCTGTGTTAATTATTTGCTTCTGATCTCAGAGAAGTCCCATTACCTGCCCGTGAAACTGAGAATGAAGATGTTAAAATATCTTCCCTAGAAGAAACAATTTGAGATAAGCTTTGCTAACTGCAGCTGTGCATATTCAGCATGACCAATTTTGTTTAAAACTAACCAGGTCTTTCTGTCCCTTCTCAGTATATGAGTGAGCTGGCTGTCCCAGGAAGTCAAGGTCCAGACATCAAGATTCAGCCTCACAGGGCCAACCACAGGCTGAAGATGAAAACTAACCAGAAAAGTCCAGATGGTCAAGGGAAAAGAAATTCAGTCTTCCAGGCCAAACGCAGGCTAGTGTGAAGGCACCAACCAGCAAGGCCACTTGCTTCCCCTCCCCTACATAAAACCCCAGACAAAAACCTCTACAATTTTCCCTTTGAGGAGGTACATCTGAGTTCTAAGACCCATCTCCTCATCTGTCTGCCTTTTGATAATAAACTACTGTCCTTGCCACAAGCCTGGCGTTCCAGTTATTGGCCTTTCTGTGCTGCAGGTAAAAGAAACTGTGTTTGTGTTCGGTAACACCTGGACCTCAGCTTCCTCATCATAAAATAATATCTTTACAGTAAGGTACTGGAATAGACAAGGTGTGCTTTAAGTCCTCTTCAAGCTCTAACGTTTGGCACCCATGACTGATATCTGCAACCCAGAATCGTGATTGTGAAAGACAAAAATATTTACCATCTAAATATCCTCTTTGTCAGTCACTAAAATGCACATTTCAATCTGTAAAAATTAGTTACATTTAACTTTCTTATTTGTACTTGGATATTTCTTAAATTCACATCAGCAACACGGTCAGATATTATTCCTTAGAGGAGGCTGATTTTAAAATGGCTTAGCAAAGTGGACCGATTATCAGTTGATTTTCGCTACTTTCTTTTTCAAAAGGTGACTTTTCTTGATCCTGCACCCCAATTCTAGGTGCTTCTATTCTCTACACTGGCTAATTATTCTACAATCACTTCAAAGTATTACCACTATTACCAAGATTATTACTAATAGTACTTTTAATAACAATTATGATAATTATGATGCTTTAAAGTTCATCTTCACCCTTCACTCATATCTCATTTGATTCTTAGACTAACTATGGTAGATAGATACAGTAGATAATATTACTTTCTTGATTTCACAGCCTAAAAACCATCAGCTAAAGAAATTAGGTAACTTGCCCAAGATTACAAAACTAATAACTAGTGGCACTACACCAACTCCCAGGCTTTTTGGCAAGAATAGAAACATATTACCCTTTCATTAACAGTGGCAATGAAACAAGAGTGGACTGCTAAATAGTCACAGGACTCAAAATAATGCTTACACAGACAAAGTGTACACTGCTGTGGCAGCATTAATGTAGGGATCTATGTCACAGCCACAGGCTCTCATAGGAAGGGGTCTGGAGAGACCAGGTTCAGTTCCTTATTGTCCCCCCTCGGTAAGGACTGTGGCTGAACATGCTTTCTCTCTCCCACGACAAATACACGGAACATCTTGTAACCAGAAAACCCAAAATGAAATCTCATTTGAGGTTTTTAATATTTTGCTGACGGCCTGAGCATATCTCTGCTATGTAATCAGCCTGACAGCAAAGCCAACTGAAGAGCGCACAAAAACCAGATGCAGCTCATCAATCGCACACTGAGCAGATGCTGACAGGCCAGTACACACTGCCTCAGAACTCCTGCACGCTAGCCTTTCTTTTATTATTTTTATTTATTTTTTATTTTATTGCAGTAACATTGGATTATAACATTATATAGTTTTCAGATGCACATCATAATAGATTTCAAATTCTGTGTAGATTACATCAAGTTCACCACCCAAAAACTAACGGTAGTCCATCCCCTCACATGTGAGCCTAATCACACCTTTTGCCCTCCCCCCTTCTCCCTTCCCCTATGGTAACCACCAATCCAATCTCCATTGCTATGTGTTTGTTTGTCATTATTTTTATCTTCTACTTATGAGTGAGATCATACGGTCTTTGACTTTCTCCCTCTAACTTATTTCACTCAGCATAATACCCTCAAGGTCCACCCATGTTGTCGCAAATGGCTGGATTTCATCATTTCTTATTGCTAAGTAGTATTCCATTGTGTATATATACCACATCTTTTTTATCCATTCGTCCCTTGATGGGCACCTAGGTTGCTTCCAAGTTTTGGCCAATGTGAATAGTGCTGCAGTGAACATAGGGGGGCGTGTCTCTTTATGCATTTGTGTTTTCAAGTTCTTTGGATAAATATTCAGCTGTGGGATAGTTGGGTCATATGGTAGATCTATTCTTAATTTTCTGAGGATACTCCATACTGTTTTCCATAGTGGCTGCACCAGTTTGCTCTCCCACCGGCAGTGTACAAGGGTTCCCTTTTCTCCACATCCTCTCCAACGCTTGTTGTTTCCTGTCTTGTTAATTAAAACCATTCTGACTGGAGTGAGGTGATACCTCATTGTAGTTTTGATTTGCATTTCCCTGATAGCTCATGATATTGAGCATCTTTTCACATGCCTGTTGGCCATCAGTATATCTTCTTTGGAGAATTCTCTGTTCAGATCTTTTGCCCATGTTTTAATTGGGTTGTTGGTTTTTTTGTTGTTGAGATATATGAGTTCTTTGTATATTTTGGATATTAACCCCTTATCTGATATATGGTTTGCAAATATCTTCTCCCAATTGTTAGGTTGTCTTTTCGTTTTGTTGATGGTTTCCTTTGTTGTGCAGAAGCTTTTTAGTTTGATGTAGTCCCATTTGTTCATTTTTTCTTTTGTTTCCCTTGCCCGGTCAGACATGGGACTTGAAAATATGCTGCTAAGACTGATGTCAAAGAGAGTTCTGCCTATGTTTTCTTCTAGAAGTTTCATGGTTTCAGGTCTTACATTCAAGTCTTTAATCCATTTTGAGTTGATTTTTGTGCATGGTGTAAGGGAATGGTCTACTTTCATTCTTTTGCATGTGGCTGTCCAGTTTTCCTAAAACCATTTATTGAAGAGACTCTCCTTTCTCCATCGTATGCTCTTGGCTCCCTTGTCGAATATTAGCTGTCCATAAATGTGTGGGTTTATTTCTGGGCTCTTGATTCTGTTCCACTGATCTCTGTGTCTGTTTTTGTGCCAGTGCCATGCTGTTTTGGTTACTATGGCTTTGTAGTATATTTTGAAATCAGGGAGTGTGATACCTTCAGCTCTGCTCTTCTTTCTCAGGAATCCTTTGGCTATTCGGGTTTTTTTTGTTTTTCCATATAAATTTTAGGATTCTTTGTTCTATTTCTGTGAAAAATGTTTTTGGAACTTTGCTAGGGATTGTGTTGAATCTATAGATTGCTTTGGGAAGTATGGACATTTTAACAATGTTAATTCTTCCAATCCAAGAGCACGGAATATCTTTCCATTTCTTTGTGTCTTCGATTTCTTTCAACAATGTTTTATAGTTTTTGGTGTACACATCTTTCACCTCTTTGGTTAAGTTTATTCCTAGGTATTTTATTCCTTTTGTTGCAATTGTAAATGGGATTGTATTCTTAATTTCTCTGTCTGCTACTTCGTTGCTGGTGTATAGAAATGCAACCAACTTTTGTATGTTGATTTTATATCCTGAAACTTGACTGTATTCATTTACTATTTCTAAAAGTTTTTTAGTGGACTCTAGGTTTTTCTAGATATAATATCATGTCATCTGCAAAGACTGACAGTTTCACTTCTTCCTTTCCAATATGGATCCCTTTTATTTCTTTTTCTTTCCTGATTGGTCTGGCTAGGACTTCCAATACTATGCTAAATAAGAGTGGTGACAGTGGGCATCCTTGTCTGGTTCCTGTTCTTAGCGGGATAACTTTCAGTTTTTCTCCATTGAGAATGACATTCGCTATGGGTTTGTCATATATGGCCTTTATTTTGTTGAGGTATTTTCTTTCTATACCCATTTTATTTAGAGTTTTTATCATAAATGGATGTTGTATCTTGTCAAATGCCTTCTCTGCATCTATTGAGATGATCATGTGATTTTTATTCTTCATTTTGTTAATGTGGTGTATCACAGTGATGAATTTGTGGATGTTGAACCAATCCCAGCATCCCTGGAATGAAACCCACTTGATCATGATGTATGATCCTTTTAATGTATTGTTGTATTCGATTTGCTAGTATTTTGTTGAGGAATTTTGCATTGATGTTCATCAGTGATATTGTCCTGTAATTTTCTTTTTTTGTATTGTCCTCGTCTGGTTTTGGTATCAGGATAAAGTTGGCTTCATAGAATGAGTTAGGAAGCCTCCCCTCCTCTTCAATGTTTTGGAAGAGTTTGAGAAGTATAGGAATTAAGTCTTCTTTGAATGTTTGGTAGAATTCACCAGGGAAGCCATCTGCTCCTGGACTTTTATTTTTTGGGAGGTTTTTGATTGCTGTTTTGATCTCCTTACAGGTGATTGGTCTGCTCAAATTCTCTACTTCTTCTTGGTCCACTTTTGGAAGGTTGTATGTTTCTAAGAATTTATCCATTTATTCTATATTATCCAATTTGTTGGTGTATAGCTTTTCACAGTATTCTCTTATTATCTTTTGTATTTCTGAGGTGTCTGTTGTAATCTCTCCCCTTTCATTTCTGATTTTATTTATTTGAGCCTTCTCTCTTTTTTTCTTGGTGAGGGTTTTCTAGCTAAGGGTTTGTCAATTTTGTTTATCTTTTCAAAGAACCAGTTTTTGGTTTCATTGATTTTTTCTATTTTTTTTTTTAGTCTCTATTTCATTTATTTCTGCTCTGATTTTTATTATTTCCTTCTTTCTCCTGATTTTTATATTTGTTTGTTCTTCTTTTTCCAGTACCTTTAGATGCACCGTTAGATTGTTTATTTTGGATTTTTCTTCTTTGTTGGGGTAGGCCTGAATTGCTATAAACTTCCCTCTAAGAACTGCTTTTGCTGTGTCTCATAGATTTTGGCATGTCGTATTTTCATTTTCATTTGTCTCCAGGAATTCTTTGATTTCTCCTTTGATCATTGGCCCAATCATTGTTCAGTAACATTTTGCTTAATCTCCACATTTTTGTGGCTTTTCTGGTTTTCTTCCTGTAGTTGATTTGTAGTTTCATACCTTTGTGGTCAGGAAAGATGCATGGTATTATTTAGATCATCTTAAATTTGTTGAGACTTGTTATGTGATCAATCCTGGAGAATGTTTCATGGGCATTTGAAAAGAATATGTATTCTGTGGTTTTGGGATGGAATGTCCTGTATATATCTACTAAGTCCATCTGGTCTAATGTGTCCTTTAAGGACAGTCTTTCCTTATTGATCTTCTGTTTGGATGATCTATCCATTGGTGTAAGTGGAGTGTTAAAGTCCCCTACTATTATTGTGTTACTGTCTATTTCTCCTTTTATGTCTGTTAATAACTGTTTTACACATTTAGATGCTCCTATGTTGGGGGCATAGATATTTACAAGTGTTATATCTTCTTGTTGGATTGTTCCCTTTATCATTATGTAGTGCCCTTCTTTATCTCTTGCTACAGTTTTTGTTCTAAAGTTTATTTTGTCTGATATAAGTATTGCTACCCCCGCTTTCTTTTCCTTGCCGTTTACATGGAGTATCTTTTTCCATCCTATCACTTTCAGTTTGTGAGTGTCTTTAGGTCTAAAGTGTCTCTCTTGTATGCAGCATATACATGGGTCTTGTTTTTCTTATACAGTTGGCCACCCTATGCCTTTTTCTTTTTAGATTTTATTTTTTTCCATTTTCTTCCCAAAGCCCCCCGGTACATAGTTGTATATTCTTAGTTGTGGGTCCTTCTAGTTGTGGCATGTGGGACACTGCCTCAGCATGGCTTGATGAGCAGTGCCATGTCTGTGCCCAGGATTCGAACCGATGTAACACTGGGCCACCTGCAGCGGAGAGCGTGAACTTAACCACTCGGCCACGGGGCCAGCCCTCACCTATGCCTTTTGATTGGAGCATTTAGTCCTCAGACATTTAAAGTAACTATTGATAAATATATATTTATTGCCATTTTGTTACTTTTTTTCTGGGTGTTTTAGTAGTTCTTTCTTCCTTTCTTTTTCTCTTGCTCTCTTCCCTTGTGGTTTGATGGCTTTCTTTAGTAATATGTTTGATTTCTTTTGTCTTACTTATTTGCTTACTTATTATAGATTTCTGATTTGTGATTACCATGAGGACCCTATATAATATTCTATGTATATAAGAGTCTATATTGAGTTGATAGACTCTTTAGCTTGACCTCTTTCTAAAAGCTGCACTTTTTCACTCCCCTCCTCCCATGTTTTATGTTTTTGAAATCATATCTAATCTTTTGTGTGTGTCTATCCATTACCCTCTTATCATTGAAATAGGTAATTTTAGTACTTTTGTCTTTTAACCTTCATATTATCTTCACATGCAGTTCATCTGCTACCTTTACTATATTTTTACCTTTACCAGTGATTTTATTGCCTGGTTTTTTTGTGGGGGTTATTTTTTTTTTCATAATTTTTTTATCCCTATTTGTGGTCATCTCTTTCCAACTTAAATAAGTCCTTTCAGCATTTCCTGTAGAACTGGTTTCTTGGTGATAAACTCCTGTAATTTTTGCTTGTCTGGGAAGCACTTTATCTCTCCTTCCATTCTGAATGACAACCTTGATGGATAGAGTATTCTTGGCTATAGGTTTTCTCCTTTTAGCACTTCAAATACATCATGCCATTCTCTTCTTGCCTCAAGGGTTTCAGCTGAGAGGTCCACTGATAGCTGTATGGGCTTTCCTTTGTGTGTCACTTGCTGCCTTTCTCTTGTTGTTTTTAGGATTCTCTCTTTATCTTTAATTTTGGACATTTTAATTATAATGTGTCTTGTTGTGGGCCTCTTTGAGTTTATCTTGTTTGGAGCTTTCCACACTTCCTGTATTTGGATGTCTGTTTCCTTCCTTAGTTTAGGAAAATTTTCATTTATTATTTCTTCAAATAAATGTTCTGCCCCTTTGTCTCTCTCTTCTCCTTCTGAGACACCTGTAATACAAATGTTAGTGCACTTGATATTCTCCCAGAGTTCCCTTAGACTGTTCTCATTCTGTCTATTTCTTTTTTCTGTTCAGCTTGGGTGATTTCCTCTAGTCTTTCATCTAGCTCGCTGATCTGTTCTTCTGCATCCTCTACTCTGCTATTGAGTCCCTCTAGTGAATTTTTCATTTCCAGTATTGTATTCTTCATTTCTGATTGATTCTTTTTTATATTTTCCAGTTCTTTGTTGCTGAGCTCACTATGTTCGTCCAGTCTTCTCCCAATATCTGTGGGCATCCTTATGAGGTTTTGTTTGAACTCTTTGTCTGGTAGGTCACTTGTTTCTGTTTCATTTAGTCCTTTTTCTGGAGTTTTGTCCTGTTTCCTTGATGGAATGTATTCCTTTGTCTCCTCATTATGCCTCTTTCTCTGTGCTTATTTCTATGTATTAGGTGAATCAGCTGTGTCCCTTGATTTGGAGAAATGGCCTTATGTAAGAGGTGCCTTTTGAGGCCCAGCAGTGTGCTTCCCTCTCATCACATGTCCAAATGATCCAGGAGTGGCCCCTTTGTGAGCCACTTGTGTCCTTCTGCTATGGCAGGGTTGCTCTTAATGCAGGTACCCACAAAGTCTATTCTTTCCTGCCCTGGCCAGCTGTTTGTAAAATCAGGTTTCGGGAACCTCAGCACCATTGGCTACAAGGTCTAACAGCACACTCCTGTTGCAGTTTTCTTGTTAATTGGGTAGCTACCCAGTGTAGCTGGTTGCCAGGCTCAGGGGCTTACAGTTGCTATAGGCCTCAGGCCTACAAGGCTCTTGTCAGTTCTCTTAGGAGTGCAGCTGAGTGGGGCTGGCCCTAGGCATGGGAGGACTCAATTGTTTCAGGCTTTGGAAGGTGGGGCCAATCCTTTTTATGGCTATTTGTGAAGCACACGTCTCACCCCTCATAGGACCACACATGCCATCGACACAGTCCTGGTCCGTGCATACCTCCCAAGCCCCTGGAGTGTGCCCCGACACCCCACTGTAGAGGCCCCCACCTCTCCACCAATGTCCCTCACAGGTCACCTGGTCCTCACACAGGCCCTGCCCCACAGAGGTAGACACATTTGCCTGCCTGTAGAGGATCAAAGCACCCAGTCAGTGCAGGCCAACAAGTAGCCTGAGGGCTTGCTGTTGGGCAGGGCCAGTCCCTAGGGCCAGCTGCCTGCCCTGGCTGAACTGGATTAAATCTGTGCTCTAGTGGGTGTGGTAGACCCATGGACTAACAGGCCAAGGGAAGAACCTCAATGGTGCCCACCAGGGTCTGTGTCAGCAAGTCTGGACCAGGTCAGAACAATGGCCCCCACCAATGTCTCAGTCTCCAGAGAGGTCCCTCCTCTCACCAAAATCCCTCCAGAGCCCATCTGGTGACTCTCTTTTCACCAAAGGACTTTCAGCCTTCTTTCTGGTGATTTTATGTTGCTGAGACAGGTGAGTTTGTGCATGGGCCCTTTAAGACCCGAGTCTTTTTGGCTTTCATCTGATAGCTTTTCTGGGGGTATCCCTGCTGCAGTTAATAGCCAGAAAAGCCAGATAGTGAGATTCTCATCTCAGCTGGGCTGAGTCTGAAGTATGCTTATAGCAGTATCAGGCCCCAGCTCCAGACATCACTCTTCCAGGGAGGGCTGCATACCTTAGGGTGGCTCCCACCTGGCTGACTGAGAAACTCCGCTGCTCCCAAAGGTGGCTTTCTTTCTCTCCAGCAGGAATTTCCACCTCTTCCACCTTAGTCAGCACTGTCCCTTGTTGTGGGGTTTCTTTTCATCCAGTTTTCAGTTTTCTATCCAGGGTAATTTTTCCAAAAGTAGTTGTAACCTGGTTGTGTTTGTGGGAGGAGGTTAGTTCAGAGTCTGCTTACACCACTATCTTGACCAGATCCCTAGCCTTTCTATTATTGAAGTGCTTCAACCTGGAATAGGATTTATTCTTGTTCCTAATAGTGATAGGAATGCCATAAATGAGTACTATTTCAAAGTCTCTGGAGGTTTGGTATGTTATCAAATTTTTATATTCACACAGAGCATGGAGATATTTCTTTGGACACCTGGTTGCATCTGAGGATCCAGTCAGTAATGGTTCCTTTTCTTGAGGAGTTGGGGAACTGTCTTATTTGTCAGTCTCACCTACCAGCCCAATATCCCCTGCTCTCCATCTTATGCTCCGCTCAGTTTTTCAGACTCATCTTGATCAGTTCATCTTAGCTTGTTAGGGTAAGAACTGATGATACCTTACAAAATTCTAGTCCCTGGAACCTGGCTTTGCCCAATAATCTTGCAAGTGGCAGGATAATTAAAGGACCAACTTGTTTCTTGTGAGCTCCCTCAGCATCGAGCCTCACTCCTGATACTCTGGAGCTGGAACAAGGCAGAATCTCAGCTTCAGGGATCAGACACTTCCTTTAAAGACTGATGTCACACTGTTTTGATGACTGTAGCTTTGTAATATATTTTGATATCAGGAAGGGTGATGCCTCCATCTTTGCTATTCATGCTCAAAATTGCTTTGACTATTTGGAATCCTTTGAGGTTTTATATGAATTTTAGGATTGTTTTCTCTACTTCTGTTAAAAAAGAAAACCACTATTGGGATGTTGATAGGAATTGCATTGAATCTGTAGATCACTTTGGGTAGTACGAACATTATAACAATATTAATGCTTCTAATTCATGAACATGGGATGTCTTCCCATTTGTGTTTTTTACAATTTCTTTCGTCAATGTTTTATAGTTTTCAGTGTACAAGTCTTTCACCTTCTTGGTTAAGTTTACTCCTAAGTATCCCATTTCCGAGTATTTATCCAAAGGAATTGAAATCAGTATTTAAAAGGGGTACCTGTACTTCCGTGTTCACTGCAGCATTATTCACAATAGCCAGTAACAGAATCAACCTAAATATCCATCACCAGATGAATGGATAAAGAAAATGTGCATTTACGTACAATGCAATATTATTCTGCCTTAAAAATGAAGGAAATTTGGCCATTTGTGACAACATGGATGAAGCTGGAGGACATTTTGCTAAGTGAAATTGGCCAGACACAGAAAAATAAATACTACATGATCCCATTTACATAAGGAATTTTAAATAGTCAAACTCATAGAAACGGAGAGTAGAATGGTAGTTGCTAGGGGCTGGGGGGAGAGAGAAACAGGGAACTATTAGTCAAATAGTACAAAGTTTCAGTTATACAAGGTGAATAAGTCCTAGAGATGTACTGTGCAGCATAGTGCCTATAGTTGACAATATGGTATTGCATACTTAACAGTTTACTAAGATGGTAGATCTTATGTGCATCACAAAAAATAAAACAAAAAATAAGGAGGATGGGAGGAAACCTTTGGAAGTGAGGGACATGCTTACAGCATTGATTGTGGGTGTATACTTATCCCAAAACTCATCAAATTGTATACATTAAAGATGTACAGCTTTTTGAATGTCAATCATAACTCAATGAAGTGGTTTAAAAAAAAAAGACCAATGCCACTATCAAGCTTAAGTAATACCTACAGTGGCCACTAGGTAGCACCAGCTGGCCAAAGGTGTACACGAGGGCAGAAAAAAATGGAAAGAAATAGAGAAGCTAGGAAGAACGGATATAACCAATATTAGTGAATATTTACTTGTTCTTCATAGCAGCCCTATATGAGATGAGCATCAGCCTGGAAGGGGAAAATGTGTTCTCTTATTTCACATTATGATACATCCACATGTATCTTTCTAATTTAACTTTCCAAGCCCTCAACTTTGTGCCTCGATATCCCTAAGGGAAAAATATGTGCAGTCATCAGACAAATGACAAGATATTAAAAATAAGAGCAGATAAAATCATCGACATGCATTTCTAAATGCACTATTCTATCTGTTCTACCACTGTATAAATTTCAACTTAGGAGATGGGTCAGCCCTGGTGACCTGGTAGTTAAGTTCAGCACACTCTACTTCAGTGGCCAGGGTTCGGTTCTGGGCATGAACCTGTGCCACTAATCTGTTAGCAGCCATGCTGTGGTGGTGGCTCACAAAAAAAAAACGAAAAAAACAGGAAGATTGGCAACAGCTCAGGGCAAAACATCCTTGGCAAAAAAGTAACAAATAACTAAATCTCAACTTGGACCTCATTCCAACTCTATCATGTCCGTGTAAGTCAAGCTTGAAAATGAGATATTATTTATCACCCCTTCCCTTGCACAGTCAAGGAGCCTGAGGCTCAGAGGTTGAAGTTCCCCACAATCACAGCACAGCAGAGCTGGGATTCAAATCCAGATCTGCCCGACTTCAACGCCTTTTGTCTTTAAATTAAATCACGAACCTGGCATCCAGGGTCCCTGATCATGACTAACTTTATGTAAGGTTTCCTGGGGGCCCAAAGAAAGAAAAAGACCACTTTATTTCTGGAAAGGTGCCTCAGCTTGTATTTCATCCAGACTTCGCTTCTGACAGACGGGAAGTGAGTGACTTGGCCAAGACCACCCAGCAAGTCAGACACAGAGAAAGGTGATCCAGTTCTCAGACTTGCTAAATAGGAGAGGCAGGCATTACAGACGAAAGAAGAAAAGGTGAGGCAGCACCTCCAGGCAGAAACAGTGAACCCAGGATGACACCAACATAATAATCATTGCTTGTATTGATGGAGTCCTTTCAAGGGTCAGGCACTCTGCTAAGACCCTCTGGCCACCCTCTGGGGTACTTGTGTCGGTTGCCTCCTAGCATCATTTTCTCCATTTTCTCCAACATGCATGTTTTCCTTTGGGGAATTGCCTTTCCTATGGGTTTGACCCCTCCTTCAGCTCTAGAAGTAACCCTTACATCTATCATCCCACCCCTTTGGCCCAGTGATTGGTCAGAGTGTATTCATGAGCTAATTCAGGGCTTTGAGACATAAGGAAGCATTTGCTGATGGTTTTTTGGAAAGAAAATACTTCAATTTTCCATGGGAACTACCAGAAAAGAAACTCTCCCCTCTTAGATAGTGGGATGTAAGGATGTAAGGTCTAGAACTGCCACTGCCACTGTTGCTTCCCTGAGACAAGACAGCCTGAGGGCATACCTGATGCAAGGAAGACATAGCAAGAGAAAGGTACAGAAATGAAACTAGAGACCTGATCACACTGTGAGTGTCTGGATCAAACCACATCTGAAGCCATACCTACTTCAAGACTTCACAGGTATACAAGCCAATACATTTCCCTTAAGCTAGCTTGAGTTTTCTATTATTCACAATCAAAGGCTCCTTAACGGATATATATATAAGCACTAGCATTATCTCTCTTTCTTGATAAGAAAATGGGGACTTAAAACTTGTCTACTGTCATAACATTTGGAAGAAGATTTGACCCAGAGTTCTCTGGCCCAAGAACCTTAGCTCTTAATCACAAATCACAGCCTTCACATGGCAACATTCCAAAGCAAGTGAAATGCCTCTTTCTCTCTGGCTTTGCTAAGAGCTGTTGCTTAGTCCTTCCCTTAACACTCACACTCTCTGCGAAATCTCCTTTAAATAACCTCATCTAATCACATACTCACAAGACTAAGGTGTTACCAGATTGACAATATGTGCTCATAGGAGCAAATAAGATTGCCCTATTTGATTTCAGAGGTGAGATATTAGAATGACTCCAAGCCCAGGAATTGGTCACATGTCTTCACTAAGGATCTTCAATGGTTTCCTATGCCTAGATACAGTCATTTCTGGACCTCTGGTGACATCAAGGAAAAATTTGTCTGGTCACTGACATGGCCCAGCAAAGCAGAGTCAAAGGAAACACTGTGACAATGTGGCCTTGTGAACACACTGCTCATAGGATGCTTGCCAAGAGGGTGAGAGGGCGGTCACAAACCTGTAGCATCATCGACACACCTGCGTGACACCATTTTGGAACTTCTGTGTCTCCACTCACACATTCCACTTGGGAAAGGGAAAAGGTTCCCAAAAGTCCCCACCCCCAGCTGAACTCAAATTGCTCATTGCCCACTTAACCAAACCTACAAAATCACCCTTTTCTAAGGTGGAACTGCAGGATTTAATCGTCCTTAAAATACAAAAAAGCTCCGTAGAGGGAGGGAAGAGGAGGGGAAACTCATCAAAATACTTTCCAGTGAGATCCACCAGAAAGACTTTCCATAAATACCTTCTTACAAAGTAAGTTGAAAATAAGAGGCCACATATGCCTCTTGGAAGCTGAACTCTGTGGTCTCTGTGATGGAAATATTCTGTCTCACTCCCGCAAACCTGTTGTTCAAGTTACTTTTTTTTTTTTTCACTATCACTCTGACCTTTTGTATCCTCTTCAAACACATCTCCACCTCCACGGCCCCCTCCCCATACAAGGCCTCTGCGCTAATGGAATTTGAAAGGTAAACCCCAACAGCTGGGCTTTGATGTGGGTTTGGTTACAAGGTTTTCTTACTGACTATTCAAAATAATTTCAACTATTCTTTTCTATCATCGTATTTGGTTTTCTGTTTGTACTTTAGAATAGGTCTCCCCAGAGAATGGCAAAACAAGATGAGTCTCTCTGCGTTTTTCCACCGCATGACAGGGAGTCTCAGGGAGGGAGCGGGAGGGGGCAAGGATAGGAAACCCTGCGGAGGCATGAGCGGAGGAAGATGAAAGATAAAGCTCTAAATGGCACTGACATCGCTTTTGCCAAGAGAGAGAAAAATAATGCCTTTTGAGGGGTTTAGATATGGCTCTGGGGGTAAGTCCAAAAGTCTACAAATCAGTGATTTAATCCTCACATAAAGTGGTATCTACAAAGAACAGGTATTACAGTATATTATGAAGTTTACCTAGAATTATGGGCAAGTCAGTTGACTTGAATAATAACTCTTGTGACAAACACTGGAAGTGGACTGTGTCTGCTGGACAACGTTGGGACGGTTCTGACCCTATCTCTCTCCAGAGCCCTACTCCGCTAAAGTCACAACCGGTTTATGTTTTAGACCTGCCGCTCAGGTTTCTGCATTAGGTACACAGGAGTCCATCAGCAGAAGTCACTGCTACTGAGCCCCTATGCCCCTCCATGAGGCGTAAAGACGTGGTACTAGGGGGACTGACTTTAAGTAGAAGAGCAGGACAGCTGTGCACACCTTCTTAGACTCACAGTGTTAAGGCTATGAGCCACCTTGGAAGTCACTTAGTTCAAAACCCATATTTTCCAGTTAAAGAGATGAAAACCCAGAGGGTAAAGTGACCTGCCTAAGGTTACAACCCTAGTACATTCAATATCAAGGAACAGAGTGTAAACTCACCTTTTTTTTACCATGCCTTGTGATGGGCAAATTTTTACAAATCAGATCACAAGACTGAATTTCCTGAAACAGAATCTCAAGTTTTGGAAAAGAACTTAGAACTCAACTAATCAAACCTTACTTGCTGGAATCTCCTCTACAACTTAATTCTTAACTGTTGGTCTATTTGTCATTGAATACTCTCAGTGATGGGGAACTTACTGTCTCCCAAAGCAAAATATTCTGTATATGGAGAATTCAAATTGGTTAAAAAAATTTCTTCCTTATACTACAGAGAAATCTGGCTCCTTGCAACTTCTACCCATGGGTCCTAGTTTTGCCTCTCGGGTCACATGGGGACAAAATTAAACCTTCTTCTTATGTCATAGTCCTCTAGCTACTTGAAGATGTCCAAAATGTCTCCCACTACTCCCCCCCTCTCCAGGCTGTACACCCTAGTTCTTTTAAAGACTTGGCCTACGTAACAGTTCCAAATCTCATCACGTGTCCTGATCATTCTCTACTGGTCATGCCACAGTTTGTCCACGATGCTCCCACGTGGGACTTATTGAACTAGACCCAGAGCTGCAAGTGTAGGCTAACAGTACAGACAGGAGATTCCCTCCCTTGTTCTGGTCAGCAGTGCAGTGTCCTGAACTATATTTAGACTAGCAATATACAACTGCTCTTTCCACCTTCCCTCCACAGCCTTCTCCCCCAAAAAGGTAAAAACATTTAAACATTATGGTCCACTGGACAAATATCCAGTTGTCCTTGGCCATATTCTGTTCTAGATGAAGCAAATCCAGACAAGCAGAGCAGAAGTGGCAGTCAAGAGCCTCTGGAGATCATGAGAAGAGGAGGCCAGTGAATGGCTAATTAAGATAGACTCTCATCAGTTTTGCATGATTAAACGTTGCTCCTCCTAGACAGTTGATAAGTGAAGTAATTTCTCAAAGAAACTTTGAACATCATGAAATAAAAGAAATCGCCAGGAAGAATATTAGAAACATCTGGGATTTATTAAAATATGAAGAGATATCCATATTTACAGCATCATTCAGGCAGTGTGCACAAGTGAATGGATGTTGGTAGATTTCTCAAAGTCTCTTCCAGGCAATTTACAACTCTTAATTCTGTAAATCACGCTTTAAAACGCTATACTTTGAAGTGATGCCGTAGCAGTAAGTCAACAAAATAACAAAGGTTAACAGAGTAATGTGGATTGACTAATTATTAGGATAAAGAATCCTAATAAAGAGTGTAACCTGAAAAACATGAAAGTAGGCCATTCAGATGATCAATAGAAAGGAATTATCATCATTCTGAAACATGGTTTGTCCAGGATTTAGGCCTCTTTCTTTCAAATTGCAATGGTTCCAAGAAAAAACAAGAAAATAGTCAGTGCCTGAGTTAAACACTCTATAGCCAATTTTTAAATTACTGAAATCTCAATGAAAATGCTTCTCATGTGACAAGTCCATAGCATGTGTCTATTAATAAGATAACCTGATGGTGGTAGACACGTCCAGACCCGTGTGGTTTTAAATACTCACTTTGTAGGTGAAAGGAAGACCAGAGAGGAATTCTGAAGCAATCAATTAATTTGGCTTCAAAAAGAAAGCAATATTTTCAGAGACTAGTATTGAGCTTTTAAATTTCATCTTATTTGTTATTAGAGGGAGGTTCATAGTTTGTTTCTCTCTCATGAATTTCATTGTGCATTCAGTGTTATATCCATCTAATTTTGTTTTAGTTTAATATTTACATTCAAGGAGCTTTGTTTCTGATCAAAGTGTGTGGAATGTGCCTGGAGAGATAGCTGCATAGGGAGAAATCCTTTTAGTGCTGTTTGGTATGACTTGGGAAATAACAGGAGTATCATGGACTAAGATTAGCATGGAAATTGCTCTAGAAAATTTCTATAGTGAGTGAGGCTGTTTTGGACTGCTTAACTCAAGCTTCATAGAATGAAAAAATGTATCTTTATATAGGCCAAAGTAAATCTTGCTGCTAAAAACAAAAAACAAAAAAAAAAGGCAATACAAGAGACCATGCTTTTGAAAGCTAATATAAATTATTTGGGAGTTGATTTTATAGCTCTTTCTCTCTGGATAGTATAAACATACTTTGAGACAGTCTAGGTTTCTGCCTCTATGGCCTATCATCCAAGAATGATCCGTAGACACCCACAGGAAACATCTCCCCCAACACGTTCACCTACTCAGGATCAGCAGGAGAGCTTGCTTCTATGCCTTCTCTTTCTTACAAGCTAAAGAGGCCGGCATGAGACTCCTGCTGATTAACTCCAGTGTGCTGCCTACCATGTTTCCTTGCTAATAATTAGCTAAAACGCAGAAAACACTTAACTTGTTGCTTGGCCAAATGTCAAAATCCCTGAATTCCAGTGCAGTGCGAGTATTTGTGCGGGAAGAAGTAGAGTTTCTTTCCTCCTAATGTGGGGGTGGGGTAGGGAGGGAGCAATGAGCAGAATTAGATTTCCTTTGCCACAGCAAGAGTCAACCAAGTTTTTCTCTCTCATCAAAATGAGTAGTTCTCCAACTTTAAGGGGAGTTGGAACCCCTTGGAAAGCTAGTTAAAATGCACAATCCCAGGTCCCACAAGGATTTTAACTGAGTAGACTGGGAGAGAGGCCCAGAAAACTGCATTTGCAACAGACACCACAGGTGGTCCTTGGTCCACACTTTGAGATAACCTATTCCAGAAACCCCACCACCCCACAGATATACACAAAACAGCTCCAAGTGATACATGCGAGGGATGGAATGACAGTGGATTTTCAGCACAAATAAGGATGACTTTCCTTGTGCTTCCCCTCCCATGCCTCATCCCCGTATTACTTCTCCTGCTCACCAGTTTTTGGGTTTTCCCCTTTTTCCACCATTTTCTTCCCCTCTGTCTGCATTTTCAGCCAAGAATCATGGAATAGGAAAAGGGTAGAGAAGAAAAAGCCTCACTTGTGTTGACTTTCTGAGCACCAGACTGTCACTTGTTGTTGTCCTTGAATTTGAGAATTTTCCATGAGTCAGGTGCCAATGATACAACTTCCTTATCATACAGGTCCATGACGTCTCCTTTCTTTTTCCATTTCTAAAAGCTTCGGAATCTCCACAAGGCAATAGATTGGAGAGGTAAAGGGAAAGGAAATTGGGCCTAATAAATTTTATTTACTATTTGTTAGCAGCTCAGAGAAAGATTTACTGGAAGAACTGAAGCTAGAGAACAGAAGCTCAAGAAAAAATTTATTCGTTCATTTTTCCATTTATTCTAACATCAACAACTATATTTTATCTTTTTTCCAGGATGTGACATAAAAATTAAATAAGACATAGTTTCTATGTTTGTTAAAGAGTTGTTCAAAAAATAATTAAAAGTCAAGAAATCACATAGAAGACTGAAAAATGTTATCATTATATAACATTAACTTTGTTTCTTGTTATCTAAGGCAGATGGATCTCCCTCCATTCACAAAGAATATCTTTATTTAAGTTACTCAATCAGTCTCAGATTGACTCTTACCAAGATCCTGACAAAAACAAATGAAGATGGGTTAGTTAACCTATATTCATTCCTCTAAGTCATTGGTTATTAACCTGCTGTTCTTAGATCCCAAGGGGCCCACGAACGGAATACAGAAGGTCCATGAACTTGGATGGGAAAAAAGGCACCTTGATCTTCACTAACTTCTGGTAAAACTAGACTAACTAAACTAAATAAATAAACTAGACTAAATAAACTAAGTTTATTTAACATATTCTTCTCTTATGAATGTAGGAAATAAACCACAGTAATAATAGCAGATTCTGTGACTGTTAATAGAAATCACAGATATTTTTCTTATTACGCTATAGTTGTACAAATTTGTTAAAATAGTGTTAAATTCATCACAATATTAAACTATGGTAGTTTGTAGACCAGCTGATAGATCTTGTTGTTTAATGTGTTAATATATATTAATATGTCACAATTTTTCAAATATATTGATGACTACTTCAATATAATTGATTTCCTTATAATCCTATATGCTTTGTTTAGTGTGTGTAAAATGTTATTTAAAAAGAGGTCCATAGTATAAGAAAGCTAAGAACTCCAGCAGTAAGTTCTCAATATTCTAATTCTGTGTCAAATTAAATAATCTTTAGACAAAACGTATTAGTTTAGGTCTCTATATGAATTCCTTCAGTGAGCACAACTTAATATCATGCCCTTGGACTTTGAATGATCATGAATGTAAGAGACATTTACCTATAGGACTTCTCTGCAGACATGCCCATTTCTTTATTCATTATCCTTTATAATGAAACCCAAAAAGCTAATTTCTCTTAGGAATTCAATGCCCCAAAAATATACTCCAAACGTATTTTTATGATTGATTCCCTTTATCAAATAACAAGAACTGTGTCTCTGTTTGTTCTTTCATTATTGTTGTTACTGTTGTTGTTTTGCTATGGCTGCCAGGAAGATCAGAGCTCCATGTAGTATCGATTTTACTGACAATGTCATCCCAATTTTGGTGTAAAATTGTTTCCTTTCCCTTAAAATAGTTTCTGTTATACACTTTCAGCTGTCCTGTGTTATACTTTTTTAAAACTTACACGTTGACTTAAAACATATTTTGAAGTAGGAAAGAGGAGAATTATGAACAAACAAATTATTCTTAATGGCTTTGAAGAACATTAAAAGTCCTTCTAGATATTGTCCAAGCTCTCTCATGTCCTAGGGAAAGGAAGATCTTTAATAGAGTCTTTACTTCCCCCATCTCACTTCTAGGAGCTTTCTGAGTCATTGGTGTTCACGAGCACTACAACCCCTGATCAACTATTAGACACAGGGGGCTTCTGTACCGGATGTTACAAGTTGTTATGTTATGGGGGCCCAGGCAGGCAATGCCCACCACAGAAAGATTCCACCAGGCTTAATAGAAATAATCTGCCCCCATGACATTGTGGTGATTCAGTTCTCCCAAGCATTAATGAGCAGTTATGCAAATATTCATGAACTACAGAAGGACTTTGCCTTTTAAGGAGTTACTCATGAACGCAGCATCTGATATTTTAAATCAATGTCATTGCCTCCCAACCACTACACTATTCCTCCCTCTCTCCTCCTCTCTCCCATCCTTTCTCCCATTCTCTCTCCCATCCCCCCAACAATCCAGGTTCACTTACCAGTGGAACCTACAGGTTTCCCAAGGCTTTCCAAAGGCTTTCAAGAAAATCAAAGGAGTACGTGTTCTGAGAGAGAACTGTGAACCCATGCGGGTCACTTCAAATCAGGAATGAGACTCCTTGAGACTTTACTCCGAATGAAGCACCCATTGTCTCCACCCACTAAATGTTGATTTTGGCCTGACTCACTGCTGTTGAGAGGAAGTAAAGAGTTTTCATTGTGAGTTCCTGATAAAGAATAAGGAGAGCTGAACTGTGTAACTCAGTTCTGCCCTTGACCTTCTGAAGACCCTAGGTGTATTTTACCCATCAGTTTCCCAACAGGTGCTAAATGACTGAGCTGCTCCTTACAAAATACTCTGACCTCTTTGGAAGAAAAACTGTAACCACAACCCACACAAAGGCTCAACTTATGGTTCCAAAGGGTAGAAATGGTCTTCTGCTGAGAGAGTAGTGGTCAACTGAAAAAAAATAAGTAAGAAGGAAAAAAAAGCAAAACCAAATAAACTTAAGGGGAAGAGAATCTTCCACCCCGAAATAAGCCTCTTTGGCATAAGGAGATTCTTAGGCTGATAATTTTTAAGAAAGAGTAGACATAGGAAAAACTCTGAAAACTAAGTAGAAGTTATCTTTTTGTAATGAGATTTACATTTATAAGGGAAATCTCCATTTGTAAGAGTGTCTTTCTCTCTGTACTAGGAAGAGAAGGATAACTCTAAATCTCTAGAAACTCTTAAAAATGGAGAAAGCAACCGCTTAAGTCAGTATAACAACCTTACCCTTGTTTACTGTGCTTTTCCTGGTAATCTCCCTGGACCCACCCTCAAAACCACCCTGCCACCCGCCATCATCTTGTTTTGTCTTTAACTGGAGATGTTATTTAAGGTGGTAGCTTGATCCATTTCAGGGAGTTACTCAGTTTTCCTGGGTATTGCTCATGTATACAGGAAGTATACATGTTATTAATCTTCTATTTGTTTTCCTCTTGTTAATGTGTCTTTTATTACGATGGGGGGAATCTCAGCCAAGAACCTAGAAGTATGGAGAGAAAATTACTTTTCCTCCCCTACACAATCAAAATGCTGAGGCTTAATTTCAAAATTCACTTCATACATTGTCCTTGCCAAATGATGATTTGAGTTGTACCTTAGAGTCATAATTTCTCAATAAAAATTCCATCCGTGAATAATTGACAGATGTTTCTCCGGAAGTCAGAACACTAAAAACAGAATTGAATCATTCAACAAAGAAGGAGTAAATAACTACTGTGTATCATGCCCTGAGATAGAAATCGGGTCTATTTTAGTGAACAAAACAAACACGGACAACTTTTTGGTCATTTTTTAGAAAACTAAATATACATCTTACCCTGTGACTCAGCAATTCCACTTCTAGGTATTCATTCATAAGAGAAATGAATATATATGTTTGTAAGAACACTTGTACACGAATGAATGTTCACAACAGTCTTACCCATAATAGCCAAAAACTGGAAACAACCCAAACGTCATCAACAACAGAATGGAGTAACACTTTTTAGTATATTCATACAGTGGAATGCTACTCCGAAACAAAGGGGAATGAACTTCTGATATGTGTAACTACATGAATGAATCTCATAGGCGTTATGTTGAGAGAAAGAAGCCAAGAATAAGTAAAATTAATGTATGGTGATATAAATGAGAAAATAATTACCTCTGGTGAAGAGTTGACTGGAGAGGAGCATGAGGGAATTTTCATGGATGATGAAAAAGTTCCATATCTTACCACGAGTGGTGCTTACCTGGAAGTACAAAATTGTCAAAACTCATCATACTCAACATTTAAAATCCTTCCTCTTTATTTTGTGTAAATTATACCATAACTTTTAAAATAATCTATAAATTATTTCTTGTAGGTCATCTATCCATCTCAAAAAACAAAAGAGAGAGGAAAAAAGAACAGGCATAGTCCTTGTGGTCCAATAGGAAGAGATTGACAATACACAAGCAAATACACAAATTGATAATCAAAAGCTATTAAGTTTATGAAGTAAATGAACAGGATGCAATAATAGAAAATAATGGAGGGGTTTTGTTAGTGTGGTTGTGGAAAGGCTTCCTGAGAAGATAGCCTGACAGCCAAAGAGTGAAAAGAAATGGCCATGTAAAGAGTCCACAGGTAAGAGAAGCATTTCAGGAAGAATAAAAAGCATGTGCAAAGGCTCTGAGGTAAGAGAATGTGGTGATCCCAGGAACTGAAGGGGCCAGCGTGGCTGGAACTTAGTGGGTGATGGGGAAGCTAGCACAAGATGGGGCTGGGCAGGTGGACAGGGGCCAGACCGTATGGGTCAGGAAGGTCATGGTCAAGAGTTTGTATTTTATCCTTAGAGTGATGGAAAGTTATCAAAGGGTTTAGGACAGGGGAATGGTGTGATCTAATTTCTCTTTGTTAGATTGCTCCGGCCGCTGAGGTGAAAATGGAGGAGAACATGTGCTTTGTAAGGCAGTTTCTCTCCTAAAAACTATTAACCTCTTTCAGATGGAATTTCATTTTTCAATTGTATAAAGCAATTTTACTCTATCATATCAATCCTGAGGGCTTGAGGGGCAAGTGTCAAAGAGGGATAGTTCGCTACTAAATGAAATGTTTGCCTTTTCCTGATTATTTTATTTCATTCTTCAACTTGAAGTGACAAGTACTCAAATACTCTTGACTACAGAATGGGGCTTATCTATTAAGAAAATGCAGCATCTGCTGCTGAGTTTGAAGCTTCAGGAGGGAAATGCAAAGAGCGAGGATAAAGGAAGAGTTCCGCCAATCGGCTGTCCCATGTGCTCGGTCAACCCAGAATCAGCGGGTGTGAGTGTGGGAGAAGGTTGGGTTCAGACTTCAAAGCCAGATTACCCTCTCAGGCCTTCTGCAGCTTCTTAAAGACAAACGCCTAGGTGAGCAGAAAAGAAAAAAGCAATGTTCTCATTTCTTCTCCCCCGCACCTCATCCCCCAACCTCATAAAGAGGAGACAGCTCCGCCTACAAAGCTAACATGGAAAATACCCATCGGGGCTGCAGCTGAGAGCCCTCAGAGAGAGCATTCTTTTCTGCATATGCATCCAGGCTCTGCAACCGGCCTCAAGTTGTCTGATCATGCACTACTTGGAACGATGAATAAGATTCCACCCCCAGGGGGTTGCCTGATTAAACAAAAAGTAAAAGTTGACAAATAGAGGGAAAGAGTGACACGCTCAGATGCTTATATCTGCAGTGGAAATCAATGCTCAGCAAACGTGAGGTGGGAGATAGCACATACTGGGAGAGATCAAAAGAAGAAGCTCCAGCTGCTTCGTCTGTGTTGGGCCTGTCAGCCGCAGCAGGTGTCTTCTCACGCAGAACTCCGAGGAGCAGGGGATACCCATGGTGACCTCAGCCCCCTCCTCCCACTCGGAGAGAAAAAGTTTACTTGAGAAAAAGCAGATTTCCCCAATATCTTTAAAGCAGTAAATTGTGTTAAGAACAACAAAATAAATACAGGTAAAAAAGAACAACGATGCAGTCTAATCGAGTTACAAGCAGGAAAATAAAAAATAAAGACATCAGAACCAGATGAGCTCTTCATTATGGACACATTGGAACCTGATTCCCACACCTCTGGCCAGGAACACTTTTCTCCACAGAAGCCACCAACCAAGGACCTTCTTTCACTTGAGTACGTCATTGTCCAAGAGTTCTTCATTCAACGTGAATTAAGCCCTACCCGCTGTATGTGCCACTCTTACCGCAAACATCAGCTCCTCATTCATTTATTGTCGGGATCTGCGTTCTCTCCCTTGCTCTCCCTCTCCTCATATGTAATCTTTTTGAATTTAAATGTTTTGTCAAAGTAAAGGGTATGAAGGTTAACTATTGGTTCTAACAGACTCTTGGAAGAGCATTAAAGTTTTTCTTAATTAAAACATGAAGTTTAAACTCAGCGTACTTAAATTCAAACCTATTATCTAAAGGAGAAAATTAATGTTAAGTTCTGCTCATTTAGATTCAGAACCTAAGATTCTCCATAGTATTCCAAAATGAAAATAAGATGGTATTTTAATGTTACTAGAGCAGCTAAACATTCAGGAAGCCTTCATACCTATTTCAGAAAAAGTGAAGCAGGCCAATGTTGGAGGAAGTCATGGAGAGGACGTGACCACCGGTTGGCCCTTGAACTGAACCCAGGCAAAGGTAAGCTCCTCACCCCTTGCCTGCCCTTGGAATGTACATTCTACCCACTGTTCCCACAGCAGGAACCATTTTCAACAGCAGCCTTGAAAGAGTAAGGTGTTGTTGAGACCATTTGGACTGCATAGTGACTGAACCCAGTTAAGACCTTGATGCAGTAGGCGCTCGGTATCCACAGGTTCCCCATCTGTGGATTCAACTAACTGTGGATCGAAAAGCCTAAGATAGTTGTGTCTGTACTAAAGATTGTGATTATTCCCTAAACAAGACAGCATGAGAACTATTTACACGGCATTTACATTGTATTAGGTATTCTAAGTAGTCTAGAAATGATTTAAAGTATATGGGAGGATGTGTGTAGGTTATATACGAATACTCCGCCATTTTGTATAAGGGACTCAAGTGTCCATGGATTTTGGTATCCACGGGAGGGGGGCAGGGAGGTCTTGGAACCAATTCCTTTTGGACACTGAGGGACGACTATATAAATTTTTAAGATTCTGACAGGTGGGTGCAGAGATCTACTCGTCTTGCGGCCACTCACAACGAGGGTCATATGTCAGTTCCTTTGTTTATTAAACCTACCACCTACCAATCTAGAGTGATTCCCCCTCTTTCCTGCATCTCTCTTTGCCCTCTGTGGGGCCAGCTTATGAACCAGCAGCAGATTTCTGGCTCTCCTTGAGCAGAGGGGTTACTCAAAAGGGCTTGAATCTGAATCCTTGGAAAGTGAGGAATCTGAGGGGTGACTTTGCTCTCACACTCATTTTCTTTCACTCTTTCCTATTTATTTTTTTACGAAGGCCAGAGAAGCCATCACTGAACTGAGAAAGTGATGGTCAACACTTGATTTAAAAGCTCTTAAGTAAAGAACACCACCTAAGTGCTGGTTTTCATGGAATCTTGGGAGCCCTGGAAACCATTGCCGAATTAGCCATACCAGGAGGCAGGGAGCCCCATGGCCAATACTTGGAGCCATTTCAGCTCTGAGGGCCCTGAGCCTGGGTTCCCTGTGAGGTGTCCATGGCTGTGGTCATCTCCTTCTCAGCATGGCCGGGCCCTGAGGTAGACTCTAGGAAGTATCTAATGACCACACAGGGAAAGTGACCCAGGAAGAAGCCAGGACGGTAGGAAGCAGAGCGGAGAGGTGGGACTCCACTGGACTGCTAAATTAAAACTAACCCTGAAATCTACCCTGACTCTGAGCTCTCTCATATGTGAAAGAATTACAGCACTCATTTTAAAGCCACATTTGAGTCTGAGAATTCTGCTACTTGCTGGCAAATTCCTCTATCTATATCTGGCAAATTCTTGACACACAGAATCAGCATTCAGCAGAAAACGTTTTTTGATCAATGTATCTTTCTACAGAGAGAGTATACTTTGCTATTTCTCATGCACCTCAAAACAAACGTTTCTCAAACAATTCACAATTCTCCCTACCACTCGCTCCCATGTGCCAGGTTCACCATCAGGCACTGGGTCTACGGTGGTGAAAGGAAAAGGAACTCTTCCTTATGGAGTGTACAGTGGGGAAGACACACACTAAGTACATAAACAGAGATAATTAAGACATTTCTAGTTTACAAAATACTAGGGACTATGGGAGCTTATAACTGGGGACCTAACAGAGTCTGAGGGATCAGACAAGGCCTTCCTGAAGAAAATTATGTTTAAGCTGAGTCCTGAACGGCAAATGGAAGTTATTTAAGCCAAGAGAATGTGTGTCTATGGCTGAGGGGAAGGAGACAGAGAGAGAAATGGTTGTTAGTTTCCAGGTAAAGGAGACTCTGTGTCATCTGTCATATTTGAGGAACTGACAGCCCTCAGGTATTGCTGGATCAGAGAGAGAGAGATGTTCAACTGGGGCTGAAGGGGTTATAGAGTCAGTGTAACTGGAGGATAGAGCAGTAGGTAAGCCATGTTGGGAACTTGAGGCTAAACTTAAGTCCATAGTAAAAGAGTAAATGGCACAATCAGGTGTGTGATTTTAAAAGAATACTCCAATAGCAGAGTGATGAATGGATTGCTGGAGGTCAAGAGGAGGCCCAGAAGAGCAGGTGAAAAAGGACCAGGATGGGAAAGCATCTGAGAGGGTGGGAAGCGTATGAGCGGTAGAGTTAGTGATGGGATGGATGTAGGGGTGAAGGAGAGGTGGTCATCAGAAATGGCCCCAAGATCTCTGCCTGGGCGAAGAGGTGGAGAGCAATGTCATTTACTGAAATTCAGGACAGGGGAGATGGAGCAGGTAGTAGGGAGCGGGAGGAGGACCATGAATTCAGTTTGAGGAATGTTCACTTTGAGGTGCATATGAGACAGCAAAGTCTCCTCTTTCTGTAGCGAAATATGGTGATTGAAGATTTAAGCAGTCTCAGAAATCTGGGGACCTAATTTTTGACACTGAATTTGGGTACTTGGAATAGTTATACACAAAACTGAGCCCCAAACATCACACCTGAGCCTTGTGGTTTTCCAGCTGGCATCGCTGCCCTAAATTCCCACCTGGGTGTGGGGACCCGTAACATGTTGCATTTTATTCCTCTTTCCTGAAGATCATCAAAATGACCACAATACAGGGACTCGATACTACTGAGATGGCTGGAGATGATCTTCAGTGAGATCAAAAAATAAAATTGGACGTCCAATAAGGTTCTTTTCCACTGACTGAGGTTTTCATGTTCAATCCAGTTTATCTTCCTCCATGACGCCATCTTGACAATCATTGTTTATTCTGTTCCAAAGGGACGTAGCAGGCCATTTCCTCACATGACCTTTCATTGGCCCTAATATTCAGACCCATATGGAGGAAAGGCAAACAGCCACAGAAAATCATGTGGCTACTTCACATTTAGTCTCATGAGTGTTCACTGGCATGATTAAACAATACATCTACACTCTCAGCTAGGGAAAACCTGTTTCCTTTATATTTGCTGCTATATATATTTAATAACTATTAATCACTATATACGAGGTACAAGTACAAGCAAATGAACTGAACTATATTTTCCTTGAGAAGGAAGGGATTGAAAACTACCAACAACTGTGCTAAGGTATTACAAAGTTCCTCTAATCGAGCCATCAAAAAGGAGTGTCCTTTATTTATGGCATACATTATTTGGAATCTAATTGGATTTTTAATGTGGTGGTTGGGGCAGGGGTCTGTGTTTAGTTTTTTCTTTTTCCCTTTTTTTTTCCTTTTAGACTGGATGAGGGGCACACAGTGAGAAGCTGGCTTCATGGAAGGAGAAATCTATCAAATGGAAAATGAACAAATACAAAACCCTCTGTTTCTGTCCAATGTCTATAACCACAGCATGATAAGACAGGGAAGGGTCATCTGACTATGTGGTTGATTTCTCCAATATTCCTCACTGATTTCCTCTTTTTGTATAATCTCTTGCTATTACGATAAAACGGCACCAGATCATGTTGAGATGAATCATCCATCTCCTTAAATGTCTATTTAGGAGTTAACAGAAGTTACCAGAAGTAACTCTGGTTGAAAGCTCATCTACTTATAGCCCTCGTTCGTTATGAAAATTCTTGAAACCTCAACCAAAGCCTATCTTCAGACAAGACCACAACACACTGCCAGGAAACGCCTTTTCAGCGGAGGGGACTCACACAAAGGCAGTTTTCTCTTCTTTTGTTCTGGGAGGAAAAGGGGCATTTGGCCACTCAGAATGAGAGTTCAGACAGGTAAGCGAGGAGGAGAATGAGAGGCCAGGGACTAGAGGATTGGTTTTGACAATGGGCACATCTTAACGTTAGAAAAGCTAAGGCCAAGTTCCTGAAGTGAAGTCGTGGAAGGTAACTGACAGTGTACTGGGAAGGGGCCGGGATAAGGAGTGTGAAGAAATCACAAATGGAATGCCAGCAAGGTCAGGAAAGTGGCAATGGAACAGCAAAGCCAAGGTCCTCTCTTAGCATTTTTTATTCTGGACATTGTGCCCATGTTCCTTTCCTTCAGCACCCCCTGCCCCCAACAATCCCCCACACATGCTTGTTCCTGCAGACTCTCCTGGGGAACAAGTGTTTTGCCTATGAATTGCCTGGGTAGCTCTGAGCTGGGGAAGTGAGCAAGCTCCTCTGAGTTCCTTCTCCTTATACAGGTTAAAAAAGTACAGAAGTGGAGAGAAGGTACGTCTATTGCATATTCCATGGATATCTTAATTACTAGGCACATTTATACATTTGACTGACCTACAAAAACTCCTTCCCTCTGCACACAAGGAAACCAGTGAGACACAGCCCAGGACCAAGGAGCACTCTCTGAGAAGTCCAGACAGGCAGCAGGACCTGTCTATCATCGGAGGAGTACATCACACTCTCTTTCTCTCTGCACATCTCTGGGTGTGCCCTCTGTGTAAGTACCACCCACAGCAGGGGAGAGGTGAGGGTGGCTGCCTTTAAAAGGATGAATAATTTCTTAGTTTTGTTTCTTCTTAGTGACTCAAAATTAAAGGTTCGTTGAGGGGGAATATCACAATTATTGACTAAAATGCAATCTTAAAAGGATTTGTAGGTCCCATCTGTTAATCTGTTTCCTAACCTTCCCCTATTCGTGAAACATCTGCTCAGCCACAGTAAGAGAGAAATCAATTTATCTGTCCTTGCATACAGCAAGAATGTTACTGTTCCTTGCCTTTGTCCACATCTCTCTGCCAGGTCCACCTGTCCATCTTTCCAGGGATGTGAAGCCAGCTCTTGATGCACACTTCCTCTAGAAATGGCTTTTGCCACCTTGTCCCATGATGAGTTCCCCTCCTATAATTCAGAGCAGGACTGACCTGGTACTTCCACTGGGCACTTAGCAAGCCTGGGACTTGGTTCTAACCCTTTTGGGGTCATCTAACCTTTTATCTGGAGATCCTGTCTTCGCAACTTGACTGTAAACTCCTTGAGGACGGCGGTCACAGCACCTAGCACAGGGCTGATTGTTCTAATAAAGACCTTTGGCGAGATTTAGAAGTAAATATTACTACGAGGAGGATCTTTCGAGATTATCAAATCCAGTCATCTCATGTTATAAGTAAAACATAAATGTGAGACGATTTGCCCAAGGTCATAGTGTCAACCAAAACTTAATCTTAAGCCTCACCCTCCCCATCAATCCATGTTTCTATTCTAAACTTTTAAATGAATTGATTTCTTTTCTATCCTTGTACCCTGTTACAAAGAACAACCAATCTAGAAGGCAGATATAAAGCAAGCTATGATTCAATCCAGTCAGAATCCCATATTTGTAAAATGTGACTAGTTGACTATCAATTCCAAATAAATTTGGGAAAGAACAAGGTGCCATCATGCTGAACAATCAGGACAGTGTAAGGAAACAGGCTGAGATGAGGGACTCACTTCCACCAATCAGAGGCAGCCATCATGGGCTGGCTGTGTCCTGTCACATAGCTATTCCATTTACAAGAAAAGGAATGACTTCCATCCAATACCATCTTCTTCATTTTTGATTGAGCGTAAACATCTAAAAGTGCTTTAACACTCCTCAGTGGTGTGTAGAAGTGTGGAGACGTGTGGGTAGGGAATTTTGTTTCGGCATTTGGAATTACACACTGAAAGCTCAGTTAAATGATGCAATTATCACCTAGGCTACCTATTATTTTTCTGCTAATAAATATATTTCGCTAATTTTCACACTCCTCTTTACTCTTTATCTTGCCTGATTGCCTTGACTTCTTTTCCAATTCTCTCCCAAATTTTCTGATGTGGTCGTGTCCCTTGATGATATACTATATTTTATTACAAAAGTCCTCAAGCAAGTCTCTATATATTATCTCCAATTTTTCTTCTCTTATTCTTTCTTAAACTGAGTCCAATTAGACATTTATCCTCACGATTCCACCAAACATGCTCTCGTCAAGGTCACCCATGATCCCCACTTTGCTGGCTCCCTTGATCAATTCACAGCAATTCTCAGCTCTCATCACCCTTGACCTATTAGAAGCATTTGACTTGGTAGATCATCCCTCTTTCCTTATGCATGTTCTAGACCTGGTTTCTGGACCCCACACTCTCTTTGTTTCCTTCCTACTTCACCGGTCACTCCTTCTCCATCTCCTTTGCTGATTCCTCTTCTTCTTCCCCGCCTCTTAATGCTGCGTCCCAAGTCTCCAAGTAATGAAGTATCCCAAGATTCATTCCTTGGTCCTCTGTCCTTCCCTATCAACATTCATTCACCCAGTCTCATAACTTTGAATGCTTCTTATATGTCATGACTCCCAAATTTCTATATCCAACCCACACCTCTCTTCTGAACTTTAGAATCATGCATCCACAACTGTGCACTTTATATTTTTACTTGGAAATCCAACAGAAGTAGAACTCTGCATCTTTTCTCTCAAACCTGAACTCCTGATTATTCCCTTCAGATGTCTCCACCTTAGCTAATCATTACTCCATCCCTCTATTGCTCAGGTCAAAAACTTTGGGAGGTTTTTTTTGACCCCTCTCTTTCTCTCACAACCCACACCCTACCAGTCACAAAATCCTGTCACCTCTACCTTCCAAATAGGCCCAGGATCTGACTACTTCTCACCACCTCTATTCTTGTCACCCTGGTCCTAGTCACTGTCATCTCTCACTTGGATTATTGCCACAGCTCTTTACCCGTGTGTCTGCTTTTGCCCTTGACCATCACAGTCTATTCACAAACACGGAAGTCAGAGAGATACTTTTACAAAATAAATCAGGTTATGTCACCCCCTAGGACCAAAACTCTACAGAGGCCCCTATTTCCCTCAGAGTAAGTACCGTCGTCCTTACAGTGCCCACAGGACCCACGTGAACAATCCTGCACTTAGACCCTTCCCTCTCTGACCGCACTTCCTATGACTTTCCTTACCCTTCTCTCCACTCTAGATACACAGACTGTGCTGTCCCTGGAGTGTTCCAGCCACTCTACTGCCTCAGGTCATTTGTACTGGCTGTCGCCTCTGCCTGGCGACACCCAAGCCCCCAAAATCTGCCTGGTTCACTCCCTTACTCCCCTCAAATCTCTACTCAAATGTCACTTTTTCAATGAGACTTACTCTGACCGTCCCCTTTAATACTGCAACCTCCTTCCACCTCATACTCGTACGTTGCTCTGTCTCCTTTTTTCTTAGCCCTTATCACCTTATAACATATAATAGACTTATTTATGCAATTTATTATTTCTGTCTCTATCAGCTGCAATCAAAGGTCCAGGGGGCTAGAGGTCTTCTTTGTTTGTGTACCATTTCAAGTCCCTAGAATGGTGCTTTTACGGAGATGTTGAATGAATGAATGAATGAATGAATGTGTTCCGAAACTCCCTCGATTCCAGAGCAATAGGGAATTGTCTGCTGCATATGGCCCTAAATGAGAAAAGACCAATTCAAAAGGGGCTTGCCTGTTAACCAAAGTAGAAGTTCAAGTCTTAGGATCTCATCTCCGCTCTCCTTCTCCCACATAGGTCACCTGTCACTCTCTTCAGGTGAGTAGCTGTACAGGAAAGGATTTCCACCTTCCTGAAAAGTGAAAATGTGTGTGGATTCCACCCACTTATCACAAAACTGGGAAGGAAGGGAAGAGTGAGGCTGTGAATTCTTATCTACTCTCTCAAGCAAGGAGGAATTCTCTTCCTTCAATAATTATTGAGCTCTAACACTGTGCACTTACCTCATAAGTTTATTATGAGGACTAAATGGGGTAATGTGTATAAAGAAATAAGCACATAACATACAGACAACCTCTCAGTTGTGAGATAATCATTTCTAGAGTGCTAACATACAGCATGGTAACCATACTCAATAATGTGTTGTACGCTTGGAATTTGCTAGGAGAATAGATCTAAAGTGTTCTCACCACAAAAAAAAAAGGTTAAAGTAGTAATAATAATAATAAATTTAAAAAAGAAAGAGGCATAATGCCAAGCAGATATAAGCACTCAATAAACGTAAACTTTTATTATCTTTATTGTAATCAACACTTAATTTATTGAATAAATATTTTAGTAACAGAATATTCTAATAGAGAAAATCAGAGCAGAGTATGAGGAGGCTGCTTAGACAAGCCTATCAGGCAGGACCTCTCTGAGGAGAGGACGTTTACATGGAAACCTAAAGAATGAGAAATAGCCAGTCACAGAATGAGTGATACAGTCAAATTGGGGAAGGGAAGAGCAAGTCAAGAGAGGTACAGATCTCACGGGGCTTCGTCATCCAGGAGAGGGGGTGGATTTATTCATAATTAATGGAAAGCTGCTGAATCCCTTCAGACCAGGGAATGAATTAAACACCACTGTTACTTGGGGCTCCACTGAGGGCAAGGGTTTAGAAAAGTCCCTGGGACATAGGAAGATGAATCAAACAGGGTGTCAGCTTCTAAGGAATTGTCATTCTAATAGTCTGACTTGAGACAATGCCAAAGTGGAAAGTTGTCCTCCCATGCCCTCCTAGCCCGCCTTTGGCTCCCTGAGGACCTCTTCACTGACCACTGCCAGGCCCAGCTCACAAGTCAGCGCCTTTGTGGAACTTGTGCTGACGTCTGTCCCCTGCGTTTGTGGCTCCTTCGTCTGATCTCTCAGAGTGCCTGGCACGTACCTGTGGAATAGAGCCTCTATCTCATGTGATTGTAATTTGTTGTATTCTTTTCTATACTCTTTTAAGGCTGAATCTACCCTTTCCATCTTTGTAATCCAACCACCTATTGTAATGCTGACTTTTTGGTGCAAGGTAGATACGCAATAAATGCTATTTTGAGTAAAAGAGCTAATGTTTGCTTACCATTTCTTTCCTTACTGCAAAAAAATGTGTGTCAGATTCAGGTTCTGCATTTCAGTGACAAACTAGAGCCTCCAAAACTGGCGGTTTTCTTGAGGAAAATTACCTCTTTTAGAGACAACCCCCTGCAAGAGAAAAATCGCAGTTTGAAATGTATTTTACTAACAAGTATATTTTATTCACTTTATATAATTTTTTTAAAATTGCAGCCCAGGATCATTACCATAGAAACCATAGAAGAATTTATCCACCACCAGTGGTTAGGTCTATTTTCTTAGTTTTTCCTGCCCCCCGCCCTTTGTGGTGCTTCTCATCTTGCAGAAGGGGAAACTGAAGCTCAGGAAGAGCAGGCCACACAATGAGTCAGCGATCAAACAAGTTCTTCCTGTGAGTGGGTGCTCTGCAGGTATCTCCGAGGCAGCCACACTCATCCCTGACATCACCCTCACCTTTCGGCACTTCTCTCTCTCCCTTCTCCCAAGTAGAGCTTCAACTCGTCCCTTGTCCTGTCAATCTGGGCCTGTGTCCTTGGTTAACTCCAGAAAACCCAGCCTCTGCCACCCAGACCCCTCGCCTGGACAAAACCTCCTTTGCTGGCCCCTCCCCTGTTCTCCCTCAGAGCTACTCACCTCCTCCGGATCACCTTTCTTTCCTAGCCACCCTTACCCCTGGGTGATTCAGTTAGTGGTCACAGATACTAATTGAATTTTCCAACCCTGACTCCCTTGCCCTTGAAGTCCTGCTCTTTGAAACAAATATAGAACCTCAAGTTGACAAAGACCCCAAAGGGTCATTCTATCCCACCCATTAAGGTAACTTCCAAAGTAATAGTAGCTAAACTGATCAACCAGTTTGTGTTAATGGGAAGTTAAAGGAAAAGAAGAAAGACGAACACTGAGAGTAGTCAAAATTAAGTACCCTTTCAACTTTCAGGGTAACTTAACTGCTACATCTGCTTGGTCAAGACCAACAGGCTACCAAGTTCACTGGAAGAATTAGAACTCATCTCTACCAAGGCTGTTCTTAGATGCAAGAAGAAGGGAGAGAAGAAATTCCTTTATTGATGAATCCGTGACATGAACGTAGATCTTTGCTGGGGAGGGTCCAGGTTTGGGCAGCGAAAAGTTTGTATAATTTGAGTACCACTTTTTAAGAAAAAGAATACAAAATTACTGATATAAAATTAAGTACAAAAGTGAGAATTTCTTTAGAGTAAGAACAGAAATCATAACAAATTGCACATTTTTAGAAGCTGATAAATATCACAAATCTCATAAAATCCAAGGCTTCCTAGGACGAGAGCCGTGAGGAGCGCTGAAGTTTGTTTCATGAGCGGATGGTGACTCTGACTTTAATCCTGGAGTTCTTTTTCACCTTGTTTCCTGCCTACATTTTTCTGAAACTTCGTCTGTCTTCCCCTCCTCCATTTCCTCCCCCAATGAATCACTCCCTAATGGCAGGCACTCAGCTCCAGGCCACTGAAACTCTTGTCTCAAACGTCCCTAGTGGCTTCTGGTCACTGAATCAGGTAACTTTTGCTCAGCCTTCGTGCTCCTGGTCCCGCTTTAGCCATAGACACTCACAATCACGCCTGCCTTCTCAGAATTCTCTCCGCCTTGGCATGCAAGAGGCTACATTGTCACAATTTCCCTACCACATATGCTCATCTTTCTCTTTCACTGGTTTTACTTCCTCCTTCCATCCGCCAAATTGGGTATAACCCAAAGCTCAATCCTCAGACCTTGTTCTTCTCAATCCACATGCTTCCCTATGGCCTCTCAAAGCTCCAAACAGACAAGTAACGCCCAAATCTGTAGCTCTGGCCCCGCCATCGCTCCTGTGTGTCAGTCCTGCCAGTTGGACACCTCCACCTGAACGTCCCCCTGAACCTCAAACTCAGCATGCTCAAAGCCAAACTAATTGTGTGCGCACCAGAACTGGTGACCTCACTAGACACTGAAATTCAGTGTTTCTAAAATTAAATGCATCATCTTCCCCCATAACGAGCTGTCTATCAGAACTTCCCCCTTTCTGTTAGAGGTCTGACCTAAGTGGATGAGTGTCAAGTCATAATCTCAACAGGGGAAATGACACTCTCCTTCTTCTATTTATCTTTTCTGCATAAAGTAGTTCATTCTGGTTTGTTCCTCCTGAGAACAGGAAGTTGTTCTGAAGGGGTGGCTGGGAGAAAGAGCATCTGCAACTCACCTCATGAGGTCTGGTTTAAATGCAATTCTGTGCCTGCCTCCATCTAGGCATAGAGCAGAGGCTCCAGGCCCCATCAGAATGAAAGCATTTTTGTGGTCAATGATGCTACTGTGATTCTGGCCGTTAAGAGGAACCGTGGCACCTAAAAGGAGGGTGAACACTCTATTACTAACAAAAAAACCCCAAACTAACAATAACCAAAAAATCTTTGTACTTGTGGAGTTGGGACACAAGAGCAAAAGCAGCTGTTTACCCTCTTCTTAGCACCTCAAGGAATTAGAAAATGTCATTATAAGAGGAGCTGAATGGCAGAGTTGGGGGAAGGGTTCAATGAGAAGAGAGAAGAAGAAAAGGAAAGAATACGGAGCGGAGAAGAGGGAGAGGAGGAAAAGAGAGAACACTATCATAAAACAGGAACCCTTAAGCTTTGCAGAATAAAATTGAAATTGCGAAATAAAACTGAAAAAGTGCCCCAAAGGAAAAACATAAAATTTTCTCAACTGAAGAAAGGTGGATAGAAATTGACTAATCAATTTCTAAGATTGCCATACAGAATGGTTTCAATAGAAACTGACCTCAAAATCTGGAGAGATGTGGGGCTGGCCCCATGGCCAAGTGGTTAAGTTCGCACGCTCCGCTGCAGGCGGCCCAGTGTTTCGTCGGTTGGAATCCTGGGTGCGGACACAGCACCACTCATCAAGCCATGCTGAGGTGGCATCCCACATGCCACAAGTAGAAGGACCCACAACGAAGAATATACGACTATGTACTGGGGGGCTTTGGGGAGAAAAAGGAAAATAAATAAATAAAAATTAAATTAAATTAGAAAGTCTGGATAGATGTTTCGTTGTGGAGGCAGAGGACAGCCAAGCACAGAAGCTGGAAAATAAAGTCAAGAGAAGCAAGATCCATTTCTCTCCAAAATCAAAATGTCAAAACCTACCCTGGGAGAGAAAGTCTCTTATTGAGGAAGAAAAATACAGACTGGTGTTTTATCTCATCTAGGTAATCCAGAGCCCACTTGTATTACAGCCCTAAGTGATTGGCTAGCATATGCAGAGAATTCTTATAGCAACGCCTGTTCTCCTTTATGTGTTAAAGTAGGTAACAAAGCAATACCTTCAATACTCAGAACTGAGCATATCCAAATGACAAACGGTCAGTATGTTAATATTCCCTAAGTGTCTGTCTTTTGTCCTCTTATTCCATTCATTTCCATTTGTGATTCTCACCTCGTTTTGAGTCCTGCATCTCCAAACCCCTGCTATCTATTTTCATGTGTGTGTTCCTCAGGTTTTTTGTTTCCATCATATCACCACACATTCAGTGGTAAAGAACATTGATTCTCATGCTCACGAATCTGCAGGCTGACTGCAGTTCAGCTGGTCTAGACTGGCCTTGGCTAGGCAGCTCTGCTCCAAGCTCTGGGTTAGGCTCAGCTCTGCTCCATATGTGTTTGCTCTGGGACCCAGACTAAAGGGACTTTTTATTTATTTATTCTGTGTGTGTGTGAGGAAGATTGGGCATGAGCTAACATCTGTTGCCAACCCTCCTCTCTTTGCTTGAGGAAGATTGTTGCTGAGCTAACATCTGTAGCAGTCTTCCTCTATTTTGTATGTGGGACGCCACCACAGTGTGGCTTGACGAGCGGTGCTAAGTCTGCACCTGGGATCCAAAGCTGTGAACCCCGGGCCTCCAAAGCAGCACATGCGAACTTAACCACTACACCACCGGGCTGGCCTCCTTATTTTTATAGCAGATATTAGAATCTCCTTCCCTGAGCAGAAACATACAATTCCTCTTATGGCTTAGGCTTCATGAGGGCATGCTATCATCTTCATCCACATGCTATCTGTCTAAGCAAGTAATGCAGCCAAACACAATATCAAAGGCTCGAAGTTCTGTCTTCTCTTCGAGGCTGAGAAAGAAGGAGTGAATATTTGCTGGATGATAATCTGCTACACTTCTCCAACTCCATGTCTCCAAATCTCTCATCTGCCTCACTATTCTCTTTTCTTTAACGACTGGCACCATCGTCCACCCAGCTGGAAAACCAGGAGTCATTCTAACTTCGGCCTATCCTCAGTATTTATTTATTACCAAATTTTATTGATTCCCCTTCCTAAATTTTTCAATTATCTGTACTAAATTTAGGCCTGCAGAGAAAGCTATACTGATTTCCTGATTCTTCTTACTATCCTATTCCATAACTGGTTGTTCTATTATCCTAAAATGAAAATGTTAGAGTAATCAAGTAAACGTTTGTTGTTAGTGCCATCAAGTCGATTCCGACTCCAGATCAAGCAAAGCTCTGCTGCTATTCATAGAGTTTTTGTGGCCAATTTTTTCAGTACTGGTGGTCAGGTCCTTCTTCCTAGTCTGTCTTAGTCTGGAAGCTCCATTGAAACCTGTCCACCATGGATGAACCTCCTGGTATTTGAAATACAGGTGGTGTAGCTTTCAGCACCATGCAGCCACCACAGTATGTCAACTGACAGACAGGTGGTATGGTTCCCTGACCCAGAAACAAACCCGGGTCATGGCAGTGTGAACGCCAAATCTTAACCACTACACCACCAAGGCTGGCTAATCAAGTTTATCTAGATGATAATAAAAAGCTCTTTCTTACAGAATTCCAGATAATAAGTGTGGAAGAAATGACAGAATTTGTAAACCCTAATGAAATATTTGGTTCAAGCAAAGATCATCAGTGGTTGAAACCATTAGATCAGGGGTTCTCTAACTCGGCACTAAATACATTTCTCGTCATCAGACTTCTTACTGTCTTTCTTCAATGCACTGATAGCACTCAGCCATCTAAGTTTGTTGTCCTTAAGATTTCACATCCCATGAACTTCTCAAATGCTTGAGATACTGCACCTGCCAGTACATTTCCTTCACTTGTATCCCATCCCAGTTCCCCACCAGCAAAAGTTTTAACAATTGCACAACTGCCGCATGCCAGGGTCTAGCAGAACTGTCCTATCACTAAGCATGGGATCCTTGTTGCCAGCTGGCTGGTGGGTTATTCAACTTTAAAATCCTATTTTATAGTCTGCTTCCTCAGACCAACTTTCTTAGGTTGGGTTCTCTGGGAATAGGCACCAAGAGATAGATTTGTGGAAGATCTGTTTATTGGGGTCAGCTCTCAGAAACAACACCTTTGTGGTAATCAAAGAAGCAGGACTAGACAGAGGGAGAAATTGAACTGCAGTGAGGTTGCAAGAAGGCCACTGCCTGTTCTGTGGGGAGCTCTGGAGGTAGGATGGCTCTTCAAAGTTGTTTCAAATTGTGGCAAAGAGACATTGTACCATCACATCAACCAGTCAGTGGAAGCAAGGAGGGTGTGACACCTAGCACAAGGCAGCTTCCTGCAGCTAAGGACAATTTCCTTCATCTGTGAACCCTCAGTGGCCAACATTCTCAGCTTCTTGGAAATGAGGGCCTCAGAGCTGAGGGGATATGGGGGCAGTACACCATGTTACCCACCACCCCCGAAAGTGTACTCTAGGGTTTGAATAGAGTCAGGTTCAACTGTTTTGTTTTTTTTTTTTTTTTTGGTGGGCAGGATGTGGAGGGCATTTACATCAGGTCAGTTGAGGAATACAATGTCTGTTTGCCCCACCATAACAACTTTTTATCTAATGCAGTTTTTCTCTACAGGGTCAATTTTGCCCCCACTAAGGTACATTTGGCAACGTCTGGAGACATTTTTGGTTGCCATAATTTGGGTGAGGTGTTTGAAGTGCTTCTGGCATCTGGTATGCAGAGGCTAGTGATGCTGCTAACCATCCAAAAGGGTGCAAGACAACACCACCCCCAGCAAAGATTTGTCGTGCCCAAAATGTTAATGGTGCTGAAGAGTGAGAAAGTCAGAGGGCCTCCTTGGCAACATCAAAGAAACCCTAACCCCTGAAACTGGAGGGCAGAAAAATCTGAGAATTAGATCCAGGTCTTAATTTGTAGGCCCCAAAGAAATTTAAAATCTCAACTCTGGAAAGTCCTCTATGTCAGAGTAAGGACACTAGTTAGAAAAGAATAGTATCCTGAGACTGGGAAATGGAACATTTGTTTCAATACACTCAAAAATCTTGAAACACCAGATTCCCTTGACCTTTCTGGGCCTACAGAAGAGGCCTACTCCTCGCTATTAAAGGTTAACATTCCCCCTTCCTTGAAGATGACACAGAGTCCTCTGCCTTGCAAGAAAATACTTTCAAAGATCAAAATTTACTTCCACCTCCCCTCCTAGCCACCAGACCAATAACTAGGGTCATTCACAATATAACCTATCATACAGGGGAAGACCAAACTCTACCACCATCTCCTTTCTGCCAAGATAGTAAATCAAAAACAATCTTGCCTGCTAGTGGCAATGGCAGGATGGTAGTCCTCATCATATTCCCAGCTAATTCACCAGTCTGACCTAAAAAAACCATGTGGATCCTGGAGGATGAAATGAACTGCTGCAGACCCTTTCAATACTACCCCTAAGTGCAGCTGTGGTATCTTTGTTAGAGAAGATTAGCACTGTCTACGCTATGAAGTACGTTCCACTAATATCTAGTCAATGAGCGCTTTTCCATCTTATCAAGACAACAGGTCAGAAACAGTTCAAAATCCCATGGAAGGGACAGTAGTCTACATTTATGATCATGCCCTGAGGCTGCGTTAACTCTCTCCCTCTGTCATAATATAGTGTGAAGGGACTTAGACCATCTGAGAATCCATGGAACATCACTTTAGTCTATTCCACAGATGGCACCATGTTACTCAGCCAAGATGAGCAAGAAATGACAAGTGTTTTGGAGGCCTTGACACACCAGAGGGTGGGAGATGTATCCATGAAGACTCGGAGGCCTGTCTCATCAGTAAATATTATAGGGGTCTAGTGGCCTGGGGGATAATTCAAGCCACTCCTTTACCAGGATCTTCACCTCCCTTGGCCTTTTATCCTTCTACCACAATTCATGAAGACTTCCAATCACCTCTGTTCTTTGTTTCATGAATGACACCAAAAACTACATATCCAAAACAGAACTCACAAGCTTCCCCAGAGACCCTGCTCCTCTCCTGTTTTGTTATCTCTTGCTGAATGTCTCTACCACCCACCCAACTGCCCTAGCCTGAAATCTGGGCATAAGCCCAGGCGTATCTCTCCCTTTACCTTCACATCCAGTTAATCACTGAGCCATAAACATCTCTTGTTTCAGGCTTCTCTTCTTCTCCACTGCTCCTACTTTATTTCAGGCCTTCAGTACCCTTTTCCTGGTCTGCCACTGGAGACAAATATTAGAGAGGAGAGAATACCCGTGTTGGAAACCTGTTGGTCCGTTGACTTGGACTTAATCTCCATTTTAGCTATTCTCTACCTGTATGAACTTGGACAAGTAAGTTAACCTCTCAAAGTCTCAGTTTCTTCGTCTGTAAAACGAGAAAATAAATATCTACCTCAAATGGTTGGTATGAGGATAAAATAAAAGTGCAAAGTGCCTGACATACAGATAAATGTTCATAATAACAGCAGTCAGCAATGTTGCTAGCAGGAGTAACAGTACAAAAGTCTTCCTTACTGACCTCATTGCCTTTAATTTCAAGTCTCTGGTTTATCTGGCCAAAGTGATTATTTCAAGAGGTAGATCTGGTTGCAGTGCTGTGTTGCTCCTTTGCTGAAAATTTTTCATTGATTCCTATGAGCTATCTGATAAAATTCCTTTGTATGATTAAGTCCCTTTGTGACCCGCCCTGTCTTGTCTTTACACTCTCCCTACCCTGTGCCATCATTGTGACATTTTTCATTCAGACAATAATGACTCATTTGTACATCCCTGAAAAACCAATGCTCTTTCATGCCTCAGTTCCTTTGCACCTGCTGGTCCTTCCATCTAAATGTACACCTGCCTAGTTCCTACTCATATCCTATGTCTTAGCTTAAAGATCTTTCCTCTGAGAATCCATCACTGAATCCTTCTAAAGCTCCCATGAATTTTATGCACTGTTCCACTCATGCAAGATCCCACTGTATTGTGACCACAGTCATTCGTTGCTTAATGGTGGGGTGTGTTCTGAGAAATGCATTGTTAAGTGATTTCATCACTGTGTGAACATCCTAGAGTATACTTACACAAACCTAGATGGTACATGGTACTAATACTACTATTATGGTACTAATTTTATGCGACCACTGTCACATATGCAGTCTGTCATTGATCAAAACTGTATTTATGCCATTCTCCTGCACTCTGCTCTGCAACCCTTGAGGTCAGGGAGTCTGTCTTAGTCCTACTTGTACCCTATTCATGCTTGTACTCAGCACCTCACACTTGGTACCTAGGAAAAGTTGAATGAAGGAATGAAGGAATGATGGCCACTGTCTCACACGTAACTAAGTTCATATTTAATACTATAGAAATGATACAAATCCCAGTCCTCAAATTCAAGAGTGTACAAATGCAACTTTCTTTATTTTGTTATCACTCATCTTAATTTTCCTTTTTTTTTTTTTTTTGAGGAAGATTAGCCCTGAGCTAACATCTGCTGCCAATCCTCCTCTTTTTGCTGAGGAAGACTGGCCCTGAGCTAACATCTGTGCCCATCCTCCTCTACTTTATATGTGAGAGGCCTACCACAGCATGGCTTGCCAAGTGGTGCAATGTCCACACTTGGGATCCGAACCTGCAAACCCCGGGCCGCCGAAGTGGAACGTGTGCACTTAACCACTGAGCCACCGGGCCGGCCCCGCATCTTAATTTCTATTTTGTATTCTCATTCCATTACTGGGGGAAATTTAACCTTAATTTAATTCAGGGTTTTCTCAATTAGTTTGGGGTTTCTGTCCCCACCCTTCCCTCTAGTTAAAGCTGAGTCTCTCAGGTTGTGAAGTGTACCAAGGCACAGGGAAGGGAGGAGAGACACCTGGCCCTCAATCTTCACTTGGCCCCTTTGGCATCAACTAAGGCACCATCAGTCCCATCTGGTTTATGGTTGCGGGCCATACGGGACACAGCTACAGTCTCCTTCCCTGCCCACAAGTCTCCTCAAGTTGCACTCTCTCAGCTACTTCCATACTATCCTTGGGCATCCAGAACATATCCAGTTGTTTCACATGCCCTATGGCATGAAAGGAAATTCTTCAAGGTCTTTCTGCTTCACTATCACACACAGTCCTCTCTACTCCACTGCTCCCACACTATGCACAGTAGAGGGAAACTTCTGTAAAACTGTCACCACTCCTGACTCCACTGAGATTGTAAGCACAGTTACCCTCTGCTCTCTGATCCCCCAAATTCATATAGGATTATCATATGTTCCTCCCATCTCCGGACTGGACGTGAAGAAAGGCATGGGAAAGGTCCCTTCCCAGGAACACGCATCAGCACTTAGCGTTCCAGTGACACCACTGCCTTCCATCCGGAGCACATCACTTCCTCAGAGGTGGAAGAGTGATCTAGGCTGGTGTGAGAAACTACCTCCGACTCCTCGTCTACCCCTCCAAATCTATCATATTTGTCTTTAACTTCATGACCTGAACCTCTTGGGACTTAGGCTAGTGAAGCTCCAGAGCATGGGTTCTTAGCATTCAAAATAAGCTTTTGAAACTCAACAGCCAAGAATCCGATTCTTTTCTTCATTAATGCAACAATTGCTTATTAAATACTACTATGAACCCACTGTTGCTTGTTCTGGGCACACCTGAAGATAAGTTCTTTCCTTAAAGAACTTAGAGTCTGGAGGAATCTTTTTTTTCTCCCCAAAGCCCCAGTACATGGCTGTGTATCCTAGTTGTAAGTCATTCTGGTTCCTCTATGTGGGGTGCCGCCAAGGCATGACTTGATGAGAGGTACGAGGTCCACGCCCAGAATCCAAACCTGCGGACCCCAGGCCACCGAAGTGGAGTGCGGGAACTAAACCACTCGGCCACAGGCTAGCCCCTGGTGGAATCTTACCCTCCTGGGTGTCTCCATAATAGCCCTCTCCTCAGACAATAAACATAGACAATCCTATCCGATTGTGCTAGGGCAGCATGCTTCCTGGGCTGATAAAAAGGGGGAAAGGAGCACATCAGTTAATTTTGAACTAACGTTATCTCGCTGAGGTATGCAAAACCCTTCATGAGATGCCCCACTCTCAGACCATCTCCCAGCACACGCTCACAAATAATAGTCTATGTTCCAGCCACACAGTGCTGACAGAAGCCACAATGGGCCATGACCCCTTATCCTTCGTGCTTTACTCTTCCTTTCCCAAGCACCTTTTAAGCTATTTCAACTGGACCCCCCCATCAAGCCTTCCCTGCCCACTAAGACTGAGTCAGAGGCCCCTCGTTGGTGCTGTCATAGCATTCTGTGGTTACTCCTTCCACAGCATGTGTCCGATGGAACTTGCTGTGTGCCAGATAAGACCACCTCAGCACTAACCTGTGAGCTCCTGAGAACAAGAACAGTTTCTTTTATCTCTGTATCACCATACTTAGCCCGGAGTCTAACACACAGTCGATACTCAAAGAATATTCATCAAATGTTAGGTAACTCTTTAAATGAATATATTTTCCATATTAAAAATTATTTAGTGTAGGATGAAAGTAGAAAGAAAATCACTGGAAAGGTTTTAGGAAATGGCCGGATAGTGGTAGGGAAGGGAAGGTGTCTGTGAAAGAAAGTGAAACCATAAGAAAAGTCAGAGATGGACTCCTTCACTAGGCCTTAGGAACCACCTGCAAAAGCATCAAAGGGGAAGGCAAATAACACATAACAGCTTCAGCCCTTCTCCCCTCAAGCTCTCACCAGTGCCCCAGGGGCCTGGGAAATGCAGCCTGTGGGAGGCAAGGCAAAGCAGGGAAACTTAGGTTAGGACTCAATGTGAGGGCAAACCGGGTAAGAAATGAATGTTGTTAACCAACTTCCCAATTGTCAGCCAACACCTTCATTAACAGCTAATATTTTATGACATATTTGTGGATAACAACCAGAGAGCAAGACCCTTTGAGAAAGCAATATTAGATGGTTTGGGGTAACAGAGATGGAAGGCATCATAGTAAGAGGGAAAAAAATTCGATTGTTTTAAGTCTAGCACATTTAGAACTAAGAGGTTCAATAAAATGGCCAGATAGAAAACTGTAAAATATATCAGAAAAAAAGCTAAGAAATGCACAAAACTTATATGAAGAAAACTGCAGCAGTTATATAACAATGTATAAATGTATCAAATTAACGCTTTGTATGCCTTAAATTTACACAATGTTATATGTCAAATATATTCAATAAAAAGAAAACTGTAACTTTTCTGAAGGAACATAAGATAATCTGAATAAATGCTGAGCCATACAAAATTTTCCTAGAAGGGTAGATTTCACAGTGTAAAGTAGTCAAAATCCCCCAAATTAAGTTATAATAGATTTGATGTAATTCCAATCAAAAGTCCAATAGGAATTGGTAGGGAAGTGGATAGAGGGAGAGGCACTGGATGATTTGATTATAAAGCCTATATAAAGAGGAAATGTACAAAATATACCCAAAAAATGACACTTTGAAGAAAAAAGTCATAGAGACGGTTATTAAAATAGAGTCACTAGTCCAATAATAGACAAAGAGATCAAAGGAACAGAAGAGAGTTCAGAACTGAATGCAAGCACCAGGAGAAGTTTAGTCTAAGATAGTGCTGTCCTTCCAAACGAAGGGCAAATTAAAAGATGGCATTGCTTATGTTGTCGTTTTTCTATTTTGAAAGAGTTGTGTTTACTACTGACCTCACACTATATGAGTAGATCTTTTAATCCTTTATGGAGCTAAAACACAATTAAAATTTTATGTTAGAAGAAAATAGAGAAGTATATACTTATAGGGTGAGAGAGGTCTAAGTGTGACTAGAAGCTATAAAGGAAACGATGAATTTGTTTTAAAAAATTAAAATTTTACATGGAAAAAGTTAACAGACAGATGACGCAATGGGAAGAAACATTTGTAATACGTGTAACAGAAAACATTCACACCAAATAAAGAGCTGCTATAAACCAGTTATAAAAAGACAACAGCTTAATTTTTAAAAAAGTCAATTCTACTAGGTAATTCACTGAAGAAGGTATACGAATAGCTACAAATAAAACTAAAAATGAAAGAGTTTAAACTTCAAAAGTAATTTTTTAAGTGCAAAAAAAATTTAAGAGACCAGTTTTTGCCTGCCAGCACTATAAAAATTTTTACAAATGATAATAGAAACAGTGCTTACAGTATAGAAAAAACACACTCTCACATGGTGTGGGTGGGAGTGTAAATTGGTACTTTTCAGAAGGCGATTTGACAATACCCATTTAAAGTTATAACATATGGCTTGTGGCTAGCCCTTCTAATTCTACTTTTTTATCCTAGAGAAATACTAGCAGAAATGGACAGACACGTATAGAAACATGTATTTTTATACAGATATGTATAAAATATAAAGCATTTTTTGGAAACAGCTAAACCTTGGGAGCAAACTAAATATCCCGTAGTAGAGAAGTGACTGAATGTGTGGTGGTGATCTATGCACACAGCCATTAAAACGAAAGAAGTCAGTCTGTATGCATGAAGTAAGAGGACATGTCCATATTGTTCTGTTCACTCGTTCATTCAATACACTCTTATTGAGTGCCAGAATAAAAGTTGTCATGGATCTAATTAGAAAAAATACACAGAGAGGAAAAAAAGTCTAGGAAATAATTACAACAGGTGCTGTAAAGGAAACAGAGTAGAAAATAGTAGGCGTAATCCTTGATTCATCTCTTTCCCATGTACCTGACACCCAATCAGCGGACGTGAAAATGCTACTACAAAAACTTAGATCAATGTTTTCCACTTCCCTCCAATTCCCCTTCTACTATGCTTTTTGGTGGCTTCCCTTACTACTAACAATAAAATCTAAACCCCTCACCCTAGGTTAGAAAACCCTGTCTGATCTGGTTCTCTGCCTACCTCCCCAGCATCATCTCTTCTCATGATGGTCCAGCCACAAGGTCCTTCATCTTATTCTTGTTACATGCCAGGCTCCTTCCTGGTTTAGAGCCATCGCTCTCGGCTGGTTATTTTCAACACTTACAAAATGGAGTTAGTGACACTTGACTTACGGAGTTGTTGTGAGGTTCAATAAACATAAATGTAGGGTGCTTTGCATAATCTCTACAAAAGAGGGAGTCAATAAATCACAACTATTATTTCTATTTATTTGCTTCATGGCTTGGCTTAGAGCAAGAATAAGTCCTGTGATAAGTGCCCCATTAATTTTAAATAAAAAGTTGGTATTCTTACCCATCTTGTGAGTCATAAGATATGACAATGTGAGCTTGGTCATGGGGCAGAAAACACATATCTCATATTCACCTTCCTTTCAAAAGTGGATCCAGCTATGTGGCTGCCTCCCCCCTACTGTTCCTCTCCGCCTACTGTTCCCTTCCCAGAACAGAGCAGTCTTTTCATTTTCTGGAAAGTTAGGAAGAACCAATTAGTGGTTCTAGTCAACACCACTGGGGAACCCAAGAACAGAGTGCTAAAGGAGGTGTGAACCATCTCAATCTTCTGCTTGGCATTCTTCTCTTTGCCACTCTCCCAGACCCCTGCAGAAGCCTCTAAAATTTCTTAGAAGCCAACATAACCCACCCAAATGATGTAAAGAGGATGCTGAGGTTTGAGATGTCTTTCTTTGTAGCTCACACTTTAGAGTTCTGTTTAACACCTTCGGGTCTCTTTCTCACTATCTGAGTCAAGGCTGTTTTCTCTTCTCAATGAAGGCATGAATCCCCAGTTTCTTCAGTTTACAGTCTTTAATCTCTGTCACAAAGGCCTTCTTAGTTCATTTATTTAACATCGAGACCTTTGTAGCTCCTGAATCTTCCACCTACCTTCTCTTCCAACCAGGAACAACTTCTAGAACCTTCCTTTCCAGAAAATGTGTACCAAGTTCCCTTCCACAGACTGGAAGTGGTGCAGACGTGGTATTAGGGTGGAGTATGTGACAAAACTGAAACCAAAACGAAGTGAAACTAAAAGATCCTTGTCCAGAGAAACATTTGAGACACCAATTATATGACTATCCAACTCTCCGGTCTCCTTTGCTAAGGTTCTCGTCTTGTGTATGGTGTCTTACATGTGTGGACACTTTCAGAGGTCGATAACATCAAGGGTATCTCTTACTAACTCACATTGTCTTTGAAGTGGTTCACCCACAGAAAGCCAGGGCTATGACAGAAGAACCAAGAAGTTCTATCCCCTCTGTGATGAGCTGGAGAAGGGGATTCCCTCAGCAGCGCACATCTGCTGAAGGCAGCCCTGGGTTAAACAGAGGGTTTCAGCTACATATAAGGACAAGAAGGGGCTTAGAGTGTTATATTTCACCAAATGTTTAACCATCATCCTATTTAGTTATACTGGAGGATAAAAAAAATGGGCATTAAAATGTCATCACACTATGAATGTAATGAGCACAGAATATATTCAATATATTCAACTGACATTTATAAGAATCTGAAGCATGTCAACTGCTTTCATGTGTATTACTTCATACATTTACCAAAAAAAAAAAAAAAAAAACAAGAGCAAGAGGCATGTGGGAAAATGTTTTAAAGGCTATGAAAATGTAAGATGTTATCCTTTTATTTTTATACCTTACAATGAGAATTACCCATCACTTCTTCCTAATTAGTGTTTTTATGTTTGATGGGATTCATACATAATATGGTAGGATTATGGATGATCAATTTTGTAGAAACTAAGCAGCAAATAAGAATTTTATTAAGAGTGACTTTATCAGGAAAGGTGCTGAGAAACGTAAGAATGCCACTGACCTACCTTCAGGAGTTCTTTTCCAAATCACAAAGTGGCTTCATTCCATCTGGTGTCAACAACATTCCTATAAAATTCTAAGAATAGGAGTCAGCATCCTCATTTTACAGAGGAGACAACTGAATCTCAAGGTAGTCATGTCACTTACTTAAGGTTGCACACACAGCTGGCTGAGTAGAAGAGGCTGGTTTTAAATCCAGGCCTCCTGACCCAAGCTCTTTTCTTCTCACCTAACTAAGACCAGGATGCTGTTCGTGGCAAAGGGACAATGGAAGCAATTCAGGCAGAACAAAGTGGAGAGAAGGAATAAAAGAAGAATCTAAGAGCAAGTCTCACTGCAGAAATTCTATGACCTCGATTTCTAGGACTATATAAAGTATATACATAATATATAATATAATGCAGAGTATGGGTATCAAGCAAAGTGAGACGTAAGTTGAAATGCAAAGAGATGAAGAATCACTGAAAATTAATGGGATTTGGCTCATTTTGAGTGCCATTATATAAGGTATAGTTCTGAGAAGTCTCTTTGCATGTGGTGAAAACCTAAGAGATAGGGTTACACAACTAGGGTTAAGTCGCAGCTCCACCATGTATTAGCCATGTCACCTTAAGCAAGGCTCATAACTTTTCAGAGTTTCAGTTGTTTTTGTGTATAAAATGAGGATAGCAATCTACCTTACAGGGTTGTAGTGAAAATTAAACAAGATAAGGTTCATAAGAGAACTTAATAAGCTATAAAATCCTGTAGGAATATTAAGCAGCAAAGAACTATGACCAGTGTGTGGAAGTCACAGTGCAGAAGATTTCAATTAAATCTAATAAAGAACTTTCCAAAATGTAATATGGTCCAGTGCAGAAATGGGCTCCCTCACAGTATGGTGGGCCCTCTCTCCAGAAAGTTTTCAAAGAGAAGATGCGCTGAAAACATGTCCACCTGTTGAAAGTGTGGCAAAGAGGACTGCTGCCTTAAGAAGGGAGGTTGCCTTATATTATTTCTAAGATTACTTATGAACCCAGGATCTGCAATGAGTAATTTTTGGCAGTGGGGGCAGTTTCAGGTTTATACATGGCAATTTTAATGCACACTGTTCTCCTTCCTTCTTAAGACTGATATGGAGAAGTCACGTTCGTGAGAAAAGCTCAAGCAGAACCCAAAAGCTGGCTGGCCTCTGTGCCTTTGGTCATCAGGTGAGGAGCTAATCCTTCATGGTACTAACCCAATGATGTGCAGCAGGAAATGAAGCTCTGCCTCCATCACAAACTCTGCCTCCTACATAACAGCAGCAAAACCCTAATACAATAAATGGCACCGCCATCTACCCAATCGCTCAGACCATCAGAGAATTATCATTTCTCTCATATTCCACACCCAAACCATCACAAATCTGGTTAATTCTAACATCAAAATGACTCTCAACCCATCTATTAGCCATACCCTGGTTCAAGCTAGCCATCTTTCATCTGGAGTGCTGAAGTAGCCTGTGTATTGGTCTCCCAACTCAGAGTGTGTTCTCCATAAACAACCAGGGTGCTCCTTTCAAATCGTAAGTGAGGTCATGTCACTCTCTGTTCTTGGCCCTCTAATGACTTACTATGACACTTAGAATAAACTCTAGGGTCAGCCCGGTGGCACAGTGGTGAAGTGGGCATGTTCGACTTCGGCGGCCCGGGGTTCACCGGTTCGGATCCCAGGTGCGGACAGGGCACCTCTTGGCAAACCATGCTGTGGTAGGCATCCCACATATAAGGTGGAGGAAGATGGGCATGGATGTTAGCTCAGGGCCAGTCTTCCTCAGCAAAAAGAGGAAGATTGGTGGCAGATGTTAGCTCAGGGCTGATCTTCCTCAAAAAAAAAAAAAAGAATCCAGGTGACAGGTGACAGGTGAGAGCCAGGAAGTCTGCTATAAAGTGAACTGACCAAAGAACAAGGCTTTTCCCTGAAATATCCAGAAATCTTGAAGACTGGACTTTTCACAGAATGTGGGATCGAGGTTCATGTCATTCTATTGAGGCGTAGAAGAAAGGATAGCCCCATAAAGCTGAAGGACCTCCAAGTGGGAGATGAGGGACCACTGCATTGTGCTTTTCTCTGAAGATGTGCCAGCTACAACGGTGGAGAAATGTCTCCCAGTAAAGGGGAAACTTTGGCAAACATGAGGAAGTTATCACTGAGGGGATGCCTTCCTATCATCTGTAAGGAGCTGAATACTCACATAACCGTCTATATTTCCAAGACTGGTTGGTGTCTAGGTGAATTCCAAAGGTCCCTGACTACCATGAATAGTTATATTATTTTGGAATAAGGTTCATTTCTGAGTCTGAAGACCCCAAGGAATGGGGTTCTGAATCTGCTTTCCTAGGATCACCTCGTTCTGTCTCTGGATGATCCAAAGCCCTGGGAAAGAAAAAAACATAGAAAGTAAAAATTTCTCTTTAATAACATCAGAACTTCATCAAATTCTTTGGAAAAAAATGTAATTTAAAAGTGGCCAGAACACTTTCTTAGATAAGGACCAGAGAATATCTACGGCTCAACCCCCTTAAGGAAATCTTATAGTCTGGCTTTGAGGAGGCAGGCATCTCTCTCCAACTCTCCTCTTTCAAAAAGCTAGTGTTTCAAATTAGTCTCTCTCCTGAGGATGGTCCCCGGTAGAGCTCTTTTCCTGTTTAACTGTGGTAAGTCAAAAACTACTTCAGAGAATACAGAGTCACCACTCTGGGGGGCTGGAACAAAAACTATGGTTTTGTGTGTTTTTAGTAGTTTGAAAAGAAAGAAAACCTCAAACTGCTGAACCAGAAGCAACCCTTTGGTTTTTTCTTTGTAAGTGTTCTAGTTTGGGTTTAGCATTTTGTAAAGGAACAATGGCAGATACTATTTTAATGAGCACATTCAAAAGTTTTAGATTTTTGACACTCCTTATGTTCCTACTGAGGTAAATAAGAAATAACTCAAGGTTCCTAAAGGAACTGTTAATATCCCTTCCCTGAAACTAGTACTTAAAACATAGTAAGCTATGATCCTATCTTCAGAAAATCCCAAAGACATCCTAGGACAGCTCAGACTTAGATGGATGAAATTGCTGGTAGTACCACCACTAGCTGGTGGCATCAGGTCATCTCAGGATGCCCCAGTGCAATTCCCACTTCCTCTTTGCTCTGGTACCATTATCTAGAAGGGTCCATTGACCCAAAAAAATGGTCCAGCAAACTTTCCATGACCATCACAACTGGTGTACTTGATGATTGGAGCCAAAAGAGAAGGAAAAGGATAAGGAGGATTTGATTGTGAGGGCTGGGAATACAGACCAGCAGCCAAAAGAAGGGTGGCTACCTCTCTGATTTTCTCCATGAGGTTCCTGGTCAGGAAGCTGATCACATAAAGCAGAGCAGTCAACAGAGGAATTTTAGGCAGAGCAGGTGGCACGCTCCCACCTGGACCATTCATTTTGCTCATTGATTTATTCAACCAATATTTATTCAATATCTTCTAAATGACAGTTTCAGCTCTAGTTCCAGACAGTTTTCTTCAACAGTCTGCTGAATAACTCTTAGTAATGCCAGGAACTAAATTGTTCTTTCCTGCTTTCCAATGCTATGAAATAGGATGAATTATTTTTTTCCATCTGTAGCCTCAAACTACCATTGGATAATCTACTCAATGATGAACAAACACTCATATATATTCATGAGGCAACATTAGTATAGATTCACTTCTCTCAAAAACATACTCACGAACCCAAAACCAGGAGACTTTTGCCTTGTAATTAAGGTTATTCAGTCAACAAATATTTATTGAGTTTCTAATACGTGACAGGCACTGGGTTAGGTGATGTGGATACAGTGGTTAACAAGGCAGAAATGGACTTGCTTTTGGAACTTTTATTCGAGTGGGAAAAACCCAGATATTTTTTCAGTGGTCAAATAAACCATATAACCACAAGTTATGATAACTACTAAGAAGGAAATAAACAGTAATAAATAACGAATAAAAGAGAAGTCTCTAGGATGGTCTGAGGAGGTGGCATCTAAACTAAATCCTGAAAGGTAAGAAGTCAGCCATGTGAGGAGCCTGCAGAAGAGCATTGGTGATTAAGGAAATGGAGCCCCTGTGTGTGAAGACAGCCTTCTCAGATGCTAGTCTCTCCAGGGAAAATGAGAAATGCAACCACTGCTGGAGAAGGAAGAAGGCAAAGAAAGGTTTGGGGGTTTTTTTGGTTTGGTTTGTCTTTTGTTGAAAGGCGATGGTTGAACGTATATACGTGCTAGTGGAACTGATTTCATAGACAGGAATATCTGAGGATGCAGAATAGAGAAGAAAGTTTTTAAAGGGGTAAAGCAGGGAAAACAGAATGAGTCTAGTGCACAAATGGAGGGCTGGTCCTCTCCCTCCACTGTGCAGATGAAAGAAAGAGGTCTTTCAGATACAGGTGGAATTGTGTTTTGGTGGTAGAAGTGAGGTCCCATGATGGGAGGAGGGGATATGGCTGGTTTGCAAGAGGAAAAGATATGATAATTGTCACAAACAGTGAAAAAATATGCTTACCTGGTTCTCAAAAAATTAAAAATAGAAATACCTTATGACCCAGCCATCCCACTACTGGGTATCTATCCAAAGAACTTGAAATCAGCAATTCCAAAAGTCCCATGCACCCCTATGTTCATTGCAGCATTATTTACAATAGCCAATGTGGAAGCAACCTCAGTGCCCATCAACTGATGATTGGATAAAGAAGATATGGTTTATATATACAGTGGAATACTACTCAGCCATAAAAAAGGATAAAATCATCCCATTCACAACAACATGGATGGACCTTGAGGGTATTATGTTAAGCGAAATAAGCCAGATAAAGAAAGATGAACTCTGTATGACTCCACTCATAGGTGGAAGTTAACATATAGACAAAGAGAACTGATTGGTGGTTACCAAGGGAATGGGGGGGGGAAGGGCACAAAGGATGAAGGGGTGCACCTACAACATGACTAACAATAATGTACAACTGAAATTTCACAAGGTTGTAAACTATCATAGTCTTAATAAAAAGAAAAAATATATATATACGCTTATCAGGGAACTGGAGACAAATTTCTGGGCAATGTTGAATGCCCATTTGAGATCTGTCATCACTAATGTAAAGCAGGGCTTCTCAATTGGGGGTGATTTTTCTCCCCACCCCCAGCCTGGCAACATTTAGCAATGTCTGGAGATATTTCTGGTTATCACACATGGAGGAGGGGAAAATGTTACTGGCATCTAGTAGGTAGTGGGGGCAGGAATATACTGCAAAGCACAGGACAGCTCCCTCAACAAAGAATTATTTAGCTCAGGATGTCAATAGAAGCGAGGTTGGGAAACTCTGTGTAAAATGATGTCAAATTTATGTAGAGATCATCTCTGGAAAGCTACATAAGGAGACACTGATCCTCTTTATAGGCAGAAATGGGGCCATGGGACAGGGTAAGAAGAGGAATTATTTTCATCCTACATCTTTGTGTACTTTTACAATTTGTACTATGTACATGTAACACCTATTCAAATCAACCAAAAGATAGAAGTGAATCAGTGAATAGGTAAACAATTAAGTGATCGGTTTAAGCAGATTATGGATAAAAATAAAATGAAATCAATCAGTCTGTTTGGGTAATTTTTCCAGCAACTTCCAGCTGCTAGGATGTCAGCTTAAAGAAAATGGAATTTTTGGAAGAGGATACAGTGAAGGAAGCAGAATATTTTGTAGCTGAGGAAATTTCCAAGGTACTGATGGTAATGACAGATGGTAGAATCTAAGTTGGACGGAGAGAGGAGTAAAGCTAAAGAATGAGCTGATAGATATGTAAGAAAGTCTCAGTGTGGTAAAAAAATATACATATATTATAAGAGAGAAAATGTTGGAGTAATTGAGCTGGAATAATAGGAGATAATGTTATGAGAATAAGATGGCTGACATCAAATTCTAAAGGCGACACTGTAATTTTAATGACGACATAGTCTACGGGGTCCACGGTAGTGGGTGGTTGAAGAAAATAGGAAAAGGTGACTGTGAGCGACAAATGTGAGAATGCAAGAAACCAGATGTTTGGAAGGATCCCCCAGATCAGGGGCTTCTTCTGGAGGATGAAGTGCCTCTCAGAGAGTGGTTTATTAATAATGATAGATGCCATTTTTTGGCATTCTACTTTGTGTCAGATCCTTTATGTATGTATCAGCTCTTTTTTATCCAAAGGAGGTCAAGTGACCTGCTCAGCAACTGCATAGTTAGTAGGCAGAGGAACAAAGATTCAAATTCAGATTTTATAGCCCACAGTCCATGTCTTTTCCACTATGCTATGGCCCTAACTCCAGGAAAAAAACAAGTTGTCATCATATCTTGAAAGCTGGGTGAGCTTAAAACTGGCAATAATATTGGTCATGGAAACTTTGGATAATGGAAGATGGAGAGGGAAGAGACTATAGAGAGGGGAGGAGAGTCTGGCAAAGATGCAAAGATTTGCTTCACAGTTCTTCTCATCCCAGTAAATTCTTTATAAAGTGATCTTAAGTCATAATGAACGAAGAAGCCATGGAGGAAAGAAATAAAAGGGAAAAAATCCAAAACTTCGTGATGTCCAAAAAGTACATTCATAATGTTTATCTGTATTCTAAAATATAATTTTTATTACATGTATTCTTTTCAGTAGAAATGCACAAAATGTATATAAATATTTGTTATATTATAGGAAAACAGTATCAACAGCTAACAATCAGAGTTCTGAGGACTATTAGAGTTGGTTGCCGGGAAGCATACAAACTCTGCCACCAAATGCAACCCATATTTTCCTAACATATCCTTCACAATCTCCACATTCTCTCTACTTATGTACCTCTTCTAGTCACACACACTCACACACACCTACAATTGCACTGGAAATATACACGCTGTGTAGAGAATGGACTGAGTTCCCAAAAGATCCCCTTGCTTCTCTGTTGGCATCACCTGGTGGCTCAGGCTATGCCTTTAGAAGTAAAGATGCTGCCGATGGGACACTGGCCTTCCAGTCTCTTTAGCTTATTATGCAAGCCTAGTTCTCTTTTTCCATTCCTTATACACTCATGTCACATCCATATACCTAAAAGACAGCCTCCCCTGAGGTAGACGTTAGACCCATCCCAAAAGGTGAGTTAATAGGTGTCTTTTTCAATGTGCCAAAATGTTCTTGGCCTCACTTAAGATGAGTGTCGAACATGCTGGTAGCTGCTTTTCCTAGCCTCTGCATCTTCACATGGAAGCCCAGGGTTTTATATTCTTCATTCATATTCCTCCTCCTGTCTGGCTCACGGACCTAAGGTGAGATGAGGAATTGTAGATCTGCTGAACCCTGTGGTCTTGAGGTCTTCCTGGTTCATGTCTTCTCACTTGACCTCAAGTGGGCTTAAGAAGACCCTCATTCAAGACAATATTCTCAGTGCCTATAACAAGGAACCATAATGGAAAGAATCCTAAAGTGCTTTTCTTAGAGCTTATACAAGCCAAAAAATGTCTTAGATTCCTCAAAACTGACCAGAGAGAGTTCAGATACGTTGACATACAAATGGTCAGCACTGGTGAGATTGAACACCGCCCCCAGGTAGCTGCTCCGGGCCCACATCTGGCCAGTAGTGCAGTAATTCATCATCTTCCCCTCCATCAGCACCAGGTCCTGGTGATACTTAGAGTTCCTCATATAGACCTTGTGGTTCAGGGGCTGGTTGTTGCAGGACTGACCCCGGAAGTGTACTTTGGAATACACAAAGTACAGCCCGGTATCATTGATCACAAGGCTGCCCTTCTTATACTTCACCCCGGAAACCAAGGCAATTCCATAGATGTCTTCCCATTCCAGAGGGTTGGATCTTGAGTTGGGTTTGCCTGAAACCAAATCAAAGAGGAACTTTCAGCCAGAAATGTTCATGTAGCCAACAAACTAAGCTTCCAGGGAAAACTTTGGGATCTCCAGAGCAAATGTTTTTTTACCCAAAATGACACAGCACATATAGAACTGGCTGAGGCGTCAGACTTGATCCATCATTGAATTCTTTCAACACCTTTATCAATTGCCTGTCTCAGTTTTACCATCCACATAACTTGGATATACACCCCTAAAAAATTACAGTGAGAAATTATTGAGATGCGTTTAGCTTTCTGGAACGAAGATTCTATGCTCTTCAGAACCAGCACCAAAACTGTTAGGCTTTGAGGTCCCTCCATGAGAGGAAAGGCCAAATCTCAGGAACTCTAAAGTTCCAAAGCTGAGAAGGACCTTAAGGATCATGTGATCCAGCTCCTCACCGCCAGAAAGGAGTCTTCGGTGCCCCCGTTGCCTTTATACCCCCACACCATTATATAATTGCCTTAAGCAGAGAACTGTCTCCAATACTGAAATTATCACTTATGCACCTGTCTTTCCCTACTAGATTTTAAGCTCCTTGAAGTCAGGAACCATTTTTTATTCATCTTCACATTCCCAAGGCTTGGCACACGGCATGTGCTCAATAAATATCTGTTGATCCAAACTGGATCATTCTACAGCCTCTGCTTAAATAATTCCAGGGCCAGCGGCATACCACTTTCTGTGATACTTTTCAGATATTTATAGACTTTACAGTGGGAGTGCCCGTACCATATTGCTATCAAATCATTTCACTCCACTCCATGACCACATGCTGAAAGTCCACTGGGGTCAGGCCTAGACCTCTCTTCTCACTCCACTCTTGGACAAAGCAGACTGAAGCTCTTCCAGAAAACAAGGGAAGCACTCAGTAAAATAATTTATTATTCCTACCTTCCCAGCTCTCACCTCTTGGATCTGTGTCCCAAATTCTATAAGAGTGGAGAATGATCGAAAAGACTGAGCTCCTTATGGGCAGCATCATTTCATCATCAACTCTACTTCTCCAATTTAGACCAGGGCCTTGCCCAGAGCAGGGGCTCAGAATGTGTGTGAGGTTGACCAGAGAGATGCAACTACTTTGGGGTTTCAAACACTGTTGCTGGAAAGTCACAGCTCCCTCAGAGCACAGTAATGGAAAGCAATCAGCTGTTCTGCTTTCTGCCAAAGTCTTTCCCGAGGACCGCTCCCCTGCCACGCCCAGCCCATACCCTCCAGATACAGACCTGTTAAATGGGCCACTTTCCTTGGCTCCTTTTTTTCAGAGGGTGGATTAGGGTGACCTGTATCAGAGAGAGATGAAAGATATAGGTAAAAATGAGATACCAACTGTTCTTTTGGTGGAACTCTAAACAGAGCATTTAAATAAAAGATATCTTTTCAAAGCATAAATGGCAACAATCAAACATATTCTAATCCTGCAAGTCTAAACTGGAAAACTCACAGCTGCCTGTATTTCAGAAACAGAGAGGTAACAAAACGAACCAAATTAAGGTAGATACATGCATAAATTATAATGTTGCGATAAAACAATATAAAGGTTGATTTATACAGAACTGTCCTGTCAGTTACTGTATTTAGAACTTGCTACATCCCTTCCAGATAGAGATTATTGCCCCTCCTTATAGGTGGCAAAATGAGCTTAGAAGTTGGGCGACTTGTCCAAGAAGACCCAGCTACTCAGTGGCAGAGTGGGCCCCACACTCAGGTCTCCTGCCTCCAAATCCAGAGTTCCTCCCGCTCTGGCTCGTCTGCCCTCAGAACTCTACAGGACAGAGGCCGAAGAAGACTGCTAATTCACCTCCTGGCCCCTAGGTCTGCCCCCAGTGGCATTCTACGATTTGCCGCAAATTAATTCATCTAAAGTCTCAAAGACCTTGAATGGCTCCTAGTTGAACGTGTAATTGGGTATAAGTCTCCCCCACCACGTGACTGCCACCCAGCTGTCCAGCCTTATCAGGTCTCCCCCCTCACACTGGACACTGCCACATGTCAGGGGTTCTGGTGTGACCTGAATGTACTCAGCTTTCCTACCTCTGTGCCTTTGCTCACGCTGTTCCTTCTGCCCAGAATGGCCTCCCAAACAGATCTCTGTGTCAAAATCCTATCAACCCTATAAACACCATCTGAAATAGCTCTTTCTTTGGGAAATCCGCCCAAGCCTTCTTAATCACATATGATTTTTCCCTCCTTTGAAATCTAGAATCACCTGTCTTCACCTCTTATTGGCCCTGACACTCTTTTCTGTGGTAACTGTGTGACTTGTCTTAGTTCCCCCAACAAACAGCCAATTCCTTACTGTATGCTTAATCCCTCAGAGTTTTTAGCTCAGTTTCTAACACAGAGCATGTGTCCAGTAAATGTTTGCTAAATTAAATTGAAGGAGTTAAAATAGACAATAGTTCTGAAAATAGACACTATTTCTCTGACATCAATTATTTCAACCAAATAGAGTTACCACTTAGCAAACCAAGACATTCGAGAAAGATTTGTGGACAGGTGTTGGTCCCCATCAGGCCTGTAGTGATTAAGCCTTCCCACCTACAGCACGAGGAGGCCCCAATCAACTGAGAATATCTCCTGAGCAATCATCCCCAGTGTAGCCACCTAAGACCACTCATCATGAATGCAGTGTTAGAGAACAGGAAAGACAAGGCTGCATCTCCTCTCCATTCCTACACCACAAACCCTCTGTGCAGATATCTGGCATTCAGCCACATACTGACAGGAAATGGAACAGAGAACCGCATGTTGCATATCTTTGTATCCTTTGCAGAGCCTTGTACAGTGTTAGTCTCATAGAAGGCACACAGTAAAAATATCTGCTGGGTAAATACTGGAATAAATAAACTAGAAATATATCCTACACTTTGGTGGTGACTGATTCCTGCCCCAGGATCTTTGCACATGCCATTCTCAGTGCTGGATGCTTTCACCTGTCCTCCCACTCGGCCCCACACATATACACACACACACACACACACACACACAAACAAGACCTTCTTAGAGGGGACTTTCCAGACCCACTCTATCTTAGGTTGCACTTAGTGTAATTTGAAATTATGCTGTCCGTTTGCTTGCTTTTGTTTATCTTCTCCAGTGTACTAAAAGCTCCGTGAGTATAGACCCCTTGTCTCTCTTATTCTTAGTCATCTCCCGCTACCCAACACCCAGCCTAGCACATAGGAAGCACTCCAAGAACATTGGTGAATGACTAAAAGATTTAATGTGTTAACTGTGGAAAAATGGAAAATTAAAATGACGCAAATAAGAAAGCTTAATCTATAATAGTACCTCCCAGGGAAAAATTGCTGCTAACATGTTGGAGTATGAATCCTAGTTTTTCACTAAAAATATGCACATATATTTATATAGTGAATCTTAAACTAAACACACTGTTTCATAACTTGTCTTTTTATCTAACAACATAGAACGCACCATCTTCGTGCCATTAAGTGCCGTTCTAATACATAGGTTTTCTATTTCACTAATCTCCTATTAAGAGGCATTAAAGTTTTTTCTGAATTGTTTGTTATAAATAGCCTTATAAGGAAGTCATGCGCATCCTTATATACAAATTCTCAAGCACATCTCTGATTACTTTTTTAAAATAAATACATTGTGATAAGATTACCAGGTGAATTAACAGCTTTAGTCTTTTGATATATTTTTCCAAACTACTCTTCAGAAAAGTTATAGCAATTTACATGCCCACTGGCTGTCAGCTAATGCTTAAGCAGACCCTTTTTCTTACATTTTTTCCACTGTGGCGTTTTTTTTCTTTTTAATCTTTACTAATTTGATGGCTAAAAATAGGTATATCCTTGTTTTAATTTGCATCTATTATCTTATCAGTAAAATTGCTGATTCGATTTCCATGTGATAATTCACCAATTTCTGATCCATCTGGGTTGATCTAGAGAAGATAGTGTGGTAGGTAGACCTGACTCATCTGTTCACTTGACTTTTAATTACTAAAATCACTCCAGAGAGTGGGTGAGAGATGAGTAATTAGGTACCTGTTTCACCAGCCACATTCCACTGATTTTCAAGCTATTTTATTTTAGAAATCCTCCAGGGGCTTTATTTTCTAACAAATATTTCTACTCTGCTTTTGTACATCTGAACTTTCTAACACATAGGAACTCGGATCCAGAACCGGGGACCCAAGCATCCTCAGGATGGCTTCTACAAGAGCTGACATTCTAGGGCGTATGACTTGGTCACATCCTGAGAAATCGGAACAGGTTCTCCTTGCTGGTGACCAGTGCGGCCTTCTGTTTTCTTCCCAGTTTCTAAGGATGAGATTTGCCTATTGTTTTTGCAGAGACATCTTGCTTGTCATTTTTATTTCTCATTCCATAGCCATCAGAGGGATGAGAGTTTCCCTATTTAATGAGGCACCGGTCCATACACTGGAAAGCCCTGTAGTTGACAAGGCATCAAGGCTTGTGTTCCTTTTAGCCCCAGTTCCACACCAGTGGTCTTGGGCATATCACCTAATCTGTCTGGCATTTTGTTTCTCTTCTGAAAAATGAGATGACTAGACCAGATGCTCTTTAAGCTCCCTTCCAACACTTACCAAATCTAAAGTTCAATGAATTAGTCTAATGAGCTGGAGTATCCTAAATCTCTCTGTCCACAGTTTCCGAAACTATATCCTGAAACTTCACGAAGTCACTGTTCCACGTTTTCATATTCTTCTTGTCCTGGATTTCATCTAAAGGATTTTCCTTTATTATCCAAAGTAGTTCACAAGTGCCTTTGTAAGTGAAACTGGGCTGCCCCTTGAATAATGTAAAGTCTTCCCTCATGCCTTCCAGTGACTGCAAAAGAGCCATCCTAAGGTGAATGACTGGTTGCCCACTTTTTAAAAGCTTAGATATATCCTATAAAATATTTTTGGAATAAAGCTTGACTCTTAAAGTCATCTCTTAGAGAGCTTAAAGAGGAGAAGACTTTTCCCGGAAACGTCTTTCTCTGCCCCCACTTCTCCCTCTCTCCCGAGGAGTTCCAGCCACTGCTTTGTATACAGGAACCAGGAGGCCTGAGGAAGGGGACAGGCCTGGAGCCAGCTGCTCAGAGGGCAAAGATCTAACGTTGTATATGTGTGCCTCTTCCCAAAGTCAAGTGGAAATTATTTTTAATCATGTGCAGTACTTAACTACACTGATTTTGAACAATTAACTTCATATTTTAGGGCAGCTCAAGGAAGCAAAATGACCAGAGATTCAGAATTAGCCAGGATTCCTCTTGTAGCATACATATGACCAAGAACGGGATGGAATTCAAGGCATTCCGCCAACATGGTTCAGCCTGGAAGACTATCTTTGGAAACTCAATACACGTGCAGAGAAAGACTCACCTATTTGCTTCTCCAAAGATGATTCTACATGGCTTTGGCTGATGGACTGGTGAAAGAGAAGAAGAAAAGATGGATAATAAATATGAGGTCCTTGAAGCAAAGGAGATAGAATTGTTAAATAAACCAAGCCCTGGAACGGGAATCTAAATACCTCAGAACTTCTCCTAACTCAGACCTTGGCCAACAATTGTGCCTCGCCATGCCTCAGTTTTGTGATGTGGAATAGTTCCAAGATTTTTAAGTATTTTCAAGGAACTTTAGTTGGGCCATTTGAACACACTCACTTCTAAGCAAGACTCAACAGTTCCTTTTGTTTCTTGAATCACTAAGTGTGAGGTGGGCAGTGGCTCAGCAGGCTGACTTGCCCAGTGAGAAAGAATTGATCCTTTACAAGACAGAAAATATTCCTTTCACTCATTTGAGCCTCCATTTCTCTGCCCATAGAACAGAATGACTGGAATGATCCATTTCTAAGACAGGAAAAAAGGATTGAAAAGTACTTGGCAAGCAAGGCTGTGGTCCATATGGACCCCGATACTCCTATACCCTCCACTGTGGCAGAGCTGTCTTACATCCGCACCTCAGGGCATAGCAATCCACGTGCCATCTTACCTCTCTGAGTTCAGCCAGCTCCTTCTGTAGGTGGAAGAGCTGAAACATCCCCAGCCCCACTCCAACTAGGGCCACCAGAACCATGAAAAACATCATAAGGAGGCACAGGCCTGTGTTGTGGTCACTCCTCTTCTTCAGAGGTGGCAGCGGTAGTGGAGGCAGAGGTGGCCGTGGTGGTGGCAGCGGCGGTGGTGGTAGTGTTGGTGGTGGCGGTGGTGGCGGCCTCCTTTGCCCAGGCCTCCCTGGCACAGTGGACGGGCAGGGGAGTACTGACCCTGGAGAGGCCCAGGGAGAGCTGGCACTGCTGTCCACCCAGTAGATTTGGGGGTACGTGTAATTCAGGTGTTGCTGCATGGCCGTCAGTGACTCAAGCCAGCCCTCAGCAAAGGAGTTTCCTTCTTCTCAATCCTGTGCAGGCCTAGGGGGCAAGAAGGGGACTCCTGTTGCTGACTGCTCGAGAGAAGAGAAGCCAGTTCTCTCTTTATAGAGTTTCCATGGCCAAGGGAAACACCTCTCTTTCGTTCTCTCTTTCTTTCTCTTTTTGCTTCTCAGAGAGACACCCACTCACTCTCTGCCTCTGACGCTGAGAAGCCTCAAGAAGCTCAGCGAGCCTCGGGAAGTTTCCGCCCACAAATTTCTGATGAAAGCCTTCAAAGGGCTGTGCTACCTGAAAGGCTGGTAGGGAGGCTCGCCTTTCTCAGGCCCTGCGAGAGCAGGTAGCACTGGGTGCAGCCCCGTGGCCTCTGAACACTGCCCAGCCATGGGGAGCGTGGCTGAGGGGGGCGTGTCAGGCACTGAGGGGCGAGACCCTGGAGTCCTGGCCGGAGGAGTTGCTGCCGCGTCTTACCTTGTGCAGGAGGAAATCATCCCCCTGCGGCCACCCCTTCCCCACACCCAAGTGCTATTTACCCAGACATTGCAAAGCCCGGCAATTTACAGGTTAAAAACCTGCCCCGCCCACTCTCTAGAGATTAGATCAGAGGTTACAAGCCAGTGGCCCATAGGCCTTATGGAACCCACAGACTTGCTTTGTTTGTGCCTCAGAATGTTTTTGTTTTTCATTTGTTGTCCCCTTTTAAAATTGCGATATTGCCTGTAAAAATACATATTTCTATTCTGTTTTGAAACGTTAGAGTATTAAACATCCTCAAGGCCATCTCCGCAAACCCAGTCAGCTGGAGCTGGGCTTCAGCTGCTCCATGGACGAGACATAGGGGCTCCAGGTCGCCCAGCCTGCACCACCCTCCGCTGGTCCACAGCCCACCCGCCACGTGAGCTGACCTTCCCGGTCCCTGTGGACATTTCTTTTGGCAGCCTCTGTTATGGTTGTCAGATGAAATACACGGTGCCCAGTTAAACTTGAATTTGTTTGTTTGTTTTTTACTAAGGATGGCAACTCTACCTCCAGGTAGACCTCGTCCGTCTCTCATTCTCCCAGCAAACCAGAGAAACCTCCCACAAATTCTTATTCTCCACTCTACTGGAGGGCTCTCCTTTTCAGATTCCATTAGTTTTTATACCGTGCTTTGGCATTTCTGTGGCTGTCATTCTGGCTCTGCACCTGGACCAAACGAACAGCAAACTTCTTTTCCTGCCACGTTCAACACACCCCAATGCCATCTGCCCTCCCGACTCCACTCCCAATGCAACCGGTTTCACCTAAGGTCACTCTTTCTGATGACATCTGCACCTCGTCTCTCTTCCTGCCCCCCCAGCATTTAACCAGACACCCAGGACTGTTGCCTCTAGCTGAGACATGGTTCTCACCTCAGCACACCCTCTCCACTCCCATTTTTCCTACTGCTATTGCCTTAGGTCGGACTTTTACTCTCTCTCTTCTGAAACATTGCCGTGGCACCTCCCTGCTCTCCCTGCCACCAGCCTTTCCTAAGCCCAAGTCACCTTGCAAAATGCTGCAAGAAAGATATTTCTAAAAACAAATTCAATTATCTCACATCCTTGCCTAAACCCTTCCATTGGAAGGTCTGATTCCACGAGTGTCCGAACTCCTTAGCACAACACACAGGCTCTTTACAGCCAGACTCCAATGGCCGGCTCTGCCTTCTCGCCAGCACTTCTGCCCACATCCCACTCTCCACTCAGGAAACAGTGCAGCAGAGGAGACCAGAACAACTGCACGAGGGTCTCACTGTCCTCCAGAGGTGGGCGGGGCTAATGTGCTTCTGCACTCACCTGTGGCTTTATTCATAGTTATGAAAAATGGTAAGTTTGAAGTTCATAAGTAATAACCAGGAAAAATAATATTAAGAATTCCACCATGGGGCTGGCCCAGTGGCACGGTGGTTAAGTGCACACGTTCTGCTTCGGCTGCTCGGTGATCACCGGTTCGGATCCCGGGTGCGGACATGGCACCACTTGGCAGGCCATGCTGTGGTGGGCGTCCCACATGTGGGGTGGAGGAGGGTGGGCATGGATGTTGGCTCAGGGCCAGTCTTCCTCAGCAAAGAGAGGAGGATTGGCGGCAGATGTTAGCTCAGGGCTAATTTCCTAAAAAAAGAAAAAAGAATTCCACCATATATTCAACCATAAAAAGAAAAACCCTCAAAATACCCTGAAAACACTCTACCAAAAATTGTATATAATCTATTTTTAAAGTTACAAAAATTTTACTGAAAGTGGCAAAGATTCAAATAAATGGAAAAATACCCCACATTGTGGATGGGGAGGATAGAAAGAAAGTGTTGCATGATGGTCAGGGGTGTTGGATGGTTCTGGAGTTAAACTGCCTGGGTTCAGGTCCCAGCTCTTCCACTTATTAGCTGTGTGACATGGACAGGCCACTTTCTCTCCTCTGTACCACAGTTTTCTCATCTATAAAAATGGGCATGATCACAATAGTACCCATTTCACAGGGCCTTGTGAGGATGGAAGGAGTAAAAGCATTTGACACGCTCCGTGATTGCTGAAGAAAAAAATGTATACATTTGCCTTCAAGAGATGCACTGAATACACAAACTAAAGGGAGACCTACTTCTTCCCACCCGTCCAGTGTTTTGGCAGGGAAGTTGACTCAGTGGACTGGGGCCCAGAGCCCTAGACATGACTTGGCAGTAGTGTAGAGTGGCGCGTGATGAAAATAGAAGCCGATCTTCCCCAGAGATGAGCAAAGGCCCCAGCATACTCCTGGCTGGAGTTTGCTCACAAACATGTACCCTACACATTTTATGCCACTAAGTGTTACAGGCTGCCCATTGGAGTGGCTGAATCTGTTGACACCAAAACCAGTTGCATGACTATCTTATAACATGTCTTCATCTCTGCTTGGTATTATTCACTGTTCTAATTTTTGCCAAGCATTATGGTTATAAAGTCGTATCTCATTTAGTGGTTTTTCTTTTTCTTTTCTTATTTTTTAAAGATTGGCTCTGAGCTAACATCTGTTGCCAGTATTTGCTTGTTTGTTTCTTCTTCTCCCCAAAGCTCCCCAGCACGTAGTTGCACATTCTAGTTGTAGGTCCTTCTAGTTGTGGCATGTGGGATGCCACCTCAGAACGGCTTGATGGGCAGTGCTAGGTCCACACTCAGGATCTTAACTGGCATAACCCTGGGCCGCCAAAGCGGAGAGCGCAAACTTAATCACTTGTCCATAGGGCTGGCCCCTTTCCTTTCTCTGATTTCTCATGAGGTGTAACATCTTGTCATATTCTTATTAGACGTCCACATTTTCCCTCTCATGTATATTTCCTGTTCATACTTCATGCCTACTTTTTTTCTTTCTTTCTTTTTTATTTCTGGTGAGGCGGGTTGGCCCTGAGCTAACATCTGTTGCCAATCTTCCTCTTTTTGCTTGAGGAAGATTGTCACTGAGATAACATCTGTGCCAATCTTCCTCTACTTTATATGGGACACCACCACAGCATGGCTTGACAAGCGGTGTTAGGCCCGCACCGAGGATCTAAACCTGTGAACCCCAGGCTCCGAAGTGGAACACAAGAACTTAACCACTAGGACACCAGGCGGCCCCCTGCATCACACCCATTTTTTAACTGGTTTCTTTTTCCTTTGGGGCTGATTCACAGGATTTCCTTGTACTTTATATCCTAGATATTAATCCATTGTCGCTTTTAGACATTGCAAATACCTTCTCCCACACCATCATGAATTTCATATTTAGGCTTTAATCTATCTGGAGTTCACCTTTGTTTACAATATGAAATAAGACTCCATCTTCGTTTTTCTCCATGTATGAACCAGTTATCCCAACACACGTCATCTTTTCCACCACTGAATTACATTGGGATATTTATCATATATCAAATTTACACATATAGTTTTCTGGGCTCCTATTTCTCTTTCCTTGATCTCTTTCTCTATTCCAGTATCTGCATCACTCAGTTTTTGTAATTACGGCTTTGTAGAATGTCTTGAGAGCTGGTATGGCAAAATTCCTCCTCTTTGCTCTGCTTTTTCAAAATTGACTTGGCTATTTGAGCATATTTAATCTCCTGTATATGTATTAGAAAAAATAACTATCATGTTCCTAAAATGTTCTCCTGGAATTTCACTAATTTTGGAGAAATGTGATCTTTACAATGTTCTTGCCCTATCCACAGTTTTTCATGTCTTTCTTTATGATCTGACGCATTCTTAGATGGATGGATGGTACTTTTAGATGCTGTAGTAGGTAGTCTATAAGACGACCCTAATGACCCCCTATCTCCTGGTATTCATGCCCTTTATAATAGCCTCCTCTTGAGTTTGAGCTGGACTTACTGACTCACTTCTAACTTATAGAGTACAGAAGAAGTGATGGGATATTGCTTCTGAGATTAAGTTATAAAAAGACTGTGGCTTCTAGATTGCAGATGGCCGACTTCTCACTGTATCCTCGCTTGATGGAATGAGAGAGAGGAAGCTCATCCAGAGCTGTTGTTGAGAAGTCTGTGATCAATCAACTCCTACTCCTTTTTAGGTATTTTGCTTTTTCCCTCCAGAACCTTTCCAAATGTTCTCTTTGTGTTATTAATTTCACTGAAATGAATATAGGCCTTTTTTCCCAATATAGCCCATGTGGCACTTCACAAGCCCTCCCAGTCTTTTATCTTTCTTTAATTTGGGGGAAATTCTAGGTCATTATTTGTTTAAATATTTCTTCCCCTACGTTTATTTGTTTTCTTCTGAAACTCCTATTATGAGGATGCTGACATTGCTATTCCACTCTCCTCACCTCTTCGCTTTTCTTTTAAAAGCTCTTTGTCTACCTTCTTGATGCTTTCCAGCTTTCAGGAATCTCCCAGCTCAGTGATGCATTCTTCAGCTTTATCTTTCCTGCAGTTTAGCATATCCATTAAGATGTTTGTTTCAACTATTCTATTTTTCAAATCCAATATTTGCAATTGGTTCTTCTTTGAATTGTTGCTCTTGATTAATGTTACCGTATTGCACTTTTATATTTTTAAGGGTATTTCTCATGCCTGTTTTAATCTTATTTCTTTTGGTCCATTAATTTTTCTTTGCCTGGTATAGTTTGTCCAGTTTGTTAGTTTCCTTTAAAGTAGTGTGTTCTTCTGATGTCTCTTTTCTTTGTGAGCTCACGTTTTCCTGGAAGCCTCAGCTGTCACGGAGGATAACGTGTAGCGTGTGTGTGGGAGTTGGGAGTAGGGAGACGTGAGGATGGTTACAGCCCAGGAATCCAGGAGGAACTCGCACTCTTCCTAGTGAGTTTAGGGAGTTGACAGTGAGATGCTCCTTCTGAGGAAGAGCCTCTGGCATTATAATCTGGGCTCAGTCATTCCTGTCTGTGGCCTACCTTGCCAAGTGAACCTTCCTGAGGTTCTGCCTGGCCTTGCTCTTTTCCAAGAGATTTCTTCCTCAGTTGGAGTCACCCGCCTAGAGCTCTTCTCTACCTCAGCCAAATTCCAGCACCATCTTGATATTTCTCCCCACACACCCCTGCTGCTATGGGGCAAGCACCGCTGTTTATCTGCCTCATAATAACAATCAGGCAATGTGGGAAAGAGACACACGCAGAATCATAAAGCTCTGGCCCAACCTCTCACCCTGTGGCATCTGACACTCTTCTCCTCTGAGCTTCTGCACACATACACCCACACGCACACCAAGGCCCAACCTCCACCCGTCTCCCCTCAAGAGTTTCTCATGTTTATGTGAGTTTCTCAGGCCCATCAAGACTCTTCTTGTTTCTTGGACAGAGTCAGAAACCCATGTTAGTGTGTCATCTTGTCAGCCCTGCTATGTTCTTTACCTCTGTCACCTCTAGCATTACTGTGGCAATTAATTAAATGAGGTAATTCATGTGAGGCCCTTAGAAGAGTGTCCGGGATATAGTACATGCTCTACATCTGTTAGCTGTAATTATTGTTTATCATCGTCATCATTATTAATATGCACAATCATCCTAAAAACAAATGCATATATTATCTTCATAGATGAATAAAGGACTTGGAGAAGAAAAGCAATCCTGGTGAGGGGCAGACCCGGGATTCATTCACATCCTAGTCTGTCTCATCTCCAAAGGGTGTGCTCTTTCTACTATTCATTGTGTATATGGACCATCTCTGCTCCCACCTCACAAGATCTGACTTGAGGTGGGAGCAGATCTGAGGTTGGAACGACATCTGACTGGCTCAGGAAAATTTGCAAGATGTCGAAGCGTTTCTATCTCACTCTAGTAGGTAGGTGGCCACAACTTGCTTTATGCTTCAATTTGATCTCTTGTCCCCCAAAGAAAAGCGACTTTGAGGCCCTTTTCTAGTATGAGAGGACAAGTTATCAAGCGTAACTCTCATTTCTCCAAGTCAAACCAGGTTGAAGGTGGGAAATCAAGAGGCTGTGGATGACAGCAGCAATGGGGTCAAAATTATCCTTCAGCCCTGATACTCCATGCAACAGTATTACTGGATCTCAAGACTACTCCCTTTCTTTCCCTGTTCCTTGTAAATCAGTTGGGGTCTGGTCAGGAAAACAGAAGACACTCCAAGCATGCAAAGTAAGAAAAGGATTAATGCAGGAATTAAAGGCTGGGTGAGCAAAAGTGACTTTGAGGAAACTTTGAAGTGCAAACTCATGCTGCAACCAAAAGTTTCAGCTGCCAGCAGCACTGATGTTGGTGATTCTTGGAGGACACCAGAAAGCTGTGAGGAAACCTCATACTGCCTCTGCTGTCTCCCCAAGCCTTTCAGTAGCTGCCATGAAAAGCAATGGCTTCACCTCTTCTTCCATCTTGAAAATCTCTTGCAGTTGCCTCTCACTGGTGGAATCCTTATGGCATCCCACTTGCAATGGAGTCTAAGAATTGTAATTTTTAGGTTCTATACTCCTGGGCACAGGAAAGAGGGTAAAGAGACAGGGATGGTACTCAGTGTTGACAATTATATGTGATACACTGTGTCTGTCTTTTTCACTGGGCAAAAACTCAACAAATAAATCTTGGCTGAATTAATGAATGTAGGAGGGTCCCAGGTCAGAAACAGGACTCTTTGGTGGGAATTAAGATTCTTCTGCAGCTTCATTCAGTGACACTATGTGCTCCATCTCCTCATGACACTCTGCAGGTGCTATTGGCCTGCTGCTGACTTCATTGTAGAAACATGACAACACTGCATTTTCCCTACCCTTCACTGAGATGGGCCATGTCACTTCTTCAATTGCCACTGATGCAAATGTAGATCTGATCAGGTTGGTCTGCTATTTAAAATAACACTTCTGTGGCTTCCCATTGCCTTTAGAATAAAATCTGAACTCTTTACCATGACTTCCAAGCCCCCGCATTGTCTGGGCTCTTCCTATCTCTCCAACTTCTCTCCTTCTACTCTCTTCCTCTTTCAACACACTAAGACCACACTGGCCTTTCAGTTAATCAAAGGTGGCAAGTTCTTGCCGACTTCAGGACCTTTGTCTGGGATGCTCTTTGCCCGACCTCTGCCTCACTTTTACACGACCATCTCCTAGAATCCTTTAGTCCTAAACTAAATATCACTTCCTCAAAGAGGCCTCCATTGGTCACTACATCTAAATGAGATAATCCTCGTTAGTATTCTCTCTCATAATACTCTGGGGTTTTTTTCCTGTCTGGTCTTATCAAAAATATATATATATATATTCATGTCTATCTTCTGTACTCTATTTTATACCCAGCCTAGCACAGTACCTCACAACTAACATGCACTCAATAAATAAATGTTGAAACAACTCTTAACAGACTCCCCTAACGGTAGGTTTACAGCACCCTCGAGTTACAATTCATTCATTTTCTCAATTTATCATTGATTTTTGGCTCTTAAACCCTGAGACTAGTCAGAAGACATTTGAGAGGAACCACACAGGCTTACTCCCAAAGGCATCCATTCCTGATATTAATCCAACAGGATCCCAGGGCAGTCTTTGGTCTTTCCTGCTTCCAGATGACCTTCTTACCACCCAAAGCGCATCCCAAGAAGCCAGGGAGATATTGTCCTCCCTCCTGGCTCGGCAGTTTTAATATCATTCATTGCATTCATTGTTTCTCTCAGGAGGCTCATCAAGGTCTTTTGTAGTTAGAACCCTAGTGGCTGACCCTGACATGGTAAAGTTCAGGCAGCGGCTGTGCGGATTCACCATGTTTCTTCTCAGTCCTCATATGCAGGACAGTAATACATTGTGCACAACTGGGAGCAGTGTTGGAGGTCATGCATTGCTTACTAAATCTCATCAGTGACTAATTGTCTGAATTTCTCAAACAGAAATGGCTAAACATGAATTCCAAATCTAGAGTACTGCCTGGTATTGGAGATATCCAATAAATATCTGTTGATTAGATGAATATAGATGAGGAAACTGGCATTAAAATAAGTTAAATGACTTGCCTAAAATCACACAGCATGTTGGTGTTTGAGCCAAAACTCTAACCCAGAAAGGACAGAATGTGAGACACAAATGCTCAAACAACCCGTGAGCAGCGCCCCAAGTGCGCAGGGCTGGGAGCCCACCGCCTGCAGGGCAGTGAGGAGGTCCCGTAGGGAGTGAGGTACACCCTAAACAACAGCTACCAAGACTGGAAATGCCTGCGTCTTGGTCTTGTGGGCTCTTTTATGAGCCCCACATTGATGTTTGAAACGCTTCATTGCAAAAACATGTGTCATGGTGGGTTTGCGGGAAAGTCACATGCACCAAAGACTGACTTAAATGTCAAAGTCGTTGCTTTTGTCACCCACTGTTTCCTTTGATGTTGGTCAAGGCTGTGCAGCTGGATGCCTCGAGAGCCTTTCATCCTCGGGGTCTCATGAGAAGCAATTTTGAGTACACAGCCTCTGAGTCTGGGGTGTGGTTCACTGCCTGTCACAGACCTTGGGCCTGCAGGAAAAGGACAGCCTAAGCCCAGTGAGTGAGGAGCCATAGGCCTTGTACCAGTTTGTTATTTTACAATGAAACTCTCTCTCCTGACCCTTAGTTGCTAACCAGCCACATTAGCGTCTTATCAGCCCAAAACCTTCCACGGCTCTAGAATCTCAGTAATGTGGAGATCACCCTGCCACGTCCCTTATTTCACAGGTGTGGATCTGAGCTCCGGAGAAGTGAGAGGATTCTTCCCAGACCACAGCCAGGGGGTGGAAGAGTTAGGAAGGAAAACTGTAATGTCTCCTAGAGCTTCCCACCGCCTCTTCAATGTCTGGAAATGAAAAACAGCAAAGCATCTGTTTCTGTTCAAGTCCATCCCTACATGTCTTGGGTACCTGACCCTGCCAAGCACCATGGAGGGTGCAATTCCTTTAGGAGCTCATAGTTTGGTGGGTCATAACCCCGGCGTCATCTTCACATTTCCTCAAATTCACCTGGTGCCTTCTGTCCCTCATAAACAAAACACTAATTCAATGCTCTATTGGGATGGGTGGGGAGGAAAAGGAGAAGGAAAGAAACATTTATTTAGCAACTATATGCCAGGTTCTGCGCTAAGAACTCTGCATGTTACCATATTTGACTCTCAAGCAGCCTTCCAGGATAAATATTATTGTCTCCATTTTACAAATGATTCAGAGAAGTTGAAGAACCCACGAAGTGGCTGAGCTCGGACTTGAATTCAAGTCTTTCCAACACACCACATAGTCACTCTTTAGCTTTTTCTTCTTCTCACAGCTGTCCTCTGGTCCCCGCATATTCTCATGTGTCTTTAGAACGCCTTTGACAAATAAGTTCCCCTCCCCCAACAAATAACATTAAAACCCTTACTTATCCTGCTGGGGAACCTGAACTCCAAGTTGAAGTTTCTCATCCTCACTTTCAAACCCCCACATTCCCCGTCTCACTCTGCCACGCCTCCTGTCCTTCTAAGGTCTACCTGCCTCTAGAGCCACCCTCTCAACCACTGGCTGTACTTACCTCCCTCGATGGACTACCTTCCAGGCACTGAGGCTTCTCAGACTCCCCCACCTGCCCCCGCACCAAGACAGGCAGCCCAGGTGTTGTCACTTCCTGTATTGACAGAAGGCAACCCTGGGGCCCATCTAGGCTGTATCCTTCTACACAGAAACTCCTGGGCCAGCCCACACCTCCACTCCTCGGGGATCCTGCTCCCAGACCTCACTGTACCACTCTGTGTGTTTTGTTCTCGTGTCACATGACACACTTCCTGAGATTTTTTTCCATTTTCCAGAGCTCCCTCCATCATTCCAGCCCCTTCCTTGGTTTGTTCCCTTCATTCACAGTTGATCCTATTTTATTTTATTCTCACTGCCTAGTTTAGCCAATATCCCCAAGTTATGCCTGCAAATGTCATCTGCCCACAAAGTCTGCTCCTCTTCCTGGTGAACTCTTCCTTTCAAAGTCGGCTCAGACACCACTGTGAAGCTGTCCCCTGGCACGGGGAATTCCTCCTTCCTCAAGGTTCCTGTAGCCTGTCTATTATAACGCTTAATACACCAAATCATTGGAAATCTCTCCCATTTCCTAAACTCAAGCATCCTAACCACTGGGACACTTTTTGGTAATTTTGCAATCTGTATTCTCTAGCCCAGAGGCTGGCACACAGGAAATGCTTAATAAATATTTCCTGAGCATTGCTTGTCTCTGTAGATCCTATGGGGTATAACTAGAATCAAACAGTGGAATGTTCTGCTTCTCTAGACTCTGAGCTCCTCTAAGGCGGGGAAACAACTTCTTCCATCCCTGGATCCCCACTGTGTTAAGAGTCACGTGCTGCAGACACGGAATGAGACACCTGGGCTACGGGCAGTTCCCAGCTCCGGGAGATGTCTTAGTGATGGATAAGTGATGCCTTGGCTGAGATTTGGGCAGGGGCTGCACTAGATGTTCCTGAGGTCCCTTCTAGCTCCGAAGATCATGGTTTCTGGGTGAGGGAGAAGTTGGTTAAAAGATCAAAAGACAGATGGGAAAAGTGGAGGATAAAGGAAGGTAGAAGAGAAAGAGGCACCAGGCAGAAAATAAAGAGTCAGTGAGGGAAAGGAGGCTGGAAAAAAAAAGGGGATTGGAGGGACTGGCAAGAAGGAGAATGAAGTGAGAGAGCGGGGTCTCATTAACCACAGGTCGGTGCTTGTACGCTGTGCTTGATCAGACTCATGAGATCTCCCCAAGCCTGCAGGCACAAAGTCAGAGAGAAAACTAAAGCTGAAAGGCTGAAAGCTGCTACTATTGGAGATCAGTCAGAAATTCACTTAATGCCCATCCTACCCAAACAGGAACCTAAATCCTAAGAAAATCAGCTGCAGTTGACCAAAACCAAGCCACACAGGGACACAGTTAAAGCACTTACTGCCTTGCGCCATGCGGCCCTTCTCCAAGGTGCTACAGCCTGGCCAGCCCTGTGTCAACATGCCAAGAGCATCAGTCCTCAAGCAACAAAACCTGCAGGGAGGGCAGCCCACCCCCAGCTCTGGGCACCCACTGGCTCCTAACCCATCCCACACCCTCTAGCCAAACCTTATCAAACGTCACAGGTGGGGCCACTGGAGACGGCACCAACACCACCCTCTAGGATCAGTCCAACTTCTCAACAAGGCAAATCATAGGACCCTGCACTCCTGTCACCTTTGCTGCGGGTCCTGCTCTAACTTCGTACCTGGTTCTTATCAGCAAGCCACCCTCTGGTGCCCCCAGGAATGTTTACGAAGCACTCAGGAGTACTAATCTTGACAGAGTCCCCTTTGTGTCCAGACACTGAACCAGATCCTTTACACAGATTATCATGTTGACTCTTCAAAGTAACCCAAGGAGGTTAAATATCCCACTGGCAGATGAGGAGACTGAAGCTCAGAAAGCTTAAGTAATTTTTCTAAAGTTACACACACAACTATTCAGTGGCAGAGCCTGGATTCAAACTCGGGCTGTCCATCTCCAGGGCCCATAACACACTGCCCCCCAGGAGTGGAGTCCTGTTCCCCTACCCATGAGCCCCTGCCCACTGTGCCTGTTCCTCTCACACTTGGGCCCTGCTTTGCTTGCTGCTGTCTTCCCCAGGCCTGCTCTCCTCCCGGCGCCGTGCCCCCAGCCTTGACTGCCCTGACAGATGTCCCATCAGCCTACCCAGACACCTCCGCGGCTGTCTCCTGTATCACACCTCGCTGCTGTGGAGGCCAGCCTGCTTGCCCTTTTGCTGCCAGCTTCAGAAACCCGCCCCCATCACATAGCAGAGATTAACCTTTGCATCTTGCCATCCTCATCTGGTCTGTCCTTCCCCTGATGGAACTGGTTTTAACATTTACTGAGATGCCTAAATGCATCCCTAAGACAATGATTGACAGCTGGCTGAATCACCTCCTTTGCAGATATCTAACCCATGAGTACCCCTGATCCTACAATGCGCTTTATTCTTGTCCATCTCATCTTTCACATATCCAGGATTACCTGATCATCAAGAAAGGGAGATCTCAGCCCTCGACCGGGCACTCCCCAGGCTCCAGTCCTCTAAGGGTAGGGATTTCAGCTGAGGGAGCAAATGTACCAAGGTTTCCTTCACCTCACAGCTCTGAATTAACTTATCTTATAGTTCTGCACCTTCCTTATTCCTGCACTGCGAGTACTTCTCTCACATTTGCATTCTGATGTGTGTGTGTGTGTGTGTGTGTCTGTGTGTGTGTGTGTTACCTCCTGCAAAAGTCCTGTTCAAGCTCCCTGCACTCAGGTTAACCAACACCACCACGAAAGGCGGAGGAAGGGTTTGAAGAGGGTCAGGGGCAGAAAATAAACACAGATAATGCCCGGTAATTGTGGTCACTAAAGCACTGCCATTTCCCCAACACACCTTCTGTTGATTCTGCTTCAGCTGCAACTCCACAGCGTGAAGGGTGAGTGGGCAGCGGGGAGGGTGGGATACTGAGGAAGTGGTCAGAGAGCCCCAGCAAGCACTTCCTTTCTCAGCAGTCCTTGGGGGCAGAAGCTAAACGTGATGACCTCTCTTTTCAAAAATCTCTTCTCCTGCCACACAACCCATTTCTCTAGTTTACAGACGCACATTTTCCATGTTCTCCATTTTTTCACATCTTCCTACACCCATGTACTGTTTTCCCTCCTGGTGGGAGATCTCTGTGTTCACAGTCATGGGAGTTAGAACTGGAATTAATCTTAGTACTTAGCCATATGTTCATTCATTCATTCATTTGTTCACTCTGCACCTATCACATGCCCCTGTGCCAGGCACAGACCCCACTCTTGGGTTTCAACACAATGTGATTATTCAGTATAACTTCCTCAGTGTCTAGTTGGAAATCTTGGATGGAAAGACCTTCCCAAACTGAGCGTCATGGCTGGTAGCATATCAGTTCCGATAATGAAATATCTTAGAGCAATTAAATATTAATTATATTAAATTCCAAGGCTCCCTGTGCGTGGATGTCCCTCTCCTTCCCTGTCTCACATTCTCCATATGTCAACCTTGCAGGAGGCATCTGCTTATGGTTGGGGGCAGCTTCACACCACCAAGTGGACACATAGTAGTTGGTTGATCGTGTCCTAGAAACTAAGTGTGGTCCATGCTGGGTCTGAAGACATCCATGTCCTAGCGGCATCTCTTGTCCTGAAAGAAAGATGACCGTTACTGTCACTCACACTCTTCCTCTTGAATCAAGTTGAAAGGTTTTTTTAACTGTTACAATGCTGCTTGGCCACCTACAAACATGGCAAGATACAACCCAGATTACTATGGATTTTGATGTCACCTAAAAACCAAATGCTCTAGAAAGGGAACAAACTATACTAGAAAGAAAACATCTAGCCCAAAACCTAATGCTAAATTTGAGAAAACTGAGACCCAGGAAACAAGTGAATAATTCAGGCTCACCCAGGATGCCGGCGGCAGAGCCAGGGCCAAACCTCCCTTGTCTCAACATCAGTCAAGGCCAGGTGGGTCCCATGGCTGACTCCAAATTCTCTACCCTCCTGGAGATAGGGCTCAAACCACAGGACATTTTGGTTCCATTCAGACAGATCTATGATGTTTGCCTGTCCCCGGATAATTAGTTTTAGAAACTTAATGTTTGTCCTTGTGGAGGAGCGGAGGTTGTGCTTCTTGATGGTTTCGCTTGAATGGAAAAAAGTGAAAAGTTATTTGATCTCTTGATGATTGTCCTCCACAAGAAAATATCCAACTTTCTAAAAAAAAAAATCAGCTCCTATATAGAACTGGGAGGGTAATAGGAAAGAGGAGACCCAATTTTAGAAGCCCAGCTCTTAGAGCTTAGAGGGAAACAAGTGTTTCTTTTCTTTTCTTTTTTAAATTATTTTTGGTGAGGAAGATTGTCCCTGAGCTAACATCTGTGCCAATCTTCCTCTGTTTTAAACCTGCCACAGCATGGTTTGATGAGCAGTGTCTAGATCTGCGCCCAGGATCCGAACTCACGAACCCTGGGCTGGCCAAAGTGGAGTGCATGAACCTAACCACTACACCACCAAGCCGGCCCCCAAGAAATAAGTATTTCTATATGAACGCTCTTACATGTAGGAAGGATACAGAAATCCTTGTAGAGTGACTGCGCTTATTCATTATAATGTAAATTTGCCCTGCTACCATCATCCTATTTTTGCTAACAATAGCCCAGTTTTCTTTGAGGAACTCTGTCCTTCCTCTCTGTCCATGTGGTTTAGACACCATCCTGCTCCAGGGATGGGCAAAGGACTCAGACGCTGTCATTAAAACCATGAGTCTCACTCACCTCAGTGATTGGATAGAGCTGGCCAAGTGCCCCAAACTGGGCCATTACTGAGCAGCTCCGGGGCCTTCGCTGGAGTTTCTGAGAAAGAAGCGCTCTGGTTCTGCTGGGCTTGTTAATAACGTAGAGAGGAGGCCTGGACCTGGTCATCCCAGTCGTCTGCATAAGAGAGCCTGAAGACAGCAGAGCTGAGAGATGGCAAAGACAGATACTTGGTGATAGCATCTGAGGATCTGATTCCAGCAGGGCCTTATCTTGGAGATTTACCTCTAAATTTTATAAATTGTGAAAGTTATTACGTTTTCTTTCTTTCTTTTTTTTTTTAGTATAAGCTTATTTGAGTTGGATTTCTGTCACTTACAACCAAAAGAGTCCTAATAAACCCACAACCAGGACACTGAGTGGATGCTTAAAGAGAAGAAGGGTTCAGTGAAAGGGTAGTGATAATATTTTGGGCAACTGGCCTGAGTCCTGCCAGCTCCTGAGAAGAGGAAAGGCTAACCCCACCCAAATAGGAGTGCTGCCCTAAGTAGGGAGCCCTCGTGGCAGAGCAGAGCTCGCCAGGAGAGAAGGGCTTATCCTGGGCTGACATCTACTCCTCCACCCACCTAACCTTCCAGTGAGATTCAATGTGAGAATGTGAAACTGCTTTGATGAGGTTTCGCCTACCTCTGACTCCCACAATGCTTTCCAGGTCCCCAGAATGAAATTTTTAATTCAGAGGAACCCAAAGATGCCTAAATTGGGGTTCATCACCAGCCACATTTTCTCTATTGCTGAACCCAAGCTTCCACCGTTTATAACAGACATCTGATCTCAAAGTTCTCCTTTCTTTGCTATTGCTGTCCCTCCCGGTGTTCACCCAGCATAAACGGGGAGACACCAACCCTTTAACAAAGGCATAGCATTAGTCCTTCGTGATCTACTGCAGATCCTTCTTTTTGAGTAGATGCGTTGATTTCCTGTTGCCTCTCATCATTGATTTTCTGCAGATCATCAGTCCCTCCTCCCCATCTGGAGTTGGAGAGAGGGGTCAGATCACAGATTAATGAGCCACCACAAAGCCGGGAGCCAATCAGTCATTCTACCAACCCCTACTGAGCATCGGGCACCACATACCATTGTGGGGATACATTGGAACACAAGATATCCACTGTCCTCAAGGAATTTTCACAGAACACCGTCAGTGGCGATCTTGCTTGTAGCTCTCAGATTAGACAACGGCTGTAAAAGTTACAGGCAGTCAAAAGACACAACACGTTTCTGAAGCTCAGGCCGTCCTGTGTGCTCCACCAAGCTGACCTGATCTATTTGAAACATGTTGAGAAGACCTCCTGGCAATCTCCTTCCCAGAATGTGGCCAGGGCAGCCCATCAGTCACCGGGAGGGGGCAAGGAAAAGGGGGAGTCTAGGAGTCCTTTGGTTCTACCGTTCATCAGTGAGCTCTTGCGGGCTAAGCTGGGTGCTGCCTTCCTCAGGGAGGCGAGAGGAGCAAGCCGGTCCTCGCTGTCAGGTTGCCCACGGTCAGAAAGTAGCACGGGAGCAGAGAAGTCCTCAGGCAGCAGTAACTGCCTTATGAGGCCAACTGTGATCAAAACTCTGGGTGCCTCCAAATTCATATTGGGTTAAAAAGGAGAGAAGCCATATTGGGACTGAGGGTGGAGGAATAGACAGATTTGGTTGCTGAGGAAATAGCTCATGGAGGAGACTGAATCTGAGATGAGGCTTGAGAAATTATCTCCATTCATTTCTGTCTAACAACAACAACAAAAAAACTTTGGGCCTATCAATTAAAAAGGTCATATGAAGCAAGTAACCAGTTGGAGAGAAGTTGTGAATCCGATATGCAAGCTGAATCCTCATTGCTCAGTTTGATCAGAACCCAGCCTGGCTTGGCCGGTTCACTGAGCAGCAAGGTTAGCTGCAGCTGCAACCCCGCGCTGTCCGTCCCCGTCCACGACCAGCCCTCCTCTCCCCAGGTAAGGCACACACAAGTGATGCCGGTTAGCGGGCCTTTCCCCACAGCCACCCTTCCAGGGCACAAGCTTCCCAGGCAGCCGCCTGTTCCCCTAGGCTGCTTCTCTCTTCACGCAGGGTTCACGGCTGGTCACTTTCTTTTGGGGCGGCTCTGACACAGCTTGAAAGTCAGGGTTTCCAGAGATGAGACAGATCAGAGGCAGATCTGCCCACAGCACTCTGCGGTCTGCGCTCGAGAGCTCAAGCGTTCCAGAATGCAGTGGAACATGTGCGTGCTCTGCCCGCCGTGCAACAGAAATTCAGCCCTCATCTTGTTCCATGGGGTGGCAACACACAGGCAAAGGGAGCCCCAACCCTGGGTCTTCGAGAAAACCGAGTCAGCCTCCAGGCACACTCACAGGGTTCTCAGAATGTTAGACAAAAGAGGTCTTAACCAGTGAAAACTCAGGCAGCAGGAGCCAGACTGAACCACAGCACACAGCAAGTCAGAGATGCTGGTCAGAGATGGGGCTGCACCAGGAGCAGCCTTGTCAACTGCAAATATGCATCCTGTTTACCTAAGTTGCCTAGTACAACGGCACGTGCTTAAGTCTCAGCCTGTAGGCAAAGGGGATATATTTTTCATCTTCTTATGTGTATGAATGTGTGCATGAACGTGCAAATATGAATGTGCAAATATGAATATATGAATACACAAATACAATGAGTATATTAGCATCTGTCTCACAACCAGGTAAAGTTAGCTTTGGCTCCTTTGACTCACTGGTAATATAAGACAATATTTTATACTCATTAATAACCTGCCCCTAAACAAAAAGGACATAAACAATGTCCTTTAACTTGATTTTCCTAGTAACCACATGCACAGTTCTGTGTTTTGACAGCAGAGGAAAGTACTTTTCTTACTGGGAAAAGGAAAGAAGAAAACAGGGCTGGAGACTCTCTCTCCTACCCAGCAGTTTCCTTAGTAAAGATCCTCACAAAGAAGATGTTCCCCCAAATAGCCAAAGCGATCCTGAGAAAAAAGAACAAAGCTGGAGACATCACACTCCCTGATTTCAAAATATACTACAAAGCTATAGCAATTGAAACAGCATGGTACTGGCAGAAAAACAGGCACACAGATCAGTGGAACAGAACCAAGAGTCCAGAAATAAACCCTCAGATCCATGGACAGTTACTTTCAACAAAGGAGACAAGAACATACAACAGAAAGGATAGTGTCTTCAGTAAATGGTGCTGGGGAAACTGGACAGCCACATGCAAAAGAATGAAAGTAGACCATTATCTTACACCAGACACAAAAATTAACTCAAAATGGCTTAAAGACCTGAATGTAAGACATGAAACTCCTAGAAGAAAACATAGGCAGTAAGCTCTTTGACGTTGGTCTTAGCAGCATCTTTTTAAATATGTCTCATCAGGCAAGAGAAACAAAAGAAAAAATAAACAAATGGGACCATATCAAACTAAAAAACTTCTGCACAACAAAGAAAACTATCAACAAAATGAAAAGACAACCTAACAATTGCAAATCAAATATCTGATAAGGGGTTAATATCCAAAATATGTAAAGGCTCGTGCAACTCAACAACAAAAAACAAACAACTGGATTAAAAAATGGGCAGAGGATCTGAACAGATATTTTTCCAAAGAAGACACAGAGATGACCAACAGGAGCATAAAAAGATATTCAACATCACTAATTATTAGGGAAATGCAAATCAAAACCACAATGAGATATCACCTCACACCCATCAGAATGGTTATTATTAAAAAGACAGGAAATAACAAGTGTTGGAGAGGATGTGGATAAAAAGGCATCCTCATATACTGCTGGTGGAAATGTAAATTGGTGCAGCCACCATGAAAAACAATATGGAGGTTCATCGAAAAATTAAAAATAGAAATACCATATCACCCAGCTATTCTACTACTTCTGGGTATTTATCCAAAGAACATGAAAAAACTAATTTAAAAAATATATGCACCCCTATGTTCATTACAGCATTATTCACAATAGCCAACACTTGGAAACAAAGTGACCATCAATGGATGAATAGATAAAGATGTAGTATATATGTATACAATGGAATACTGTTCAGCCATAAAAAAGATGAAATCTAGCCATTTGCGAAAACATGGGTGGACCTTGAGGGTATTATGCTAAGTGAAATGAGTCAGACAGAGAAAGATAAATACCATATGATTTCACTCATATATAGAAGATAAACAAACAAACACGTAGATACAGAGAACCACTTGGTGGTTATCAGAGGGAAAGAGGGTGAGGGGAGAGTGAAAGGGGTAAAGGGGTACATTTGTAAGGTGACAGATGGCAACTGACTTCTGGTGGTGAGCACAATGCAGTCTACACAGAAGTCAAAATATAATGAAATACTTGAAATTTACACAATGTTATAAATCAATGTTGCCTGAATAAAATAAATAAATCAATGAGAAAAGATTCAGAGGATTATTGTGGGAACTGAATAAGAGGATATGTATTTATCATCCAAAACCATATTTCTTTTTATTTTTTTTCAACCTTTTATGTTTTATTTTAAAAGGTAAAGATCAGGGCCAGCCCTGTGGCCAAGTGGTTAAGTTTGTGTGCTCCACTTCAGCAGCCCAGGGTTTTGCTGGTTCGGATCCTGGGCACAGACCTAGCACCACTCATCAGGGAATGCTGAGGCAGTGTTCCACATAGCACAACTAGAGGGACTTGCAACTAGAAAATACAACTATGTACTGGGGGGCTTTGGGGAGAAGCAAAAGGGAAAAAAGTTTGGCAACAGATGTTAGCTCAGGTCCCAATCTTTAAAAAAAAAAAAAAAAGCAAAGACCTGGGAGCTAGCCTGATAGCCAACTGGTTAAGTTCGACATGCTCCACTTCGGTGGCTCTGGTTCAGTTCCAGGGTGCAGAACCACACCACTGGTCTGTCAGTAGCCATGCTCTGGTGGCAGCTCACAGAGAAGAGCCAGAAGAACGTACAACTATATACAACTATGTACTGGGGATGTGTGGGGAGAAAAAAAGAGGAAGATTGGCAACAGATGTTAGCTTAGGTGTTAAAGCTTAGGAAGAGGTTAAATCTTCCCCTTCAAAAAGATAAAAAATAAAGTTCTTGGTCTCTTTTAAAAAAATAGGATGTTTCTTCAATCAATAAACAGTTAAGGAAATATAGAATCCCTCAATTTATTCACAATCTGGCAGGAGATACTGAAAAGTAAATATAAATTTAAAAAACAGTTATAATCTCATGGTAAGAGCAGGCACGAGTGCCTTGGGAGCCAGGATGAGGGTCACAAATCTTCAGGAACAGAGTGGGGAGTCAGAGAATATGTCAGAGGTCACGATGCTCAAGCTAAGGCTCAAGCGACAGGCGGGAAGCAGCTAAGCTGTGAGGGAGGGAGGGTCATTCAAGGCAGACAGAAGAGCCTGACAAGACAGCAAGGCATGTTCCACAACCTGCCACATTGAGGCTCACCCTGCTTTATTTTTCTCTATGGCACTCAGTGCCATCTGACATTTTGTACCTTTATTTACCTCTTGTCTGTCTCCCCAGCTAGAATATGAGCCCCCTGAAGGCAGAGACTTTGTTTTGTTGCCAGTTGTGTCCCAGTAACTAGACCGTGCTTAGCATATAGTAGGAATTAATAAATACTCCTGAATGCATGGATGTTGGAGAGGAGTGAAAAATGAAGCTGGACAGTCCAGCAAGGTCACTCCACAATCCAGAGGGCCTTATGTGCTATGCTAGCGAGTATGGACATGACCTTCGAGATCTAGCACAGGGTTTACAGACTGTCAGCCGAGGGGTCAAACACAGGAATGTTTTGCCTGACCTATACTGTGTTGTTTAAATTAGGATATTTTATTTTTTAAAAAATCTAGATTTCTGGCTTCCCTTAAAAAATGGGAGGGTGCAGTAATGAGGGCTGTAGTCTTGTAAGGCAAAGTCAGCGGGTGCCGATAGCAGGTGGTCCTCTCAATTGTCTTGCGTCAGGCCCTCCTTGCTCATATGTCACCTGTCTGATCCATCTGGATCAATGAGTTTGCAACCTCTAGCCTGGGATCACAATGTCTGGTTTAAAAATCCCACCATGATAGCAAGTCTCCAAAATAATCTCCCAATGAACCATACCTCCCAGTATTTATGCACTCCCATGGTGGATCTGAGCTGGTCCTGTGTAACGAATAGAACGGGATGGACATGGCACTGGGTGACTTCTAGGGCCAGGACATAAGAAGCTAGTCATCACATCAGAAGTCTGACTACTCTGAGGCCTCCATGCTGTAAGGAAGCCCAAGCTAACAATAAGGAGAGGCCACAGAGACAGAAAGAGAGATGCCTGGGCAGTCCTCAAGGGCTCTAGCCAGCCCATCTGAGATGCTAGACATGTGAAAGCCACCTTTGACATCCAGGCCAGTCGCCATCTAAGTACAACCATATGCAATCATGCAGGAGACTCCAAGAGAGAACCATCCAGCTGCACCCATTCAACCACAGAGCCATGATAAATAACAAGAAATTGTTTTAAGCCAGTGTGTTTTGGGTGATGTGTTACACAGCAATAGATAACCAAAACACCTACATTACCATGTATTAAGAATGTGGCTTAGGCACAATATTCAGCATCTTTAAGCATCAACTTCCTCATATTTGAAATAAGGATAATAGTAGTGACTTAAGAGATTTTTGGAATTCAAATTAGATCACGAATGGAATGTACTTAGCCTTGAAGCTAGCACATGATAAGTGCTCAATGAATGTTAATCATTATTTTATTTTAGTTCTCATTAGTATTATTGTTGAAGTCTGTCTAGTGGGTAGCATCTCCTAAAACCAGCATGCCGAAAAGGGAGCAGAAGCAGTGATGGTACTGACAGACAGATCACGGTCAAGGAGGGTCAGCATGGTGTGTTTGTCTTGCTATCCCAAACTCTGGAGTGCTAGGCAATTGGCTATCTGCCTCATTTTGGTGTCTGTACTAAGGATTCTGGAAACTCCTATTAAGTTACAATTCATTAACTCATAACGCATTCAAAAATATTTATTGAGCACTGAATCTATATGTAAGGCATTGCTCTGGGTGCTGAGGATATAGCAATGAACAAATAGATAAAGATTCCTACGTTCATGAAGCTTCCATTCTAGTGCTGGAGAAGATATCAAACAAATAAGTAAATAAGTAAAATATGTAATATGGCAGATGGTGATAAGTACAACAGAAAAATAAATAAGTTAGGGTGATAATGAGGGTAGGGTGAAGGAAACTTGGTTTTAATTGCAAGTAAGTAGGTCAAGGAAGCTCTCCCTGAGTACAGTGGAAAGTGAAAGAGGTATCTTGGGTCAGGAGGGACCATCATACAGAAAGATCCAAACATAAGAAAGAGCTGGAGTCTCATGTTATTACATCTACTCATTATCAGTCACACTGATGGATATAGATGTTTTCTCCCAATGATTATGTAAGACAAATGTTATTCTACTTTATCCTTAATCTACTCAGTCACCTTTTTTCCTATTGTGCCATATTTCTCTTTAAGCTACTTTAACTTATTTTTGGAACAAGGCAAGATGATGTATTAGTCAGGTTAAGTTAGGCTAAGTGACAAACAATCCCAAAATCTCATTAGCTTAACACAACAATAGTGTATTTCTTGTTCATACAAAGTCCTTAGTGGCTGGGCTCCACAGTGTCTTCATTCAGGGACCCTGGTTAGCGGAGGCACCACCGTCTACATTGCCAATCCCTGTTGCAGGAAGAAGGAAAGACGGAAGATTGGCACCAGCTCTTAAATGTTGCTGCTGGAAGGGACATAAGTTTTCACCTCTCTTACATTTCATTGGCCGGAGCAGGTCATGTGTAGCTCTGTGTGTGTGTGTCTGTGTGTGTATGTGATCGTCCTAAATGCCTAGAAGGAAAAGGAAATAGATATTGATGGATATTTTTTGTCTACCATAGATGGATAGAACAGAAATGATAGATGATAGTAAATGATAAATGATTGATTGATAGAAAGATAGATAAATATAGATAAAGTAGATAAAATAAAACTGAGGCTTAGAAATGGTAAGTAATTTGCCCAAGGTCAAACAGTTTGTAAGTAGCCAAGTCAAGATAAAAACCTAGATCTGTTTGGATTTCAAACTATTAATGACAGAGTACACAAAATCTATGGTGCTGAACACAGTTCTTCAAGATCAGGTCATATGTTAGCAACTGAACATGGCTTTCTGACTGGGTGTTAAGATTATCTCTGAATTTTGTTTTCATGAAGCACAATTTGAGAACCTCAGCTGTTTTTTCAGCAAATTTTAAAAGCTATCATTATTCAACTACCATAACAGAGGACCTCAGTCAGCTCAGCAGATCCTGCTGTTCCACGGGAACATAGTTTGAGAATCACTGTGATGAAAGCCTCACTCTGGGGTATTTTCTAAAACCAACAACCCTTTCTCTGATTCTCCAGACACCAACTTGGTGTTCAACAATTCAATTTTGGGCTGTCCCCATGGCCAAATGGTTAAGTTGGTGCACTCTGGCTCAGCAGCCCAGGATTTTGCCAGTTTGGATCCTGGGCGTGGTCCTAGCACCGCTCATCAAGCCATGCTGGGTTGGCATCCCACACAGCAGAACTAGAAGGACCTACAACTAGAATATACAACTATGTACTTGGGGGCTTTGGGGAGAAAAAGAAGAAGAAAAACTTCAATTCAATTCTGACGATAACTTCCCAGAGTTAGCACAGACCCCTCAGCTTAAGGGCTTAGTCCCACAAGACTGCCCCCTGACTTCAGATGCCTGTTCAAAGTCCTGAGCCTCCTGTACTTCTAACTGACTGCCTATAAATCAGGGCTTCCTTGCCCTGTTGGGGCACACCACTCTCCTAGCTCCTTAATCTCTTTACCAACCTGTCATCTCTCCAGACTCTTTTGTTTAGGTGTTTTTATGGAGGTTTCATTACATAGACATGATAAAGTGAATCATTGGCCATTGGTGATTAACTCAATCTCCAGCCCTTCTCCTCTCCCCAGAGGTCAGAGTGGGGCTGAAAGTTCCAACCCCCTCATTACGCCTTGGTCTTTCTGGTGACCAGCCCCCATCCTGAAGCTATGTAGGGGCCCCCAGCCACCAGTAACCTCATTAGCACACAAAGATTCCTTAGGTTTAGGATAGGAGTGGCGTGCCAGGAACCCAGGACAAGCCCAAACATTTATTTCTATATCACATTCATCATGCTCAGACTAATTTCATTCCAGAATATCCAAAATGTGCAGCTTTGAATGTGGAGACAATTTGTAACTTTCAAGCAGTAGAAACTAGATGGGGTGGGAGACAGCTGAGAGAAACCAATGTCCTCAATATTTCAAAAGTTGTTAAGTTGAATTGCTCCTGGATGTTACTGAAACTAGACATCACTTAAACTGGACGTCAGTACTGGAAAACTTCTACAATGATTTCCTATTAGGTGGTGTGTGCACGGTTTCTACAAAGTATGATATCCGTTGAGTTGTTGAGATGTGTACATGTATATATAATACGGATTTCAATCACTCTTCCATAAAGGTCTGAAAACTGGGAATTTTTCATGACTCATTTGGCAGTGAGCCCTAAATTGAATGCATTTGATGACAATATTTGACCTCAACTGCCATGAGGCTATTTAGATTCTTTATACAGAGTCTTTCTTCCCCAATAGTTTGACTATTCATATAACCAAAATCAAAATGTGAATTTTGATCAAATACTAGCTTGACCATGGAGAGCTTCCCCAGAGTGGAGGTGTTACATCTTAACAAGATACATATCGTGTTACATTTCTAAAAGAAAATATTTTTAAATTTTGAAACACATTTTACCCCACAGATTGGAATCAGCAATTGTGACCTAGATTATCACCTTTCCTGGTGATCAAACTGTCCAGGCATGTCACCCATGGCACCAGTTTAGAGCCAGCCTTCTCCCCTTGGCAGGGATGTCTTTTCTTACTTCCCCAGGCTGAGATGAGATACAACTATTCTGCCTTGTCGCTGGTGTCCTTATCTTGTCTTTGTTTATCTTCCTCTAGAAAAAAAACGTCCCTAGGGTTTCGTGATGCATTTTTGCAAGCTTTGCCTCACAGTTTCCTCTTTCTTCTGATAGTTATACTTATTTGCCACGCTCTTCTGTGTTCACGCATAAAACCTCCCCCTTCTGTACAGGTTCTGTTTGTATCTGAACCAGAGGAGAAATAGGGGCCTCTGTAGATGTTGTCTTCCCATTTCTTCCTCATTAGGATAATTTGTGACGTATTGCCAGAGTTTTGAAAGCAGCCCGATGGAAAGTGTTCTGATGTGATCATTTGTCCTTCAGATCTGTCTTTAGGGAAATGTGATGCCACATTGAAGGGAGGCTCCACCAGCTTTTTTCCTCCCACCACCAACTCCCATCCAAAAAGGAAGGAAGGACTTAAAACACATTGTATTAACCTCAGGGTTTTAAACCTGTTTGGGATTGACAGAGCCCTTTGCAAAACTGTTGAAAGTCAAAGACCCCAGACAAATAAGAGTAAACTCAAAATTTGCATTGACTTTCAAGTTTCTCAGACACCCTATATGGAGCCCGGATTAAGAACTCCCGTCCTAGACTAGTGGTTCTCAAAGGCTAGGGGCCCTGGGAGGTCCATTGGATCCTTGGGCAGCAGGTTCACACTTGACACAACTCTCCCCTCCAACTCTGAGACGCACATGTGGCATCACCATCTGAGAAACCTTTTGCATAATGGGAAATGGACTCCACATGTGGCCTCAGTCATGAGTTAGTCAAGGAGAATAATTTCTCCAGGTGGGTTACCTCTTTGCTGTGAAAGTTTTTTCCTGTAAGGGAAAGTCATAATGGAAGGGGAAGATTTGCCTGAGATAAATACCTATTAGGATTGATTTTGTCCTTGAGCCAGACTTCTGAACTCAATCTCCCTCGTCATTTGTATCTTTAGTTTCTTCCATGCTGATTACTATTTAAAAACTAAATTTTTCTCTTATATTAACTTTGTGATTTTTTTCTATGTCGTCTGTGGAGAAAGACAATGAAGAAAATGAGGAAGTGACTCACTTTTCCCCACCGTTTGCCCAAAAGGGGTTAAAAATTCCCAGGGTGCCCATAGATTTTAGAAACAGAAGTTAATTTATTTGATTAGCCCGGAATAGAACCAACAAGGACCCCTAAGGATCCATAATCAAAGCCAAAGACTACTTCCTTGATCCCAGCCTGCCATCATCTCAAACATAAGCCTGTGGTCACAACAGGGCTACATAGTAGTTTGGAGGCCCCTCACCTACTAATTAATCTCCATGAGTAGAAAAGCTCATGACAGTGGCTCGCAATGGCATCTTCATATGATGCGAGAAAGCCAAGAGGAGATACAAGAATCTGGTGACCTTTGCCCTGGGAAAGAAATTGAAATCCATCTGGTCAATAACCAGTTATGGCTATGAAGCTTATTGTACTTTATGCCTTTGGGCTTTTTAGGGCTGTTTCTGGATGAAATGCCCTCTTGATGCCCACTCCGAACTCCTACCCTCCCCGACAATGCCCATCACCACTGCTTCCAGTGCCTGGTAAACTCCACTCATTCTCCAGGACACAGCTCGAAAGGCAATGACTGTGAAATCTGCCTTGCCAGGCAAAATTACACCCTCCTTGTTCCTATAGCTTTTCATCAGACCATTCCTGGGGCAATTATACATGACATTATATGAATGGTCATTTGTCTGCTCTTCTTTATCTACCCCTGCTCACTAGACTACAAGGTTCCTGAGATGGGGGACTGTTTTTCCCACATAACGTAACACTTAAAACAGCTCTGCCTGAAGCATCTGCACTTGTTTTTCAGGAGGCTTCATAACTGCAAAGTAATCTAGATGAAGATGTTTCAGAAGAGACTTTAATGAGGAATACATTAGTCATGACTTTTAGCTGAACTACACATACCTTTAGGCATTATTCCAGAACTTCAATCTCACAAGAACCTCACAGTTCTAGTAAGGAGGAGTGGATGTGGACCTATAAGCAAATTGTTGTCATCATAACATTATGATTAAATGTTAGAATAGAGGTGTGTGTGGAGAGATGAAGATGGTTAGAACATTTTTTTCTAGATGTGCATTTAGAAAGTCTTTGTCTGAAAGTTATGGTGTTTTTTCTCTTGGAAGGCACGAGCACATGCCAAGCATGTGTGTGGGTGCCGCACGCCCAGGTAGACTTGTCCAAGCTGTGCCCACGGGAGATGGGAGCAGGCCCAGACGGAGGCAGCGGGGTAGGTGGGCCTGACCTTCCCTTCTTCTCAGCCCACACCATGAAAGAAAATGGGAGAAGACTTGACACAACCCTGCAGCACCTGGACTGGGCCTGCTGGACCCCTCAACCCCTTATGAGGATTTTAAAGGACTGGGTTGTGCTACTCAGGAAAAGTTTTGAAATGGGTCAGGCAATAAAAGACCTTCTGTTAGGCCCTTTTTGAACTGATAGCAATAAATCAGTTGCTAACAGTTACTAGATTCCACAGAGAAAGAGCCCTAGGACCTATAAAACGTGTGATGAAAGAAAGCAGATTATAGATTTGGGGGAAATTAGCTCACCTAATTGCCAGTGGAAGTTGGTGCGTCTGTAGTTCCTCTTATTGGAAGTATGAACTATATTAGCAATTAATGTTTCTCAGTGAAAATCTTGACTCCAGGAAATCATTTCCTTAAATTTCATTTGCTGGATTATCTTTTAGTTATGTGACCCTTCTTTCATAAACGTTAGAGAATGGAAATGCAAACCCACAGTCACTTTTCAAGAGGGATGTGCTATTTCCTTGTCATAAACAACAGTTTGTGGATCAGTTTACAGAATCACCATAGGATTGACTAAAGGTGACCTCGTTAGTGCCAGGCTCAGACTGTCACTCCTGATAATACACAAGAGGCTTCCTAATCTTTACAACCGAATAGCCAGGAGGGATGGCCCTCCTCTGGTCTCTCCTCTAGTGAAACATAAATACTCTAAAATGCCCAGTTTTATTTATTTGATGTAACTATAATTAGGTGAAAAGTAGTGTGACAGAGCTAGGCTGGGATAGGCAATACAGCCCTGTGGCAAATATTTCAGGTATTTCTGAGCAGCTTGACAAGCTCAGTGACTCTGGGATACCTAGGGACACGCCGATCAGAGCTAATGAAGCCCGGGTGGGGCTCGTGCCATGCATGTGAAGGGTGCTCTGGGCTGCAGGGGGGAGATCAGAGACTCTTGGGGGAAAAGGAGAGCCACAGTTTCCGTTCTCTGCTGGGCTGGTAGTTGTTATTTTTAAGTAAAGCCGCTTTGATGTGATGAACATTAGCATTTCATGCTCCCTCAAATCAATATTCTTTTTCATGTGGGGATTTTGAGTCATTTTTGTATTTCCTCTTTTAAAGTTCCATAAACCCCATAAATAAGAATTCTGATTGCCTACTCCTGGGGGAGCAGACTTTTCTTTACCGTTGACATAAATACTGTACATTTCTCCTCTTTGCTGCCTGGTTCTTAGAACTGGACTGTGCGGACTTCCTGACCCCTTACGGTTTCAGGGCTGTGGCAGTCTCTGCCGTGTCAATACAGTTCATTAAATACTTATTTCACCTCGTTGAACAAAATACTGCTTTGAAAGAAGGACTCCTATATTTTCATCTGATAACTCTATGCTACATGCCTTCTTGGCACATTTTTTTGGAAATCGCATCTTTTCTCTTAATGATTTTACTTCAGGCTCCCAATTCCATGGACCAATTCAAATTTTTTACTATTTTTCCATTAAGAAATTTGGTACTCAGAATCTGTTCAAAGAGCATTGTGAGGGTTCCTCCCCTCAAGCACTAGTGGAAAATGTAATTTTGGAACTTTCCTGATAACTAACTTTTTTAAAAAGTAGTACTGAGAGAACAGATGCTAAGTGCAACATTCTGTCCCAAATAGGTGTCGAGAGTATAAAGTTAATGCATTTCAGAGTCCTCCGCCTCACCAGGCTGTGACTACCAAATAAGGACTTTACGGGATGAGTTCCACCGGCCTAATGCCAGAAGGTGGTGCTTCTGCAAATGGTCCCCGCCTGCTCCTGAGCTTCTCAGAGGGCTCTCTCTCTGTCGGGCATTCTTGGTAAGCATCCCTCATGTCTCCACCAGGAGGCATTACAGCCTGGTGGTTAGGAGCTTAGGCATTGAAGTCTCACAGACAGCCAGGTTCGAATCCCTGCTCTTCCACTTACTTACTTTGTGCCCTCTCTGTGTTTCAGTTTATTCGTCTTAAGCCTGGGACAATACCAGCACTTACATATGTAGATCGCTAAGTAAGAGTATACCCTGTAGAGTGATTTAGCATAGGCTTGGCACATAGTAAGCATTATTCTATTAGATGGGAGGCTTTTGGCAATAAGTAACTCAAAAACTCACTGAGAATGGCTTACATATAAGAAGGATTTATTATTTCATTTAACAGGGAGTTCCTGTGGGGTGGCTCTGGGATGGGTTGGTTCAGTGACTTAGAGTGATGTCCTGAACAACTTCTTTTCCCACTCCGTCATCTTTACCATGCCAGCTTTTCCTCATATGGACTCCCATTATGTGAGAGATTTACATACATCATCCAGGCAAGAAGTGGTCCAGAGGGGAAATGCCCATCTCTTACTATAATTTGCTTTTTAACAGAAAAGAAAGTTTTCTCAGAAGCCCCTCTCTCATCAGATTTCTCTTCATTTGCCACTGGCCAGAATTTTGCCACATATCCATGCCTAAACCAATCACTGGTAAGAAGAATGGATTTACCATGATTGACTTAACCTACCCAAGATTTACCCCTGATCTAGGAATAAGACCGCCTCCCCCAGGAGTGCGTGCTCCCTGGAGTTAGCGAGAGAAGGAGCACAATAGACCTGTGCCTGAACCTCAAGTAGAAAATTAAAAAGTTGAGAGACTGCCTTGCGAACTACTCTGAGGGTGTGCTACCATGTTGGGATTGGGCAGCATTCCCAGAATTTGTGGCCAAGGATGCATGTTTTCTGTAGACAAAAGATGGGCCACACAGGAGAGCCACCTGGCACGGGTTGGACTGAGTGTTCTCTATTAGGAATGGAGGAAATGCCTGAAGGAGCAGCAGAAAGAAGCTAGAAGTATTGCTCGATTCCTAGGAGCTGGGAAAGGAATAACTGATAACTCAGAGACTAGCATCTCTTCCATATCAAGGGAACACAAGGGAGAAAACCCCAGCAAGGGATTCCTCCAAAATACCCCCCGAGAGTGTCGATGAGGGGAAAGGTCATCTTTAAATGCCTGCCAGATGCAGAGTCTGAAGCCATCAACAGTACCAGTCCAGTAAGAGTTTTCTTGCTCCCTCTACCTCTCCTTTCCTTCGTTCCAATGCTGGAGGTGCCTGAAACTTCAGTTAGCAAGCTGAGGGGGACGGACGGAGTGGAAAAAGGAGACAGAAGACGCCAGCTATGCTCCTTTCACACAGGCTTCTCACCTACCTCATGTCTTACCTGGGAGCAGGAGAGTAGCTCTAAATTTGAATGAAATTGGAAGCTTTGCCTATGATATGGGACTGGGCATTCTAAACGGTAATTTGAGACTGCCTTTTGTAATTTAAAGTGCCCAGAGAAATGATGAGATCTGTCTAATTTTTTATCTAGGATCAAGGACAGAGTTAGCCTCACCAAACAGGTAAACGAAATTGTTGCTTTTAGGATTACATCTGTTTCCGCTTGTTAAATATATTAAACTTAATAATTCACAACTTTTGTAAGAAATGTCAGCTCAATACTTCTCTACAGGCCCAGACCTTTCCTTAGATCCCTTGAAATGGTCAGTGCGCCATTATCCCCAGAAATACACTAGGTGTCCTTCTGTGAGGGTTGGCAGTAACTCCTTAGGAGTCATGTAGGTAAGCGGCCTCTGGCTGCTAATCTCAGAGGCAGCATCTCCCAATATTTCACTAAAATGCCTGTAAAGCTATAGGAGAAGCTAAATATATATGTCTGTTTTACATAAATTGTGTCATTTTATAAATTATATCATTAAATGTATTGTTATAAAATATATTTAAATAAAATTTCTATCTTTTCTTCATACTTTCAAAAACTCATTGGGAAACATATTGAGAGTGGGGAAGCCCCACTCACAATAGCAACAATAACAACAAAACTCTAAGCAGTAAACTTAATACAAATTACAGGATTTCTATGAAGAGAATTACACCACCAAGAAGACTTGAATAAGTGGAGATGTACTATATTCCTGGATAGGAAAACTCAATATTGTAAAATCAACATTTCTCTACAGATTAATTCATTGATTTAATAAAATTATAAACAAAAGTTCAAAGGGAAATTTGAGGAATTTGACAAAGTAATTCTTAACATATTCACTCAGATATAGAAAACTACTATGAACGTTTTTAAAGAGATAAATGTGATAATGAAAACAAATCATTGGCGCAGCAAAAGACAGAAACATCAATGGAATTGATCCTCACTTGAGTTCTGGCTGGACTAATAATAAACCTGATACAAGACCAGATTAACAGGAGCAAAAACCAATTTAATACGTGCACATGGGATATCATGTTAATGATGCTTCAAGAGTGAGCAAAGCAGGCAGTTTATATATCTCTATACAAAGAAACAATAAATTTGTGAGGAAATGACAGGACGAAGAAACTTAGATTTGGGGTACTTAATTAATGAGGAATTTAAACAGTTTAGGCTGGAGGTAGTAAATTACTAAAAGTAACAAGGTTTGTTTATACAGGCTTCTTGGCCTTGAATTCCTTAGCTCTGTTGGTTAAGGATGTTTCTGTTTCCTGGTGCAGGTAGGGTGACTTTCACATGGGAGATTTCTTTCCTGCTTTGAGGGGGAACAGAGGGTGGAGAGTCAAAACTTTAAGTCAAAACAAGTAACTTTAATTCAAAATAATCAATACGCTATTGTGGAATATTTTAGGGTGGCCAGCCCTGGGCTCCAACAGAATGGAGTAGAAAATCCTGGAACCGAGTCATAAAAACAGGAGTACTCAGCACAGGAAGTGGGTGAATATGGACTAGAGATGGTAGAATTGAGCCTTGGGGCAATCTAGCAATGAGAGGACAAGAGAGGAGAAGAGCAAGAAACCAAAAAGGAGTGGCCATTGTTGTAGAAGGGAAACTGCAGTGCCCCCTGAAGACGAGTAAAGAAAGTCTTGCAGGAAGGGAGTGATCAACTGAGTTAAATGCTGCTGATGGGTCGAATAAGATGAGAACTGAGGATTGTTCACTGGTTTTAGCAATGTGAGATCACTGATGCTCACAACAAGGGCAGTTTTCAGTAGAGTAATGAGGTCGATAGTCTGAGTGGATTGAGTTCAAGCAAGAACAGTGAGAAATTGATGATGGTGAGGGTAGACATCTCTTTCAAGTTTCGCTGTAAAGCAGAGAAGAGAAATAGGCAGCAGCTGGAGCGAGAAGTGGGGCCAAGAAGGTTAATAACAGGAGGGAGTAACAGTATGTTAGTATGTTGATAAGAGTGATCTATTTGAAAGGGGAAAAAAACAATGGTGCAGAACAGAAAAAAATGAAGCAATGTCCTCAGAAAGGTTAAATTAGGCATGAAATCCAGTCCACCAACAGAGCACTGGCTTTAAGGAGGAGACAGTTCATCTAAACTAACAGGAGGAAAGACAGGTCACATGGATACTGAGATGGGAGCTTGTGAGAAGGTCTTTGATTACTTCTATACGTTCTCAGTGAAATAAGAAGGTCATCAGCTAAGAGTAAGGACGTGAGAGACGGCATTTTGAGAAGAAAGTTTGAAATAGTTGAGGAGAATCAAGAAACGAACAGGAAAACGTACTATGATTGCCTGCAGCAGTAAGGGGCCTACTTGAGATCAATAATCAGGAACTGAAATGAGAACGGTCATGGCGATGCTCCCTGGTCTGCTGTAGGATGCAAATGTGCAGTAGGCAGAGAATTGAATTTAACCAGTGTTGCGCTTTTGCCTAGCTAGTACATCAAGGCAAGAGAAGGGCAAGGAAGTTGAAGGTGTATGCCAAGGAGCAATTTTAAGGATTGACCACAGAATTCAAGCTAGGTGAGAAGCGGAGTAAAGACTTCAAGGGAGTGAGGGACAGAGCAAAAGTGGTACGACCAATGGACTGTAGGATTGAGTGAGATCAAAGAATTGTTAGAGTTAGGGTGTGAGGGGGCATGAGCTAGAAAAATAGGAGTTGGTGGCCAGAACTGGATGCTTAAAATTGATATTAAGGATTACAGATATTAGCAATGACAAAAACTAGGATTCAATCATGGGAGTAAGTGGCTGATACATACTGAAGAACAAGATCCCTGGAGAAGAGATGGAAGTTAACAGAGAAACTAGAAAAAATAATGTAAGGTAGACATTGAAATCATTAAGAATTATGACATAAGCAGTACTGGATTGACAGTGATCCCAAGAATGAAGATGAGAGGGCTGAGAGAAAACAGGGGTTCATTTGGAACAAGGAGAAATAGTGGATGGGTAAGTTGTCGATACAAGATTCAAAGTGAGGAATTTTAGGGCACTGTAGGTTACGGAGACCATGTTGTCTATCTCCAGGCCTACCGGTCTAACTGGTGTGGAAGAAAAAAGCGACCTCCTAAAAAGTTCAAGACAAGTAGTTTCAACTAGAACAAGGAAGTGAAAGGAAGGCTAAGAGAAGTTACAGATCTAGAGAATTTTACTGATGATAGGTTTTGAGTTCCTGAGGGCACAGTGGACGTGTTTTAGGAGTTGGTGAGGGAATATGGATCCAGAAAGAAGGATGGGAAGAGCTAAACAGGGCTTCTTGTGCTGATAAAATTAACGGAAATCAAGGGCATAGGAAATTTGCCTCAATGGTTTTAAGGCAGAAAGTTGTGACAAGACCTCACATTGAGGAGTAGAAAGGGGTTGCAAGGTCTTTCTGGGAGCCCTACAGAGTTCTGGAGTGGCTTATTGACCCTTGTGATGGAAGCACTGAGGGATGGTCTTACTCAGAGTGCATTGGGCTCAAAACTCCCTGCTCACCTTGCTAACAGTGGTATAGACTGAGGCTGGAGATGACAGTCTTACACCAAACATGAGCTCCTTTCTTGACCCCTGTTGGTAGATGCTCAGAGACCAGGGATAAGATCGAACTCTGAGCATCCAAACGTTAACAGCTAACATTGTGTGCTCTATGCTGGGCACATGATAGTTTTACATGTATTAGCATACTTGATCCTCACGATGATACTTTCAAGTAGGTACTAATATTCCTATCTGAGGTGAGAAATCTGAGGCTTAGTAAGACTGACTGTGATTTGTCCAGTGCCACACTCAGTAAGAGGCAGACAGCAAACATGAACCCAGGCAGTCTGACTTGAAAACACCTGCTCTTAAATCGTATAGTACACCACCTACCTGGGGAATTATTTTAAACCATCGTGGGTTTAAAACTTTTTACCCCTATTCACTTAAAAATCACAAATGCTTATGCTAGCTCAAATAGACATTTATTTTATGAGTGTTTTAACAGAATGCATTTGCTTGGATTTTAACAGCTGATTTGTTAAAAAAACAGAACACAAAGTTCATAGTCAGGGTGTGTGACCTTACAATCACAAGTGATGAACTCTGTTGTAAACAAATATTCTAAAGATTCATTTTGAAAATAATGAATTAACGTGGAGTATAATGTGGAGGTCATGAAGACATGTTCCAATAGGATATTTTTGGAAATGTCCTAATGTGTTAGAAATGAATACTTGTGGATTAGGATAAAATTTACAGTGACAGTATCAACCCATCACAAAAAAGCTCTTAGTGCCCACTTTGGTAGCCCGTACACTAAAACTGTCACGATACAGAGAAAGTAAGGATGGCTCTTACAAACAGTAGACATGCAAAGTCATAAAGCAATTTGAATTCTTTTAAAGAACCTAGATAAATAATATAACCATATGTTGTACTGATTGTCTTGACTTGACCTTGAACCAAAAAAAAAACTGTATGCATGAGGACAACTGGAGAAATCTGACAATGGATTGTGTATTAGATATTACAGAATTATTACCGCTCTTAGGTATCATACTAGTATTGTGGTCATGAAGGTGAACATCATTCTTCTTAGAAAACACATGCTTAAGTATTTAGGGGTGTCCCAACTAACTTTCAGATGGTTCACAAAAAAAACAGTGTTTATTGTGTGTGTGTGTGTCAACATATATACAGAAAACCTAAAAATGTTAACTGTTGAATCTGGGTAAAGGTTCATGAGTGTTCAACATTTCTATGGATTTGAAATTTTTCAAATCAAGAAGGTGGGTAAAATCACGAGGTTTTTGTTGTTCCACGAAATGGAGAGTTAAAAGCAGTATTTCTAAATTGACACATTACTTAATATACTATGATCTTAGATTTGTTCAACTGGGTTAACAAATGTTTACATCTATTTCATCTTCATGCCTACAAGTTTATACATTTATACTGGGGACACATCTCAAACTGGAAAATTAATAAGTGGCAAAATAAGCACAGTAATTGGAGACACAGAGTTGAAAACAGTTGCTGCTGGGGAGCAAGAACTCCAGGGGGTTGGGGGAGCGGGCTGTGTAGCAGGAGAGGAGAGAGAATGGCTGTTTTTCGGTACAACCTCGTACAACCACTTAATTCCTCAAATTATATGTATGTGTAACGATATTTTTAAAGATGCAATTAAAAGGACTGTTTTACTTTGTACCCTTGCTCTCACTGATCTCTCTGTTTCCTCTTACTTCATACTGTTTTAATGCTTTACTTAACATTACAAGAAGAAACAAAATGAGGCTATCCAGGAACAGTGCAAGCCTATTAACTATATGTAGCTTTGCTGCTCCCCAGGCGCAAGTCCACTACTGACAAGAATTGTCACTTTCTTTTCCTCACGTAGGTATAATCTCAGAGGAAAAACAGATCCCAAATTGTAAAATGTTATGCTCTATTTAGATATGGAAAAAATTAGTAGCCTTAAATATGGCACCTAAAAGAGAAAAGCACACACACGTTATTCTACTAAATATTCGAAACTCTCATTTTAGTGTCTGAAATGGTAAAATTATGATTGTATAGGGGACAAAACGTTTATGTGAAAGTTTGTAGTTAGCTAAAATGTGACCAATTATTTAATGGGATGCTGCTGCAAATGGCAAAAATTTAAATCTACGTTCAGAGTAACAAGTTTGTAAGTTCTCTTTCAAAGAACAGAAAAGCCAGTAATTAATAAAGACAAGTGTTCAGATTTATTTGGAAATTCACAGTTTCTAATGGCACTACAGCTCCGTAGTTACATACTGAAAGTCGTCTTTCCACAACATTGGATGCTGCACACAGATGGTGTAACTTCCCGCTCAACCTCTGCTCTCATCTGGACCTCTTTTCAATGGGTTTCTATACAATCAGGCCCTCTTGCTCTCAATGGCTAATTGTACAGACTGGAAAAAAAATTAATCATCTAAAACATACTGTTAACTGAAAGCAGCAACTTAAACAAACAGAAAAGGCTTTAAATAAATCACATTACAAACAATACCTCCAGAAAGGTATTAGACAAGTTTAAAAACAATTACTAAAAGTGCTCAATAAGTTATAACGTAAATCTTATAATACAAAATGGTCAATTCTCTCCCTTTCAAAAAGAAACTTTCCACTTTCACTCATTACTGTACAAAGACATACTAAGAAATCATTTTATTCAAACATAGTTGCTGCCAATTATTTTAAAAGAAAAAAAGACAAAATGAGACAGAAACATTGACATCACACATGTACACCTTTGCACATGTGTAGCCAACACAAAGCAAACATTGAGGAATAATAATCCCTTTAGACTTGACCAGTTAGACAAGGCCTGACAAACTCACTAGCTGGTTCTATGCATATGTACGTAGGCAGTGATTATATCATATGAGACCCAGACCACCGTGACAAACCCTCAAATTTTTCATAGTAACAGAAAACAATTATCTAAAATCTGGAGGATTAGCACTTATTATGAATGTCTGAAATGTAATGTAGCTAAAGAAAACCTTTACTAGTGATTAAATGTGTCTAAAAGGTGAATTTATCAAAAATTTATTTGTAAATACCAGTCACTTGCAAGAAAAGATCCTGTAGTTCTTTTCTCATTGAGTTAGTAACTAAAGAAAACTAGAGTGAATAAGTTATATGAAAATAACATTAATAGTGTCACCACTTACCTAAAAGAATAGATTTTAAAATTCCAGCAAGTGTTTGTTTCAAGTGAGTTTGCTAAACAGAGGTCTGGTGGGCAAGTCTTTAGGACCCTTACATTGTCTGACCCACATTACTGAACATCAGGCACAGATCACCTTAAAGCCTTGTAGTGTTTGCAGCTTCAAAAACTCACAAAGTTTATAAAAGAAATCAAATGACAGAAAAAGTTCCCCCTCCTCTTCCAGTGGCATTATAAATAGACAAAAGGCACATAAATATGGGAAGGTGCGAGAAACAGGAACAAAGCTAAAGGAAGAGGTTTAGCCTTTCATTCCTATCCCACCCCAGGAACCGGGCTTCCAAATTACTTTTGTCCCAGTGATTAATCTGTGAAAAACATCTTTATAAAATGTCTACCATTGGCCTCGTAGGAAGTGATCAGCCTTGTAAAACTGCAGCTTATTAACCAAGATTGACACAATCCCACCTACTTTTTAAAAAGGCAGGAACCATAATTTCTGAATACTTTTTCCATTAATATTTTCTCCCTCCCCCAAACCCTTCAAATACCACAGACTGTTCTTCAGAGAACAACATAAAAGTCCCCGGTACGAAAAGGTTGATTAATTTCAGATATGTCCCGATACCGCTGTAACACCAAATGTTCCCACGGTGATCTCTTTGTTTCCTTTGATTATGTCATGCAGGCTCGGCAATGATCCTGACTTAGTCTGTATTAGAGTTTTTATCAATTTCCCTTGGTCTTGGACTTTAGATCGCCGTCGTTTTAAAGCCCTCTTCTCAGTTTTTGTCTTTTGAGACTGTCCATTGCACAGACTTGTGCAAGCTGAAATGCCACAAAAATAAGACTCTTCTGACTGTGATGAAGTTTCTGAGCTTCCTTCCGATGGAGGACCCTTATAGGAAGAGTGATAAACCTCTCCCATATTAGAAAAGTCTCTCTGGTTCGTAAAGGGCTTCCTTCCTCTTATGTCTCCATTGGCGATGGGGTGCAATCGATCTGCTGGCTTTATGGTCTCAATTTTTTCAGTTTTGTACTTGCAGCGTTTCTTCTATCACACAAGTAAAAGAAAGGGTGGAAATTAGACCTCCGGTAGTTACTTAAGCAAACATCTAGAGAGCTGAGCTAATGGAGGAAAGTGCCACCTCCTGGCGACAAGTTACACAGTATTAGGAACAGCATAACACACTGCTATGTTCTGTGTAGACACCATCATTACCCTCCGATTTTGTAAACACTACTCAATCAAAACGCTTTACTTATCTGCCACCTCTGAACACAGATTTAAGCGTGATAACTAACATCTGAATACCTATCATGTGCCAGATACTACACTAGTTCCTTTCATGTGTATCTTACTTGCTAACTCTGAAAGGTGAGTATTTTATCCCTGGTTACTAAATGAGAAAGCCAAGGTTCACAGGTTTGGTTCCCTGCGCAAGTTACAATGTAGCGAAGTGGCCAAGTTGGGATTGAATCCTGGGCTACCTGACTCTAAAGCCCAAGTTCTTTCACCGAGAGACAATTACCTTTAATCAAAATGAGCACAACTTACTCTGAGAGGCAAAATGGAAAAGGCACAGACTTTGTAATCAGAAAAACCTAAGTACATTCTGCCCTTTGCCACCTATTTAATGGGTCATTTAAAGAAGACACAAACTCTCTGAGTTTCCGTTTTCTCACTTAAAAAATGGGGATAACATCCTCTTCAGGTTGTTGTGAAGATCACAGAAATAGTGCACACACTGTGCCTGACATGCACTGATGATAAATAATGACTATCAGCCAGGGATCAGCAAGCTGCTTCTGTAAAGGGTCAGACAGTAAATATTTTAGGCTTCACAGGCCACATACTGCCTCTCTTGTATATTCTTTTTTATTTTACAACTCTTTAAAAATGGCCCATACAAAACAGGCCATACAAAATGGCCTGTTTAAAAACAGGCCCATACAAAAGAGGTCTGTGGCCTCTTTTTCATAGTTTGCTGACTCCTGTAAACATTTACTTACATCATTACCATGACTGAAAATAAACAGTAAGTTTAAGGATCGCCTGAAGGTTTTATTAAACCTTTCAACCTATTTCTTCATGTACTACCACATAACACACCAATACACTTAAAAAGAAACAAAATATTACCTTTTTTTCTGGAGAGAACTTGAGGGGTTCTACGATGTACAAATCATTTGGGTCTACTATAAAGTAAGAAAAAATAAAAAGCAGATGTAAAATGTAAAGTAGATTATGCTATGATTAAACACTACAAAATATCATATTATCCCTTAGTGATTATCTTCCTAATAGAACCAATGAATTTATATTTACACCAGGTTAACCATATATTTATACATTATTAAATTAGTAAGCCAAAGGCAGCAAGGTGGGAGATGGTGCTATTCTTATCTTGGGCTCGATTGGTCACCTTCAAATAACTTCCCTAAGTTTTTATCTAACAGGTGGCTACCAGCCAAAACAGCAAGGATCCTACTTTGGGCCCAGCCCTACCCTCTTACCTGATGAGAAATAACATTATGGGTTAGGTTAATACCAAATCTACAGATGGTATGAATATTTCCCTAAAAGACTAAACTCTACACTGTGTTGTAAACGTGGGTTAATAATGTGCAACCAGCTGTTGTGACCACGTCTGAAAGCCAGTTAGAGGAACATACACACAAACAGAGGTCGAAGAAATTTTTTCCAATTGTTTTTTACTACGATTTACTATGATCAAAGCTATGAACTCCAAAATCAAAAAACCACTTGAACATGCAATATAAATGACAAAGTAATAATGAATCAACACTTCTGGCACGGTGAGTAAATTAGAAATATTAGTTTTAGGTTTCTAAGATTGCATTACTTTAAATACATTCAAAACAGCCCTATGCCACCCCTATACTGACAAGGTAAATATAAAAGGGGAGCTATGAGACTTTAGTCCTATTCAATCCATTAAAAATAAAGGATTTATGGTCTTGACAGAGGCAAAAGTTTTTAAGTAGTAACTTCACTATAAAACTTCATACACTGGAAATTTACTAACAACATGATTCAATTAATTACAATTTTTTACATTATGTCCTAGAAATTTGTCAAGAAAGCCATCAAATACATAAAAATATCCAAACATTCCTTTAAATAGTCATTTCTATGAGATTACTAATCTCACTCAATGCTTTCAAAAAACATGAAATCTACTTCTGGGAATAGTGGTTAATATTATTCAGATCACCTTCTCCACTGAAAGCAACTAAATACAATGGTTTTTTTTTTTTTAATCACTAAAAACACTGAAGATCTGCCAAGATTAAGTAAGCAATCTCTAAGCCAAAACTGAAGGAAAAGTATGAATCCAGACAGTCAAGTGGAACACAGAAGTCATTTTTGTCCTGAGAGCATTTGTCAATTCAGGAATATGTGATGTTTAGTTCTGATTGTATCATAAGGGAATGGATCAAAAGTCAAACCTCAAGGCCCATCCAAAGTACTAGTCTAATAAGATACCCTCTCTCTCCACACAGTAAGCTGGGACTCCAGAGGTCTATATCCTCAGGGAAAGAATGAACCCATGCAGGGACTTACAGTCCAAATTCCCATCACCAGGTGGTCCAACAGACCTCAAGCCATGAATGTAAAGTATTTCTGAATGTAAAGCAAACACAAATATTCTCTGGAATAAGGACCTACATTCTAGCCCCTAAAATGATCTCTACAAAAAATTTTTCAAAGAGAAGGCCTAGCACACAAAGGTAACCAAAATAACCTACAAATGAACTATTTGAGTAAAACAATATTGCAGTATATAAAATCAATATAAAAACCTAGGGACTTCCAGTTTCCAGTTTGGCATGAAAAAAGCTTAAAAGTTGTCACTCTGTCCTAACAAGTGAAAAACTAAACAAACCGAAAATCAACTGTTCTTAGGTCAGAAAAATGAGGTCACAAGGCAAACTGCTGTCCCCAGACCTGGAGACAAGCAGGCAGACATTGTGAATCATTAGCTGGGCACAACCCTCTGCGGGAACCAGTGACTGGGTACGAAAACCTAAACTGTAACTGACAAACTGCTGGACACTGAGTGTGGACATGCTGTGAGTAAAAACTCCAAGGGGAACCCAGTCATAAGGGGGCCCCACACTTTGTTGAGTTTTACCTCCAGGAGATCCACCAGGCCCTCACCATTTTGAAATACTCCAGAGCATTCTGTTCTTCTTAACAAGGCCCACCTTTAGGAGAAAGTATTTTACCAGACTCTAACCTGCTGGGGATTTACTGGAGCCTAACCTGCGTGGGGGAAGGGGAAACCTGAGAGGCACTGGTGAAGTTCACAGTCAGGGACACAAGTCCACCAATGGACTGAGACCTAATCATAGGACAATAAACACTTTCTCTACCACCACACCTCACCACCACATTACTAAAGATCTGTTTACCGCAGTTCTTTTTACCGAATAAGTCATGTCCCCCCTTCAACAAAAAAATTACAAGGCATAAAAACAGGCAAAAAACACAGTTTGAAGAGATTAAACAAGCATTAGAACTAGAGTTAGATATGGCAGGAATGTTGGAATTATCAGACCAGGAATTTTTAAAAACTATGATTAATATGCTAAGGGCTTTAATGGAGAAAGCAGACAATATGCAAGAACAGATGGACAATGTTAGCAAAGAAATTCTAAAAAAGTACCAAAAAGAAATTCTAGAGACACCTTTGATAAGTTCATTAGTAGACTGGACAGAGCTGAGAAAGAATCACTAGGCTTGAGGATACGACAATACAAACTAAAAAGCAAAGAGAAAAAAGATGGGAAACCACAACAACCCAGAACAGAATGTCCAAAACCACAGAATGACTACAAAAAGTATAACATGTGTAATGAGAATACCAGAAGGAGAAGAAAGAGAGAAAGGAACAGAAGCAATATTTGAAGTAAAATAACTTAGAATTTCCCCAAATTAAAAGTCAGACACCAAAATACAAATCCAGGAAGCTCAGAGAACACCAAGCAGAATAAATGCCCCAAATGCTACACCTAAGCATATCATGTACAAACTTCAAAACATCAAAGATAAAGAGAAAATTTTGAAAAAAGCCAGAAGAAAAACATACCTTACCTATAGAAGAACAGAGATAAGAATTACATCTGACTTCTCCTCAGAAACCATGCAAGCAAGAAGAGAGTGGAGTGAAATATTTAAAGTGTTGTGAGGAAAAAAAAAAATCAAGAATCCTGTATCCTAAGAAATTATCCTTCAAAAGTGAAAGAGAAATAAAGACTTTGTCAGACAAGCAAAAATTGAGGGAATCTGTTACCAGTAGAACTGCCTTGCAAGAAATATTAAAAGAAGTTCTTCAGAAAGGAGGAAAATGATGTAGGTCAGAAACTCAGATCTACATAAAGAAAGGAAAATCATCAGAGAAGAAATAAGGTAAAATAAAAACTTTTATTTTTCTTATTCTTAAATGATCTAACAGATAACAGTTCATTCATAATAATAGCAACAATGTATTTGAGTATGCTTATGTACCTTATGCTTCTGTAGAAGTAAAAAGAATGACAGCAATGATACAAGAGATGGAAGGGAGGGATTAGAAATATTTTGTTATAAAATATCTGCACTAGCCATGCAGCAGTATAATGTCATTTGAAAGTAGACTTGGATTATGTTGGATTACTTGGATTAACGTATATTGCAAATTCTAGGGCAACCACTAAAAAAAAGTAAAAAAAAGAAGTATACATAGTATATGTTATAAAAGGAGAAAAATGGAATTGTATACAATTCTCAATTAAAACCACAAATGGCGAAAAAGTGTGGAAGACAAAAACAGAAACAAACAACAGGGTAACAAATAGAAAACAGTAACAAATGTGGTAGATATTAATCAACTGTATCAATAATCACTTTAAGCATCAATGCTCTAAATACACCAATATAAAGACAGAGATTCTACAAGTGGATCAATAAACAAGACTCAATTCACGTTGTTTACAAGAAACACACTTTAAATATAAATACATATAACAATTAAAAGGATAGGAATGAAGAAAGATGTACCATGCTAACACAAATAAAAAGAAAGCAGTAGTAGGTATACTAATTTCACAGAGCAGACTTCAGAGCAAGGAAATTTATCAGGGATAAAGAGAGGCATTTCATAATGATAAAGGGTCAATATTCCAAGAAGAGATAATAATCCTTAATGTGCATCTGCCTCACAACAAAGTGTCAAAATATACAAGGAAAAAATGATATAACTGCAAGAAGAAACACATGAATCTACTATAATAGCTGGGACTTTAATAGCCCTCTATTAGAAACGGACAGATCCAGCAAGTAGATTATCAGCAAGCACACAGCTAACCTCAACAGCACAAAATCTATTGTATTTCTACATATGAGCAAAAAACACACATGCACGTGTGCACACACACAAGATATCATTCAGAACAGCATCAAAAAATATTCTAGGAATAAAACTCTCAAAAGTTTGACTTTTTTGGAGTAAACAGAGATATGCTATGTCGGTCTCAAACTGATATGTAGAGTCAAAGTAATCTCTATAAAAACGCTAATACTTCTCTTTAATGAAACATTTAATAGATTACTCTAAATTTATTTACAAACATAAGGAGCCAATAATAGCCAGGAAACCTGAAACAACTGAAAGTATAAAAGTTTATACAGGAACCCCTACCTAACACCATATACAAAAACATCCATTCCAGGTAGATTAAGGACCTAAAAATAAAAGCCAAAGTAAACATTTAAAAGAAAATATAAGAGAATATCATCCATAAACTTGGAGTAAAAAATTCTGTTTAAACAAGAGATAAAAAGCACTAACCATACAGAAAAAAAAATTCATAGATTTGATTACATTAAAAGCTTCTTTTAAAAGACTAATTAAAATTAGTAATCAGGTAAATGCAAACTACAACTGCAATGAGGTTAACAAATACTTTAAAACTTGACATTTCTAAGTGTTTGTTGGCAAGAATGTAGAGTGGAAATTCTCACAGTACTGGAGGAAGCATACACTGATATGACCACTTTGGAAGCTGGTCATCATCCTACGACCCAGGAATTTTACATCTAGGTAGTATTCCTAGAGAAACACATGCAACTATTCCAGCGTACAAAGAAATGTTTACAGCAGTATAATTTGAAATAGCCCCAAACTGTAAGTAACCGTAGAATGGATAAATACAGTGGTATTTAGTCAATTGCTGAAATACTATACAATATTGAAAATGGAATGAAATTATGTATACGAATCTTACAAATAGAATGCCAAAAGAAAGAAGATAAAAAAGAATACATATGCTATGACTCTATTTATCAAAAGCTCGATACCAGGCAAGAATCAAATTATATTGTTGAGGAATCCAAACGGTGATGGTAAAACTATTAAGAAAATCAAGAATATGATTATTTCAAAAGTGAAGATAGTTACTTCTGGGAGGAGCAATACCAAGAGTGCCGTGCTGGCCTTGTTCAACCTCTTGATCTGGGTGTTAGTTACAAAGGTGTTCACTTTGTAATCACTTGACAAGTTGTACATTTTAGGTTTTATGTACTTTTTTGAATTTCACTTATATTTCACAATAAAAATGTGTTACAAAAAAAATAAAAATAATTTTGGCCCACCTGGCTGGTCAACCAAAGTGACAGAGTTGCAAATCAAAGTATAAATGTGAAGAGAGAGAGGGAGGACACTAAGAAAGCTTATAATGAATTAAATAATTTAAGTTATTACAACATAGATCATCTAAGTCCACCTATTACACAACCTCAAATGCTTAAGAGGTAGGAGATTATGTAATTTGCCAAATGTATTAATAGATATCAACTTTGTACAAAGTACTAACCTTTATATAAAGACATGAGGAATTACAACCAATGCCACAGAAATAAAAAGGATTATAAGAGACTACTATGAACAACTGTACTCCAACAAATTGGAAACCTAGAAGAAATAGATAAATTCCTAGAAACACAGACTTACCAAGACCAAATCATGAAGAAATAGAAAATATGAACAGACCAGTAACAGGGAGATTGAATCAGAAATCAAAAACCTCTCAACAAAGAAAAGTGCAGGACCAGATGGCTCCACCAGAGAATTCTACTAAACTCTTAAAGAAGAATTAATATTAATCTGCCTGAAATGCTTCCAAAAACTGGAACACTTCCAAGCTCATTCTAGGAAGCCAGCAGTATCCTGATACCAAAGCCAAAGGCACTACAAGAAAAAAAAACTACAGACCAAGATCCCTAATGAATACTGATTTAAACATGCTCAATAAATACTAGGGAACTGAATTCAACAGCACATTAAAAGGATTATACACCGTGATCAAGTGAAATTTATTCCTAGAATACAAGGATGGTTCAACATTCAAAAATCAATCAACGTAATATACCACATAAATAGAGTGAAGGACAAAAATCAAATGATCATCTCAATTGAAGCAGGAAAAGCATATGATGAGATTCAACATCCTTTCATTCTAAAAATACTCAATAAATTAGGAACAGAAAGGAACTACCTCAACATATTAAAGATCATTTATGAAAAGCCCACAGTTAACATAATACTCAATGGCGAAAGACTGAAAGCCTTTCCTCTGAGATCAGGAACAAGACAAGGATGTCCACTCTCATCACTTGTATTCAACATAGTACTGGAAGTCGTACCCAGAGCAATTAGGCAAGAAAAGGAAATAAAAGGCATCCAAATTGGAAGAAAGGAAGTAAAATTATCTCTGTTCTTAGATGACATGATCTTATACGTAGAAAACTCTAAAAATTCCGCAAAAAAACTGTTACAACTAATAAATGAATTCAGCAAAGTTGCAGGATAAAATATCAACATGCAAAAATCAGTTGCATTTCTACACAGTAACAATAAACAATCCAAAAAGGAAATTAAGAAAACAATTCCACTTGTAACAATATCAAAAAGAATACTTAGGAATAAGCCTGACTAACAAAGTGAAGGACTTGTACACTGAAAACGACAAAACATTGATGACAGAAATTAAAGAAGATACAAAGAAATGGAAAGACATCTCATGTTTATGACTATAAGACTTAATACTGTTAAGATGTCCATACTACCAAAAAGATCTACAGATTCAGTGTAATCTCTATCAAAATCCCAACAGTATTTTTTGCCAAAACAGAAAATCGCATCCTAAAGTTCATATCAAGTCTCAAGGGACCTCAAATAGGCAAAAGAATTTTGAAAAAGAAAAATAAAGTTAGAGAACTCACACTTCCTGATTTCAAAACACATTACAAACCTACAGTAATCAAAACAATGCGGTACTGGCATAAAGACAAACAGACAAATGGAATAGAAAAAAGAGTCCAGAAATAAACCCTCACACATATGGTCAAGTAATCTTCAACAAGGATGCCAAGGCCACTCAATGGGGAAAGCACACACTTTTCAACAAATCGTGCTGGGAAAACTGGATATCCACACGCAAAAGAATGAAGTTGGACCCTTATCTCATATCACATACAAAAATTAACTCAAAATGGAAAAACTAGCCTAAACCTAAGACCTAGAACTATAAAATTTCTGGAAGAAAACATAAGGGGAAAACTTCATGACAGTGGACTTGGCACTGATTTCTTGAATATGACACCTAAAGTACAGGCAACAAAGCAAAAATAGACAAACAGGACTACATCAAACTTAAACATTCAGTCCATCAAAGGACACAATCAACAGAGTAAAAAGGCAATTTATGAAATGGGAGAATATATTTGCAAATCATATATCTGATAAGGGGTTAATATCCAGAACATATAAAGAATTCCTACAATTAAACAACAAAAAAATCAAATAATCCAATTAAAAAATGGGAAAGGTATTTGAATAGACATTTCTCCAAAAATAATTTTAAAATGGGCAACAAGCACATGAAAAGATGCTCAACACTAATCATCAGAGAAATGCAAATCAAAATCACAATGAGCAATCACCTCATGCCCATTAGGATGGCTTCTATTAAAAAAACAAAACAACAAGTGTCGGTGAGGATGTGGAGAAAACTGGAACGACTGTGCACTGCTGTGAGATTGTAAAATGGTGCAACTACTATGGAAAACAGTATAAGAGTTTCTCAAAAAATAGAACTACCATATGATCCAGAAATCCTACTTCTGGTTATCTACTCAGAGGAACTGAAAGCAAGGTCTTGAAGAGATATTTGCACACTCATTTTCATAGCAGCACTATTCACAATAGCCAAGAGGTGAAGGCAACCCAATGTCCATCAACGGATGAATAAACAAAATACGGTATAAATGTACAACAGAATATTATTCAAACTTAAAAAGGAAAGAAATCTTGTCACATGCTACAACATGGATAAACCTTGAGGACATTATGCTAAGTGAAATAAGCCAGTCGCAGAAAGACAAATACTATATGATCCCACTTACATGAGGGAGTCAAATTCACAGAAACAGAAAATACAGTGGTGGTTATCAGGGGCTCGGGGGTGGGGATAAAAAGGGAGTTGTTTAACGGATATAAAGTTTTAGATTTACAAAATGAGAAGGTTCTGGAGATTTGTTTCACAACAATGTGAACATACTCAACATTACTGAACTGTACACTTAAAAATGATTAAGATGGTAAATTTTATGTCATATCTTTTACCACAATAAAAATAAACAAAATAAGACAGTCCCTTCTCATAGACCTTACAACTGAAAATAAGGCATGTACAGAATGGCTAAAATCAAAGCAGACTATAACAACTGCCATAAGAAGAGATTTAATTCAAACAGGAAAAGAAATAAATCAATTAACTAACAGGAGAATGAGAATTAAAGCCAGTTTTCTGCCTACTGTACTCAACTTTTTTTAATTGTAAAGATGAACATGACATAGTTGTTTAAAATAGAATTTTATTATCAGGTACAAAAGGCTACTCTATTTGGCCTTGAAGAGTCACATAAAGAGAAGAGAAGAGAAATAGTAAAATAGTCATGATTTCAACTAATTTAAGATGAGACTAGAAATGCTGAGAAGGAAAAAACATCTCTAACATACTTCCTAATTACATGACTAGAGCTCAAATAATTAATGCATAGACACCCACCAGAATGGCTAAAAGACCAAGGATACTAAGGTTAGTGAGGATTTGGAACAACTGGAACTCTCATACATAGCTGACGAGAGGGCAAATTCATACAATACTCTGGAAAACTTTGTGGCAGTATTTATTAAAGCTGAATATGATGACTGAGCAATCCCATTTCTAGGTATATACCCAACAGAAACGTACACGTGTTCACCAAAAGATATGTAATACCCGTAAACTGAAAATACTCCAAATGTAAATGAATACTGTGTAGTATATTTGTCTCATGGAATACTATACAGGAATGAAAATAAACAAACTACAACTATACTCAATGACATGGTGAATGTCATAATCAACAATTAGAAGTCAAAACTGTGGCCACCCTGGGAGGGAATGGCTAGTAACTAAAAGAGCACAAGGAAGTTTCTGGGATGTTGGCTAACGTTCTGCTTCGTAATCTGGGTGTTGGTCACACAGGTGTGTTCAGTTTGTGAAAATTCATGAAGTTTTTACATGTGGTAATTACACATTCTTGCATGTAATACTTCAATTAAAAATTTCACTTATAAAAAGACATAGTCAAAAGAAGAAACAGAGAGAGAGAGAGAAGCAGGAAGGAAGAAGAGATTTACTAATCTTAAGTAAACACACATGTTAATGGGTTCAGTCTGTAAAGCTCTGTGATAACAGTAAACCAGTAAAGCTCTGGGATGATTACTTGAATGATTTAATCAATTCGAACATGCTGCTCAGTTACTAAATCCTAAAGAAGGAGAAGCGAATGATTATTAAGAAAGCACTCCTAATTGAAATATATAATTAATTTGGTTATTTCAATATAGGAATGAAGATAAGTCTCTTAATAAGCACTAACTAAAGCACAACTTATAAAAGTACTAATATAGAAAAATACACATCCATTCATTTAAATTTCAGTATTCACTGAGTGTTAGACAATGGAATGCTATTAGAGACTCTGGGCTACAAAAAAGAAGCAGACCAGATTATTTTTCAGAAAGTGCCTCACAGTCCTAAACGAGAGACAAAAGGAGTCCTACCTGTACAGGAAGAGGAGGCAGATAAGCAGAGGATGCTATGGGAGCACATTCAGGTTTTCCATATCTGCTGAACTTTCTCAAACATCCCTTTCTAAAAAGAAATACTTCTAAACAGCAGCATGTGCAAACCAAGCTACCAATGGCTAATTAAACTAAGCCCTCCCCACCCATCCTCTGGGCTTTTAGGAATGAAGGTAGATACAAAGTATGAAAAGGACAAGGTGGCTCTGACACAGCACAAACACAAAAGTTACATATACCCATTATTCTGTTGCAGATTGTCTCAAACACAACATTGACATTATACTTATGCAAGAAATAAATTAGATTCACCTTTATATATACATATAACACATCCACAAATATCTACCTTCTTTTCCAGTTAACTGCAGAGACTTGGATCTGATGAGTGGGAATGAAGTTCTCCTTTTCAAATTCATATCATCATAGGAAGAGAAACACCTAACATATTAAGAAAATGCAACATTGGGCACAATAAGTAAACTACATATAATTATGGGGCTAAATCAAAGCTATTGAGAATTGTACATGCCACAGAGGACTAATCTCTAAGATAACACTCCAGTTTTTGTTAGTACATGTAAAAAAAAAAAAATTTAAGGCTCATTCTCCAAAACGTGCTATATTAAAATACCTATACCCCTCCCCCTTTGAATTCCACATTTTTCAAGCATCTTTCACAAGCAAAACATGTCAAAAGCTTTTATGCACTTACTATTAGTGTTTTCTCTATTACAGTCTGAGAACCTTCCAGGCATAGGACTGTCTCACTAGGTCCAATGATGTTTTTAACATTTTGGTTTCACGATAATCATATGGGGAAAGAAATTACCTCAGTATCCCTTTATTTGCTAAAATTTCTCAGAAATATAAAAGCATAGTAAAAAAAGAAAATTGTGAAATATAATGTTGATATTACCTTTTAGGGCTTGGATACTGGTTGCTTTTAGGAAGTTTTGAAATATAATCGCCATCAAATGGAGAGGTGTTACGACAACGCTGCATACAAAGCATCAGGCCCAAGACAACACAGAGAACCAAAGATATGACCAGATAGCTTTGTCGATCTGAAACCTGAGATGAGAAGAGAGTTTAATAAAAATTTAAAAATCGCACTAGGAAAAAACACAGTGGGATCTAAAATTTAAAGGACAAATCATTTTAAACATTTTTCTCAATGTGCTTCAAAATCATAAACGCAGGGGATGCTCTTTGAAAATGCACTCCTAAGGCAATATTTCACTTTTTCTTCTTTTTCCCCCAACTCTTTGACAATTTTCAAACCTATGAAAAAGTTTTAAAAATAGTACAATGAACAAATTTATGCCATTCACCGATTGTTAATATTTTGCTACTTTTGCTTTGTCTTTCCATCTGCAGTATCTCCTCCTGGGGGTGAAAGAAAAAAACTGTGCTCTTAGCTAGTCTTTCTCATCTTATAAAACTAAACCACCAAGCATCCAGTCACTTAAGCCAAAAAAAAAACCTGAGGATCATCCTTAATTCCTCATCCCACACATCCAATCTTTCAGCAAGGCCTGTCTTTCTACCTCTTAAATACATTCTGAAGTCAGTAACTTCATCCTGTTGTCCATCTCTAAAATCCTAGTCCAAGGCAAGGTTACCTCACCTAGGCTACTGCAACTGCCCCTAACTAGTTTCCTCCCCACATCTGCACTTGCTGTTCCCTAAGAGACAATTCTCCACAGAGCAACGAATGGGGAGTTTCCTAAAGAGCTGTCAATGAGCTGATCCATGTCACTTCTTTACTTAATACTTTCCAATGCTTGCAATGATTAGAATAAAATTCAAACTCCAAATGGCCTACAAAGGTCTATATGACCAGGGCCCTGCCAAAATCCTGAACTCATTCCTGACCCCTCTCTTCTCTCATTCACCCGCTCCAGCCACACCAACTTTCTTTCTGCCCTCAAACACATCACACTGTTTCTAATCATGGGTCTTGTGCCCTAGTTCTGCTAGTAACAAGTGTGGTGTAACCCCAGGCTCTATGTGGCTGCTAACTCCTTGTGAGCACTCAGTTCTAATGCCACCTCCTCAAACAAGCCTTCCAAGATCACTCTAGCTAAAGCAGCAATCCTTTCCACCACCACTCTACACACACACACATTTCTTTTTCTATCCCACTGTCCTTCATATATATTTACTATATGTACTCATTTGCTGTCTCCCCCAGGAGAGAGGGCCCTATGAGGCCAGATACTATTCACACTGCTGTATGCCCCAACCTCGAACTGTACAGCTCATGCCTCACATATTTGCTCAATACATACTTGTTAAATCAATGAAATTTTTGCTATGTTAAGCACGTTAATGAGCCTTTTTGAACTGAAAATGAAGTGTGCATGGCAACTATCAATGGTCTGCAAAAGGCCTAACAGAATTGCTTTATAGGTGTATTTTAGGTAAGACGAACTACCAAAGCCCTGCTTTCCAAAGATTATGGTAATTAATATATTCCCAAAACTTTATGTCACATTCTGCTGTTCTGAAAAAATTCTCCATAAATGACAGTTTTGTTTGGCTAAAGTTCTTAGATACCATGTTCTTAACAAGACTGCCTTAATAACCACCTCTACACAAGCACTGTGTCTGATAAAACCATCGGGAACACTTACCTCACGTTTGAGTTCTGCTACTGTTGTTGATAAGTTCGACACAAGTTGTGTCATGTTGGTCAGCTGTGCCTGGAGCAACTGGATGGCTTCAGTTTGCCGCTGATCCTATGATAAAGGAAGACCTAAGTATTATTTTTCTTTGTGTTTCACCTGTACATTAACTATTATAAATTCAATCTGGATAATCTAACAAATTCCTCAGAGAAAAAAATATATTACTAGGAAGATTTCATGAATGAATATCATAAACTTTGACCAGAAATTTTAAAAAAACAAAAGATACTTCAAAAGAATCTGAGACTGTCAACTCTCCCCGTCCCTGAAAATACCATGCAGAACACTGTCTAACAGAAGTTAGTAAACGTTCAAATTGATATGGGCTCTGTCTGTATAAACCAGCACATAACCAGCTACATGCAAAAGAGCCACTTAGTCAAATATGTGTTTTAAACCAAAACACTTGGCACAAAGACATGTTGAAAACTTTTTGAAGAATGTTTCTGGACATAAAGCAGGCTCAAGAAGGTTTTAAAGTTCTATTTTATAGTATATTAGGATGGAACTTAGGATATCACACTGTCAAAACCTACAACTGATCATCTAATCAATACTAGAATATCACCAATGAGAAGAAATTCACCAAAAACACCCATCTTCCCCAGCTCTGAATTTTAGAAACTTTTATAATCAACAAACATGTCTTGATTTAAAATATCATTAGCATGCATATTTTGGGGAGTTATGCATCGTACTCATATTTATGAACCTCTATAAGTAGACTGTACTGAAATTCAACTTATTAATGAATTTGGAGAGGAGGAAAAGAGGACAGGAAGAAGTCAAGGAAATCTAACTCTCATTTAGGACCCTATGTGAAATAGCTACATAACCATTTATTATTCTAGATATAGTTTTTTAAAATTTAGACTTAAGTTTTAAGTCTCAACTGTCTATGTGTGTGTGTATGTGGGGGAGTGGATGTATAAAATTGTAACAAAAAAAGTTTCACTTACTTCCCTTACTGTCATCCACTGTACCTTTTATCCTCATTTAGCTTTTTAAAATGCTGAATATGACTTATTAAATTGTTTCTTTTGATAACACATTTGACAAACACTCATAAAGCTTAGACAGTTATAAACATTTAAAGGACAAGCTATTTAAATTTAATAAATTATTATATTTATAAGTTGGTTAACACTTCTAATCAAGATTTATTTACAGTAGTGTTAATAATACACAAGATTATTTAAAAGTACTTTAAACAAGTATTTGAGACATAAGGTATAGAAGATACATATAAAGTAAAGAAAGTATAGAGGGGAAATCATTGTATTAAGATTAATGAAGAACTAAATAAATATTGTGTTCATGGGTCATATGACTTAATACTGTTAAGAGGTCAACTTTCCAAATTGATCTATAAATTCAACACAATCTCAATTAAGATCCTAATAAGTTTTTTTTTTTTTGTAAAACCCGACAAGTTGATTCTAAAATCCATATTAGCCAAACCCAGATTAGCCAAAACAATTTTGGAAAAGAACAAAGTTGGAGGATTCACACTGCCTGACTTCAAGGGTTCCTATAAAACTACAGTAATCACAACAGTGTGGTATTATCACAAAGACAGACAAATAGATAAACAGAACAGAAGAGAAGCCCAGCAACAGGCCCACACATACACACGGTCACTTGATTTTTATCAAAGTGCAAAGGAGGGGCCAGGCCACTGGCACAGTGGTGAACTTTGCACGTTGTGCTTCGGTGCCTGGGGTTTGCCAGTTCAGATCCCTGGTGCAGACCTACGCACTGCCTGTCAAGCCATGCTGTGGCAGGCGTCCCACATATAAAGTAGAGGAAGATGGGCACAGATGTTAGCTCAGGGTCAGTATTCCTCAGCAAAAAGAGGAGGACTGTCGGCAGACGTTAGCTCAGGGCTAATCGTTCTCAAAAAAAAAAAAGTGCAAAGGAAATTCAGTGGAGAAAAGAGTCTTTTCAACAAATTATGTTGGAACAAATGGATATTCATACGTTTCTCAACTCTCTCCCCCCCAAAATGAACTTTGATCTATACCTTGCAACACATAAAATTTAAAATAGATCATAAACTTAATGTAAAACTAAAGCTATAAAACTTCTAGAAGAAACAACATGAAAAAATCTTTCTAACTTTGGGTTAGGGCAAAAATTTTGTAGAGTGAAGAAAAAATGGATAAATTAGGCTCCAACAAATTAACTTCTGCTCTGAGAAAACAAGTAACAGACTGGGAGAAAATACTTGCAAAGCATCTCTGATAAGGGACTTATATTCAGAATATGTAAACAATTCTCAAACCTCAATAATAAAAAAAAAAACAGTCAGGGAGGAACTTTGCATGGACCCATGATTATAATGTGCTGTGAATTGAGTCAGATACAGCTAAACTATCCACAACCTGAGGCCTCCTCACCTCACCTCACCATCCCCTAGTTCCAGATAACCTTTTAGAAAACTGTAAAATTTCTTTATCGTGGTAATGGTCTATAAAAACTTATTAATAAACATCACACTTAATAGTGCAACACTGAAATTGTTCCCTTGAAATCAACAAGACAGGGGAATGGCCACGATTGCATCACTCTATAGGTCTAGGCAAGAGAGAAGAAAAAAATAAAAAGGTATAAGGATTAAGCAGAAAAAAGAGAGTTGCTCTTATTTGCCATTAGTAAGATTATCTACATAGAAAGCCACAGAAGATTTCAGAGTGTAACAAAGTTGCACAAAAGTCCACTGCACTTCTACACACATACACACACACACAAATCTAGAAATGCAATAGGGATAATGCTCAAGAAAATTTTCCTTACAGGACATGTTGATGCTAATAGCTTGGTAAGTTTCCAAACATGACATCACATAACAGCCTTGATAATTAGCTATCAGAGGAAAAAGTGAACCAACATTACTTATCCTTCTTACCAGCGAGATCCTACAAAATTCAATGGAAATTTATGTAAAAAGTAAATAAGGTATGAAGATGACCAACCTGCTCCTCTGCTATTCTTGAAGTATTCTGAAGTTTAACTATTGTTTTATTGAAAGCCTTTTGCATTTCTTCCATTTGTTTTCGGTACCTGTGGAGTAAGAATTGATTTAAATTAGCTTTAATTTCTTATTTATTAATTTATTACTGGAAATACACTTCTGATTTCAATATATGAGATAAATCCACTTTTCTGAAAATGGCTCTTATTGAGGCCCATGCAATACAGGAATACTTACAAAGGTAGACTAAAAAGGTCCCTCAAAGTTTTCGCTACCTCAACATCAACTCTACGCACCTCACTGCCATATAAGATTTATTAGTTACATATATGGTCAATTTATTTACTACAAAGGAGCCACGACTATACAACAGGAAAGGACAGCCTCTTCAATAAACGGTGTTGGGCAAACTCGACAGCCACACACAAAAGACTGAAACTGAGTCACTATCTTATACTATACACAAAAATTAACTCAAAATGGATTAAAGACTTGAATATAAGACCTGAAACCATAAAACGACTAGGAGAAAACATGGAGGGAAGCTCCTTGACAACAGTTTTGGAGACAGTTTTTTGGATTTGGCAACAAAAGCCAAAATAAACAAATGGGAGCACATCAAACTAAAAAGCTTCTGCACTGCAAAGGAAACCATGAAGAAAATGAAAACGCAACTTACTGAATGAGAGAAGATATTTGCAAATCATGTATCTAATAAGGGGTTAATATCCAAAATATATAAAGAACTCATACAACTCAATAGCAAAAAAACAATCTGATTAAAAAATGGGGAGAACGGGGACTGCCCTCGTGGCTTAGTGGTTAAAGTTCCATGTGCTCTGCTTCAGCAGCCAGGATTCATGGGTTTGGATCCCGGGTGTGGACCTACTCCACTCATCAGCTATGCGATGGAGGTATCCCTCATATAAAGTGGAGAAAGACTGGCACAGATGTTATCTTAGGGCTAATCTTCCTCAAGCAAAAAAAGAGGAAGACTGGCAGTGGATGTTAACTCAGGGCAAATCTTCCTCACCAAAAAAAAGCAATGATAATGGGCAGAGGATCTGAATAGATATATTTCCAAAGAAAACATACAGATGGCTAACAGGTACATGAAAAGGTATTCAATATCACTAATCATCATCAGGGAAAAGCAGATCAAAACAACGAGTTATCAGCTCACACCTGTTAAAATGGCTATTATAAAACAGACAAGAAATAACACGTGGGCAAGGATGTGGACAAAGGCAACCCTTGTGCACTGTTCGTGGGAGTGTAAATTGGTGCAGCCACTATGGAAGACAGTATGGAAGTTCCTCAAAAAATTAAAAATAGAACTATCATATGATCCAGGAATTCTACTTCTGAGCATTTATCTGAAGAAAACGAAAAGACTAACTTAAAAAGATATACACAACCCTCATGTTCACTGCAGCATTATTTACAACAGCCAAGATTTCAAAGCAACCTAAGTGTCCACTGATGGATGAATAGATAAAGAAAATATGGTGTGTATATATATATAATGGACTATTATTCAGCTATAAAAGAAAAAAAAAATCATGCCGTTTGCAACAGCCATGGGTAGACCCTGAGGGCATTATTAAGTGAAATAAGTCAAAGAGAAAGACAAATACCTTCTGATCTCACTTATATGTGGAATCTTTAAAAAATAAAAAAACAAAAAAACCCCCCAAACTCATCAATACAGAGAAGAGACTGGTGGTTGCCAGAGGCAGGGGGTGGGCAGTGGATGAAATGGGTGCAGGTCAAAAGGTACAAATTTCCAGATATAAAATGAGTAAGCCATGGCGATGTAATGTAATAGCATGTTGACTACAGTTATAATACTGTATTATATATTTGTTTGCTAAGAGAGATCTTAAAAGTTCTCATCACAAAGAAAAAATTTGTGGTGATGGATGTCAACTAGACTTCCTGTGGTGACCATTCTGCTACATTCGATAGAAACATCGAATCATTATGTTGTACACCTGAAACTAATATATGTCGATTATACCTCAATTAAAAAGAAAAAGATTAGTGATTTCTGTGGTTCCTTTATGGGGATGGATAGGGGTGCAGGTGGGGAGGCAAGAGCAGGTATGAGGTAGCTAAGTGGGCATGCACAAACACACACACACACACACACACACACAATTTGCCAATAAAGTTATGTGTTGATTAGGAAGAAACCCCCTTTAGGATATAATGACTACCTTTGTGACAACTCATTATTAGCACTTCAATTTAAGAGGAGTAGGAAAAGGTAGTGTTTCAGAAACTCTGGACAGAAACTTAGTACCTAGGTGGTTACAAAATCTTGAAGGAGAAGCCCTAAGGACATTGGACGCTTAAGGGATAAAAAAAGAGTTAGGTTTAAAAAATGGAGAACTGTGCCTGGGGTCTTAATCACTTTACAAGCACACTGGCACTGCCTCTGGCACTTACGAGCACAAGAGCATAAATTATTACAACTAGAACTAGGATTCCAGGATTTGTTTGAAAGAGTGCAAATGTTCTCTAATTATCCAGTTCAGTCTACTCTACTCTTCACTTATTTAAACTCTTAAAATGATATCTTGGCAAGTTCCACCAAGAGCTTTAAGATCTACAGACTATAATTTTTCCCATGAGCTCTCTGGGAATCAAGCAGAAAAAGTGGCTAAAGTTAAACAAGAGAAGAAAAGGAGAAGCTGATTACAGATAATTCAAACATTATAAGCCTAATAATAAAAGTGTTACATCCCTTAGTACTTTTAAAAAAGAAAAACAATTCTTTAAGTCACTGATTGACATCCAAGTAGCTTACTTTCTCTCTCCAGCTAAAATAGCACTTACTACTATTATATCATGAGAGAATTAAATCCTCTCCTCCTCTAGTCACAGATCATATGCTGCTACTTAACTCACTATGCAAAGTAGATTGTGCTAATTCATAATACACCTTACCTTTGGCTAAGCTCCTCCAGATAGCGACCACTGAGAGACATATTAACTTCTAAGGCTTTAATACGATTATTAAGTCTCATAAATACTGACTCCTTTTGATTTGATCCATGTACAAGATTTCCATTAGCATACCCTAGATCTGTAGAATTCTGTAATTCAGCATAAAAATCTGTAGCTGTCCTCTGTAACCCTCTTAAAAGGGCATCTTCTGGAGACTGTTCTTCCTCTTTTACTTCAGGTACTGAAGAAGAATCTACAACAGGAGTCAAAATTTGCTTTGGTGTGTCAGCTACGCTCATTTTGGCTTCTCCATCTTCACTGTCTGGCACAATGGCTGTGTTTACAGGTGGCACTATTGTTTCAGTTAGCTTTGTGATAATTTGCATGGAGTTTAAGTCTTCTTTTACAATATTATCCATTACTTCATTAAGTTTATTTGTTTCATAGATCACAGTTGGCTTCTCTACAGAACTAAAACTCTCAGACTTCTTTTCTGTTTCATTATCAACTTCAACAGAACTCTCTTGGGTAATCACTTGTGATGGTGTATGTCCTGCCTCATATTTAATAGGCTCAGATAATTCTGTTTTAGATAATGAATTGATTTCCGGAGTAACATCCAAGAGAACAGACTGAGAAAGAGTTTGAGGATGGCTTGGTTCAAGTTCAATTGCATCTACTGTGTGATTAATCAAATCACCTTGGTGCATATCACTTAAGTCACCCAGAACAGTAGTTTCAGTTTCCTTTTCCTTACTTTTACCATCCAATTCTCCACTCGGAGGTTGCAATACTGAAACGTCTACTGATTCTGCAGGCAGTAATAATGGTGGTTGAGCTGACACAAGATAATCTTTTTCTTTACTCACATCAGTTCTGCTGCGTTGCCGATAAAGAGCAATTCTGACTGAACACCATTTATATATGTATTCCGCAAAACTAGAAATACAACAAATTGTGGTCAATTCACTGCAAAATATTTGCGTCTCTGACTCAAACCAGGGTGATGATTCATCCTCCTGTTCACCGCTACCCAAAAGGGTCACTGTAGATGGACTGGCCTCCTCTTCTTCTTCTTGCACTAGTTGTACAATAGGACTCTCTTTGGGAGTATCTGGTGATGATGGCTCTGTGTCATGTACATGTCCTTCAGTGGTTACAAACCTAGAAATACATACGATAATTACAAATCACTTTAATTAGAACTCTAAAGCTAAAATTATGTTTATGGAAAATAAATGTATCATACACAAAAAAGGCAGGAAATATAGAAGAAACTCAATTTTTTTTGCATGAATTTTTCCCCTTCAAATCATTTTCATTATAAAAACAAATATTCAAAAATGGTAACAGAAAGACCATTTATCAAGTGACCAGCCAGGTGACTCAAATGATCATATTTACCAAATCAACCTTGCTTTTCTTTAATCTCTGTTTAAGAACCATTTGTATGTGAATACTTCTACTTACTGAATGTATCGTGTACCTTTCCTCCCACAAATAGTCACTAAATCTTTTTCAAGCCTCATCACCCATTACATAGAAATTGAGCAACCCAAGGACTATAAAGTCTCAGAGCTAGAACTAGAATCTGGGATTCTTAATACTTATGGACTTTGTGCTTGAATATGCAGCTAGATTGATCAAAGATAATTTTTCTGTGGATGATTGAGGAATTCCAACGTGGCATTACACACTACACACACTACACACACACACACTCACACACACACACTCACGATTATCTGCTTTAGGGAGAAGAAACATATCCCTCCACCCCAAAATAATCTTAATATCATCTGGGCTAGTTTTTCATTATTTAAAGCCAAATACTTAACCACTTTAGTGAAGATCTTGACTAATAAACTTACAGTGCCACTAACTCAATCCCATCTTTGGGCTCCAGAGTATGTGTGTAGGGTACGGAAGAGTGGGGAATAGAGCTAGTGGGAATAGTGCTGTAATTATGTCTGTGGTTCCCTCCAAGAGAAAGAAAATGAATTTCTGGGTGTGGCCCTTACAGCACAAAAGGTACAACCTGGAAAAATAATTTGAAAACTAAAAAGAAACATCTTCATATAAAAATTTTCCTACTCTGAAAAATTACTAAGAATGCCAGGAAATGTCTTCAAATAAAGACTAATATCACAATAGCAAAGGTAGGAATAAACTAGACAATATCCAAAAGCTGGACTTTCATTTTGTTGACAGGAATAGTAAATAGACCAAACTAAAACATAATTAGGCTACGTTTCTCCAAAGACAATACAGATATATACACAAGATCTCTAATAACATTTCTTACATACTCAGGTGGTATGTAAGGTGGTATGTAAGAAAGGTGCTTATTATCTACTAGATAACTATGACAGTAGAAGGAACAATGTCTGAAGAAGGGGAGGGAGAAAAACTAAATTGAACTAATTTGGTAAAAATTAAGTTATGTAACATCTATGTACAACCTAATTGGAGCCATACTTAAAAAAAAACACATCAAACTTGGGAAAAGAAAGTCAGTCATCTTTTCCTAACTTCATCAGTGACACTCTACCATGGATTCTTTTATTTTCATTTATTTTCTTTAAAGGATTGCCATATAATCATCAAAAAGAATTTAAGACAAACATACATGAAGAAACATTAAGTAAAAACATAAACAATTATGTAAAAGTATCTACTAAAAACCAAACTCTAACATAGAAAAGTAAAAACTGCTACATTAGCCTGATGTGTTATCTTTCAACAAATATTCATACATACATATATATATATATATATATATGTGCTGTGTATATGTATGTATGTGTGTGTGTGTGTATATATATATATGTAAAATTAGTTTCATTTAGTTTTGAAAAGTAAGACATACTATGTGTTAACTGAGGAAGCATCCAAAACCGGGACTAGCAATCACAGCTCCACATAATCAAAAACACCAAGAATGACTCTCCCAACTAGATTTCTTAGGACCTTCTAAGAATGACACATAATGCTACATAATCTCTCTAACCACCCAATAAATGCCTTTAGACACTTTCAGGATTAACATCAGAGAAAACAAATTTGTCACTGTGCCCATCAAAGCACAAAAAGCTCATTTTTCAATTAGTATGGTACTTACGAATTACAGCTCAAAGATGTACTCCACATTGCAGATTTCAGTACATATTACCTTGCACTAACTGTGTCATGTTCAAATATCTTATCCTCTTGAATAGAGCACCTCTGAGAGAAGGGCTTTCAAAGTTTTACAGGGCTATATCTAATGAAACATACACAAACTAAATTTACAATAACTACACCCAATTACCCAAATCATTATGAGCTTATCTATTATAAATTAGAAGTAGAGGTGCCAAAAAAACCTTACATCATCTCTGGTAAAGAACAAAAGATGAGGATATTTTAGACACTACCTACCATACACACATCCCTGCCCAAAGTGCCCCGCTGCAACCTAGGGAAAGACCTATATCATTCAATTTGAGAAACTGAGCACTGTACGAGTTTGCTGTGTGACCAACACATTATATACGGATCACTGTTCTAGCTATTTCAGGTACCCTTTAGAGCTTTTCTAGGCATAGCAAAGATACTTAACCAATGTTTTTAAATTTGAACTTAATAAAAACAGGCCTTTAAAATTTGTCCTCAAACCTAGACCTGTAGAGTTAGGTCAATTATTTGCAATAAGGAAAAGATTCAACGTCATGAATAATAAAAAGTAGTACATAATATCAAAACAACAAACATTTGATCTGCAGTGAAGTATATTCCTAGTACCCAAAAAGCAACTCAAAGATACTTTAAGTAGCTGTGGAATGTCTGCCCTATGACTCAGAGCTTTCTATAGATAATCATTTCACATGCAAATCACAAGTATCTTTTTATGTACTCATATACTTAGTTCTCCACTTTAATAGAACTCTAATATCACAATATGACTTACTCAGGTGATGGAACAGGAGTTGGAACAGGAGCTGATTCAGGCATTTTAGGTGCAGTTGTGGCAGTGGCATTCTCAGATATACTTTTATTTCCTATTTTAAGAAAGATGCCCATGTTGAGTTTAATTTTAAAAAGCTATATCATGAAAATATTTTACTATAACAAATGAAAAAATCTTTAGTTTCTCAGGGGAGAAGAAAAAACTCGAAGAGGTTTGCTACTGCAGACTTTGGATTTTTCCATCAAAGTTCTTTAAGAAAGAAACAATCGTACCAGGTCACAACTACTAGTACTGCATACTTTCTCAGCTTCTCAGATAATTAAAGCAAGTCAGGTGACTATGAATTCTGTGTAATCTTATATGATTAATGTCTTGTAGACACCTGAAAGAGTTACTAAAGAGAATGAGAAGAAATAAATGGGTCATTTTAAGTTGGCACTTGGAATTAAGTATTTTTTTAAAAACAAAAAAGGCAAGATTGTTTCTCTTTGTTAATAATATTATTTGGCATTCTGTAAGGAAAAAATTGTTTTCTATATCGAGTAGCTATTTGATACATAAAAGAAAAGGTTACGTGAAGTATCATTAGGGCATCAAAACCTCAGGAAAGAGATAAGGGATAAAATCATTACTTCTACAGCAAGGAAGAGTCAAAAAACAAATTCATGAATTTTAGACAGACAGGATCCTATTATAAAAGAGAACTTGTGAAATTCAAACAATGAATTAACAGAAGATTAGAAAGTTCCTCTGGATCATTCCTATATTCCTAAATGAAAAATCATATTACTTGGCTTATTAATTAATTTTCCTAACTAGAAAGACCCCCAGAGTATGCGATATTTAAAAGACCCATAAAATGATTAGGTACCTTCCATCAGGTCTTCAGTTTTTGCTCCCAGAATATTAGCGGCAATATTCACCATATTTAGAATGGCATCTAAAACAAAATTCAATCAGATAAAATACCAATACTCCTAAATATTCTCATATAACTTAATATCAGATAGTCAAAAAACCATTGATAATGGTCTTTGAATTTTTTTGGACTAATTACCTTTTTATTTATTTTACTATGTAAGTCCAATATAGGACACAAATTTTGGCCAAAAAGTATAAAGCATAAGTCTCAATTTTTATATTCAGAAGGAACTTAAAATTTAAATATACTTTTTTTGTAAAGCTTCCCCAAACATTTTATCAAAACACTATCTTCACCATATTACAAAATTCAAGTATAATTCAACGCATCGCCTATACTGAGACCAGAAAGAAATGTGACAACCAAAATTTATATTTTACAGAAAGTCTGTTTTTCTTTAAAAAAGGTTCTACAGTTTAGGGGCCAGCCTGGAGGCACAGTGGTTAAGTTTGCACGTTCTGCTTCAGCAGCCCGGGGTTCGCCGGTTTGGATCGCAGATGTGAACCTACGCACCGCTTGTCAAGCCATGCTGTGGCAGGCATCCCACATATAAAGTAGAGGAAGATGGGCCTGGATGTTAGCTCAGGGCCAGTCTTCCTCAGCAAAGAGAGGATTGGTGGCAGATGATAGCTCAGGGCTAATCTTCCTCAAAAAAAAAAAAGGTTCTACAGTTTAAAACAAAACAAAAAAGCTGGAAGAAACAAAAGCTTTTCCTAAACAGGTGATGATAATGGGCAAAACTAAACAAAATGAGGAGATTATTATCCAAAGGACAGCAGAAAGATTTTGTTATTTTTAAGTATGAACATGTAATATCTACTGGTAATATGGTTAAATCCCAAATTGATACTGAATAGAATCAGATTTCTTCGATGACTTTTAACAATGTTTTATGGATAATAAATCACACAAATTCTTCTGTGAATTGGGTGGGTATGGGCATGGGCAGATTAACTAAAAGTCAAAGTCATAAAATTCTAAGTGTTGTAGGTAGAGCAATCTGCAAACTTTCTAATTATGCCTCTCTTTCCAAAGAGGATATTTGGAAGATGAATAAAGTGGTACAAACCTTAGTATCTACTTAAATAGCTAAAGGTACATGAGGACCACAAAACAGCAGAACTCCAGGAAAGGCTGGTGTTGGGAACAGGAAGCTTCTTGATGTAATTTCAAGGAAAATTAACTTCCAATCCCAATCTAATCTCTGAAATTCCACCAGAAGCAAATTCATCAGTCTCAGATATTTCTCCTATTAAAATACTAAAATCTGGCTGGGGATAAATATTAAGCCACATCAATTATTTCCATCTTAGTCTCCTTTCCTAAAAGGGATCCATAGGGTTTTCACCACACTTTCAATAAAAAACAACAAATGTGACTCAGCCATAAAAAAAGACAAAATGATCCCATTCGCAACCACATGGATGAACCTTGAGGGCATCACGTTAGGCGAAATAAGCCAAACAGAGAAAGACAAACACCATATGACTTCACTCATATGTGGAATATAAACAAAGTTACGGGCAAAAAGAATAAATTAGTGGTTACCGGGGGAAGGGGGATGGAGGGTGGGCACAAGTGGTGAAGGGGCATACTTATATGGTATATGATAAACAATAATGTACAACTGAAATCTCACTATGTTATAAGATATTATGACCACCATAAAAAACACACACACACACAACAGATGTGAAAAGTAGGAAAGGATCTAAGGGGGCACAAGCTAACACATCAAGAAGGTTGGGAACAACCCAAGCACTGTCACCTGGAGCTGACCCTGTAAATACAAGCTTTACAGTAGGAGAAAGTAGTAGGAGATTTTACACTGCTTTAAAAGTGGTAACTAGTAGACAGTTATTAATTACAATCTTTAGATAATTATGATTCTATAATTTGAAAGACAACAAAGCAGTGGTACCTTGTTTCCAATCATTAGTATAACACACAAAAGCTTTATATTGCTTTTTAAATGTCTAGGATTATAGGTCAACCTTGCCCTTTGACCCAGCAAATTGATAAATAGAGAAGTGGCCTTGGCTCTTAGGCTAAAGAGATGCCTCAGCATGAGATAAAAACAAGAATGGAAACTCCGTATTTCCTCACAAACCAAGATAAAGTAGCAATGGAAACTCTGTTATTCCCTCATAACCCCGCTTTTAATGCCAACCAACACAGCAATGGTAGGATGTGATCTTCTACTTAGCCCTCAGGCGAAAGTTTGGTCAAAGCTGACTGCTTCACAGATCCCAAATTTTGGAGTCAAGTCTATACTCTCAGATTTCAAATTTTTTGGCATTTATTATCAAAGAATTCAAGAAAAGAACATATCTATTAATCTGAGTAAAGAAAGCAGCTTTAGAGTATTATTTTTTAACCTAAATTTTAATACTAGCACCTACAATAAGGAAGATTTACACTATTCATCATTTTAAAATATTATTTATTATCACCATTTCAGGGGGCCACTTAGTAAAAAAAGCAAAATTTGGCAAATTTCTACTTCTCAGCCTATCTAACCTATAAGAAATAATTTTGTCAAGTTCACAGAACACTGCCAAATGTAGTCTAATTTTTCGTCTTTTGAGAGAAAGCAGCTTTTTGAATATTCTATTCTTACCATTCTCAATTTGCATCTAAACATATGACAGCTTGTCATGATAATCTGCCCACTAATAAGCATTCCAAATAGGCTAAGGTAATAATCTGGAATATAGTGCCAAACTAGATACCTGTCCCTAATTTCTCCTGGATTAGCCAACATCTTTATCTTTGAGTTGGGCAACTATTCATTCCACCTCATTCCTTCAGGAATGAATCCTCCTAGGGACCAAATATCAACATGCTATACTCAGTTTCCAGCACACCAATGGGTCTTTTTGAAACAGAAAATGAACCACCTATGCTACAACATAACAAGACAAAGCAACAGGAAAACTACTTCCTCCCATGTGTATTCAGCTACCTCTGCAACATGTCCACCTTCATTCTCTCTTCTTTCTAGGACCTTAAAATACATACATTCATAAGGAATACTTTGACTTAAAAGAAAACAAAAGGATATTTTCTTGTTACATGTCTTAAACATATACACAGAATCCTGGTGTTTAGTAGATCTGACAATTCTAACAAAATGCAGACCATATTTAAGAGTAAAGGTAGACTTCCAAGAATATCAAAGTAGAGCGTGATCTGGAAAATCCACACGACAAAGCACAAGGAAAGCAGTCATATGAAGAATTCTTGTTGATGTAAAATATTTAAATGATCTGGTTAAAGAACGTAACAAAAGAATCAGGCAGAAGCATTGCCAAAACTGGCATACACACAAAGCCAAGAATGCTGCTCTCTCCAAGACAGTTTCTCCCTTTTGGCAGTTAAGTAAATTATATAATATCAAGAAAGTCTACATCTACAGTATGCATGCTTCATGACAACCAAGTCCCATCAGAAGCAACCTACTCTGATAACATGTATTTCCCATAACCACTAACTGCTCAACAGCAAAAGGAAAAAGGAGTGTCATTAGGATTAAAGCCACAGAACTCTGTTTGGGAGACACCAGGTAAATATTAAAAGCAAAGTAAAAATTGGTCCAAAACTGACCAATTTCAAGCTAATTTAGAAAGTGGTGATGATTGCAGTTAAACTGGGACATTCAAGTGCCAGAGACTAGCTATCTGGCTTGATTCCACTCTGTCATGTACTCCTTACGGTTACACTACCTTGGAGGCAGTAGCAAGCTCGGGCTTAAAAACAGTCCCAGACCCTTCAGAGAAAACTAACAGGATCCAGGTATAGAAAGCTGCAGTGTTAGGTCATGCCTGTAGGCTTTATGACAGCAAAGTCATATCACTCAGCTCCTACTGCCTCTCTCGCTCTAAAACTTCAAGAGATGGAGATCTTTTTAAACCGCATCTTCCACGCTAGGGTCAGTAGACATCCTCCCAACCCATCTTGTCTCACTGTATAAATTCTTGCAAGACCTAGAACACTGGAAGGTAAATGACTGCCTTCCCAGAGATCCATAGAAGAGATTTTTAGTTAACAAGAAACACACCATCAAGGAGAAAGAGCCAAAAGGTAGAATCTAAAGAAGATTCTATGTCTAAGTAATTAAAACAATAGCTTGGTCAAAGACGTGACTACAAATAGGGAAATGTCCTCTGCTGAAATATAGCTAGGTTTTACTGGTGTCTAGGAGTTAATCCCAAAAGAAAAGAGAAAAAGAAACCAAGAATATCAATAGCGTTTTCCTTTACTATGGTAAGGCATTACTTCCCTAAGGTGCCCCCACCCTTCCAGTAACCACAAGAAGCTAGAGATCTTTTAGTCTGGGACTATTTTCTGGCCCCATAAAATAAAGATGCTCCCTCACAGCTAATTCAGCATCACTGAGCTATGATGACTATTACATAACAGAATTTTTTAATACAAATTTAAGGACACCAACAATAACATAAATATCCAGATAAATAAAATAGCACCATTTTTCACTCCTAAAAAGCTACATCCTACAGCAGTGAATGACACATCTATTTTTAATGCCATCACAAACTAGATAGCTAAGGACCCTATTAAAAGTAATCAGTAACAGGGGCTGGCCCGGTGGTATAGTGGTTAAGTTCCCGTACTCCACTCTGGCAGCCCAGGGCTTGCAGGTTTGGATCTGGGTGAGGACCTACACATTGCTCGTCAAGCCATGCTGCAGCTGTCCAACATACAAAATACAGGAAGAACGGCACAGATGTTAGCTCAGGGACAATCTTCCTCAAGCAAAAAGAGCAAGACTGGCAAGAGATGTTAGCCCAGGGACAATATTCCTCACCCAAAATAAAATAAAATAAAATAAAAAGTAGTCACCAATATCTAAAAAGGTGACTAGCAATAGAGTAAAATAAAACACTGAGCTAATATGTAACAAAATTAAATCAAAAAAAGGATTTTCTTTTTAACACTCTTCTTCCTGTTCCTTAAAAAGTCTACCTAAGTCTATAGCCTTTCATGGAGGGGAAGAGGAGAAGGAGAAAGGAAAGGGGAAAAAGAAGTGACTCTTAACTCCATATACCATAGCTCAGGTATATAAACCTAAGCACTACTGGTTGAGTATCTGCAAGAGACAATGTGCACAGTGAGACTGGGATTCAAGCAGTTCAACTCACTAAGTCAACAAGGGAAATGCACAAGCAGCTAATCTTCAATTTTACTAAAATTTACTTACATTAAATTCAATTTAAAAAGAAAACTTCTTCTAATAAGTTTTATATTCTTCAGGAATAACCAAAAATAACAAACATTAAATATACCTACCCACATTCCAACTGTAATAATATAAAGTACCAGTTGGTAATGGTCTTTCCCGGAATCTCCTTAGCTAGCCGACCACTAGGTTCGGATACCAGGTTGGAATGACAAGAAACTAAACCACTAGTATCTTAGTCATTGTATCTTTAGTTTACAAGGAGTATATTATTATTACTATCATTGTTATTGATTGGGAGTCATTATTATTATAGACAAGAACAGCTGTTATATTTTGTAATTAAACAGGGACCAAATATCCATAGATTAAAGAATCCTCATTTTCTAGGATTTCACTGATACACAGCACCTCTGAAACTACCGTCCAAATTCCTTTCCCATCCAGTATGATTACCCAGATGCTCCCATTCACATGGTCTAGGACCTCTTTAATAATTCTTTCCCTAAGTAAATTCACAGCCTTTCTTCACTCTACGGAATTTGCCAAAAAATATGAGCATCTAATTATTGTAGAAGAACCAACTTATGCCTTTTTTTCCTCTCCTCATTCTTTTCATCTACTCTTCTATTTTATTTCCACAGAAATTCTTTTGAAAAGCCACTATCTTTGATTTCAACTCAAGTTCAACACTGGGAGTAGGAGCCTCCTAAACTATACCACAACAAAATGTCCACATGTGTCAGGAAAAAAAGTTAAATACTTAATTGTTACTAGGAAAACCCCAATATACTCACTTGTAGCAGAACCAAGAAGATTTTTTGAGGATTTATCCTCCCCATTATTATAATCCAGTGGATAATCTGTTTAAAGAGAAAATGAAGGTAGTGATGCTGAGAAATATCTCCAATAATATATTTAAAAGCTCCAATTATGTCCTGTCAAAGTTAGCTGATGTTTGGGGCCAGCCCCACAGTGTAGTGGTTAAGTTCGGCACATTCCACTTTGGCAGCCTAGATTCACGGGTTCAGATCCTGGGCATGGAACTATACCACTTGTCAGCCATGCTGTGGTGGTAGCCCACATATAAAGTGGAGGAACACTGGCATAGATGTTAACTAAAGGCTAATCTTCCTCAAGCAAAAGAAAAACAAGGAAGACTGGCAATGGATGTTAGCTCAGGGCTAATCTTCCTCAGCAGAAAGAAAAACAAAGTTAGCTAATGTTTAAGACAAATTTTGTAATAAATATTCACTATAAATCTAAAATATGTTCACATTAAGAAAATGAGATTCCGAAGCCATTTATCAAACAGATGTAAACCAAGGAAAATAATTCTGCTGCTTACCAAAATTTTAATCCCTTTTATAAGATTTTTATTCAAACTCTCAATGTAATTTACCAACCCCTAGTAAATATCTTCATTTCACTTACGGGAAATCTAGGGAAGGGAAAATTTAGATTGTCTAGATTATGATTTAAGATATTTTAAAACAAGGACTTGATAAGTAGAAATGGAGGGTGTCATAAAACATTCTCCTATCCCCTCAACCTCACAAGAGTTTCTCAAAGGCTCAGGCCTCGATGTGCTTGCTCTTGGGCTCAAGACAAATCAAAGGAATTAATGCTCAATTCTACTATTTCAGTTACCTTATGAGTTTAATAGGTTTTCAGGCCTGGCATAGGGATACAATCATAATTTATAGCACTGATACTATGGAAGGAAGTTCCAGTTACAAATAACTGATTGATAAGCTTGGAAAGCAACTCAATTTACAAAGCAGAAAATCATTTTAGAAAACAGGTTTAAGAAAAACTTAGTCATTAGGGTTAAAAACAATGAAAAACTGGGGCCGGCCTCATGGCCGAGTGGTTAAGTTCACACGCTCTGCTTCGGTGGCCCAGGGTTTTGCGAATTCAGACCCTGGGTGCAGACCTAGCACCACACATCAGGCCATGCTGAGGCGGCGTCCCACACGCCACAACTAGAAGGACCCACAACTAAAATAAACAACTATGAACTGGGGGGTTTTGGGGAGAAGAAAGAAAAATAAATAAATAATTTATTTAAAAAGAAAAAGAAGAAACTAAAGTCTAAAGACAATCATCATAATGATTTTTTAAAGGCACCTATACTTACCCATTATTATTCAACTTAAAAAAGCAAAAATACATACATAGTAGTTACCTGTTTGAAAGCCACTTACCATAGTCCTCATCAAATAGTTCTTGGCGTTCTGACTGATACTGGGAATCAGCAATCTCTTCGTATTCTTCCACCATGCTAGTGCCAAATACCCTGTTAACAACAATTTTATTAAAGACTTTCAAAACAAAACAGAGTTCCTACGACTCACCTCTTCACAATAAATGACAAAATACAGTAACTTTGGTCATATTTTGAGGGCCATTAGCTTTTCGACTCCAAAATAATGACTGCTCCTTACACTGAAGTCATACACTTTTCCATTAAAATGTAAAATTAATCTATTTAAGGCATTTAAAAATATAATGACCAAGTACTGATTTCAGTTAAAATGTTTACATATATTATCATGACAGCAAAATAGCAAGCAAACTAAACCAAACACATAAAATGATGATTATTTTTTCTCAGAGGAAATTTTGGCATTTTTCTAAAATGTATTCAAGAGCAAGAAAGGCTTAACAGCTTACATTTCTATGGTATACATAAATTTCATATAATGGAAAATTATTTCTTCACTTTAAACAAACTGGGATTTTTGTGTATCACTTTTTTTAAACCCACTCAGTAGATGTATTTTGTTCTATATTACCTTATAAGACTTAATGGACAAAAGTGCTCTGATCCAAAATGTGATATCAACTCCACCTAAAGAATAAAATGACATGAAATGGGAAGCCAGCACCATGCATGTGAGATTATCTAACAATATATTCAGTTTTTTTCATTACAACATTTATAAAAATAAAGTCCTATTTCCCCCAAAATCAATACTTGTAAAGTTCTGCTTTTTTGCCATGCAGTAACATGCCACGCCCTGTTATTTAATATTGCAAAACAGAAGGTTGCTAACCTTTATGTACTTGATGAACATCTGAAGCAAGAGAAAGGAAAAGAAAAAGAAATCAGTTCCAAAGTCTGGATAACATGCCATAAGCAACATTTAATATTCGTAAATCATATTGCATAATTAGAGAAAGCAATGTACTGTGATGGATAACATTGTAGTACTCTTAATTCTTTGCAGACATCAAAGCAATGATTTAATTTTTACCATCACAACTAAAAAGTATAGTCTAATTGTAATAAAATAACTTTTTGGTTAAGTTAAATAACCTAAAACTCAATTGCTGCTGTTTTGTTTATCTGTTAGATAAGAAAGCATTCTAAAAGTAATTAATAAACAGTATCTAGAGACAACTTGCGCATTATATAACTTTAAATATTATTGAGATGTATCACGTTTATATCTATATATGAATTTATATATTGATATATGTGGATATACCCATGTACATACATACTGATGAAAAGATTAGCTAGCATAATATAAAATGGTATTTATTCTTGTATAACATTGTATACAAATTGTTTTAGGGAAAGCATGAGTTTTTGGTATGCTATGTTATTTCAAGTATAACTCAGAGAACTAGAAGCTGGATATTAATCCACTTTTAAAATACAAACTATTAAAAAGTAGTTTGTAGATTTGGGTTTAGTTCTTTTGGGGACAAGGAATACCCAGGTCAACCTGTATAGCATTTATTACTATAACATAAGAATCAGAAGTAATTAGTTTTTGCTTTTAGACTTAATCCTACCAAAAAGGGCTTTTTAGAAAATTAATTGTCAAAATGCTCTAGTCTCTCACCATAAAAGGGAAAAGGTACAGAGGTTTATATGGCATTTTTTTATGCCACCAATAAAATGTTCTTCCATTATTAACAAAGTGGATGCTATAAAGAATGATCCTTGAAACTATTTTGTAACATGTGAGTTGTCTTATTTGTAAAATTAAATGCAATTGTATCACCTGCCAAATAATTTTTAACAATTGTTTCCTATAACTATCCTATATAAAAAGGTTATTAAAACAATTGTTTCAGGGGTCACTTTGAAAGGAACTAAAAATGTACCTTCATTTTTCTGAACATCGTTGAATCATTAACTGAGAATATCAATTGCATTTTAAAAATAGAATTTAGCATGTTTATACTGAGACTAGGAATACTACAAGTTTACCCATTCATAGAAGCCAATTTAACACATGCTTAAAAAAGACACAGACAGTAAAATCCCAGAAGACAACTAGATAAGTTGTAAGTTCTCACATGTGAAGAAGAAAAGACAGAAGTTAGAGCTGCTGTCATTCCAAAGTTCATATTATTAATGCAGCAGTACTTTAAGCTGTGGCTATTATTTTAAAGAAAAAAAGGAGGGGAGGAGAGGAATAGGAAATTCCCATATTTTGTCTAAATCCAATTCAAGAGTAACAATTCTACTTGATTTATCAGTGGAGGAAGCAGCAGAAACACTGAAAATAAATGTCTAAAAGTTTACTTTATTTGAAATTGGTATTTTTTTAATTGAATATACAAAGAAATGGCAAAATCTATAATAATGACAAATAATTGGACACTAAGATTGAAATGATCTTAGAATCAGGTTCTAATCAATATGTTAAGAAATCAGACTTACTTCAAAGACTTCAGTGACTAACAATGATTTGGGTTTTGAAATAGAGAGAAATATAACATTATGAACATTTTATATAAAGACTCAAAAAATTAAGAGTTATAATGTGGAATTTCATCAGAGCCACAAATATCAAAAAACTGGCCTCGGTTTCTAGTTAAGCAGAAGGGAATGTACTGATATTTATAATATTAATAAATAATAATTTGCCTCATAAAATAATATATCCAAGCAAGAATTGTTTTACTAAATTGTATACTGCAGTAAATTTCCTCTTAATTTTTCTGATTTCTGAACAGGTATGGTGAGGTATAAAGGATGAATAACACGATAACACGTGTATTTTCATTACAGAAGACAGTCCTGTATTTATTAACATTACCTTCACATATTTTGCATACATCTGCTCATCTAAAGGGAAACTCTGGACATTCCTCTCATCTCTCCCGTGAAAAGTACCCAGCTTAATCCACTTATTTGTAGGGTATCTAGAAAACATAAAATATATTCTTTTAAAAAAATCATAAAACATATATTGAGAGGTTCCATCTCATGTGCAAAATATATCCAGTGTATCTTTTTTTCTTCTCCAGGTGAACACACTGCCATAACATAGTTTAAATCTGAGTTAAACATTGAGTTGAAGAAATACATTTTCTTTTCCAATTAAAACTAACAGGTTTCTCTTTGCAAGGAAAGAATATCTTGAAAAAATCACACCATTGTCAAATGCAACGGAAAACAGGAGAAGACAAAAGTAGGAGCAAGACGTCTTCCTGGGGTTTGAGAGGGCTTCCTAGCAAACTGGAGGGTTTAAGACAGAAAGTAGCAAGAGATTGTTTTGGAAGAAGAAGGTACTACTCTTCACGTACTGACAAGTGTCTGATGATAGAAAGTACAAATAAAACTACTGGTGGAAAGGAAAACAGAAAAATCTCTCTAACATCATATTTAAATTTCACAGATCTTACAGAGCTACTCCCCCTTTAAAAGGGAATCTAAAAAAAGAAAACCTAAATATTATTTTTGTTTACTACAGCATTTAAGAATTCCTCAAGTAATGAATGCTCTATCACATTAAAAAAAATACACTTCACTTGTCAGATCTGGATATGTCCATTGACATATTACAGCTTAGAGAAAAGGAAGTGATCTGAGAAGCTTAGTGGAAGAAAATGGAATTCTCAAGAGGTCTTGAAAACTAATTTCAGAAACTATACACATGAAATGCTAAGTGTGGAGTGGGGGAAGAAACACCTGGAAAACCTTTAATGATCAATGATAGAAGAATGGTTAAATAAATAACAGAATCCTACACGGCATATCGTGAGCACTCAAAAAGTACTTATGGGGGCTGGGCCTGTGGCCTGGTGGTTAAGATCAGTGCACTCTGCTGTGGCAGCCCAGGTTTCACTCCCAGGCACCGACCTACATCACTTGTCAGTGGCCATGTTGTCACAGCGATCCACATACAAAATAGAGGAAGACTGGCACAGGTGTTAGCTCAGGGCGAATCTTCCTCAGCAAAAGAAAAATGTATTTATGGAATGAATAAACACCTCCACTGAGGGGGAAATATTAAGTACTCATTTAAAATATGTGTTTAAAAGACAACAGGATATTCTCAGGATGTAAGCCATAAAAATTGAATATTTTTGGTAAGATTAGTAAATAAATATAGAAAAGGCTGAAAGGAATATATTAAAATGCTAATAATAGTTATCTTTGGTTGATAGGACTATGGTTCTTTACCAAATTCCTTACAATGTATGTTTATTCCTTTTATAATCACACACCCACATAACACAGTTTTAAAATACACTTTAACAAAAATATACCTCACGATACAAAATGAATGTTTGTTTTTTACGTTTGTTTGTTTTTAATGACTCTCAGAAGAAATATTTGGAAGCAACAGAGCATAGTAACTAAAAGTAAGGACTTTAAAGCCATACAGATCTAGGTTTGACTCTTGGTTCTCCAAATCACAAGTCACGTGACTGGGCAAGCTAGCTAACCTCTCTGTTTCCTCACTATAAAGTAATAATACAATATGGTTGTTAGAAACACTATATAAGCTAATGAAAGTAAACTGATTAACAAGTGTCTAATTAGAGTAGTATTATTAGTGTTCTTACAAATTGATACATTAAAATGAAAAAGAAAATGATTAAAGTCTTAAAAAGTGACTCAATTTTAAATTTTTATTCTGGAGATCCAACATAAACTCGTAGAAATCAGCTTTAGAATTTACCTGTCACTGATAGAAACCAGAAAGTCTTTAGGAGTAGAAGAAAATAATTCATAATTTGCAATATCAAGTTGTTTTACTTGAATTGGTTCACAAAGTTCAATAACAAACCTTCAAAAAGAACACAAGACAATTATTTAGATAAACCAACCAAAATAACAGTTCACATTAAACATGACATTAATGGTTTGTATGAACTAGATTTCCATTAAGTGACTCATTAAAAAAGGAAGGAGGAGGATTTTCGACCTTAGTTACCCATAACGGAAAGATGACCAAGATATTTTTAAGCCAAAACTTAATTCAAGGTGAAAAATAGTGTGTATAACATACTAACTTCTGTGAAAAGCAAGAGATAAATAGAATCCATATTTGTATTTGCATAAAGAAATCTAAAACTTTAACACTGAATAGGAAGACAGATGACAGACATTAGAAGGACATTTCTCACTCTAACTCCTCTACCCTTTTTAAATACCTTTTTGTATTTGAACCATGTGAATGTATTACTTATTTTTTAAATTACATACTTAATTTAATTTAGGATTCATATCTGCCCACAGGCTCAAATGATTTAGAGTTGAGTTCCAAACTTAGAACATGTCTTATGATGCAAGGTTAGAAACACTGTCTTCAAAATAAGGAATAAGATGAGATTGCCTATCACTATTTCTACTCACAATTTTCTCAAGGATCTAACCAGCATGTGATGACAAAAAAAGTAAAATATAATAAAAAGGATTAAAAATTTTTTAAAAGGAAAAAAACAGAGAGAGAATCTATAATTTTCTACACAGAAATCCCAAAGGAATTTAGAAATAACAAGAGAATATAAGAAGGTAGCTAGATATAAGACCCATGTATAAAAACAACTGTGTATCTGTAACAACAAATGTAATTTTTTAGAGATATTTACAATAGCAACAAAAAATAGCTGGCTACAAACAGATTTAACAAAAGATATACAATACTTTTATAAAAATTTTTAAAAATAATAATAACCTCATTGAAAGACATTAAAAACAACTTAAAGAAATACAGACCCTATCTACAGATAAGAAACTCAGTATCTGAAAGTCATCTAAAGATTCAATAGAATTCCAAACAAAATCCAACACGACATTTGGGGAATTCAACAGGATAAATCTAAGATACATAAAAAAAAGCAGAAGCAAAAGAATAGCCAAGTTAGTCCTTAAGAATATGGTACAAAAACTTGCCCTACGAGATATTAAGATGTATAAAGCTAAAGAAAATGTGGTGTTACCGCAAGTAATGATAAACTGACCAATGGAACAGAACAGAGTCCAGAAAGAAACCTATGCATACAAGGGAACTTTATGATAAAGGCAGACTGTAAACCAGAGGGAAAAATGTGAAATATTGAATAAATGATTATCTCAACAGAAAAATGGGGAGGGGAGAATGAATCCCCCCTAAACATCATATAAAAAACAATTCCACTGGGATTCAAAAAAGAACTAAATGTGAAACACAAAACTTTTAAACTCTGGAGAAAAGGTGAGATACTATCTTTTTTTAATATCAGAGAGACGTGACTTAAAAAATCCAAAATTATAAGACAGATAAATTCAACCACATTAAAATTAAGTTTCTATTCATCAAAAGACCCTATTAAGAAATTAAAAGGACAATTCACAAGCTGTAAAAACTATGTACAACATATATAACTTATATATCCCATACAGAGTTAAGATAAGCTGTTACATTGTATCCATTCTGTAAGGTAAACTGCTAAATCATATTCAGACTTTTACTAGACTAGTAAGAAAAAAACAAATATACCAAGAGAAACCATGGGAAAAGACAAGCATTTCAGAGGAGAGGAACAAGTGGTAAACATTAAATTATGCTCAATCTCATAAGTGATCAGGGATTGACACCTCTCTAGGATGTAAGATTCACAGCAGCAGTGATCTCAGTCTATTTTTTAATGTTACTCCAGTGCCAGCAGCATCACATAATACGTGCTGAGTAAACACTGAATGAATGAATGAACGAACGGACAGACTAACAAAAGAATAGGAAGACTCAAAATCCTATATTGTAAATTCTCCTGAAATTCATCTAGAGATTCAATACAATTCCAACAAAAATGCCAGCATGAATTTTTTTGTAGACCTTGACAAAATGATTCTAAAATTTTAAAAGAAAAAACAAAGGGACAAGAACAGTGAAGACACTTATGACAAAGATGAGGTATATAAACTTATTCTACCAGATATTAAGACTTACAAAGCTACAGTGAGACTGTGCGGTCTTGATATACCTTAGGTGGGGTAACCCACTTAAATCTGGTGAAGTGAGTTAAAATTGCTCTGACGTTCTTTAATTATACAGTGAAGAGACACACATATAAATGAGCAAAAAGTAAAAGACACAGTAAACACACGTATACAACTACATGCTGCTGGGCAGAAATGTTAAAACACAAATGGACAGCTATGATCACTTATTCTGCAAACCAGAATAAAGCAAAACGATTGTTTCAGAAACTTCATTCTAGCATGTCTTTGCTCAAAATACAAAATTTTGCAGCATAAAAAAAGGAGTTGTTACTGACTATAAAAGCTTTTACAAATAAAAACAAAAACTCAAAAATAACATTTTGATTATGATCTCAGACAATCATTTTCCTCACATTCAATTTACAGACCAAAAGGCAAGAGGAAAAATTAAGTTTTTTAAATTATCCCCTAATACTCTTAAATAGTTTTAGTGTTAATTTTCAAATTGAATCTAAATGTACATATTATCAAAAGGGGTGAAGGCCAAGAGTAGAAAAGAATAAGCATTATCTTCCATTAAACTAAAATAATAATAATTTTATATATACATACACATACATATTTTTTTTTTTTAGTAAATCAACATGATGGTGATTTACCTCAGTTCTTTTTTTTTTTTTTGAGGAAGATTAGCCCTGAGCTAACTACTGCCAATCCTCCTCTTTTTGCTGAGGAAGACATGCCCATCTTCCTCTACTTTATACGTGGGACACCTACCAAAGCATGGCTTTTGCCAAGCAGTGCCATGTCTGCACCTGGGATCCAAAACGGTGAACCCCGGGCCGCCGAGAAGCAGAATGTGCGCAGTTAACTGCTGCGCCACCAGGCTGGGCCTCCTACCTTAATTCTCTTTTAAACAGCGGCTTTTAAGCAATGAAATCAAGTAATCTAATAAAACTTCGGTATATCAAAGCATTATTTCCCGCCCATAAATCTGTTCCTTTGCCTATATTCTTAGTTAATGGCAGAATCATAGATCTAAGAAGTAAAGTCAAAATCCTGGTAGATTTCCTCCATGCTTCTCTCTTGTTCATATCCAATTACTAACCAAGAGCTGTCAAGTTATCTGCTATAAACAACTTTCAGATAAATCCCTCCCTCATCTGTATCCAAATTGCCAATGCCTTAAAGTCCTCATTTCTCACCTGAGCTATGACAACAGGTTCCTAGCTGGTTTCCCTGCTTTCAAATACACTCTGCTGTAGGCCACCCTTTGAGGACAAGCCTCTTAAAATTCCAGTGGGATAATGTCACTTCCATACTTAAAGGCTACCCCCCTCCTTGGCCTTTAGATAAACTTCAAAAAATTCTAAGCTGGGTATACACAGCATCGGATGGCCTGGTTACCGCTAAACTAACTCTCCTGTCCCATCTTCCTCAATTACTCTAATTTTATCTTTATTCTTGTTATGACTAAAATAACTTTTTCAGGCTGCTTCTACTTATAGTTGCCCAGAACTATGTTCCTTTTAGCATTGTCCCCTTAATCTTACAGTTCCTGAATCTCTCTGTCTCCCTCAATGCCACTTCCTATGAATCCTTCAAGACTCAGCTCAGAAATTACCTCTTCCAGGAAGCCCTCTTTCACTCTCTCGTAGTCCCATATCATCTGCTCCTATAAAACCTTTTCAGCAGTACTTTTTACACTATTTCATAATAGTTTGACTAGATCTGTCCTTGCTTTTTTTCACTTTCTTAAAAGGAAAAACATTTTGTCTTCAGTTTTGCATCTTAGGATGTAAGTACAGTACCAGCACCAATCAATCATAAATGCTTATTAAGTGATTAGATGAACAAATCAATCTAACCCTTACATAAAAGTTTAACACAATATCTACATACACAAAATGTGCTTTATTAAATTTTATATTACTTACCAAATTTTAGTGCTGCAAGGATTTAACATATAAAGATCCATATTTTCTATAAGAATAGCAGATGTGCTCTGTTTTAAAAAGGGGGGAGGGAATAAATTACTTAAGGAAAAAATGTCTATTTCAATTCTTAAGCTTTCTAGAATTTCTATATTTTTAGATATTAAAATACACTTAATACTCTGAAAAACTCATTTGGCTAAAATTTACCAGTTATGGTTATAGCATTGTTAGCTTTATAACAAAACATTTAAAATTAAATTTCTGTTAACATAAAAAATGATTTTCTATTAACTATTTCCTTTTTAAAATTTCACACAGGTTTTAAAAGTTAAAAAACAGGGTGTATGACCTTCAGTAGGTAAATGAATACATAAAACCGTGGTACATCCAGACAACAGAATATTATTCAGTGCTAAAAACAAATGAACTATCAAGCCATGAGAAGATAGGAGGGAAACTTGAATATTACTAAGTGAAAGAAGCCATCTGAAAAGTATGATTTCAACTATATGACATTTTAGAAAAGCCAAAACTATGGAAACAGTAAAAAGTAGTTGCCAGGTGTTGCAGGGAGGGAGGGATGAATAGGCAGAACATAAAGGAGTTTTAGGGTGGTGAAAATAGTCTGTATGATACCATAATAATGAATTCCATGGGTTTGGACATCATTATACATTTGTCCAAACCCATAGAACACACGCGTGAACTCTAATGTAAACTATGGACTTTGGGTGATAATGTGTCGATGTAAGTTCATCAGTCGTAATAAATGTACCACTCTGGTGGAGGATATATTGATAAAGGAGGAAGCTATGCAAGTGTGAGGGCAGGGAGATATGGGACATCTCTGGACCTTCTTCTGAATTTGCTGGGAACCTAAAACTGCTCTAAAAGAATAAAGCCTTTAAGAGAAAAAAAGAAAAGAACAAGGTGCAATGTATTAACCAATATAAGAAAGAATTCACACAAGAAAATGTTTTCAAAAGCATAATCTTGCATAGTTCCCAGCAAACCACTGCCTATATTTAATAAAGTCACTGGTTTCCTATATACATAGAAGAATTTCATACTTAAGTACCTTGGCTTCTGGATTAGCTGCCAAAATTTTGGCACCACATTCTACTGAGGCATAATTATTTCGATTTTTCTGGACCTTTTTTGTGGCATGTAGACCTCCATTAGAAGATGGATGCATTGACTGACCTGCAGATAAACCATATTATAAACATATATAGATGATAATTATGATTGAAAATATCCCAGCAACACAATGATCTCAAAAGTAACAGGCTGCCACCTAGAGAAGAACCAGTTTTAATGCTTAAGAAAATATTTAAAAAATCCATTAAGAAATTCAAAATGCTTATCTCAATAGCTTTAAAATATCCCTAATAAACAAATTAACTACAAAAATCCACATTACTTGAATTACGTCTAAGTAATATAACTCACAAAATGAAGCTTATCCATAAGAATCACAGCTTTTAAAATATAAAACATATATTTTATTCCATTGAGTCTGAATGTTATCCTTCTATCTCTAACCCCAATATTAAGAATTCTTAACTCTGAGAATTACTCTACAAAAGCAAACAGACAGTGTAATACTTTAGCTCAACTCTATTTAAAGTCTTATGACTCAGAACTTTCCATGCTTCAGTTTTCCTCTTATAAATCGTGATGAAAATCACTGCTCTGCCTTCATCTTATCCTCATATTCTAAGTTACAAGAACGGATTTGAATAACATTAAAACTATGTATACACAGGTAAGTTACATATGGTTAATCAACAGCATCTTGGTAAGCTTCACCTTTAAAAAGTTTTCAAAAGTTTTATTTTATTTTATCAATTAAATAAAGAGAACAGCATATTTAAACCAGTCCCTTCAAAAAAGAAAAAAATTACAGTGCCTCCTTACTTTTTTCTTTTTCTACTTCCATAACTTTCTTCTTCCATTCATCAAATGTTGGTATATCTTCTGGGTCTTTGGGACTTGTTACAGATGTAGGGTCAATTTCCCCTGGTTTTGTATAATCAGAACTCTAAAAGGAACAAATAGATTTCAACTTTCAAAGAATACAGAGAAAAGAGATTAATAAATTACAAAAGTAAAATACAAAAGTAAATAAACTGCTTCTACCAAACTAAAGTTGAATTTTATAATGAATGATATATAGTATATTTAAAAAATGAAAAACATAAAGAGAAAAGTTTTGGTTTACTAAAAGTTGAGTTTCTTTTGAAAGAATTAAAATCTTCTATCTTAAGCACCACAGGATGTATTCCCTCACATGTTAGCAATATAAGCACGGGTTGTAGAAAACCCTATATTATATCCTAGGCAAACAGTTACTCACACATAAACTGTACAAAATTAATAGATAGTATAGTTGTAGTGCATCCACCTTAAAATGTAAGTTAAAATAACATATATACATTAAAGCAAGTGAATTGATTTTAGACATAATATATTGTATCTACAAAATCCTTAATAGAAATTACCATTTACATAAAAATGTTAAGGTGGATTTAAAAACTTAAATGTGATGGCTGGCCCGGTGGCACAGTGGTTAAGTTTGCATGTTCCACTTTGACAGCCCAGGGTTCAGTGGTTCGGATCCTGGGTGCAGACATGTCACCACTTGTTAAGCCATGCTGTGGCAGGCGTCCCACATACAAAGTAGAGGAAAACAGGCATGGATGTTAGCTTAGGGCCAGTCTTCCTCAGTTAAAAAAAAAAAATCTAAATGTGAAAAACAAAGCTTTAAAGAAAATATGTATAGGAAAATGTCTTTATGATTCAGGCTATAAAAGGATTTAACAACATGAAAAAAGCATAAATCATTAAAAAAAAGGTGATATATTTGGCTGGATTAAAATTTAAAAATTATATATATCAAAAGACCATAAACTATATGGTACAATAAGCCACAGACTGAAAAAAAGTAGTATTTGCAACACATTCAGCCAACAAAGGATTATTACCAACTATAAAGACTTCCTACAAATCTCTAAGGGAAGAGGGGGAGAGGGACAATAAATTCAGCAAAGACAAAATACAAGATGTTCAATTCCAGTAATAATCAGAGAATGCAAATAAAAATCAGAGATACCAAATAAAGTAAATCATTCTGATAGAGGTTAAAGTGTGACAGTCTGTCACCAAGTGTGGCGTGTCTGTTGGGCCATGGGACATCTATTAGACTGCTGCAGCAAGTTTAAAATTTAGCAATATTAAGTAAAGGTGTGCGTACCCTATGACCCAATAACTCCACTCCTATGTATAAATATCAGTGAAAACACACCTAAGACAATATGCATAAGAATGCTTATTGCAGCATTGTTTGTAACACAAAAACATTAGAAATCTAAATATCCATTAACTGAAAAATAAATTGTGGTAGAGTTGAATACAACAGTGAAAACAATGAGTAGACAAATCTCAAAAACAATGTTGAGTAAAATGATACTTAAGGCAAGAATGATACCATTCTATGTTATTCCAAAATATGAAAAATAATAGTATATATTGTTTATAGTAATGCGTATTTAGAAAAAGTTTAAAAACATGCTCTAAAATTTTTTTTAAAAACACTAATTCAAGATAGTGGTTATATCTGAAGAGGAGAGAAAACTGGGAAAGGGTATACAATTCAATCTATAATTTTTTCCTTAGGCTTAATAAACTATGCAAGGATGTTCATTCCATTACTTAATTATGTTTGTCTTCCTAAAATAATGTATAACGTGGTGCACTGAGAAGTGCAGAAAATCTATTTCGACAGCTCACGCTGGTAAACAGCACAAGTCTCATACGGTATATATTTGGATCTTAGGGCATGTTTTTGAGTATTAATACTAATGCTAATTTAGTGCATTAGTGTAATAGTAATACACTAATACAAATACCCAAAATCTCCCCTTATAGAAGACTTAGCAAGTTGGTTCCCATACAACCCCCACGTTGGAGTGTTTTGCAGAACAAGTTAACTTACTAAATAAACTATGTGGTTATTGAAAATAGATTAAAGAGCTAGTATTAACATTAATTTAATTTAAAAATTAAATGATAAAAATCTAGTTTGAATATAGTGAGAAAATAAACAAGAAATATATATTTACAAAAATTAACCTAGCTGAGATACTCAAGAGTAAAGCCCAAAATACTAAAAGAAATGCAACCAAAAGTAAGAACATACACACACTTTGAGTCGCATGGAAAGCAATCACTATCAGCTCTTAGCGATAAGGAACTAAATACAATAGAATCACTTTGTAAAGCACTGTCTGTGAGCGTAGTAAACAGTGTCTTGCATATCCTTAAAGGAACAGGCACAGCACAAGATCTACCGGCATCAGAAAACAAACTCGCTCCTGCTCACACAAACTTAACTGGGCAAAATTATCCTGAACTGGATAATACACAAAAGTACTAGATACTTTGTAATATATTCATTATCGGAAAATTTTTCTGAGATATTAATTTATTTAGGAGGTAATTAATTCAGTTAAAAATTCCACCTTTCTACCTGTGAGCAGACTCACAAACCATTTAAGTCTCTTAGTTAATGAAGAGCAGTCTCAGTCTGCTAATGGTTAAGGAGAACAAGTGAATCTAGGACAAAACCAGCTGCCACGCTTGAATCTTACATTTGATACTTAAATAGTTCCAAAGAAGACATTTTTGTACCGTGTGCCTAATTGTATTTATGACTGTAGTATTTGGTTTCATTGGGAAAACTAGGTCCTTCAGAAAGATGTTGGACTATGAAATGCTGAGCTCCTATATTTACAAGAAACATCATAGAAAAAGCTGGTTCAGTGACAGTAAAAGGCTCCAGAATGAAGTTTTGCTAGGTGTGAGTATAGATTCACCGAAAATACATGAAAGAGAAGGTGAAAAACAGAAGACCCAAATTAAAAACGACAAATGTGGATGTGGTACTTGGTACTTTGAACTTCTCTCTGAATCCACGTTTTATTTTTGTTAAGTTCATGGAGTAGCTTTCATCTCTTTCACTTAGTTATTTCTTACCTGAAGGGAGCCTACACTTCTCTGTCAAGATTTCTTCAGGAAATTCTGTACTGGCCTCTACATGAAGTCAAAGTAGAATTCAGAAGGAGAAAAGAAAGTAAAACTGCTACACTGGGATAAGCCCTACCTTTATTGTAAGAATCATATTCTTCAATATAAGCTGGTCTAAGTGTATTTTGCACACAAATAATAAAAGGCAAAATGTCCCTTTAAAATAATTCTGGTTGAAGAGCCTAAATTTAACCTTGCATTACTGAGATAAACTTACATTCTGAAGATACTTAAATGTAATGATCACAGCTGCTTCTATATAGCTCCCTAAGAAATTGCTTAAATAAGGACTTTATGTATCTGGTATCAAATAGTTGACAGTGGCAGAAAACCATTTAATTATATATAACCAAAGAGAGTTCATATTGGAACAACTTTATGTATAAACAGTACACTGGTAACAGTACCATGAAGTAACCACTTGCTCTCAGGGAGCACAGCTCACCTCAGTTCCACATTCGTCATTACCTACTTAATCCCTGATTTCATGGCAAATAGGGTTAGCAAATTACAAGATTACTAATAACAAAACTGCAGTGTATCATAAAGTAGGAGATATTGCAAGTTATATACCCACCTCATTTTTTAAATTATCTGAAGCATTCAACGCAGATTTTGGATCACCATTACTCTGATCACTTGCTGAAACTTTTGATTCAAATTCTGATTTTGTTATCTTTCCTTTGCCATGCGAAGATGACACATTTTCTATATGCTGGCCAACAAGGCTATTTGAAATGAAAAGACATAGTAAATAAACAAATTTTAGCAGAATAACAAGTTTATACAATCTAAACTGTTATAATTATCACGTGCAAAGTAAATCAAGAAAGGCGCACAAAGGGATCAGCTTTCTCTCAATCATAAAGTAGAATTAAGCCTGCACCAAAGTCCATTCAAACATGACACTGTTGTTATTACAGAATCATACAAGGGGCAAGTAACTGTTCACACCCACCTTTCAGGTGGGTTGACAAAGGCTGGCTGGTCAACTGGAGCATTTGCCTCAAGGGTCTCACCAACATCACAATCAGTTTCAGATTGCTCAGTTTCACGTGGCTTGGCTATAGGAATAGTACCAGATTTTTCTATTTCACTAAAAATAGAAACAAAAAAGACAATCTGGCAATTTAATAGACATAATGTAGCAAAGTTAAAAATTATATTAGTGATTTGCAAAACATGAGCCAGAGAAGAATGCTTTACAGTTCTGCAGACTGTTTTCAAGAATTCACTTATTTTAAATCGTGTAAAGTGAACTGTTTACTCTTGCTCTGTTAGTGCCCCTGGCCTTTAAATAGCTAATTACCAAATTTTAAAACAAAATATTTCAGGTTAATATTCAGTCTTGTCAAAAATAAGATTTTTAAATTATTTATTCTAAATGCATCTTACTCTAACATTTCACTTCTGTTAGTATATTCTACCAATGTTAAGAGTTGTTGCCCGTAGTATCAAAAAAATTATCTCAAAACATTTCACTAAAGCTCTTAAGGCACTTTTAGAATTTAACAAACATATACCTAATATTTCTTCCCTACTTCACTTCTATTTCATTAAGTAGTCACGTTAGATATAATGGGAAAAAAAATGTACCATTCAAATGTGTAGTATCTAGCCTTAAACTCCTTCTGGAATAATTATTTAAAAATTTTAAATACTATCATTATTTCTAAGCATGTCTTCTGATCCCCTGTCCCTTACTGGGACAAACTCCTAAATGGTAACTATAACATCTTTGTGTACAACTCCTTCAACCTGGTCCCTTACATTCCTTTTTTTTTAAAGATTGGCACCTGCGCTAACATCTGTTGCCAATCTTTCTTTTTTTCTTCTTCTCTCCAAAGCCCCCCAGTAATAGTTGTATATTCTAGTTGTGAGAGCCTCTGGTTGTGCCACATGGGACGCCACCTCAACATGGCCTGATGAGCGGGGCCACGTCTGTGCCCAGGATCCGAACCAGTGAAACCTTGGGCAGCTGAAGTGGAGCACGCGAACTTCACCACTCGGCCACACGGCCAGCCCCTCCCTTATATTCTTGAGGAGAATACATGTTTAAAAAGTGCTATGGGAGCCAGCTTGGTGACACAGCGGTCAGGCTCATGGGCTTCACTTCACCGGCCTGGGGTTCGCCAGTTCAGAACCCAGGTGCGGACCTAGGCACCACTTAGCAAGCTACGCTGTGGCAGGCATCCCATGTATAAAAAATAGAGGAAGATGGTCATAGATGTTAGCTCAGGGCTAATCTTCCTTCTTCCCCTGCCAAAAAAAGTGCTGTGGTAGGGGCCCGCCCAGTGGGGTAGTGATTAAGTTTGCACACCCCGCTTCTACAGCCCGAGGTCCACAAGTTCAGATCCCGGGCGTGGAGCTACACACCACTCATCAAGCCATGCTGTGGTGGCAAACCACATACAAAATAAAGGAAGATTACCACAGATATTAGCTCAGGGCCAGTATTCCTCAAGCAAAAAGAGGAAGATTGGCAACAGATACTTGCTCAGGGCCAATCTTCCTCACCTAAAAAAAAAACTGCTGTGGTTAAAAAAAAAAGTAGAGATAATAATAATGATATTAACTGACACATATATTCTTATTATGCATCAGATATTATTCTATGCACTTTACATATATTAACTTATTCGATAAAGGAAATGTTTCACGTAGTATTAAGAGAAGAGAATTTTGTTCTTTGTAGTGTTGCTAGAGGAAGCCAGGAGTACACAATAGATTTTCTAAATTAAGGAAACTTTAAGCCTAGATATCCTGAATATTTATTATCAAGTTTGAAAAAGGCAGCTATTCACACAAAGAAATAACTATGAATGGAATGTCACAGTGATACTTAACGGAAATGAATAATTGAACATTTGAATTTTTAATAATTATAGGAAAGATTATTCAAATAAGTACTGTGCTTCCTAAACAAGTAGAACCTCACTTTACCCACACGATGTAAAGATTTCATGGTTAGGAATCTAATCAGCTTCACTGAGTTAAGCAGCAAAATAAATACTCATTATAAGATCATTACATTAAAAAATAATAATAAAAACACACAACACAGGCATTATAACTTAGGTCTGCTATATTGCCTAAACTTCAAAACTGAGTACCAAGCTGCCTTATCCTGTAAAGAAATTCTTCTATCATTATCTAAAGAGATTCTTTTTTTTTCTTTGCAACGACTTACTCAAGCTTTGAGACCAGAGTGATCTCTGAGGTAGATGAGCTGGAAGTATTTTCAGTGTTTTCACTGCCCACAACTACACTGGAAGAATCTTCATGAAGATCAACTGCAGGGAGCGTCTCAATCACAGAAGGACTTAACTTTTCTGATTCCGTATTCTGTTTTTAAAAAAGTCAGTTATATTAAATGTTGAGATTAATAAATTATCTCTTTAGCTGAACAGGATTTTATAAAATGTCTCAAAAGTGACAATATAAAGAATTCTCACTAAAAAGTACTTTTAGAAAAACTTCTTCCAACATTACCACCCAAAAGAATATATAAAACTATAAAAATACAGGCTCTACATGTTTTTCATGGCATTTCATAAACTAGGACAAAGGAGCTTGTCTTTCTTCTTTCCTATTTCCTATTTTGTATAAGGACCCATAAATACTTCACTTTTACTGTAATTAATTAATGCCAGTAGCAACATAGAAATCCTATGTAAATATACAAAATAGTACAACAGTAGCTCTTGCCTGTAAGCAGTGTAGACCTGTAAGGAGTTTAGAAGATAACGTGTATCAATAAACAACAATACAAGGCATTTACAAGTAACATTACAAAACAATACATGATTCTTGCCTCTCCTTCAGTCCTGGATGCTCTGGGCCAGTCCCTCCTCCAAAACACAACCTGCAATCTACCTAATCCTAAGGCATGTGTGAAAACCCCCGTCAGCACTCCTCCCCCACAATCACGCCTGAACTGAAACAGCCATTCCCGTTCCTCTCTGCCTCCACTGGTCTCTGTACAGACTTGGATGACGGCATCTATGACACCTCAATTGCCTGTATTTACATCCCCTTCTCGTCTTCAACTATGCTATACATGTCTTGAGTGAGGAGTACGTTCTCTTGATCTTCATGTTCCCAGTGTCTAGCACAGTACCTAGCACACAGTAGGGATTTAATGCTTACTAAATGAATATCAAGTGAGAGGTGCTCATGCTCAGTTCAAGGGAAAGAGAGACTACGGACTATTATGGACGAAAAGAACCAGGACTCTGAAGACAGGGAAGGCCAGCATGGGAACAGAAAGGAAACACAAGGCATAGAGTCAGAAGAATATAAAATGTGATCATTTGAAGAATTATTTACACTGGAATGAAAAATTCACAAAGGAATGCAAATAGTTTGTATTTTATGGTGGAGGCCTTGAGAAAAAGACTACTACATTATTACCAAATATTGTATTACCATTTCAACATGTATTCAATATAAAAACATTGAGATATTTTACATTCTTTTTTTTTCTTTTACTAAATCTCTAAAATCTGATGTGTATTCTATACTTACAGCAACTCTCAATTTGGACTAGCTGAATTTCCAGTGCTCAATAGCCACATGCAGCTAGTGGCTACTGAATTGAACAGCACAAGTCTACATAATGCCGTAAGTACTTCAAAGTATTTGAGCAAGAGTACACCATGATAGAAATTCTAGAAAATGAACAATGGCAGGATTGTTCAGGATAGTCATATAATTAGAAGGACTACAGAGTTTATTCTTCTCTTATTCTTATGCAGAAACCTTTGGCAAATGTCTTCCAGAAGCCAATAAAATGAAACTCACTACATCTCCTTAGATAACCCAATTAAGTCATAAAACAGCTCTGGGTGTATTGAAAAAAGAGAACTCTCACTCTCCCTCATTTTGAGCTGAATTTTGTTTTTATTATTTGAGATATTTAGTTTTTCCTTAATCCTTTTTCCTCCAGATCAAATACCCCCAGTTTCTTCATCCATTCCTGATAGTAAACAGTTTCCAGATGCTTCAGCATTCTGGTCAGCTGACATTCTGGTCTAGTTTTTAGTCTCTCTCATAAAATCTGGTACAAAATGGAAAATAATATTCAGGATGTAATATGAGAGGAAAAAACATTTTAATGCATTATTTATTAATTCATATTCCACACTAAGTGATAAAACTTTGATATCAAAAGACTCTGTTCTACATACAAATACTTTCTTTTGTTGTATGTTAGAAAAAATTTCCAGACATCTAAAAAGACAAGACATATTATAGTGAGCCAAAATGGAACCTAAGAAGAAATGATGACTTACACCCAAACTTTTACTACAAATAAAATGGTCACATTTTTTATTAAATGTGTAATTTTGCATTTTCTCCAAAACAGTAGTCATAGCAGGTGAATAGTATTAAGGTGAGTTGCATGGTACTTCAAAAAACACTAACAATACACAATATGTTGACCAAAACAGAGGTTTTCTATCTCATAAAGTAGTTTGAAAAGGCATTATCATTAAAAATTAAAGCAATACAGCTTACTTGTACATCCACAATGTAGTCATCTTTTAATTTATGTTCTTCTGGAGGAATAGGTAAGTTTGAACCCACTTTTCCTGATAATTCGGCATTGATAGGTCCCTCTCTTTCATCCTATATTGCAACAAAGAATAAAGGCTAACTGATAAAATTGTTTCACAAAACAGACCTGAAGCAATATTGAAGACCATCTCTTTCTACACTTCACAACCAAAACACTGTCTGGTAAGCATTTGACTTCAATTGCCTTTATCTGTTTACGTGTTTATTGTCTATCTTCCTGCATTCTCCTCCTTACCACCACAATTAAAATGTACACTAAAGGGCTTTAGGAACTTCATTTGATTTCTTAATAAGTACTTTAGTCCGACCATCCAGCACTGTGCTAGGCACATATTAAGACTTTAGTAAATATCTGATAAATGAGTAATGAATGTACATATGGCTCTTTGTGTCATCTCTCTTTTGACACTCACTTCTCAAGCTAGGATTTCAGATACCTTTATGTCTTTAAAAGTATCTTCTAGAGTATAAGTTTCAGAAAAGCAGAGTTCGTATTCATCTTTGTTTAATCTAAGCCTGTGTAGCACACACTAGATACCTAAATGTTTGCTAAACGAAAATGTTTTCCTCCCCTTAATGCTTTGCTTAAATTCATTCTTCCAACATGTATTCTTCAAATTTCGCAAAGAACAGATTAGATCTAAGTCTTATAGACTGTGAGTGAATGCATAAAATTATACTCTTTATGGAGAGATATTCAGCAAGTCTTCAAAATCCTAAATATATTCTGCATCCCAGAAAAATATTCTACATGACTCAAAAATTTAAATAATCCACTTTAAATATCATGCCAAAAAAAAAACCACCCAAGCATGTAACTATAAGTATGTATGTTTACATACACACACACACAACTGTACACACAACACGCATGCACACACACACAGCTGAGAAACAATGGAAGTCTGTCAACTAAGAAACGTTTTATACATTATGATGTATCTATACAATGGAATAAAAATGTAGCCAGAAGATATTCAGAAGAATATAGCAAGATAAAAAGTTGTCCATGAGATATTATTTGGGGATGGGGGAAGTCAATTTGTAGAATATTTATGACCTTTTAATGAAAATAAAAATACTAATTTGTGAGCTATATAATGGTATATCTATACCCACAGAAAATGGTCGGAAAGTTTTCCAAGAAACAGTAAATTGTGGTTTCTTTGGGAAGGGGAATAGGATATAAATATGAATATTTTACAGTCAGTATAAACTACTTCTCTATTTTACATTGATTTTGCGGGGTAAGCCAAATCTAGTCAATACTCACCTTTTATCATTTAAAACGATAAAATAATAAATGATTTAGAGAACATCAGGTTTTTTGGACTCTATATATTAACTCCACCCAATTATATATGAACAATTTTATAAATGAACTACATAGACACCAATTGCGGACTCTCTCTATAATTCTCATTTCTAATAGTTTTTAATTTATAGGACTGGGGTTTCTTTAGAAATCCTTTCTATTCATAGTAGCATTACAAAGTAAGCCACTAGTTTTCAGTTCTCTGAATAGACGCTATTTTTCTCCCTATTATAGGACTAAGAATGTTATGACATTGCAAATATAAGCAATAAGAATAAATATATAAATATCTGAGAGGTAGCTTAATTGCAGAATTACCTGAGTAACTCCTCAGATTATAGCAAGGAAAATTACAGATCTCCACCCAAAATTATGTCATAGTATTTCTGAAATTACTTTTACTCCAAATGTTTTGAGGAAGTCTTAGAAAACTGACACACAAATTATATCCTCAACTTTATTTAAAGTACCTTTTTCTGGAATTGTACATCTTCATTTTCTAGTGCGCAATTGTCATCTTGAGAGTAATATGATGAAGCTGAAGAACTCTCTTTACAACATACACGCCAACTGGGAAGCCTGTAAAATATCCACCATCACCACCACCAAAAAAAAAAGGAGGAAAAGTTGTTAAGCCAAAATATACCCTACTATGGGCTAGAATTTGAGGCAATAAACAGATGGTTCCTATCCTAACGTCCCTAAGAACTTAACGATTTAATGATGAAGACAAATGTACACAAGAGTTTTTATTTAATGCCCCAAGAAACACATCAACAGTGTTGTTAGCATTCAAGTAAGGCATTATGAATTTCTTGACAGTAAAAGAGGAAAGACTTCAAGGAGCAGAAAAAGTTGTCAGAGTTAACCTCCTCAAAAAGCACCACATACCAATGATATTCTAAATTCTACCAAATGTTTAAGAACAGCTAACTCTAAAGCCACCCAAACTATTTCAAAGCATAGACACAAAGTTTTCAATTATTTATATGGAGAGAACATAACAATGATATAAAAAACTAACAGAAATAGCACACACAAATGAATACTACAGGCTAATAATACTTATGATATCAGATGCAAAACTTCTAAAGAAAACAAAAAAGTCTCTAGGAACATATCAAAGAAATAATATACCACTGTTATGATCAAGTAGAGTTTAACTCTGATATTCAAAAGTGGTTCAGTAATAATAAAATCTATTTATTTAATTTGCCATGCAAAAGTAACAAGGAAAAATATCTTATGATTATCTCCACAGTCACGGAAAGACATCTGATAAACTTACATATCCATCAAGATTTTTTAAGTCAATAAAATAGGAATCAGTAGATATTTAACATGGGAAACATATATGCATAATACACAAGCCTAAAAGCCAGTATCATACTTGGTGAAGAAACCTAAAAACACCCCTATTTAGATCTGAAGCAAGACAAGAAAGTCCATTATCAGTAGTATTGCATAATATGAAGATAAAAGAGGTGTAAAAATGGAAAAGGAGATAGTAAAATTATCATTAATTGCAGATAATGAGTTTATATAGGTGGAAAACTAAATAAAATCACATATTAAAAGTCTTAGGTATAAAAATTATATTCCTAGGTATAAAATTAAGAAACATATCAACAGACTCACTACTCAAAGCATCACCACCAGTTACACATTGTAACAGGAGTCCCCATTTACAGAAGAAACAAAATACTAAATATAAACTTAGCCAGAAATAGTCTATTAAGTAGAACTGTTTGAAACAGTCAATATGTATTTGACAATTCTTTAACTTGAAAAAGAGTCAATTTTACACAATCCAAGGTAATATATGGAAGATTTGAAAAGCACATACTGAAGAGGTAAAAAAGGACAATTTTTAAAATTAGGTAGGCTGACTTAAGAGTATATAAACAGTAAGAATAGTCAAGAAGATTTTAATGTGAGGGAACTAGATGTCTACAAAACCACAATAATTACAACAACATGGTTCTGAGATGAGAGAGGGAAAGGGAATCCCCAGGTGGCTGGAAAGAGAAATCCTAGAATGACAGCCATACACAAAGAACAGAGGACAACCAGTCTAAACTGGATGTTTTTCTAGAAGAGCCTTCTGACAGCACACTTGATGAGTCTTTCAGAATCTCAAGTACAGATTTATATAACTGGCAGATCATTTGTAATTAAATAGAAAAATAAGCAAAACAATAAAACAAATCAAATATTAGTTCCAGGAAGAAGGAAACTACAGAAAAGAAAAAGTAATCATGTTTTACTAGATGGTTCAGTTGTGATTAGCATTCATATAGTTATAATAATATAAATACTGAATACTGATCTAACTCAAATTATGACAGAACTATATTATTACCAGCATGTAGTCAGAGAATCTGATCAGCTGCAGTAGAATAATACTTAAAAATGACATTACAGCAATTATTTTAGAGACGAAGCAAATATAAAATTAATCAGCTAAGAGATGAAAGTGGTTTCCATGAAAAGGGAAAATGAGGAAAAGAGGAACAAGGAATGGCTTCTTTGCAAAAACACACAAAAAACCTTCTAGAGCTATCTGACTTTTTCATATGAATACATTATTTTGACAATTAAAACTAAAAAGAAACCAGAGGGAGAAAAGCAAGGTATATAATAATATATACATATACTATGATACCATGTGTGTACATGTGTCCTACAGGTATTCATATGTGCATAAATTTCTCTGGAAGAATTAAAAAAAAAAAGTATCACCTTGGTTGCCTCCAGAGAGGAAAACTGGATGGCTGGGTGACAAGGGCAGTAGAAGGATATTTTTCACTCTATAATACTCTACGTCTTTTGAACTTTGAACCACAAGAATATATTACCTATTTAAACTTCAAATAGATATATCATTTTTTATTAAACATTTCCTTTATTAACAGACTTTTGCACTGTTTCTCAGCTGTGTGTGTGTGTGCACACACGCATGTCTGTTTGCAGGTACACTTGCGTGTCTGTATGTCTATATTTGGGACAGCAAAAAGTTTTAGATATCCAAAACTGTGAATATTTGAATTTTCATGATTATGTCCCCTTATCTTTTTATCCCTTTCTATACTTTCTAAATTTCCATCATGAACATGTATTAGTTTTATCATCAAAATCTCTGCATGTGTGTACATGTATGTGGGTGTATAAGTCCTAATATCCACAGTTAGTGTGAAGATGGCCAATGGACGTTAACTATCATAATCAATAAATCTCACGATTGATTTTACTATTATAAAATCAAATCCTATTACCCAAAATTCTGAGTTTTTTGGAAATGAGATTAGCATTTGAATCAGCGGACTCAGTAGACTGCCTTGCCCATTGTGGGTGGGCATCATCCAATCCTTTGAGGGCTGGAATAGAACAAAAGGTGAAAGAAGAAAGATTTTGCCCTTTTTATTCCTGCCTCATTGTTTGAGCAAGAACATCTATATCATCTTCTCCTGCTCTTTTACTGGGATTTCTATCTTCAGCTCCATTGATGATGAGGCCTTTGGACTCAGCCTGAACTATAGCACTAGCTTTTCTGGGTCTCCAGCTTTCCAACAGCGAATCATGGGACTTCCCACCTTCCATAATTGTGTGACCCAATGCCTCATAAAGAATACATATGTGTGCATCCTACTGGTTGTGTTTCTCTAAAGAACTCTAATACACCTGTCATTAATATGTTACACATTCTTTACCTATCTACCCTATTCCTCCTCTTAATTACAGCTTTATATATGGTATCACTTAAACACCTCTAACATATTAGTCCTTACTTAAGGATGGATGTGAACTAAGGATGGACCTATAAGAGATAACCTTAACTTTCTGCATAAGAAAAAGTCTAAAATGTATAAAAATTGTCACCAAGAAGTAACTGTCAAGAAATTTTAAATCACCAAACTAAATGAAATACCCAAACCCACTCCAACTCTACTGCAGATGAATGAATCTCTGTAATGGGGTCCCTACTTTCAACAAGTTCCCCCAGGTGAATCAGATATGCACCCTTTCTCTTAAGAATCAGACGATTACACTATAATGGCTGAGGGCACTTTGGTGCATGACTAAATGGGTCTAATTCCATGCTATTTAAGCAACTTCCTAAAATAGTACTACAGAAATTCCAAGCCTGATGAAATGAGTTTCCAGACTTTTAAGAAGTTCAACACCAGAAATTACATCAAGATAAATGGTAATCTGTGAACCCCTGAGACTATCTCTCACTTCAAAACGACTGACAACTCCATAACTTAATACTCTTTAGTTGTCCTACAAAGCTTAAAAAACAAACTCTTTGAGAACCAATTCCATATTCCTAATCACTTTAACTCCTCCCTACAAAGCCAAGACTTGCAAATACAAGGTGCTTAATAAATATTTGTAAAAATGAATGAGGGTTCTGCGGGGAACTGTTTTGTAGCACATAACAGAAAGCAAATTCAGTCACTTTTTATTCCTGTCCCATCACCATCATAACCTCCACCACTACCACTCCGCAGCTCATCACACACAGCTCAAAAGAGAGAATCTGGAAACCAAGAGGATATTTATTCCTTTTTGTCAATTTGTGACAGAGGATTCACCATTCATATAGAAAAGTATTAACTTTTAGAGTAGATGTAATTAAATATCTTGTAAAAATCACATTTGAGCACCATTTAGGATAACAAACTTTTACACATTTTAGTGAAACAAGTGTACCATATATGCTGGTGTTGTGCTTACTGAAAATATCACTAACATCAAGTCTGAAAGTCTTAGTAGTCATAAGTACTAGTAGTTATAAAATGTGTGCGTGTGTGTATGCTTTTCAACAAAAAAATGACCATCTGGTTTTGAGCAAGAAAAATGTTTAAAGGAATTAAAAACAGTAAATCTATAACAAAACGAACCAAAGTAGAGTCTACATGGTTGAAAACTTATCTTTAAAAGAAAACTTATAAAAGAAAAACAATTATCAAACAAACCCAAAACAACAACAAGAAAAAACAGGCAATAAAATCACTTGTAAGGTAAAAGTATAGCAAAGGCAGCAGATCAACTACCTGTGAAGGTAATATAAAGGTTAAAAGACAAATGTACTAAAATTACCTATTTCAATGATAAGAGGGTAATGGGTATACTACACACTAAACAAAAGACTATATATGATGTGAAAAACATATAATGTGGGAGGAGGGGAGTGAAAAAGTAGAGCTTTTAGAAAGAGGTCAAGCTAAAGAGTCTATCTACTCAATATAGACTGTTATATGCATAGTATATTAAATAGGATCCTCATGGTAACCACAAACTAGAAACCTATAACAAGCAGGAAAAAAAGTAAGACAAAAGCAATCAAACATATTACTAAAGATAGCCATCAAACCACAAGTGAAGAGAGCAAAAGAAAAAGAAAGGAACTGAGAAGAACTACTAAAACACCCCAAAAAAAAGAAAAAGTGACAAAATGGCAATAAATACATATTTATCAATAGCTACTTTAAATGCCAATGGATTAAATGCTCCAATCAAATGCCATAGGGTGGCCAACTGGATAAAAAAACAAGATCCATGTATATGCTGCATACAAGAGACACACTTCAGACCTACAGACACTCACAAACTGAAAGTGAAAGGATGGAAAAAGATATTCCATGCAAATGGCAAAGAAAAGAAAGCGGGGGTAGCAATACTTATATCAGACAAAATAGACTTTAAATCAAAAACTGTAATAAGAGACAAAGACAGGCACTACATAATGATAAAGGGAACAATCCAACAAGAAAATATAACACTTGTAAATATCTACGCACCCAACATAGGACCACCTAAATATATAAAGCAATTATTAACAGACATAAAAGGAGAAATAGTAACACAATAATAGTAGGGGGCTTTAACACTCCACTTACACCAACGGATAGATCATCCAAACAGAAGATCAATATGGAAACACTCGCCTTAAAGGACACATTAGACCAGATGGACTTAGTAGATATATACAGAACATTCCATCCAAAAACCACAGAATACACATTCTTTTCAAATGCCCATGGAACATTCTCCAGGATTCATCACATATTAGGCCATAAAACAAGTCTCAATAAATTTAAGAAGATCGAAATAATACCATGCATCTTTTCTGACCACAAAGGTATGAAACTGGAAATCAACTACAGGAAGAAAACCAGAAAAGCCACAAAAATGTGGAGATTGAACAAAATGCTACTGAACAATGACTGGGTCAATGAAGAAATCAAAGAAGAAATAGAAATATTCCCGGAGACAAATGAAAATGAAAACACGACATGCCAAAATATGTGGGATACAGCAAAAGCGGTTCTATGAGGGAAGTTTATAGCAATTCAGGCCTACCTCAACAAGAAGAAAAATCCCAAATAGACAATCTAAAAGTGCACCTAAAGGTACTGGAAAAAGAACAACAAACAAAGCCCAAAATCAGCAGAAGGAAGGAAATAATAAAAATCAGAGCAGAAATAAACAAAATAGAGACTAAAAAAAAATAGAAAAAATTAATGAAACCAAGAGCTGGTTCTTTGAAAAGATAAACAAAATTGACAAACCCTTAGCTAGAAAACCCTCACCAAGAAGAAAAGAGAGAAGGCTCCAATAAATAAAATCAGAAACGAAAGAGGAGAGATTACAACGGACACCTCAGAAATACAAAAGATAGTAAGAGAATACTATGAAAAGCTATATAATCTAGAAGAAATGGATAAATTCTTAGAAACACACAACCTTCCAAAACTGGACCAAGAAGATGTAGAAAATTTGAATAGACCGATCACCAGTAAGGAGATCAAAACAGCAATTAAAAACCTCCCAAAAAATAAAAGTCCAGGAACAGATGGCTTCCCTGGTGAATTCTACCAAACATTCAAAGAAGACTTAATACCTATCCTTGTCAAACTCTTCCAAAAAATTGAAAAGGAGGGGAGGCTTCCTAAATCCTTCTACAAAAGGAAACATTATCCTGATACCAAAACCAGACAAGGACAACACAAGAAAAGAAAATTACAGGCCAATATCACTGATGAACATCGATGCAAAAATCCTCAACAAAACACGAGCAAATCGAATACGACAATACATTAAAAAGATCATACATCATGATCAAGAGGGTTTCATTCCGGGAATGCAGGGATGGTTCAACATCCACAAATCTATCAACATGATACACCACATTAACAAAATGAAGAATAAAAATCATATGATCATCTCAATAGATGCAGAGAAAGCATTTGACGAGATACAGCATCCATTTATGATAAAAACTCTAAATAAACTGGATATAGAAGGAAAATATCTCAACATAATAAAGGCCATATATGACAAACCCACAGCAAATATCATTCTCAATGGAGAAAAACTGAAAGCTATCCCTCTAAGAACAGGAACCACACAAGGATGCCCACTGTCACCACTCTTATTTAACATAGTATTGGAAGTCCTAACCAGAGCAATCAGGCAAGAAAAAGAAATAAAAGGGATCCACATTGGAAAAGAAGAAGTGAAACTGTCACTCTTTGCAGATGACATGATTTTATATCTAGAAAACCCTAAAGAGTCCACTAAAAAACTTTTAGAAATAATAAAGGAATACAGTCAAGTTGCGGGATACAAAATCAATGTACAAAAATCCGTTGCATTTCTATACACTAACAACGAAGTAGCAGAAAGAGAAATTAAGACTACAATCCCATTTACAATTGCAACAAAAGGAATAAAATACCTAGGAATAAACTTAACCAAAGAGGTGAAAGATGTGTACATCAAAAACTATAAAACATTGTTGAAAGAAATCGAAGACACAAAGAAATGGAAAGATATTCCGTGCTCTTGGATTGGAAGAATTAACATTGTTAAAATGTCCAACCTTCCTAAAGCAATCTATAGATTCAATGCAATCCCTATCAAAGTTCCAACAACATTTTTTACAGAAATAGAACAAAGAATCCTAAAATTTATACAGAACAACAAAAGACCCCGAATAGCCAAAGGATTCCTGAGAAAAAAGGACAAAGCTGGAGGTATCACACTTCCCGATTTCAAATTATAGTACAAAGCCATAGTAACCAAAACAGCATGGTACTGGCACAAAAACAGACACACAGATCAATGGAACAAAACTGAGAGCCCAGAAGTAAACCCACACATTTATGGACAGCTAATATTCGACAAGGGAGCCAAGAGCATATGACGGAGAAAGGAGAGTCTCTTCAATAAATGATGTTGGGAAAACTGGAAAGTCACATGCAAAAGAATGAAAGTAAACCATTCCCTTACACCATGCACAAAAATCAACTCAAAATGGATTAAAGACTTGAATGTAAGACCCGAAACCATGAAACTTCTAGAAGAAAACACAGGCAGTACGCTCTATGACATTGGTCTGAGCAGCATATTTTCAAGTCCCATGTCTGACCGGGCAAGGGAAACAAAAGAAAACATGAACAAATGGGACTACATCAAACTAAAAAGCTTCTGCACAGCAAAGGAAACCATCAACAAAACGAAAAGACAACCTAACAATTGGGAGAAGATATTTGCAAACCACATATCAGATAAGGGGTTAATATCCAAAATATACAAAGAACTCATACAGCTCAACAACAAAAAAACCAACAATCCAATTAGAAAGTGGGCAAAAGAGCTGAACAGAGATTTCTCCAAAGAAGATATACAGACGGCCAACAGGCATATGAAACGATGCTCAACATCATTAGCTACCAGGGAAATGCAAATCAAAACTACAATGAGGTATCACCTCACTCCGGTCAGAATAGCTATAATTAACAAGACAGGAAACAACAAATGTTGGAGAGGGTGTGGAGAGAAGGGAACCCTTGTTCACTGCTGGTGGCAGTGCAAACTGGTGCAGCCACTATGGAAAGCAGTTTGGAGTATCCTCAGAAAATTAAGGACAGATCTACCATATGATCCACCTATTCCACTGCTGGGTATTTATCCAAAGAACTTGAAAACACAAAGGCATAAAGATACTTGCACCCCTATGTTCACTGTGGCATTATACGCAATAGCCAAGACTTGGAAGCAACCTAGGTGCTCATCAAGGGACGAATGGATAAAGAAGATGTGGTATTTATACACGATGGACTACTACTCAGCTATAGGAAATGACGAAATCCAGCCATTTGTGACAGCATGGATGGACCTTGAGGGTATTGTGCTGAGTGAAATAAGTCAGAGGGAGAAAGTCAAATACCATATGATCTCACTCATAAGTAGAAGATAAAAACGACCAAAAAAAAAAACAAAACACATAGCATTGGAGATTGGACTGGTGGTTACCATTGGGGAAAGGGGGGAGGGGGGAGGGCAAAAGGGGTGATTAGGGTCACATGTGAGGGGATGCACTATAATTAGTGTTCGGGTGGTGAACATGATGTAATGTATCCAGAATTTGAAATATGATGTACATCCGAAAGAAATAAAAATTAAAATAATTAATTAATTAATTAAAAGAAAACTTACATTGAGCAGACCTTGGATTTTAAATTTCTCTTTACACAAAGTTAGAAATGGAGTTCTTTTTTGGAAATCCTATCTACATACCACCTTATCAAGACAGTAGTGTTGCAAATGTTCTGCCAATCAAATTGTGATTTCCTTTTACAATGTAGTTGACGTTTTAATTTAAATGATACAACTAAACAACATATTTAGAAAACCTAGCAAAGGCACATGGCAAATATTCAACAAATAATCAAGTAAATTCTTCTCCCACACTTTTCAAAAACCATTTTCAACTAAAAGTATGTGTAGGAATACGCTCACACATACTATACTGCACATGGAGAACATTCTTATGCAAAACAAAATCATTTTCTGGGTAGGAATTTTGAGGCTGAGGGTGAGAGGGGTAAAACTACCACTACATCTAGATTTGGTTCTCTAGCTTCTTATTTTCTTGAACAGTGAACCACAAAAAAAGAAAGAGCCTTTCAATGAATGCCTAAGAACTGTGACAAATCAGTTTTACTTACACAAGTAACGATAACTTTTTTTAAAGTTTTGCAACAGGAGACCCAGTTACAAAAAATTAGCACTATTCTCTTATGTTTAAAAACAATAAGAAAAACTCGCAGCAACCATTAAGTTGATTAACAAATTTCATGAAATAATAAAATAAAAATAACTAGATAAAATTTCAGCTGATACAAAGTTAGAATGACCTAATTAGAAAAAATTTATCTAAGAGCTCCAATTTCCACATAACTTCCTCAAGACCTTTAAACAATAACAATTTCAAAAGTTCTGGCCTATAGCAAGTAATTACTGGGGTCCGCTGGTAGGTGAAAAGTAATAAAAATAAAATTTAAGCTAGAATAGCATTTAAAGAACACGCCTAGTGTGAGATGGCTATCTCTCATCAATCTTTTATTCAAATATTTCCTGAAGAAGTGCCTCAAAAAGTTTATGAGCAAATGAATTACTACTACCTCAGCTATGTTATAGTGTAAAATTACAATTACTACTACAATTGACAGGCGAGAGGTTTCAAATCATGACCACTGACATTGAATTTGGTACTCAAAATAATTATTAATGGAAAAACAAAGATAAAACTTCATAAAACGGATACAGCAGTGAAAGTCTTTTCATTTCTTCAGGAGGTCATTTGCACGTGATTTCTAGGTCAATTTACTTGATTGTGTTGTTAAATGTTGGATTCTGGCTTTGACACTAACCGAATTATACTGATGAATTCAAATCAGTAGGTAGTTAGGTTGGTACCCCATATGTGGAAATACCTCCATACAACTGCCTTCAAAAATGTGCTTTTATTGAAGTATTTATAAGATAGGATGTGATAGTTTAAAAATATTCCACCACCTGCCTCTTCCCCCAAAAAATTATTAGGCAAAGAGTTGTAATGTATGACATAAAAAGCATGATGTACCAATGTTAATTTCTTAGTTTTGACAAATGTACCACGGTTATGTGAGATGTAGTATTCAGGGATGCTGGGTGAAGGGTACACGGTAACTTTCTGTGTCACCTTTGCAAACTGTCATAAATCTAAAATTATTCCAAAACAAAAGTTTATTTTAAAAGTACAAGCCATGAAAGAAAAAACTGATAAATTGGATTTCATCAAAATTAAAAACTTCTGTTGTGCAAAATATACTTAAGAAAATGAGAAGAAAAGCTACAGACTGGGAAAAACTATTTGCAAAGTATATCTCTGATAAAACATTTGTAAAGAACTCTCTGAACTCAATAAGAAACAAACTTTTAAATAATGGGCAAAAGATTTCCATAGTCATTTCACCAAAGAAGATATAGGATGGCAAATAAACACATGAAAAATGCTCAACATCATTAGTCATAGGGAAATGCAAATCAAAACCAAAATGAGATACCACTACGTATCTATTACATGGGCTAAAATTTCAAAGACTGACCATACTAAGTCTTGCAAAGACTATGGAAGGACTGGAACTCTCATATGCTGCTGGTGGGTTTGTAAAATGGTACAACCCCCCTGGAAAACAATTTGGCATTTCTTTAAAAGTGAAACACTTACACGTGATCCAGCCATTCTACCCTTAGGTATTTACTCAAAAGAAAGGAAAACAGAAAAGTTCACAGCAGCTCTATTTGTAATGATCAAAAACTGAAGAAAAACTCAAATGTTCACTAACAGGAACATGGATAAACAATTTGTGGTATTCCATACTACTCAGCAACAGAAAGGAACAAACTTGGTACACAACACCGTAGATTAATCTCTAAATAATTATGCTCAGTGAAAGAAACCAGATAAAAAATTAGTATATAGTATATGATTCCATTTATATAATACTACAGAAAAGTGCAAAATAAACCATAGCTACAGAAAGCAGATCAGTGGTTGCCTGGAGGAAGGCCAGGAGGAAGGGATTACAAAAGGGCATGGGAAAACTTCTGAGGGTAATGGATGTGTACACTGTCTTGCTCGTGGTGATGGTTTCATGGATGTATACATATGCCAAAAGGTACCAAATTGTACAATTTAAGTAAGTTCAGATTATTCTAAATCAACATGCCCCCAATAAAACTGTTTTAAAAAGTGGAGCAGAGGGAAACAAAACAAGATTGTTAAAAAGTTCATCATTATTGAAGCTAGGCATTGAGTACACGGGGATTATTATATTCTTTCCATTACTTTTTGGTATTTTTAAGTTCCCATAAGAAAAAGTTTTGGAATTCTGTCAATTTTTAAAATAGAAAAAAAAAATTCAATGCTGTACTTACTCTCTACATATATTATTGTAATACCCTGCACTTGGTTATAGTTGCCAGATTGGAATTCTTTAAAATGGACAAAAAGTAACTGATAAATTATAAACTGTATAAAGCTTAACAGCAATAGAAATATGATTAGAAACTGCTGAGCACTCCTTTTTAATTTATTTATATCACTCAACATTTCACCTTTTTTTCTTTGCTTTCCAAGAACAATGCTTTACATATTAATAGAGATTACACGTCTTCATCTATTTTAATGACAACTATTTGTTGCTTGCCTATAATTTCCACAAAACTTCTTTTAGATATGATCTTAACAGCTATTAGATTAAAAAAAAATACTACAGGTACAGAAGGAATGAACATCTGCATCCAAATGAATGCCTGCGTGCAAAAGGCATACTTTAGAGACTTCAATCTTAAACGTGATTGCTTTCATTTTAGAAATTATATTTCTATATAGCTGTTTCTCGAAGGGAGGTTTTCAACTTGAACGTATAGGGACTCAAGTTTTTCTTGTGGTGGCAACTCACAATCTAATATTGCTAGGCATCCTGCTGGGTTGGTTGGTTGGTTTGTTTTTTGAGGAAGATTAGCCCTGAGCCAACATCTGCCACCAATCCTCCTCTTTTTGCTGAGGAATACTGGCCGTGAGCTAACATCCATGCTTATCTTCCTCTATTTTTTGTATGTGGGACTCCTGCCACAGCATGGCTTGACAAGTGGTGTGCAGGTCCACACCCAGCATCCAAACCAGAGAACCGCGGGCCACCAACGTGGAGCACTCGAACTCAACTGCTGTGCCACCAGGCCTGACCCCATCCTGCTGTTTTAAAGGGTGTGTTATAACTAAATGTTTCAAAAAATAATGATCAAGGTTTAAGTGTTACAGTATAAGGGGTATCAATTAGTTCTTACCAAAGAGAACAAGAGAAGGACACAGGAAAATATTTCTACATGACTTAATTAAGCCTTGAAGGGCCAAGGAAGACTTCATTAAGAAGGGAGAAAGCATTCTTTAATGTGAAAGTGATTGAGGAACCATTTTTTACTATCAACGGCTTAGAATGACAGCATTTTACATCTGTCTACCACAGAAATACTGAACTAGCTAACTTTAACAATTACTTTTTATAATCTTATCAAAGAAATCCAGCAAAATAACAATAATAAATTCCAGGACACATCAATGTGCAATAAAGAATAGGCTAGTATGCAAATGAGCCAAATCTAATATTGCAGGGGAGGTGGGAACTAAACTGGAGTCTGTCAAACTTTCAAATGAGTTACTGCTGTTTCCCTCTGAACTACACTGAAGAAACTATATAAGTACTTAAGACTCTACCCAGTAGGTACCAAATATTATGTTAGATACAGAGCCTTATTAGGAAATGTTAGGCATAATTTTCAATCATTAAAAATCTGAGTTAAGATATATTGAGAAAACATGACAAAAAGGTAGCAATTTTAATTAAGTAGCCAAAATTGAATTTAATTTAAAAACATTATGTCACTAAAAGAGAGATTTATTATCTACTAGTAAAAAGATATAATGAATATAAATATATATGCACCTAACAACATCACTTCAAAATACATAAAATAACCACTGACAAAGCTACAGGTAGAAAGAGAATAATCAAAAATTATGATTGCCTATTTTAAATTACCTCTCACAAAACAGATGGACAAAACTTAAGGAAACATGAGATTCATATTACATATGGAAATAAGCTTCATCAAATATACACAACTTTAAAACAAACACAAATTAAACATTCTTATCCAGCACACAAGGAGTATTTCCCAAATAGTGAGTATACACTAAAGCTTCAAAAGAAGACTCAAAATCTGATAAACTATACTCTCCAACCACACTGCAACAGAATATAAAATAATAAAAGGATAGCTAACAACATCCTAAGCCTGGAAACAAAAATTATGCAGAAGAATCCTTTGGTTAAAGAGAAAACAATAAGGAACACTATGAAGTATTATAGTGGAAAACAACTGGTCAAAATTGGTGTACTGCAGGGGCCGGCCCCGTGGCCTAGTGGTTAAGTTCGTGCTCTCCACTCCAGCGGCCCAGGGTTTCGGTGGTTTGGATCCGGGGCGCAGTCGTGGCACAGCTCATCAGGCCATGCTGAGGCGGCGTCCCACATGCCACAACTGGAAGGACCTACAACTAAAAATACACAACTATGTATCCAGGGGGCTTTGGGAGAAAAAGGAAAAATAAAATCTTCAGAAAAAAAAAATTGCTGTAACGTAGATAAGACAACAGCAGAAAAACTATGCTTTTGAACACATTTGGAAACAAACTAAAAACAAAAGAGCTAATCTTTCAACTCAAAAAGATAAAAGATAGTGTAAATCCAAAGAAAAAAGAAAGGATATAAGAACGGAAATCACTAAACAAAGAAAAGGAAAGAAGATTAAGAAAACCAAAAGTTGGTTCTTTGAAGAAAATATTAAAAAAAAACCTCTGGCAAAACTGATCAAGGAAAGCTGGTGATGTGAATTAACAAAATACGGTATAAAAATATGAAATAACTATGGACAAAAGAGATATTTTAAATTATAAAATATTGCAAACTATATACAAATATATTTGAAAACAGAAGAAATGGATGTTTCTAGAAAAATAGCAAAATATACAAAAATTGGAATAAGCTAATGATAATTAAAGAAATTTGGGTGGATCAGTCAACACCTCACACAGAAAAGGGGGAAATCCCAGCCCAGTTTTTTTCACTTTTTATTTGGAAATAATTTCAAATTTTCAGGAGAATTGCCAGCATAGTACAAAGAACATCCACAAACCCTTCACCCACATCAACATATTAACAGATTGCCCCATTTGTTCCATCATTTGCCATTTGCTCCTGACAAACTCGCTCACTCTCCCTCTCTCCCTGCTCTGTGTAATTTATATCTAAATACCTTAGTATGCATTTCCACAGAATAAAGATATTCTCTTACATAACCATGGTACAGTTATCAACTTCAGTAAATGTTACACTGACACAATACTTTAATCTACTGTCCATATTGCCATTCTGTCAATTAACCCAATAATGTCCTCATAGCATTTCCCCCCCAACACCCCAAGTACAGAATTGAGTCTAAGATAACGTCCTGCATTTGTCATGTGTCTTCAGCCTCCTTTAACCTGGAATAGTTCTTCGCCTCTATCTTACACGGCACTGACATTTTTGAAGGACACAGTCCTTTTATTTTTAAATAACATGGTCCTTATTTGAGATTTCTCTGAAGTTTCATCATGACCAGATTCAGGCTATGTATTCCTGACTGGAATCCTTCATAAACGAGGCGTGTCTTTCTCAGAAGCATACGATATCCATCTGTTTCAGCTCTTGCAATTCCAATTTTAGGTACTTCTCAAGAAAAATGAAAACTGTATCCACAAAACATCTTACACAAAAATGTCTCCAGCAGCTTTTACTCCTAATAGCCAAAAACTGGAAGCAGCCCAGATGTCCAACAACAGAAGAATAAACAAACTGTAGTATAGTCATACAATGTACTACTACTTGCAAAAAAAGGGAATGAATTACTGATGAATGAAACAACATGGATAAATCTTGGAAACATTATGCTGAGTGAAAGAAGCCAGACACAAGAAAAAACACTGTATAATTCCATTGAGATGAAGTTCCAGAATCAGCAAAAGTAATCCACGGTGATAGAAATAAAATCATTGCTTGCTTCCCAGGATTCACCACAAAGGGACATAAGAGAACATTCTGGGGTGATGGAAATATTCTGTATCTAGATAGGGCGTGGGTTACACAGATTTATGCATTTCTCAAAACTGATCCAACTAAATAGTTAATACTGTGCATTTCACTGTATGTACATTATCTCAACTTAAAAACAAAAGAAACAAAAAGGTCAGTATTTTCCTCCCCAGTAGTAACCAAATAGAAAATAAACTATTAACAATAACAAAAATTATAAAATAATTTAGAAATTAACCTAAGAAAAATAATACACAACTCTTATAGAGAAAAATTTAACTCTGCTAATAACCATAAAATGAAGAGAAAAGTAAATAAAAATAAATAGGGTAAATAGGAGTGACACTGAAGATAACAAAGAATAATGATGTAAAATGGAACAAAAAAGTGGACCCATGCAGAATGTGGCATAAACTGAGTATGATCAATCCAATCCTAAGCATCTGATGTCTCTAGAAGAAAAAAAGAGTCATGTTTTTATTTTTTTTAATTTGTCAAGCCCTTTAAAGTATAAACCTAATTTTTACAAATAAAGAAACTAAAGCTCAGAAGTTAACCAGCCCAAAGTCACTTAACTTGTAAGTGCCAACCTAGATCTCTCTCTCCAAAGCCTATGATCTTTCCGTATTATTATGTTTTATATTTAGTATTCTCTGGTCAACAGATTAAACAATGGTGAGAAAACAACACTGATCCACTCACTCAAGAACTGATGATATTAGTCATGGTTAGTTCTTCTGAGTCTCTTGATATGCTGCTTCTGCTCACTACTTAAATTCTGCCGCTTCCAGGGTTCTCTTCTCAGTCTTTCCTTTACACTCTATGCATTTCTCAGGAGATTCTCATGGTTTTCAAAGGATGGCTACCAAAACTTTCATTTTCAGCACTGATTATCTTCCACTAACTGGTCCATTCCATAAAACCCTTCAATGATATCCTATATTAATGTGGAGAATGAATTAAGCTCATTTAAAAGCTGAATCTCTCTTCCTTCATGTTCCAAGATACCTCAAAAACAACAAATTCATGGGCCGGCCCCATGGCGCAGCAGTTAAGTGTGCACATTCTGCTTCAGCAGCCCGGGGTTCACCGGTTCGGACCCCGGGTACGCACGTGGCACAGCTTGGCAAAAGCCATGCTATGGTAGGTGTCCCACATATAAACTAGAGGAAGATGGGCATGAATGTTAGCTCAGGGCCAGTCCTCCTCAGCAAAAAGAGGACTGGCAGCAGTCAGAGCAGGGCTAATCTTCCTCAAAAAAAACCAAAAACCAAAAACAACAAATTCAAACTTGAACACAGTATCTTCCCCTTCCAAATCTCCTCTCCCGATTGATCTCACCACGTGGTACTGCTTATCTACTCAGTCCTCAAGTGAGAAACCCGAAAAACATCTGTACTACTCCTTTTCCTCCACCCTCTTGCCACCATCTCTATTTTACCTGAAATTTCTACAATCTATTTCTCCACCCCTGTCATGACTGCCTTAGCTCAAGCCCTCATCTCTAACCTAGAGCAACCTCCTAACAGAGGTCCCTAATTCCAGTCCTGCTACCTCTGCAAATCAATCCTTCACATCACCGCCAAAAACGTAACACTAAATTGTCAGACTACCATTCCCCTGCTTAAGACCTTTTATAGACTCTACACGACAAAATTCACGTTTCCTTGCATGATACTTAAAAATCTCTAAAATTCTTCTTGGCTTAAGTCTTCAGCTTCCTATTTCCTGCCACTCCCTGCCTCCCACTTTATGCTTCAGGGATACAGAGCTACTTGTACCTGTTCCTTAAACACATACCGTGCTGTCTCATGCTTCTATGTCTCTGGCCCATGCCCTCTTCCAAGAATGTTCTGCCCCTGCTCTCACTCCACACCATTCAAAACCTGACTAAATTCTTATCATTCTTCTTTTCTTTGGGGGTAGGAACTATTAGGGACTAGGAGACTTTCCTGATTTCCACTAGCTCGGGTTTGGTAGCCTTCCTCTAAATTCCCACAGCCCTCAGGTATATCTATCTGAGCACTAACTACAACTCTGAATTGAAAGTAACTATTTATATTTCTGTTTCTCACACAACATTGAGGACCTCGAGGGCAGAGAATTACTGCCCTGTTCTCAGCATAGTGATCTACAGAGCTCTTCCTTTGACTATGGATTGGAACAGCTTTAAATAAGAGCTTAGAAAAGAGAGAGCCCAGTAATCAAAGACTTTATAGTAAAAGAAAGAACTGAACTGGCAATGAAAAAATGCTTCTTAAATGTAAGTAAAAATCTAATCCCTAGTACAGAAACATAGTGCCAGCCATTCAATTAGGGCAGTGTGTTTAGAGTAAGGCCCTGCCCACAACCCCCTTAAACAAAAAGGTATTCCAGGAGAGCTATCTACACGAAACATGGAGGTGTGCAAGTAGAACTTATCTTTCAGGTAACAGTGAAAATTATAGTTTTTTGAACATTACTGCCTGGAAATCTGAAAAAAAATAACAGATATTCTACAGCACTGAGAGACTTGTGGGAAATGGGTGAATAATATGGAAGCCACTTTGGTCAAAAACTGGCCAAACAAGACCAAAAGATCACTGGGTCTCCAGTGCCTTTGCTTACTAAGCACAGTACTTTCTTCCAATCACAATGTATTAAAAGACTCATATTCTTAATTTATTATTAGCTTGGGGGTTCTTTTAAGATTGTTTCTCTTCTGCTAGTTCCATTTGCTGGTACGTAAGAGGTCATCCCGTGCCCCTTTCTTCTCCCACTTTTCATTCTATTTGGTTGCCTCACCAGTCCCCAACCAAATCACATGGAACTGTAGAGCTTGGCTGAAAAAAACTAGGTTCTAGTGTTTGCTTCTAATCAAACGCTTGAATTTCAAAAGTTCTCATCTTTAATCTTTATTCTCATGTAGGACTCACCTTAAATTCTCTTAGCTTAAGTATTCCACATAACAAAATCTATTAGAGGACTATTTCACTAAATTGGCCTATAAATTCACGGATCCAACGTGGGGAAGTGCTTATTAGACAATGTGGTATTTTGGTTTTTATATCTTAACATGCCCTTAGAAATTCAGCCAATACAATTTGTCCTCAAAGCTGCCGGAAATAATTATATACTAAACTTACTCAACAACGGTATACTTTAAGAAATTGCATAAGATGCATTTAGCCTATAAAACTCAAACCACAATACCTTTGCTACCTTAATTTTCAATTCAAAACTACAAAGACAGTACCCAAATAAATTACTTCCAGGCTAACAGGTCAGCCATGCTACAACAGAAAGCCTATCTAAGGAACAGTGGAAAATAAAGCTACAAAGGTAGGTTTGGGCCAGACTTTAGGCCTTTAACACGAGGGTTTAAATTCTTACCCTTCAGGCAAAAGGGAGCCTTTGAAAGATGTTTTAGCAAGGGACTGGCATAATCACAGTTGTGTTAGTGCGATAAATCTAGTGGCACTGTGTAAAATAGGGTGAAGCACACAAGAAAAAGGTTACTCTAGTCTCTTCTATCTCTCTGGCTGCCAAACAAATGTGTGAGAACTCACACCTACCAGCTCTCCAAATATCTTCTATTTCCACTCCCAAAAGCTTATCAATCACTTCCCTCTTTTGAAAACAAGGCCCTTTTCTCAGTTTTCAAGCTTTTCAGCCTTATCTGAGACATTTTATATTGCTGACCATGTAAATTACCTCTTTCCCATCTCTCACTTCAAACTAGTTTCTTCCTTCCCTTCAGAGCTTTACTTTGCTTGGCACCTTTCTTTACTCTAAGGCTCTGCAGAAGCTCCATGTTCAATCAAATTTTCTGTTTCAAAAATGATCCCCTCTGAGGATAACTCCAGCCCAAATCTTACCTGCACCGAAGTCTGCATTTTTAAGTGCATACATAATGTCTCCACTTAGATAATCCCCTCACCTCAACTAACTGCTCCATCTCCTTTCAAACCCTTTGTAACTCTTCCATTTCTTTTCGAACACCTCCAATTCTTCTAGTTGACCAAGTTAAATAAAAAGTTAACTTTTCTTCTCTTTTTGAACTTTACTTCACAGACTCATAATTTTAATTTATTTATTATTTTGAGGAAGATTAGCCCTGAGCTAACTACTGCCAATCCTCCTCTATTTGCTGAGGAAGCCTGGCCCTGAGCTAACATCTGTGCCCATCTTCCTCTACTTTATACGTGGGACACCTACCATAGCATGGCGTGCCAAGCGGTGCCATGTCTGCACCTGGAATCCGAACTGGCGAACCCTGGGCCACCAGCGCCAAACGTGCGAACTTAACGGCTGTGCCACCAGGCCGGCCCCTCACAGGCTCGTAATTTTTAGATCCTAGAATTTATTCTCTTCACCACAACAGGATCTAAGAAGGCAGCCACTTTGTTTTGTCAACCAGAATCCTGCACAGAACGCAGCATACAGAAACCTGAATATCTCTTGACTTTGAGATGAATGACAGAAAGATGGTGTTGAAGAACAAGATCTGGTGAGAGGCAATCTAAAACCCAGTTGTTTTGAATTCTAGCCCACTGCTATTTCTACTACATGGCATTGCTAGCTTGCCAATCTATCACCAAACCAGATCATTTACGTCCTCAAAATCTCTGCACAATGTACCCTCTTCATCTCTACTGCCACGTTAAGTCCTTGTTATGACAAACCTCCATAACTCCAATTGCTTTCTATTTAGTATTCATCCCTCCAAGTCTCTTTCTTGTAAGATACATCTAGCACAATGATCACAAAATAACATTCTCGAAAGACCACTTCTCTTGCTAGATCTTTATTGTCTAACTCCGTTTCTTAGCTTGAAAAATCCCTCACAATCTCCAAAATACAGCTTTTACTTTCTACCCAGGCTTGCCTGCTTACTATCATTCCCACCTATATCAAGTACATTACCTCTTTCACTCATAAGTCTTTTTCTCTTTGACAATTAAGTACTCTCTGTCCACTACACACACACACACACCAGGAGAAAGCCACTATTCCTATTAGCAGCACCAGTACATCTTATTTCAGTTCATGAAGTACCTGCATTCTACAGAAGCAAAGTTTATGAACCACACATCATTCCCCTTAAACCCAAGTCAAGTTTTCCCAGACAACTCCAGTGTAATTTTTCCCTTCTTTAAACACTTAACAAACACAATTCAGCTTTTTGTATTGTTCAAATCAAATTAATGTTCAAATCAGATATCTCAGAATGTTAAAAGTAAATAAAATCGGGGCTGGCCCCGTGGCATAGTGGTTAAATTCGCAGGCTCCGCTTCGGTGGCCCAAGGTTCACAGGTTCGGATCCCAGGTGCAGACAGAGCACTGCGTGTCAGGCCACGCTGTGGCAGCATCCCACATAAAACAGAGGAAGATGGGCAGAGATGTTAGCTCAGCAACAATCTTCCCCCCAAAAAGAAAAAAATACAAAAAAAATCTCAGAATTCATCTAATCTAGTAGTATCGACTAGAATACACAGAATAATATTCCAAATTTACTAAGACAAAATCTCCAAGGTAAGAGTCGTAGGCATGTATATCTTTTTTAAAGCTTCAAGAATAATTCTAATGTCCATTCCTTCTTGAGCCAATTGCAGTCAGCCCCATTTTCAGATAAGAAAACTGACACACAAAGAAAAGGTGAAGAAACTTGCCTAAGGCCACCTACCGCCTATGGGCAGCATAGAGCAGCAGTTAAAGAGAACAGGCTCAGCCTACTTAGGTTCTGGTTCCTTGCTTTAGTAGGTGTGAGAAGTTGGGCAAGTGGGTTAAATTTCTTTTTGCCTCACTTTCTTCATCTTTAAAATGGGGGTGTCTGTCTCAAAAGAGCTGTAATGAAGCTAAAATGAGTTAGTGTTATGTAAATCACTTAGAACAGAAATAAGCACCCACTAAATGTCCACTAATAATAATGTAAAGAAAGTATCACAACCGAGCTCTAATTTAATTTTATGCCCTTTCTACCACACTAGTACCTATATTTTAACAACGAACTGAGGGCAGAGCTCAAGTCTCCTGCTTCTTCAGTATCCCCCACCACACCACTGCTGGTAATCAAAGAATATTTTGAACAAATTTATGGATTCCTATTTCTGAACGCTGATGCCTCGGCCATCCTACTTTTATCAATGTACCCAGAGTAAATGAATAATAAGAACTTAAATGAGCAAGGCATTGGGTTAAGCACTTTACATATTTTCTCCTGTCAGATTACAAATACTCTATAACAAGAAATACAAAATTAGCTTATAACCCATGAGCCATGTTACTGCTACAAAACATTATGTAACAAAGCTAGGTGTTACTTTATGTAAAATATAAAATAATTTTAACTAGTGATTCATTACAAAAACAAAGTTCTAAAATAAAAAAATCTGCATTTATGAAACAAGTTTATCCCAAGGGATTAACATTCTTTACGGCAAATATTCAAAAGCAATTTCCAGTTTCCTTACGCCATGTACAATTTTATTTTTTGAAACTACTTTAAAACATGGCCTTGAAAGACAAAACAGGTAACATACAATTGGCACTAAAGTACAATCTGCAACGCATACATATTATATTTCAAATAGAGAGTATTCTGTTTCTTTCTAGTTATGTATAAACTAATAAACAAAAGTATTTTTTTATATATACAAATATTTCTAACTAAAGATGGCTTGAGAGAAGAATAAAGCACTTAATTTTTTAATAAATTTCTCCCTTGCCTTTCGTTATTAGCACTAGAATGTTAGCTATACATATCGACTGACTTCTCTATTCACATTGTTGAGAAAAGTGAAAGAATTTTAGGAGTTCATGAACAACTGAAAAATGAAACAAACAATGCCCAAAGGTAAGTTAGGCGCTGCTATCTTTTGTATTTTTCGTTGCCTGCCAAATCTACTACCTGCATTCATTCCAATATATCCTCAAATGTTTAATAATCTAAAGAAGTTATTATGAAACACACCCAGCTCTTTTAAAAATAATTCAAGTCTATTACAAATAAATTATTTGCCATTTTTTATTGGACGCAAGCGTTCGAGTTTTACACAAAGACACCGGACCTTCCCATCATGGTTTCTTTCACAGTCTTTTTCCTATTTAGGCAATCTGGCTTCATCTAACTTGTCTGAAGGAGTCTGACACTGTTCTTAACAACCCAATACATCTTCTAAGTACCAGACACTTTCTTTGGAATGTACACCCCAGAGCAAAGATAAACTTTTCTTGCCAAAGTTTTTCACATTAAGTTGCACAAGAAAGATTATTTTTTTATTGAGATATAAATGGCATATAACATTACATTAGTTTCAGGTGTAAAAGATGATTCAATATTTCTATATACTGCAATATGATCACTACAATAAGTCTAGTTACCATCTATCACCACATAGTTACAATTATTTTTTCTTGTGATGGGAACTTTTAAAATCTGCTCTTCTAGCAACTTTCAAATATATAATACAGTATTATCAACTACAGTCACCATGCTGAACGTTATATTCCCAGGACAAGAAAGACCATTTAAAAAAAAGTCATCAGATGATCTGGAGAAGAGTGGTTATTTTATTATTTTATTTATTTTGATTATTTATTATTATATTCAGAAAAGAAATTGATTTAGAGTCTTAAAAAAGTTATAGAAATAAGGGAAAAAATTTTTCCAGATGAAAGATAGTTAGGATTTTCAAGAATATTTCTAATCATTATCTCAAAAAGGAAAAAACTGCTTATATATTTTTCCAGTTTCTTATTTTTCTGCTCACTCATGCCTATCAACAAATGAGCAAGAAACCAGCAAAATTATCAAAGACAAAGCAAAACAAAGGTACAAAGAGAAAATCACAAACCAAGAAATAAACCTCTTAAGTCACTGAAAACTGGGTGACATACTCAGAAAAATTACTACTAAGATTAAAAAGAGCCAACAAAACAGATCATCTTGATTTAGACATTTATCAACTCTCTCCTCTGGTGACTTAAGGCTCACTGCCTCCAAAGTCTGTCCCTTATGATCCACTCTAATCCCCATAGTGATCTAATTAAAAGATCAATCTGACCTCACTCTCCTGTTCTCCTGTTTAAACTACTTCACTGGCTCATCCTCTCAGTCATGTTAAAATCAGAGTTCATCTGCACAATAATCAAGTCCCTTCAAAATGTGGCTTAGCCTCCCTTCCCATCTCTCCCCACTTATATCCTAGATAAGCCACCAGGAATCTTTCTTTGACCTGAAAGAAAATTCTCCCATCTTGAACTATCCATCCTGCAAACCATTTTATGATTGAGAACTGAAGCTCACAGAATAACTTGTCCAAGGACATACAGCTAGGGACAGAACCATAACCAGAACACAAGTTCTTCCCTTGGTGTTGCTAAAGACCTTTCTAACTACCTCCATTATATCTGTCAAATGTATGAGAATAGTTTCAATATCAGGCTCTTCTCGTTAGCTCCAAATACGAGCTTCTCGAAGATGATCCTTTTGGGTTTCAGGAAGAATAGATTTTTATTAGCGTTAAAAAAATCAAACCACTCTGGTGGGGGATGTGGTAATGCAGGAGGCTATGCATGTGTGGGGGCAGACAGTATATGGGAAATCTCTGTACTTCCTGCTCAATTTTGCTGTGAACCTAAAACTACTCTAAAAAATAAAGTCTATTTTTAAAAAATTAATTAAGCTTTACTAAGATTAATATAGGGATTCATACTTGGCGTGAAGGTCAGCTGGTCAGTCATACATCAAAAACAGCAGGGACTATGTAGTCAGAAACCTGAGGAAAGAGCGGAAGTTCCACAAACAGTGGGGTTTGCTTCCAGCACACTCTCATTCACTGCAGTTCACCTGTGCCCAATTAAGTAGATTTAGGGATTATGTATATTATTTAGTTTTAAGTAAATCGACTCTCAGGACAAGGAGGAGTCCTGCAAAGATAACTATGCAAGCACAAGCCAACAAGAAAATGGCAGGGTATAGAATCCCAACTAGTACAAGCTATCCTTCATCCACATTCTGATATAAAATAATCTAGTCAGTGAATCACACAGCTCTCACCAAAAATTATTTCTTTAATGAGAGAAAAAAGGTACTGTTAACAGAAAATATTAGGTTATTTTCTTTCTCATCTTCCTTAAACATCTAATTTGTGTAATTTATTACGTATACAATATATTATTAGTATACTAACATACTAATATCATATTGTATGTGCATAACTTGTATATAACTTATAAACAGGCACATATTAAAGGTGCATGCACAAGGCTTTACTGATTGGGGGATACACTACAAAAATTTTGAGTACCTACTGCTTAAGGCACAGACCAAGTCTATTTCCTCTTTAGGTGATGATCAATGTTCCTAGTTTGCCAGGGCTAAGGGGACTATGTTAGGCTGCATGATGGCCCCCAGAAATGTCTGAGTCCTAATCCCTGAATACGTTACCTTACATGGTAAAAAGGTCTTTGCAGATGTGAGTAAATTAAGGATTTTGAGACGGGGAGATAATCCTGGATTGTCTGGGGCGGGGGGTGGGGGGGGGTGGCCAATATAATCACAAGAGTTTTCGTAAAAGGAGGCAGGGGGATCAGAGCCATTAGTACATGGGAGGACTGAAACAAGACATTAGAATGATGCGAGGAAGGAACCACAGAATGCAGTCAGCCCCTAGAAACTGAAAAAGTCAAGGAACAGATTCTTCCCCTCAGAGCCTCAAGAAGAAACTAGTCCTGCTGATGCCTTGACTTTAGCCCAGTTAAGACTTATTTTGGACTTCTGACTGCCAGAACTGTAAGACAATAAATGTGTATTGTTTAAGCCACTAAATTTTTGGTAACTTGTTACATCAGCAATAGGAAACTAATACAGGTGATTCCTAGGACATGGGGTTTCACCACTAAAATCAGGATAAGTTGGTCACCCTAGTTTTAGGTTTTCAATGCCCCTAACAACATCTGGTACACAATATGCAAGAGAAAAATCTTTGTTAAATGATTTTATGATGAAATATTTACATAATACACCTTTACTGTTTTACAAAGATCTGTCATATGTATATCTCATTTCATCCTATCAACTCTGTGAGGTATGAAAGAATTGGTTTTTCCCACTTTTAGAATATAAGAATTAAGGTTCAAAGAAATTACATAACATGTCCAACGACGAATATCTAGTAGCTGATGGAGCCATATCTACAATACAGGCCTTTTGATCCATAGTCAAAAGATCATGGCGAGCAGGAGCCTATGCTACGAATCAGGTTGCCTAGGTTCAATCCAAACTCTAAAACTTAACAGCTGCTGAACCTTAGCCAAGTTACTTAACTTCTTTACTTCCTCGACTATAAAACGCAAAATGAGGTTAACAATAATACAGTCATCTGTCGCTTAACGACAGGATACGTTCTGAGGATGTCTTAACCGATTTCGTCGTTGTGCAAACATCACATAGTGTACTTACTCAAACCTAGATGGTATAGCCTAATAAAATTAGTACCATATAGTAAGCATAAGATTCATACCACTAATAAGATTGGGACCACCATCATACATTCGGTCCATCATTGACCGAAACGTCATTATGTGGCACATGACTGTACTTATCTCACATCTCATAGGGTTGTTGTGACGATTAAAAGTGCTAAAATGTGTAAAGTACACAGCACAGGCTTAACACAGAGATAGCTGACAGTAAATATTAGCTATCATTATTACTCTGTGTTATAACTATAGTATATTTATGCCTAAAATACTCTGTACTACTTGATAAAGAATCACACAAAGTTTGCAAAAGGAAAAAACAGCAACCAGAATGAATAATAGGAGGGCTTTTTTATGAAAATAATCTCAAGTTAGGACTCTAGGCTGGAAAAACAAAAGGAGAGGGGAGACATAAGATCTATAAAAGTGTGACAGCATAAATAAGGTGATAACAAAACAAAGTAATATCGGTAGGAGGCAGGGGCGGAAACTTAAAAACCAAAGTATTGTAGTATAAGCATATAGCACTCATAAATCTACACAATGGTACAGCTTAAAAAAGAAATGGATCACAAAATCTGGGGACAATTTATGAATGACAAAGACGACACAAATGGCTACTACCAAGAGCTTATCAACGCTCTTCAAAAACCTTCTGTCTAACCCTACAATGGCTTTAGGTACCCATACTGGTTAAGTGGGAATGGAGACATTGGGAAATGACCTAACAGACCAGATTGTAGCAAGAGTTAGACCCTGTGCCAATCACAACCACACACCACTCCTCTTCCCCAATATCACCATCACCCTTCCAAAAAACTCTCAAGCCTAAATATCTTATTTTACTGCCTTTTAATGGCTTCAGTAAAGAATAATTAAAATGTCTCAAATTGGCAGTCGAAACAAATCTCAAAATATACTAATCCAATTGTTTCTTAAGCTAAAATTCCTTAAACTTTTCACACTCTTTACTTAAACCCTCAACATCCATTTTTCACAAATGGAGTCAACAAACTTTACAGACCTTTATAACTATTTTCAATACTAGCCTGACTGATTTTCTCCCTAGTAGGTCACGATCTACTAACTATTGCCAATGAATAAAGGTGAGGAACCATATTGAGATTAGCTTAGGCAAAAGATAGCCAGAAATCACACAAAGTAATAGAAGCATGGTTAATTTAAATCCACAAATGATTTTAAGAACCACATTGTAATGTCTGATTTCATCTCTCCCATCAAATTAAAACACCAAAAAAATCACGTTTAAGGGTACAGACTTGCAACTAGTAGATAAATAAGTCTGGAGAGCTAATGCACAAAATAGTGAAAATAGACAACAATATTGTATGATAATCATTAAACTTGCTAAAAGACTAGATCTTAATTATTCCCATCACAAAAAGAAATGATAATTATCTGACATGACAGAGATGCTAACTATCGATACAACAGCAATCATACCGCAATAAATAAATGTGTCAAATCAACATGTTGTACACCTGCAGTTTACACAATGTTATACGTTAAATACATATTTCAAAAAAAAATCCAAGATATTCGTATGTTTTAAACTTGAATGAAAAGTGTAACCTCTTTGCCCTATCAGCCATTTCAGGAAGTGCCAATGAAGAATGACATGGTCTAAAGATGAGCAAGATCAAGGCGAAAGGGGAAAGAAAAGAAGATGTACAATCTACACAAACAACTAGGCAGCCCCAAGAAAGAGGCAGATATGAATACAAGGTTTCAGTACCTCAGCTACAAATTTAAATTTAAAATGAGGCGCATGCACTCCTCTCCTACACGCACTTCTTGGTGTCCGACATGACACTGAAAAGCAGAAAGTGGGGGATGATGTTGCTCTTATTAAAAGGGTTTGGAATGAAAGACAAGAGGCCAAATTTCTTGTTCTCTAAAACTTCTATCAGCCTTCCAATCAAAATTCCTCAGCCAAGTAAGTGTTTTCTTTTCCTCTTATTCACATATTATCTTATGTGAGCAACAACGCTACAACTTCAGTGTCTTTGGAATCCATTAGTTGCCCATAAAAATGAAAATACTGTTGGTGTTTTGCAGAAGTAAGCTAAACAAGAAACTTAGTTTATCTAGATTTCAATATAACAAACAGCAAATCACTTTGGCTAAAGAAGTTATCTTTTCAGTCAGCAAATGTCACACATTCTAAAGAAATTCCCTGAGAGGGAAAAATGGCTTTTCCAAGTACAAAGATACCAATCCTTTGACTGACAAGTTCTCTTTGCTCCTCAAAAAAAACCCCCAAATGTGCCAGGGATTAAAACAGAAACTCCATAAACTTTAGAGACAAAGCCATCTTCTCACCTTCAAAATACAGGATTTCTCCTCCTATTACTAAAGGGGATTACCCAAGCCACACCAGCAGAAACTTCTGTACACACTACACCTAGGACTCTACTAAACTAACGCCTTCCCATCATCTAGCCCTTGAGAAAGTGCTCCATAACGCTCCCCAAAGTTTCCACCAACAGCAGCCCCATGAGCACTCGAGGCCAAAGACTGTGCGAGAACCGGCCAGGAGAACTACTGCTTGTACATTACTCTCACTCTCGTGACAACTCCCGCATTTCTACTCTCCTGTCGGGAACATGTCACAGGCGACCTGCTTTCTGCCCTACCACACTCTGAAAGCCAGGGGCTGGCAGTAACTGCCGAGCCACTTACCTAGCATCCACGTGCACACCACTCCCACAGCCCACCGCCTCCAGGGCCCGAGGGACTGAGTACAAAGGCATTCGGGCGGTCCCTTTCACCCAGGCACCTTTTCCCCCGACTTGGTCTCTGTAAACCCCGCAAACACCATGAAAATCACGGCACAAAGTGTCGCCAGGCCAGTCGGCGGGAGAGTCTCGGAGTGATGGGTCTGTCGCTTCACAAGGGCCTTGGAGACCCGCACCCCAAAAGCCAAGATGACTTGGGGGTGTGACCTGCGCCCCTCCCTCCCCGCTTCTCCCCTCCCGGGAAACTCCCCTGGTGTCGCAGCTACTTACCAGACCAGGGAGCAGAGAGAGAGGCAGGAGACCAGGGCCAAGGCCCGCCGGTACTTCTTCATCTTCTCCTCCTTCTTCCCCCTGCCAGAAGGCGGCACATCCTCCCGGCAGCCGCCACTGCCGAGGCCAAGATGGAGGAGCCGGAGCAGGAGCGCGAGGATGGGAACGAGAGTCCTACGGGCAGCGGGGCTAGTGGAGCGGATGCTCCGCGGCTCGCGTGCGGGCCGCCCTCTCCGAGGGGCCCACGGCGGCGCCGACACGGACGCTTCACAGGACTCCGGGCACTGCCGCTGCTGCCGCGGCCGCCGGCTCGTCCGCGCTCGCCTCCTCCAGCCGCCGCTGCCGCCACTGCCGCCCCATATCCCCCCCGCACGCCCTGGCTCTCGCTCCGTGCTGCCGGCGACCAACGGCCGCGGCGCACTCGCCTCTCAACAGCCAATCGCCGGCGGGGCCGCGACACCTCACACACCGCTGAGCTGGAAGGAGCCGCGTCACCCACGTCCCGCGGCGCTCGCGCCCCCACCAGCCTCCGCGCGGGCCACGCCCCCTCCGACGTCTCCAGCAGAGGAGCCGGAGGGAGGAGGGCACAAAGCTCTAGAGCCGGCGCTGCCACCGCCCCACCCACCTCAAGTCCCGCCCAGTTAGTAGCTCACGTTCAGGAAGTCGGAGAGGCGCCCCGTGACCCTCAGCCTTCTTGCTTACAACGGCCCGCCCCCTCGCCCGAGGAGCGCCGAGTCCGCGCAAGGCCCCTTGGGAGTTGTAGTTGCCACTCGGAAGCCTCCTGTCCCTTTCCCGGCGCCGCTTAGTGTATATCACAGTTTTGAGGGAGAGGTCTATAATTTCGCTTCTCAACACAAGACTGACCAGCTTTGGAACTGTTACATTCAGTTTTCCTCTTTTGAGCACAGTTCATGGGATAGCCTAGAATGACGGTGCGGAAAAAAGCTATGCAAATAAAATTTAAAATGCTTTTTCCGGGTATCAATCGGCCCGGCCCATCGAGCTAGGTGCTGATTGGTAGACGGAAAGGGGTGTGCCAAGATGTCCCGTCACCTGATTGGTTGAAGCGGAAAGTCTTTTGCTTCCTTTCCGCATCAGGGAGAATTTCGCCGCCCGACAGATTCCTTTGCTGGGGTCGGCTATGTAGGTCTGCGTTTTGGGGAATTCGTGCTTTGGATGCGCTGCGGCGGGCGGAAGGGGAAACTGCGGCTCCGGGTGGGGGAGCGTCAAGTCCTGGAGCTCACCGAAAGCGGGGAAGGCGGTCGCGTACGCGCCTATTGCTACGTTCTAGGGCAAGAAAGTGACTGCTTCTCAATGTTTAGTAACGAGCAGCGTGCACACCCCGGATTTTTATGCCACTGAGGCCCCTAAAGATCTCTCAAAAGCTAGTTTAGGGACACTCTGCCTGAAACGCCAAAATGCTTGACCATCTTGACGTAGCTCTCTCCTCTCAGATGGTGGAGAGTATAGGGAAAGAGACATTAGCTTCTGCTCAGAGAAGACGACGTTTGGTCTCTGGCCTAATGGGTTCCTTTGTCTGTCTGTGGAGATATATTCGTTTCAGACTCACGCTAAGAGGGAAGATAGTTACTACCAAAGCACATTTCTTTTCTTAGATAAGAAATATAAAAGTATAACTCAATGGTGTTTTTCCTTCCTTTCTCAGCTGTCGGGAGACTCAAAAGTATCTTCCCCAGGAAGCAGCCAGAAAAATGGCGGAATGGAGGCTCCAATTGTCTGTGCCGTAGAACATGGCATAATGTTTAGTGTAAAAGATGTTTGAAGCAGGTGTTAATTAAAGCACAGGCCACTCATTGCACATGCGGCCATGGGGGGGAAAACGCAGTAAAATGCCCATCTAACGCCTAATTTTGAGCCATGTAATTTCCTTATGAACCTTCTAAGTTGAGTTAGTTGTTAATTGTATTCCCGCGGAACTGAATGGTTTAACCCATTCTGAAATTCTTCATATAAGTCAACTGGATTTTAGAAAAATCCCACAAAGGATGATTGATTTTAGAGGAGTTTACCCTAAACTAATTTTTCTGGCAATAGTTAGATAACAGTTCCAATGATCGGTGGATGCCACTGAGTATATGACAATGAAATCCTTTCATCTCTGTTTCTCATTGCAGTAGGCAAGCATTTATCCCACCCAAGAGCAGTATCAAATGATTAATATGCAAGTTAAAACGGAGGTAGGGGCATAGAAGGATAGGGATTATTTGACATTCTTTACCGTATTGGGCACCCTGGTCTTTTCACTCCGAGAAGTAGGTTATTCAGGATAGGAAACAGGTGCTCCTCAGCTGTTCCTCAGTAGATCACAGCCACGGGGGTCCTATTAGAATACACGCTCTTCTCAAGCTTGGCAAGTTATCAGGGGCCCCCTCTATCTCCTCTCCTCCTCCACAAGCCCACCCACTGCTTTTCCACCAAGTCCCTGCAAATGATCTTTTGGAATATACAGCTAGTAGATGGAATTTTTGTTTTTCTTTCTTTCCTTGCTTCTTTCTTTCTTTCTTTCTTCCTTCCTTTTCCCTACAGTTGGGACTTTATCGGTACCCCCGTGGTAGGGTTTCCATTCACCTAATCATGATTTAATCATTAGCTTTCACTATTTCGATAAATAAATATCCTTTTCTCTTTTTGCTAGCTTCATTTCCATAATTTCATGTTAAGGTTTAAATTTTCATTCCTCTGAGCATTTTCGTTTTTCTCTTGGATACTTCATACTTTCAGTTCTCAACTACACTGTTGACTCCCAGGTCTATATCCTAACCTCTCTTCAAGTAGTTGCTGGGCATAACATTTAGATTTTCTACCATCACTTCACGTTTTACCTGCATAAAATAGAACTCATCTTCCCCATAAATTAACTGCTTCCCCTGACTTTCTATTTGTGTTAATTCTCCCTTGTTTTAAGACTTCAGATATTGAGAATAAGAGAATTTCCATGGAGCTGTCTTTGAAAAATTGATAGATGTTTTTCTATGTGGTTGTTAAATATAACAGGAAAAAAATTATACCTCAATAAATATAAGAAAATAAGAATTACATAAAATGAATTTAGTATAGGTAAATGTCAGCATACTTAAAAGTATAATGCATACCAAAGAATGGCAAGAGAATAGAAATATCAAAATGTGTATATAATCTTTAAGGTGCAGACTGAGTAAACACCATCTACCAATGCTTAGTTATGCTACAGTGGATTTCAACCAGGGACAGTTTTTCCCCTTGGGGAAAAAAATGGCAATGTCTGGAGACATTTTTGGTTGTCACAACTGAGGAAGTGCTACATCTAGTGGGTAGAGACCAGATGCTGTATACTACAATGCACAAGACTGTCCTCTACAACAAAAACTTATTTGGCCTGAAAAATCAAAAGAGCCAAGCTTGAGAAACAGAACCTCTCAATTCAATAAAATCTATAAAGCACTGACCGCATACGTGATAACTTATGTGCCCTGCAGATCCTTGGATTATTCAAGGGGTTACCAAGGACTAAATTGCATGATGAACATGAGTTCTCCCATTCCTAAAAGGTTAACTACACAGAAACTCAGGACAGCTCAAGACTCTCCCCCTGATAAGGATCAGATACTCATAAAGATCAAATACACTTATTTACTGATGGTGAAAGAGAACAAGCAGATCGCAGAAAAGGAGCCAACCCCTCTGGCCATCTCCTTTGTCCTTTATCTCATATATAAATCATCCTTAAGAGGCCCCAGAGAAGAAATATTTGTCTTATTTAAGTTTGTGGTATTTGATGGGCAAACCTTGACATATTTTGAATTAGTTGAAAAGTATCTGCCCCACTCAGTATTATAAAATGCTGAGAAACTATGTGTCTCAGAGAGGAACAGCTGAGGCTCAATGAAATTAGATGCTTCTAGTGTAAAAGCCAGTTAGGACAAAAGCTCCCTGGAAATCAGCAAATAAAGGTCAGGAATTGAGAAGAAACTAATAGAGAGACAATAACAGGGACCAAACCAGATGGAAAGAAGGATGAATGTGTCAATCAGCACTTACATGTTAACTACATATAGACTCAGTATACACAGAGCTTTCTTACTATTTGTTCCTACTCATTTTCTTCTGCTTCTTTGAGTATGTGTAAATATGTGCACAGAATAGCATACACCTGTTTTATTTACTTAGTTACTCCCTATCTGAAGAGAGCCTAAACTACTTTGACAAATCTACTTTAGCAGAACACTGATAATGTGGCCACTTCAGGAGGTAAAGGTAGAACTCAGAGAGAGATAAGAAAATAAACTGGGGCTGGCCCCATGGCCGAGTGGTTAAGTTCGCACGCTCTGCTTCAGCGGCCCAGGGTTTCACTGGTTTGGATCCTGGGCACGGACATGGCACTGCTCGGCAGGCCACGCTGAGGCAACATCCCACATGCCACAACTAGAAGGACCCAAAACTAGAATATACAACTAGGTACTGGGGGAATGTGGGGAGAAAAAGCAGAAAAAAAAAAAGGAAGATCGGCAACAGTTGTTAGCTCAGGTGCCAATCTGAAAAAAGAGAAAAGAAACTGCTTCTCTAGGACAGCCTGAGAACTCAGTCCCTTAGCAGATAGAAGAATCACAAACTATGATGTTGGCTTGCTCAGTTCTGTTTATACTGTAAATAATAAAAGATAAGATTTCCCTTTTTAAAAAATTCTACTTTATGATCCCAAACTTAATCTTCAATCCTTAGTTAACATATGCCTACTTTGAAGATAAATGAGTTTAGTAGGCTAGTAATGGAATCAGCCAGAAGAAGGATTACTCAGGAAGTGGGCAATGGAGAGGGAGAGATCAAAGATGGTTTCTAGGAAGGTGTGTGGTCGTTACATGAATAAGAAAGTCAGGAGTCACAGGTTTGTAGGGAAGATTAGTTTGGTTTTGGAAGCACAGTATTGAGCTCAAGGTTCTGGCAGAAGTATCTACCAAGCATTTACAAATACAAGTTTCCAAATAGGGAGAGAAAAGTAGCAACTGAAGACAACATATTAGGGGTTCTAACTGCTGTGCCCTTCACTACCTCCTGTACAATGCTCTCAGATGAAGCTTCCAGAAACATTACCTTCGTCTTGTCTTTGCTTTGATGCAAAAATCTCCAATAGATCTTAAATATTTGTGGAATAAAGTCTTGCCTCCTTGACCTGGCATTCGAAGCTTCTCATTATCCAACCTACTTAATGGTTCAAGACTTATCCCCCACTATTTCCTTTTCTGACTCAACGTTCATACCAGACCACACTGCTTGCCATCTCCTGAAACACCTGTGTTCTCAGTTCTTGTGATGTTCTGTCTCCCCAACTAGTGTACAAATTCCTTGTGCAAAGAAATCATGTGCTATAGATATAAAATGTAAAGTTTTTTTATTACAGGGGCCCAAGAAATAATTTTTTACTTAATGATTATTTCATTTGTCTAATGATACTGAATTACAATCTACCCTATAATTTAAATTCCTGGGAATAGCAAGCCCCGAGCATGGGAATGTTTTATGCAATTTGCTAGTCTAGAGCCCATAGCCACTAGCTCTTCCACTACAAATAGCCAAATTAGCTTTTTAGCATAACATTGTTTGACTTGTATGTGACTAGACTTTTCTGAGTTTAAATTACCCTGCATAACCTGGAGAAATAATGTGTTCAGCAAATACTTATTGAGCCTTCATGTATGAAAGGCACTGCAACAGATATTTGCCTCCGAGAAACTCAGTGTCCTGGTAGGTGTCTTATCCTTCTTCTGGACTGCATTCCTTTGGTAATCTGGTGATGCCCACAGACCACTTCTCAGAATGTTTATAAAGGTATAAAATAAAATAATTGGTTACAAAGGTAACCAATTATACTGAAATACAGTTATGGAAATGTTACAAAGCAGATTTGAGATGTAGTAATATATGTACTTTTTTATTAGCACATTAAATAACAAGCCTTAGTCTCAGGCCTAGTAACTTCAAAAATTCCCGGATAGTGATGAGTATGCAAGATATTTCAAGATACCCACAATATGCCTAATGTGATATGAAAAAAATGTGAAAAAAATATGAAAAAAAATTTCTGAGATTTCTATTAGTGAAAAAGTTATAGACATTGTTAGTACCACCAAGGTTAGTTACCTACATTCATGGTAAGAGAGAATTTTAAACTTTAGTAAGAGGTTAATGAAAATAAAGATGTAATTATTTTTCCATCCAAGTTCATCAACAAGTGTGCCAAACTTTAACTGCTAGACCATCAGGGCCAGCTCTAAAATATTTGTTTTAATCTGGGTTGCAATCAAAATAGAGTGAAAGCCATTGCACTATGGGAGATGAGATACATAAGACCTGGAATAAATGCCACAAATAACATAAACCGTGTGTGTCACCAGATTTTAGAGGAAAAGGAAATTACTTTTTTTCTTTTGAAGAAATTATCAGGGAAGACCTAAAGGCAGAGGCAGATTTGAGGTGAGCCTGGAAAGATGAGTAGGGTTTTCATAGATAGAGATGGGAGAGGAGAAACCACTTCAGGCATAGGGAACAATAAACCCTAGAATCTGATTTAAAATTATCTTAACACTCTTTATCATATGCCTTCTAATTTTGGTTTACCAGACACTTTTTTGGTATTCTATATTTGAAATAAACAGTGATAGTGAGCTCGAATCAAACAAAATAAACAAATATTTATTGAATACTCACATAAAATACTTCACTTTAGGTCATGTGATGACTTTAAAGCGGAGGCATTAGAGAAGCTATCTTCTTTGAAGCAGAGTATTCAAGAGCATTAAAATAACAAAATGTGGTACAAGTTCAAAGTGATCAAAGTCAGTTCAAGATAATTAAACTGGGTAAAGATGATGCAAAGATAACGCAGTTGAATGCATGCAATTACCTTTACTCACAAAATCCCATAAAACAACAGGACAGTTTTGTTTGTTGTTTTTTTACATAAAGCCACAAGGATGGAGAAATTAGGTGAGAGAACCAGAGAACAAAACTTTAAAGCTGGAAAGCATATAGGTAAGGAAATGACTTCCTAAAGTGATCGTGTGCTAGTCTTCCAAGGACTGTCCTGGTTTACCCCATTAATAGTTCTGGCATAATGAATAATGATACCAACTTTACTTTCAAATGTGTTCTGGCTGGAAAAATAAATAAGATAGTCATCCTCAAGACAGCAGACATGAGAAAATTGAACACTAGTTTAGCAATGGGAAATGGCAAAAATTGACCCAATTTGTGACACAGCATCTCCAAAGAGCTCATTCAGGAAATGACAGCACCAAGTGCCACTGTAAGCGAGGATAAAGGTGTGTTTGGTGGTGGTTGTAGTGGGTGGTGGTAGAGGGTTGCAAATTAAGAAATGGTCAGAGACCCTCCTCCACTCTACATGGCCAGATGACCGCCCCTCCTCTTTCCCCAGCAAAAGGCTCTAAATTTATTATGAGGGGAGGGTAAGGGTAAACCTAGACTAGGGAACACATAGCATAGTTTAAGGTAGGACTACCATGCAAAAGAGTGTTTTTTGTGACAATTGGTTGGCAAGATTTGAATAAGGACTGGTCATTAAATGATAAATTATTATTTTTTCTTAGATATGATAATACCATTGTGGTTATATAGGAAATGTCCTTATTTTGAGGAGATGTGCACTGAAATATTGAAGAGTGCAGTGTCATGATGATAGTACCTTACTTTCAAATGTTCAGAGAGAAAGAGAGAGAGAGCAAGAACAAATAGGCTATTAACTATTGTTGAGTTTAGATGGAGGGTATCCAGGTAGCCATTGTACTAGTCCTTCAACTTTCCTATTTGTTTAAACATTTATAATAGCAATCTGGGGGGATATGAACACATACTTGATGCTGAGACCCCAGCCATCTTCCTCTGCTGGCAGCCAGGCCCTCATTCTCTAGACAGGAGATTGGAAGAGTCTTCTCTGCGGAGTCTGACTATCCCAAGGGGAGAGACCTAAAAGATACTGAGACCTGAGTTTTCCCAACCAGTTCACTCTATAGGAAAGGTCATAGTCAAGTCTCAGCCATGTACTCAGGGTATCAATCAGCCTTTTGGTGCCCTACTTTTTAAAAGGAGTAGATAACTAATGATTACCAGGCATAACAAAATACTCTAACATGAAAGACAGCGACTAAAACAAACAGGGGGAAAGAAACAGCTTGGAGTAGAGTAAAAAGACCATGCAGCAAGAAGAAAACTTAAAAAAAGAAATTCTAACATTGCCAGATATTGTACGATAAAATAGGAGCAGGATACTATAAAAAAAGGAACCTCTCAAGAAAAACAAAAACAAAAGATCTCCTGTAAAGTAAAGCTATAAAAGCAGAAATAAAAAACTCAGTAGAAAAATGAGAGATAAAGTCAAAGAAATTGTCCAGAAAGTAGACAAAAGGACAAAGGAGTAATCCAGAAGGTCCAGTACGTCTACCATAGAAGGAGAAGAGAGAGGCAGAGTTGAGGAAATAGACAATTTTCAAGACATTTTGCCAGAGTTAAAGGTATGAGTTTCTAAATCAGAAGTGCCCTCGTCTACACGCCCAGCACAGAGGACAAAAATGACTGATGCTAAGGCACATCCTAGTGAAATCGGAAAACACTGGAGGCAAGAGAAGATCACAGATGTTTCAGAGACAGGAGAGAAAAATAGACCATGTACAAAAGGATCAGGAATCATAATAGTTTTAGACTTTTCCACATTTACACAGGAAGTTGAAAGGCAGTGGAACAATGTCTTCAAATCACTGAAGGCAGGTTGTTTCCAACCGTGAATTCTATGCTCAACCAAACCATCGATCAAGTGTCAGGAAGAATAAAGAAATTTTCAGACAGGCAAAACCTCAAAAAATTCACCTGCTGTGCACCATTTCTCATGAAAGGAGATTTTGCTCTACCAAAACAAGAGAGGAAACCAAAAAAGAAGACACTTGATACAGGGAACAGGAAATCCAACACAGAGGAAAGAGGTAAAGAGGATCCCAGGATGCTAGTGAAGGAAGAACCCAGCGTGGCCGCTGAGGGCAGCCACTGCAGGTTGGAGCAGGTCAGAAGGCACTGGGAGAGACCCCTGCAGGAAGAGGACATGGATAGAACATCTACTGCATCTGAGCAACTTGTGGGGAAATTTAGACAGTTGTGAAAAAATAGTTCAATTAGTGAAAAGCACTTAGAAAAGAAAAACAAAACAAAACACTTTAGAAAACAGAACTATGCAGGAAAGATTCGTCTGTGAATAGCATTTACGTGATCTCAATAACAAACAGTGAAAATTAACCAAAATTATGATATAACTACATCAAGAAGATGGGACGATTGGAAGGACTATACGTCTCTGCTAGGGGTTCTTGGTCAGGGAAAAGGAAAAAGCGAAATTTTCAGCTTCTATAGCCAAAAGTCAATCAATAATGCCTAAAACTTACAAAAACAAAAACGAAAAACAGCACATGCTATTTAGAACATAGAGGTAAATATCAAAGTAATTGACTATAAGAGGTGAAATCGGTTGTTTTTTAAATAGGGAGAAATAGAAGGAGGGCAGTAGAAAACTGCTATTTTTCATAACCTTGTTAGAATTATTTGATTCTTATGTGCATACATTGAGTTCAAAAAAATTTAAGTTGTTTTATCATGATGTTTGTGATTTGTGGCAAAATAAGTTCATATTTTTAAGGTTTTAATATTTTTTCCTTCCCCATTTGTCTGTACTGAACATATGGGACAAAGGAAACTATATACTGAGGTGTGTAGATTTTGCAGTCGTCCCATTCAGTTGCTAGACTTGAAAATCTGAAGAGAATGCAAGAAGCTAATAAAAAGTGGAGATGTGGGGCAAATGAACATTTTCCTGAGGATTATTTTTCTCTTTTAGAATATGAAAGTGTTCCTACAACTCTCCGAGTCTCCTTTCAGAACCACCTATCTAGGTTGAAAATGTACTTGTTTCCTTGTCTGAAATTTTCTCCTTCCTCTTGTTATTTGTATCTATTTTCAAACGATCTTTCTAATGACTCTATAAAGTGAAGCAATTACCTGGATAATTGAGGAAAACTGACTTTGCCTCAGTTATTCAGTCATTATGTTGGTTTGAAGGCGGAGTTGTGAAGATCGGTATATTGATCAAGCAATTTCTCCTCTTCGTTTTAGACAGGGAGATAACGTGATACTGAAGAGCATTGGCCTGTAAATTTTACAGGTTCTGCATGCGGTGATATTCAAAGTAAACTGGCATCCAAGAGCCTCTTCCATTTCCCTCCACTACACAACTTTCAGTTCCGTTACACTGAAGTAACTCAATTTAATTGAACTCGTTGGGAAAGTCTATTCCACAGGAAAGCATTAAACACTAATCATTTCACATCACCAAATAATTAATGAAGAGTAACAGCACTGCTTCTAGGGAAGGTTGAGAATACAGCATTTTCACAGAAACTTTTTGCACACTAGCTCAAAAGCCACTTTCTCCATAAAGTCTTTTGCTCTCGCTGAACCTTCTTTGCAATCCCTCCACTTGGTGAACATCCACAGTATGGATTATTACATTCTAACTTGCACTATAGTGAGTGTGTCCTTCACTGGAGGGATGGGAAGTGTATCTTATTTCATCTCTGTTTTCCTTACAGCACTTAGCCTTATCCTTGGCACAAAGGAGCCATACAATCAAGTCTATCTATGAGGATGCTAATGGTGATGACGAGGATGATCCATGAAGTAGGATACTTAAATTCCTTGACCATCTTCTATACACAGAATTAGAGCTTTTATCTGCATCCTTTCACTTCAAACTAAAAAAAATCCCAAAACTACAAGTGAGCAATACAATTCTCATTATATTACCGATGACATTTTAGAAACATTTGATCTTTACTGGGCTTCATTAGGACTGTCAGTAGTTATAGTCCAATCTTCCAAAATACAATTGAAGAGAAAAATTATACTCTGAGAAGTTTTCAAGGAAAAAAGTATTTTATTATTGAAGAACAAGGATGGAGAAGAAGGAGATTTTTGATCACGTAAGTAGAGTTTAAATTTGGAATCCTTTAAAATAATTTTGGTTAATTTTAAGCGTTGCATGTTTTTAACTTTACCTTTTTTCAGAACCTACTTAAAGGCTAAAAAGTTTAATGTGATGTATTTACCTTCACAATTGAAATTAACTGTATCTACTTTTCACTCAGAGACTCACATTTGCTGGAAATATCTTGATAGATGGACAGAATACTTTGAATTAATTTTTTTGGTATTTATTTGCAATGTTGCCAACATAGATTCAGTTAATTTGTGAAAGGTGCACAAAGCATCTAATTAGCTGTGCTTCTGTTTTTTCTTTTACTTGCACAAGCAGTGCTTTGGGTTTTCACTCCTCTTTGGTTAATTGCAATTTCTCCTAAATCTCAGTTTCCCAAATTTTCCTTATACTAGAATTCTCTGTAAAAGTATAATGTCCTAAACCCGCCCTGGAACCACAACATCAGAATCTCCCGGAGAAGGATGCTGAAATCTGTACTTAGTGGATGGCTTTCGTTGTCAGATACGTTTAGAAACACTGTTCTAAAACGCCATTCCCAGGCTGGTCCAGTGGCACAGCGGTTAAGTTTGCATGTTCTATTTCTCGACGGCCTGGGTTTCACCGGTTTGGATCCCGGGTGCGGACATGGCACTGCTTGGCACACCATGCTGTGGTAGGTGTCCCACATGTAAAGTAGAGGAAGATGGGCACAGATGTTAGCTCAGGGCCAGGCTTCCTCAGCAAAAAAGAGGAGGACTGGCAGTAGTTAGCTCAGGGCTAATCTTCCTCAAAAAAAAATTAAAAACATAAGACGCCCTTCCCTAGGCTCATTGAGCCATTATTTTCATAAGACTAAATAAAACATCTCCCTTGTACTGTACTAAAAGTGTGGCTGCGGGGAACCTCGGTAAGCATCATTTCTACCCTGAGTTCATGCAGTGTTTCAGTTGTACCACCACTCTGTTTAATCGACAACTAGTATTCTCATAGTAGAGTGAAAAAGTGGAATATATCATGTATACGCTTCTCCTTAGACTCCCTCACTCCAACAAGTAAACTCCCTGAGATCGGAGTCTCATTTATTATTTCACTTATGCACCTCACAGACCTAAAACAGGCACATAATAGGTGTAAAATACATATTTCTTGAGTGGAAATAAATCAAATGGTGTATTATCGACAAAGTGAAAGCCAATGATAATTATGTTGGCTTTGCCTTTTCTTTATGTTATTCTTGGAGAACATTATGTTTTCTTCTGCTTACCAAGATCCAGTTACTAATAAACCAAGATTTCCCACTTGGCAAAGATGAATGGAAGATGTTAGAGAAGGCCTTCCAGCAATCCTCCCTCCCTCATGTACTCGCATTCCTTCTTCCCTGCTCTTTTTCCAGGATCCCACTGTTGACTCTGTTTTGCCCTTCCACACCCAAGTAATGGCTTTAAATATGTATTTATAAATATAACCTAGAATGTAAACGTCAGTGATACAGGGAATTTTTCAGCAGAGCTCTCTGGTCTTGGTCAGAATATTAATAAAATAAACAGCAGCTCCCGGACTATAAACTGAACCATTTCTTTTTTTCTTTTTCTTTTTTTTTTTTTTTGAGGAAGATTAGCCCTGAGCTAATTACTGCCAGTCCTCCTCTTTTTGCTGAGGAAGCCTGGCCCTGAGCTAACATCTGTGCCTATCTTCCTCTAGTTTCTTTATATGTGGGACGCCTACCACAGCATGGTGTGCCAAGCGGCGCCATGTCCGCGCCTGGGATCTGAACCGGCGAACCCCCGGCCGCCGAGAAGCGGAACGTGCACACTTAACCACTGTGCCACCGGGCCAGCCCCCTGAACTATTTTAATGAGGAAGGTGGGAACTTTCTCAGTGGGAACGCAACTTGAAGCAAATACTTGATATCACTGAACTCAGGGCTCTCTCTGCCATCTAAAATAGCTCTGGGCTGAACATCTGTGGCTCCTCTGGCTTTTTCAGCAATAATTGGGTGCAACTGACTTAACTTCAGGAGAAAGTATGACAATGGCTGTGGTAGACGGTATTTTCCAAAACTCGTCACAGAAATTTGTCCAGTTCCACATGCTCTTCTGGAACCTTGTCATTCCTCCATTGAGAGGCAGAGTCTGTCTTCTCCCCATGAAACTAGAGTATGTGGGGGATGTGGGGAGGGTGCTTTGTGACTGCCTTGACAAATAGAACATGGCAAAAGTGAGGCTGTCTGATTTCTAAGGCTAAGTCGTAAAAAGAGGTAAGGATTCTGCCTGGCTCTCTCTCTTTCTTGGACACAACCTTAGAGCACTGCCTCCATGTTATCAGAAAGCTCAGGCAACTTGGAGAGGTCATGTGTAGGTATTCTGGCTGATAGCCTCAGCTCAGATTCTAGTCAACAGCCAGCAGCCACTGCCAGATGTCTGAGCCAATAAGCCATCAGATAATTCCAGCCTTCAGCTGTCAAGTCACCCCAATCTTCCAGCTGAGGGCCCAGACATTGTGGAGCAAAGACAAATCATCCCCTTGTGCCCTGTCCTTGTACTTGATCCACAGAATCCACGAGCATAATAAAGGATTGTTTTATACCACTAAGTTATGGAATAATAACTGAAGATAACTGGAACAATGGCTAATTTGATGAAAGGAACAGCACACGAAGGTTGCTTAACATACTGAACAAACTATTATTCGTGGAAGTTGCCCCCACATTTCTGTGAGAAAAATAATCTGATGGTCTATGATAAGCATGAGCTAGGAGAAAGAATCCTGTATTCTTACCAAAGATTTATGAGCGAAAGGTCAATAGGAAATCGATGCATGATTTTTTAAGGTTTTGTTAAATGTTATTTTTATTTTTTTAAAGTTTCATGAAAGTTAATTTGGAAAATACAAATACCAAGAAAACAATAATCCCATTGCTCAAAGTCAACTACAGTTAATAATATTTTTCTTTACTTCTTTTCTTTCCTTTCTCTAAGCATCTGTTTTTTAAACATAATTGAGATCACATTATTGATAAAACATTTTAATCCCACATATAGTCTTTTAATCCACTGCTTAGCTTAGTTCCTTCCATGAGAAGGGTCCTGTGCTGCTTTTTTCTGCCCAGCTGAAGCTCCTCCTCCTCTGGGCAGCCTTCCAGGACCACCCAACCCGCAGAGATGTCTACCTCAAGATCATAGCACTAATCACCAACACCACTTAGTTGCTATACAATCACATATTGCTTCATGACATTTTATGCATTTATCTTTGAATGTCTTTTCCATTATGCTTTATCTTCCTAACTAGATTGAAAGCAACTTCAGGATAGAGACCAGTATTTAATTTTTCTGTTCCCTACAACATCAAATAGATATGTGACAGATACTAAAGATTTGTTGAAGAAAAGATAGGAAGGAAGGAAGGAAAGAAGAGAGGAAAGTTTCATTTCTAGTACTTTTGATGTTGATTTCATAATTCTTTCATCTCAAGACCACATAGTTATTGATTATCATAAGTTTGATGTGTACGGCTATGAATATATATAAATAAGAATACAAATGAATATCTTTAGGATTTTATCTGGAAAAGGTATTGCAAGGTCTCCAATTTTTCTATTTCACAAATATGTCTTTATTATAGAAGCAAAATTGGGTATTCAAAATTGCTCTTGAATGTTCACATTTTGTTTACGGAGTATAGTATTATCACATTGTAACGGTATGTGTGTACATGATTAGAAAGCAAAGGTACTTGGGGGTTTTCTTTGAAGTGACAAAGGCCTCGGTGTACTTGCAGATGGCAAGATGAGATGGAGACAGTCCGCAACTGTTGTAATACCAAGTTAGAACTTTCAGGAAAAGACTGGAGAAGGGAAGGGGGAAGAATATAAACTATTCAATTTTCAGTTTTGGTCAAGAAGATACAGAAGGAGCCGAAAGCAGCAGCCCTTAGGAGGTTAAAAGCAATTTAGTGGACATTTTGGAGTTTTGGGTGTAGTGTGTGTGTGTGTGTGTGTGTGTGTGTGTGTGTGTGTAGTGGTCTCTCCAAGTTGAAAAAATGTTTTTATAATATTGAACTGGAGTTTGAGAAGTCTTGTGAGTTCCTAGCATCTATAAGACTGACAGTTACAGGATGAAGGCCAAAGTGGAGAGAGAGAGAGAATTAGCACAGCTATGAGAGAGGACCAGTGAAAATGGCTTCTGTAAGACATGTGATCAGGACCAGAAGGTGATAGCACATTTTCATCACTGCTCTCTGTTTACTCTCTCCGTATTCATCACCTCTTCTCCCCACTGTCTCAGGCAGGCTGACTGTTTGCCTTCAGCTTCTTTGCTAAGACACGCACACACACCACTTTTTTCAAAGCCTGCTAAATTGTATCAAGAGCATCATACCCAGTTTCAGTGCCAGTATGTTTCCATTACAGAGATGAACTCTTGCCTGACACAGAGTAAGAGCTATAGGCATTCAGAGGAGAAAGGGAGGGATGAAGCAAGCTGCAACACTCAAAGCAGGCAAAGGAAGAGATGAGCCTAGGTCTAAGCCTTAAAGGACAAATGTGTTTTCCCTGGCAGAGGGAGCATGTGACCCGTTATGTGCATGCCTGCCGTGTTTCAGGTATGGGATGGCACTTTCCAGGCAGTGGGAAGGGCATACAAGCTAAAGTACGGAGGCGTGCCTCATATAGTAAGGGAAAAGAAAGAGGTTCAATTTACCTTGAGAGAAGGCTATAGACATGTCAGGTGGTTGTAGGAGACGAGGCTGAAAAAGTAGCTTGGGGTAGATTACAGGCAGCCTTGAATGCCCCGTTAACCTCCCCTGACTAGTGCTGTTCCCCTCCTTGTCCAGGGACAGCATCCCTGGGTGGAGTTGTTCCTGTCTCCTTCCGGCAAGGAGTCCACACAGCTTCTCGGCCTTCATCTTGAAAGAAGCACCTAATGCAGCTCTCAAGTCTACAAGTCCAGCAGATGGTTACTGTGCTGGAGAAGAGCTAATTTGCCGAATAGATGAACTTCTAGAGAAGAAATCTTATCAGGTAACTAGGAAGTCCAAAGAACCTTCCTCCGAGGTCATCGGAACAATCAGATATTATTTCTTTGATCTTAATAGTCTCACAATGAAAAACTCGTCCAGATAAAAGGAAAGAGAGAGTGAAGGGAGGAGGGAGAATATGAACAAGGGACAGGGAGAGAGAAAAGGAGGAGATGGGGAGCTGGAGGAAAGGAGAAGAGGGAGTGAATAGGGAACATGGCAGGTCCTGCAGCCTTGTGTTCATCATGGTGACCCTCAGGAAGCTGTTTCTCTGTCCTCCTGCTTGTTCCAAGAAAACAATCTTTGAAAGCTTGACCTATAGTTGATGGAAGCCTCAAGAACAATGAAAGAGGTCCTCTTTTTCCTTTTTTGTGGCTTTTACTGGCAGCAATGAATGTGCAGTTTTTGATGTGACTTGTTTTTTTTAAAGAAAAGAGGGAGTTATTTAAAAATGTAAAAGCTGGAAGCTGAATAATGATAGGAGCAAAGAGCTGAAAATAATAACGCATCACAGGAAATAAGGCCTAGTTCCATGCCTTCCTGTTGCAATTGCTTAAGAAACTGAAAATGTCACAACCAGAGGCACTCACAACTAGAATATACAGCTATATACTGGGGGGCTTTGGGGAGAAGAAAAAAAAGAAGATTGGCAACAGATGTTAGCTCAGGTGCCAATCTTAAAAAAAAAAAAAAGAAACTGAAAATGCATAATCAGGAAGCAGCCCCTGGGTTCTTCCTTTTGTACCAGCAATGACTGAAGGGAGTTGGGACTAGAGAGAAATGGTTCTTGCTTAGCACACTTACTTTGTTCTTGGTATGTTTGTTTGAACATCCAGTGACCACCAGAGAGTTCATAAAAGACAGACAAACACCGTGCAATCATGCTGCGAAGGGCCACGGTCTTGTGAAATAAAATGTAAGGACAGGTATTCCAACTCCTGTAAATTGTCATTTATCAAGAGACCATGGGAGCCAAAAGGATGTATTCTAAAGACAGTGATGTCCCCAGGAAGGGAATACCCAAAAGTGAAATTAGCTTTATTATTAAGATGATGTGTTTAGGGATAATTGATTTTTGTTCCTTAATTATTCACTCGATAACTCTATTTTAATTTCAGGTAAAAATACCAGCATGTATCCATCCTATGTTTCCTAGGAGGACCTTTGTATTTACCAAAAGGACATTTCACATGAAGTTGGCAAATAGTGTATCTGTTGGGACAGGCTGTGCAGAAGGAGCACTTATCTTTAGGTGCCACGTGGCTACGTGACCCTCTGATATCGCCTGTGGGATATCGCTTCTTCCAAGACACAGCTGTCTTTGATCACATGCTACGCTGGTCTTTTGATGAGTAAATAAAATTCTGTGAATGGGGGGATAGCCCACACCTATACACCCTGTAGTTCTAATCTGCTGTGTTGCACTTTCCACACCTTTCTGCAACACAGTGAACTTGTTTGCACTACAAAAACCAAACACACACACACACACACAAAGACATGGGGAAGCACAGATGGTTTTATATCATGCCTCCTGACTACTCAAATTATGGCTTGCTCTATTCTCTGTTATTCCTATGCAAACTGCTTAATTTTTTGTTCATAAAATTAAAATTAGTGAAGAAAGAATATTTTTCCCCTCACCCCCACCCCATTGTTATTTAATATCTAAATGTTGACACCACTTGTTGACTCTGGTAAGATAGAGACAAGGGTCAGTGGAAGGAGCACAGGCTGTGGTATCAGAAAAAACCCAGACTACAATGCCAGAACCCCAGGCTCTTGCTCCGTGCTTATGATGCCTTCGATAAGGCTCTTCTTTTCTCTCTGTCTCTGTAAAATGAGAACAATGAGACTCCTCCAGAGGGGAAGTGAGACTCAAGTGAGCAGCTAGCAATGTGTTGGGCACAAAGGAGTCACCCATGAACATTAGTTGAATCAGTGAGTGGAAGAGAACACAAAATACTTGAAAAATATCCATTAGGACTATTTTTAGTCCTAAAAGCAGTTCTGCTAGTTGAGGAACGTGTTTTGTGTGTTGTACATATTAAGCTGGAGGATAGTAGTAAAGTTCCTTTTATTTTCTCAACAATAAAACAATGAATTATTGAGTTTTTCTCCATGAGTCTTTTCAGCATTCCAGGCTAAGATCTGCACACAGTAAATTAGACATAAGCATTATTCTTTAAGTCCAGCTTTCCTTCCTTCCATGTGTATGTATTTCCAAGAGCTCTGCCTATAACAATAATCCTTATGTTCTGCTTTACTTCTAAGCATTCAATACTTACTTTTCAAATTCCTTTTATTAATGAGGAGAAAAATATCCTGAAGCTGTGTGAAATATGCCAATTCCTTGAAAATATTTAAAGTTGAGAGATAAAAATTGGACCTATGCTCTCTATATTCTAGTGTGTCGAAAGGTCTATATTCTCAGTTCTGGGGAGGAAGGAAGTCCTCACTTTAAATGAACCGTGAAAGATGAAATGATAGCTCAAAGGCTTGTGTTGGCAGACCAGGTGGAGCTGAAGTTTCCTATTCTTTAGCTCATTCATTATGACTCTGCAGGTGGGGCCCTCTCTGAGATCGCCATGAACAACCCAGGGGAAGACAGGCCTGAGGCAAGCAACGGCTTGCTGGCCCAAGGTAAATTTGTTACGAGTATTTTCCTACTGCTTTATATGGAGAAGAGGGAAGCTAATTCTTGAGGATATACCCAGAAATATGAACTCCTAGTCGCATACTGCTATTGGTTTTAACACAAATGCTAGAATAATTTAGCACCGAGATTGGTAAAGAATATCTATTGCCAATTCTGACTCACGGAGACTATGCGTCCATTTTCTAATACCTCTGTGTTTCACTTTCCTCATCAGTAAAAGATCTGACTACATTTATGTAATAGATTTTTATTTGTTTCTGACCATCGCCCCTTCTTTCTTCTGGAAATAGTATTTTCTTCTTCTAGGGGAACTGAACTCCCCTACCTTGCACTTGGCCAAGTGGTCTGGATGGGAGCTGACCTCACCCTCCTGGACAGTGATTGGCCCTACATGTGTGCACATGCCCCGGGTTGGCACATTCTGAGCATTTCCCTGGGATTTTCAAATGGAGTTTGAGAGAAATGCCTTTTTTTCTTTCTGGTAAGGCAGGGATACAAATCCAATCCAGGGACTGCTTGTAGCCTTGATTAGGAGCGAATGAAGTCAGCGGCAGAGAGCAGAGATAAGGGGTAGAGGATCCTGTTGATATTCAAGCCCCGGTCTCCAGTTTTCCCAAGGCTGGCTCCATCCCTGTGCTTCCTGGGTTCTGGCCATGTGAGACAAGGCAATCTTCTTTCACCTAAGCTAGTACAAGTTGGGTTTCTGATCTAGAAATCAAAAGAATTCCAGTTTACATGCCCTACCTTTCCAGAGACAACCTGAAGAATATAATTCCTCAGATGAAAAGAGCAAAGTAAATATTTTACATGATAGACTACTGAAAGATAAATTGTTTCTCATCATTATAATCAGTTTCTAGAAAATAATTAGAAATGACAAGCTGTGCTGTTGCTGACTCTGCTTGACAGCGTGCATAACACATATGAAAAATAACTGAATATTTGTTAACAACTGACTTCCTCTGTGAAATCTAAGTGTTAAAGCTATTTCAAACAAAATTATTTCCTAATCATCAAACCCAGTGACCATTTTCTTCCTTCTCCTATGTCTCAAGTTAACTCATCCAGCTGTGTTTACAATCAGAACCCTTTCTGTTCCCTGGGAAATTTTATCCCATCACTTCCAAGTTTCCACCCATTAGGACTCATTTTTTTGTATCTTCAGCTTCCGTCTCCACTGCTTCTTTCCCACCTTCTCACATATATCTTTATATCTTCCCTGTCTTAATAAAAAGTTCCCTCAACCACATTCTCCTCATGAGATCCAGATAGAACTATTTTTTTCCTCTGAATCAAACCTAGAGTGAGAGGCACAATAACCTAACAGTCAAGAGTAGAACAGATCTGAGTTTGATTTTGAGCTTCATTAGTTCCAGATTGTCAGTAATGTAATGTAGTAATGGCATAAATTACTGTCCAGTCTGTTTCACAATTTGCTAATCTGTAAAATGGGGACAATAATAGTTCCTCCTTAATAGGGTCTCTGTAAGGAGATAATACGCACCAAGTGTTTAGTGGAATACTAGGCACACAGCTAAGCTCCCCAGTAAACATTGATTACCATCCTTCTTATTATAACCCTCTCTCCATTTATTTATGAGCTGCTTTTCTTCCTTAACATGCTACGTCCTGTCTTTTCTCCCCTCATTCTCTTCAGCTCATCAGTTCTAATCACTAAACCCAAGTCTTCTCAGTCGTTTGGCCTACTGGTTCACCATCTCCATGTTGAATCTCCTTCCTCCTTTGGCTTCCCTGTTTCTCTTCCTAGCTCTCTAAATCCTTCTCTATCTCTCGAACAGCTCCATTTTCTTCCTCAATGCAGGACGTACTGCTGTTAACTCACTGGCTCTCTTCTTCACCGGAGAGTAGGGCCACGTTGAAATTGGATCCAGAACCCAAGTGGTGATGGTGTGTGTTGAACAAAGAGAGGTTTGGACCACAGGGTTCTCACCAAGGTACGCAGGTTTTGTTTGGTGCCCAAAGATGCAGTGGAGTAAAGGGCTAAAAGGAGTTGTAGGAGAAGGTCAAGGACAAGTCTTCATCCATTCAACATTCACTGTCACCAGACTTAGTCTTGGGCCAAATTATAATTAGACACTATAAAAGAAGTTTTAAACGAACTTATTAACACATTGATCAAAAACTTGAGCTGCGTTTAGATGTTAGCTTTTTAAAATCTTTTATTGTGATTACCTTCAATTAGTAACATAATTGCTGCAAAGTGAAAACACAGCTTATTTGTTGAGACTGTGCCATGATCTGCCATTCCTCTTCCATTACAAATTCCCCTGAAGTTGCCCATCCATTTCTGTTATTTTCCAGTGTTCTCTCTAGAATTTTCTTTCTTTTCTATGTCTTACTGCAAACTTGATTATTCTCGAAACTTCAGATCTGAGAAAGTTTGAGAGTGAGATCCAAGATATGTCCACAGCAGGCAAGGAGCTCTATGATTCTGGGTGTTGTGTTGTTTCATTCTGTGGGAAATGAGGCCTAGTGCATCTTGTCAAGGGGTGAGAATAATTATTCAGTCTTTGTGTAAATGTGTCTTCTAAAGTTTCTGAATTAATCTTGAAGCTGGTATGATTCACTAATAAAGATCTCCCTTCCTCCATTGTCTGTCTTGTGAACCATTCCTCCCTGTGACCACTTCAAGGGGCCCCTCCACTGTGCAATTTTCCCTGAGAGCAGAGACTGTGTCTTTTTCATCTTTGAAGCTCTATGTCTTTCATGAGGTAGACACTTCATAAATGTTTGATGTTCTGGGCAGAAGCGGGGAAATATGCTCTAGCATTTCTGAAAAAACATGCTGCTGCTGTAACAAAGGCTAGTGACCCACTGAGACTCATGTTCAAGGGGATGGTGGGCAAATGAAACCACGTGATTGCCCTCCTCTTCCTCTCCCTTCACAGGGATTCACCAGAGGAAAGCAGTCTCTTTCATTTCCCTTCCTTCCCTCTGCACACACTCTCTGTGGACTGGGAGGTGAGAAGTGGACTGGTGATGCCGATTACTGGGTAAGGGGAACAGATGGTAACTACATTTTCAATTCTCCTTATCTCCTTTGATCATCTATACCACTCAGTGAAGTAGGTGATTAGATATAACCCCATTTCATAAGCAAAGTCTAAAGCTTAAAAAGGTCCAGAAAATTCCACAAGATTATTCTTAGTGGCTGTATGGTCAGGTCTCCAGACTCAAATCTAATCACATGAAATTCCCCCTGTCATAGATTTTTGAAGTGCCACCCTAAATAAGGTCAATATGTAACAATAACAATAGCTGTATTTTCCATTTACAAATGTAAAGCTACTTTCATATGTACTATCTACTCTCAATACAGGAATCAATCATCAAGATTCTATGCCACTAACTCTACCAGTCAGGAATCAATCTTTCTAATAAGTAGACACGCTTACCTGATGTATTCATTTTGCATCTCAGTAGTTGCTTTATAATTTTCCTAAAATTTTAGGTTAACTTGTTTTACTAAAATCAATGCATGTGTATCCAAACCCCACAGCAGCAATTTGGTCCTCCAAAGTAGGTAACCTCAGTGGTTGAATGTATTCTGATTTGAAATTAAACGAAATGACTTTTTTAATTGAAATATAATTTACATATAATATTGTGTACATTTAAGGTGTACAATTCGTTGATTTGATACGTTTATACTTTGCAATATGATTAACACCTTAGCATTAGCTAATACCTCTATCATGTCACATAATTATCATTTCTTTCTTTGTGGTGGGAACAATTAAGATCTAGTCTCTTAACAACTTTGAAGTTTAAAATACTGTACTGTTGTCTGTAACCGCTATGCTGTGCATTAGATCTCCAGGACTTACGTACTAGTTGCAAGTTTGTACCCTTAAACAATGTATTCCCAACTCTCCCCTGTACCCCCAGCCCGTGGTAACCACCAAATGACTTTTAAAGTAGGAATTCCACTAAACCATGAAGCAAAAATTCCACTCCAGTAGACTTAACCCCCTTGACAGTAGAGAAATTTCTTATTTATCTATATCCTTAACCCCCTAGCATTCCGCCTGGCATATACTACATATTCAATAAATGTTGAACGAATGAATGAATGATTTTAGACACGTTCTATAGAAGTTCATTCTCAGATCCACCTATCAACTGCCTAAGCAACTCCCAAGCTTGGGGTTTTATGATTTCCTGTCATCCTGGAACCCAAATGTAAGATCATTATAACTGAAGAAAGAAAATCTAAGGGAGATACAACAGCAAACTCAGGGGGTAACAGATTAGAGCATTGAGAAAGGATTCACCTCTAACAAAAACCATGTCACAAACACGCCGAGGCCCAGCTCTGACTAGAAAACATGTAATTTATCTAAAGCCACAGAGCATTAAGAGAAGCGACCTACCTTTAGAGAAGACTGGAAAGAGAAGACAAATACTATGACAATAAGTGTGCTCTGAGATTGCTGTGTATTTTCTGCTTGAGAAGAATTGGGCAGTTTCAGTTGGTACATCGCCTCTTATTTTACCCAAGCAGGAAAAATGACATTTTCATGAGTTGTGTTAGGATCTATTTGTACTTAATTTTGATGAAAGTCAATGTTAAAAAGGGGGCTTGGGACCCAGCCAAGATGAGAAATTCAAATTCCATGAAACTGACAAAGATATATTTCTCTGTTATGGGAGGAATTTCCCCAAAGAACAAGAAGAAACGATCTCTTATTGACTGCTCAAGAAGGAAGCTTACTGCCAGGTCCTTGAGGTCTGCCCTCTACAGAGAAGAAGCACTCCTTGAGAGACAAGGAGAACTCAGAGGAGTGGCAGATTCAAGTCTAGACTCTACCCTAATCAACTGGTGGCCGTGGATGGGTTAACCAGGGATGGCTGCATGATGTAGTGGTGAAAATCAGACTTACAGTCAGACAGACCTGTGTTCTAATCCTGACCCTGCCTCTTATTAACTATATAAAAGTAGACAAAGCCTTTCTAAGCCTCTTCTCCTCAGGTTTATTATTTCCACCAAAAATGATCTTTTCTTTCCTCCTACTCCAACAGAGAAACCACTTCAAACCTGTTATGAGTCCAGATCTGCTTCCCAAGCACCCTGCCTGGCTGAGAAGTTTAGTTTGTACTGGGGACCACTTGTTTATTGTGCAAATAAGGCCAAGCTATTTGCCCAAGGCCCTACCTCAGCAGAATTTTAAACTCTGTAATCCCTTTGTGGGAATTCCTGGGAGTAAATACAATTTATGTGTATCTATTTCATCATTGGCTGCTTGACCTGCTTTATATAGCTTTCTGTCTCAGTAACTCAGCCCAGTCCAACATATCTAATATATTCATAGCCAAGTTACAAAATATTCTCTTGCTGCTGTCCTTGACATATCTTTTTACTTCAGACTTAGCTGATTCTCTCAAATGAGTATCTAGGGCCAGGAAATATATACTGAGATTATCAGGACTCAGTTAAAGATAATGGCAATGGCAATTCATTGCCATTCATTCATTGATTTATCAAACACATTTTGAGCACCTACTAACAGCTACTTCATTCCAGTCACTGTGCTAGACACTGAGGATACAGAGATGAAAGGTCTGGCCTCTGCCTTTAGCTTGTGCTCGGCCCAGTGTGAGGCTGCATGATGTAGTGGTGAAAATCAGACTTATAGTCAGACAGACCTGTGTTCTAATCCTGACCCTACCTCTTATTAACCGTATAAACGTGGACAAAGCCTTTCTGAAATCGGGGGCAAACTTGCTTTAACTATACTCAGTTGTCTGTTTGCAAAAGTAGTTAGATACTGCATTACCAAATCCCACCCTTTAGATAACATCTCTGACACTTTGGTCACCATGGTAACAGGTGCTTATGTTTTTCTGAACTGAGAGTTCTGAACTGAGAGTTGACTCCTTGTCCAGTTCAGTCCAGTTAAGACCACCAACTCATCAACTGGGCCTGTGCAGATAGGTGACTGATAGGTGACCCTTTGACATCAGAGGGTCAAAAACTCTACTCTCAAATCATGCTAATGCCACCATTTTGTGAACATGCTTCCCATGAAGTTTGACTGTGCCTGCATAGATCATCAGCGACGTCACTCTTCCTTACCTCCAACAATCTATCCCCATACTTCAGACCATCCTGCCTCTCTATCCTATAAATATCATTAATCCCCGTTTTGGGGGAGGCAGACTTGAGATTTTTTTTTTCCCCCTTCTCCTCTCCCTTGTGAAAAAACTCTTTCTCTGCTGCAAACTCATTGTCTAGGTGATGGGTGTGTCATCTGGCAGGTAAAATGACCCTGGTTTGGTAACATTTCTAAGCTTCATTTTCCACATCTATATAATAGTCCTATTTCACAAGATCGGTGTGATAATTAATGACGTAAAGTATAGTACCTGGAATGTAGTAAGCACTCAATAGATAGCATCTATGTTATCATTGTCATCATCTTCCTGGAGACAGTCAAGTGAAACAATTGCAACATCACATGTCACGTACGAAGATAGGGAGAAGGTACTATGAGAGCATAGTCTGGGTTGGTGATGAGGAAAAAGACTTCTAACGGGAGAGGAATTGATACCAAGCTGAGCCCAGAAGGGTAAGTAGCATGAAGTCAGGCATGAGAAGGCATTCTAGGAAGACAGACTAAGAGCATCTACAAAAGCCTGGAGGCAAAAAACAGGCAGGCACTTTGAGAAAATCGCAAGTAGTTCAGCATGTCTGGATCTTGGAATATATATAGGGAACTGATGGGAGAGCTAGCGAGGAAGGGAGGGACCATGCTGTCATCCTTGCATTTGGCACAGGGCCTTGTACTGCTGGTCTTCTACCACTGCTCCTCCCATTGAAATACCAGGCGAGCGCATGGTTGTGGGGACCATTGCACTTGGCCTTAGGCTTTAAGGATATGTTTCTTTCAGTTTTCCATTTCTTCCTATGCCAATCATAAGGGAGGAACAGGGCTCTGATATGATCTTCAGGAGTTTCCCTAAGAGGTGTGACCCACCCTCTAATACCAGACGAGCCTATAAATTCATTCAACTCCAGAGAATGCTCTATTGGGTAGGAGGAAGGCCTTATGTCTAGGAGAGCTGGAAGAGGAAAGGAAGTATCAACTAGTGTTCAGCTACTGCAGAAACCATTCCTATGGCCAGTGTCTCTTTTTCTCACTGATGGGTTTGACCTAGCTACAGCTTAGAAGGATAAGCTTTAAACTTGCTACAATGTCCTATAAGCAGGTTTAGTCAAATCAAGTCAACAGGCACTAATTACGCGTGTACTATGTGTCTAGGACCCTGCTAGGCACTGTAGAGAAAGACTAAAGCAGTGTACTGAGACTCAAAGGGGTTACCTAAAGGCCAAGTCTGTGGTTATAAGCCGGTAGGCACAGCAGAACCAGAAACCCAGGTCTGCAAGACTCCAGAGTCCCTGCTCTTTCTGATATATTATGCTGCTCTTTGGGCATTAAGCATGACCAATTTAGCTCAGGAAGAGCTAGGAAATAAAGTACAAATCATGCCAATCATGACATTGCACATGTTGTTGACTTAACATGAATGAGCCTGACACAATAGAGGTCTGCATCCAATCAATGGGAGGAATATCAAATGGCCATGCAAAGCAAGAAGAGGCACGACATGACCAGGAGACGCTTAGCAAGCTCAGGTGGCCTGAAAGATGTCAAAGACTGGGCTGATGTTCAACTGAGTTCTGAGCAAATCAAGAGAAACCATAACTGACCCTCACATCTGTCCTCAGAATAAGTAAAGTGGTCTCTAAGGAGCTCTTGGACAGGAGATCCAGTTTGCTACAGTGGGCCGTGAAGAACAAAAGGCAATAACTGGAAGTTAAAGAGGTTTGGGGACCATGCAGTTGCCTTCACTAGATTTGGATCATGTCTTATTGGGGGCAGGGGTGGAGCAGAGGAACAGCATAAAGAGAGAGAAATTGATGGAATTCACAGGCAGAAGTCTCCAGTAGACTAATAGAATGAACCTATATTAGACTAGAAATTCACTATAAGACCCATGTGTCATTTGGCTCTGTTACCTTTAGACACAAAGATTTCACTTTAGGCATCAGCAAGAAATATCTGTGTAACACTAAAAAAGAAGATATACCAGTCCATCTTACTAAAGAACAAGGTAGAAAAGTAGTTTTAAATCCATTTAGTAGTCTGGAAGAGAGAAACATCTATAGACACATGCAGAATGAGAACTGGGACACACATTAACAATGAGGATTGGTCCTAGAAAAGATAGCTGAAATGGAGTGACTGCATTTCAGACCAAGAATTCCACCTGGCTCACTATAGGGACGTGGAACTAAAATACTCTCAGTGCCTCTGTCTTGGTTTCCTTACCTATATAATGGAGATGATGATAGCTTCCCTGAACCTGCCTTATAGAATTATCAGGAAGATGAATAATGCAGCATATCAACATGCTTTGAGACCTTTGAAAGATGCCTTGTGTAAGTGCTGTGTATGATTTTGTCATTATCATTATTTCCTTAGCACCTTATCATTGCAGAAAATCATGCTTGGAGAAGTGTGTTAGCCATTTTGATATCAATTTCTGGCCAACTTCTTCTTCCTCCCTTATTTCTTTCCACATTGATAGACATTAAGCCAATCTAATTGGTCTACTCAATCTCCCTAACATAGCATGAGCATCCTGACCTTTGAATCTCTGCTCACATCATAGTCCCTGCATTTTCTTCCTCTTCCTCTCATTTTACTAAATCCAAACCTTTTCTCAAGGTCTACTCAGATTTATTCTCCTCTGTGAAGTAACTGCCTCTTTTTCTTAAACAGCACTGTATTAGTCAGGCTTCTCCAGAGAAACAGAATCAATAGGATATACACAGATATATGGAAAGAGATTTATTATAAGGGACTGGCTCGTGTGATTATGGAGGCTGAGGAGTCCCACAGTCTGCAACTGTAAGCTGGAGGCTCAGGAAAGCCAGTGGTGGAGTTTTAGTCCAAACCCAAAGGCCTGCAAACCAGAGGAGCCAATAGTGTAAGTCTAGGTCAGAGTATGAAGGCCTGAGAACCAAATGCACCAATGTCCGAGGACAGGAGAAAATGGATGTCCCAGCTCAAGCAGAGATCAAATTCACTCTTCCTCCGACTTTTTGTTCTATTCATACCCTTAATGGATTGGAGGATGCCCACCCACATTGGTGGGGTGATCTTCTTTACTCAGTCTACCAATTCAAATGCTAATCTCTTCTGGAAACACCCTCATAGATATACCCAGAAACTGGGCATCCTTTACCCCTGTCAAGTTGACACATAAAATTAACCATCCAAAGCGCACACAGTCAACAAAAATTTATTGAGTCCCTACACATAATTAGGCCATGCTCTAGGTACTAGGGATATGGCCCTGAAAAATTATACCATCTCTGTCCTCAGAAAGCTCATAGTCTAGTTCAGTAGCTTTCAAAATTTCTCGATATTGTTCCAGTAAGAAATACATTTTAGGGGCTGACCCTGTGGCTGAGTGGTTAAGTTTGCATGCTCCGCTTTGGCAGCCCGGGTTCACAGTTCAGTTCCTGGCTGCGGACCTACACACTGCTCAAGCCATGCTGTGGTGGCATCCCACATAGAAGAACTAGAATGACCTATAACTAGGATATACAATTATGTACTGGGGCTTTGGGGAGGCAAAAAAAAAGGAAGATTGGCAACAGATGCAACAGATGCTCAGGGCCAATCTTCCTGACCAAAAAGCATACTTAAAAAAACCATTTTACATCACAATATATTACACACCTATATATTTGTGGGTATATGTGTGTATATATATGTACAAAAGTTTCACAATATAATACTTAGGTATACTGCATTCTTCTATTTGATTTCGAATGATGCTGGTTGTGACTCGCTGCTACAATTTTACAGCCCCCTCATGAGTCTGACTTACAGTTTGAAAAATGCTGGTCCCACTGAGATATAGGAAGGGAAATAGTCATGTAAAAAAGTGATTACAGTATTGTGTTAGAAGCATATACTTCTTTTTATTGTTTACCATTGTATCTGTGGGGCTCATGTTACCTATTCAATGAAAGGCTCCCTGAGAGCAGGGACCATGGCCTATATCTCTCTGTACTCTTCCTCTGTCCCTCAGCCTTGGTTTAGTACCCTCCACAGAGAATGCAACAGATATATTATTGTTAATGATAACAATGTATTGTTGTTAATGATTGTATAGTTCAGGTCCTCTTAGAAGCAGATCCAAGAGAGGATGATAAGTGGAAGAAATTTATTGGGGCCAATGCCTGTGAAGGACAAAGAGGGAAGGAGGAGGCGAAGATGGGGAGAACGTTCAGACCATGATGCAGGTCTGATAACTACGAAGAGCGTGAGAAGGAAGGAGAAATGGGTAGGAAGAGCCTTGGACTGCAGCACAATTCCAAGAAGGGGTTGGCCAAGCTGATAGAATGTCCTTGAGCCAAAGTTACCTGTTGGAGGAGTCCCAAGTCTTACAGGAATGGGCTGGCCTCAATGCTTCCCCTGAGCTTCATCAGTGGCTGGGAGCAGCCTGTAGGAAGTGTGGCCTCAGTATGAACATGGTGGTACATCCAGAGGGGCAGCAGCTGGAGTTATCAGTCAAGTATGCTCCCTACAGAGTTATGATTATGACAGTTTTGATATCATAGGCTAGGTTTTCCTTTTCAAATGGAAGCAAGTGGTAAACAATTCTAGACAAGTATATGCCATTTTCCAGCTGTAGCCTATTGGCCCCCTTTGGCTGTAGAGATGAGGCCCTCTCCAGTGGGCCCTCCCACCGTCTAGCTGTCCTGCCATGGAAGAAGCTTTAGGAGTTTCTTCTGACCCAGTTGTTCCAGGTTAGTGTTCTTTAGGGGTGGGGTGGGGGAAGGGTGTTAGTGCTCAGGGAAGAGGCTGATGGGAGACGCTTGAGGAAAGCTGCTGACACCAGTGAGTCCTACTCAAAGAGACTGGATCTTTATAGCCCCACACCCAGAGACTTAAAAGAATTATTCCCTCTTAGTGGCAGTTCTCTGCCTCCACTCCCTGTCCTTTACATCCCACTGCAGCCCACAGGGTGGATTTTAGGACCTAGAAGTGGCCTCTCCTCACTTTTTAATTCAAACATTGCAATTAGTGAAATGAAGCTTGCTTATATCTTCAACAGATTATGAAGTTGCTAGGGAGCTGGAGTCAGCTCTATTTATTCTATTCCTTTTGTCCACTGTCCTGGGACAGAGCTGCCCAGGCTGGGGCACTGCCTGAACACCATCTGATGGCCATCTAGGCAGAGAAGGTGGCCTCTCTCCAGCCCACCAGGAACAGGACCTTTTAGCGATCTGAACTTAAATGTGACACAGCCTCTTCATAGCTATCAGAGCAGACTGGCAAAATCTCCGTCTGTGGTTGGTGACTATGGTTTTAGGGAAGAGAGTACCCACGGACTGTTGTGGCTGGATAGCTCATAGCTGTTCCAGTTTTAGGCCTGGTCTTCATGATATCACTACTTATTGAGTAACTATTCAAAGAAATGTCAGTCAGGTTAAATAATGACTACATTCAGTGTTTGTTCTACTTAGCAGGAACTCAGGCCCTGTACAAGCATAATCTCATTAACCCTCACAACAGTTCTTTAAAAGAGTTGGCAGTATGTCCATTTTGCTAGTCTGAGGAAAGAAGACTCTTGCAAATTAAGACTGATTCAATCACTTAATCAAATAATGGTCATGCACCACTAGTGACAGCGTAGCACTTGAGAGACTAGGGAAGAGGGGGGCACTGAGTTTCTGAGTGCCTCCCATCCAGGCCCAATTGGGTTGGCAACTGCTAGACTTTGCCTCTTGTCATTTAGAAAATCATCAAACTGAAATCTAACCCGTAGTTTCTTCACTTGATTTTGATAGAGAATTACTTCCTCTGTCTTGCTGTCTCTGTGGAAGAGTCAGAATTGAAACTGCATATACCCTGTGCACCATTGTGATAGTAATGGGGTGGCTTTGGGCACACCAAGCTTCAGAAAAATGACTGATCTTTTGGATGTGGATAATGGCTGCTGCAGAGTAGAGAAATTGTTTGAACTACCTTCTTCTTCCTGAAGTCAGACAATATCCTGGTTCAGTAACCCAAAAAGTCTGCAAGGAACTGTTTTAACCCAATCTAATAAATCTCAGCTTGGACTTAAAGGAAATAAAGTGATTTGACATTAGTGGGATAAAAGGCTCTATTCTATTCTTTCTCTCCTCAAAGCTGGTTCTCCAGTTCGTAGCCATGGACTTCCTAAAAAATACCCTAGATTTCTCTAAGACTCTTTCTACACCACATGGATTGCAGCATGTAGGGTCACTTCCAAACAGCATGCTCCAGAGACCTGAGCCTGAGACAACTGTCATCATACCACCCACTGGGGGATTTGATGTGGGTTCTGGGTTCATGATTTGGGAACACTTACTTTGGCTTTGCCCAAATGCTACTGAGGCTTGTGTAGCTCATCATCCTGCGCCCTCCCTTGTTCTTTCCAGTTCACATGGCAGACGATGTTGTGTGAGCTTTTGTCAGAGGCTTGGCTGGCTCTTTACACCCCAGGAGAAAGGTGACCTTTTGAGTTTATACCCAAATGTCCTTATGAAAGATGCCTCAAATCTGTCTATCACATTTAGAGGAAACCCCCAGCCAATACTTGAAAGTGCTAAGAAAGGGTCACTCAAGTCCACAGGACAGATCAAAGATGGGGGACAAGAAAGAGAGATAGAGAAGCTGGTGCGTCTTTTAAAATCCTACTCTTGTTCCAAGATCCTTATCATCCCTAACTAAATTTATTTCCCTCTCCTCTGTATTTGTGTATACTTAGTACTTCTCTTAGGACATTTATCACCAATAATTTAATATTTTATTAGTAATTATGGAAATTTTGCATTAGATGATGTTTTATTCAGCTTTCATAATACATACTATAGCATTTGACACTTCCAACACCTTGGACAAGTCACTTAACCTCTGTGAGCTTCATTTTCTTGCTTTGTGAACAGCAATTATACCGCTCTTTCTTAAAGGACTGGCAAATATGTCCATTCTGTCAGTTTTGGAAAAGAAGACTCATCCAGATTAAGACGTACTACATCACTTAATCAAATGATTCTCTCAGGGTTGTGAGGACCAACTGAGCTAAGGGATGCACCAACTGATTTGTAAAATGCAAAGGCACACACAGGTACAGAACAACAAAGACTCTGAGGTTTCTAGCTTTACAACTGAGTGCCAAAACAGAGACCTGAAGCAATACCTGAGAGGCAGAAGATTTTCGTGTTGTAACCGAGTATTTGACAGGATAGCTATCTGTCTGGCCAATCAGGCTTTTGGGCTGGTGTTCAGGGGGAAAATGTCAGGCCTAATAGGTATGCCAGCCAATGGCATGTAAACAATCACTGAAGAAGGAGTGTGGACTACACCCCCAGGGAGAGGGTGTAGCCTGAGAAGAGGCCGAGAGGAACCCTTGGGAAGGCCTGCATTACAGAGTGGAGTACATGGAGAGGAGATGGCTGAGGAGAAACTGGATTGACAGAAAAACCAAAGGCAGGCAGAGATTCCAAGTCAGAGACTAGAAGTCAAATGAATGAAAAGAGACTTTGGATTGGCAGCTTAAGAGGCCACGGGCAGCTTTGAAGAAGGTGGTTTCAAAGATGCAGCGGGTTGAGGACTGAAAGAGACTTGAGGAAGTGCAGACAATTTGTGGAGGATGTGCATTGTAAACTAGCCTTTTGAGAAATTTGGTGAGGAAAGACAATAGAGGGATTGGCTGGTAACTCCAGGAAGAAATAGGACCAAGGAAATGAAAGAAATAATAATAGCTAATGCCTAATAGTTATTTATTTAAATTAACAAACACTCACCTAGCATTTACAATGTGTCAGGCACTGTTCCAAGCCGTTTACAAAAATTATGTTATTTAATTCTCAACACTACAGTATGAGAAAGTTGTTATTATTATTATCCCAATTTCTACAGATGAGGAAACTGAGACACAGAGTGGCTAAGTGCCCAAAGCAACAGTTAGCAACAACAGAACTGGTATTTAAACTATGGGCAATCTGGTTCAAGAGTCCATGTTCTAACAGTTAAATGGCTTGGTAGCAGCTTGAGGAGGAAGTATCAAGATTTTTCCTTATTTTCAATAGAGAAGACTTCAATTTGCTTGGATGCTAGGAAGAGGGAGCCAGTACTTTAAGAGAATGAACAAGAATTTCTGGATAATGAAAAGAATAATCTCCCAGACCACATGAGTGGCCACGGTGGGAAAGTGTAGATGAAGCAGTTAAGTTAGTCCTGGACAAGAATTAGCACTAACTCTTCTTAAACAGCAGAGAGATGCTGAAAATAGAGATTACATTTTGAGGTGATGAGAGGGAAAACTGAGCAAATTCATATCAGATGGACCCTAGCAAAGTTTCTGCTGAGAGAGAGAGGTTCAGAGCTTGAGTAGAGAAAGCCACAGCTTCCCAGAATGGAATGAGGAGTTGACTCTTACAAATTGCACTAGACACCAGGTACGCTTACCAAAGGCGTCCTATATTCAAAACCACATGCTGAGATCTCAGCCTCCTTCTGTCGCAACTTTCAATGCATTGAGAACGGTATAGAAGGAGCACTTACAGAACAATAAAAGACAAGATAAGATCAAGTAGCACTTGTACGGCTTAATGTTTTTCTGTAGCTTAGAGAAGGGAGAGGTCTGTATGCTTCAGAGGAGCTGCAAAAAACCTGGGCTTGAGCTGGACCTTGAATATCAGGAGAATTTAAAAAATAGAGACAGAGGCACAGTTTTTGGTGGTGAAGGAAATGAGAAGAACAGAAGCATCAAAAGAAGAAAAGCAGGCATCAGAAGGAGCTCTTGGTAAAAGTGTAGGGTCGGGGGGGAGGGGAGAAGTGGCATTCAGGCCAAGACAACCCTACCCAAGGGCCTACTACTGATTTGGATCCCCTTGGGTCCTCATGTCCCTATCAGCCTCCTTGGCTATCTCCCACTCCTGTTTTGCTTTTCTCCATAGCCATCATCACTTCCTAATATACCATATTTAATTTTTATTTTGTTTGTTTACATTTACTAGAATGTAGGCTCGTGAGAGCAAGGAGAATTGTCTGGTTCACTGGTATATCTCCAGGGCCTACATCAAGCCTGGCACTTAGAAGGTGCTCTCTAAAGATTTGCTCAATGAATGAGTGTACCCCCACTTCAGGGTTAACCTGGGGTCCTTCTGGTGTAGGCTCAGGAATCCCGGGGCTCCCTGTGCCTGACTGTGAAGAAAATCCTAACAGCCTGCTTCTCAGCTGGGCCATCTCTAATACCCAAGTGGAAAGCAAGCTTTTAGAAATGAGAGGCAGAAAGTTCCGGGAACTGCGGAGTGAGAAAGACTTCTTTCCTACGGAGGTGGGAGAAGGTGTTTAAGGACTGATGGATTTTAGGCTAATTGATCTAGAATGGTTTGGGGCGAGAATGAAGGCAGCTAGCAGGACTCGATGACTTTGGGAGGCCCCACTCCCCACTCTTAGGAGCCCTCAGGTGTTATTAATCTGTTCCCTCAGCTCTCGCTGGAGCTGTGCCAGCCCTGGTAAAAGGGACAGTTATTCCAGAGTCCTCCTCTGGGGAAGGAGCCTTGCCTCAGATCCTGGTCCAAGTAACAAGGGCTGCTTGTATCCTTGCCGGACTTTTTAGATTGCCCAATGGGAGAATCGATTTTTTTTCCTACATATATTTAAGTTTAAAACTGGCTTCAGAAGAGAAGGAAATAAAACACTCTCTGTGCGGAGTCTAGGAGCTACAAGGCTGAGCATTGCCCAGCGATGGAGTTGATCCACGCTAGACATTCCCACATTCAGAAAGCATCAACAGTAATCATGGGTCATGGGTCCCACACCCACCTCAGATTCCCTCAGGCATTAGTGCAGTCAAATGAGTCGGCCCCTCTGTGAAGGGGTGATCCAATTTTCCTATTCTGTAAAGAGGGTCTGAGAATCCTCACTTGCTCTCCATGTCTGCGTCTGCAGAGGGACGGAGATCTGATCCTACCTGTGAAACACCTTGTGTTCCTTAAAAAGAGGCAATTTGCTTTTATTCAGTGGCACTACTGTTTGGAAAGTCCATTCACCATTTGTCAGGAGAGGTCATTTGTCAGGCGAGGTGAGCTGGCAGTTTCCTGGGAACCTTGGCATGTGCCTGCAGTCTCCCAGGGAGAGGCCTGTTGGCTTCCAGCTTCCTTCCCTCTGAGAAAACCAGAGGCAGTCCTCCCTCTCTATAAAGATGCCCAGGAGGAAAGACTCACAGGGAGAAACCTATGCCTGCCTGCTAGGAAAGGGTGGGCAGGCGGGGGAAAACCTGGTTATACCTGTCAACCCATCCTCCCCAGCCTCCCAGCTGAAACGGCCGCCATGGAGCAACAGGTCCCTCCCTCAGGCCAGGATGTCCTGCTTGGAGCCCATTTCCTGTTAAGCAGAGAGGTAAGCAGGGCCTGAGCCAAACTGCTCGTGGTCAGGGAAGCTCTGCTGGTGCCTTCTCGAGCTCGGATCTTGGTTGGGTCAGTGTAACAGCACTGGAAGGCAGGACTTTGATATCTATCTCAGGATGCTCCCTGGCTAAGGACTGCATGTGTCATTGCCTCCTAACTCTGATGAACAAGCCGTGAGTGTCAAACTCCAGCCCAGAAGACTGATGTGGCAGAGTTTGGCTGAGACAGCATGGCTGGGGGGGGCGGTGGGGGGGGTGGGGGTGGGGGCCGTGAATCTGGCTCCAGAATCAGCTGAGGGCCTGGTGTTTCTGATCTACTCTCCTCCCCACTCTTCCTCTTTTCCTTCTCCTGTACCACGGACATAGACTCTGCTGAAGAGGCAGAACCGCGTTGTGGGGCCCACTCTGTTCCAACGATGCCTGGGTTCTGACCCTAGCTCCACCACAGGGGAGCTGTTTGTCCTTAGGCAAATTACTTCATTTTTCTGTGACTCAACAGCCCTAAATCCATCTGTAATAGGAGAATGAAAAAGTGATCCCTACTCCAAGACCTTTGAGAATTAAAAGAGTTTGCACATGCACGATGAATAGTGCCTGGCACAGGGTGTGAGCTTGATAAATGACACATTCTCATGTTTCTTGAGGCCTCCACATGATGTGGCTGGGAGGGCAAATTAATTCACTTTTTTAGATGTCTGTTTCTTCAGAGGACTGTTTCCTTAACCCCTGGAGGGATTATTGGAGGAGGTGAGACCCCAGAAAGTCCCACTGCTATCTGCTCCCTTAGAAAAGATTGAGGGCAGCCAAGGCTTCCGCCGGCCCCTCTGTGACGAGCCATCTGCTAAGCTTTTTCAAAACTTTTATTCCCTGTGTAGGTGAGAGATGGGTTGAAGAGCGTCAACGTGGTGGAAAGACCCTGAAAGTCATATTCATCTGTGGAGCCTAAGCTCATTGCAGGCATGGGACAACAGAGTTGAGCGTCTACACCGGCGCCTCTGGGATTACAGTGTGCCTCGGAATCACCTGGAGGGCTGTGGAAACGGTGTGCTGGGTCTCAGCCCAGAGTTTCAGACTCAGGATTGCTGGGATGGGGCCTGAGGATTCGCAGGTCTAAGAAGTTCCTAGGAAATGCGGAGGATGCTGCTTGGGGAGCAGATTTTGAGAACCACCAGTTTCCCCAAACCAAAGGGATTCTCTAGCTTCTCTCTAGTGACCCAAAGTCGCTGGTTACTTGTCACTCCTAAATTCTTCTGTGGAGCAGAGCAGCTAGGTGGATAGCGCTGCCATTAGGAGTCAGGCTCTGGGGCCAGACTGCCCGGGTTTGAATCTTGGCCTCATTTTATCACCTGTGTGATCCTGGTCAAATTACTTAACCTCTGTGCCCCAGATTCCTCACAATAACAAATACTAACATTTTCTTGAGAGTTTACTCTGTGCCACGCACAGTTCCAGTGTATTTACTACTTACTTGTTAAATCCTAACAAGACCATGAGGTTGGATGCGCTATTATCCCCGATTTACAGACGAGGAAATGGAGGCACAGAGGGCAATAACTGTAAATGCCTCATAAGATTATTCTTTGGATCAAATGAGATAATCTATGTTAAACTTTCATTTGAACATCTAAGAATCTTAGTTATTTTTACTATGGAAAAAACGATCTGAGGTCCTTTCCCTTCTTTTGAGATTTAAAAATCTCAAATGTTTTCCTCAGAGGGTGAACCATCCTACTTCCTTTTGGGTCCTATGGAAAAGATCCACAGATCACATTCTAGTCTTGTCCCACATTTTGGTCCTCCTGCAAGAGATCAAGCTCCCCCCTTGTAGACTTTCTGTCTCCAGAGAGCTGTCACAGTTTTAAGGGCCCCGGGCCATGCGTGGGTGGAGAAGCGGGAAGGCAGGACACAGCAGGAGGAAGTCTGCGCGAAAGCAATGGTACGTGTGCACCTCGTTAAGCAGGGAGTCCTGTATGAGAACTGACAGGGGCAGCTTCCCAGAATGCAGACAGTATGCAAGCTCACCAGACCAAAAGGGGAGAGAAAGAGAGAAGAGAGATTGCCCCAGCCCCCTGAGCTGCACCAGCACATTCCAGCATGATTGACACTTGCTAGTGGCCTCTGTTTTTCTACAGAGGGGGAAGGGTGGGGGTGGAGCCCTGGCTGTTGCTTTCCATGACCTCGACACATTTTAAGCTTCCTTTTCACGGATCAGGATAGAGGGCTTTCATTAACTTAGGCTACACGTGAACACTAATTGGTATTAATCACCATCATTAAACGGAGTGAAAAACTAGTGATTAAACCTTCAGAACTTCCCAGCTGTAAGAAAAATATTCTGATGGGGCTGGCCGGTGGCGTGGTAGTTAAGTTCGCACACTCTACTTTGGCAACCCAGGGTTCGGTGGTTCGGATCCCGGGCGTGAACCTAGCATCACTCATCAGGCCATGCTGAGGTGGAGTCCCACATGCAAAATAAAGGAAGACTGGCACAGATCTTAGCTCAGGGCCGATCTTCCTCACCAAACAAACAAATAAATAAATAAAATTCTGAGATACAAGGACTCATCATTCAGTTCTAACCCATGCTTTCTCTCACCTCCCAGCTGTCACACTGGCTGCTGCACTTCCGCTCTGTCCCCATACCCTGCCCTGTCTTTGGATCAGCTAATGCCTCTTCATCCCTTGGGCTGTCACCTCCCCTATTAGTTCCTTGATACCCTTTCCCAACGCTACCCCTCACCAAGGCTGGAGCAGGTGCCCATCCTCCGTGCTCTCACAGCCCCAGTTCTTATCACACTGTTCTGTGAGGGCTCACCTGTCTGCCTCCCTCCCTCAACACGAGGGCACAAGCATCTTACTCATCTTTGATTTCCCAGTGCCAAGCACATCACCAGGCTGATGATAGATAATCATTAAATGTTTACCGATTGATTTTTTTTTCCTGCACACCCCGCCTCCTTGCCATGCTAAATGTTGTAGGCCCTCCACCAGTGGAAAGCCTGATTCCTCCCCTCAGAGAGAACAATGAGGGCAGGAAACGCTCAGTGAGTCACTCAGCTTGGTTGGTGGTAAACATTGGGGTAAGAACATGTGTGACGTGCTCCAGGGTGAAAAAAATAAAATAAAAATAAACTGGGGGTAAATCGATTGAGTTGAGCAAACAAGAGGTGCCTGCCTGGTGTGCAAACTGGTCCAGGGTGCACAGATAAATGAGAGGTGTGCCCGAGCTGACACAAAAGAGCTCAGGCTCGTGCAGGAGGCCTCACTGTCCAGTTTGCACCTTTCTAGATACGTACTTCCTCCTGTGGTTACAATTCTGATAAGCAAGCAGGTGCTCCGGAAAACCAGCTTTCCGGGGAGCCTGTATCATGCGGATACTGGGGTTCAGTGTGCCACAGGCTGCCAGGCAAGGCATTCCAGGATTTGTCATCTTGTAGGGGTGAGCATTGTTCTCGCCTGAGTCTGAGCCTTGACAATATCCCTCTGGCGGACAAATCTCTCTGTGCCCACTTCGCAAACCTGATAATTGCAGACTTTCTCTTCTGCTCCAGTCAGTTGGTCCCAAATATGTAACCTTGGTCATCAGGGAAACCAGGATAAAAAGATATTTGAGTAGGAGTTGGGGGGAGTACATTTCTTTGCAATGGGACAGATACATGTAAGGTCATCTCCTGATAGGTCAATAGGGTCAGTTTCTGTAGGAGAGAGGAGATGAAGATAACGTTCAGGGTCTGGGAAGGCAGACAGTCTGGGGGCCTACCTACGTGTTCACTTGCTACGGGAGGACTCCACGGTCTCAGTGCTGCTCCTGGTGCCTGGTTGCTCTTGGCCACAGTCGAATCAGTTTTTTGTTCTTACTTCATTGCTTTTGTGCATACAGCCTTCTTAGGATAAACATGTGCTTTTTGAGGGCAGGGTATGTATTCCAGTGCTTCCTGCATATTTTAGCACAGTTCTGGGGACTTGGGGTGGAGGGAGCAAGAGAGGCAGTACTTGTCTAAACGATAAGAAAAATAAAGGAAAGCATTGGGCACAAAGCCCCAGGCCTGTCCATTGTCTTTCTTATCCAAGAGTAGTGCCCCTAAATTTGGTCCCCTGATTTTATTGGCTTTATAAACCTCTAGATGAAAGCCAATGCAAAGCTTCTGTCATATGGAAACAGGCCCCAACAAAAAATGCATTGCTGCCTATCATGGATGCTCAGGAAACTTTTCTGAGGCTGCTAGGAAGCTCAGGTGTTCCTTGTCAAGGGGAGCCCCCCATTTCCCTCCCCTCAGGCTGCAAAGTTAAGCAAGGCCAGAGCTCTCATCCCTGGGACCAGTTCCTTTCTTCCATGAACGATAACATTAGTTTTCTATTCCTCTAGCCCTTCTAGCTGAGAGATCTGACATAGCAAAGTGGGTGATGTTTCTAGCATTCAAGAAGAAACGACTGAAGGAAAATAGAATGATTGTCTTCAAGTATTTCAGAAAGATTTTTTGATCCTGGAGAGGGGTAGTCTGGTTCTGTAATACTTGCTTGCAGAGGGTAGGCGGGGGCGGGTAGGAAAGGAGAAGCCACGGGGAGACTGATTTCAGCTCAGCAGGAGAAATGACCTTATACCAATTCCAGTGTCTGAAATGGAATGGTCTGCTTTGTAGGGTAATGAGTTTCCTCACACTGAAGGCATCTTCAAAATATTTAATTTAACTTGTTTGAATAGGTAGTAAATGCAACAGGACAAAATTCAAAAGGAGGAAAAATATATTATGAAAAGGGGTCTCCTTCCAGACATTCCTTTTTCATCTGAAGAGGCAACTTCTGTTATCTGGTATTTAATCAAAGGCCAGACAACTCTCCGTGAGGAATACTGTAAATGGGCTGTGGCTGCTGGCATGGAGCAAGATGACCTCTGAGGACCTTCCATCTCTTGGACCGCCCCCTTTACATTTGCGGGTTATAGTCCCTAAGGTTCTATCAAAAAACAGTGGGAATATTGAACCAGATCTGAGCAGACCTTATGGCAACAGGCAGGTTCCAGCATGTGACAAAAGAAATATTTGAGGGAAATGGAGCATAGAGCCCTGTTCAAGCCTTGTAGGAATTCTTTTGCCAATTGCAGTCTTCCCACCATTTGAAACTGAAGATAGGAACACAAGTGCAGGTGACTGGGGAGGGGGAACAAGTCAGAGGAAGAGATGTGGGGCGGAGGGAGGAGATAGGCTGCGGACAGAGTGGAATGGAATGGTGATGGCCCATTACGGACTGCTGGGAGTCGTGACGGGTGACCCTGGACAATGGCCTGTCCTGCTCATTGGAAAACCCCAAGTGCTCCTCTTGGCCTTTACTCTTGGCTGTCTCCTGCCTTCTCCAGATTTCTCAAATGCTTGTAAAGTCTGTTGTCAGAGTACCTAGAAAGCGTAGTTTCTTCCCCTGACATACAGGGCTGCACACGACTGCATAAACAGATTCTCTTTTCATGTATCTCAGAAAATTCATTTTTGACCTTGAAGGTAAGCTCGAACTTCTGACCCTAACAGATGAGTTCAGCTACCGCTTTCAAGGGCATCCAGACCTGACGAATCCAGGCAGCATCTGTCCTATTTCAGGAGCTTGGCTATTTCCCCAGAACAAATGGAGGGAAGTGAAAAAGGTAGGGCTGTCAAGCACAGCTCCAGACTGCTGTCTAATTTCAAGCGGTACGAGAGGCCATCTTGCCTCTCCCTGGTTCAGCTTCTTAAAGGAGAAAGAAATAATAAAACCATTTCATTACTGTCATTGTTGCAACGGCCATTACTCATTTTAAAGACCAAGAAGTCAGTGTTTATCAAATGTAAATTGAAGAAAAGACGTGTACTTTCTAGACATACTTTTGTGTCAGCAATAACAAAGCACATGGCAAGCAAAATCAAAAAGTCATCAAGGATTTTCTTATCTAAGACAAACTTGCAGGACATCTCAAGGGACAGATTATTACATGGTTCTATGTTTGGAAGTAGGTTTGGCATCCGTTTCACAAGCATTCTTCCCATTAAGCACTATCAACACTTTGCTCAGGGACCTTGGCCATGGGAATCTCTAAAGGTGGAGCAGAGCTGGGGGGCGGGGGGGAGATGGGCATCACCAGAGGCGCTGGAGGCAACATTGTGCCAGGGAAACTCCACTTCTACTGATCACAACAACAATAAGGAGGCTAGAAGTAACGCTAAGAAGAGATAGCATATCACAGAGACACTTGCTAGGAATTTGACATGCGTGTTCTAATTTTCACCTCGAAATACTCCTAAGATAAGGACCCACAGTGACTTTGTTTTGCAGATGAGGAAGCTGAGGCTTAGAGAGGTCAAGCCACTTTCCCAGGGTCACACAGCCAGCAAGTGAAGGTGTCAAGGCGCAAACCCAGACCATTTGACTTCTCAGATTCTGCTGTTATCTCTTATGCTAAACTGAGAGGAGCCAACCCAAACACAGCAGGGTAATTCCAAAGAAGGATCTTGGGAAAGAAGGGGGAGAACAATTAGCAAAGGGAATGCTAGGAAAACCAAGAGCAGGGTCAAGCAACAGACATGCCAAAAGTAGATTGAGGTGAGTGATGCAGAACTAAATCCGTAAAGAGAAGAATAGGCTGAGACCTGAACAAGGACTGTTTGTGGGGAGGGGAGGTGTGTACCTTAAAGAGCCCTGATGGCCTGGCTCTCACCTTCCCCTGTCCCACTCAAGGCTCCCACCTCCCAGATGGGGCAGAACTGGGGAGGAAGTACATGTGCTTCGGGCAGAAGCTGCGCCCAGGAACCGCCTATGTCAGGGTCCAGATCTGTCCAGGGTGTATAACAAAGAGGGTGTGTTACCTGAAAGGAGTCACACTGGCTGAAGATGCGTGTCTCCAAAGGACATACATCACAAAACACTCATCCTAAGCACTCGTGAGCAGAAAACCCTATTCATTTAACAGCATGATAAGTGGAAAAACTTTCAACAAAAACTTGAATGATATAAATTGTGGGGGAACTGAAAAGATCTATTTGTCTTGATGAAGAATGCTTATTGCCAAACACACGTGAGAAGTATTCTGGTACTGATATAAGTGTTTAGGTAATTAGAAATAACCCTCTTTTATCTAATCTCCACATTGCAAAGACATCTTACATTGCTGTGATCTGAGTACACTCAAAGCTGGATTAGAGTTTTTCACCTGTTCATACAAACCTCAGCTGTGTTGAAGAAGGTTTGTGAACTCTAAGGTTTCTTTCTTCTTTGCTTAGGGGAAGAGACATGCAGCATGCAGAGGAGGGGTCTAGATGTTCTTCTTCCATTTTCCATACTAGGCTAGACACAGAAAAGTATTCTGGCTTTGGCAGTTCCCACAGGACACCACCGATGTGCTTCTCTACGCAAGCGGCCTCATCAGACTGCACAATCACTGTTCCCAAGCTACCTCCCACTGCATCCCAGACCCTTTTCCCTCTGAGGGCTAAATATATTGAAAACACTGAGTACTGTCCTGCCTCTGAGTACAAAGAGAGCCAGGACTGAACTGCCGTAGCACGAGGGCGCTGCAGTTGACTCTGGCTGGTCACGAGAGCCGATTATTAAATTTTTAGACCTTTTGTGAGCTTCTTGTTAAACCTTTAGTAGCTTGAAAATGGCCATGCCAGGAGAATTTACACCACAGAAATTGGCAAATGCTACAAGTCATGGCTTTTTTTCCTTTGAGAACTAAAAATAAGAGACCATGATTCCTTCACCGAACACACCATGCATTCACAATTTTTTCAGCAAAACTTATTGTCTACTAAAAGACAACCCTTGTGGAAAGTATAAGAGCTACGAAGATAGGTGATGCGTGAGCTCTGGACCAGAGAGACCTCATTAAGTTTGAGGAGCTGCTTGACCACTCTTCTGCCTACTGCTGAGACCAGTGAAAAGCTTTGAGTCTATTTGCACCTGAGATTGAAATGTTCAGAAGCCACTCCCGCTTGCCCTGATCCAACATCCTAAGAAAGATATTTCAGAAGCCTGTGACCAATTCATCTCTGAAAAAAAAATCTTTACTGAGTGCCCAAAGAATCAAGCCCCTGCTTCTTTAGAAATATTTTTCTTCCTCTTCCTCTTCTGACCTTTATTTTGGTTCCTTGGGGGGTTTTTCATGCCAACAAAAGGAACATAGGGTAATTCCCTTGGGTAACTTGGGACATTTGCTTTTGCTAGTGCCTTTCAGATTGCTGGGAACAGGTTCATAGGGATTTCATAAATGCGTTTTATCATCTGTTTGTTTTTAAATTGTGTTCAAATATATGATTTTCTCATTAGCTTGCCCCCAGCTCCCGTTTTAATTCTGTAGCTCTGTGTCCAGAATGAAAACTGTCGAAGGAAAAAAGAGCCTGACTAGAGTTATATGACCCTAGTATCCCCGTTGGCTGGAGCTGGAGTCTGACCTGCTGGTTCTGCCACTGATCTGCTGAATGACCTTGAGCTATCGCTTTCCTGATCAATGTGTAACAGGATGGCGTTTCTACCCACACGGGCGTTTAAAGGATTAGCTATGACCCTCTAGGATTCTGAGAAAAGGTAAAGGCAGTTGGTTATTATTTATCCAGTGCTGGCTAGTCCAAAAGACAGGCTCTGCATTGTCTGGATTACGGAAAGCCTTGGATCCCTTACCTCTAAGAACCATAATCAGTTTGAAAGGACCTGAAACAGTGACTGCTCAGAATTTCCTGTTGAGGATCAGAGTCAGTGCCGTGGTTGCTCACAGGAAATGAAGCAGGATCAGGTAGCAGCCTAAAAGACCTGGGTCACCAGAGAACATGACTCCTGACATTCTCTTAAGGGGAATTTGAGAATGGAAAATAATAAAGGAGCAAATCCTGGGCCTTCAAGTGTGAGGGAGCAGGAATAGGTGAGAGGTGAGGAAATTAGACATTTTTCTCTATTTGTTTCTCTTTCTTGAGGGCTTCAGTTCTTTACTTTTGCTGATCCTTCTGGGATATTTCATTTTTAAGGCTCCTCTACTCTAAAGATTCCAAGCATTTTTTGGAACACCTGCTCTCTGATGCATGCTGGGGATACGTTGGAGAACAAGATGCCATTTCTTCCTCTAAAGGGGCATATAGTCCATAGGGTAGGAAGAGAAGGAAGGAATGTCAACAGAGTATGTTAGAGACTGTGTTGCAGTCTAACACAGGTATATAAGAGGGGTCCTCGAGCCAAGCTGGTGGTGTTAGGGGGAACTTTCTGGAAGAGATAGTATCTGGGCTAGGTTAGGGACAAATAGATATTATCCAGGTGAGTGAGCAGAGAAAGGGTGTTTCAAACAGAAGAAAGAGAACATGCACAGAGATGTAAGAGCACAAGGTACTCCAGTGAGCTCTAAGCAAGACTGGAGCTCAGGGTTTGATCAGGGAGAGATGGCAAGAGATGAGCAAGCAGAGCCAGCCCTGGAATGCTCTGTGGGCCATGCAAAAGAATATGCAGTTTATCTAGGGGGAAAATAAGGAGGCATGGACATATTTTAAGCAGGAGATGACTTTATTAGAATTATGATTTAGAAAGCATTTAAAAGTAATAATAGTAAGATTAGTTGATATTTATTGATCACTACTACATGCCAGGCATATTTTGAGCCTTGGTTTGATACAATGCATTTCGGTCTCATGACAGTCTTGCCAAAGCCATATCAGCAGTAAGATATGGTGATACAAAAGCGGTAAAGTGTAGTGTCAGGATGCGAACCCAGTCAGGCCCTGCTCTTAGCCACAAGCTATGAACATAGCTTACGTTGTTGTTTCTCAGTAACAAATGTGAATTCTCGTTGCTTATCTTTACCTTGTTGTTTTCCAATTTTATGCCAGTTTACTCCAGCAATTCTCATGCACAAATAAGCTGTTTGACCTTGTGAAAAACCAGAGATTTTAGTTATTTAAGGTCTAGGGAGGTTATAAGTTGGAAAGACTGCACAGAGAAGTCCGTGCTGACTAGACTCTGCTTTTGCCCTTTTGTGGTGGCTGTGTGGTTCCCCAGGAAGATAATTCTGCAAGGCATTTCCCTTTGTTTCAATTCTGAGCTTTGCTGGGAGTCCATGGGAATCCCTGTCCTACGCTCAGTTTCTGGATCCCAGAATGGGTTTCTCTCCCTTTTCTCTATTTCACTTGGAGCCAGTTTTTTAGAATCAAATTCCTAGTTGACAAGGAAGAAAACTAAGAAAAATAAAATCAGAGTTCAATGAGGGATAGTTAAAAAATAAAAAGAAAGATTTCTTTCATTGCTAGAGGGCAAATCTTGTGCCTTTAGAAAGCCCCAGATTGTGCATAGCTCCTGAGATATGCTCTCAAATATCAAATGTTACTTTTATTCAATCAACCCACACTTACTGAGCACCTGCTGTGTGCCAGGCACCATGCTGGCTAGATATAGAGACATGGCTAAGTCGTGGTTTCTTCCTCTACACCTAATGGAGGAGCTCAGAGTCAGCTCAGATATTCTTATAATGTGGGTGATTATCATCTTCATCTCCCTTAACACCTCCAACTCCTCTGGCACTCTCGCCACACCTGTCTCTCAACTTGCAGGAAATCTTAAGGCACTCCTTCCCCTGAAATGGTCCAGTTCTAGACAGCCACTCTAGTCCAGAGAAAGGAGAGATGGCTCTTGATGTGGGCTGTCAGGCTGAGCCAGCTGTCACCAATTCATTGCTTCCTCCTACTTTTCCATTTGACTAACAAATAACTGGGCACACTCTGGCCTGTGTTGTTGTTATAGGCCTATTAGGGAGTTATTGGGCTGTGGCTATTTTCTAAAGTGAAAAATGAAGAATGTTGATTTCAAGTCATCTGGAAAGAATCACTATTACTATTGAAACCAGAAAGATCTCTAAAAGAAATGTCAGCCCTTTGGAGAATCTCTGCAAAGCCAACTCCATCCCCTCCCCAAACATACAAATTTTTTCTTGGGAAGGTGTAACGTATAAGGGCCCAAATGCAATGCTTGAGGATCAGTTGTCATGGAAACAAGGCTAGGGCAGGCATAGCTCATTCAGTCTCCTACCCACTTTCGGACCAGGCACTGCTCTGGGGGAAATGCTGAGCAGACACAGCCATAGAGCAAAAGAGACAGTCTGTGACCAGAGAGTCCCAGATCAAAAAGCCTTACCCTTGGGGCTGGCCCCATGGCCGAGTGGTTAAGTTCACGCGCTTGGCTTTGGTGGCCCAGGGTTTCGCGAGCCCGAATCCTGGGTGCGGACCCGACACTGCTCATCAGGCCATGCTGAGGTAGCATCCCATAGCACAACCAGAGGCACTCCCAAATAGAATATACCACTGTGTACTGGGGGGCTTTGGGGAGAAGAAGAAGGAAGGGGGAAAAAAAAAGAAGATTGGCAACAGATGTTAGCTTAGGTGCCAATCTTTAGGGAACAAACAAACAAAAAGCCTTACACTCTCAGTGTTTTTCTCATTCCTGAACAGAGAAGACATGGAGAGCTATGAGAAAGTGAGGTTTAGAGTTTGTTTTACATTAATTCCATTAACAACACTCTTCTTCTCCTGTTTTCTCTCTTTCTTTTCTTTCTCTCCTTCTTTCCATCTACTCTGCCTGTTTCCCACTTCATCCTGCTCATCCTCAATAGTGTCATTCATGTTGACCTCTTTTCCAGCTTCTCAAGAGTTGACAAACCAGTTCTTCAACTATCGGCTTTAACTCCACAGTCCTCACCAGGTCAATCTTCTGAACTGGAGAGACAGAGTTTGCCTTTTACAAAGAAAATGGGGGCAGCCCCTTCTCAAAGAGAGATGCCAAGCTCAGCTCCTCCTAAACACGGTACCTGGCTCAGACTTTCTGAGGATGTCACTGACAGCATTTTTGTGTAGTGCTGCAGTGATGACAGCTTGGTTTTACAGGTATAAAGGTTTAGTCATCTTTATCTCACCAGTGTCCAACACAGTGCCAGGCCATAATGAGTGTATATGGCATTGCCTGATCAGCCCCACCCACTTCCTGTGAATGCTCTTTCTCTCTCCCCACCACTTCATCTTTATGGAGTTCTTACTTAATCCCATCCCAATGGTCATAACAGATTGCTTCATGATAAGGTACCTTTCTAAGTTGGGCTAGATGCCTTCTTCTGAATTTTAGGACCTGGAACCACAATAGCCAAAAGCTATAAGGCATAAAGCTTGAAAGATGCTCATAGTCAGGTTTTCCACCAGGTGGAAATAGATAGTCTGCAGCAGGAGAAGGAAAAAGACAACACAAGGAAGAAGAAAAAAGATGGAGAAAGAATCCACACCATATTAGGTCCCTGGCTCCAGTGGTTCCTGGGGTCTGCTGCATCCGTGCCCTTCTTGTGGCTTGGTTGCTCTTGGAGAAAACCCAGGATCCTTCAAGTACACTTCCATTTTTTCTTAAGGTATGGACTGAGTTTCTGTTACTTGAAATCAAAGGATCCTGACTATTCCTTGACACTTAGCAGGCACTTTGTAAATGTTTACTGCATGACGAATGAGCAGTTTTTCAGTGTCCAAATTCAGAATACTGTAAGGCTAGAAGATGTTGGAAAGGCCACTTGGTTTATCACTCATTCTAGGGGCAGATCCACAGGCACTCCAGCCAAGGAGAAAGTGCTCTTATTTTTCAAGCCCTCCTGGAAGACTTCACAACCTTCTTTGGTTGCTTAACAAAGGAGATGAGAGCAGCATAGATGACCATGACATCTTGAATCTCTCCTTCTTTCTTGAAAGTCCTTTCCTAAAAGTCCTTTATTCCATCCCTAGTGTTACTGTGCCAGGTTCGTTTTTGCCTGCCACCCAGAAAGCCAAACACTGAGACGACAAGATTGCAACAGAGAGAGTTTAATCACAAGGCAGCCACGTGAGGAAGCGAGAGCATGAGTCTCAAATCTGCTTCCCTGAAAAGAGGGACTCAGGGGTATTTATGGGATGGGGGCAAGGTGGTCTGAAATGTCAAGAGAGGTGGTTGGAGGTGAGGAGAGGTGAGGCAATTGATGATCTGTGCAAGCGTAGTCAGGCTTCATGCCTCTTCATAGGACCCATGCTCACAAAATGGTGTTGTTACCATGATTGGAGGGTGGAGTTTTTAGCCTCTTGCTGTCAAAAGGTTGCCTATTGGACATCTGTACAGGCCCAGTTGATGAGTTGGTCTCAACTGGCCTGAAGTGGACAAAGGGGTTCTAATGCCTGAAAAACGGCTCACACACCTATTACCATAGTGTCCCAGGCCCCAGGGAGATGCTCTCTATAGGAACCTAGTGGGAGTCAGATAGCATACTGCCTAAAGAGCACAGTTAACAATGGGTGGGTTAAACAGATAAAAGCTGTAATCAGTAGCTGCAAAAAGGAAAAAAACCTTTAGTTCCTAGCTACTTAATCTTCAATGACTAACTCTTTGCCAGTTTCACTAGTCTTGATAATTTTCCAATTTTCCACTTCTCATTTTAAAATGTTATTTTAAATCTTTAATTCTTTCCTCTCTTTAAATTTTTCATATAATCTAAAATCTTTTTGTACTTCCAACTTTCTTTTGGTTAATAACATCATACATATCACTGTTCCCTGATGGTAAGACATCACTTTTCCAAAGAAGAAAAGCAGCTCCTGTTACGGGGTTTATGGCATACATGCTTTCATCCATCAGACATGAGAGCCTTGTATATGGCAGGCACTATACCTAGAGCTGTGGTACAGAAACATTACAGCTAGCTCCAGAGAGAAAATGAATCGCTTAAAGCCTAGTCTAAACCTGATATGGAATTTCATTTGTCTGAAATTGAAATAATTACAGCTATTGTCCTTATTTTCTTCATTGATTCACTTACTATTCACTCATTCAACAAATATGTCGGAGTTTTCTTTTTGGGCCAGGTACTGTTCTGGTTCTGGTTTTACAGAGTTGAACAAGGTCCCTGTGTTCTAGTGAGAGAAGACAGAAACAAAGCAAGTTAACAATTAACTAATCATTTCAAACAATATCAGACAGAGATAATGGCTGTGACTAAAAGAAGCACAATAAAATATTAAGCATACTGGGTTGTAGGTAGGCTATTATACATGAGATAATAAAGGGGATCTTCTGTGAGGAAGGGGCACTTAAACAGAGACCTGAATTATGCAAAACGTGGAGCCATACAAAGATCTGATATGATAGCAGCCCTGCCAGATGGCCTCAGGAATTGGCCTAGATGGTCTCTGGGGTTCCTTCCAGTAGAAAAACCTAGAGTTTTCCCTTTTCACCTAGTTCCTGTTTCACAATAGCTTTCATGGTTCCTCTCAAAACTTTTGCCAGCATCTGTAACTTCCAGCTGTGGAGCCCAGAATTAGTCTCTAGGCAAGTTCTGTCAATAATCAGGACTCATGGCTCCAGCAGCGTATACTCATATCGGTAGATGTCAGCATGATACTTAATAAAAGCTACCATCTAGCCCTCCCTCATTTCAGGAAAAGCCGAAGATGCCAGACACAGAAAAGTTCTGATCTTTCAGGGAAAAAGAAACAGTTCTGGGGAGCACTAAATGAGCATCTCAGTGCCATAGTCAATGTGCTAAAGAAACCTTAATTTCCCTATCTGCAATTTCAGAGTGGTTACCGTAGAAAAAATATTGTCTTCATAATATAAACTCAGGAAGGAGACTATATTCCAAACCCCTACACAATGAAGTCTACCAGATGCCCGGTGTCCTTTGGTTGCATTAGAAAGATACTGATTTTGACTATTGCTGGAGCAGGTGAGCCATCAGATGGGCATTGTGAACCTTCGTTCTGAGGATCTACATTTGCTTCTGCCAGTCACCGCTTCAAATTACATTCTCAGATTGAGAATATTTGGGCCACACTAGTAGCGTGGACTTAGACTACTTGTGTGAGTGCCAGGGTGTAGTTTAATTTCTCAGATGAGATGTTTTTCACCCTCTATCCACTGTGCCAAGATTGAGACATGCAGGATCTTTTGCTGTCTCTCTCTGTGTGGTGAGTTTGTTTCTTGTTTACCTCTGTATTGAAGGTGTAGTCCTTTAGTGTCTTAGCTTTATATAGGGGTCTCCCATTCAATTCTTCATCTTGGACATTTTTCCTTTATTAGTATATAACATAATGGTACATCTTTTCATTGATGGAATCTTAGATTGGGTAACATTAATTAGAAAGTCTAGCACTTTGGGAATGGAATGTAAGATGGGTATACAGAATGAGGGTGCCACAGCAGGGGAGAAAGCCACTGAAAAGGGATATGGCAACAAATGAAAAGACTAGTTCATAATCTACAGTCAGTCAGAAAAAAATCTTTATTGCCTGCAGGGGCATTTGGCATCTGAATGCCTGGGGATGAGATGTGACAGTTCTGAGAACTTGTACCTTAGGGTAGCACATCAAAACCCCAGGCACAGCTAGGAGAGTGGCTCCAAGAGTTTACAAAGCATAAACACAGTTCAGTGTGTGTAGGGCCAAGTTCTTTTCCTGGAAGGGAGGGTGCCTGGGGGCCCTCATGGTCCATGTCTATCGTTTATTTATTTTGTATCTCCTCTACTAAAGGTAAATTCCACTAAGAGCAGGATCTTTGGCTTTCTTCTTCATCAATGTCTTCCAGTGCCTAAAATAGTACCTGACTCATACTAGGGGCTTAAAAAATATATGTGTGATGAATGAATAGGTGATGGGTGATTGTTGGCCCTGAAATGGTGTTCTAGGGGCTCAGCCCTGAGTTTTGCAATACTGAGGAGGTCCAGTTACCAGGCCCAAAGCAAATAGTCTGAGGTTCAGAGATAGTAGAAGTGGGAGCCAAGTCGTAAAGCCAAGTAGGTCAGGAAGGAGGAGAGCTGCTGCCTGAAGACTGGAGCAGGCAGAGGGAAGGATCCTGGAAGAGTGCCCTGAGCTGGAGAGTAGGCTTCTCTCCAGCCCTCCTTGCAGTCCCTAAGCTTCCACTGGGGTATGCCGAGGGCAGGGAAAAGAGCCCGGATGGAGTGAGCTGAGAGATTTTAGGTAACACTAAGATGAATTTAAAAAACGCTGTCAATGAGATTCCTAAACCATGAAAAATACCTTAAAAAATTTCTTATCTTAAAAGCAACTCGTAGACAGACACAAAGTAGTAGAGTGCCTAGGTACCCACAGGCTTGGCTCCAAATACACTCCCATCTCCCCCACAACAAAGACATCTTTTCTTCATCTTTGCATCTCCTCCTCATCACCAAACTTCCTTCCTTCTTCAGCTCACTGCAATCCAGTTTGAATCCCCAAAACTTTGACCAAGGTTATCCCTAACATCTTAAATATGGAATCTGGTGACATCTTTTCACTTCTTTCCTGTTTGACTTCCCTGTGGCATTTGGCACCACTGATAACTTTCTACTTCCTAAAACTCTTTCTGCCCTTGGTTCCTAGGACACCTTCTCCTGGCTTCTTCTCAGTTTAATTTGTTGCCTTCTCTCTCTTGTTCTCTACTTGTTGGTATCCTCCAGGCCTCCCATGTAGATCCCTCTCTTCTCACACTATACCACACCACCACCTCCCTGAATTATCTCATTGATGTCCATAGCTTTGAATACCATCTTTAGACTGATGACTCCTAGAAATGAACCTCTACTCCAGACATCTCTTGATATGGCCAGACCATATATTCAGCTAGAAATTATCAAGGTTTACCAACCTTGTCTGGATTATTGCAAAAGACTCTGTCTGGCCTCTTTCCTACTGATCTTTTCTCATTCTACTCAGCTGCCACTGTTGGTTCCCCCTCAGACCCAGTTCTGATCATGCTTTTCTCCAGCCTACTAGGTATTGCACAGCCAAATAATGTCATGATTTGTATTTTGCACATGCCTATATGATCACACTTATCATATTGTGGCATAATGTTTTATTTCCATGGCTGTATTTCTCATTAGATTGTGAGTTTCTACAGAAAAGTGTTTTGTACAAATCGTCTTTACAAGGCTTCCATAAAGCATAGTGCCTGGTGCACAATAAGAACTCAAAAGTTGAATGAATGACAGCAATTGTTGGGCTGGACGTTGTTTTTAAGCATTAACTCTTTTTAAAACCAACACTGCCACATTTCTAACTTATTTGTCAATTCCTTAATAAATCACCCTTCTTGACCCTTGTGTAATATTCTATAAGTGAAGAAAGCAAAAACCTTAGACCAGCATGGGAAGGGACTTTCTAAGCACAGAAACAACTCTAAATAAGAGCCCTCCAAACACAAATTCAGATCCTTCAGGTTATATTGCATTTAAAATTAGTTAATAATCCATATTTATAGAGAGCTATGTGCTAAGGTGCTATATGTAATTACTTCATTTATTCCTCACAGCAACCCTCTGAGGTAGGTACTCTATTATCATCTTGATGCTATAGATGAGGAAACACAACCAGTGTGAGTGCAGAGCTCAAGCTTGTAACCACAGCGGTGCATCACCTCCTTAGGGGCTGCCCTTCTGCACTAGATCCGGGGCAAATGCTCTTTAAAATTAGCTTGTGGACAATTCTTCTAGGAAACCCTCTCTGCCCTCCCTCACCCCAGCCCAGGTAGAGACCCCTCCTGCTGCTGTGCTCACCTCTATCCCAGCACTTCTCACATTTTACTGTGATTCCCCGTCAGCCTACATCCACTGCCCAGTGAGATTACAATCTTCTCAAGGGCAGAAAATGGTTATATTCACTCTCATATCCACAGCACCCAATGCCCTACTGCTTAGTAGGTTTTCAGCGAATGTTTAATGAATTAAAGTAAAGCAGATGGAGAGAAGCCCTGGGTAACTCATCACCATTGTCAGCAATGAGGGCTGTCTCAGAACTAGACTCTTGATTTCTCTTCTGCTTTCCAAGGGTTTCTCAATATTGAAACGGATGCTCTCTTTGGTTTAACATAAAAATGTCACAACCCATTTGAAAATAACTGATATGGAAGAAATAAATAATTGCTTTTAGCTAGATTTGTTTCTGTACATACTCACCAACTAAGAAGACCTTGTTCAGATGTACTTTCATTATTTTCTATTATTAACACAATAAGAATATTTTAAATATGTATTGATGTATGTATGCAGAACATTTCAGTATTGAATGCAATTTTTAACTGTACCCTCTCCCATCCCCATAGGTCATGATATGGTCCTGCTGAGAATCCCTGGGCTTCCCGCTCTGAGCAGACTCCCTTGGCAGGTGGCCTCTTGACCCTTGTTCAGTGACTAGGCTTTACCACAGATAACCAGGTTTCCAGGGTGATGAACTCCTGCCCTTACATTTCCAAGTATGTCCTTCCCCTCCACACATACACCCCTCCACCTCTGTCCCCACTGCTGCGCTCCTCCACTTTGTTAGGGTTCCAGTTGCTGACCAGAACACCAGGGCTCACTGGTGTAAGACTGTTCACTGACTTTGCCACACTCTTGGGTGTAGTCAGCCTTCCTACCCTCTACTGCCCACATCCAGAGCCTTGTCTGTCCTGGTGGGCAAGTTTCATGCCAGGACCTGGCTCCCTCTAGCCCCTCCCTGCCTTCCCATTCCAAAAATATGACACATTGCAATGACCCTGAATGAGTAACAGGCTGAGAGAACAGACGCCTCTGCCTGGAGCAAGAATGTGGCATTCTCATCCCCCTCACAACCCCCATCCCTGGGAAAACCCAACAAGATGACGCTTGGCCTTGTTTGGGTTGCAGCCAGTTTTACCTATTCCACAGAGGAAATTGCTATTTTGGACCTAACTCCAACAAGGTTGAGGCGATTGGTTGATAGGAAGTCTCAGATATTGTGTTGACTGAAAAATGGGCACCGTTCAGTCAAGAGAGGCTGATAGAGGAGTGAAAGGAGCTTCAGTTTTGTGCTCAGAATGACCTTAAGTCCAGTTTCCCACTTGGTGTGAACTTGGGCAAGTCACTTAACCTTTGTGAGATCCAATCTCCCCTTTCATGTTACGGGGCTAATAATCCTCCCTATTTTGTAGGGTTCTTATAAGATGAAATGTGGACTCACCGACAGCGTTAAGCATGTACTGGGAACACAACCAATGCTCAGCTGAATACCCTCTTGAGCAGCCTACAGTATGGGTTTAATAAATGTTAGTTTAAAGAGTCAGATTTCCAAATGTTAAATGAAAACATGTATTTTCTCCTCTGGTTAGAGATGTTAGATGGAAATCTTGAGTACTATTGTATCAATCCTTATAAGATTGATACAATTTAATATATACAATACAATACAATATTGTACCAATCCTTATAAGAATTTTTTCTTTTTTTTGCCATTTGGATAATTATTTTATTCTTTAAAAATTAATGGGTCATGATAGCAAAATAGGTTTCAAAAATGAACAATTTACAAAAGATATATAAAAATGGGCTTTAAACGTATGAAAACATGTTCAATCTCCTAATTAGGAAAATACAAATTTCAATCATGCAGACATATAATTTTTCATTCCTAATTTTAGTTAAAAAATAAAAATTATTACAATTATTTTTGAGGCTGAGGGAAACAGGCACTTGCATACATTTCTCATGGTAATATAAATTAGAAAACTCTTATGAAGGGACATTTTGCAATATCTAATAAATAGACATATGAGCTTAGCTTAAAAATATGGAACGCTTCACAAATCTGCCTGTCATTCATGCAGGGGTCATGGTACTCTTCCCTGTGATCTTCCAATTTTAGTGTACGTGCTCCTCTTATTATTGAGACCAACACTTTTATCCTGGTTACAGAGCACAGGAAACCAAGACTCAAAGAGGTGAAGTAACTCGGCCAAAGTCACACAATCATAAAGTATCACAATTCTGGGTTTATGCCTGTGATGGTATCAATCCAACATGGGAAGAGTGTTATCTCATGCTTATCAGAAGCTCTAATTGTTAGTTACATGTCAATTTGATTAATAAAAAAGAATTAATAATTACTCAATGAATGCCCCTTACTTAATAGCAGCATTTGAAATTTACAGCAAGAAGAGGGGTAGTATTTAAAGAGGTCTGTGGCATTCTACCAAGCAATTATCTTGGTCTCTTTGATAGGCAACGTCACGAAAAAGGAAGTTGAGGTAAGGTTTTTTAGATTAAAAGAGGCAAAAACGCAATGTGTCGTTTTTTGTTTGATTTGAACAAACCAGCCATAATAGACATGTTGGGGACAAATTGGAGAATTTGAATAAGGACAGAGTGGAGAAAATAATAAGGAACTGTTATTCATTTTTCATTGATAATGGTGTTATCCTTTGAAGGATAATTTTTTTTTCGGAGCTGCAAGTGGTAAAACGAACTAGTAGTAGTAAAATGCCATGATGTCTTTGTTCTAAAATGGTTCAGCAAAACAATATGGGGATAGAGGAAATGCGGCAAAATATTGACAATCGTAGACTCTAGGTGGAAGATAGATAGGTATTCTTTATGCTATTATTTCAACTTCTCTGTCCATTTGAATGTTTTCTTAATAAAATACAGGAAAACAAAGACCCTTAAAATTCCCTGACCTAAAGAGAGGGCTCGAGAGCTGTGCTGTGAGTTTTGGCTCTGGGCTCTGTTTCTTACAACACTTGCATCAAAGACTGAGAGGAAGACAAAAGAGCACAATCAAACTTGGAAGAACTAGTGATTGATGGAATCTAGATTAGGAAAGATGGTCATTGGCTGGAATCCAGCTAGAGGCAAGTTAATAAACAAGAATATAGTCATGCATATAGGTTTTAAAAAATTGGCAGCCTGAGGAACGTTGTCAGAATAGCACTTCTCACTGAAAGGACAAAAAGGGGTTAGTTGGTGGCAAGTCAATGTGAGAGACTGAAGTGACGCAGCTGCTAGGAAAACAAATGCCGTTTTAGTCTGCATTTCTGGAAGCAGTTAAGCCAGAAGGAGGGAGGTTGAAAGTCCCACAGCCACATCTGGCCAGGTCACATCTGGAGTTTTAGATTCCACTCTAAGTGTCTGGTTTTAAGTGGCACTGGGGTGGGTCCAGAGAGGATGACTGGGCCATGTTCTACTGGCTGAAGAATCTGGGGATTGTAAGTTTAAAAAGACTAAGGTGGACATGGGCTGTGCTATCAAACATTTAAAGGGTTTTGTGCAAGAGAGTAGTCCCATGTAGGCAACTCCATAAATAAGAACCAGGTGCACTTGTTACAATAAAATGAAGAATTTTTGTACAAGTGCCCAGGGAAGGACTGCTTTTGTAAAATAGGCAGCATTGTGTGCAACGTTATTGCCCCTGTTTCATGGTAGGAAAACAACGGTAAACGTGAGGCAGAGAGAGAGGAAGAACAAGTGAAAGAATCTGAGAAGTTGAAAATACTACATAAGCAGAAGGCCTCTGATACTATTTGCCAGTACTAGCATTTCAGTAGCAAAACTTCCCAGGGCCAGAGATAAAATTTATCTTCCCACTGGGCACTTGCCTGTGCTTTGTAGTCTTCAAGGATTTTGTTGTCTCTGTATCAGGAAGACAAATAATTATGCTGGTAGTTTATCAGTTTTCCAATTCCAAAGCTAGACAGGCCCCTGGTAACTTTTAACAGGTTTTGTTGTTGTTCATTTCATCTTGTTTTTGAGTAAGTAAAACATTCACGTGGTTTAAAATTCAAAGAGTAAATAAGGGTATACTATGAAAAATCTCCTCCTTCTGCCAATTTCTGTCCTCCAACCACTCAGTCCCACTCCTCCGAGGTAATGAGTGTTAACCAGTATCTTTCTTGTTGTTTTATGTACATTTTACTCTTCAGGCAGTTTTCTCAATGTAAGAGTCCAGAAAGTAAGGGTTTCCTGAATTTCTGGCTATGTGACATCCCATAGGATGATCTTTGCTACACAGGACAGAGTGGAGGCCAATGCCAGGAGGCTTGCGAAGAAGCTTTCCTTGAAAGAGCAAACATCTGCCAATGCTTAACTTCACTATTCCGCATTTCACTGGCCAGACAGTTAAACATCTTGCCAAAGGCTCTGCAAAGAACAAGAGATAACATCCTGTGTGGGTGAAAATGCCTATTTCTCTTCTAACCAACTTTCCTGACAAGCTCACACAATTGCATCTTTGCTCCTGTCTAGAGAGTTGAACAGTTGGTGCTCGTGGTTTTTGCTGTAATCATTGGGTGTTCGGTTTACAGTGGAGAGTAACTCATACTTTTTCACACACTGGCCTGTCCACATGCTTTTCATTTGTGTGCGTGCATGTTATTTCCTCCATTGAAGTGAGAAGTTCCTCAGAGGCGAGGTCCTAATACCTAAACCCTTTGTGTCCTCATAGCCCCAAATTTAGGGATCTCAGCTCATATTTTCTTTGGCATTTTGTTTCGCAAGTGTAGGAATGGATTTTCTTCTGAGTATGTCTTGAGTATGTGTCTGGGTAGTTCCTGTGGGGATATACTGTTAGCATGAGATATTGTTTTCATCCTCAATAAGTTATAGATTTTTCTAGAGAGACAAGAATTACAGGTATGAAACAGGGACAGTACTTAATAAAGTGCTAAATTACGATTCAGGCAGCATCCATGCAGATCTCTTTGCAAGTTTAAATTGAAATGGTGGTATTGGGTTAGTCACATGGAGAAATTGGTCAAGAGCTAGACTGTCCAATTTAAGACATTCTGCCCTCGGTGCCATTAGTCTCCAGGACACGGTTGCAAGAGTAAAGTGAAGAGGAAAAGTGTTGTTTAACAAAGCTGCTAATGGGACATCACTAGTGAGCTAAGGCCATATTGGGTCCAGGTTTGGACCTCAGATTCTGGGAAATGAGTTCATACTAACCAAAAGCAAACAAACTTACAAGCGTTCATATAGACAAATGAGAGTTCAAAGGGAACTAGAATGCTTGTGCCAACTGGTCAACCTACTCTATTCTCACCAGGACACTATTAGAGAAACCAAATTAAGGTTTTTAAGTAGACGATGTGAGCAAAGAGAGGTAAATGATCCTAAAGGTTAATATCATCAAACTCTGAAAACCTGCTACTGCCTTCTTTCTAACACCTCTGTCAAGGGAGCAGATTACTCAGGCGGGAGAGCTAAAGCTTCTGGCCTCCCTTTCCCTGGAAGGCTGGAGATGCACGGGTATCCTACGTATACCAGAAGTTCTCAAAGTGTGGTCTGCGGACCCCTGGAGCCTCTGAAATCCTTTTTGGGATGTCTGTGAGGTCAAAATTATTTTCATAGTAATACTAAGATGTTATTTGCCTTTCTTGCTTTTCTTCTCTCCAGAGGGTACAACGGAGTTTTCCAGAGGCTATGTGATATGTGATAGTCATCACTCCGACAGCTATTGGAAGGCATGCTTGTGTGTTGCTGTATTTTAAAAATTTCTCCATTTTTGATTTACAATATAAATGTCAGTAGATATAACCCACATTTTAAAAAGTTCTTTAGGGCACTCAATATTTAAGAGTGTAGAAGGTTCCTAAGACCAAAAAGTTGAAGAACCATTGATACAGACCATCATTCTCAGTCACCATACTAGGAGACTAGCCATCACCAGAATGTTATTTTTTTAAAGAAATTTTGGAAACACCCTAATAGTCTAGATGAAGACTCCTTAATGAGATTTAGGGAACATTCTGCCTGACTAGGCGCATAGTATTCAGATTACCTCAAAAGCTCCACATATCCTCCTCTAAGGCATGACTATAGGTGCCCCAAACTCTTTTCCTGAATATGTTGATTTGCAAAAAAAAAAAGACAAAAAGGAGACATTGTTGTGTGTCCTTTGACAATTATCTGAAATAAGATCATAATTCACACATACAGCTTTCACTGTGAGATGAAGTGCAGGCTATTTTTGGAGTTCTTGAACGCTAACTGAACTGAAACCAAGAATCACAGCCTACCAGGAATATAGGGCAATCAAGCAAGTTTTTCTGGTTTTAGGGGTTTGTTTTTGTGTGCACGTATGTGTCCGCGCAAGAAATGAGGCCATTTGTTAGGTATTTCTGAAGCCCATTCTTCGAATACAATCAGCACAGAGGTTGGTTCTCACACGTTGGTCCAGTGTCCATTTACTCCAGACCTCGGGGTCCCACAAGGCCATTGCCTCCTATGGAATGAAAGGCAGTGGAAACCCTTTTTAATATGAGCTTTCCTGAAGCTGGACATGGAGCATAGTTGCCCTTAAATATCATATTTGCAAGCCTAGAGTTTTCCTTTGTCTCCCTCACACTGCTGACACATGGACCAGGACAGAACTGGAGACATACATCCTCAAACCAAAGTAACCAAACTGGGAAATATAAGAATTTGGTTTGGATTTGACTGAACAAAGATTAGATGAACCTCTGATATACACAAGGCACTAAAGAGGGTGGCATGAGGAGGGCAAGAGAGACGGTTCCTGTCCTCAAGTGTTGCAACAACTAGTCACTTGCCATTTTCCAGTTATTGCATCACAATACCCTCTGTATCTACTAGAGTTAACTGACAGAGATAAAGAGAGAGGTTGACCTCCATTTCTCTCTTTTATTCTTAATAGGCTGAATTCATGAGGGACCTCCTGGAGTCATCTCTGGCCCCTGCCCTGAGGGAAGAGCTGAAATAATCTTCACAGAAAATTCATGTCTTAGAAACAGCAGGATGTTATCTATTATAACATAATTAAGAATCTTTAACAAAACAAAATGACTGACACTCAAAATGCTCCATTTTAATCAATGTCTTTATAATGATGTAAATTAAACCATTTTGTCTTTACGAGAAGCGAAGTGAGAAGTGAGAAGATAGAGGCAAGGGCTAGCAACTCTTATGAAGGCAAAATGGAGTCATCTTTTTGGTGATAGGAGGAAATAATGAGAAGGCACTAGTGTCAGAAACTGGCCTGGGGAGGTTGTTTTCTCTCTGAGTCTGCAAGGTTATGAGTTCTGATCACTCTCTGCCTCATTGTCTTGCCCATTGGTTCCTTTCCGGATAAGGAAGAGAGATGTGTCTCCTGCAGAGTTTTGTAGGCATCTGACAGCATTCCGTGAAAGACAGCTGTTCTGGGGCCCAGAATGGGCAGTCTGTAGTGAACGCTCTCTGCAAGAAGGAAGGACAAGGGCTGCTTAGATTCTATTTTTAAAGAAACTCAAAATAACCAAAAGTCACCCAAGACTTCTTCAACCTTAAAAACAGATTCAAAATTCACATAAGAATTCCTTTGAATAGAACCATCTTATACCTCACAACATTTAAGCTTTTACAAATCTTGTCATAGAGGCCAGAAAGGAGTGCCTAGAAACAAAACTCATGTGTTAGGAGACATTGCCAGTTAAATTAAAAATAAAGATAAAGTGTGTCTGGAGTTGTAATGTGAGTGGAAGGGAAAAGAGGATTCAGTCCTCAGAAGACTTTTCAGGGACACGTATGTGGTTCTGCTCATCAAACAAACAAACACAGTCTGAGAAAAAGGCTACAGAAGGAAAAAAGTATTTGCATTTCAAAGGAACCTTCATCTTATGAAATAATTTATTTTAGGGCTCCTTAAAATCCTCACCATCCTGACCTCTTCTTCAAATCTGATTTTATTTACAAAAAGCTGGTTAATATTCGACTTTTCCAGAAGACACATTGTGAAGGAGAATAATTCAGTGCATGAAATAACATTTTCCCACCGGAAGTCACTGAATGACTAAGGGAATTGGAGTCCTGAACGCTCTGGAACGAGCTCATTAGTCTAGCTGAATGAGAGCTAAAAGATGTCACAAAATCACAAACCTAGGATCCAGTTCAGTCTCATCACTGTAATGAAGAGAAAACAAGGGTACAGGGTCATAGGCACTAAGGACCGAGGACCAGAACCCACATCTCCTTAATGCTAACCCAGTGCTCTTTGTACCGTGTCACACACTGTGCTACCTGGTAGGCCCAAGTCAAGTGGTTAACATCTCTACCAACATCTATTGACAACAAGAGCCTGTGGGTGTCATGGAACTCTGGACTGAAGGCCAGAGTCAAGATAAACAAATCAAGAAGAAATCCTCGTCACTTATAGAGACAGACTCTTTCCATTTACTTAGTTCTCACTAATAGTTATTGATAATATATAAAGTTTAGCTAAATCGAGAAAAACACTAGAAATCACTGTTGTGATCAACAAAATGAGTTAGACAATCATCGGCAGTAATGTTCACTGGGATGAGTCGGCCATTTGGTATTTGTAGCATGTCCACAGGCAACGCAGCACAGGTGGGTGGCAGCTTCAGCAGTAAGCCACAAGTGCTGCAGTAGGGATGTGTCTAAGCTGTATAAACCAGTGGGGCCAGGGCAGTGTCAGCAGTTTTTCTGGGCTGATCGAAGGCTGCCTGTACTGAATGTGTGGTTCTTGTGGGTGAGCATGAGGATGTGGGCAAAATGCTTCTCTGGTTTTACAGGTGGGAACATGGAGGTCCAGAGAGTTTAAACAATTTGGCCAAGCCTGTACAGCAAAACTAGGATCTGAACCAAGGTCTCCTTGTTCCTAGGCTAGTGCTTTTTCCATAACTTCAGAGAGCACACACACAAGAGCAAAGCGCAACTCAGAAGGGTCACGACTGGAATCGACAGTAGATCTACCAAGCTTTAGCTCCTAGCCAATTCCATAGGGTTCTCCCTGAAGTTCCCCTCCAAGATTACTGTCCTTGGATGGACTCTATGGGTAAGAACCAGGTCTGTGCAAGAACATAATGTGCTGATCTTACGTACACCAAGTCTAGCTCTTATATTGGTAACTGAAACACACTCCCAGGGTTAATAAATTGATGAAAGGCATCTTATCACCCTGTCCTGTAGAATCAGAAAGTAATATTCTTGCTGAGGGAAGGGCATATAATTCTGTGCATGTGTGTACGTGTGCGTGTCGGTGGGGGTGGGGGATGTTCATTCCTTTGTGAGGCAGGCCTGAAAACAGCCAGGTTCAATGGAAATTCAGAATGAGTGTGTGGCTGGTACAGAGAACCCTGAAACCAACTGCACATGCCTGTCACTCTGTGTTCTCTTGGCTTTGAGAGGATGAGGTGGTTGCAGAGCAGAGAATGGCAGAATGGGGAGCTTTTGTTGGGTAGATGCTCCTAGTTCTTGGCTCTCCAGTCCACTTTAGCTAAGAGAACCATGAGCTAGGCCAATATTTTCAGATACATAAGAAGGGATTCATTGGGAGACTAGTAGTCTTTCACTCCACTAGAGTGGATATCTCCAAACCTCAGCTGTTACTTGAATCTCTGGTCCTCCCTTTTATCACCACTTCAAGATACCCCTTCTATCCTCACATTTCCTTTCCTGATGTCTTCTCAGTTCAGTTCTGGCTCTACCTTCCCTGCAACCTCCCAGGACAGAGTTAGACTTTCCCATCTGTATAAAGTGCAGAAAGTGATCTTGATTTTCCCTACTGTGTGTATCAAATGGAAGAAAAACTGAAGGTGGCTTCAGTATGGGAGCAAATGAGAACATGGACAAAGTTACTAAAGTGACAGCCTACACTGCACTAAACCCTTGAATTATATCATCTTGAAGAATGACCCACTCCCACCCTCACCAGCCCAGTGCTGGCTTCTCTCAAAGAGGAGACTCAGCTCAGTGCTGCAGCTGGAGATGGAGCTGCCATCCTTTTTTCTATTAACAGCAACTGAACATAAGAATAGCACTGGGCAGCTGCTGAGAGAAGGCAGGTGTTTCAGGGAGCCTGTGGGGTGGAAGGTTCAGGGCCTTGGGGAGGGCATTCTCAGGGTATGGGGACGCAGTCTCCTTCCCACCTTAATTGGTACTATCAAGACTGCCTGAGAAGGGAATTATCTGTGCCCCATCTCTAAGGAAATTCTTCAGCAAGTGGATTATAGGGCTTTGTAGAAAGAATGGAGCAGAGCCATGTGGTGTGGAGAAGACCTAGGAAGGAACACGACATGGAGAAAGGCAAGTGAGGCCTGAAGAGGGGTCAGGTAGGGCTGGAGAGAAGGGAGGGCTGTGGGCCAACCAAAACAGGTCAATCAGCAATATGTGAGAGAGAAAAAGATGGAGAATGGGAATTTGTTCTGAGAATTTAGAAATCATCTTAAGGGATTAAACTTTTCCTTCTACTACTCTGGAGCTAGCATGTCTCCCACTACAAGTACTCCAAAAGAAAGCAAACCTGTTGGGATGTCACCACGGGAAGGTTTGCGTACTGTCTGGGCTTTTGGTGGATGAAGGCTCATCATTCTGAATGGAAGAAGCAAGAAAACTTTACATTAGTTGTTTGGCTAGGGCTTGGTAGAAAGGAACGTGTCTTTTTCCATTTCAAAACCCAAATGGTCTCTTGAATCCAGCACCTGCGAACCTGGAGCTCAGACCACTTTGCAGCAGGGTGAGATGACAGGGCCAAAGACCACTGCTTCTCAAGCTTTTTCCCTTAGTGATATTTTCATGGATTTTGATAAAATCTTCATTTAAAAAATGTTTTATTTCACTGTCAGAACATATTTGGTCTGAGGATAGAAGGGATTAAGGAAAGAATCCTCTAGTTTCCAGGAAAAAAAAAGCTCTTCCAGATCAGTAATCTACCCTTCGAGTGCAAAACTGAGACTATTTTAGTTAAACCTTCCAATTGTAGAGAAAACGTCTTGGCCGCATACTATTTCTCCTGGGGGCTAAGGCTGTGGAAGTGACCCTCAACCAAAATGTGTCTGTTCCCAAACCATTTCTACACTAGTTTAAGTTGCTTAATTTCTAAAGACTGACAAATATGTAAACTCTGCTGGGCCATCTAAGTTTCTAAACTCATTTTATGTTTTCTATTTCCACAAAGATTTTTCAGGATTACTTTTACTTTGTTACCAAAAACATGGCTAGTCCAACCAGTTTATTTTATTCAGTTGTTGTTGGAGGACTCCGTGGGACTAAGAAAAAGAAAATCCCTTCTATTACCCATTTTGGGCAAACCAGAAGGTCCTTGTAAGGCTGAATAGTTTAAGATCTGTCTACACCAGGGGGCCGGCCCAGTAGCTGAGTGGTTAAGTTCACACACTCCACTTTGGAGGCCCCGGGAACACTGGTTCGGATCCTGGGCGTGGACCTACACACTGCTCATCGAGCCATGGATGGCGGCATTCCACATAAAAGAACTAGAATGACCTACAACTAGGATATACAACTATGTACTGCGGATTTGGGGAGAAAAAAAGGAGGGGGAGATTGGCAACAGATGTTAGTTCAGGGCCAATCTTCTTCACCAAAAAGCATACTTTAAAAAAGGACAAAAAAGATCTGTCTACACTATAATTCAAAAATATGTATCTATACACTCATATTTCCTCCTCCTCTCTTTTCCTCTCTCATTCCCGTCTTTCTTTCCTTCATTCCTTTCATTCAACAAACATTATTTAATTCCTACAATGGCTACAATTAAAGTCAATTTCAGTGAGGACAATTCCACCTGCCTATATATGTGGTGTGAGTTAAAAATTGTGAGGGCAGGTTTTATAAGCTACAAACAGAACCAGGACCCTACTTTATAGTCACACTAGCTAAATCTCAAACAGACATGCTATATGTTCTTTCATTACATTGAAAAAAAAAGAGCAATCTAGTGATACTTCTGGTTGACGTGATTTTAGGATTGGTTCAACTCTTGGTCTTAGCTTTAAAGGAATAAGAGCTATTCATCAAAAATAAAACCAACTGGGCCGGCCCGGTGGCGCAGCGGTTAAAGTTCGCACGTTCCGCATCTCAGAGGCCTGGGGTTCGCCGGTTTGGATCCCAGGTGTGGACATGGCACCGCTTAGCATGCCATGCTGTGGTAGGCGTCCCACATATAAAGTAGAGGAAGATGGGCACGGATGTTAGCTCAGGGCCAGGCTTCCTCAGCAAAAAGAGGAAGACTGGCAGCAGTTAGCTCAGGGCTAATCTTCCTCAAAAAAATAAATAAATAAAATAAAACCAACTAATGATTTTGGATTTGAGACTTTATTTAAATGCCAAATTTGCAAGATAAATAAATTGGGCCAGCAAATATCAAAAGTCTCCCACAGAAGAGTGAACTTTTGCTCAGAAATCTCTGATAGTTGTTCTCTATTTAAAGTCCGTAAAGAATATTTATTAGAATTACTTTTATTGTGATCTAAGAGTTCCTTACAAGTATAGAGTCAGTGTAGGTAAGTGTGATTAGCGCTGGAGCCTGTAGCACTCAAATACCCATTTCCTCCACGACCCTGTCTACGTGGGCCAGATACCCGTACATTGTTTCAATGCATCTGAGTCCACACCTCAGCTTGGAACAGAGGGCCCTGAGGTCATACAAGAAATCATAACCTCTACTGCTGTCCAACAGAAGCTTACAAAAAGACCTATTTTCCCACATTATTGCTTTCTGTATGAGGAAAAACAAATGAAAGATTGCCATTAGATCAAATATAACTTTTTGGATTGGTCATAAGTAAGAGTGACTGTGTGTCTACGTTCCAATCATCTATTGCAAGGCAAGTCTACACTGGTGCCTTATCCAGGGTGAGTCCTTGTTTTGAGTTTTTTAATAAAGTAAAAACTGAGTCCTTCTTCCTTATCTGATAGTGAAATACGGAAAAAGAAACCCCTGATATCCAAGTAATAAAAGTTCTGCCCAGATTTTATTTCTGATATACTTGATCTTGATCAGAAAGCAGCAAATGACAATCAAAAAAAACTGATAAGAATAGTTACTACAAAGTCGCAGAAGATGTCCTGGACTCAGGACAGATTGTGTGTAATGCCCTGTACCTTCTGATTTAGACATCTCATCTACATGGAAATTTTATATTAGTTCTGCCCGAGTTATCAAAGAAATTGCCCATCCTATTACTTGTACTGTGCTTGTGAAGGCGGAAAGGAAGATTATACTTTGTACAGTACTTTCAACAGTTGTTCAAACAAAAAGGTGAAAACTCTTTTGGTCTAACTATTTGGGTTAACCAGAAAAGGAAACCAGTCAAGAAGCCCATTCCCCGAGCATTGCCTAAACATTCTACTTACTATGTTTCTCAACCCACTATCATGTGTCCCCAAACTATATTTAATCAGAATTGAAGTCATGTTGCGCTTTCAATCTTTGACTTACCTTTGATTCATAAAATTCTTAAAGGATAGTTTCAGATCACTTGGGATTATTATAGCTCTTGATTGTACCTGAGGAAGAAAGTCTCGTTTAGAACACTGCCCCAAACTGCATGCTAATTTAAATAAATAATACACCATGTTAGCAAACTCAAGTTGTATTTAATACCAGAGTCATTCATACATCCTTTTGTGATGAGAATGAAGCAGAGGCGATCCTCCGGTCCCCAAGTCATAGGGTCTTTGTTCTTGCCTGGTTTTCAGAGTGTGGAGTTAGATACCTCAAGGTGAGCAAGCCTTCCAACCCTCTCTGCTCAGCTCACTCCCAACGTTCTTCCGGTCTCTGGTTAACTGTCACTTTCTCACAGACACTGCGGACTCCTGGACTACTGTGAGGTGGTCCCCAGGTTCTCACGTTCCCTGGGCTTCTGCTATCAGAATGCTCATAAACTTTTCATTGTATTGACCTGCTTAATGCCTGCTTTCCCTGATAGACTTTCAGCTTCATGAGAGCAGAGACCATGTCTCTGCTTTCATATCTCCAGGTCCTAACACAGTGCCTGTTTAAGAAATATTTGTTGACCAAATTAGTCAATGAACAAATCCACTTTGAAGCTCACTTGAAAGTTTTAAGTGTGTCCTTCATACAGGGCTAAAATCAATTACACAGTTACAGTATTCCTGATTAACAGACATCACTTTCTTGAATTTTTTCAGATTTACTATTAGCACTAGAGGTTGGTTTTCTTTTGGAGATTGCGTTTTCACCAAGAAACAGGATTTTTTTCATTATTTCTCAAAAAATATTATAGCCATGACAATGAAAAGATAAGATTTACTTGTCAATTTCTGCAAGAAAGGCATCTGGGATTTTGAGAGGGATTGCTTTGAATCTGTAGATCAGTTTGGGGGAGTACTGCCATCTTAACAATATCACGTCTTCCAATCTATGAACATAGGGTTATTTCTATTTACTTAGGTCTTCTTTAATTTCTATGATATTTTATAGTTTTTGATGTACAAGTCTTGTATTCTTTTTGTTAAATTTATTTTAATGTTTGGCTGCTATTGTAAAGGGAATTACTTTCTTAATTTTGTTTTTGGACTGTTCATTGCCATATATAGAAGTAAAATTAATTTTTGTCTATTGATCTTGCACCTTGTAACTTGGCTGTGCTCATTTATCAGCTCTAATAGTTTTTTTGTGGATCTTTTAGCGCTTTCTCTATATAAGATCATGTCAGCTGCAAACATAGTTTTACATTCTCCTTTTTAATCTGATGCCTTTTATTTGTTTTCTCACCTTAATTGCCCTGACTAGAACATGCAGTACAATGCTGAACAAAAGGGCAAGAGCGGACGGCTCAGCTTGTTCCTGATCATAGTGGAAAATATCCAGTCTTTCACCACTGAGTATGATGTTAGCTGTGGATTTTTCATGAATGCCCTTTATCAGATTGAGGAAGTTCTTTCTATCTTTAGGAGTCTTTTTATATCTTCCCCAGTGTCTCCATTCAACCCCCTGCTGAGAAAGGAGGAGGTCTCAGTGACTATAGCAGATGTGCCGTCCCCCTCCCCTGAAGGAAGTTGAGGTGCCACTGTACATAGTGAAGTAAGGGTATCTCACACTTATTTTCCAACTTTCTGTAGTTTCCCACTGGGCTCTTTGTGCACCCGATCTGACAGCTGTAGGGTATGGTCCCTGGGCACTTTTGTGTTTGAGGCCCTTCCTTTTGGAATCTGCAGCCAACAATAAAACCATAGCACATGGTTTCATTCAGCGAGGCCTGGGCAAGGGCGAAGGTCAGAGAGGGGGTCTTGAGAAAGAGGACAGCTGCTGAAGTCCTGAGTGAGCCAGCTGGCTGAGGCCAGCACTGGCCCGGGGTCAGTGCACTCCAGATGTGGACATGGTGATTCCAGGAATAAGACCGGGAGAAATCCCAGATTCCAGTCAATGCTAAGAGTGAACACTGTGATCCTAATTATGTAGAACATGAACACAGATTGTAACACCCAGGTACGTCTTTGTCGGTAGCTTCAGTTAAATTTCCAAAGCCCACACAAAAATTTCACAAACCCATAACCCTACTAGTCAGAAGCACTTTCACCAGGAACTCATCAAAGGAGCCTCTCTTCTGTCTCCTGTTTTTCTTCTGCTCCTTGCCTTCCTCTTATTGCACCTCCAGCCCCACCTTCCTCCCTGAGTCAAAGGAGAATCACAGGATAGCACAATTGAGGAGACCCTTCCCCAACCCCTACACTAAACCAAACTGTTGACCTCAATTACCCTTCAACCCAAGCTTGATGCTTACCCTGACCAACCTAACCCTAACCCTTAAACCACCCCAAGTCCTACCTCTGACCTGTACAGCACCCTCCTGAAGCAGGCCTCTTTCTTCAGCAACTCTGACACATGACGGAGCTTTGTCCTTAGTGCCTTCAACCCCTTTGATATCCTCTTTCTTCTCCTCCTACTCCCCTCTGCTCACCATCCCCACTACCAATTATAGACACCTCCACTAGCTAGAAAGTACTATAGAATCTCTCCCTAGTTTTTTCCTGACTGAATTAATGGTAAACCCAAAGATTAAGCTGCTTGCTTCCCGGCTACAGTGGTGGAGGTGGATTGTATTGTGTGCATGTGTGTAGTGTTGAGGACATGTTAAGGGGGCAGAAGAAGCTTCATAACCACCTGCACTTCTATAGCTGCAGTTACCTTAGGAACCCGGAGCAAAGGGGCTCATCTCATCTCTTCCCTCTGGCCCAACGTACCCTGGTTCATCTTTGGTTTGTTGAAAATGGAGAGTTTGTCATACAGTGCCAGATGATGGTGTTCCCAGGGCCAGCAGCTCCTCATTTGCAGCCCTTACCAAGGCTCTCCCTGCAAGGGGCCCCCTTATTGTCTCTCTCCACTGGGCCTTGGTGGGGAAAAGGCAGTGCTTCGCCCTGGGATGCCCATGCCATCTCTGATGTCCCCCTGGCCTACCGTTTTTATTTCTCGACACATGGAGCACAGCTGCTTGTTTCTGATCAGCATGGGGTCACCCTGGTTCCTCCTAGCCTGAGAGGGAAGAGAGACAGACAGAGATGAGGAAATGGTGGGGTATCTGGGGTAGCAATGAAGTGGGAAGGTGGTGGAGCAGTGAGGTAGGTAACAGTCATTCCTTCCATAAAACAGAGGTGGACACTCTGGTCTCAGCCCCATTCTGGGTGGAGGTTGAATTGAGGCTTGACTGCAGCTGGTAGGATCAGAGAGGGTTTGGGCAGGAGGGGGTGAGCCATAGACTAAGTGGAAGCCTCGGGCCCCTTGCATACAATGGTACAGGTATAAGACACCTGGCAGAGGGGGATGAAGCTGGGGGCTGGAATCCAGTGAGGTCTATCTTTCCAACCTGAGCACCCATGTCTGAGGGGCTGCACTGACTCATAGGGGGCACATTTTCCCCATTTCACACAAGGTCTCCACTGTATTGAGTAGCTGAGGACCTCTGACAGTCTAAGAAAAATGAAGAGATGACTTGTCTTCTGCAAAACTCCTTTCACTGGCCTCTCCCAAGCGTTATCCCCTTCTCTTACGCTTTAACTCTGGTCCGACATCAGCTCTCAAGCATACACTGTCCAGCACCACTTGGCCCTTCTGCACCTCCTGAGAGCCATAGATTAAGCCATAAACAGTACTGGAGCTGGTGTGTGGGTCTTGAGCGCCCCCCCTCCTCCGGGGAACAGAGGCTGTCACGGCCAGGGCAAAGAAATGACCAGTGCAGGGAGGCTGGGGGCACCCTGTCTGTTCATCGCAAACGCTGCTTTCTTTCTGACTTTACTTCTGCCAAAGGGTGGAAGGAAGGGCTTTGGAACATTTACACCTGAACATGAGGTTCTCATTCGCATTCTGATGACAGTTTGGTTAGGGAGCAAAGGGGAACTTGAGGTTAATATTCCGTCTGGGGATTCTCTCCGATCCTTCCTCATTCACACTGACATCAGAGTCATGAGATGTGTTCCTAGGAAGCATAGAATATGGGGGAGAGAAGGGCCAGAGGGACGAACAGGTGATCACTCAGAACTGAAGCTTTCTCCTTCCATTGGATCAGCTCGTTGACCTACCACAGTGACATGTGTGCACATCTGCGCCCTGCCCCGTTCATGCTGCCTTGGGACGTGTGCGGAACAGGAGTAGGACTCTATGTGGCGTACAGTGCGTGGGTGTGCCCCTAAGGTGACCTTTGCCAGACTGGTCTGCAAGGAGCTTCGTCCTGTGAGAGACATATGGCACTTGCGTGAGGCATTACTGGGACTTTGAGGACTGAAAACTACGGACAAAGTGGATTCTTTTGACAAATATTTAACATGCATTTCATTTTTATAGGTCATTTAAAAAGAATCAACTCACTATTACAATGTTGTGGGTTGGTATGTTGAAGTATGAGTGTGAATGACTAGCTTCATTCATTCAACAACAAACATTTATTGTGAGGCCACCACGTGGAGGGTGCTGTGATGGGGTCACAAAGATGAATAAGACAAAAGTTTCTGGCCCTAAGGAAGACCAGGGAAGAATACCAATTCATTTGTTTGCCCATTCATCAGGTACTGGGGACACTGAGATAGATAAGACACAGCTTCTAAGCTGTCACCACCAGCAGATTGTGTACGGAGAATTATGATGGTGTGAAAACTACTACGATAGAAATAGAGGCCACAGTGAAACCGAAAGGAGTCTTGAACTCACCTGGGTGGGGGATGGGGCATGGAGGGAAGGGTCTGAGAAGGGTTCGAAGAGCAGGCAATGCTTGGTAGGTGTTGGTGGGGTGAGCGAGGAGTGGGGAGGGCATTCCCACCTGGGAAACACTGTGCAACAACATGGAAGAATCACCTCGAAAATTGGCTTCAGGTACCTGAGGATAGCCTGGAATGGCAGACTCTCTCGTGGGAGGAGGGGTGGAGTAAGAAGAGAGGCTGGAGAGGAAGCGCCCGTGTGTGCTGACTCCTCTGTTTCTGGGCAGATTCAACTTTCTACCATATCTTCCCTGATACTCCGGGGATGGTATCTCCTGGGACCTGGCTCTTCCCTCCATCCCTCACATCTTTGGGTTTCTAAGCCTAAGACACCTATCTGAAACTGTGATTCAAAGTTGGACACACGAGATATCATAGAAGAAGCAATGATACTTCTGGGCCTTCAGAAAAGAGAGAGACCATGTCCCATTGGAGGAATCAAGAAGCGCTTCTAGAAGTGGCATTTGCACTTAGTCTGAAAGGATGAGGAGGATCTGGACAGGCGGAGTGGGAGTGGGAGAACCCTGGTGTAGGGCTGTCTTTAGCAGAGTTATAAGCAGACTCTTGTCCTTCCTGCAGTTGATTCCTTCACCTTTCCAGACTTCCGCTTTCTACATAAGATTACTACTAGGCCCTACAGGGAATGGAATCACAGAGATCATTGCAAGTCGACTAGCAAATATACACCAGAGGTCTCCAAGGTGCATGGCAGGATCTTGCCAGGTTGTTGACAACCATGAATGTGACTCCAGAGTCCCACAAACAAGACGACTGTCATCTTTCAGAACCTGAAGGACGAAATGTTTTCTATATTTCCCTACCTGGCGTTGTCAACTCCTCATCTTTTAAGACATACCTTATGTAATTACTTTCTCAGGAAATCTTTCTCCTGACCCTCCTACCACTTCGCTGCCTCCCGCCCCCCTGAGTTGGGTGCCTGCCTCTCTGAGGCCCTCATAGATTTGATACAGCTTTTTGTACTGTTGTGTTTTTTGAAAAAACATGTTTGTTTCCTCCACTAGGCTGAGAGTTCTTCAAAAGCAAGAACGTGTCTCACACATCTTTGTATTCCTAGAGCCTATCACAGAAGCTGGCACAGAGTAGGCATTCAACACACGTTAGTTGAATGAATGAGTCATTGTAAGCATTTTAAACTATCGGGTATAGATATAGACACACACACACATATATATACACATGGGACACTAGTGTGCAACAAATTCACCCTATACGCTGTGTTGGAGAAAGGCACTGGCTGGGAGCCCAAATTGCTGGGTTCCAGTCCTGGCTCTATGAGCGACTTGAGTGACTTCGGTCAGCCACATAAACACTCTGTGCCTCCCATCCTCTGCTGCTGATGCACTCTGTGGCCAAAAAGACAGAGGGCTCTAATCCTGCCCACGCTTGACATGTAGAGGAGTAAAACAAGTCTTTGATGTGTGGCTTCAGTCATCTCTGCCAGGAATGTGGCAGTGACTCCACCCGAGCCTCACTGTCAGCTGAAGCCCGGCCTCCAGGAAGAGCCACTCCACTCCTCTTCGCTTGGAGCGGAGGGCGAGGGCACTGGGGGGGGGGCGTTTACACAACACGGAAAGCAGCTGTGATGGGCAAGTCCTGCTTTTGACAGTCTACAAAGAAACTGTGCAAATGATTTGGGATTCCATGTTCTCTAGGCCTCAGCTTCCTCTCTCCTGTCTGGTTTCCCTTCCCAGCCCTGAGACCAAGGCCTTTTTCTCCTGGGGTATTCCCTTCCCACTCTTGGCTTCCTTAAGGCCATCTCAGCAGCAGCAGCAGGGATGCAGAGTGAACCAGCCAGTGGTTCAGAGCACAGCCCCCTGGTTGATCATCTGTAGAGTCCAAGTCACCAAGAAAAGAAGCTCTGAAGTGTTAATGGGGTTCTCATTTCCCAAGCAGCTGTCCCCAGGACAGCAGATAACAGTTGTGACAGAAACGTGAGAGCAATCTTTTGTAGCCTGGCCAAGGTATGGTGCGAATTTCAGCCAGGACCCAGAAGCCAAAGCCTGCTCTTCACATTTCACAACTGGAAACATTTTAATATTTGCAGTGAGTATCTGCTAATGTTCCGAAGATATGGCTCACAGCCCAAGTCCTTGGCCTCCTTGAATCTTCGGTAAAGAAATGGAGAGATATGTTTCTCTCCCTCTCTCTCTCTCCACTATTCTTTCTCCCTCCCCTACTCTCTCTCTCACACACACCTGTCTACATACCAAAACCTGAAAATGTAAGCACCAAATGGTGGTTTTAAAAATAGCCATCACAAGCACATCTCGAGGAGCACTGACAGATTTGCCTCCGTGCCTCTTGCCCTTCAATACCTCTATTCCTTTTCTCCCTTCCACTCCTGCATTCACTGACAGAGACCTCGTAGGTCACCTAGCTCAACTCTTTCAACAAACACAACGAGGAAATTGTGGCCCAGAAAGGCTAAGAGATTTGTCCAACAGCACATCTATTTAGTTTCAGTCAGCCAGAAAGTTGTTTGGATAAAGAGTCAAAAAAACACTACCTCTCCTCAGGGGGAGAGTGGACTCTTAGGGTCCATATGAGAGTAAAATGATTCCTATATCCCTTGGAATCCAAAAAGTGGTGCTCAGAAAACTATGTACAATATTAAAAAAAAAAAACCTCCTATGATAATGACACATTTTCCTGCTCTCTGAAAATACCAAACCTCCCAATTGAAGAGTGAAGCTGAATATAGTTTTTAAAATACCCTTATCGTTCACTAGGAAAAATTTCAAACGTACAGGAAATAATCAACAGCCATGTACCTACCATCCAGACTTATTAAACCTGGTTTGTATTACATCATTATCTCAGGTCAGTAGTGTTACTACTTCCCTTTAAACACTTACTTTCTGGTTATATGTGTTTGATCAATATAAACAGGGAAAGGACTTAGGAATATGCAACGTAGTTTCCTTGGTGGTCACGAGCTTTCAAAAACTGAGAGTCAATGAGACAGAAATAACAAAACAAGTTCTCAGCGGTGAGAAAATTGGAGGTTGCCCTCCTCCCCTCTCCCATCCACCTCTCTGCTACGGCGTGATGTCTTTAGCCAGGGCTTTTGGTCACAAGTCTGCTAAAAGCAACATAAATGACGCTCTTATCTTTACTCTGGCTTCTTAGGCTGGAACAACAAACCCAGATCAAAGAGAGTGGAGAGGGAGTGGGGGCAGGAACGGAGAGCGGACGGCATCTTATACTCCACTGGCAACTGGGGGCTCCAGCTCTGCTATCCCCAACCCAGCAAGGAGGAAAGGGGGCCCAGGGTCTCCAGCTGCACTTCTCCAGCTCACCCACACATAGCTGCTCTGCCCTGCTGTGGGGCTCTGACAAGTCCCCTCTTGGCCTCAATTATCCAGTTATGAGATGACACTTTCCTATTTCACAGCATCTTGGGGAGTCATGAGTCGATGCCCTTACGGTGAAGGTTATGTATGATAAAGAAGCGTCCCCACAGTAGATGTTTAGTGGGAGATGTTTAGGCTTCAGTTTTTGGTCTCTGTTTTCTATTTTTCTTATTTGTCAGCTCTGCCTCTCCTCTTCTGTTTCCCTTTTTTTGGATTTTTGGTCCGCCTCCCTCTCTGTGTGTCTCTGAGCTTCTGCTCTCTTGCTGTTTGTCTTCCTCTCCCTGTCTTTCAGTCTCTGAGCCTGTTTCCTCTCTGTCTCTCTGTCTCATCATCAGGGAACACTGCTCCAGACACACAGACACCTGCATCTGCACGGGACTGCTCCAGGGCAGGGGAGGAAAGCCACTTGGAATGCAGATGTTCAAAGTTCTGCCCTTTGACCTGTGACAGTGAGGAGGAAGGGAGCCAGGTGGCAGGACCTTTGCACCTATGACCAGGGGCCAGGACCTCTAGTTGGCTGCAGGGCTGTCGGCAGCCTCTTAGCAGGCCCCTGACTCAGAGGATGAAGGAAGAGATAGTGTCCACAGTACATCCCGCTCCTGTGAGATACAACAAAGCTTCATTCCAGAAAAGAGCAGCCGCTGGCGCAGGCCATGTTTACCTCATACATGTGCAGGCCGTCATGGGCACAGCTGACTCATCTGGGATCTGAGGAGGGCTGTGTGATGGGCAAAGATCTGACTTGAGGCACCCGCCTGGTGTCCCAACAGAATAGGGATCCCAGGTTCCCTATGAAGAGCAGCAGAGTATGCCTCTCCTAAATACGCCACTTCGGCATAAGGGTTATTTTGAGCTCAAGGCACTTTGTAAAAACAGCAGATGCAAGAATGGTGCTCTGACCCGCCTCCTGCTCTTCCTAAACATGGGAGATGAAACCCCATATGGAAGACGTCCTCCTCACACCCGGAGGAAAGCAACATTCTTATCATCAAGGACAAGAAGTTTAAGCCGAGAGAAGTCTGTACAAACAGACCTTGTTTAAATAATTCTTATCTTCCTCTGGCCTCCCATCTATCTGAGTTACTCTTCCACAACTGCCTCTCTCTGCTCACCCCAGTATAAAAACATTTGGGTCTTCATTTTCTTATGAGGGCTCTCCTGTCACGTAAAACTTCTACTAAATAAATGTGTGTGCTTTTCTCCTGTTACTCTGTCTCAGTCGATTTAATTCTCAGGCGTGGCCAAACACCCTAGGACAGCAAAGGTAAACTTTCGCTTCCCTACACCTGCTTGCCTTTCCAAACTGGATGAGCAGCTCTTTCACACACACAGACACACACACACTGGTGGAGGGTCAGCCCCCACAGGGCGCGGGTAAAGGTAAGGGTGAGCTAGCCCGGTTCTCCCTTCCTGGGAGGGGGAATGGATTCACCACCTCCTGGGTGGCCCAGAGACTGGCTCCCGGGCTCAGCCCATTGGTCAAGCGACTTGCTCTCGGCCGCCATCTCGTGGCCACCGTGAGCATTGAAGCCATGAAACGTGAGCCCGGCAGAAGGTGGGCCCCTCGCAGGCCCCGGGCACGATCAACGCCTTCCGCCCGCTCCTCCCGCCCCTCCCGCCCGGCCCGCGGCTGCCTGCAGACCGCGCCTCGGATGCCCGGTGCTCGGAGAGCCAGAGCCCGCCTGGGCTGAGGGGGCGCCCGGGGCGGGGCCGGCCCGCTCGAAACGGGACATCGGAGACCCGGATGGAGGCTGTCTGCTGGCGCCGCGGCAGCTGCGCTCAGCCCCCAGCCTCCCCGGGCCCCCTCGCCTACCGCCGGCCTGTGCTGCCGGCAGACCTGTCGACCGTGCTGAACGCCGGACCGCCTCCCCCGCGCTCGGCCTCCGGCCCTCTGCGCTCTGCGGGGCCCATCCGTCCCCTCGGCTCCCTTCCATGGAAGGCCGGACCCTGATGGCCCTCAGGCACTTCCTGCGCGCTCAGCCTCCGTGTCCTTGCCCCCTGGCTCTGCCCTCCACCTGTGAAATAATATCTTCCAGATCCAGGGCAGACGCCACTCCTCAATCCTTGCATTCCCGCTCTCTGTCTGCTCGCCCCTCCTGCGACCTGCAGGTGGCCCCTTTCCTTCCCTCCCCTCCCCCGCACGCCCCCGCCCCTCTCTCTGATGCTCGTTGCAGCTTGTGCACCTGACCGGTTGGCCCACTCGTTGTGGCCCGCATCTGACTTGCTCACCCCGTCTGTGAATTAAACTAAACAAAAAGGGCTCCGCCAGCATTTGTCCACTGACGTGAGTGACGTGTAACACTGAGGCTCACAGTCCCTGAGCGCGTGAGGAACACGGCTCCATGCACCGTCCGCGGAGAGCCTGCTCCGTCCCCCAGGTCCCTCTCTCCCCACCGCGGGGAGGTGCTGACTTCACAAGCACCGTTAGTGTTGGGGAACCCTCTGCAGCACAGTGTCACAGAGTGTCACTCAGCAGCCAGTCGTGGCTGATTTGTGTGAGGTAGAGGGGACATGAGGAGTTGTTATGTGAAATTCCACGGTCTGGGGGTTGTAAGTGGGAGACAAAAGGGACTTACGGTGGTGCTGGGAGGGGCGCTTCGAGACTCCAGAAACTCGGACTGGTTCTGGACACAGCCTGCCGTCTCAGGGCAGATTCCTCAATAGGAATGTTTTTGGTTTTCCTTTTGATGATTCTAACCTCATGCCTTTATTCTGAGTTCTAGTGGACAGATGCCCTGAGCACTGGGGGCCGGGTGAGGCCTCCGTGACTGATAGTTCATCCAGCAAATATCTACCCAACACTGATGATGTTCCAGGCACTGGGCTGTGCTAAGGAAATAGGAAATGCCTTTGGGGTCACATTCTATGTCATCCTAGCTATAGGTTTCTTTTCAGTTAAAAAGCAAATTGAGTACCTTAGATAAGACATCTGGAACTTGAAACATTATTGGCAAATTCATATCCTTCTTGGATGAAACCAGAAAGGTGGCAGAGGAATGAGGAGATCTGAATAATCAGAACAAGAGCAGGTTAGAACCATCTCCTCGGGTTGAAGAGTCAGGCCCTTGTTTCAGAGAGAACCCAAGAGACACCCTGAGGAGTCAGTCCCCTCCCTTCTGGAGCTCCCAAAAGAGGGCTTTCCCCTCTAAGTCACTCTGGCTTCTTGTCCCCCTTGTGTGGAACTAACCAATGCCGCTGTGGGTCGTCAGAGACAGTGTACAAATTAAGGCAGGAAAACAATTCTTCGTGAAAGCAGATGTGTCACGGGTGGAATGCACCCAGATCTCCCTCTTGAAAAGGCCTGCAGGGAAGTTACTGATGTCTAACAGTGCCTGTCCGTCCATGCCCGGCCTGCCTTCTCGGCGTCCATGTCCCTGCACACTCACACAACCCACCCGTTTCCTCCCATGGAACGTCTCCCTCCAACTACTCTTTTCCCCCCCGGAACATTCTTTCTTTCCGGTCAGCAGGTGAAGCAGTGATGCTGCGGGGGTAACACCAGTTCTCCCCACAGGGTGAACCACCTTGCTGGCCAGTGTGGTTCATTTTATTACGGTATAAGGGGCCAAGGCATGCAGGGGGCTGGTCATCATAAACTGCCTGTGTGTACAGCTCCGTGCATGCCCCTGGCATCCAAGAAATGGAAACTCGGAGTGCGTGCTTTTGCCAAGAACACCTCTCCTCTCTGAAAGATTTCATTGTCCATTGTTCATTTTTAACAAAGGGCTGTGAAGAGGTTCGGTGTCCAGGAGGCATTTATTGTCTCATCTCTCCTCACCACTTCCCTGGGCCCTGGGAGGGTAGGGAGGCAGGGCTGGCTCAGCTCCTTCGCTGCCTTTGACTTGGATGCGTGAACAGCCTGCCTTGGACTTGATACCCAGACGCGACCAGGAGAGACCAGAGGCCCCTTTAGAGCTGCTTCAGCACACAGTAATGGCACATCGACAGGATCTCAGTGCCAACTGCAGGCTTCCGGGACTGACAATGAGTGTGGCTGCAGCAGTCAGGCCAATTTGTGCGAGTCCTCTCCAGGGAAGTGGGTCTGTGCCCACCCCGACCTTCAGAGCCAGGTCTCACCCCCCACCCCGCGGGCTGTTTCCAGAGCTTGCCATGGGGGAGCTCTGAGCACATTTCACTAAGTGTTCCTTTCTCTGTGTTAGGTAATATGTAAAGCACCTTTAGACCCTTCTTACCAAGGTCTCAGAAAAGGGATTTGCCAAAAATAAACAGCTTGGAACCCAAAGCTTTGGCCAGATGAGGAGTTTCTAATCTTTAAGAATTGATACTTCAACTAACTACCCTTTCAATAGATTTTCCATTTCTGTCTTGTCCTTCTGAAAGCTCAGGCACCTCACAGGTGTTGTCCAGTTGTCTGAGAATTCTTGTGAGGTAGGGAAGGCCATTTCTCTTAACAAGGGTTGAAATGGCTGCCCGAATCCTCCCAGTATAGACATGAGCGGAGCTTCCCTGACTGTGTTAGGTAATTTCTCCTTGCAACTAGCTCAAGCTTGGCTGGCTGGAGGGAAAACTTCCCTTCCCTTCCCAGCTGACTGTTGAGAGGCTGTCCCCTCTGACACCCCAGGACCTGGCGGTGAAAGGGAACAGGTTCTGAGGGCACCCAGTGGTGTTCTGGGCCTGCCTTTTTCAAGCTCCTCCCCTTCCCCCAGCCCCCTCCTCACCTCCTACCAAAGGCTTATATGATCAGGGAGCAAGGGAGCAGGAGCAAGAGAGCCATTCACAGGGATGTTTTGCTCCTGGCTGCAGGGCCTGGTCTAATGGGCATGATGGTGGGGTGGGATAGTGGGATGTTACCCTATTTAGATGCCAGACACTAGCTATTTCACATAAAAATTCTGATTTCTGGTATTAGAAGAACCAGCAGATCTGACCACTGGAGTTACCTTCGTGCAAGCCACGTTGATGAGGGTAGAGGGCAGACTGGCCCCTCTGGTGAAGGGAGGTGACCTCCCCTTCACTGCAGTCCCACTCTGGTCAGCTCTATTCATTTATGCCATCCGACTGTCATTGTCATGTGAGTTTGCGCCCTGCCCCCAATTAAAAGATGCTAAACTGTCATTCCTCGTGCTGATCCTTGAAGTGCTAACAACTCTTCATAAGAACTCCATCACTGCGTTTTTACTTAATAAACAAGCCTTTGGGTTTATTGAATCTCTGACTGCCTGCTTTGAACTAAGATGTTACCTAGAGTTTGGATATATTCAAAGTTATGTTAAAACAACAGAACTGAACAACCACCACTTCAAAAGTGCTCTGAAAATACACAAAATCGTCTGGCTGCTTACTGAAAATGTGGTTTTTAAATGGTGCAGCAGACAAAGCAAACGTACGTGTTATTGAAATGAGGATGTGGAGGGAACGTCTCTCATGGAGAGTCACTCATCGGTGGGCAGGAGGATACATGACAGTTAGCAACAGGAGGAAAAACTCGTTTTAGAGTGTGCAGCCTTTCTAGCAGACTGCTGCACAGGCCAGGGAGCCCCCCTTCATCCAGGAGGTGCCCCAGGACTTGCCTCCTGGCCTGCCCATTCCCTGGTCTTCCTCTTTTTTCTCCCCTTCACCTTAACTCACACTCACCCTCCCTCCCATTTCCCCTTCCCAGAGCAGGGTGTATCACCACACCCAGGGACCAAAATGGGGGAGGAATGAGGAAACCCAGTTATTTCCAGGGGCGGCTCTGAGATGTTCCCTACACACAACTCCCTCAATTTTGAAAAACAGGAACATGTTCCATAGCAGTTTGTTAGGAAGGGGTGGGACTCGTGAGATTGGAGGAGATTGTCTCAGGGTTAAAAACAGGCAGGTCCTACTCTATAAAGATGGGAATGTATGGTTCTAGACTTTTGATGGTTAAAATTCGAAAATTTCAAACTTAAGGAGAGAAGAATAGGTAAGATGACAAGGACGATAGAAGAGTTTTGAGAGGTGGTGTCCAGGGGCAAGATTCTCTTGTATTGTTGAGTGGTGGTGGTAGAGAGGGAGGTGAATTGAAATATCTCCTCCAGCCAGGCCTATGCGCTGCTCAGTGTTCTCTGAGAAACCCTGGCCAGTTCTGGTTTGTGAGCACTTGTCTTGGGTTTCTCAGCTGATCAGATGTGCCCCTCTGATAAGCACCCCCTAACCCTTGAGAAATCCTCTTCCGTGAGACCTTTCTTGAAACCCGCACCCTCAGTGGCTGAGCTGTTACCTTTTGGGGAGGCTGAGCACTAATGGCTTGTTGATGAGGCTAGCCTCACTAAACGAAGGAATCTTGCCAAATTTTGGAACGGAAACCTGAAGAGAAATGGAAAGAGATCATTTTACAGAATTCATTGCACTTGGCCATTGTCATCATTACGATGACCAAAGTAAGCCAACAGCAGCTATACAGCAGTCAACCCTTTATAAAACATTTTTATGATTTACATCGGACCCTTTTGACTCTCCCATTAAGAGCAAATAGTGTTATCTCCATTTTACAGATGAAGAAATCGAAATACAGTGTGATTTGCCATGACACAGCTAGTTAAGTGGATTCAGATTTTCTGACTTTTGCGTCCACTATATCTTGTGTTCTACTATATCTCTTGCTTCTAATAAACTTCTATCTGTTGATATAACCTCTAATATTTCCATGAATTCAGCCGAATATTAGCAACCTTGTATTCAAAGTCTCTGGCTGTTTTCAGCCACGGGGCCCTACACCCTCCTTCCTTCTGGGAGACAGAGGAAAGAACCACACTTTGAAGCTACAGACAACTGGATATTAATATTGGTTAATCCACTTCTCAGCTGTGTGGCATGGACAAATCACAACCTCTCTGAGCCTGTTTTGTCCTCTGTGTGAGAGAGGATATCATCACAGGTCATTACAGGTCGATGCACAAGACAGAAAGCTCCAGGAGAGCAGGGGTTTTTGTCTGTTTGGTCACTGCTGCATCACGAGCACTAAAACAGCGCTTGATATTTGTAGGTACTCAGTGACCCTGTGTCCAATGAACACCGGATGCATGGGGAGTCCCTAGCTGAGGGCCTGACTTAAAAATAGGAGCTCAATAAATGCAGCCGTTAGAATCTCTCTTCTACCAGCCTAGCCCCTCTCTCTGCCCTCCGGACGCCAGATCTCGCCTTTCTGCGGGGCATTTGCTTTCCTGGGCTCCGGGCGCTCGGTCCCCGGGGAGGAACCGGGAGCAGTCAGCAGGGGGCAGCAGCGGGCCCGCCGGCCAAGGAAGGACGCTCTAGCCGCGGAGGTTGCGGCGGACCCGGAAGTGCTCGGCCGCCGTCGCGACCCCGGCGCCCCGGATGGGGAAGGATGCGGGAGGCGGCCGTTCCCCGGCTGCGCAACCCTGGGAACTCGCGGGCAGGTGGGTTCCGAGTGGGAACGAGTGTTTCCTGGCCTCCTCCGCCGCCATTCCCCGCAGGCCCACGGCTGGGTGAGGGGCGGCGGCGGGCGGGGGAGACCCGGGACGGTGAGTAGGGCGCCTCGGGAACACCCCGCCCCAGCCCTGACTCGACCCCGCGGACGGCCGTGAGTTGCCGGGGCTGGAGGCTCTGCTGCAGTGAGGGGGGCTCCCAGGGTGTCTGACTTGTGAAGCAAACCTACCGTGGTCTCCATGGAAGAAATAAGGTCGGACGATAGGAATTTTCTTCGCAGCTTTGCTGGATGACGTTGGTGTTTCTGACTCTTAGTTTTCCCATTGTGAAAGAGGGATCATTACCTTCGATCCTCACTAGAGTTTCGCCGCTATAAGTAGGATGATGGCTCTTTAAAGGATGTCAAACTCAGTTAAAGGATTGGGAATCTTTAGTTTTTCTGAGTCCTTGGTTTTGGCTCTTACCTCTCTGTTGTGCAGTTTACTGTTGTCTTTAGACCGTAACTTTTTAAAAAAAATAATAGAGACCTTTGAGAACCCAATAAAAGCTCTGGATACTGTCTCTAGAAATTTGCATAAATTGCCGCTACAAGCGTGCAGAGATAGGGAGGGTTTCGGGGTGCTCTGAAGCCCATCCGTAGACCTCAGGGATATGTGAACCCCTGAGTTAAGAACTGGTTTAGAGGGAGGCATGATGGAGGCACAAGCTTTGGGCTCAAATTTGGTTTGAATCTGGCTCCACCACTTACCGCTGTTAACTTGGGTTAACGTTGTCTCAGCAATTTGAATCTCACCTTTTTTGCTGGTTAAAGTGAGCCACTGCTAACTTGGAGGGTTGTGGAGATTAAATGCAAGATGCTATCTAAGGCACTTAGCACAGAGTAGGCACTCCGTAAGTGGTAGCTAACATGTTTATTATCATCCAAGGGATTATAATTTAGAATCTGAAATGAAATTTGAGCGTCCATAATTATAAAAAGGCCACCACACACATTTTGCTTAGACTGAATAAATTGAATTGGTTTGATTTTGACTCAGTTCTACCTGTGACGTTTCACAACTTGCATAGGTTCATAGTCTCTCTTTTTGCAGGAACTTGGCTGTGTTGTCCTGCCTCAGAGAACAAATTCCATAGCAGGCCTAGCCTGGGTTGCTGCCTTTGAAAGTGAGGGAAGGTTGGTGCAACATCAACCACAACACAGCATGGAATTTCCAGAGAGGTCTTATTTCAAAACTTTATAAAGAACAAGAACCACATGGACTTCTGCAAGGGAGATTGAACTGGCCTGAGTGTGAGAGAGAGGATAATGTACGCCCAACCTGTAACTAACACCAAAGAGGCCAGGTGGCAGAAGATCTTGTACGAGCGACAGCCCTTTCCTGATAACTACGTGGACCGGCGCTTCCTGGAAGAGCTCCGGAAAAACATCTATGCCCGGAAATACCAATATTGGGCTGTGGTATTTGAGTCCAGTGTGGTGGTACAGCAGCTGTGCAGTGTCTGTGTTTTCGTGGTTATCTGGTGGTATATGGACGAGGGTCTTCTGGCCCCCCATTGGCTTTTTGGGACTGGCCTGGCTTCCTCACTGATTGGCTATGTTTTGTTTGATCTCATTGATGGAGGTGAGGGACGGAAGAAGAGTAGGCGGACCCGGTGGGCTGACTTGAAGAGTGCCTTAGTCTTCATTACTTTCACGTATGGTTTTTCCCCAGTGCTGAAGACCCTGACAGAGTCTGTCAGCACTGACACCATCTATGCCATGTCAGTCTTCATGCTGTTAGGCCACCTCATTTTCTTCGACTACGGTGCCAATGCTGCCATTGTTTCCAGCACACTGTCCTTGAACATGGCCATCTTTGCTTCTGTCTGCCTTGCCTCACGCCTGCCCCGGTCCCTGCATGCCTTCATCATGGTGACATTTGCCATCCAGATTTTTGCCCTGTGGCCCATGTTACAGAAGAAACTGAAGGCATGTACTCCTCGCAGCTACGTGGGAGTCACACTGCTTTTTGCGTTTTCAGCCCTGGGAGGCCTGCTGTCCATTAGTGCTGTGGGAGCCATCCTCTTTGCCCTTCTGCTGCTTTCCATCTCATGTCTTTGCCCTTTCTACCTCATTCGCCTGCAGCTTTTTAAAGAAAACATTCATGGTCCTTGGGATGAGGCTGAAATCAAAGAAGACTTGTCCAGGTTCCTCAGCTGAGTTAGGGACCTCCATTCCACTGTTAAGACAAGCTGATAGCCGAGCCTCCCAAAAGTCTAAGATTTGAAGGCAGTGTGTGATTCTGGAAGCAGCATACTGATGTGGGTAGGAGGACAGAGATCAAAAGAAAAGTTCACCAAAGGCTTGGGTGGCAAAGGTGCTTGTCCTTTGTTATTTTGCGGATGAAAAAGCTTTCTGGGGCCCTTTTGAATTATTGCCTCTCCTTTACCATTCGCTGAAACAAATGAAGTGATGTGGTTTCTATTTATTAAAAAAATAACAACACATCCATCAAGTTGTCCATGATTTTTCTGTAAGCAGAGGGCAGACAGAAGGGGCATGAAGAGTGAAGAGAGAATAAAAGTGTGTGTGTGTGTTTGTGTTGTGTGTGTATAAAGTCGCTTCTCTCTGCCTTTTCAGTGGACTAATGCAGGCTCCGTTATTTATCTAGAGCCCGAATCCTAGAGCCCTGGATGCTGGGTCCAGAGTTGTCGCCTGAGGTCACAGAATTGGTCACTTAACCTTCACTCGGAGTTTCTTCTTCATTCTTAGTGAAGCATGTACGCAGCTAACTACAAGGGGGAGAGTGATGTGTCCTGATACGCAAGGTCGTAGGCCAATTTTAGGAGCCAGGTCGGCAATATTAGCAAGTGAAGCTAGCAAACTTTGTGTGACTTATGGCAACTGGGAAACTGGAGAGAGCATGCCCTGTCCAGTGCGGGCAGCCGCTGCTCTGCCCTATCTGAATGTTTCCAGTCAGAATTTGGGCCTGGCTTCGGATCTTTAGAATTTCAAATAAAATTCAAATGAAATCTCATGTAAATGTGATTTTTAATACAAAACTTAATTGTAAATTCTGTCAAGTCGGGCCAAAAAACACACTTGCATGTGACTGCCACTATGCCATGTGTTCTTAGCAGAGCACAAAGTGGGAGTGTTTAATGGGAGTTCAGAGTTGTGGAGATTTGAGGAAAAATTGGAATGAGAGGTTTGAGTAACAATTAGGGGTCTGAATATTCAGGAATTTGGGCTTTATACTGCAGGTCACGGGGAGCAATCCAGCTTATCTAAGGAGGGAGTAAATGATCAGATCGTGGGCTAGTTACAAAGTACTCTGTGTCTCAGCTTTTTCATCTGTAAAGTGAGGATGGAAGTGCTTACCTCTAGAATTGTGATGATTCAATGAGATATATGCAAAAGCTTTGAAGAATGCTGGACACACAGCAGTATTAGTGTTAAGTATTGTTACTAAGTTGATAGGTAAGAAGACTTGAAGAGAGCAGAGACAGTGCAACATGCACCAGGTGCATCCCAGAATAGCTGGTCCCTCATGAAATAATTCATATGTGGCAAGTTCCTGTACCATCCGTTCTCACTAGAAGTTAATTTCAAATCAGAAATTTCATCAGGGCAGCAGTATTCCTAAGTAGTAATGTTTTTTTATTTCTCTGAACATAGATTCTCAAAAATGTGTTGAATAGGATTGTGAACTAGTGTGTTCAGCTCTGCCATCTCACATCCTTTTCTTGTTTTAATTTGGACTGATGAGAATAGTGCTTCAGGATTAGGATGGGTAGTTTTCCCGAAGGCCAATTTGATCGCTGTCACTGTCCCAAGGACACTGGCCGATGGGGAGAGAAGGATTTTGGAGAGTGACTTGTGGAGCTCAAAGCATCCACCTCCTGGCTATGTGGGGTTTATCCTTCTCATGCCCAGAGAGTGGTCAGAACTGGCTCATAATTATTTTATAGTCCACATCAGGAACAGGGCCAGGAGTTAGTGATTGAAGGTAGTAAAGAGTTGTATAAAATTGTGCTTTTGTTTTTTATGTTTTAATATATTTGCCTTATTTGTATGGGTTTCCAATTACCAACTTTAGGGAACTCACATAGCAACTGCATCCATGTCAGTGAGCAAAAAGGTCCCCCAATTTTTTTCTTTTTTGTTGAGTTATTTTAGATTACAATCTTGTGAAATTTCAGTTGTACATTAATGTTTGTCAGTCGTGTTGTAGGTGCACCACTTCACCCTTTGTGCCCACCCCCCACCCCACCTTTCCCCTGGTATCCACTAAACTGTTCTTAGTCCATAATTTTAAATTCCTCATATGAGTGGAGTCATACACAGATTATCCTTCTCTCGCTGGCTTATTTCACTTAACATAATTCTCTCAAGGTCCATCCATGTTATCGCAAATGGAATGATTTTGTTCTGTTCTGCAGCTGAGTAGTATTCCATTGTATATATGTACCACATCTTCTTTATCCATTCGTCTGTTGATGGACACTTAGGTTGCTTCCACGTCTTGGCTACTGTAAACAGTGCTGCAATAAACATTGGGGTGCATAGGACTTTTGGGATTGCTGACTTCAAGCTCTTTGGATAAATACCCAGTAGTGGGATGGCTGGATCGTATAAAAAGTTCCCCAAATTTGAACCACTTTCAAGAATAGTTCCTCCTTGGGGTGAATTAATGTGCCTGTGCTGTCATTTTCAGCTCTTCTCTGTCACACTGTATAGTATTTGGAGGCGCCCAGGGCCTGATTATATTCAACTTCATGGTTGTAGAAGTTCAGTGTGGAGGTGGCAGGGGATGGGGAGTTCTGGGTTGGATGTGAGTGTGAGGTTAAGGCAGTCAGCTCAATTCCGATAGAAAGGTGGGGGCAGGGTGGGAAGAATGCACAGTATGTGCCGAAGTGCACATGATGCATCCTGACGGTGGAGAGAAACATAGACGGGCTGTGGTGGGAAGGATTGAGTTCTGAGAGTGCTGAATACTTTGAGTTATTGTCCCGTAGTCAACAGCAAATTAAGCAGCTTTTGAAAAGGGATATAAAGATTCCCACCAAACACTTTCATATATATATGAAATATGTATATTATATATAATAATTCTGGCAGCTTTGTTCAGGCTTAACTACAGAGGCTGAGCGTGGGGAGCTCTTGTGTCAATAGTGAAAAACGCGGGTCTGGACTAAGGGTGGTGACAGTGCGCGTGGAGATGAGGGGCCTGATTAGAGAGATTTTCAGAGAGCTTGGTAAATTTATGCTGGGAGATGGAAGGGGAATAGAGGATGGCTTTTGCCTTGAGTGGATTTGTGTTCCATTAACTATACTATGAAAAAACAAATGAGGACAGGTGGAGGTGAAGTAGTAAGAAAATAAGAATGGGGCATGTTAAGTTTGTGGTACCCGAGACAGTACACCCAGACTAAGGTGTTTCATAGGTAGTATCTGGAGGACATTGGATCAAAATTCTGGGCATAATCTAGAAGGGTATTGCGATCTAAACAGAATCCAGTGCTTTTGTACTTGGAATTCATTGTGCAGTTGGTTGCCTCACAACCAGGCTATAGTGGAATTAGAAATGGATCACAGAAGGATAACTGGAAAATCAAAATGGTAAGAATCAAAGGGAAAGGAGCTGCCCCATGAAAATGGATTCATCAGGACTACAACACCACAGCCTGGAAGGAAGGCTCAATGGAGAGAGACAGTCATTGCCTATAAAACTGTTAAAGGTGAAAGTTAATGTTGATTTGCTCACCAAATATGACTTATAGGAGGAGAAGACACCCTTTGAAATTTGAGCAGGGCAAGTTTAAGACAAATTAAAATATAATTTTGTATACTTTCTGCATGTTCTTAGAGTTCTAAGAAGTTTCACAGACCAGGAATATAAATGGATTCCAAAAAGATTTGGGAAAAAATGCAAATAAAAAAGCCATAAATGTTTTGAAAGAAGATGTTAAGAAATCCCAAGCGCTGAAGTGTTGCTACGTGCAGCATGACATGGCTCACTGTGGCATGCTTCTTTGGGTTGCCTCTGGCCTGGGGCTGCAGGTCTGGATAATGATTGGTATGACCTAGTGTGAGAGTTGTTGGGAAAGTTACTCATCACTTAAATACAGTGATGCTGTCGGTCTCTTAAATTTAAACCACACTGAAAGGATGCAAGTAGACTATTAATGATTTAGAAATTCAGAGAATATTATGGGGTGTGTGGGGGAAAGGTGGGAAGGCAAGGGGGAGAGGGTTACAGTAGCATTGGAATTAAAATCCCAACCTGTCAAATACTTGTTTGCAGAAGAAGCTGTCTGCCTTTTCCCCTCTGCACCCCTTCTTCCCAGCTCTGCGTCCTGTCATATAACTTGGATAAATTATAGGTAAGGCTGAAGGGTGGATGCAGCAAGTGAGAGCAAGGAGGGAGGAAAAGGGAGGCAGCTTTGCCCATCCCTCCAAAATGGTACCAGGGATTGTAGTTGGGATGGAAGGATCAAGGAGAGGTAGAGCTATAGGGTGGCAGGCGTGCTTTATTTTGTGGCATAATGGGGCTGATAGATGGTTGGCTTGTAGCTAGAAGGCTGGCAGGAATCCGAGTGGTTCTGTGTGGTAACCAAATTGATGTCCGTGTCATGCCTGTATACTATGTCAGTACTGTAAACTTCTGAGCGAGCCTTTGGGCAACTGGCTTAGATTCTGGATTTAAGAATTCATGCTGAGCATATGGAGCTATCACTTATATCTTCTAAGCTAGAGGCTCAAGCTCAAGAAAAACAAAAACAAGCCAGCAGAGGGCATCAGTCACACGAGTTTACAATATTTCAAACCCACTGAATGTGGGGAAACAGGGCTGGGACACAGTGCCATCTTGTGGAAGTTATTAATAATCCTTTTATAATAAAATTCAATAAAGGCCTTGGAATTCTTGCTGAATTGCGGTTTGGGAAATTACACTGAGGTCCCCACAAATTCAGGAAATAAATAGCTCATTGGGATTTGATATAATAGGTACACTTTTGAGCACCCAGTGTGTGCCAGGCACTGCGTCAGGCACTTTATATACATTAACGTATTTACTTCTCATACCAATCCTGTAATACAGGTATTATTTTCATTTTGCAGTTAACGAGACTGAGGCTCAGAGTGAGCCAGTCACTCGCCTCAGGCTATATTGCCAGTGTGGGCTGATACTTTGCTTTTCTGACAGCTGAATTGCATCCAGGGCCAAAGGCTGACTGGGAGGCAGTTTATCCCCTTTATCCCTTCTTCCTTCCCCCAACATTTAACAGAATATTTATTGTCCACTGAAGCCTATCTCTACTCACTTTCTAGCTTCACATTTTATGATGTTTGGCCTCAGGAATTTATTCATTCAACAAATATTTATTGACCACTAACTATATGACAAATGTTGTTCTATGTGCTTGAGATGTATCTATGAATAAAACAGGAAAGGTCCTTGAACTAGTAGAGCTTACACTGTAGCAAGAGGAGACAGACAATAGACAGGCGGCAATAAATGCTATGGAAAAAAAGAAGAAAGTAGCAATGGTATTAAATAAGCGAGTCAGGGTAGGTCTCATGGAAAAGGTAACATTTAACCAAAGACTTGAAGGAGGTGAGCAAATAGTCCAGATTCCCAGAGGAAGAGCGTTCCAGGCAGAGGGAGGACCAGCTGCAGAGGCCTTGGCGGAAGACTGCTTGGCGTGTTTGGGGAACAGCAAAGATGGCTGAAGTGGGGTGAATAAGGAGAAGAGAAGATGAGGCTAGAGAGAGAATGAGAGAGGATGCAATGTACGACATTACAGGCCATTGAAGGGACCTTGGCTTTTACTCTGAGATGGGAGCCATTGGAAGGTCTTGGAGGAAAAGAGGGACGTGATCAGACATACGTTTTGAACGGTTCATTCTGGCTGCTGTGGGGCAGGAGTAAAAGCAGGAAAAAGCATTAGGAGGCTCTTAGAGTCGTCCAAGCAAGAACTGGTTGTGGCTTCGAACAGAGTGATAGCAGAAGAAGTGGTAAAAATAGTCACATTCTGGATATAATTTGAAAGTAGAGTCAAGGACTTCCTAACATACTAGATGTAAGGGAGGTGGGTGGAGATTTTGGGGAGCAGTTCAGCTGGGGGAATGTAGGGTATGATATGTATTATAGACATATAGGCTGAGTGTAGACATGCAGACATAGACAACAGGCTGGAATGTTGAGTAGGGAGCTGAAGATAGGAGTTTGGATTTTAGGAGCAATGTATGTGGTGGAGATATAAATTTTGGACTTGGCGTATACATGGTATTTAATGTTATGAGACTGGATGAGATCACCAAGGAAGTTGATATAGACAGAGAAGAGGACGAAGAACTACAAATTAAAATGTTGGAAGAAGAACAAGCAAAAAGACTTGGAAAGCACAACCACTGAGGCAGGAGGAAAATCAAGAGTTTAGAGTCCTTGGAAACCAAGGCAGATGACTTAAAGGAGAGGGGGTGATCAGCTGTGAGCAGATCAAAATCTGATAAGTCAATAAGACAAGGACTGAGAATTGACCATTGGATTTAGAAAGCAGGAGGTCACTGGTGTCCTTAAAAAGAAGAATCTTTTGGTGGAGTGGTGGGAATAAAAATCTATTTGGAGTGAGTTTAAGAGAGAATAAGAGAAGAGAAATTGGAGCAGCAAGTACAGGCAACTTTCTGTAGGTTTTGTTTCAAAGGGGAACCAGGAAGCAGGACAGAAACTGAAAGGGGAGGTGAGGACAAGAAACTTTTTTTTTCAGCTGGAAGAAACAATAGTGCATTTGTATACTGGTGGAAATGAAACAGCAGAGAGTGATAGTTGATGTGAGAAAGGGAAGAACTGCTGCAGTGATATTCTTGAGCAGATGAGAAGAGATGCGATCCAGCGCACAAGTGGAGGGACTGGCATTAGACAGGGAACGTTGAACTATGGTAACAAGTGGAAGGCGGGGTATATAGATACAGATGCTGGGAAGTGAGTAGATTGTAAGCGGGCAGATGAGGGATGGGGATCTTTGGAAGTTCTTTTCTGATTGCTTCAATTTTTCCAGGGAAGCAGGAGGCAAACGGTCAGCTGAGAGTGCGATCAAGGGAGAAATTGATGGAGGGAGGAGAGAAGGTATGAAGTAGTTTTGGGAGATGCTGGGAGAGTGAATGAACTAGGGATACTCAGAAGAATTGCCCAGCAGCATCAAGGGCTCACTGGAGGGTAGTGGTCATGAATTTAAAGTGAAACCAATTAGTTTGTGTGTCTGTTTTCCAGACCATGTACAGCTACATGGGTGCAAAGCAAAGGAGATGGAGAGTTGAACATACCCAGGGGGGTGGTTTTATCAAATTGAGAGGAGGACAAGGGAGAAAGGTATATATGCATGGGCATGATTATAATGATTGACCCTGGCATTTAAGTTGGGTAAGAAGACTTCACTCAAGGGGGTGAAGGACAGGGAGGTGAGGAACAGGGACAAGGCCAGTGAAGTGGAGGTCCAAGGGGTTAGAAAGATGGAAAGTGAAGCTTGGAGAATAAAGACAAGGTTATGACTTTGGGAGTGAGTGGCTGGGCTAGGGAGCAGGGCAACACCATTGGAGGAGTGAAGTCAAGAAAATGAGAAGCGGGATGGGGTGTGGTGTTGGAGGGATTGCCTACACACATGTGGAAATCCCCAAGAATTAAGACAGGTGTGGTACTGCAGAGAGTGACAGTGAAACAGCAGCTAAAATCATTGAGAAATAATGGAAAATAGACTGGAGGTTGTTAGGTGAAAACAACAATGAGGGGTATGTGCTATAATCTGATGCCATGCGGTTCAAAGCTGAGGGTTTTAGGGAGGAGAGAGGAAGAACGGTCTGAAAACAAATATAAAAACGCCACTTCAGGCTCAGTAGTATGAGGGCTGCGGGAGACAAGCTGCCACCTTTTGAGAAGGCTGCAGGCGAAGCAGTGCCCTTAGAGGAGAATCTGGTTGTGTCAGAGAAAGTAGGTGAGGGACACATCAGGAGAATAAGTTGAAGATACAGGGAATTTTGCTGATCATGGGAAGGGAATTATAGAGGGTGCAGTGTAAGGGTTTCAGAAGCTGGCGAGGGGTAGGAGAGGCGCACAGACTAGATATGTACAGACCTGAATGGAGATAGAGAGCAGAGAAGAAGGCAGCCTAGCAGTGGAGGGCTTAGGGGTTCTTGGATGACCAACATAGGCTGAGAAAGGGCTAATAGTGTAAGTCCCAGTGGGTTCAAGGCAGATGGTGGTGAGAATGTGAGAGCTGGTGGGGTGGGAGGGGGGGACTTCTGGGGCTTCTTCTTTACCTTGGAAGAGCTGTGGTGTTAGTGTGCAGGCTTCCTCATGTCATCATGAACTTACTATAGTTTGCTAATGGAATTAATGTACTAATTTTCTGGGTAATGCACATTTTGACAACAGCCTTTTGGGGATAATGAGACAAACTTCCTGAGAACTGTGCAAACTTCCAACAGGGGACAGTGCGAAAGTTTGATTCTGGGCAAAGTGATCAGAACTTAGGGGAGAGCCAGGGTTTGACCAAGGTCCCATGTCATACTCCTCTGAGAGCTGGGAGGGCTCTGGAGAGCTTAGCTGCAGGGAGCAGCAGAGGAAAAACAGCTGAAGACCTGTTGGAGCCAGCGGGCTTAGACCATGCCCATGCTTTTGGCTTTTTTCTTTTGCAACTCACAGGTGCAATTAATGTTGGTTTGTTTACCTTGAGAAACAATAGCAATCACCAACCAAACCAAAATGCCATTTTCTTTGCAGGTGTATTACTGTGATTAAGGGGAGGATCCCCCAGAGATAGGCTGGTTAGGGAGCATCTGTTTCCCACTGCCCAGCATTTGCTCAGCAGCAGGGGCCTGGCAACACCATGGTGCTGGTGCCTCCTCACGCCCAGCAGGTAATGCAGCAGCCAAAGTGCCAGAGGAAGGGGCTTTGAAAGGCAAATGGCCTTTTCTGCCACCATATGGCACCAATTGGCACCTGGGTTCAAATGACACCCAGGAGCAGCTCAAGGTCTTGTGGCCTAAACAGACCGGCCCTACAATCCCTTGACCATACTGTGATTGGGACGATGGAACAAATTGATTTTACCAAGGCAGAGGTCAAGGGAAACTGTGGTCCCTGGGGCCTCTGTAAAAGCTGGCTCTGAGCTGCTGCTTCTGCTTTCCCAAGCTCCAGCTGGCTCCGTGCTCACCACTCCGGAGCGGCCCCTTGGCCTTGTGCAGGGCCCAAGGAACATTTGGACTCTGGTCAGTGAGAACACAGTGGGCCTCCTACTCCTTTTAAACTGCAAAATAAGCAGATCTTTAGGTCCCAGGCAGCTTTTGTGGATGTAGCTTTTGTCTTTAAAAGAGAAAAAGGCAGTGGCAGAAGGAACTGTCTCCTTGGCTCTAGCTTGCTCTCCATTGCTTTTTGAGACCTACCCACGGAGATGAGAACTGGGAGAAAAAAAATAGAGCCCTTAGGAGCCTGAAAGACCAGTGTTTTGATAGTGTTATATGGAGCCTCAAAAATGTACTCTGTCTGAGAGGTAGAACCCACTTCAGTGACTTCACTACGGCCGTGAGGATCGTTCAGTCTCTTCGGCCCCCTGGGGTTTGCTAAGGCACCCGCTCGTGGCTCCTGTTCATGAGGTTCATTGAGGATGTGAACTGGGGCTGAAAATCTGGACCTGACATCAAGTACTGTAAAATTTATTTTGATTAAAAACCGTATGGGAAGAGCAGTGTATATCTTGACTCATCCAATAGCCTGCCACCTAATCCTATCTTCATATGTCGACAGTATTGCGATTCAATAGTAACTTGTGGTATAAAAATCCCAAAGAAAAGCAGGTGTGTATTATGGCAGTGGAGGCAGCTGGCATGTCCCTTCAAGTGGGACATTCTCATTTAAATGGGTAGTACCATGAGCTCTGTTTGAGTTATTCAGATATAGACCCTGTAGTATTGTAAACGGCTACAGAAGCATTTTCTTTTTCAACCATCTTTCTGTGGGTGAGGTTCACGTTTTTAAAATGGATTCACGGTTGCAAAGGTTTACTTCAGAATCTCATGGACCTGGACTAAAGATTCCAATATCAATTTTCTGAGTTTTTTTTAATCATACTTAATGCTGAGTTATAAAACAGATGTTGGCAAGTACAACATTTTGTTGAACTCTGGGATAAACAGGACTGAGGTATATCGAGCTCCAAACCCACTGAGAGGACCCTTGTCTGTAAATGAACAGCAGAGGCTATTTCCTTACTTCCTTTTGGCTTTCAGCTTCCAGGATGTTTGTTAAAACATCCCGCAGTGTACACGTGGTCCCCAAGGCTTACAGACATTTACTGACCAGTGAAACTCCCCAAGGAAGGGGTTGGAAGTTTTATTTTTCCTACCTTCATTTCTCTCTTCTCCATCTCTTGGATGTCCTGGGTTTTTCTAGCTGGAGACTACTTCAGTTTCAAACTACTATGTCTTTTTCTCAACCAACACTTAGGCGATTCAGCGTCTTGTATTAGACTACTCCATTAGAAATGAAAAGTGTGGTTTCTGATTGGCTGACATGGCTTCCATGGTTCTTTTCTTTGTCAGACGTCAAATCACCACGTTCTAGAACATTAGCACGCGTTGGGTCAAGTGGTTCTAGAACTCAAACAGCTGCTTCAGCACTGAAGTCGGTAACAGTTCTCCCTGGAAAAATGACCAAAATTTCCTCCTTTCATAGCACTGTACCGTAATTGCTTATTTAGCTATTTTGTAAGCTACCTTTATCTTTTTTTTTATTATCTAGCTCCCAGGAACTAGGACATTATTATAAATTCAAGAAATGTTTGATGTACACATAAAGGGGTGAGAATATTTAAGAAATATTATATTTATTAAAGGTGTAATAGTTTGTTCCTCCTGATGATCCTGAGTTATGGTCAACTCTGAAGAACGCTGTACTTTTTCAACCCTCTATCAGATATGGAGGGTGGACCTGGGGGTAGGGAGTGTTGGGGAGGGGTATACTATGAAACACAGAAACACTATGAACAAACCTTAGCGTACTTTCATTTTACTCCAGGCTGCTTCCTTCCCCCAACTTTCCCCCTTTTTTCTCCCCTATCAAATGTGAGGAAAGGACCACACTTTTCTGTTGAGGAGACCAGGGAATCATTTCATTCCACTATGACTTGAGTTTTCCTTTCTCATTGTTCATCAGGTCAGTGTAAGTTTTTAACATCTAAACTGTAACACTGCATATAAAAATAAGTTCATGTTTAAGACAAATTGGAAAAGTACCAAACAATTAGAAAAGACAGCTGGTGAAAACCTTCCTTTTGACAACCTCTGTTTTTGTTTGGGGAGGTGGTATGAAATAATCTGGGAATGCTGCGTCTGTGGGGATGAGAATGTTACTGGATGAGAATGCTATCCAATAAGAATATTGATTTAAAAATCAAATACCTGGACTGACGGTGAAGGGAAGGGCAAAAGACCACAGGCTGTGCATTATTTTGCATCGACTCAGTCCCCCCAGGTGCACTTGAGCTTCAGGGGACCCACTACTTTGACACCTTTGAATTTTCTTAGTTTCCAGTGCTTCTAACGCCCAGTCACTGGACCTGGGATACAAGTAAAAATGGATGTAATTGTGTGTAATGTAAAGTATGAAATTTTTAACCTGAGAAATAAACTAGTTTTGCATTTTTGAGTGGACAGTGTAGTCCTTAAAAAAAGATTTTGATTGTCCAAAGAAAGAGCATTGTTAGTGAGTGGTCTCCATTTTTGAGTTGGGGCTTCCTGCCCACATCTTCTATGCGGCCTCTCTTTGCCCAGGTCAGACATGAAGGAAATGGGACACCAATTCCTGAGGAAGAATTTTTTACTTTCCTGTCCTATAGTTTTCTGTCTTAATATGCTAAAGCAAGGTACATTCAGAAGTGATCTCATCTGAGAGGAGTTACCTTTAAATTCTAATTTAGACCATGTAAATCTTCAAAAAGAAAATTCTAAATTAGATCTCAAACCTTTGGGAAGGCTTCAGAGCACATATTTGGCAGGATATACTATATCACCTTAATAATAAACATTTTATTTGGATAAATCTTTGGGATTTTTTTTAAATGATAGCTTAAAATTTCAATGTTGGAATTACCATTTGAGGATTAAGGTACAAAAAAGTTCTCTTTTCCCCCAAATTCATATAGATCTCACTCTTCCAGTACTTTCCTGACATCATTAAGAATCTTTCTTGTCAAGGTGGCCTTGAACTTTTATTCTGAATAATATTTTTTTCCCTTCATTTCCCCAATAGAATGTGTAAGGTTTATGTATTTAAGACTTACAATTTCTTCCATAATCTTACACATTTTATCTCCTACAAGAGTGTTTAGAAAAATAATAAAAATAGGAAAAAAGGGGCCAGCCCCGTGGCTGAGTGGTTAAGTTCACGCACTCTGCTTTGGCGGCCCAGAGTTTCGCAGGTTCAGATCCTGGGTGCAGACATGGCACCACTCATCAGGCCACGCTGAGGTGGTGTCCCACATAGCATGACCAGAGGCACTCACAACTAGAATACTCAACTATGTACTAGGGGGGCTTTGGAGAGAAAAAGAAGAAAAAAAAAGATTGGCAACAGTTGTTAGCTCAGGTGCCAATGTTAAAAAAAAAAAAGGAAAAAATGTTTTGGTACAATAATAATTATTAATGGGATACCTGGAGGCAAGTTGAAATTATTCAGTCTTCTGTGCCTTTCTAGACACCCAGAATTTTTACTTCATCTTTTCACTCTTCTATTGGACAGACATTTCAACTGAAGATGGATTATTATTCTCCACCAAATAGCATCTTAAATTGCCATGCTTTAAGAACTTAAAATCAATCTTTTTCAATTAAGCTCCTTAAATGATCAAATTATGTATTTTTCACCTTACCTGGTTTTAGCTGAAGCAAACTCAATAAATTTGGGTCTTCTTTAGAAAAAGAAACAGAACACATTTCATTTTTTTTATATAGAATAAACTTTGTTTTTATTATAGACATGGATCAAAAATAAAAGCTTTTATGTACATATGACAATATAGTGCAAATGAGAGGCTTTTAAATACCACGGTAGACATGTTGTTGGAAACAAAAGGAGATGAATGATGGGGGTTAGGATGGTCGTCCTGGAACGGCAGGAGGGGGTCGCCTAGTGAAAACAAAACAAAACAAAACAAAATAACAAAAAGAAAAACACAGATGCAAAGGAAGAAAACAATGCGTAAATTATAAAACAAATCCAAATAAGAGCATGCAAAAATATCCCACAAAAGTCAAATTCAAATCAGACACAGAGACGTGCAGGCATGCAGGGGAAATGAGGGAATACCACACGGCAAGGTCAGCAATTCTCAGGACTTTCCTTGGCTCCCAGCAGGGTGCTAGGTATGATCCATTGGCGCCCACTCCAAAATCTTTTATTTTGTACCATGAAATGATAAATCCATGAAATCATATTCAGGAGAACTGGCAACAGCCCTAGAGCCAAATACCTTTATAACTTGAGTATTTGTTTCCTAACCCTGATTTTGTGACACTGGGTAATTTCCAAAGATTTCAATAAATGTTGTGAAAACTCCATAGGGGGAGAGAGAGCTGATACAGAAGCGTGACAGGTGAAATTTTTTTAAGATGAAGGAAATTAGAAGGTGATGAGATCAAATGAACAATGCAATTACAATGCAGAAAACGTTAAGTGTCGATCTTGGAGACAAGGATTTGTAAATAAGAATTTGCTCCAGGTGAATATTCTCATGTGATAGCCTTTCTAGGCCCAGGGAAACCTGAGCCTGGGTCTGGTCCATGGTGGCCCCAGCATTCTGTGGGATTTCCCTCTGTCTCAGAGTTAGGTGCAACTGAAGTGCTGATTTATTCTGAACTGGGTCCAGGGTAAATAAGATTTGGTTTGCTGGATCTTTCCCCACATCTCTAGCCTGGGTTGCATCTTGTCAGGCCCATGGGTTGTGAAATAAGGGTCCAGAGTTGTGCTTCCTTTTGACCTCGGCCTCTCTGGATGACTTACTGTTAGAGAAGATACAGTAAACTCTCCATTGCAACGAGCAGCTCTGTTAGTAGGAAAACAGCAGGCCAAATGAAGCTTTCCCACTGGGTTTCCAACAGAAGTCGACACTTTAATTTCCTCTTTCTAACTGGACTGGTAATGAACTCAACATTACAGCAAGCCATGGGACTGTGAGGTTAGCTCGGTACCCTACTCTCTGTGGGACTATTTTTTAGCCACTCATCCAGGTGTTCAATGACATACTCACTTCCATCTTACTCTCGTAACACTTCAGTGAGTGGAGCAATGAAGTCTACAAAAAAACAAAAACGAAAACAAACTTCTTGTTCATCTTCTATGAGATGTTAATGGAGCCAAACTGACCGAGCTATTTCTGAGCAGCGGTGACAAACGATCTTACGTGCCCCAAGGTCCAAGACCAATTTTTCTTTGGTCCAATTTAAGCTGGCTACACTCAGGAGGCCTCCCATCCATTTAAATGATGAAGAACTTGTTATTGGTACGTAACCTTTCAACTGCGGGGGGGTCTGCAAGCCTTCAGTTTTAGGGATCCAGGTAATGGGTATCCCTGGTGTTTTCATGAAGAAAGTGTAATTAAATTCCTGTCAGCCTCAATGAGATTTATCACCTGCCCAGCAAACAGAAACTATTTTTGAATTCTGAAGGGGCTTTGGAACACTTTAATTACCTCAGCAGGGTGGGGAGGTGAGCCATTAAACTGAACAGCAAGTCCACAGTGCTGAAGGGACATTCTGTTAGCATATGCCAAAGCACTTTCCTGTTTGAGTGAGTCTGGTGTTCTACTCCAGAAACAGGATCAGAAACTTAATGTCTTGGAATATATTTCACGGAGAGCTACAATGTTTGCTTCAAACATCAGAGTGACATTTATCCCCTCGGACAGCTCCTTTCTTTTCCTCTTCACTTATCCTGTTATCTAACTTTCCTCTCATTGCCAAAAAAGCATTGTTGATGATGGCACCATACAGTGGCTCAGAGTTAGTTCTATCGTGGATCTTGGCAGTTTGGGTTTTTACTATTTCTTTTCCAGAATTTTCTATATTATTTACCGATGCTGAAGTGTTTGAAGGCAGGTGCTGAAAATATTTGGGCTTTTTATACGAAGAGCTACAAAGGTACCTCATACTGTTGCTGCCTCTGATATGAAAGCTGGAGCACTGATTTGGAACATTGACTTGGAACACTGAGTTGCTAACAAATTTTAAAGCTCATCATACTAGTATTCACCATACAAGCAAATCTACCTAATCAAGATTATAATTCAGGTTATACCTTCTTAAGCTTTCTGAAAAATAACCTCATAGAATTGTTTGCCCAAAACAGGAAGGTACGGAAGCACAGAAAGCTGTGTATGGAAAATGGGCATAATTCATATGTAAAAGACTCAATTATGAAGAAGAATGTTGAATTACCCACATTCTCTCGGATCTACCTCAATGCTGCAATCTGTTCCTATGGTGACATTCCTGTGCAAGATCCCTGGGAAGGTCTTCCTTTTAACTTGTTTCTTTTCTGTTGCAATCTCACAAAGCATTCTCTGCTTGCTTTCTCTGCCCATCATTTAGGTAACATCCCAGAGCAGTGGGTGAGCCTAGAGGCAATAATAATAGGCATTCTTCTCAATTGTCTCTGATGATCTTTAATTTTAAATCAACCTGGATCCCTTCCTTTGCAGGAATACAGTGGGGGTAATGTAATTAATTTAGAGGAGCTCTTTCTTGGAGAGTGAGAGAGGAAAGGTAATATTGAAAACTGAGTCCTCCACAAGGCTCACTAAGACTCATGGCATGTGTGTCTCTAATCTGCCTTCGCGCCTCCTGTCCCTATGTGACCTTCCCCTGGGGTCTCAGGTATTACAATGAAAAAGCACTAGAGCTCCAGGATGACAGTCCTAAGCTGGGAGCTCTGGTTGCTCTTACAGTTGAGTTTCTCAGCCAACTTTGTGTTTGTGACAGTCTGTCCTAGGATAATCTTACTCAGTGCCTTTCCCTTTGGCCTGAAGCCACCGAAGTTGTGTTTCCTAAGGCATGTCCCTCAGAACACTAGTCCTGTGAGATGCTCTATGAACAAAGCATTGACGGTCCAATAAGTCTGAGGAACACGTAGACACTAACCCTCTCTTAGGGGGTTAGTGCAATCTGTAGTAAAGCCTCTGTAAATTTTTCCAGTAAAGAAACATCTAATTTTTAGTCATCATTTCCCAAGTATATTTAATCAAGAAATTCTTGGTGTACATGTGTGTCAAGCATTAAAATCTCATAGAATAGACTTTGGGAAACTCTGAATTAAGCTTGTGGTTTTAGCCAATATCTCTTGCGTGTATTGCAATTATTAGCCTGCCATAGTGTGAAAGAACACCAATAAATGGTCCTAGATGTGGCAATGCCTGGTGTATGTTGAAGTACTAGGAAATAGGGTACGAGATCCATCTAACCCAAACACCAGATACATCTCTCAGTATGAAATTTAAAGATTCCAGCAGAAAAACAAGAGTCTTGAAAACTAATTGAGCAGATATTTACACTGATGCCAGAACCATTTAAAAAATATAAATGGAAATTTGCCAAGTAGTTACAATGAAGTCCTTTGGTTTTGGTAATTTCCATTAGAAACTATTCTGAATATAGCATCATGCAGTAAAACACACACACACAACACAACACAACTATACAGCATGGTTGTCATCCTGATTCTCTCTTCCAGTAAGAAGGTTCTTTTGAAGGCACTGATGGCTCCACTCATGGAATATGTATAGATATAGGAAAGAAATTGCAACAAGAAAGTGTGAATTAACACAACAGCCTTCTAATTCATCTTTTCACAATGAGTGTATCTTGAACACAGAGGGAAAATAAGCCAACATTTCTCTCCTCCCATTCCTTTATTGTTTTCTGATTTGGATGGCACAATCTTGGACTGTGTATGTTGATAAGGGGCCTATCAACAAAACTCATGTAACGAAGAGTCTTTCTCTGTTCTCTGGAAACTCAGTTAGGACACGGATGTATGTAACTAGTAATAGCGAACACTCTTCCATTCTCTTAATATTAGAGAAACTGAAAGAGGTAACTTCTCCCCTCAATGCCCAGTGAGTTAAAAATGGAGGCCTACTGTTGAACCAGGAGCTGAATTATTTTCTGCAAGAAATGCCTTCTGTGGACCTAACATTTGGGCAGAGTATTCTTCCTCCTTCTACTTCCGAGGGTATTTCATGAACGCTCCTTTTTCAATAGCAAAATACCACAGTACCTCTTGGAAAGTGTCATATTGTATCTTCCAGGTGTCTAAGGTTTGTGCCCTTTAATCTTGTAACCACAGTGACTTCAGATCAGGCAAAAAATGTCTCCCACTCTCCTGCCTTTGATTTGTCCAATTTCCTTCCTTTAAAAATCTTGTCCTTCCCCAAATTAATGACAGCAATGACAAATGCTATCATTTTGCACATTGGTAATTGTGGGCCAATTTGATCAAAAGAGTTATAAATATTGAGAAGTCTCAGATCTTACTGATGTGCATGGACATAACTCAAACATATGCAAGAATGAGGAAGGGGGAAGTCCTTCAAATGTGATCATTTATTTCAGGTTCAGAAATACAGCTTCACATTTTCACGATAGGTACATGTGACCTTCAAGAATGATACAGGCTTTAGGAACTTGCTTCAAAAATTCCATTCACAGAGTCCATCCACGTATCAGCATTAAGAAATCCTGAAAGTGCTAAGAAGACAGTGAAAAGCATTCTGGCTCAAATTAATTAAAGAATCAACAGAGAACACAAGATTTTGCTTCTGTACACTGCTTCTTCTTAAAAAAGCAAAAGAGGAATTGGATTCAGAAAAGAGAGAGACAAGAAATGGAGATAAGCAAGCAAAACGAAGGCCGTACGTATGACATTAAACTCAAATCAAGTCATGGTGGAATTTCTGCTTGGGAGGAAAAATTTTTTATCAAATTGGTAGCAGACAATACAAGAGGTTAGATAGAGTAATTTTTATCATCATTTTGAAACCATTATATAATCAGCAAAGTTTAACGATTTTGAGGGTAAAAATTCAAAAGAAACGAATGCCTTGAGCTGAGCCATGTGTGAAACCCCAGACCAGAAAGGTGAGACGCCTCACCAACATACTGGTATGAACAGGTCTGAAGACAAACAGGAGACTTTCCCTCGAGTTTCCTCTCTTGCTCTCGCACGTTCATACATTCTTGCACATGCATACAAATAGCAGTGCAAGTACTACATATGCTTCAAAATATTCTTAAAGTTCACAATACAGAGCACCACATGATTTTAAACATACCATTTAGATGGATGACTTAAGATTATCTAGAAGACACATTGGAGCTTTTAGGAAGGGATTGAGTGATCTAGTCCACTAATAATTGTTTCTCTGAAATCATCTAGCTTTATTCTAACTCGGAGCTCACAGCTAGCAGTCCTCTTGTGAAATGATGCAAAACTCATGGCTCGCGTCTCACGTATTGTCTTCTTTCATTGAGTTCCACAGTTCAGAGACTTACTATTTAGGCTTTATGCTCAATGTCAAGGAGATTCCTGTCAATTTCAAATAATCACATTGTGTGCCAAATGAGGAATGTTTACCTGAAAAAGTGGATGGACAACCTACCTCTGAGATATTAGCTGACTTCTCCCCTGCATTTTCAGCAAATTTACTCAGAAATATACACTACTTTTATTACACTGCTGTAAACCTCTACTTGATTTTTTGACATTTACCATAGAGAAAAAATGACTATGTATACCGACTTAGCTTTTCAAGACTCAGCTCAGCAATTCAAGGATAATTTATAATTCTAATCAGAGATCTTAAAGGTTGGTTTCCAGATCTTACTCTTCTTATCAAACTATATTAGCCAAGGTAATTTCTTCTTTGAAAGCACTGCTGTGGATTCAGATAGAAATGCTTGTGGATGTTCTCTAGTGTGTCGTCATGGTAATTCTGAGCTTTGTGCCTCTCAGCATGAACACAATGTGGAGACATTTTTGCATACCTCATGTACGTTATCAGAAATGAACCACTGTTATCACGTCCTACGGCAGATCCTTCAAAGCTACCTCTTGTATTCGCACAGTTTAAAAAATATATTTATACTCACACATACAAAGCACATGTATACATATTTACACCCATACGTAACATCTATGTACAATGCACATACAATCACACTCATGCTTGCAGCATTGGAACAAGTGCTCTTAAGTCCACCTACCCAAAAGGACACAAAGTACAGATACTTACAGAAACAAATTTACTATGTATATACTGTATACATATAGACACATGCATAGAAAATGGGTTTGTACACAGAAAACATCAACATTTATCACATACTGGTATTAGGTCCCATTTCATATTTGAGAATTATGGCTACAGTCTATACTAAAAAGTCATAAAATTAATCTATATGACTACTTTTTAATTCTAAGTTCAGAAGGCTTATAGTTATGTCACAGGTAGTGGTTTCCTTATAATGTTTGGGAATAGAATGAGTTTGTATCTGAATTAGTAGGCAATTTGCTAATCAACAGACCCTACTGCTCTTTTATGTTACAAAGCACAGCTAAAAGCAATATTCAGAAGAGTAATCTTGGGAGTCGATTTCAGGAAATGCAATATATCTGTTCTAAATCAATACTATTTCAATCATCTGTCCACAATTGAGTGAATGGTTATTCCAATTAGTCAATAAGCATGCAAGATATAGCATGTGACAATAAAATAGATTTACCTATCAAATAAACATATACAGTTTATTTTTCCAAATCCTAAAAACACTGTATGTTTTATTTTATTATACTAGACAGGATGGAGCTACATCTATTGTGTAGACAACATCAGAGCAATCAGTTAGGAGGAAGTCACATGGAAGATTAGAAGTGGCATGGGAAATACTTGGAAAGCTCATTAAGCAACATTCCCATCTTAAGCCCTGATATAAACACTGCACTTCAAACTACACACATCCTAGAGCTTCCGACTTCATTCACATAGACATCTCGTTTCAGTAAAATGCAAACTCTTTGGGAAATGGGATTAATACCAATCCTTTGACATAGTACTGCAGAAACTGAAAATATTCTCCAACATGACTGCTGAAATTCCAGGCTGGCTTCTATTAGAAATAACTTAAAAGTAAAAGAGGACAAAAATGGACCCACAAACAGAGACAACTGGGACAGTGACACTGGGATTATAATCTGAGAGCAAAAGCCAAGGATGACAAATGCCATTGTTTATGACTGCATAAGATCAGTGGAAAGAAACTTGGAAAAAATCTCCAATTTTCTTTGACATGATTTGTGCTGATCTGAGAATACACCAGTGGTTATCCACAATATTTTCCTTTAACAGAAGGAAATTTTTGAAATACAGCAAAACGCAAAACCACATTTAGCACGAAGCCAAACCCTGAAGTATATAATCCTTTAGCTGCCTATTGTAGAGAACTCAAAGGAAGAAGCAAAGGGAATCTTAAAAAGAGGGAATTTTGTGAAAAGATCTCACTATAGATTATTTATTATACTATGGATGTTTATTTAACATATTTCCATTTAGCTGTGACATTATTTTTAAAGCCAGTGTGTATCTTGCACATCTGTTCCATTCACAAAAAGTTAATTTTTTTTCCAATGAGAAAAAATAACATATGAGAAGACTGAGGGGACGTGACGTTCTTTATACACTCACTTGTAACTTAAAAGTTGAAATGCCCTTTTCATAAATCTTAAATTCTCTGATTTTTGCCTATTATAAGTGAGTTAGCTGTAACCTGTTAGACTAAGTTCAATACAATGCCATTCAACTTGGCAAGTTCTCTTTTTAATAATGGTTACAAGTTTTTACTTCATACTTTATGAGTGTGTGCTTTGGGTATAAATTACACAGGAAATTAAAGTTAAGTTAACATACAAATCATGTTTGCTGCTTTCAAAGAGAGACATTTCAGTTGGTGAAACCTGATTGACTTCCGTAGAATATGAAATAGTGTCGTGGGACGCCACTGTTCAGTGAATGCTTGGTTTGCTGTCTGGGCACAGTTAACAGACAAAATTCCTGTTGGCTTCAGGCTGTTTCCTACATGCTAATCCTAGGTCCTAGGTAGTCCAAAACTCAGCCTCAAGACTGAACTATTAACCTCCAGGCTAAATGGCTTTTGCAAAATTCAGAAATGGTAGAAATCGCCAATTTGCTTTAGATCTAAGTGTCTTAATGCCATTTTCTGGAATGACCTGGATAGAGACTCTGAAGTGGTATAACTGTGAAAAAGTGAGCTCTGCTCTTAAACCACGGCATCTCTCACTAAATGACTTTTCCTTCCATTCCAGGTTCAATTCTTTAAATATGATTATCCTACAGTAAGGCTCAAGATTTATTCAGAAAGCCTAGAATGGATAGAAAGTTACATTAAAACTGTTTTAAAGGTAGGAAAATTTCTTACATAAAGGAAGTACACTTTAGCATGGAAAGAGAGAAATATTTTTGCTCCAACCAACCAACCAAATAAATAAAAAAATAAAGTAGAGTTAGTTTCAAAGTGTAGTTAGCCATGCCTAAAATTAGGTCAATATGAAAAATGAAACATTTTCCACGTCAGCCCTCACTGTAACCTATGAGGAACTGAGTACAGAAGTGAATAAAGAAATTACCTTTTTCCAGACACTTCTAGAGATGTGCTATTTTGCTTCTTCCTTGAACTCTAAACTAACTAGCCAAATCTTTTGACTGACTACCAAAAAACAAGCTTTGATTCACTGTTGAACGCGCTTCTAGCATGAAGCAAAACACATGGGCATGAGAAGCTCTTTAGAGCAAGCAATGCATTCACTTTTCCTTCGCAAACTACCTTGTGCTTCTGGAAAAGTTTTACTCTTAAGGAATCCTAATTTTAAAAAATCACTTCCTAGCAGTCTTATGAAATAAAGAAGAAGGAAAGAGGCTCTAAATAGGTAATTATGGAGTAGGTGGAAACATTAGCAATACACATAATTTCTGTCAGCCAAAACAGAATGTGGGAAAATGAATAGGTATGGTTTAAGTCTAAGCCCACCATCTCAGATCGCTTAAGAATTACATTTGGTAGGTAAACTGGGAAACTTGTCCAAAGCAATTGCAAATATATGCCAGGGTAGGCAAATGGTCCCCAAAGTGGAGGGCTGCTATACAAACCTACCTTGGTCAATACAACATACAAAGCCTTGAAGGGTCAGCAGTTTTCAAGAGTCAAACTCCAGAGGTCTGACATCCGTGAGCAATGAGGATGAGTGATGAACGCATTAGTAAAACTGGTTACTTGCCTACTGATGTCCACACATGCGACTACTCATGACTTACTGCAAGGGTTATCAAATATTTTGCTTTTGCATAATTCATTAGTAATTAATTGCCATGCCAGATACTTCGTTTAGTCTAACAGGGAGGATTCAAGTGGACGGATTATAGTGGGACGAGTTGGTGATGGGGGTGGTCTCCGGCTAGAAAGAGAGAAAGAGAAAGGTAAAGAAACAAGTAGAATATCTAACAGAAGGCTGTCCCAAAGACTGAGAAAGAGCCATCGTATGACACACATGCTCATGCACAGACAGGCCAGCAGGGGTGGGTGCCATCTGTAATGATTTTAACAATGTCACCTTTTATTCACTCAGCATTTTTTAACAAAAATGAGGTATTTTTTCCTATGCAAATTTTTCTCAAAACTGAAGCCATCCCTCCCAATACTAATAAAAATATTAAATCATTTAAAAGCCACCTACAACACACTGCACATTTCTGCCAGTACAGTAGGATTCCATAGAGTAAACTGCACTGTTACCTTCGCTTCAGAAACTACAGTCACGTACCACATACCAACAACAGGCTGCATAGACGATGGTGGTCCCGTAAGGTTAGGACCATGTAGCCTAGGTGTGTAGTAGGCTATACTGTGTAGGTTTGTGTAAGTACACTCTGTGATGTTCGCACAACAACAAAATTGCCTAATGAACGTATCCCTGTCGTTAGGTGACACGTGATGTAATAAGGTGTATTAGGCCTCAAAAACAGATGGGTTTCGAATTTTTATTTCTCTTTATGAAATATTCTTCCTCTTTTTCTCCCTGTCACGTTATCACTTCTCATTGCCTTTGTTAAAACTTAAAAGTTAAAATCAGAAAATCCAGGTTTTGAGAGTTCTCTACCATAAGTGTAAACAGGCTCAGAGTAAGTGAACTGCGTGAGCTCTAGTTCCTATTTTGGGTCCTAAAAGTTTCCTTAGTAGTAGTAGCCTTGCTCACTTTCTGATAGTAATGGTGTTTCTGAGAGCAGAGGTTCCTGAATAAACAAAGTCCAGAGAATGAAATATCCCTGTACCCAAGTATCTCAACTTTCCCAAGCAATGCTCTCTATTCCCTGAACCTTGACATTTATTTCCTAAAGGGATTAATAAGCTTTTTGTGTGCGTACTTGCCTTCATATGTTAGAATGGTGGGGAGTGATTTTTATAACTAACAAAACTCAACAAATTCTACACATTGAAACCTTTCTTCTTGATAAAACTCTCCCTTGATTTTTTTCAGCAAGACCCCTTCTGGAATTATAGTGATGGCATGGAATTTTCTTCTGTGCTGAACACTAAATGGATCAAATCAAATGTCCTTTCTCAGGTATGAAGAAGTGAAGTTAGAAAAGTTAAAGGAAACGATTATGAAATTGTGTTGAAAAAATCACAAAGCTATAAAATAAAATTAGACAGTCAAGGAAAAAATCAAAGCAAAAGATATATTGTTGATTAATGGTTAAAATACTGACCAGTTAGGCAAAAACGCCTAGACATTAATAGAGTTCCTTTTGCTTCCTGTACCCGAAAAATGTTGCAGAGGCTTCAGAGGAAAAGTTTCCTTGGGAAGGGGCATTCCAACTTAACCTCTTACATTGGTCTCATTTGAAGCAGACACTCCATTTTTGAAAGTAAAATTAGAGATACTTTATAGGCCCAGTAACACAACTAAACCAATCAATACTAGCTTTTTAATTTGAGTAAACAAATAAGTCCTCTTCCTGCATAAAGGCTACTGGCTACTGTGACCACCTGAAATGTTTTGGAATTCCCTTTTGGGAAAAATCCTCCCATAATTTCCTTTTTACTTACGACCAGGCAAAACACACACCCTTTCACTAGCATATTCCTCATTTTCATTTAAAATGACCGTATTTATTTAACTTCTGTCCTGAATCTTGAACCTGCATCATTTTCTCCTTTGACACGAAGGTTCTAGAGGCCAGAGGTCACATCCACTTAACTTGTTTCACACAGTGTTCAGCATGGTGTTACATGCAGTTATGTTCTCAATGTCCTTTTGTTCATCTGCTGGAACTGCTATTCATTCTTCAAGACTCACCTCAGAGAAGTTTTCTCTGACCTACTTTCCCGCATCTTGACCCCGATCTTGATACAGTTGCTTTTATAGCATCTCAATATATTTCTATTAATAATCATCACATTGAATCCTAATTAGGGTTATATGTTTCTCTCCACTGATTAGAAATGGGCTGTCTTACTCATCTTGGTATTCCTGCGTGTCTGGCTCAGTGTTTGTCATTCAGCCACTGAATGTTTGACAACTGAATAAATGAAAGTTACTCCTACAAGTGAGGAACAACTAATGAATGCTCATGATATCCACTGATCTTTACATTATACAAAGGCATTCGTTAGTAAATCACTGCTTTTGCCAAAAAATAAGCTACACTGACGTATAGGATTTAGACCTTTGGAAACTCTACCTACAGAGTATTTGACTGCTCCGTTCTTCAGTAGATGTTTGGAATAGTAAATAATAGGTCCCCCGTCCTCAGAGAGTTTGACAAATAGTCACAGAATCTATAGAAATGTATTCTTAGCAATTAAGCAGTTACAGGGGAGTGACAGTTGGCCAGAATTTGAGCTTGAAGGAGGGAATCTCCACCAGAAGTTTCAATAATGGGATAAGTTTAATTAAGGGATTTTATTTGAAAAAAGTAGAACTTAAACCACAAACACAGTGAAAGGCAGGACACAGCGTGGTGTGGTGGGTTGGGAATTGTCTCATGTGTGTGGGATAGCTTTGACCACGGACTGTAGCCAAGAGAGAAAGGAATGCAAACTGAATTCTCTTTTGATTCTTTTGTTCTTGGCTTAAATGTCATCCCTCTGCCCTTCCTGACTATCCTATAGTTTCTAACCATGCCCCCATCATTCATGATGTTTGTGTTTTTCATAGCACTTAACCCTGTTTGTAATTATGTATTTATTTACTAGATTATTGCCTGTCTCCCCGAGTAGATGGCAAATTTCTTGAGAGCAGAGACCACATCTTCTGTATCTATTACATGTATGCAGCATTTAGTATAATGTGATTAGAAGGCAGTGAATAAATATTTATTAAATAATGGACAAGTGAATGACTGAAAAGTGCCTAAGCAGAGATGTTTAGCCAGGTTAGAGTACAGACCAGGTCAAGGTGAGCAGGTCCACCAACGCCAGGCACGCAACACTTTGAGGCCTTGGTCAGAGGCTTATACTTGAGGCAACAAGTTTACACAGAAAGAGTCCTGGATCAGAAGCCAAAAGATGTGGATTCTAGCTCCATCTGCCAATCTGTACAATCATTAACCAACTAAAGTTCTCTAAGCCTCAGCTTCCTCATCTATGAAGCAGGAGACAGACTCGATGATCTGTAACGTGCCTTCCAGTCATACACTGCATGCATGTTTACTGCATATCTACTATGTACAGTGCATTATGCTACAGGATTTTTAAGAACTCAGAATCTATTCATAGTGGAGGATAAGTGGGATAAGACAAATCTGCAAGTAGTTTTACTATAGCATCCCACTTTAAGTGGAAAAAATAGGGCAAAATTTTGTAATTCAGACTCTGAGAATATATTCTGGGAGCTTGAAAATACTATAACGTGGTCAATGCAGGGGCAAATATGATTTTAACTGCAGCATATAAAACTTGAAAGTCATCAGAAAATATAGGTCTATAATGAGGTTAAAGAAACTAAAAATTAAGTGGTGAGGATTGAAGGGAAGACAGAGAATAGGAAGATTTAAATACTCTGACGGCACAGCAACTCTCAGTAATCTCCTCCTCCAATTCTTGCACCACACTGATGGGACAAGAGCCGGACAAGAGCAGTGGGCAACTGCAGGAAGAAGGCAAAGCAGGAGACGAGAATACAGCTTTCTGCTATGTGCCAGACCTTTTGTTTGTCTGATTCACCACCGTATCAAATAACTTAGGATGGTCTTTGGATCATAGCATTTTTTTTCTCAAGTAAATAAATCAGGAAAACCATCCACTGTGGACTCTTTAAGGGAAGCCCTAAGGCCTTACACTAACAGGCACTGCAAACCTGTGTGGTGAGTTAATGACAGAAAGAATGAAAGATAAAATTTCCATCATGTTCTCTCAAAACAATTATGACATCTTTAAAATATGCCCAGTTTCAGGTTAAAGTAACCCGTAAATGTATTTAGTAATTTCCTAAAGAGTCCCTCAAACCTTCTGGAAGAAACCAGCATCATTTTATTTCTAAAATAATAACCCCCCAATAATCTGTATATAAAACTCTATTAGAAAGCAATTCAAGAGGAGTATTAAGTAGTTCATTGAGAATTTTCTTAATGAGTAATGCTAAGGTGTTTGCCAACTTAAACACCAAAAAACATTTAAGGTTTACTGTTGAGGTTAATTTCATTGGTCCAGTTCCTAACCATTCAAAGAGTTTCCAAAGACATTCAGCTCATAAGACAGTTTGTTTTGGGCAAAGCGAAGTTATTTGTTTTGTACCAAATTTTCCTCAGTTGCTTTGTTTAGTGATGGGTTTCATTAAGTAACCCATTATACTGAAATGGAGCATCTTGCATCACTTAGTGTTTATTGAAACACTGTGTTGTGCGTGGGCGGTTTATGGTTACGATAGAAGGGCCATGTTTCTGCTTTCAAATCAAAGGGAAGGATGTAAGACTTGAAGTTGCATTTGTAGCTGCAGGGATGGACCGTTTACAGTATTTTGGACAATGACAAATTTTCTAAGAAAGTCAAATCCTCACACAGGGTGGGTGGCATTGTGAGGGGAGAAACTGGCTTCACCGATAAGAGAGAAGAATGCATTATTTGTCTTAGCATCTCGTTTGATTGTCTTCTAAGAATGGAAGAACTAAATTTCATCTGCTCTTCTTTGGGTTAGCTGATTCTCAGGACTCATGCCGTGAGGCCAATCTTGACAGGGATTGGGGGAGAGTTCACTAGGGCAAACTGCATTGGTGCATCAGCGGTGGGGTGGGGGGTGAGGGTGGAAATCACCTTTAGCTTCTTGCTTCCTGGTAGCATAATATTGATGACTGAAATGGTTGGGTCTTTCTGCCCCTGCCCTTATTCCTCCTCAGGATGGGAAGTGGGAAAGATCTGACTGGTTAATGTGTGAGTCAGACTGGGTCTATGTAGCTTAGTGTCTTTCCTTTCCTGTGCTTAAACCAAGATCTCCTGATTCCCTGTCCAAGGTTCTTTCTATTGGGCAGTTACACTGGCATGTTCTAAGGCAACAGTTCTCAAATTGGACTGTGCATCAAAATTCCCTGGAGAGTTTGTTAAAACAACTTGCTGGGTCCCATACAGAGTTTCTAATGAGGTGAGACATTGCTAGCAAGTTCCCAGATGATGTTGTTGCTGGGACTATGCTTTGAAAGCCACTGTTCTAAGGCATAATAAATTATTTTGACCTTGCTTTGTCAACAATTCAATTCACCTGCCAGACAAAGTATGAGCAAAAAAGAGAAAGTGTTGGAAAAAATCTTAAGAAAGATGAAGAAATGGTTGTAGGAATATTTTGATACCTTTGTGAATTAGACTTACGTATGGGTCAAATCAGTTTTAGGTTTATTTCGTAAAGACCAAGATACTATCCTATGGCAGTTTTCTTGTTAGTCATCACCAGAAGAGTAACTACTTGCTTAGGGAAGCTTGTATTTGTTTATGAAAATGGTAGTAGGTAAGAGAAAGTAAGCCTCTCTAAATGTCCATTCCAAACTCTCATCTTTGGAGAAAGTGTGACTGAAGTCCAGCCTAATTAGCTAAGTGGACCCAAATTTTTTAAAAAATGAAAACCTTCAAAGAAAGATATACACAGATTCATACTTCTAGAGGAGCGATATCTGTCTTAGATGGTAGTTATTTGCATCAAAAAAGGATGTGCAATATATTTCTTTTATACCACATGTTCTACTTATTAAATATAATTGAAGCTTTAAAATATAACTGTCTCAAAATTCAATTTACGTACAGTTACATTTGGGATCATGGGAGCATTATACATCTCAGGTTTCTAGGAGCCACTAGAATCTGACATCAACTTGCCCAACTTTTTTATCTTATTGATGAGATAGGTCAAAAAAACAATGAAGGGTTTTGTCTACAGACCACAAGAAGCAAGGCACCTCTCTTTTTTTTGGCTACATCTGGCGAATTTCTCAGAAGACTAAACAAAAGAGGACAAAACCCAGAAACTGCTTGTGAGTTTTCTAAAATCATGAAGAGCGCCTCCCACAGTGGGCTCTGCTGAGCTCCTCTCCAGAGCGGCTCCAGGCAAAATGGCTGTGGAGGCCTCAGCCAGCTTGGTCGGCGGGTGCCCACAGAATCTCCCTTCCGGGAACTGAAATGCCTTACTTCTTCACGATCCTCTTGAGTTACTTAATCCTTGCATCATTTACAAAGTTTGAGGCATGTGTACATAGTTTATCATCTGAACAACATTATAAACTTCCCATGAGCTGAGATTACTCCTCATCCTGTTGACAGCCTTCTACAGCACCTGCAGAGGGCAGTGTCCCAACCGGTAGTTTAACGAACATGAACCAGTGAACGGATCCAAGCAAGGAATCAGACAGGAGTGCAGCTCTAGGTGAAATGGAAAGGCAACTAACTATGACCCAGGACTTCCTCTTGAGAACGTCTGCTATGAGAGAACAGATTACGGGACATAGTATTTTACATTTCAGCACTGTATTTGTGCATTGCTTCTTATTTCGAACATTTATTCAAAAAACAGTGTTTATATATCTAGAAGGCATAAAGCTAAGTTCAGGAATATGCTATAACAGTCATGATTTTGTCCACGTGGAAGATAATATTTTGTAATTTATTATCAAAAATACTATAGGATGCTATCCAGCATATTTTTGGCCTTTTCAGCCTTAGTAACAGACTGTCCAAGAATAGTTTGCTGTAGATGTTGGAAAGAACATAGGACTTGGAATTCATTTAAAAGGTTTAAGGAATTCTCTAATATGATTCTTGCTACATGTTAGAGCCAGTATTTCTTTCCCCTGTGAAAATGAACCCATGATTTTATAACATATGTCATTGGAAAACTATGAATCAATTCATGGAATTTGAAATGAGAATATAAGGAGAAAAACAGTCCATAATTCTTAGTTGATGATACAAACATATAATATGCTGTATAAATTAGTCTCTGAGATAAATGGTGATATAATCTGCCTTGCCACACTTTCTTTACATTGTCTTAAATATCTGACTCGGATTTCACCCTTAGAGATGGTACAATATACTCACTTCTGTGGTTGCAGCAAAAAGGCAGCTTAAAGAACGATTTGCCCACAGCGACTGCTCAGTTTATGACTTGTAAAAAGAATTTTACAATAGCATTCATCCAGGCACGGTTTTCAACAGAATAGGACGAGAGAGAAAGCATTTGTGTTTAAGTTGTTTCTTAAAATACACTAAATATTGGGCTAATTTCAAAATATATTTTGATTAAATATTGCACGTCAAGTCATTGTGTCTTCTCCCATCCCCTCAACACACCATGTCTTTGTGCTAGGCGCTGTATGAAGAGTTAGAGGTACAGAAACAAAGCCAGTCACTGCCCAGGAGTTTCCAGTTGAGATGGGGAGAGAAAGTAGACAATGACAACAGTGGGATACGTGCTACGACGGGATTCTGCTTCAGGAGCTTCAGGGACACGGGGTCTGAGCCTGGAGTTGGAAGGAGGTTGGGAGGTCGGAAGGACTTCCAGAAAACAGGGAAAGTTGAGGGGACTAGCATTCCCAGAATAGGAGATCGTATGTGTAAGGGAAGGGAAGCTAGAAAAGTACTGTCAGTTTGAGAAACCAAGCGTTGTCTCATTCTTTATCACAAGTGTCATAACGACTTGTTTTGCTCCAAGTCCTAATTGATAGAACAGACAATTTAGAGGGTTTTTAGTTGGATTAAAACATGGTTCTTAAAAAGCATTACTTTTGAGATTAATTTTTTATATTTTAACCTCTCCACTATATCACTGACAGCACATAAGCTGGGCAGAGGAAAAGACTAAAAGATATGCTGAGAAGCAGAAGGTAAGAGGAATACAGTGTTGAGAAAACTACCGAGAGAAAGGATGTGGTTTTTAAACTGATTTACATGCACATGGCTATTGAATGAGGTTAGGCAGTGTCCTGTTTGATTATTTTTTTTCCCTTCCCTCTCCACTCCCTTCCTTCCCTCTTTCCCTCCCTCCCTCCCTCCTTCCTTCCATCCTTCCTCCTTTCCTTTCTTCCCTCCCCCCATCTCTTTTTCTCTCCTTTGAGAAATCCCCAAAGAGATCTCAGAGAACTTACATGCTGTAGAAACCTAGTCCCACTGATGGTAGCTGGGGTAAAACTATTTCTAACCCTCTTCATCATCTTCTGTCCTCTTCCCTGCCCTTCCCCCTCACTCCCACCCCAGGCACCAGGGGAAGGGGTTGGCCAACTTTACCATTTGGGGGAAGGAGGAGAGGCTGGGAAGGAGGTGCTAAGAACAAGCTACTGGGCGAGGCAAACTTCCACTTTGAGATACACATTCCTTTGTCATCTCAAAGCAGGGAGAAGAAGAAAAAGAAGCAAAGATGGGGAGGGAAAAGGCAACACTTTGAATCTCTGTACAGAAGTCTAACATTCATTTCTGCTTTGGAAAGCTGGAAAAAGACTTCTGCCCCTTTCTGATAGAGAGCAAGAAACTTCCAGGCACAAGTATCTGACCTGGGGCCTCAGCTCAGAGAGGGTAAATATGTAAATAGAAATACTGATGGAAAAGCTCACTTTCCAATTTCTTTTATTTTTGTAACAGAAAAAACAGAGCAGAGGAATTGGAAGACTTAGGGAAGATTTACGTTGCACCAATGTTTCATTTCTGCCTGACTGTGACACCTGGTGAATTAAAAGGCCGGTTTTAAATGCACCATGTGATATTTTCCCTGTCACTTCCGTCAGTCCAAGTGCAAAACGGAGACAGAATTACCGTTTACTAATTACAATCCCAGTGATTAAAAAAAAGATGAAAAATTCCAGCAGGAGGAGCTCTAACATGCCTTAGAGCTCAAAGTTTAAAAACAAAAAAGTTTAAAGCAAACAGAAAAACAGAGAGCCAGTGTGCCTTGCAAGCTGCCATGTCAGTGAACAAATATGCGACTAAGTCCAATTAAAAGCTGGGTGCGAGGCCAAGGGATGACCCTGCGGAGACAGCACAGCCCACGTTTTCTGCGTCCACGAGGCTCCTCGCTCTGATGCTGTTCATCTGAGACTGGATCTGCGGCCTGAGCTCTCACCAAGGAGGGAGCAAAAGGCCGATTTCTGGGCAGGTCCAGAAGTAATTCTTTTCCTCTTAAACTGTCACACTGTTTCTAAACGAGTCTTTGACACTGGCTCAAAAACCGCATTTTAAAACGGAATTTTCATCGGTGGTTGAAAGCATTACAAAAACTGCAGAATGTTCCATCTCCTTTACTCAGTGGCTTCTTGGGCGCTTTTTTAAAATAAGGGAAATGCTGTGTTTGTAAAAATTGGTGCTAAAAGGGCAAGGAATCGTATGTCCCCTGGGCCATGTAAGGAGTCTGCAGAAAGAATTAGAGCTTTCTAACACACACACTCATCCACTGGAGCACAAAGAATTCACACAGGAGAACAGTGAGAAGTATATGAATTTAGCAGTTATCGGATTTTGAGGGTAAGCCTTTCCATTTTGGACAGTGTTATGGGAGTGGAACGGACGAGTGGGCATAAGGGATGATCAGAATTGCTTAACCTGAAGGAAATTTTCGACCAATCCCTTTTAATCTCTTGCCAATAAGAAGTCAAACTTTTTGTTTTACACCTTAATGGTATGCCCACATTTTAAATTTTTATACAAGCTCCTACAGAAACTTTAACTAGACCAATTCAGACCAAAAGTCACTAAATAAAGCTAGTCTAGACGGAAAAAATCTATGAAAACCATATGTCTTTTAGGCATCTGTCTTACAAAAACTGCCATCATCCTGGAGAAATAGCTCAAAAAATATGCTTTTAGGAAAACAATGCTGTAAGGACCTTGGAGCTGTGCTCGAGAAGTCGGCTGAACTCGGGGAAAGTAAAGCCAAAATGTTTACAAATGAAAAGTTCTCCTCTCTACATCCATCTGTCTGTGAACATCACTGAAAGGATCGGCAAAGGCAGATACGATTTATATTTCCATTATTCTAGAAGGGATAAAAAAACTTTACAGCTTTGCTCCTCCACACTCCTACAGAGTATTAGACCAAGGGATCTCAAAGTAACCCTGTTCTCACTCACAGAAAACTGTTTTGAATAATGTTGTGCGTGGATCAGGCCAAAGAACCAGAACATTTTCTTCTGATTATTACCTCATCCTTCTGGCCTGCCAAACACAGCTAGAAGGCAGGTGTCCGGCGTAAGCAACTAAAGCAAGACTGTCCTATATACTTGGGTGCAGGGACCAAATGAGACACGAGGGAAATCAGGAGGATGAGCGACGAAGCAGGAGTGCAAGAGAATGCAGTAAAGAGACGTATTCTGAAACCTTGCTTGTCTGATTTAACATTCTGAACTGGAGACCATGGTCGATGCTACCTTCATTAGTCTAGCTAGAGATTTTTACATCTCAAAATGCACTCTAATACATGGTATGAAATTCACAGAAAAAATAGAAAAGCAAACTTTAATGACAAAAAACAACATTTTAACTGAAAGCTGAACAGTCTATGGAGACTATGAAAATATTTATAAATTGCAAAGATTCCTTGTGACCCTCAAGGATATTTTACTGAGACTTCTTGCTCCGCAGGGATGGGGACTCTGGAACAACACAGCAACAATGGTTACTGGCAGGCGTGCCCCACGTGTTGCTCAGGCCCCTAGAAGACTGCGAATGAACACTATCTATCAGATAGCCACATACGGAGAAAAGGTCCTGGGTTGAAGGGGGGGATAGTAAAAAAGAAGAAAATCTATAAGATGTCATCAGTCACACACCAAAGCTTTAAGCAAAAGTGAGAAACACTATTTCAACATGTTTATTCAAAGACATTGTGCTTTAAAATGAGTTTTCAATATACTTATTCACTTTCAAGTATTAAGTATTAAGATGGTAATGGGGTAATTTAGAGTGTTTGAAATATTAAAACAGATTAAGCAATCATATCAACATCCCCCACTACAGATTCCTAAACTGAAATACAGGGTAAGGTCATCACATTCTACTGATAGTCACAGGGACTTTTGTGGTCTATTAATTTCAGTCCTGAGTAAGAGCTATGGTAAGAGCTAACACTACAAGTTTGCTTTCTTTCAAATGATATGTGTAGCATGGATTTTATTTTGACTTTAGACCCAGATATATGGAGGGAAATTACTGCAGTGGTTTCTCTAGTTAACACATTTACTAACGTTTCCTTAATTTTCCACCCCAAGAGGCAGTAATTAAGGTAGACTTTGCCTCACATGAAGTTTTATTATTTTAGTCATTAAAATATTTTCCAACACTACTAAGAAGCAAAAAGAAATTCTATTTGTTTTAAAAGTAAGTAGACGTTTTCCTTGGTTTTTATAGCTTTTCCTCCATGAGTGGTGGTCTAAAGGCAGAGCAGAGCACAGACTTTCTGACAAAGGCCTTTGAGCACAATACAAAGGGGAGATTTATTTGAGGGAAAAATTTCACTCATTCTTAAAATTGGCTTTGAGAATAATCCTAATATAAAGTTTAAAAAATACATGGTACAGAATATATCTTATATAAATATCCATTCCCAAGTGGAATCATTTCATCTTAGACTCTCTGGGCTGCAAAATACCTTTGAAAGTCTTTCTCATCTCCTACTCTTATAAGAGGTCTCATTCTAGATGAATGTCATATATACTGACCAAAATAAATTTAGAAAATGCTGCCTCATGGAAATCTGAAACCTAATACAGGTAATATTTACATGCTTGAGGCAACTAGTATATTTGATTGTAAAATAAGATCATTTCCCAGATTATGTTCATAGCCACCTGAGATCTTCTTCTCACATGGCCTCACTTCCCCTTGGTTTTCAAACAGAAGATTGGGGATTCCCTTGGGGTGGGGTATCTAGCTTGCGATCATCCAGGTCTTACCTTATTCTCTCTCTCAGTTGGTTCCTCAGCCCTTCCACACAAAAAGCAGGGAAGGAATGGAGCTTATTTCTAAATTTTATATTAACTTCACATTTCTCATAAGAGCAGTGAGAACATTATTTACACTTTATCCTATTTCTCTGTGTTTAAACTAATCCCAATGGGGGAAAATGTTGACTTTATGAAGATTTGGAATTCTCCATGTGTCTGAGGAGTTGAAGTCAAGCAGGCCCAGCCTTGTCATTGATGATAAGTGATTGAGAATTTTGCCATTTTGCTTAGGCAATTTTTTCTGATCCTTGGATGGAATGTGTTCTTTCTACAATTCATGTGAGCTGATAATTTTGACTGGAACACAGGGGTGGACATTTCCTAGTGTTTATGGGAATAGTTAAAAAATAATTCCAGAAATCAGAGCACTTGCTACTTGTGGTTTTGCCTATCATGTGGCTCTGAGACCTGAAAAGCAGCCAGAAGGAAAAGAAAGTGCCACGCCATGAGGAGGCTGCCTCAATTCCTTGTGACTCTAGACTTCGCCCTAGGTAGGAATTCTATTTTTGATCAGAGTCACCCTGTGACCTAAACTTCATCTAAATACTGGTAATGTGGCATCAATACACATGCAGATTCTCTCAAACCCAACTCCCTTCCAACACCACCCCCTCCCACCACACTTAAAAATACTGGCCAGACCAAAAGTGTAATATTCCTTTGGCCACAGCACTTGGTAAGCCAGATGGATTTCATTTGGCAACTAAAGGGTGCAAATATGTGTTTAGATTCAGAGGTTCCCCCAGACAACGATTACAATACGTTGGCTTGAGTAAGCTAAAGGATTTCAATGTTGGGCATTTCAAAATTCTATGTTTAAGCAGCAATAAAGTTATGACAAGCAGCCAAATATCATCAAGCCCTCAGCTAAATCCTCAACTTCTCTCTCATCTTGCTGGAGGTAGGCATTTAAAGCACATTCTGAGTGAAAGATGCAGCATTTCCATGTTCACGTTTAATTTCCTGGCTATTTATCAGCTAAAACAACTCTAGTAAGCTAAATTTCCTTTCTAATCTTTCAGAGTAGCTGATAAATCAGAGGGAAGGAAGAAGCGCCCAGCAGCCTATTCTTGCAGTTTGCTGCTTGGATAAAATTTAGAGCTGAAAGAGCCACGGATCATGTTGTGCCATGAATCTCTGAAGTCATTGATAAACACGCCATCTAACCATAACTGTCTGAGTGAGAAGGTTTTTTCCCTGTAAAATCATTCTTTTCCTACAGCAAGGGAGACAAAAGAGGGCAGCCATGAAATAGAAGTACTAGCCTGGGTGTGTCTGTCTGCTTAAACTGGGTGGAATTTTTTTTCTTTTCTGTTCTTTTCTTTGAGCTGACATCAACTTGTATATAGGAACATTCAGCAGATTCCAACTGGTGACAGTTTGCTGCTGACTTGCCACAGGAAGAATAATAATCATTTACTGTGCATTTTTCACTGGTCAGTGGCTCCTTTGCCAGACTCCTGTCTTGGCTGTCTTCCTCTATCAATCAGGTGAAACTCTGGGCAGGGCTGGGTACCCTGAGACTCAGAAAGCCTTTCCCTGCAATGGTTGAAGCTTGGCAATTTAGAACCCCAAAGAGAACAATGACAGACCCATTTGCTATTATTTGTCATAAGACGTGAAAGCAGTGTGTTTGGTTAACTTAATGCCAGTTACCACTGGTGAACAGCGGCATATTGTTATATTTACGCTGCCTGCCGCCTGCCTGCATTTATGCTGTGTGTACTTTGCCTCATGTAGATCCTTTCTTAGTTTCCTTTTCCTCTTACCATGCGGCAACACTGGATGTTGGGAAAGCAGGATAAGGGACACACTGAAAACGGAAAGACAATCTGAAGTCTACCTTGCCACATCTATAAAGCTCCTAAATTCTGATCTTTAGAACACTTGCAGTGCTGTTCCTGGGCCTCATCTAAACAGACTGCCAGTCATTCTACCTGCGGCAGGATGGAGATGTTTGTGTAAGGTAGAGTCAAGTTTGTGAGACCCAAGAAGGAAACCACCAGACTAATTTTACTTTCACTTAAACCAGATTGAAACCAAGACCTGAAGAATGAAAAACTTTCACGTTAACCATCGATTCACCTCAGTGCAATATTATGTTTCAACCAGCATCACTGTGGAATTTGAATGACTTTTGACGGGATGTCTAATTGAGGGGCTTAAATTAAAGTGGACATTTTCTTTAATGAACAGCTTGTGGTCAAAGTTTCTGTTTTTATTAAACTATAGTAAGCACTATGACAACACATGTTAAAACTTCAAAAAATTATTAATTACATTTGGGATTTCAGTAACAAATCTGAAACATAGTAGCCTCATGAGATGCCTTAAATATTAAGAATCAGAAAGATACCTCAAAGTTGTTTCTATTCTTAGCCATTATACTTTTTTAAAAAAATCTCTGCTTGAGGCCAGCCCAGTGGTGTAGTGGTCAAGTTCGTGCGCTCGGTTTTGGCAGCCCGGGGTTTGTGGATTCGGATCCCGGGCACGGACCTATGCACCACTCATCAAGCCATGCTGTGGCAGCATCCCATATATAAAACAGAGAAAGACTGCCACTGATGTTAGCTCAGGGACAATCTTCCTCAAGCATAAAGAGGAAGATTGGCAATGGATGTTAGTTCAGGACCAATCTTCCTCACCCCCCAAAAAGATCTTTGCTTGAGTTTTAAATCTAGTTACTAAAAATAAAAACTGTTCCCTGAAAAATCAGAATACCTAATCATATATTTATTTATTTGTTCTTTAAAGGGGAAGGATGGTGAGGAAAACAGAAAGCACATGGCTGAAATCAGAAATCACAAGACAAATTCATTTGTCCGCATGACACTCAGCTGCTAAGAGAAAGTACTTTTAGAGGGCTGTTGAGGAAGGAGGAAGCCGGGATGTTTCCAGTACATGATTGCAGGGGAAATCAGACACAGGCTAGTCACATAAGTCGCTTAATTGTCCGTGTACCCTGAGCCCACGACTTCAAGGCTCGGCAGCGTCATCCTTCATGGCACCAAACCTTGATGTTAGGGATGCAAAGACATACTCATAAGAATTGTGGGTTTCTCCTTACTCAAAATTTGGGGGACTGGCTGAAAAAAACAAAACAAAACAAGGAGACCATATCCCTAAGTGAAAGGGATTCTATGTTAACTGTCAATTAAATCAACATATAAAATTTGTAAAAAAGACAGAGCACAGCAGGGCATCAAGGTCAAATGTTTAAAACCAGATTAAACTAAATTGTAGAGAATCAAATGGCTTTTACCTCTGCAAAGAAACCAACATGAGTGCATCGATTCTCTCTTTATGTTGAGGGATTTATGTATCTTTTGAAATGGTCGGTTTAGCAGTGAATTGCTGAGAATGTGGGACTGTGAAGAGACTCTTGAAGCAGGCCATGTAAAGTCAGGGAAACTGCCTAAGTCACGGAACAGGCATAAGTGGGCTGCCCTGGGAGAATCTTGATGCTACCCACGGACGGGCCCTGCGGTGCAGACATCACTTCACCATGGGGCTCAGCAGAGTCTCCTTCAGTGGAGCATTTCTTGGTTTCCATGTTGTGTTTCTGTCATGTGGATGAGCTGGAGTAAAAGCCAAATCCTTTCCTATGATTCACTCTTGCCATTTTTAAAAGACACCATCCGACTTGGTGACAAGGGTGGTTAAAAGAAAGTACTGCTATTTTTCAACATTTTTTTAAATAGAAGACTGAGTGATGAGGTAAATGAAGTTTGCTTTTCCTTGGATAGAGACCCTTCCTCCCACCCTTATCCCCTTTTGACCGTTGCAAAATAGCTTAGTCCAAGGGAAGGGGAGAAGACAAATGAGTAAAATAATGCCAGAGTCGGCTGTTGCCAGGAAAAACACACTCTGATTCAGTTAATTTGTTCTGTTAACGTCAAAGGCTGTGATTCCCAATTAACTAATTTTAAGAAGCTATAACCAAAAATAGCTACATCAGGCCTAAAATTAGTGTTTGATGAAGATTAGGATCTCCAAGTAAGAGAATAGGGCCCCTAAAGAGGTGGTGATGTCTGTTTAAGATCATCTTGCTAAACAAGGCCACAACTGCCTGGGATTTCAAACTGGGTTTTAGCCCCTTCAGAGAAGCTGACTGGGGGTGACAGGGGAGGGGGCAATCCAAATATTCTGGCAACAGAAAATCTTCCACAGATCAGACTTGTGTACACTCAGCTTACTAATGACAGAAGCATCCCTACTGGTGAGTCTCTTTGGGATAGAGATGCTCCCCTAGTTCAGGTGGAATTAATTAAAACAGGCATGCAGTTTGCACTATTTCCAGCTCCCTCTCTGAAAGGCTTTTTGCGCATAAACCAGAACAGCTTGAGCAGCTGAGAGAAGCTCGGCCAAAAATGACTCCACCAGCCTCTCTCCTTCCTCTTCCTTTACATTGGAATGGAAAGATACAATAATTTTTTTAAAAAAGCAGAACACTCATGGTTTCTGTATAATTGCGAGTGTGCTTGCATTACATTTTAATAGGGTCAAAATAAAAGTATATGTGCTCTGAAAAGTCAAAATCGTTAACCTGCTAATGAAGTTGCGAATTATCTAGAAGAAAACTACACACAGGCACAGGCCGAATGGCAGAATCTTTGCGTCTAAAAGTTCAGTTATTGCCTTTGTAATACTAAAGCCCAACAGGGAGCCGGCAGGACATTGCTTGGGCTGTCTTGTCACGTTATGAGTTTCTGGTTTCAGATAAAAGAGGAGAAAGGGCCCTTAAGCAAGCAAAGAACTGAAAAAAAAAAAAAAATCAAACTTCCTTCTCAGAAAGCTAAGAGTTGTTTTCCTGGAGATGATGGATAATGGCATTTCAACTTTTTTTAGTTCTTAATAGAGAAAATGTAGGCAAATCATGGAGGAAAAGAGAATATATAAATAAATAGAACAAGGTGAAGTTTCAGTAAGAGCTGCTCTCAACTCTTTCTTCCTTCCTTTCTTTTTTGTCTCTCTCTCTTTTTCTCTTTCTTTCTTTTTTTTGAAATCTTAAACCCCATTCATTTCTGGCTTGCATTTGGTAGGATTCCTGCTCTGGCTTTTATTGAAAACAGACTTTATGTGGTCAGAATTCTCCATCTAAAGCTAAACTTTAATAGGCATAAGGATCCTGACAGAGTCTTTCTTGCTCTCTCTCAGGTGACACCCCCTCCCCCCAGAGGGATTTCCCTCCCAATGTGCTGAACTGGCCCTGAAAGTTGAAGGCTCAGCACAAAACAACCAACTTTACTCTTTTACTCTGATTTCTCATTTCTGTTTTACATTTGAGACTCTTTGCAAGGCTAGATCAAGTTAAGTCTGGGTCTGGACCTTGAGAATATTCTAGAAATTTTGAAGAACACAACTGTTGTCTTATAAAGTGCAGGCGCATTACACCTGGTGGCTCCCCTTGTCCAGTGTGGGCTACCGATTCCTGCCCGGTTACCTTCTATGCGCCTGCTGGCAGATACCCAGGGCGACTCCACCCCGCTTAACAAACCAGTTTATCATTCAACAGTTGATTTCTCTGAAGGGGACTGGCAAGCCAGCTTATCTGAAACCAAGAGGTAAAGCAGCCAAGCGAGCAGGCAAGACATGCATGTTCATTCCCGAGGACAGGCACCACCAAGTTACTCTGGTTCCTTCTTAGAGCTAAACAGACAAAATAGCCAACTTCAAGACTCCTGGATGGGACTCCCGCCTTCCCACTCCCAACACCCCTCCCTCAATGGCCTCCATACCTTCCTGGCACAATGGCAGACACTTTCCCAGTCAATCTGAGATCTCCTAAAACAATAATTTACTCTTGCTTGTAGTGAGGCTCAATGCCAATACTTATATTTTTTTACACGGAAGGAAAAGTCTTTTTTCTACTGTGGTGCCATGGTTCTCAAGGGGAGGGGGGTTTTATGCCTTCCCCCCAACACTGGCAATGTCTAGAGACATTTTTAGTGGTCATGACTGGGAGATTGCAACTGACATCCAGTACGTAGAGGCCAGGATGCTGGCAAACATCCTACAATGCACAGGACAGTCCCCCACAACAAAAATGTCAATAGCGCCGAGGTTGAGAAACCATGGTATCGTGGCTGGGAGGCGGGGCTCTCTAGTCAGGCTGCTTGAGATTAAAGTCCAGCCCCATTAGGGCCTAGTCGAGCAGCCTTGGGCAAGTTGCTTAACCTCTGGGCCTCGTCTGTAAAACAGATGATATCCTATCCTATTGGGTTGTAGTGAGTATTAAACAAAAATGTACCTGCAAAGCCCTTAGGACAGTGCCTCAGGTACACTGAGAGCACAATAAATATGAGCTTCTGTTTTTACTATTATTACTAGAAATTTAGCTCAAATTTAGTTACAACTAAATGATAAGCCAAACCTACTGAGTTTAGAGAAAAAATATAGATTTCTTTAGAAAATATAGAAAAAATAGATTTGAAAGTACACATGTCCTGTTTGATTAGGACCAAAATGGTGATAACAGCAACAACCACAGTGCTTTACAGTTTATCAGATTCTCCCAAATACCTCATCTCTAATGATTTGGGCAATGGCCTTGCTGAATTTGTCCCTGTTTCACAGATGAGGAACTCCTGGCTCAGAGTTAACTGAGTTGCCCGAGGTCTGTGGCAAACCAGATCTTCTAATTTCACATCCCCGCTATTCCTACTGCATCCCTTGCTTACAAGTCTAAGATGCCCCTTCTTCTCTTCATTACAGCCGACAGCCTGAAGATCAACATCAATGTAAGCTCTGCGGTCAGAGGCTGAGGGGACTCAGGCCTCATGGGGGGCAGAAGTCGCTTCTCTTTTTATGGTTCATGTATATAGCAAGGTTTTCCTTCACGGAGTATACAAATATTTTAACCCTCTGAATTGAATTTTTAAAAAATTAGCTTTCTGAATGGGCTAATCTTCTTTCTTTTTAAAATTCCTGATGTTGAGGAAAAACTCCTAATTCCTTCTATTTTCAAAATCTCTAATTATACACATTGTACATATTTTGACTGCAAATGTATGAAGGTGAGACTACACCTTCAACTATATGAGTTTCAAGTTCCACTTATTTATTAGCTATTTCATTTCACAGTTAAGCCTGAAAATCTGCTTACAAATGCCAAAATGTATTCTTCCAACGTACAGTGTTCTGTCTCATTCATGTTTAGTGACTGCACACAGCAATCATGATGGCTATGTTAAAATTTCTATGCATGGTTTTTACAAAAGCAATGGCAGATTAATCAGTCAGATTTTTCCTCAGCCTACATTCAAGTTAAAATATTGCGTTTAAGGGTCATAGTTCAGAGGGCAGATGGATAACATTCCTTGAAGTCCGTGGTTTTCTAGAACTCCTCTGGTAATGGACAAAGTGAGGCCTCAGCTGGTGATTCTCTCCTGACCTAGGAACACACAGCTTGCAACAGCCCAGCCACGGCTCTTTCCTTTCAGAGCTCTCTGTCACATTCTACAAACAGCTGCCAAATTATCATTCATTTGGACCCAGTTTTCTTTGGTCCCATTTAGTTTGTGCCAAGTTGATAAAGGAGAGGCTTAGACCACGTATTGGTTTTTAAATGGTGCAGCAGGCTCAGCAATTCCCCCACGATCACCCTCCTGGGTGAAAACTGCAAACGTGTAGGAGAATATGTTTGCAATTTTCTTTTTCAAATAAATTTTGTCTGCCATGCTCTGAGAAGAGAACCGAAGAGCATCCCGCGTGTCCGCGGCGCGCAGACCACTCACCTGGGGACGCTGGGCGGGGCCCGCGTGGGCCGGGACGGGACCTGCGGCGGCGCTCCGAGCGCGTCGCTGGCGCTGGGGAAAGGAGGCAACGGGCCGGGCCGGAAGGGGACCGGGGGCGCCCCCGAGTGGGGCCCCGGGGAGGGGATGGCGGGCGCGGGCCCTCGGCCGGCCGTGGGCCGAACGAGCGGGGCGCTGAGCGTCGGCCTCCGCTGGGTGGTGGGGCTGGGAGGGGGCGACCTGAGGAAGAGACGACAGCAGGTTGCCCACTCCTCCTTCCTGTTGAGGTCATCCTTCCAGAAAGATTTCATGACTTCCTGACTGCTTTTTAAAAAATTATTTTTTGACTGGGTAACTCAGATACATGTTTCAAATGTTAAAAAGTACAAAAGGATGTGATGAAAACGAAGTTTCCCTCCCCGACCCCTTTCCTCTGTGGAGACAACCAATAGCTTCCTGCGCATCCTTTTAACTATATTCTACAATATTTTCTCTCTCTCTCTCAATTCCTTCTCTGTACATAATAGAACACAACGTTCTACAACTTTTTTTTTAAGCTTCACATTAACTTGACTATCCTTTCAGTGCCTTAAAGACCTTACTCTTTTTCCTGGCTGTATAACGTTCCAGTGGAAGGGTGTATCATGCTTGTTTTTGAAGGGAGTTGGGGTGTCTGACTCTCTCACTCCTGAGCTTGTCTCGTTTTTCCTCTTTTTTCTTTGCATTCATATTGGTTTAGGGAAGTGTGCTCGGGAAATGATCCTGGACAAGCCTGGCAGGCCTCGGGTGAGGGGCTGACTTCCTACCTGCGGGAGTGCTGTATCCAGGAGTCGTCCACCGGTGGCGGCGCTGGGGTGAACGTAGTGGCGGTGTTGATGTCGCCAATGATCACAAGGGCTTCTTTAAGGGCCTGGTACATTCGAAGCATCTCGTCCCGGCGCTGAGCCTGCTCAGCAGATTCCTCCATCAGAGTATTTTGGTCCTCTGAAGAATATAACTGTGCTAGGAGCTCTGAATTGATGAAATCTTTAACCTGTAAGGTCACCACAGAAAAGTAAAAATGGGAATGAATGAGCAATCGAATGATAAACTGGCTCAGAGCCTGTGGACAAAGTCCACAGAAGTCCACTCTGGGAAAAGGATGCATCACGTATCTGTTTGCTCTTTTCTTTAGTATGCCCCAACCCTCAGTACTGGTACCAGTAACAGTTTTCCCCTCTGTCTTATGGCTGTTGACACTAAAGGAAGACAAAGATTAGTTGAAAAGAGGGCCAAACCCTGCCCTCGCCAGAACAGGGCCTGTTGGCTGTGCAAGCATTTCCACGATGTCTGAGGCTGCTTGGCTTGGAGACAAGGGAAGGTACCAGGAGGTAAGCAGCAATATTTTCAACAGGAAACCATGAGGTAAAGAGACCCGTGCAACAACACAAGTTACCCATTCCTTGACCTAGCTTTTACCAAAATTGCTGCGATACTATCAAGACCCCAGATTTCAACATCATCTCAAAAGGAATTAGCTTCAATAAGTGAATATTTATTAAATACAGAACCTTATATAGTTATGCAAGTTGATTTACAAAAAAGAGTGATACACTCTCTGCTGTCTAGAAATTTACAATAGAAGCTATTTAACAGTGATGAGGACTGATGTGAGGTTCCATAGTTAACAGATATACAGAAACAAACTGAAGTATGAACAATATGTATAAGCCTTCGGGGAGGGGCATTTTGTAGCAGGATGAGAATGGAGTGGATGCATGTGTTGCACAGCACTGATGGAGAGAGCATCCACTGCCATATTTCATCACATCTAAGGCAACATGGATTTCAAGACAGACCCCTATCTTATGTGCCACTAAGAAAGGAAAAAGCATCATCAATTAAACTATGACAGAATGCCAAGATGCCATTGAGTATAACATGCATCATGTCAGAAATACTAAAAGTGAAAAAAGTGAATGTGAGAATCAATTAAATATTCTATGTTCCAAGTGTTTTCACAAGCTATCTGACTTAATTCTCACCAAATACTTAGGAAACATGTATTATTATCCCGATTTTATAGATGAAGATACTGAAGTTCAGAGAGTTTAGGTAATTTGCTCAAAGTCACACAGCCTTAAGTTGAACCCCAAATCTTCTGACTTGAAGCCAGCACTCTTTCCAGTACTCCATTACCCCACTTTTTAGGGGGCTTAGAAAAGACAATTTGTGTTTAAGTAATATTATTTTAGAGTGGCACAGCAAGTATGCCAACTAACGAGCCTAGAAAAATAAACCAACTTGGGCTTTTCAGTTTCTCTGTTAAAAGAGAAACCCAACACTTATCTGGAGTCACTGGATACCTCTAAGAAAGGCCAAAGGCAACAGAATACCTGTCAGATGCTCAGAACTCCTGGGTTGTAGATAAATTTGTAACTCAGGAGAGGACAAGAGTCTAAAACACACAGCTTCATGATTTTTTGAAGGTACAAAAACATGTAAATAATTCCTCTCATCAGAAAATTCAGCTCAATCATAGCTTCACTGTGGTGAAATAAAAAGTATTCTCTGCACATATTTTCGAAACCAAGAATGACTCAAACAAGGAAGTAATCTAATATACAAGATGTAGTCAGGCAACTGTCCGGTAGAGTAGATTTATGTGTAATTGTTGTGGAAGGTAAATTTGGCCAGGTAACCTGGGGCCAGATGTGAAGGCCTTGAACGCCAAGGAAAAGTGTTTGAACATTATCCATTTGGCAATGGGGAGCCATGGAAGGCTTTTAAGCAAGTGAAACAATAAAAGAGAGTTTTAAGAAAGTTAATCGGGCTGTGACGGGACAAGAATTTGGAAGGGTGGTAGTGGAGATAAAGAAATCTGTTAGAAGACTACTGTAGATCATTTATGAGATGATAAGGGTTCAATTTACCAAGTTTGCAGTGGAATAGAAAAGGCGGGCATATATAAATGACATTATAAAGGATGAACCGCCCCGACTTGGTGCTGTTTTCACGTGAAGGGCAAGGAAGAAAGGAGCAAAAACACCTCAAGCACTGAGGTTTGGGTGAGTGGGGACACAGGACATCAGAAGTCAAGAAGGCAAGTCAGATTTGGAGGAAAGACAGTAAATTTGGCTTAAAGAATATTTCATTCCCCTCCCTGAAGATTTATTTACTTCTAAACACACTTGCAGGTACCCAAGGAGTCACGCACATTTGCACAAATCTTCCACCGTTGGGCGTGTGTGTGCACTTGGATAGGTGGTGTTAAGTCCAGACGTCAAACCAGACGCCTTTCCTGGCTGGCATTGACCGTCTGCTGGGTTAAGCTCTTTTGAAGCTTTACATCTTACTGGAGTATCACTTAGAATCTATTAAACACAATTTAAAAGAAGATCCTTCCAAGAATAGATTTAAAGCAGATCTGAATTAAGAAGCAACTGTCAAACAAACCACAAAGTAAAATAAGAAGGCCTGTTTGAGCATTCTGATCAAAGATCTGCCGTGAATCAACTCTTCCAGAGCAAAATGTTACACACTAAACTTGCCACTCTCCGAAAGATTTGGCAATGTTCTAAAAGAACGTGAGTATCATTAGCACGAGAGCAAACGGCAGTACGGCACAGTGGTTAAGAACGTAGCTTTGGAATCGACAGCTCTGAGTTTGAACTCTGAGTTTGAGCTGACTCCAACACTTACTGTTCTTGGGCAAAGAACTCAGCCTCTTTGAGTCTCAGGTTCCTGGAGTGTACAGTGACAATAATGGTTGTAGCTGCCTCAGGAGCTGTTGTGAGGATTAAGTGAAAGAATGAATATAAATTGCCTAGCACGATGCCTAGCGTTTGGTTAGCGCTCCAGAAACAAAAGCTGTTCTTGTTACAGTATAGAGGCTAACCTGGCATTAGGTATGTGGAGGCAGAGGAACAAAGAGGAAGCCATTGCAATGGTGCAGGCAGCAAGTGACACAGTTCAATACAGAGCATGGGCTAACATTTTATTTTGCACTTAAGCAAAATTTTTCCAAGACTGTTCTCTTCCTGCTAACCTAGCTTTGTGATGCTACTGGAACAAAGGTAGGGGCACTTCGGGGAGTTTCCAGACACTTTGGGGACTTTCTGAGCAGTCTGTATGTGAGCGGTACAAATATTTAAATCAAGGATTCTGCAGGACAATTAGAGGCCAAGTGGATCCCTTTTAGATGATAGCATTTAGAAAATACCTAATTACACTTGGATGTGAGATTTGAAATAACATTTATGCTTTTAATTAGAACACCTTAGAACCTATACATCTTTGTAGGGTTCACAAAAAAATTCTCACACACCAAACCTCCTTCCAGTTCAAACTCTGCAGGCTGGATAAACAGGCATTACTGCGCCGTGTCGTTCTGCTCAGTGTAAAGGAATGCGAGGTCATTAAAAACGTTCCACATGTTTTCCTCGCTTGCTGCTTTAACCCTTCTCTAGCAACCTGTAAGATTTTTGCACCTTAAACCTCCTTTGTCTTTATTACTACGACCATTTTAAAGCCTTCACATATAAAAGAGACATTTCTGGGCTTTTCATACAATTAATTCAGTGCCTAAGGAGACCATTGCCTTAAACTCTCTTTGTGTCCAGCTGGGAGGGTCACAGAATGGAACACAGTGATGGCTCTCATTCACAGCAATACACATATGAAAATTTAATTGAGAAGTTTAAACTTGCTTAGTTTTGGAGAGAGGCTTGGTTAGAACTGTGTGATTCTTTGAGATCTCACAATTCTCTCATTTCTCCTTAAGCCTCCGTTCCATTTCCCAGAGATTTAGCTCTGCTAGAGACCAACGAGGTTTTCCTTCTTTAAAAAGTAAAATCATTTGACTCACAAACATAACGTCGAGCAAAACAAGTTAGACACAAAAAAGCATGGCCTGGAGGACTGCGAAGTTCAAGGACAGGCAGAACCAATCCCTCGTGTAAGAACTCAGGAGCGTTACCCTTGGCGGGGAGCGATGGAGGTGCAGGAGCGAGAATGGGCTTCTGGGTCCTGGTCGTGATCTGTTTCTTGAGCAGGATGCTGAATTCTTGACCCATGGAAACAAATCAATGCTCTGGTATTTAAGATGTACTTTCCCCTCAAATAATGAACATTTAAAAGAACACTACTTCGTACACATTTAAGTCATAGTAAGTTTTGAAACGAGGGCACATGTTACTAATTTTCCACCAAAGCGCAAATGGGCAAGGAGAGTGCCTGTGGATCTCCAGGGGTCCAGGGGTTCAGGCTGCAGCCACACGCCAAGTGTGAAATGCCTCTGGGTTTCATATTTGGTTCTTAAAAAGTTTCATAAAAACTTTACATTCTATTTTGTATTATCTGGGTTTGTTTGAGTACGAGGAACAAAGTGAGTGGCACACTTTTAGAATAAAGCTGGATCCACTTTCTCGATTCTCTGATGGAGAGCTTCTGGGGGGGTGAGCTACAGAGAAGCAGCCATCAAAATGTGCTTGCCATGGGGTGTCATGTGTGTGTTAACTTTCAAGTCCTGGACAAAACTCTGCTCTTTGACTGTAGCCCGGCCAGAACGACCGCCTGTCATAAACTTGCTATTTCTTTGTGCCGCTGTTACCTGGTATGTTTAAGCAATGAAACAGCTGCTGCATTTCAATAGACAAAGGCTTACAGTATGTCTGAGGCAAGGCATTTATTGCTGGCTTTAAACTTCTTAAACAATTCCATATGGAGGCTTGAGTGGCAGAACACTTAATGTAAACTTTCAAAGGAAACTGCCCACCGAATTCTGAACTTTATGAAGGTTGGCTGAAACATATTCTTTTTCAGACGGCAGAGTCGCCGTTCCCATATCAAAGAGGAGAGGCCGCAACACGGCTTTCCACAGTGATGGTCCACAAACTGAGGACCCCGTGTGAGGCATTTATCGGTTCTGGAGGAACAACTAGCTTTTTCGCCCAAAGCCATTGATAAAAGCAGCAGGGTTAAGTGGATGGAATTTAGAATGAGGAGTCAAAGTATTCGTTTTCTGGTTGTGATTTGATGATTAATTTCCCTCGCTTGAAGATCTCTTCACTGTAAAGCACCTAAAAATCAGCACACAGGCACGACACAGCCGTGCAGTCGTGTCTCTGTTCCTTGAACTCGACGGGGTGCTTCAGAAAGCACAGAAAGGGCTCTGACGCCCTGTACGTTAAGATGCCACGAGAATATGAGTACGTTTAAAAAAAAGAGATTTCTATTTTTACATATGCATACATAATTATATACATAATTTTAAAATATATATGTTATATATAAAAACTGTATTTTTTACATATATAGTAAAAAAGAAGATAACATAATACGCAAAGAAATGCTGTCATCCTAGATATGGAAAACTATTTTCTGGTAGATATGAACAGTTAAATTTCAAACAAAGGCAACCGTGATTTCATAAGAATCCAGCCTTACAGGATGTTTTTGCTTTCTCCGTATTCCTATTAAGTCTGTGCTTCAAGCTTTGACCTAACTAAGTCTCCTTCCTCATGACTCGGTCTCTCAAGACAGCTCGCAGAGCCTCCCCTCCGTGGGGAGCACCGTGTGTGTGTGTGTGTGTGTGGTGGGGGGGTCAGCCATGTCGCCGTGAAAGCAAGCAGGCACACCCAGAGGACTGCGGGCGCTCACCCCGCCCGTTTCTTTGTGGATGTGTGGATGTTTTTCTTGAGAAGGTGAAAGTAGGATAGATTTGCAATAGGGTCTTTTTTTTTCCTTTTAACTAATTTGTGTCAAGCTACGCCTCACAGCTATAGACAGGAAGCGCGACTTCCTGTGCTGATGATTTAACGCTGTGCAGAGCAGAGCAGCGTTTGAACTGATGGCAGCACTAATGACTCTCGGTAAAGCAGTGAAAGATAAATGATGCTTAATCAGGAGAATGTTTAAATAAGCAAGTGCCTGGATATACCACGGCAAAACAACCTGAACTCATTTAAGTAAAGTTAAGAGGGTAACTTTAAAAATACACAGACTATTTATTTAGTACTTTATATTTTTCAAAATGGCATATAGTCCCATTAATTATGTTCTCTGACATTTCTGTGAGGCAGCTCAGTGTTCTTCCTGCCGTTTCAGAAGTGACTGACTTCAGCTCAGAGGGGCCAAATGATTTGCTTCAGGTCACACAGCAGGCCATTGACCAAGCAGAAGAATACAATTCATGGTTTCCAAATTTCCAATATTGTGCTTACCTGCTGCTGCTATGTCAAAGCATCCTACTAACCTTGTCTGAATACACGAAATGTGCAGGAAAATAGACTTAGTTAAAAACACGACTCTTCACAGGAGTGCTGGGGGCTTCTTACAGTCAAGGAAGGTATAGATCATGAAGAACAAATGGATTTTCATATTTAGAAATACAATTTTGAAAGGAATCTTGAGTTACAGATAAAGGCTATTTAGAGTTCTTAGATAGGTAGCCATATTAGTTTCTTACAATTATATTTTTTATATTCCTTCCACATATACTATTTTCTGGAACAAATCCTTAAGCCAGGTACTTTTTCTATGATTAGCATTCTACATATGGAGGAAATAGATGCAAAGAAGTTAAGTGACTTGCCTTAGGGTCAACAGTCTGTTGCAGAACCAGGTTTAACATCCAGCTTCCTCCCGACTTCTAGGTGGGGCTCTTTTCAGTACTTTGCCATGTAATCTTTATTTGTCCCAAGCAAATGCTCATAATAGATCATTGATTTAAGTAAGAAGGTGTCCTTAGAAGATAACTAGGAATAAAGCTTTTCAAGTCTCAGAAAAGCCTGCTATAAAACACCCCATTATAACCTATCTTATCTAAAAGATAATTTCTCAAATAACTTGTGGTAATTCGTACTTTAATAAAGTAGCCACCAAAAGAACCAAATCTCCCACGTGATTTAAGTATCATAGCCTGACTACTATAAAAATAACCTTGAGGAGGAAGAGATTCTATAGGATGTAGATCAGTCGATGGCTAGTCCAGTAGGACATTTTGAGGTTTGTGGCTATATCATCCTTACCTTAGAAAAGGAAACTTGGCTGACTTTGTATCCAAGGAAATAGGGCAAAAAGTCCTTTCCCAGGCTAAAATAGCATTCCGTAGTTTTAGAAGTGAAAAGTCACATTAACATATAACATATATGTGTGTGTGTTCCCACGCATGTGTGTATGTGTGTGTAGAAGAGAATCACTATCTTTCGCCTTCAATCTTAAAGTCTAGGAGCCAGGGCATCTGGTTTTATTGCTGTTTTTGCAACTAATTTCTACCCTGACCATAGCTATGGTATTTTTGCTTTACTTTAATGTAAGCAAATTCACACCCTTCTAAAGGAAACAGCCAACAGGGAATACCACATTACCATAGCTCGAAGTTTTATGTTTTCTCTCCTAAATTTTCTTTCACTGGTCAGTCACTGACCACTTGTAATGGAAAATGATGAACCTGGATAATAGGTATCTCAGCCATCCAGAAAATAACACAAAGAAACTCAAGAAAATGGGAGAAATTTCCACACTAGGATGGGTTAGAAGTTAAAATGAGACAGTTTACAATCACTTACATTATTGATCATAAGGTGCATTATCGTTTTTGGAATTAGATCTCGGATACATTTGTTGATAATAGACATGTAGGAGTCTACGAGGTTGCGAATGGTCTCCACTTGCCTCTCCAGTTGCGGGTCCATCGAAAAGTTTTCTGCTTGGCCATTCTCATCGCTTTCAGTCTGACAGAAAGGAACGAAAACATGGATTATTTCACATTCGTTCAGAAGAAAAAAAACACCATACATCATCAGATGACCAACTTCCATTTACTGTATTTGGCGTTACACTACTAGATGGTAAAATCTTTATCTCATTGCACATCCGTTAATTCTGAAAAGAGATCAGAAGCATGCGGTTATTATTCTACTTTTCACCTGCCACAATCTAGGAAAAGCAAGTATTCTAATTCTGAATGAATGTTGAGATGAGTATCCAGATAAACAGTGCACTTAACAACATACCTCCAGAGAACAATCTAATCTTAAGCCATTTGCAAGCTGGCCAGAGAACTGAATCCAAACATAGGCTGCAGATGTAAACCTCTGGGAGGTGTCTCCAGGGATTCCAGACCTTAGAAATAACCTTGGTGTTGTTCCGGAACTCCTAGGTCTGTTCTGGAATGGATCAGCATTTGGATCAGCCCAGACTTAAAACTAAATCTCCCAGGCCTGGCCTGAAGCTAAAATAAGAGATCTAGAGGATAATTCATTTCTCCATGCACTTGCTGGAATTTGTTATGTAAATGCATGCTTCTGTCATCACTACCAAAGGCTGGCTCCATTGTGAAAAACCTACAATTTTAACTTCCAACTTGTTATTCTTTGAATAAAACAGAACACATCTATACACAAAGAATTTATTTGTGCAACATGAGAGAAGCATCTGTTTTCTATACTATGGGACTTGAGTTAATTAATTTTGGCTTATCCACCAGAGGCTGGGCTGGAATGGCATCTTCATCATTAAGGGCTGACCTATTGGCTTGGCATTGAAATCAATTTAGAACAAATGGTCTCCATTTCAAGTCAGGTTGAACCATCTAAGCCCCAGAACATGATACAAATATTGTTAGTGGTCTGGCTACTTTCTAGCATTTGGAAAGATTTAATTATGAATGCAAAAAAAAAAAAAAGGAAATAATTTATTGCTTCCAATGTGGACATGAAGTACTTTTCTTTGGAAATGTACCTACTTTGATCTGCCAGGTTCTCAATCATGCAATCAGTTCTAGGCAAGGCACTGAGCTAACAAGCTTAAATGGATCTGTAAATGACAAGCTTCTCCTCTGAATCAATATGCATGTGTGAAAGGCATATCTGTAGGCCACAAAATCAACAACAAAGATAGAAATTGCTTCTAATCATTTATATAGGTTTCTCTTGCTCAGAAACATCCAACGTGTTAAAAAAATGTTGAAATATGTGCTCACTCTAAAAGACAGCAGCCATTTTCCAGTCCTGAGAGTATGACCCCATGCTTCAGGGTGACAGCTGGAGGACATTTTTGAGGCATCTTACTGCTACTAAAGCAAGGGAGAGGATTGGAAGTGTCAAAAATGACAGTTGTTGCCTTACACCATTTCCTTTTAAATGGTCTTTGGTCACTGAAAGAAAGAATTAAATCAAGTCTTGCGTTGTTCTTTATTTTTATTATTAATTTGTGATATAAGCACCGTAGGACCTGGGATAAATAGGAAAAAAGCTAAGACCATAAAGTGGTCAGGTGACAGAAGGACGGTCAGCTGCGGTAATGAAAAAATCAGACCTGTTCCCGAACTTCTTTGCAGAGCATTAGAAACCACTGTGAATGTACGCCACGCTGAGCCCAAATTCTAAGAATCAGTGGTCACTGTGATGTTTTAAGAGTATTGTAGTTGAAAGCGAAAACTTTAGGTTCAAATTCAGGTCTGTCATGTACTGGCTGCATGGCCACACTTCAGTTGCTTGATGTAACTGAGACTCAGCTTCTCCATCTTTAAAATGGGGACACACTTCCCTGGAAAACTTAGGGAAGCTGAATAAGATATATGAAATGACCTAGCCAAGGGCCTCATGGGCACTCCATAAATGCTAGTTTCCTTCTTTTCTTTCCGAATAAGAGTGAGAGAGCTGCTTGATCTCAGCACACATTATGGAAACACCTCCATGTTTTCTGCAAGCTGGTCCGGTTGCCTGGAAGCCTCTCCTCCCACCTGTGAAGACCTTTCATCTTTCAAAGCCTCTTTCGCCATCAGCTCTTCTAGACAAGCTCCCAATGGCCCTCCGACTCTCTATCTCTCCCACGTCTGTTCTTCATCTGTGTCTTGTACTCACTTTTGTTATTTAATACCCAGCCTAGTTTTATGCTTCTCCCCCTCTTAGGCTCCAGGGCCTTGTTTCTCTCTCCCTTCTCAGCACCTAGAACAGAGCCTGTTACACTGGAGAAGGAGGAGAAGGAGGAGCAGTTAACACTACACAAGTGTTTACCTAAATCAAGGAAGCTGCCCCAGTGCATTTCAGGGTCTCCAAGAATGCCTGCTCGTTAGAGAAATTGGAGACCAGAGAAACTCCAAGGTGATGAATTAGAATCCACTACTATTTGATAATGGTTAAGATGATAAAATGATTTTGAAATTAGGTATATAAATGAGAACGGATGACCTACAGCTTTGAGAGGAAAACATCTTTTGTATAAAGCAACATAAACCTCCATAATAGATACAACACAATTCAGTTTGTCTCTCTGATCTGAAATATACTGGGATTTTGCTATTGTATTTAACAGTAGGGGGTGATAGCATTTCAGCATCTACATACTACCTCTCCTAGAAACATTTACTGAGCACCTACTGTGTTCTAGGTACTGTGCTAAGCACCTTACCTAGAAGATCCACACCACAACCTTAGGAGGTGGGTACCATTGTTATTGTCACCCCACAGAAGAGTATGCTGAGGCTCTGAGAGCTGAAATTTGTTCAGTAAATGTAAGAAGAATTCAATATTAAAACAATTTCTTTTTTTCCTTAGGTATAAAAAAATCAAGAGGTATTATGAAACAATGAAACATCCATAATATATGAAGTCAGTTTCACAGATAAAATAAAGTAAAAAGGGTTTCTAGGAAAAAGATGTCATTGAAGTACTGATATTTGTAAAAAAATAATGGTTGAGCCAAAAGAGAAAAGCAGAATAAATAGTATTTATTAAAAGAAACTCTAGGAATATGAAATACTAGGAAAATTATATCACATCTATGTTTTCATATAGAAACACTGATTTGATTTTTTTGCTGAGGAAAATTCACCCTGAGCTAACATCTGTTGCCAATCCTCCTCATTTTTTTTTTTTTTTTTTTTTTTTTGCTTGAGGAAGATTAGCCCTGAGCTAACATCCGTGCCAATCTTCCTCCACTTTATATGTGGGTCACCTCAGCATGGCTGACGAGTGACGTAGGTGCGAGCCCAGATCTGAATCCGTAACCCCCCGCTGCCGAAGTGCAGCACGCTGAACCCGACCACCACGTCACGGGGCCCGCCCCTAGAAACACTGATTTTTCCCACTTCACACTATTCTTAACATTTAGCCTTGCTTTACTTTTTGCATATCAGAATATGCAAAAGATACTTTCACTTTTGAAACCAGATGTAATTAATAAGCAAGGTGTCAGAGTGTATGAAGAACACCGAACGGTTTAATTCTCAACATTTAAAAAAAAGAGAGAAGTGTTCCAGAATAACCAGTAAAACAATTTGAAATTCTCTTCAGCTTTTGGAAATACTAATAGACATGTGTTCGCATTGCAAATCTTAACTATTCTGATTATACCATGGACATGATGGGGTATTACAGAATTCAGAATGCAAATTTAATTTCTTTTCTGATTTTAGAAAGAAATAAGGCAGTAATTGCCCCTTCTAATATGTCTAAGATGGATGGGAAAGATGTACATAGACGCAATTTTTCTTTTAACTGAGAAATTGCAGAGCGCAAACGCTCCCTTCTCTCTAAGCCCACTTCTAAGCAAATTCTCTATCGTGCTCTCGTCTGCCTGTATACTGTGTATGACTATGTATTTTTTCTTTGTTTAAATTATAGGATTGCAACAGGATTCTTTGCAGGCTAAGCACTGAAGTGACAGCTGTTTATCATTATCCTCATCAAGGGAGTGTAAAATAAAAATAGTAATTTGTCTCTGATCTTCGAGGCAGAAAAGAGTGGTCTGCAAACATTTAACCTTTTATGTGCAGATTCATTGATGCTGTTTACAAAATGTGAAGAATATTGTGAAAACCAGCTTTCTTCTGAAAAGATACAATGGACAGGCCTTCCTATTGCAATTTTTTTTCTAAATAGCTTTTGAGAAATCTAATGCAAATTAAGCAATCAAAAAATAACAACTCAGCACTGCAAATGTGAAATGTTTAAAAAATTAATAGAACTTTCTTACGAAACTATTTGCACAGTATTCAAGAAACAGGCTGTTTTACAAGATTTTAAAGACAATACTTTAACAGGTGAGGGAACGAAACAGTTGAATCAGAAATAATTCCAACCATACCTTAAACCACCCATTATACAAGCTCTGGACTTGACTGGGATGTCTGCTTTTCCTATGTTTTGTTTTTGTCTCTTTCCTTTCCTTTTCTTACATCTCTTATTTAATATGTCATAGGCTTCTTTGAGGACCATCGAAACCACCTAAATAAAGCTGGTGACTGTGGCTCTTTAAAAGTGGAATAATAGATGTCCACAGTACCCTGGCAATAATGTGTACATAAACATAGTATAGAACTAATGGTGTTGCTGCGTCTCTTCTCACCAATGGAGAGCACTGGATGATAATCTATAGATTGACACGTCATCTTTCCAGATAACCAATGTTCACCCCTTTTGAAGCATCTTATTATTGTTATGCAATTCTCCACTACCTTAAACAAAGAGTAAAAAATATTATTTAACTTTTTCCTAGTGAGTCAGGTCGTCATTATGAAAATACTGTTACCATGGCACTGTAGCTTTGAATTGTCCAGCCCCACATTACGGAGAATGTTTCACTGAAAACCTTTCTCCACTCCCAGTCATTCACTTCCAATTTGCAGAAGCTGGAAAGACAGGCAACCAAACTTGTAAAAAGCTGGGAGAAACAAGCTCCAGAAAGCCTTTGAGGGTCATCTAGGCTGTAGTCTGGTGCTTCGCGAGAGGTCTTTCATTAATGAATTCAACAAATATTTGTTTAGTGTCTCGGGTGGACTATGAGAGATACAGAGGAAGTCTGAAACACACGCCTTGCTTGTGAGCCTATCCTCTGGCAGGGAGGACACGGTGAGAGATAAGTCAGTGAGTCAACGGATATGCCCATGAGCCCAAGGACGGCGGGCTTCAGGGGAGTCTCACGGATGGCAACGCTCGACATGGACCTTAAGTCTCCTTAGGTTGGATGTGATTTCAAAGACCAGAACTGAGGAAACATGTTCATGATTTTATCTCCAGTGCTTAGCAAGGTGCCCTACATATGGCAGGAGCTTCATGAAGTTGTGGAACAAATGAAGAAGAAAACCAATCCAGGCCATTTCCTGAGGGATTGAGTTTCTGTTTCAGAAGAAACCCGAGACTGAGCTCCAGGTAGCTGGGATGATGCTATACAGTCTGATCTCTCGGATTCCTAGAACTGAGTGCTCCACGTAGAGCCTCTTCTTCGCCTGGGCAGGATCAATAACTGTGGCATTCAGATTGCATTTCAACTGGTATAAAGATATTGGTGACTCTGTCTGAGGGTGCCTACAGATTCAGGCCGTGATTGTAGTCAAAATGCTGGGAAGCAAAGGGGGCATCGATTTGTATCTCCAATCTCCAAGAAACACCCATCATATAGGAGGAAAGGCTGAGCCCAGTCTGACCCAGGTTGGCCAGTGGGGAACCCTAAGTTAGCAGGCAGGACTCTGCTTCATCTGCTTATGTCCTTTTCATTTTTATTCTTCCTTGACTTTTCTCCTTTACTTGTTATTACCTTTTTATTCTCTGTTATTATAGCTTTTAGTCTATTTTCACCTCTAAATAGCATCAAAATAAACATTACAAAACTATGTAAAATTAATGCAGAGTTAAACAGTCATAAAAAAACCCTCAGGATTTTAAAGATACTTGCTTAAAAACAACAACAGGTCTATCTTAATTCTGATGTAGCATTGTATCTTTTTTTCAACTCCCATTCAGCCCAATAGCTACCTCACAGAGCGTATGCCTGTGTCGATGCCAGTGTATGTATAAGTCTAATAAATAACTCGGATGGTGACAGCAAGGAATAACTAGGACTTGGAGGAATAAGGGATGGGAGGACTTCCTTCATATAACTGACAGTCATTGCATTTGCATTTAGGATGTACTGAAACACTTGCTCTTATCTGCAACTAGCAAAAAGAAGTGTGGATAGGAAAATTCTTAGAGAAATCAGAAAACTTACGTACTCTGTCCTGAGGTCCTCCTAGAAGTTATAAAATTCCAATCTAACTTTAAATCTATCTGAAGGCCCGTATTACTTTATATAACAGATAAGAAAAGATTCCCATATCAAATATTTTAAACACATTATTGAACATTGCTATTTAAACAATCTTACTAGGAATTCTTTCTAAAACTATGAATATTTCTTCTTGGGAATTTCAATCTTCATAAACTGAGTTTGCTTACTATAAAACAACAACTTTTCATACAAACATTAAACGGTCTAAACAGAACAATGTAAATGGTTCCTTTAAAAATAACCACTCCCCTCACCACCATTTTTGGTTTTAGATAATATTAGTAATTTTGAATGGGCCAAAATTATTTTTCAAGTATTGACTATTGGGAAAGATATCTGTGTTTGTTTAAAATTTAGCTTTGCTATAAAGAAAACCCTTTTCCTAAAAATAACTGAGATTAGAATCAACTGATACAAAGTTCCTTTTTAGTGAAAAAAAAATCATGACATTTCTTTAAAATAGCAAAACAGGAACTGAAATATTTCCAAAGAGAAAAATCTCCAGAAAATGGAAACAGATAAAATTGAGGCTAAACGTAAAAACAATCTGTGATGGTTAATTTTATGTGTCAACTTAGCTGAGCCCTGGAGTACCCAGATATTTGGCACAAACATCATTCTGGTGCTTCTGTGAGTGTGTTTTCGGAAGAGATTAAGATTTAAATCGGTGGACTTTGAGTACAGTTGTCCCCCCTTATCCGCGGTTTCGATTTCCGCAGTTTCAGTCACTCACGGTCAACCATGGTCCGAAAATGTTAAATGGAAAATTCAGAAATAAACAGTCATAAGTTTTAAATTGTGTGCTGTTCTGAGTAGCATGGTGAAATCTCGTGCTGTCCCGCTCGCTCTCATCCGGATGTGCAACATCCTTTTGTCCAGCGCATCCACGCTGTATGTGCTCCCTGCCCGTTAGACGCTTCGTAGCTGTAGGTTATCAGATTGACCGTCACAGTATCGCAGTGCTTGTGCTCAAGTAACCCTTATTTTACTTAATAATGGTCCCAAAGCGCAAGAGTGGTGTCGCTGGCAATTCGGATATGCCAAAGAGAAGCCAGAAAGTCATAAAGGAGAAGCCTCCTTTAAGTGGAGAGGTGAAAGTTCTTGACTTAGTAAGGAAAGAAAAAAATCGTATGCTGAGGTTGCTAAGATCTACTTTTATTACAGTGTATTAATTGTTTTATTTTATTATTAGTTACTTCACTTTATTGCACTTCACAGATATTGCATTTTTTACAAGACCCTCCACCAGTAAAAAGATTACGACTTGCTGAAGGCTCAGATGATGGTTAACATTTCTTAGCAATAAAGTATTTTTAATTAAGGTATATAGACTGGGTTTTTTTAGACAATGCTATTGCACACTTAATAGACTACAGTATATTGTAAACATAAATTTTATATGCATTGGGAAACAAAAAAATCTGTTTGACTTGCTTTATTGCAATATTCGCTTTATGGCGGTGGTCTGGAGCCTAACCTGCAATATCTCTGAGGTATGACTGTATCATTATTAATCTTTTACTGTGCCTAATTTATAAGTTAAACTTTATTATAGGCAGGTATGTACAGGAAAAAACAGTATATATAGTCATGTGTTGCTTAAGAATGGGGATATGTTCTGAGAATTGTGGTGGTGTTCAAACATCATAGAGTGTATTTACACAAACCTAAATAGTATAGCCCACTACACACCTAGGCTATATGGGCCTAATTTTATGGGACCACTGTTGTATATGTGGTCTGTCGTTGACTGAAAGGTTGTTATGTGGCACGTGGCTATATAGGATTTGGTACTATCCTTGGTTTCAGGCATCCACTGCGGGTATTGGAATGTATACCCAGCAGAAAAGGGGAGACTACTGTAAAGTGGATTGCCCTCTATATTGTGGGTGGGCCGTATCTAATCAGTTGAAGGCACAAATAGATAAAAAAGACTGGCCTCCCCTAGCAAGAGGGAATTCTCCAGCAGACTGCCTTCAGACTTCATTTGCAACATGAGCTCTTTCTGGTTCTATGGCAGGGTGCTTTTGGATTCAAACTGGAACGACAGTTCTCCTGGTCTCCAGCCTGCCAGCTACCCTGCAGATTTGGGACTTGCCTGCCTTAATAATTATGTGAGTGAATTCTTTATAAAAACCATACACACACACACCCCTATTGGTTCTGTTTCTCTGGAGAACCCTGACTAACACACAGCCTCACTATAGATTATAAAGCAGTATGTGATTCAGTGTTACATGGCTTGGTGGAGTGTATAGGTGCTGTATGAATTCAGAGGAGATGAGGAAGGGCTGTGATGGGGAGTTACACTGGTCCTGCTCTAACGATTTATCTTCACTTCAAAGCATTTTCTGAGGGAGAGAGATGAGTCCAAAATAATCCATTGTCATTCTCTCTATTCCATCACAGGGTCTTGCTATCCCTCCTCTGTTGGTAGACCAAATATAAACTTGGGAAGCCTCTTCTCCCCCACTCTCAGTCCTGGTGGTTAGATGAGACTGCTCTGATCGGGCTGAGCTACTCTATATGCCCATCCAGTCTGGCCTCTGTGATGACAGAGATGGCATGTGACCAAGCAAAGCCAACCACAGCACATTTGCCGGAACTATTAGGAAGGAGAAACTTCCTTTCAGCTGGAATGAAAGCTTTTTAAGAAGAAGTCTGAAGACAAGCCTTCTTCAGAATGAAGAGGGGTCGAAACTGCCTGCAAATGAAGCCAGAGAACAGTATAGTTGAGACGTGGAGGGAGGCAGATATTTGAAGACATCATTTGAGGGCCTCGCACTGGCTGTAACAGATCTATCTACCTCTGAATTGTGCAGTTATATCAGCCAGTACACTATTTTGTTATTTTTTTAAAGTTAAGTCAGGTTGAATTTAATTTTTGTTACCTATACCCTAAAGAGTCCAAATGAATAAAATGCTTAGATATTCATGATGTTCTCCTAGCTTAAAACTTTTTTTATTGAAGTATACTTGACATGCAATATCATATTAGTTTCAGATGTACATTATAGTGATTGAATACTTATATACCTTATGAAATGATCACCAAAAGTCTAGTTACCATCTGTCACCATACAGAGTTAGTACAATATTATTGACTATATTTTCTATGCTGTATACTACATCCCCATGACTTATTTATTTTATAACTATAAGTTTGTACCTCTTAATCCCCTTTACTTATTTCACCCACTCCCAAACCCCTCTGCTCTGGCAATTACCGGTTTGTTTTCTGTATCTATGAGTCTGTTTCTGTTTTGTTTTATTTGTTTTTTTGAGTTTTAGATTCCACATAGAAGTGAAGTCATATGGTAATTGTCTTTCTCTGTCTTTCCAATTTCACTTAGCATAATATCCTTTAGGTTCGTCCATGTTGTCACAAATGATAAGATTTCATTCTTTTCTTAGGGCTGAATAATATGTGGTATATATATATATGTATCACATCTTCTTTAGCTATTCATCTATTGATGGACACTTAGGTTGTTTCCATATATTGGCTATTGTAAATAACGCTGAAATGAATACAGGGGTGCACATATTTTTCCAATTAGTGTTTTCGTTTCCTTCAGATTCCACCCAGAAGTGGAATTACTGGATCATATGGTAGTTCTATTTTTAATTTTTTGAGGAAACTCCAAACTGTTTTCCATACTGGCTGCACCAATTTACATTCCCACCGACAGTGCACAAGGATTCCATTTTCTCCACATCCTCGCCAACACTTGTTATTTTTTGTCTTTTTGCCATTTTTACTGGTGTGGCGATATCTCATCGTAGTTTTGATTTGCATTTCCCTGATGATTAGGGATGCTGAGCATCCTCCCATGTGCCTGTTGGCCATCTGTATGTCTTCTTTGGAAAAATATCTATTCAGGCCCTCTGCCCATTTTTTAATTTGGGTTTATTTTTTTGATATGAAGTTGTATGTTTTTATATAATTTTGATATTAGCCCCTTATCAGATATATGATTGGCAAATATCTTCTCCCATTCCATAGGTTACCTTTTCATTTTGTTGATGGTTTCCTTCACTGTGAAAAAGCTTTTTAGTTTGATGTAGTTCTATTTGTTTATTTACTCTTTTGTTGCCCTTACCTGAGGAGATAGGTTCAAATAAATATTACTAACACCACTGTGAAAGAGCATACTGCCTATGTTTTCTTGTAGGAGTTTTATGGTTTCAGGTCTTACATTCAAGTCTTTAATCCATTTTGAATTTATTTTGATCTACAGTGTAAGATAGTGGTCCAGTTTCATTCTTTTGCATGTAGCTGTTCAGTTTTCCCAACACCATTTATTGAAGAGGTGTCTTTTCCCGTTGTATTTTCTTGTCTCCTTTGCCATAGATTAAGAAAACATTTAAACATGGGTTTATTTCTGGGCCCTTTATTCTGTTCCATTGACCTACGCGTCTGTTTTCACACCAGGACTATACTGTTTCGATTACTATAGCTTTGAAGAATAGTTTGAAATCAGGTAGCATGATATCTCTAGCTTTGTTCTTCTTTCTCACGATTGCTTTGGCTATTCAGGGTCTTCTGTGGTTCCACACAAATTTAGGATTCTTTGTTCTAGCTCTGTGAAAAATGCTACTCTTATTTTGATAGGGATTGCATAGAATCTATAGATAGCTTTGGGTAGTATGGCCATTTTAACAATATTAATTCTTTCAATCCATGAGCACAGTATATCTTTCCATTTATTTGTGTCATCTTTAATTTCTTTCATCAATATCTTATAGTTTTCAGAGTACGAGTCTTTCACCTCCTTGGTTAAATTTATTCCTAGGTATTTTATTCTTTTGGATGCAATTGTAAATGGGGTTGTTTTTTAAATTTCTCTTTCTGATAGCTTGTTATTCATGTATAGAAATGCAATCAATTTCTGTATATTAATTTCATATCCTGCAAATTTACTTAACTCATTTATTAACTCTAATAGTTTTTTGGTGAAGTCTTTAGGGTTTTCTATTTATAATATCATGTCATCTGCAAATAGTGACAGTTTTACTTCTTCCTTTCCAATTTGGATCCCTTTTATTTCTTTTTCTTATCTAATTGCTGTGGCTAGAACTTCCAATACTATGGTGAATAAAAGTGGCGAAAGCAGGCATCCTTGTCTTGTTCCTGATCTTAGAGGAAAATCTTTCATCTTTCACCATTAAGTATGATGTTAGCTGTAGGTTTGTCATATATGGACTTTATTATCTTGAGGTACGTTCCCTCCATACCTACTTTATTGGGTGGGTTTTTATCATAAACAGATGTTTTATCATAAACAAATTTGACAAAAAATTTTGTCAAATGCTCTTTCTGCATCTACTGAGATGATCATATGATTTCTATTGTTGTTTTTTTAATGTGATGTATCACATTGATTGGCTTGTGGCTGTTGAATCATTCTTGCATCCACAGGAGAAATCCCACTTGATCACGGTGTACAATTCTTTTAATGTATTGTTGAATTTAGTTTGCTAATATTTTATTGAGGATTTTTGCGTCTATCTTCATCAGGGACATTAGCCTGTAATTTTCTTTTTTTGTGGTGTCTGTCTGGTTTTGGTATCAGAGTAATGCTGGCCTCATGAAATGAGTTTAAAAGTGTTTCTTCTTCTTCAAATTTTTGGAATAATTTGAGAAGGATAAGTATTAGTTCTTCTTTGAATGTTTGGTAGAATTCACCTGTGAGGCCATTTGGTCCTGGACTTTTGTTTTTTAGGTGTTTTAAAATTACTGATTCAACTTCATTCCTAGTAATTGGTTTATTTTCAGATTTTCTATTTCTTCATGATTCAGTCTTTGAAGGTTGTGTGTATCTAGGAATTTATTCATTTCTTCTAAGTTGTCCAATTTGTTGACATATAATTGTTTGCAGTAGTCTCTTATGATTTTTTGTATTTCTGTGGTGTCAGTTGTAACTTCTCCTCTTTCATTTCTGATTTTACTTATATGAGTCCTCTCTTTTTTCTTGATGAGTCTGCAGAAGGTTTATCAATCTGTTTATCTTTCCAAAGAGCCAGCACTAAGTTTCATTGATCTTTTCTATTGTTTTTTTAGTCTCTATTTCAATTATTCCCACTGTGATCTTTATTATTTCCTCCCTCTACTAAATTTGAGCAGTATTTGTTCTTCTTTTTCTTGTTTGTTTAGGTGTAAAGATAGATTGCATACTTGAAATTTTTCTCATTTCTTGAGGTAGGCCTGTATTACTGTGAACTTCCCTCTTAGAACTGCTCTTGCTGCATCCCATAGATTTTGGAATATTGTGTTTCTGTTTTGATTTGTGTCAAGGTATTTTTTGATTTCCTCTTTGATTTCTTCTTTAACCCAATGGTTGCTTAGTAACAAGTTGTTAAGTCTCCACATATTTGTGTTTTTTCTAGTTTTCTTCTTGTAATTGATTTCTAGTTTCATTGTAGTTAGAAAAGATGTTTGACATGATTTCAATTTTCTTAAATTTATTGAGAGCTGTTTTGTGGTCTAACATAAGGATAGATTTCAAGATCTATCCTTGAGAAAGTTCCATGTACACTTGAAAAGAATGTGTATTCTGCAGTTTTTGGATGGAATGTTCTGTATATATCTATTAAGTCCATCTGGTCTAATGTGTTGTTCAAGGCAGATGTTTCCTTGATTTTCTGTCTGGATGATCTATCCTTTAATGTAAGTGGGAGGGAGGGTATTAAAGTCCCCAACTATTATTGCATTCCTGTCAAATTCTCCCTTTATGTCTATTAATATTTGCTTTATATATTTAGGTGCTCCTGCGTTGGGTGCATAAATATTTATAAATGTTATACCCTCTTGTTGGATTGATCTCTTTCTCATTATGTAATGCCCTTCTTTGTCTTGTCTTTTATTACAGTTTGTGTTTTAAAGTCTGTTTTGTCTGATATAAGTATTGCTAACCCAGCTTTCTTTTTGGTTTTTTTTTTTGCATGGAATATGTTTTTCCATCACTTCACTTTCAGTCTGTGTGTGTCTTTAGATCTGAAATGAGTTTCTTATAGGCAGCATATAGATGGGTCTTGTTTTTTTAATCCATTCAGCCACCCTATGTCTTTTGATTCAAGAATTTAGTACATTTACATTTAAAGTAATTATTCACAGGTATGTACTTATTGCCATTTTATTAATTGCTTTCTGGTTGTTTTTGTAGTTCTCTGTTCCTTTCTTCTTTTCTTGCTCTCTTCCTTTGTGGTTTGATGACTTTCTTTAGTGTTATGTTTGGGTTCTTTTCTCTTTATTTTTTGTGTATCTATTATAAATTTTTGGTTTATAATTACCATAAGGTTCATCTATAACAATATACATATATAGTAGTTTATTTAAGTTGAAAGTCACTTCAGTTGAAATGCATTCTAAAAGCTGTACATTTTTACTCACCCCTCGCATGGTTTACGTTTTTGATGTCATATTTTTACGTCTTTTTATTTTGTGTATCCCTTTACTTATCATAGTTACGGTTAATCTTACTACCTTTGTCTTTTAATGTTCATATTAGTTTTATAAGTGGTTGATCCACTACCTTTACGATATAGTTGCCTTTACCAGTGAACTTTTTTCTTTTAAATATTTTCTTATTTCTAGTCATGGCCTTTTGAAGTACCTTTAACATTTTTTGTAAGGCTATTTTAGTGGTAACGAACTGCTAAAGCTTTTGATTGGGAAACTCTCTCTCTCCTTCAATTTTGCTGGGCAGAGTATTCTTGGTTCTAAGTTTTTTCCTTTCAGCACTTTGAATATATCATGCCACTCCCTTCTGGCCTGTAAAGTTTCTGCTGAAAAATCAGCCGATAGCTTTATGAGGGTTCCCTTGTATGTGACTAGTTGTTTTTCTCTTGCTGCTTTTTGACATTTTAATTATAATGTGTCTTGGTATGGATTCTCAGACTAAAATTTTTTCCTTCCAACTCCACCTGTTCATCTTTCATGGTTAGTGTGAATGTAACACACCTTTGAATGCTCCTGCTAAAATACAACATCCTCTTCTCCTCACATCTGAATGTTCGGTTCAGTAGTCTCATCCTTTGTCTTGTGTCTTAGTTAGGTATATAAATGTCCATTTCCCTAGGCAAAATGAAAGTTTCTTGAAGGCAGGGATCATAATGCTTGGTGGCAGATCCACAGTTAATCTCGACAAAAAGGAGAAAGTCATAGAACTAAAATGATGCTCAACTAATTCTTAGGGAATACCATTACTACACTGATGTTTTCTTAGTATATTACTACATATACTAGTTAATGGGCTACATTTTTAATTTTTCTTCAACATAATTAGTAGACCAACTTCTACCATATGGCAACATTTCTACATTGAAAGCTATGATGAAAAAAAATATCACTAAAAACACTTAAATTTCAGGTAGTTTTCAAACTGATTTATCCATATTAACCAATTTAATCCTACAACAACTTTATGAAGTAGATATTATTATTGTTTCCATTTTACAGATAAAGAGCCTGAATCACAGAGAAGTCAACTCTCTTGCTTAAAGTCACTTAGTTAATAAGTGGTAGAGTGAGAATTCAATACAGGTATTCTGATTGTAGAATCCACCCTCTTATCTACTATACAATATTACTTCCTCTCTATTCTTGGTTAGGGTGGGGTTGATGCTCACCCCATCAGCAAGAGTGATCTACAAATACTGTGAAACAAAACGTATTTCCAAATGCTACTAGGTTGACCAAATATAGTCCTGTGGGAAATATCTTATAGACATAAAACAATTCTTCATAATGTTGATCGTGATGAAGGCTCTTCTTTGATTCAGAGTGATTCCTTTGTTGCTGCTAATTCTGCAACATCAGTGACATCACGAATGTTTACATACCCATGCAATCAAATACTACAATCACAAGAAAAAAACCCAGTTGGTTTAATTTGTAAGAGATAATACCTGAAGATTAGGGGAAAGAATGGCCAAGCTCACAAGAGTAATCTCTACTTTAGGAATCCCACTTTTAGTATCTAACAAGGCATAACTGCAGGGAAACTTTAAATCATTATATCTGTCATACTATTTGTTTAGAAGATATTCTTAAAGGTCATCCATTTAGAATCAAGTATTAATAGGTTATAAGGTCTGTGCAATAAAAAACTGGGTCTTGTTATAAATATTGAAAGATGGACAAAAATATGGAAGAAAGAATCATAAATGTTATAAAATAAAATCTGTCAGTTGTTTTGTTCTTCAAAATATTTACATGGATGAGTATAAATGCATTATAGTAAAGTTAATAAAGTCCCAGAGAAAACAGGGGCAATGAAATTCAACTATTATGAAAAAAGCCTGGGAGGTCATAACAGATACACTAGACAATAAAATAACAGCATGGGGATGCAGTGGCTTTAATTTAGTTCTTCTTTATATTATGAGGTAGATAATCCTTAAAGGTTCAATGTCAATACAATATCACTTGATTTACACGCAAACACTTCTTAGTAAAAAACAAAAGAAAAGAAAGCAATGGATTAAAAACACAATGTTACAACTCTATGGGTGGAATCATTACTTCTATCAAGAGCGTAGAAAAAAATGATAAAGACTGTAGAGAAGTAGCTATAGTCAAGGGTTCGAAATTTCTCCAAGGTCCACTGAACACTCTAGTTGATAAAGCTGCCATCTGGATTCAACTGCAGAATTCCCCAAAGGCCTCAAGATAACTTTTTCAGCCATCCCTACACTTGAATTAGTGAGTACCCCTTTGTTAGACATTCCAGGGCCCAACGGCCTTACTAGATGATCCAGATAAAAAAATCTAAAAGCCATTTTAGGAAATTTAGGTTCATCTCTGTTAACAGGAGAGATGAAAGTAAAATCAGAGGAAATCTGCCAGGTTGAGCTGTTGCAAATCTCTTGTTTCCAATATTCAAAGGCAGAACATTTCTTTTTTTTTTTAATTTTTTTTTTTCAGGAAGATTAGCCCTGAGCTAACTACTGCCAGTCCTCCTCTTTTTGCTAAGGAGGCATGGCCCTGAGCTAACGTTGTGCCCATCTTCCTTTACTTTATATGTGGGACTCCTACCACAGCATGGCGTGCCAAGTGATGCCATGTCCGCACCCACCATCCGAACCGGCGAACCCCGGGCCGCCGAGAAGTGGAACGTGCGAACTTAACCACTGCGCCACCGGGCCGGCCCCAGGTAGAACATTTCTGGTGGTAGCACTGGACCAGATCTGTCTGGGTCACCAAACAGAAGCATGTACATGCCTCAGTTGGAAAGCTACTTTCAAAGATGCCAAAACCAGAACATTTGTGTTTGTAAATACTCATTCTCAATTAAGAAATAAACTAAAATGTAGTTTGTCTCAATCTGGGAAAACTTTCAGTTTGCAGAAAACAGAAAGTTATGAAGATGATGAAAATAAATTATACTGAAGATACTGAAACTACTGATATTGAAAATAAGATTGATTGGACAAAGACCTAAATGCCAGAAGTAATAACCATTGAATCTGGAGTTTATTTTCTTTTGTTGCTTCTCTCCACCCCTCTTATGAAACTGTGTGTGTGTATTGCCTCCTTAACAATATGGAGTATGCAATATATAGAAAACAAAGCTTTCTTTGTGTCACCGTAATCCTGAAGTTTGCTCCAGCTATTACATTTTTTCTACATCTCATGAAGTGGTAAAAACTAAGAGAGGGAAGATTACTTAAAGATCAGCAATGTATGGCTGCCTTTATATAAAAATTAAAACTATTCTAAGGTACATTTAATTAAAAAGTGCAATCATTATTAGAAAAAATTCTGTATTATTTTAAAATTTGTATATAGGAGATTGTACTGAGGGCTGAGTTAATAAAACTTATAAATATTATTTGAAGTGTAAGAGGAAAAGTTGATGTGATCTTTTAAAAACGTCCTTCCCGCAGACTCTCGTTAAAGTAGTTCAGGGGCAGAAACCAGACTGTAGCCACTAACAAACACTGATGAGTTTACAATTCCAAACAACGATTCTTATGAGCAGATCAAGATGTCCCTTTACAGAGCAACACAGGAACTTTAGATTAGAGGGGTAAATACTGCTAAGGAAACGTATGTATTCATAATTTCCCCTAAATTTCCCTTTTTCCTGAACATGGCTTCAAAATTCCTAGAAATGTTATTATTAGTGAGTACTATGATATTCTCTCTGCCAATTGTTTATGTCTACTCAGTCCATATAAACACTTTCAAATTAAAATAGACGTAATGATTTCTGAATTAAAGAGTAAAACCACTTTGAAATTCTCATCACAAAATTTCCTACTACGTTGGTGGCCAAATGAATCAAAAAGAGATGTGACAACATTATTCATATAATTCAATGAAATTTCTAGCAATATTCTTCAATCACTTATAAAATATTTGAGAATACGCATAAAATAGAAAGTGCATGATACTCAAAAGTGAACACACGGGGCTGGCCTCATGGCGCAGCGGTTAAGTTCAGGTATTCTGCTTCAGTGGCCCGGGGTTCCCCAGTTTGGATCCTGGGCACGGACCTATGCACCGCTTATCAAGCCACACTGTGGCAGGTGTCCCACATATAAAATAGAGGAAGATGGGCACAGATGTTAGCTCAGGGCCAATCTTCCTCAAAAAAAAAAAAAAAAGTGAACACACATGGCTTAAGGTAGCATAGAAAGATAGCTTCACATAGCATCAAGGTGGTATATGTGATTCAAATGACAAAGGAATTAAAATAAATAAAAGAAATAATCCAGATGGTAATTCCTACCATTTCAATAAAACTTGGTATACTTAGTTATATTTTCCATATTACTATGAATAATATACCAAGTCTGTAGGAGAATTCTCAAATCAAGGAAACTATAAGGAAAATACTTGGATCAAACACACATTTGCAGCATTTCTGCAATACAAGTTAAAAAAAAAATCCACCTGACTCAGATGGATTATCTAAACACCCAATCCACTTCAGTTTGAGTGATTATTTAGAATAGCAATTAGGAGTATGAACTACGGAATCAGATAACCTACATTTATATCTTGGTTCTGTCGCCAATTAGCTTTGTGACTTTAGTGAAGTTAAAGTTAAGAAGTTATTCAGCCCCCCAAGGCCTTAATTTCTGTGCCGTACAAAGGGGTAAGATTAGCACCTTATCCATTTTACAGGGCAGGGCAGGTATAGAGACCAAATGAGATAACGTGGAAAAGGCACTTAGCACAGTGCCTGACATTCATTGAGTGCTCAGTAGAAGTAAACCATTTTCATTACTTGAGATAAATGTATAAATAAGTGACTTAAATGACATCTGAGCTTTACAAAATTCATAAATATGAGCTTAGGTTTAAAACAAATTCAAAAGGTCCCTTGCAGACTCCCTTTCTTTGAGAATGTTTTCTAAAGCAGAGAAAGAAATTGGACTACAATCTTGCCAATAAACATGTGTGGGTTTATGATACCAAATGTATCAGGTCCTTCAGTACGTACCTGAGTATCATAACCCCTGATTTAATCTCCAGAGGCCCTTTCAGCTCTAACATTCTGTGACCCTAAGAAAAGGAAGGTGCATTTAAGCTTACTGTGCAAGCAGTCACGGCTATTCAGAAATGTCACGTGACTAGGGAGCACCCTTTCACTACAAGAATTCAAGCAAAGTCTTCTAGGCATGCTGGAAAATGACAGAGCTCTGATGAGTGAGAAGAGGGGCTGGAACTGATGACTTCCGAGAATGCTTCTGAAGATTCTGTCATTCAATAATGCATCAAAAACCCAGATACAGTCTCTTAGCTCTGAAACCACCAGGCAGTCAAGGAAGATATATAGATTTCTTGGTCAAAAGAGAAAAACAACAGCTTTATCTGTAATATTTCTAGGAAAAAGGACAAAGAAAACAATTAATAGTCAATAATTTTTAAATGAGTTCACATATACCATCTCGGTTGGTCCTGAGAACAATCTCATGAGACAGAAGCACAGGAGGACATAAAGGATGTGATGGCGTTAGACCACTTCGTTCTATTGCTTACTGACTCTGGGACCTTGGGCAGGTTAACTGATCTTTTCAATTTTCTGTCAAATAGAGTACTGCTTGTACCTATCATCATTATTACCCTTCAAAGGGTTGTTGTGTGCATTAAACATCACTAGCGTAGAAATTCAGAACAGTGCCTGGCACAAAGCAAACACTGAATAAATGTCAGCCATTATTATTCTCTCCTTTTTAGAGAGAAGAAATGAAAGCACAGAGAGGGGAAAGGATGTGCCCGAGATCATAAAGACAGTAAGATCCAAACAGGACTCTGACCTAATTTTCCTTGCGTACATATCATGCTCTTTATACATCATCTCACTGCTTTTGCTCACTAGCAATACCTCCGTAAGACTGAGTACGAAAACTGATATTAAGTCGAAAGTGAGAAATTTATTTAAAACTATGCCTTTTTCTTACTCCTTCAACAGGTGATGATATAGCATTTTAACATTCCAAAGATATAAAATACAGTGCTATCCAATAGAAATATAATGCAAGCCACATTTCTGTAGCCACATGAAAAAAAAGTAAAACAAAACAAGCGAAATGCATTTTAATAATGTTTTATTTAACAAAATATATCCAAAATATTATCATTTTGACATGTGTTTATGGGCTGAGTTGTATCTGCCCAAAATTCGTTTATTGAAAGTCCTAACCCCCATACCTCAGAATGGGGCTGCATTTGGAGATAGGGTCTTTAAAGAGGTCATTAAGCTAAAATGAGGGCACTATTAGGGGAGACCTTACTCCAGTATGACTGGTATCCTTACAAGGAGAGGAAATTTGGACACAGGCGCACACAGAGGGAAGACCATGTGATGAAACAAGAGAAGACGGCCATCTACAAGCCAGTTAGAGAGGCCTCAGAAGAAATCAACCATGCTGACACCTTGACCTCAGATTTCTAGCTTCCAGAATTGTGAGAAAATAAATTTCTGTTGCTCAAGCTGTCTAGTCGCTGGCTCTTTGTTATGGCAGTCTTAGCAAACTAATACCACATGTAATTAATATAAAATCATTAATGAGGTAGTTTGCATTCTTTTTTATGTACCCAGTCTTTGAAATCCAGTGTGCATCTTACACTTATAGCACATCTCAATTTGGACTAGCCACATTTCAAGTGGTCAGTAACCACATTCAACTAATGGCTAACATGCTGGACAGTGTAGGTACATGGTATTATACATACATATATATATATATATATATATATTTTTTTTTTTTTTTTGTGAGGAAGATTGGCCCTGAGCTAACATCTGTTGCCCATCTTCCTCTTTTTGCTTGAGGAAGATTGTCGCTGAGCTAACATCTGTGCCAATTCTCCTCTTTTATTTTTTTCTGCTTTTCTCCCCAAGTTCCCCCAGTACATAGTTGTATGTTTTAGTTGTGGGTCCTTCTAGTTGTGGCATGTGGGATGCTGCCTCAACATGATCTAATGAATGGTGCCATGTCCATGTCCAGGATTCGAACCGGTGAAACTCTGGGCTGCCGAAGTGGAGCGTGCGAACTTAACCACTCAGCCATGGGGCCGGCTCCTCTCCTCTATTTTTTTTGCCTGTGGGATGCAGCCACAGCATGGTTTGATGAGTGGCGTGTAGGTCTGCACCCAGGATCTGAACCCGTGAACCCTGGGCTGCCGCCGAAGCAGAGCACATGAACTTAACCACTACACCACGGGGCTGGTCCCTGGTATTATATTTTTTAAATAAAGTTTTTTTTAAGTTCTAAAGAAATACATATTCATTTTAAAAACTTTACAAATGATTACTTATTAACAATCTTATTCTTCAGTTCCAATTCTGCTAAACAATATTGCTGACTCATTCTTATAAAAATATTCATTTTAGATTGATACTCTCAGAACGACTACCTGATAAATCCTATGTTTCCTAGTTAACTGTGCAAAGTTTTATTTCCTTTTGCTTATATTGTCAAATGAAACTTTGAGAGACCATAAAACGATCTCATTGAATTACTCAGTTGTGCAGTTAATTTTAACTTCTGTTGGGATACTGTCAGTGTGAGGGTCAAGTTCAATGAGCATTTACGGCTTCAGGATGACTAGAAGAGAACTACATGCTTTCCAGAAATCCACTTGAAATGATGAACGTATTGGTATTACACTCAATTCTCATTCGTTCACGAATGATTTTTCTAACCTGTGGATTTTCCAGATCTTCAGCTACGATCTGATTTTAGCTTAATGACCATTTTGTTGCTCATGAATATCCTAATCACAGAGACAAGACTCTTCTCCAAATCAGATAAATTTGCTAATAATCAGTGTTTCGTTAAAAGGTTGTCAAAGGGCTAAGATTGAACGTACTAATTAAATTGATATCGGGGAAAGCCTGTGCCGTTTTTTAAAAAAAAATCTAGATTAATCTAATTAATGCCTCAGTGTATATCATTGAAGGCTGATGTTAACTGTAATATAACCAAATGGTTTTTAAAGCCACTATTCTCGTGACAAGTCTGTATGTCTAAGGACTACGACTACTCACGACCCAGTGCTTGGTTATTTCTACTCCTCTGTATGCACTCATCCACAGGATGCACAGCTCACCATTGGATATTGGGGTAATCTTTAGGTAAAAACAGGTAAAACATAGGACAGGCTTTACATAACCTTCGAAAGTATTGTGTCTCAACTTGGGGCTTGTGGATATATTCCCAGGGATAAGAAATTTTTTCAATGACAACAGTTTGCTTTACTATAATTTTTTAAAAACACAATGACCTCAATGACCACATTTTTTATCATTTCATGCATTAATATTTCAGTCGCTATTTCGAAAAGATAAGGACTCTTTTTCAAAAAACATAACCATAATACCACTGTCTCACCAAAAATAGTAAGAATTGTTTAACATCAGCAACTACTTTTTAAATCTTTTTATTTGGGAAATTTTGAATACATGTAAAAGTAGAGAGAGTATAGAGAATAATATAAATGAATCTCTAGGTGCCCATTACTCAGCTTCAACAATTCACCACAAGGCCATCCTTGTTCCATCTATACGCCTCACCTATTCTGAAGGAAACTCCAACATCACATAATGTCATCTGTAAATATTTAAGTATGTATTCCTAAAAGAAAAAGACCCTTAGCAAACATAACCACAATACTATTATCACATCTAAGAATATTAATAATTTCTTAACATGACAAATACTCAGTGTTCACGATACACTTCTTCAATTGTCTTTGGGAAAAAAGTTTTTAAGTTTCTGTGTTTGAATTAGGATCCAAAGAAGCTCATACACTGTGACTATAGGCTTCTCTTCCATCTTTTGTTTTTCCTTGCAATTTGTTGTTATTGTTGAAAAAGAAAAAGGGTCACCTGTCCTGTAGATTCCATCCTACTCTCCAGTCTGCATTTGGCAGAGTGAATCCACCTGGATATCATTTAACGTGCTCTTCCACTCCCTGTATTTCCTATACTTTGGTATTTAGATCTAGAGGCTCAATGAGTACTTTTTAACCGACTCTTTCCGAGTTAGGAGGAGGCATCTACATCAAAACTGATATGCAGACTAGGTATTAATGTTGTAGGGCAGAAAATGACCCCCTTATATACAACGTAAACACTATTTCTTGTTGTCCCTGTAAAGTCTTTATTTTGATCTAAACCAGTTTATTGAAGAAAAGATAATCATTACAATTAGTCCATGCTACATATTAAGCATATAACATAGGATCAGAAACGTACCGGGTCCCTCGGGAGGAAAAAAGGAAGAACACAACACAATTTGTGCTCCTGAGAAGTTTGCCATCGATTTGGGGAGGGGCTGATTAACAGGCAGGAAACAATGTGTCATAATGACAGCATGTAGTAAGTCCTACATGTTATGGTAAAGCTTCTAAGTGTAAGTGGCTTTCCAAGAGAGGAGAGATTTCTAGAATTTTCAGGAGCCAGACAAGGCTACAGACAGGAAGTGTGTGAGACTTGACCTGATTACTATCAGGGCATGCAGACATCAAGAAGGCATGTGGGCAAGGGGAACAAAGGAAATGGAGGTAGAAATTAGCTTAATACATTTGGAGAAATATTGGGGAAGCCATGGTGACAAGCATGTTGAGTTGAATTGAAATGAGGGGGCTGATTGTGGAGAACCTGAGTTAGACCAAAGAGAAGAGATGTGATATGGCAGGCATGCAACATCACCAGAAAGGACATGATCAAATGGTGTTTTAGGAAGATGACTATGGCAGCTGTTTGCAGGCTGAATTTATTTAAGGAAGCTGAGACTGGAAGCAGGGAGACCAATTATTGTCTGTGTAGTAAACTATGCGCGAGGTGATAAAAGTCTGGATCAAGTGGGTGGCTATAAAAATGGAGAGGTAAGAGTGGATCTTAAAGGCATCCTTAAGAAAGAATAATCAGAATGTAAGGACAGATTGGGTACAAAATTGATTGAGAGATAAGTGTAAAATATCACGCTCAGCTTTCCAGCCCAGAAGACTGTGAGATGGTGACTTCGTTAATTGAGACAACTAAAGAGAGGCAGGGGAATTGATTTTCATCGAGAAAATGAGTATTTTCAAGCAAATTGTCTTTGAGCAGATGCAAAGGACATATCTGTTGGAAACTGGAATCACAGAATGAATGTCCAGATGAAAAGTCACAGCAGAAAGTGTAGATTTAGAAACTTTTCATATAGAGATGCAAGCTGGAGCCATAAGAAAAGAAAGCACGCTAAAATCAACGAGCGTACGGAGAGGATCAAATTTTTCTTTGTGTTTAGTAAGGTGCCTGGCCTAGTGCATGTGCTCAATAAATGTTTTCAGACTGAAAGAATGAATGATGGAATGGAACAAGGAGGGAGAGAGGGAGGAAAGTGTTTTGGGATAGCCACAGTTAAGGAAGCGGAAGAAGTGCGAGCAATGGAGATCAAGGTGTGGAAGAGAGATGGGAGCAGTTCCAACATTGTGCAACATCCAAGCTACTTAGATGCAAAAACTTTCAAGACAAATGCTCTCACAACAGTGCCAGATATGCTAAGAGGCCAAACAGAATGAAGGAAGGCTGACCAATGATTTTGTCAGAATGATTTGGGGACCCTTAACAGAGCCTTTCTGTAGGTCCGGGGAGAGAGCCGGGGGGTGGGCTGGGTGAAGGGTGTCCAGAAGCCAGTTAGCAGGGTGAGGTGGGGAATGCAGAAAGAGGAGTGAAAGAAAGTATAAGTCACACTCTGCGAGTTTGGCAGAGAAATAAAGGAAATGGCACAGTATGTATCAAGATATCAGGGTCAAAAATGTTTCTTGTAGGGCAGGGAAAATGTGTATATATGAAGTTAAAAAAGGAGCCAGCAGACAAAAGACCAAAGACACCAGATAAGGCAGTTGTGTGCAGAAGCTTTCAGATGTTGTAAAAAACGAATGAGAGTCAGTGTATTGGTAAAGGAGAAGTATTTAGAAAGATTCACCTTCTACGCCGTATTGCAGCTATACCTGGCTGTTCACTATTCCCAGATGGAGCAGAGCACATCACAACCTGGTACCTTCGGCCATGCTGCCCCTTTGAATTTGAATGCCCTTCTGCCTAATACCTGACTGCTAAAATCTTTCCATTCTTCAAGGTCTGGCCCAAATGTCACTGCCTATGTGAGCTGATAGGCCTCTTTGGTGAGATTAATCAAAATTGATCTCTCCTTCCTATATACTTATAATTTATTTAAGTGATTTTTTTCTTTTTAAGAATTTACACTTTTCCCATGAATTATTGTTAATTGCTTTCTAGTATGTCTTTTCCACTGTATTTTAATGCATTGCACACGGTTGGTACTCTATAGTGTTTAATAAATGGAAGGGGAATTTTTCTTCATGAAGATTTTAGCAACGGATAAGAAGAGAATGGGGGAAGAATGAAGACAAGGGTATTGGGTGGCTTTGTCTGGTTGGCTTCAGTGTTCACCCAAGGAAAGATGTGACACGCCTGCCTGGAAGGAAAGTGAGGGACTGGTGTGAAGGAAGCTTATATCCGGAGAGGTGCCAGGTAGGTCAACGAAGAGGTGAGTAAAAGGAGGGGAAGGTCCTTTAAGTGAAGAGGTGAATAAAAGGAGGTGAAGTTCTTTTAAATCCTTTAAGGAGGTGTAGGTCCTTTAAGTGAAGCCTGGAGCATCTGCATCTTTAAAAGTGTCCTAAGTTGAGAACCGCTCATGAACTTGCAGGCAGCCAGATATTTTCAGCAATTTTTTTTTTTTTTTTTAACTAGGAGTTCACAGTTGGAAGGATAGAGAAAGCAGACAGCATAGAGACCCAGTATTGTTCACAATGACATCATTGACAGTGACCTTCACCATAATGACTAATAGAGACTGAACATAGGAAGGTGGGGGCGTGGCAGAATGAGGTCTCAGGTGACACTGAGAGAATAAGCAGGGTTCAGGTTGAGGAGAGAACCTAACACAACCGGTGAGGCCAGGCTTGCCATGTGACTGCCAAGGACAGCCTGGGATGATTTTGAAGCCCCAGCCACACAGATCGTGACTTATTTGGTCTGGGATGAAGCCTGGAGCTCTGCATTTTTTAAAGTGTCCTAGGTTGAGAACCCCTGCAGTCAGGAGACAGAGATCTTGGAAAAGCAAAGGGGTTATGGGACGAAGATTCTACTGAGGAGAGAGGACAGGATGAAGTAAAAAGGCTATTTATGGTCTCGGGCCTGAAAATTCCCAGGAAATAGAAGGGTCTGCCTTTACATAAAAGAAAGTATCTACGTTTTAAAATCCAAATGTGATCTCAGCTAGTTTCCACTGGACAGACGTCACCATTCCCTAACTGACAGTCATAATTGGCACTGTAGCAGGCAGATGGTTCAACGGTAAAGGAAAAGTTTCAAAAAAAAACTTATTTCAAAAGGAAAGTTGCCTATCCCAGAACAGACTTGGAAAAGTCTGAACCCAGTGAGACTGAGGAGAGACAAGCACAGAGAGGACACAGGACGCTCAGGAAATCCCATCATGGGCCAGACCCAAGGTCAGCCATCTCAACAGATCTCAAGAGATCTCCCGTGGGAGGGCTTGGAGCAACTCTCTGATTTCGATTGTAAAACTCAGGCACAGTCCTGGTTTTCTTAGTAGCCATTTATGGCTCTCATTCATAAATTTGGCTAAGAGGTTTTTTAATTCATTTACATTTCCTGCCAGCACCACCTTTTGGGACTAATGAGTTCCATAGGTTTATAACCCGCTATGTGAGGTAGATTTCCTTTCACTTGCCCTAAACTTACTTCACTCTGTCTTAAAGAGCGCTTTTCTTGTCCTGAAAAGAAAAAGTAAACAGGATTGTAAGATGAGGACAGATTGGCTGAAGTAAGCAGAGCAGAAAAAGAGCTACATGTTATAAGGCGCGGCAGACGACCTGAAATCTGCAGTGTAGTTTTAAAAGGCAAACATGGTTGGAATGCATGACCAAGAGGGGAGCGAGTGTGCCACACAACAATGGCTCCATTGTTCTCCTACTGGTTAGCCCCTTCCAGTGGCTCAGCATACTGTTTGGGGCTTCTCTGCTCAAATGAAAGGGAGAACTTGAACATTTAGCAGATATCATCAAACTGATGAAAACACTGCAAGTGGACCCAGAAGAAAAATGAAACAAATTTGAATTTTTCAAGTTAGAGAAAAGAAAATCATTCTACACAAAAATATCTAGGATACTATGTGTAAAACGGAAAATACTTGTTCTACATTTGAATTAAAACACAAAGAGAAGGAGTCAAGATGCATCACGTGGTTATTATTTGTCGTAAGAAAGAACTTCCTGACATTGGCAATTATATATAAGATCGGGAAAAGTATGCAGTTTATTTTTTTTGAAAATTCATATTTCCAGAATGATTTGGGGTTCATCTCACCTTTGTACCTGCCTCAACGGATTATAAAGACAGCTCCATGAGTTATTCACGCAGAGGGCTATGGTAATATTGGACAGGTAAAGGTACAAAACAGAAGAGTCTTTAAGCATCTTAGAAAAGAAAGGAATTTGTGGTTAAAATATAAATATGTATAATTACTAAAACTATAAGGGAACAACAGATATTTTAAAAACATATGAATTTTAGTGGACTGAATAGTAGACCAGAGTATCTGTTGCATTTTTTCCTCCGAGATCTCAGTATGAAGTTGATTACAGGAAAGTCTTGTGTTTTAATGGAAAATAGGGCAAAGGTTATGTGTAACAGGAATCCAGTCATGTGGAGCTTGCAGAACGCAGGATAGGCTCATAAAACTGCTCATTAAAATGCTCTGTTCTGAGGCAAAAGCAAATAAATGAGCTCAAGGAAAAGAGCCACAGAAATCGCCTAGAAATATTTCCATGAAAGCCTGTGGAAACAGTCCTACCTGGTCACAAGCTACGTTCAGGTATTGCTTATACAAATAGCCACACTTAAAAGACTTTTAAATACTTTCCCTGCAACGCTGGTTTTGACATTCTGCCAAAAGCTATTTAATGGTTTTTTTTAAAAAAATTTCTGAATAGACCGTATGATGAGCAAAAAATAAAAAAGCACACATACCAGACGTTTTCAAAACAGCATGAGCAGAATAGTTTAGTTTTTAACCCCCACCCCCAAATTCTGGTTTAAACTTAGCAAATTTACAAGTTCTACACTGGCTTAAAACCTCAGTCCCAAATTATGGAAGTGAAGACAAAAAAGAGTCTTGATTTATAGGGATACTATTCTCTACACTTCACTCTCTTATAGGGCAGAAAACACAGACTGAGGAATTTTAAATCAGCAACAGTAACGGCTTGCCGGCAAAATAAGGAACAGTGAGAAGACTTCTAAGAAGGCAGTGAGCCCCAAAGCAGTGCAGACAGACCTGCTTACACCACGGCTGGCTGGTCTCTAAGGTCTCAAGCCAAAAACAACACCAACAGCCAGCAGCGCCCATCACTTACAGAGGGAACTGCACGACTTGATGCTGGTTAAGTGTGTGTGTGTGTGTGTGTGTATGTGTGTCGGGGGGGCCAGGGGGAGTCCAGACGTCCATCTGATTTTTAATGTAAATTCAGTGATGCCCCAGGCTCTGTCTGAGTCACCAGAGGCAACCTGGTGGAATGTCACCCTGCCAAGTGATTAACTGGAGGCAGGCCGGCTCACGGAAAACAGACTGCTCCAGAAAGAAGCACAAGGAGTGAGGCATGTGGTCTGAATTCACACCCGACTACTCTATCTGTGGCTTTTTCTTGCACCATTTCCGTAGCCTGTTGGATCCCGAGAGGGAGTCAAAATGAGCATGGAAATTTTGCCTGTCTTTTCTTTCCTTTTTTTTTTTTTTAAAGAAGGCATTACCAATGGCAATATTGTCTTTTTGCTCTAATTTATTTTATCTTCAGAAAAGCAGTCTGGAGCTCCCTTGTGAGAAGCAATGCATCAAACTGAGAGATTCCTTCTAAAAAGCGAGCCTGGATCCCAACGGGCTTCCTGCCAACGTTTGCTCTGCTGTTCCAGGCAGGGTTTGTTGTCGTTGCTGTCTCTCTCTGGTGGGGAGGGAGCTGACGGAGAAGCTTGCAGAGATTTGGCTAAAATAAAAACACAGAGCTCTTTCACACAGCTACACCAAATCTCACATCCTGTGACACAGCCTAGACGTTGTTTGATAAACACATCTTGGCAACAGGCTCCTCTCTTTCGAGTTAACTCTGAAGAGGGTATTTCCTAATCCATCCTGCTCTAAACAAAAGCATCTGCTCTTCTGTTTCCCACTGGCCTCTGAACACCTTATTCTGGAATAATGCTTTCTTTTGCTTTAACAGATTTTGAAAATCAGCAGTAATCTTTCCACAGTGGTAGTTTACATTTTTATCTATACACACACACACACACACACACACACATTCTTGCACAAGTTAGCAAGATTTAAAGCCTCTCATTTTTTATTCTTGAAGCCCCGAAAGGGAAACTGTTATTCACGCGCCAAGGAATACAGCCATTCATTATTTTTTTTCTTTCTTTCTCCCCGTATATCCTCCCAATAGGATTAAAAGCAGTCTGGGACGTGGACTGTGGAGGTCGAGGAAGAGAGAGAGGAATGGGAGGGAGAACAAGATGGCATTTTAATAGCCGCCACCACGCTGATTCAACACAGTAGGGACCTTGTGCTTCAGACTCAAACTGCTTCCTTCCCTTCCGCCTGAGCCTTGCACTTGGCCCCTTCTACCGCAGCCGCGCACTGATGTCTCCGGATAGAACTGGGAGACGAGGTAACGACCAACGGCCTTTCTGAGAATGAGGGAGAATGGAGAGGCCTAGGGAAACGATCATAATTCTATCTTTGATTTTTTAAAAAAATTTCGTCTTGGAATAATTTCAGTCTGATACAAAGGTTGCAAAATTAATACAAAAAAAATTCCCATATACTCTTCACCCAGATTCCTCAAATGTTAACATTTTTATAAAACCACACGACCATGGTCAGTTAGGAAATTTTGAAGAGTATTGACCAGTTATTTTATAGAGTGTCTCTCAATTTGAGTTTATCTGATGTTTCCTCATTATGAAATTCAGGTTATGCATTTTTGTCAAGAAAACCACCTAAATCACGTGTCCTTTTCGCTCTGTTATCTCAGGAGACACGTGATGTCAAACTGTCCTATTTATTGCTGCTAGTGATGTTAACTTTGATCACTTGGTTTAGATGGTCTATCAGGTTTCTCCACTGTAAAGTTTCTACTTTTCCCCCCTTGGAATTAATAAGTATCTTTTGGGTGATATTTTGAGGCTATGTAAATATCCTGTTTCTCATCATGCTTTCACCTATTAATTTTAGCACCCATTGATGGTTCTTGAGAGCAATAACTATTACTGTGGTGTTTTGCCAATGGTGATTTCTATTTCCGCCTTCTCTTCTAAACGTTTTAGTTGGAATTACATTGTAAGGAAGAGCTTCCCCTGCTTCATTTAATTATTTATTCAAGTATTTAAGTAAGGATTCTTATTTTATTCTATGGGTTATAATCCACTACTGTCATTATTTTGTTGCTGAAATTGTCCTGATTTCGTCATTGGAAGCCGCCTTTAGGTTGCCTCCTGTATCCTTTTAACACGTTCCCATCATTTTTTGAGGACTTGTTTACTTTCTGGCACCATAACGTACTCCAGGTTCGTTTTGTACTTTCTCTGCTCCAGTCTTGCAATTTCTTGAAGGAGCCGTGGTTCCTTTTATTGGAGAATAGTATAAATAACCCGATCTTTTTTTTGTTAGAGTGAGTCCATAACTCTTCTAGTGGTAAAAAGCCACCAGCATGTGGGTAGGGAGAAACAAAGGCTCTGAACTTCCAGTGTTATGGGGGTAAACTTTTCTACAGCCATAAACTTTTTTGAAATCTGAAGTGTTGTGAGATTGTGATTGATAAGAAATGTACATCCGGTCTTGGTTCTGTTCTTGGAACAGAGCTCCTAAAACTCTTGAAATTTCCTAAGTGATAAGAGCTATGAAGGTGTCTTTTGTTATTCATAACAAGCCCCTTTCAACGACACCTGAGTTTATATTAATGAGGGGATTTTTGGAAAGCCCCTAAGGATGGGGGCTGGTTGCCAGTGGAACTAATCACATGATTAGAGGGTTGGGACTTTTAGCTCCATCCCCCGACCTCTGGGGAGGGGTGAGGGACTGGGGGCTGGGTTCAATCACTAATGGCCAATGATTTAATCAATTGTGCCTATGTAATGAAGCCTCCATAAAAACGAGAAAGGATGGGGTTTGGGGAGCTTCTGGGTTGGTGACCACGTGGAGGTGCTGGGAGAGTGCAATGCCCAGAGAGGGCATGGAAGCTCAGCACCTCTTCCCACATACCTTATGCATGTCTTCCATCTGGTTGTTCCTGAGTTATATCCTTTTATAATAAACCCGTAATCTAGTAAGTAAACTGTTTTCCTGAGTTCTGTGAGTCACTCTAGCACATTATTGAACCAGAGTAGGGGATTGTGGGAACTTCTGATCTATATAGCAGGTTGGTCAGAAGCACAGGTGACAAGCTGCACTTGTGATTGGCGTCCGAAGTGGGAAGGGGCAGTCTTGTGGAACAGAACCCTTAACCTGTGGGATCTGACAGGCCATCTCCAGGTAGATAGTGTCAGAATTGAGTTAAATTGTCACAGAAGTGTGATGTCGCAGGATTGCTTAATGGGTGGAAAACCCACACATCTGCTGTCAGAAGTGTCATAGTGTTGCAGTAGTGTGAGAGTAAAGGACACCCACAGAGGAGTGTGTTTTCTTCTTACAGATATCTATGGCTCTTCCATTACAAATTCAAAACCCACTCAAATTTTTAATGTTTAGCAAAGATTAACTTGGACTCAAACAAGTAAAGCTTTTACCACAATGTTTAATATTTTTTACTGATTGTTTTATAAGTCAAAGCAAACAAAAGATAATTAAAACTTTTAAGTGGTAATATAATTAAATCAAAAGCATTATAAGCATTTAGTGTTTGTGGGAAAATAAAAGTCACTGTACACATGGCTTTTAATTACTAGACATTATTATTGTTGTTGTTTTTATATCAGCCTAATTTACCTAAACGTTTACCCATTTCTTTGTCCATATTCTTTCTGGATCATTTTCCTTCTTCCTAAAGAACCTCTTTAAGAAGTTTCTTTTGTGTGCATCTATTGGCAGCAAACTCTCGTTTTTGTTGTTTGAAATGTCTTATTATACCTTCTCTTTAGAATAATACTTTCATTAGGTTATACAGTTCTAAGTTTACAGTGTTTCTCTCTGTACTTTTAAGATTATTCCATTATTTCTGGTTTCCATTGTTGCTCTTAAGAAGTCTTAATTCTTGTTCCTTGGAAGTTGATCTCTCCTTCTCCTCTGGATGCTTTTAACATTGTGTTTTCGTCTTTGGTGTTCTGCAATTTCCTTACAATGTATATCTGCATGCTGCCTGTGGTGCTCCTAGATCTTAGAACTCATGACGTATATCAGTTCTGGACAAATTTTAGTCATTGTCCCACTCTCTTCTAGAATGATAATTAAACATATGCTAGACTTTCTCATGCTGTCCTTCATGTCTCATATACATTTCCTAACACTCTCTCTCTCTATGCTGCATTCTGAATAATTTATTCAGCTATACATACAGTCATGTGTAGGAACTGGCTTTTATTAGCTTAAAAACCCACTGTGCACATCTCTTCCCAGGTCTGCATTCATTGTCACCACATTGACAGCTTAAAATCAGCCACGTTAGGAGTAGGTACACTATGGAAATTGGCAAATGCTACATAACATGGCTTTTTTCCACACTCTGGAGAACTAGTTATTAAACATTTATCAGCACTCCACTGTATACAACCCATTTTACTTAGTTTCTCTTCATCTGTTTAATCTATTCATAAAGTTTTAATTTCAATAATTGAACTTTTCATTTCTAAAAATTCTATTTCGTTCTTTAAAAAAAAATCTGCATTGTCTGTTAAAAAATAAAAAAAGGTGTTCTTCTCTCAAGTTGGTGAATTGCTCTTTTATTTCTTTAAACATTTTAAACATAGTCCAAAATCTTTTCTCCTATTTGTTATTCTCTTGACCCACTCATGACAGCTTCTTTTTTTATGTCCTTTACATGCTGGATTGTGTATTTATGTTCAGATGGGCCTTATTTATGTGAATCCTAACAGGTCTGATGTGTTGGCACATACTTCCAGGAGCATTGATGTTTCTACAGACTCCCAGAACTGCTTCCAGCATGGGTCTACTTTAATTTCTCAGCTTTCATTCTGCTTGACTATGCAAGTGGTATAAATCTGAACCCCAAATCACATGATAGGAGACCTGTAAAAATGAATTCTCAGAGAAGACTTTTCTTTCCTTCCACCCGGAACCCAGGCCGAGATATATAACTTTCCTTGATTTCTCCCATTACTGGCAGGTAGATCTTTATTGATCTACTATTTCATTGAAGGTGTATCTCTTTGAGTGTTCTGCTTAGTGCAGGGGTCTTGGTTTTAATTTTCCAACTTGTTCTGGCTGAGGCTTCTTCTCCTACACCCATATGATTATGTAAACCCACAGCTCTTGGGTACAGTAGTGACAAATGCCCCAAGAACAGCTGTGGCTTCACCATAGGCTTAACTCTCTGCTTCCCAGCTCCCTCTTTATTTCTGCACCCCAGGGTTTTCTCATCTTTCTTGTGAGTTCAATTGGGAATTTAAAAGAGCACTTCTCACACTGTCCTCAATATTTCTAGATATTCTGAAATCAAGATAGCTAGTCTAAAAAAATTGCCAGAAATCAAAGTCCACATGTCTTTTAAAAAGATTCTGTCCTAAGATTAGTATAGCTAAGAACAGTAAAGATTTGACAGCCCTGATTGGTGCTAAGTCTTTTCTTTTTCTTCAGAATATCCTATAGCAAAAATGTTTTTATACCACAGACACATACACACACACATCAATGCATTATGTATTAAACTACTATGTGGTAACACTGTTTTTAGCTTTTTCAGAATAAATATTGATCCTTACAAAACATTTTGTAAACCATGGATAAGTGGAATCAGAGGTTGATACTAAAATCAATTTATGTTCTAACTACCATTTTTTTGGGCCAAATTTTATTTGGTTCCCCAGTACTGTAGACTTCTAGTTTCCTTTGATGCTGGTAACAATACTGTGTACTATTTGGATAAATATGAATATATACTTTGTATAAATATAGAGGTATATAATTTTGAAATTGTCTTACTTATATAATTTGTTCTGAGATTTTGACCAACTTTGCAACATAGGTAGACTTATTTCCTTCTTCAGAAATTGAGAGTCAAAAAAGATGCATAATTTTTCCAAGGCCATACAACAGAAGTTGAAGAGCTAGAATTGAAATTCAGCTTTCGGAGCTCTAAGCTCAATGTGTAATGAGCACAAATCAATCATGGAGACTGGGGCATTTTCCTATCTCCATGGGGAAGAAAATCCTAGTGGAATAGAGGGCTCTGTGATTAGGTCAGGGAGCCATATGGACACATATAAGTAAAGCAGTGGCTCAATTTTAGTACAATTTCAATTGTTTATATGCTTTTGAAGTGTTTTTTCCCCTGAAAGTTATGCAGCAATGATTTAGGGAATCTTTAGTTCAAAGAAGTTCTGCAACATAGACGCTGGTACAGAGGACCAGTATGTTGAAGGCCTACTCATTCCTTGCCTTTCTAGTTCCAATCAACATGCACATCAAAAGAAAAAATGTTCACCTTACAAACAGTCAACTAAAAAATATCTATATCAGGAGTTCACTCAGTGAAATGATTTTTCCATCTTGAATGCAGTAACAATTTTAAGACGCAATCTCTCCACCTTCAGAGGCAAATCCTTGCAAACCAATAAACTGGAACTCTTCATGAATTCTTGCACTCACAGTGAGATTTGTTGTGACAGTTTTCAGTTCAAAAGTGCATTCCTGTTCTAAGTGGACTACATGGGATCATCCAGTGGAATGAAGTCCAGTATCACACACACAGCTGTACTCTGAGAAGTAATTTTAGACGTCAAGATAATGTATGTCGAAGCTGTGCAAAACCACAATCCTCCAGTGGATCACGATCCCTTTTGGCAAACTGCTGTTTATTGTATTAGTCTCTGGCTGTACAATGATCTGGGAAGCTGAAGGACTGGAATTTGTCACTTAAGCCATTCATCCTCAGCTGCCAAGAGGTGGGCACATTCTGACCTCCGGAATTAAAGCTGGGCAGAGTTCCATATACCATCCTACTAAGAATGCGGTCACTATAGCTCCAATAAAGACATCCTGTCTCGGCAACACAGTGTGAAGAACACTTCATGACTATCAAATTGTTTAGATGCTTCGCATTCATTTTCGTTGGGTAGAAGTCTGTTTTCCTTTTATCTATGTATAAACTAAAAGTGTGTCTTGAAATGATATATTAGATTTTTTTCTATAGCTCTAACTTAAAAACAGCTGAACTTATTTTCCTGAATACACATGAAAACTCCTGAGCTGAGACCTGATATATCAAGTTTCAGCCTGAAGAATTTTTTTGAGCCGACGGTTTATGCTGAAAAATGCTGACAGATGTCGAACAGCCTCAGCAAAGCAGTTTTTAAGGGAGTCCTGGGCAACAGACCATGTGGCTGCGTTGAAAGTGCTAAATTCTTGTTGCTAAACAATTTACTCAAAAAAAAAAATTCCTAGCATTTATTATATTAAATTTTTAACAGATATTTGGAGAAAGCCATCAATTAGTCCGCAGCTGAGTTTTTGGAACCTTCTAGTTGCCAGTTTGCATTTTCTCTGGGCACAAGAAATCCTATTAGATTTATCATTCTAAAGGGTCAGATAAGAGCCAGACTTCTGGAATTATAACTGTAAAAGCATAAAGTAGGTATCTAAAATTAAAAATTGCTACAGGAAGTCCCTGAAACCGAGAGAATCTAGGTGGTTACCATTTGCTTGCTTTCTGGCACTGATTTTTCTTTGTTGGGATACTAAAATATGAGTCAGGGGAACTACAAACAACATAGGTCTGATCAGAAACAACTGAATGTTTATTAAATGTTCTACAGGGAGTTCAGACTTTCCCAGGAGGGTAATAATTTAAAGGATGTCAGTGGATGCAAATGAATTTCAGCCGTAAGAAGGAAGAAGAGGTGAATGGTACTTTTGTCTTTGGGAGAGCTGGAATTTCAGACAGGCTCCATTTTGGATAATTCTATTTAGCCTGCCTACATTTTCTGATGTTGTTTCAGTTGGAAAGGATAGAATGATATTCCTTATCCCTGCATCCTGAACGGTTCAGCAGTGTTAGGCTATGCTGTTAACAGTCATCAGGTTCCATGGATACGCAGATAGACGAGTTTCCTGCTGATTTAAAAAGATCTTATGAATTGTGTCTTGTGTAAAAGAGAGCAAGACCCTTTTTACAAAGTATAATGTGAGTAAGATCTGAAGCTATTTTCTTCTGCTATTGGTCCTCCAGCATACCCCAGTCTCTGATATTCTAAAAGATAATCTAGATACTTTACGGCATTGCTGTGCTCTTTGGAGAATGGTTCTTACATTAATTTTTCTCCAAGCTAATTATTTCCTTTCTTCTTCTCTAGTCATACCATGATAGTTAAACAATCTTCTAAAAGTCTGAGCGCTACATAAATGATCAAGTGGCACAGAATGTTGGTTTGCAAAGAAAAAAAGAAAATCCAGCTCTGTGGATTCATCAGCAATATCAAGTCATGAGCAGGAGGCATATCCCACCTACAAGAAATACACACACTAATGAGATAAAATGGAAGAGTATGAAAAATGTGCGCAACTTCACAATGTTCTTACCACACCAAAAAGTCCTAAAGAACAGAAGGAGCACGTCAACTGCCACTAATCATGTAGAAGAAGGAAGATATTCTATTATAGCTTTTATCTTCTTCGCTTGTAAAAAAATAGCAGAGTGATTAATTGAAAGGTAAAGTATAAAAATTTGAGCCGATTGGGCTTATCAGGTTTGCAAAATTTGAAAACACAACAGGCATTTTTATTTTCAGACATCTATACCAGTTTAGCATTTCGCGTGTGTCATGGGACACGCTTCACACAATGAACATGTTTGCTGCTTCAGTGTAATGTTTTTCTGCCTCTCCTCCTCCTTCTGGTCTCAGGACGAGTTGTCTATAAACACGCGGATTTGGTGCTGCTGTATTTCTAACTCCCGACAGTATAGTAATCCTCTTCACATATTATTGTGTCATTAAAATGATTGTGCATAACCACTGAATTCAGAAAAATAAATCCTTAAGGCAAAAATATTCTTTGGCCAAACAGACCTAAATAACATGTGTATTCTTTAGAAGCTAAGTGACCGTTGTCTTCATTTATTCCCTTCTAGTGAAGTCAATTCAGAGGATGAACATTTGGGAATTTTAAAAAAATCTTAATTTAGAAATGGATATTTGGTAATGTACCACTGTCTCCATATTACCTTGATGTGAAATTCAGAACAAAATATTTTATAATTATTTTCATATTAAAATGATCTAAAATTAATGACAACTAGGTCCAAGATGATTATCAGACCCCAAACAGTAGACTAAATAAGGAGAGGTCACGTATTCCTACATAAACTAGGAAGGGAAAATGAACACCACTAAATATAAACTCTGTCTCTGTTCCTTCAAAGGGTCTAATAATAACAGCAGCAGTCACTTACTGAGAACTTCTAAGTGTCAGGGACTGAACTAAAAGGGCTTTATTGATTGTATTTTCTCATTTAACCATTACAATTATCTTTGAGGGGTGTGTGTTATTTCGCAGTTTGCATATGAGGAAATCGAGGCTCAAATGGATTCAGTAGTTTGTCTAGTAAGTGTAAATGCCGGGATTCAAAAGCCCTGCGTCATTAGAAAATAGTCAGTATACTTTCAGTGGGTGACCAAACACGTGCTAGAGGAATTGGTAGGGTATCCGGGTGGGAAAGAGGTCTAGAGAAGGGCAAGGGAAGAAATGATATTCCTGGGGACGTCTCTGGGGTCAGGAACCTCTGATATTGGGAGTTGGTCATATTGGAAGGTTACCCAGACAGTGTTCTTTCTGTCTGCTGACACCTTAGGTAACATAAATTACATTATTTATTTATTGAAAATGCTCCTGGGAAGATGGGGGATTGGGCAGGGCTGACGGCACCTCTCCAGAATTGGAATTTACCATTTACCAGCTCTGCGAACTTGAGGAGATTATTTAATCTCTCCAAGCCGTGGTGCCTTCCACCACAAAATGGAAGTAAGAACTGCAATGCATAGATATTAGTTGTGAGAAATGAATGAGATTTTTAAAATACCAGTAACAATGCTTGACACGTATTTAGGCATTAAACAAATGCTACTTCCCTCTTCTCTTCTGTACTTAAGTTTTACTGAAGTTTTCATATGTTAAACAGATTATTACTGTATTTTTTCTGGGTTTTCAAATTTTTGGGTTCCTTGATTCTGTTATTTTTCTGGTTTGCATTCATTACAATGAACAAAATATTCTATACAAGGATGTGTGACAAATTTTGGTAGAATATTAGAAAGAACATGGGCATAGCAATTGGAAGATATGGACCTGAGTCCTGGCTCTACCATTCATCTATCCAATGATATTTGTAGGTTAACCGATCAAGAGTCAGTCTGATTCCCCTCCTTCGTATGAGATCTGTTCTTCCAGCTTCTTTTAAGATCTCTTTTTCTTTGGTGCCCTATAGCTTCTCTGTGATGTGCATAGGTGTGTATTTGTTTATTATTATTTGATCCTATTTAGAACTTACTGTGTTTCCTGAATCTCAGAATTGGTGAACTTCAACAATTTTATAAAATTCTGAGCCTCTTTCTCTCTCTCTCCTCCTACTTCCCTCAATGTTCTAGCATACAGAACTGGATTAACCATAATCTTTGGTTCATGGCAGTCTGTCATCATTGGTCAAGTATGGACCAATTTTATTTATTTATTTATTTAGATTTTAATTGATTATTATAATGTAATAAGCACCTGTTAATTCATTACTAAAAACAAAAGCTAGGATTTTAAAAATAACCTGCATTTACTCGTATGGTACCTTCCACCAACTCATCCCCCTGCTTCTGCCACCCAAGGGAACCATCAGTGAGAACAATCACCATTCCCTTACTTTCCTTTTATGGTTGTTTTATTGAATCTATATATAGCTTTAAAGAGTTATTTTTATCAGTTATTTTTAATTTCATAAAAGGAATATACTGTATATAATCTTTTTTCACTTATATTGCTAATTCATGCATACTGTTGAATGTACTGTAGCTCACTTGTTTGGGATTCTGTATAATACTCCAATGTGAAAATAAACTGCAATTTATTCATTTGCCCCTCTACTGATGGCCAGTTAGGTTGTTTCCAGATTTTCACTACTATAAACAGTGTTGCTATGAACACTCTGCTACTCCTTCTTTGAATACTGCCTTTTCCCCATTCTCTCTACTGTCTCCTTCTAGAACTCTGATTAGATACACGTTAGACCTACTCAATCTTTGGTCTCAACTTTTTTCTTTGTGGGTGGTGTTTTATTCTGATCTGTGCTTTATTCTGATCATGTATTTATATTACTACATATTTTCCAGTTCACTAATTCTTTATTCAGCTATGTCTAATCTGCTTCATTGACTCTTTTTGCTTAAATTTTTCATTTCAATGATTGTGTTTCATTTCTAGAAGTTATTCCCCCCTGAATGTGCTTGATCTTTCTTGCTTGACCTACAAGCTTCTCGTTTATTTCTTAAACATATTAAACATTTTAATTTTATTTCTGTGCCTAATAATGCCAATATCTTTTCTTTAGTGGTCTGACTTCACTGTCTGTTGTTTCTCTTGGTTCCCTGCAGTGGCTTGTTGCCATATGTCTTTCCTTCCTTCCTTTGTTCCTTGTGAGCTGTTCATTTTCCTTGGAACTCCATATCCAAGGGAGTTACTTAAGGCCTGGGTGAAACTTGCATTTTTCCAGAGAGGATTTATGCTTGCATCTTCTGGTTTGTCTGGGGTACTGCTAACCCAGGAAATTTAAATTCTGTATTGATGTTTTTCATAACACGCACACAGCGTGAATTCAGATGAGGGCAGATTTCTGTTTATGTGGTCTAATAGCCTAAAGGCAGATCACCACCACCATCCTCCTTCCGTTTAGTGCCAAGGTTAATAAAGGGCAATTTCGTTGTTTCATCCTTCTTGAAATTGCGTTTATTTCTAGCATACTCTTATACCAAGGTAACAGTTTGCAGTATCAGCCTGTGTGACAGTCTCCTGTTAGCCTCCTTCGGACTAGGAATGTCTGAAGCTTTACATCTGTTCCCCAGGCCTTCTTTGGCCACCATGATGGATGCTCAAGATCTCAGAGTTTGGGTGAAATCCTCGGGATTAAAACCAGTTCTAGCACTCGCTCACTTCCCAGGTTTCCTGTTTTCACTTCATTTTCTGGCCTTTATTATGGATTCTTTCCTTTCGAATCATTTTGGCAACGCATTTGAAAACAAATTTTATATATTACATTCAGCATTTTAACTATAAGTGTGCAGGGTATCCACCAGAGTATCTGGTCTGTCATTCTGTTGAAAATAGAAGTCTATCTGTGCCCACTTCAACACTTATTTTCTATTGCAATTGTTTCTTAAGTCCTCAGTCCTATATCCTAATACATTTGCTCACTCCTAGTATAAAGCTCTTACTAAAATATAAAGACGATCTCAAATTTAAATTTCTTCAAAGGATCCATAGTGGTCTTAGGATAAAGTCCAAACTCCTGTCCACGGCATACAAAGCCCAGTAAGATTTGATCTCTGTCTATCTCCCCTGCTCCTCAGCCTCCTCGGCACACCTTCATACAAACATCATGCTGTCATAGCCATCTACCTTCAGTTCCCCCAAAACACTCTCATTTCTCTGAATTTTTATGTATACTGTTCCTCTGCCTGGGATCCACACCCTTTTACCCAGCCTTCTCCCAGATTCTTACTTGTTTCCTGCAAAATTCATCTCAAAAGTCACTTCCTTTTCAAAGAATTTTAGGTAACTCTCATCTCTACTTCCTAACATAACTGTTATAACAATTATCATACAAGGTGATGATAAATGATTTTCTTGTCAGTCTTTCCTACTAGACTGGGAGCCATTTGAGAATGCGGATTCTTTCATGCTATATACCCAGTATTAAGTACAGTGCCTGACATATGGAAGGTGCACAAAAACACTTAAAAGTTTGGTAAATTTGATAAGCAGGACTTATTCCAATGGTTAACAGGGTGTGTGTGTGTGTGTGTGTGTCTGTGTGTATGTGTGTAGGTGATGTGTGGTTTAGATCATCTGCTCTTTAAAATTATGCATGATTTTCTGACTTCCCATCAATAAACAAAATGGAGAGCTGAACTTCCATTCTCTCTGCCCTACAGATTTTGAAATGCTTGATTTATTACCATACCACCCCAAATGCCTTTGGAACCAAATTAATAAGGAGAAAAATGGTTAGTTCATTTAGGAAGCCTTTAACTCACAGTTGTCTGAGAACTCTTTTGTCCTCTAATATTGTTTTCTCTAGCATAATCAATTTCTCTTTCTGAAAGAACATCAAATAAGAAAGCAAGATATAACTGAGAAAATACTTTTTAAGAAACAAACATTTTAAAACATAATGAAACTAAAGCTTTGTGTTTGATTCCTGTCTATGAAATGGAGAGATAACTAACTGTTAGGGTCTCACTCTAACTCCTCCGAATCTTCTGGAAAGGGAATTTTTATTCCCTCTATGAATAAAAATTATATTTTCTTTTCCAAGATATATTTTAAAAAGATGCCAGTTTAGCAAAAGTTCTAGGCACATCTGATTTGGACATGAGACCCTATGCATTAGTCATCTACAGACAATGGAATAAAACCTTTATAAGGCCATAAAATGTGAAGTATTCCGAAAGCATTGGATATTACTGTACTTAGTGAAATATAATAAAAAGAATGCCAATATCTTTAGAAAAACAGATTTTGTGATATGTTTACACATGTCCTTTTGTGAACACACACACAAAAACACACACACGTGAGCCACAGAATTAGAATTCTGTTGGCTATTTTTCTCAAAATTTAAGCCATCAGCCATTAATATTTTGAAGTAATTCCTAGTCTACTTCCAGTTTGAGCTGACTCCATCATAAAAACACTGTGAGAAAGGAAACAAACTGCCTAGATTCCATTTGGCAAATCCAGGGCCTGTAGATCTAACTGTGGTTCAGCCTCTGGCGCCATCAGTTGGGCTCAAAATCAAAAGCTGTGGAAGGAGGTAATTAGCAGGGACTCTAGACCACTCAGTTGGCAACAGCAGGCTTCTTATAGCCACTGGGAAAGTGGGTGGGAAGGGGTTCAGAAATATTCTCTAAAATAACATTGCTCCTTTAGAACGGAGGATTGCAATTTTGGGCTGTTTTCATGGAGAAAAAGTTGGTTTTGATTAACATTCCTATTGACACATTTGTTAAGGTGTCACTAATTAGAAAGTTAAACTACTAGCAAGGACAATCATTACAGGTTCTTATTCACTAAGAAGACAAGAGTAGAAGACAACGTCTTCTAACCGACTTGCAAAGGTAAAGGATACCGTGACCTGGGCATAGCGACCACCAGCAATTCTTGGCAAGAAAGCATGCAATTCCCCATCCCATTAATTCGAGCAGAAATTAAACCAAAGAGAGGCATTTTGCCAAAGCAATAAAAATATAGTTATGTGGCTCACATTCAGAGGATAGAGTTGCCTGAATCTTGCCTGACTAGGCTGTTGATTTCTTCAACTTCAGTGTTAAACAGAAAGAAATTGGCTACGTTCAAGCCACTCGATTTGGCCATAGACATGATCATTTACAGATGAAGGCGAAGCAGCCCCAAAGTGAACAGAAGATGAGAAGACTGTGTTCCAAATTGACCAGCTGAAGGAAAGTTTATATTTTAAAAAAACAATCACTTGGTCAGTGACTCATGGGGAAAGAATTTCTAAGCTTTCTTCAGGGAAACCCCAGTAAATAACATGTATAATAAAATGGAGATGGTGTTGTCTGTTTCGTTGGGCGGTTCAGTCTGCATAATAAACCTTTTGGCAAAAAAAAGAACGTTCTGAGCACTATTCTCTCTGGGAAACCCCCAAACAGCAAGAACTACTGTGGCTTCCTTACAGTTTTCCAGAATATTTTCTATCTCAGACTTACATGCGAAGTAAAAACTTGGAAGAAATGTGGAAAAAAATCTGCTTTTTGTTATAGGGTTGAGGATTTTTCAGTTGGTTGCTGCCATGATTCACACTGCACTCCACTCCTCTGACTCAAAACCACATATCATAAAAAGCAACACTGACTGGAGTGAATTCTTCCTTCTTTGTCCCGAGGAGCACCAACCGCTCTAAGTGCCTACATGATACACAAGAGGAATGAATGAGAAATTCTCGGCCTGCAGCAGTTTACTGCAATATAGTGTAAATCATATACTTTCAAAGAGATCTGGAGTTCTCCTTTTTTTTTTTCTCCTGTGGGGTTGAACTGACATAATCTATAACAGTTTCAGTTCCTCTCTTTTTAATTAGCAAAAGCTTTTGGAATTTTGTTGTTTTTGGTTTCTAAGAACATCGTGCAAGAAAAAAAAAAAGTCGAGCAAAATAAAATGTGCTTCTAAATGATTAAAGAAAGCCCGGTTTGTTGGGGATAGGAACAGTTCAAGTTCTCTATTCCCCAACCCCCTGCCCAGAATGCTTTGTTCCAGCCACACGGTGTCTAATCAGCATGTCTTTAGATTATTTTATGTTAATTAAAATTATGGTTAGTTTCGGAGGTTAATGTATACATGTGCATGTGGCTTCAAAGGCTTCCCAAATTACTGGCTGAGCTCCCTTGCCTCGGGCAGGCCCGATCTGTGATAAAACTGACCACATTAAACCAAGTTTATTGCTGTGGAGTTTTTTTTTAACTCAATGGAGAAAATACATTTTGCAGGTTTCTTAAAGAATTTCCCATTTTAAAACACTCTCTCAGGATTTCTAAAAAGGTAAGGAAAAAAAAGAAGAAATGTAAAAGGAAAGGAACAAAGAACTGACTCATACCAGAAAAAACCAGCTTTACAGATTACTGAGAGGCAATGGATAAGTCACAGAACAAGACAGAGCTAGATCACGGCTCCTACCACATGCTGGCTGCTGCTTTTTTTTAAACTATAGAAATGTTTCAACACATTGATTTAGTGAGAGGAAATCCTACAAAAGAAAATGGATGAAAAATGATTAATATGATTTAGTCTAATTCATTCTTCACTTTGTCTAATGCAGATGGTAAAGCTGCAGGCAAGCGCTCAATGTTTGTCAGTGACTATAATCAGGAGATGCTTGGAAGAGTGGTCAGCATAAACCTTGACGGTCCCAGGGGCAGAGCAGCCCAGTGGGAGCTGGGTGGGAGACCAGTCTGGGAGACAGGAAAAAACAGAAGTTGAGATCAGCAATGGGGACAGAGAGGTGCTTCCTCTGAGGAGGAAAGGCAACCCACGACTTAGAAGGGATTGTGTCCACCTACATCTGATTCTGATCACATACTAAATTCCCAGAATGAATCTAACCCCCCAAAATTGGGAAGGGGCACATTTTTCAATTATATCATCATCTATTCCTTAAAACTCTCCTTGGTTCAGGCCCTCACCACCTCTCTCCTTGACTACTACCAGAATCTCCTGACAGGTCTCCTGGCTCCCATTAAATTCATCCTTCACACTGCTGCTAGACTAAACAGTCTAAAATACCACTCGGACCTTTCATAGCTTCTTGATGGCACAGGATGAAGTACACTATCCTCAGTGACCTGATCCCCTGCCTGCCATGTAGACATAAGTCCCACCACGCCTGAACTCTACAAGTCAGGTGTTACCCATTAGGATGCCTTCACCACCCATCCCACAGGCTACCAGGTTCTCCTTATGAGCCACTGAACCCTGAACACACCTTTTATCATCCTCTGTTGTAAGTTTCTATTAGGTCATGAGCTCCGGAAGGACAGAAATCATGGCTGACTGAGTAATTTTTGGATCTTGGCACCTAGCAAGTGCTCACTAAGAGCTTGTTGAACTGATGTGAAATGAAAGAAACAATAGATGACATGAAACTCCAACAGATGGGACAAGCAGGAAAGATGTATGAAAGATGACTGGCTCTCAGGCTGCAGTCACTATCAGAGACTGGGAGGTGACCTGGGAAAATCTAGGCAAGTACACTGGCTCCCTAAAGTGGGGGAAGATTCAGGAAGGTGTTGCTCTAAAATATAACTGAACTCTGTTTGTCACATCTCTGGGTGCTTTGACCCCAAAGCATAACATAGGAAAATCTATTTAAAACCATAGTATTTTGATGGAGCAGATAACTTGCCAGGCCAGGACACCATTGGTTCCTGAGCAGATGACTGTCTAATGCTGATAACGGGGCCAGGGCAAGAGTGAATGACACTGATGAGGTTTCTAAGGCAACATAAGGCAATGCAAATGCTGTAGAAACAGACTGGTGTAAAAACAGATGGAAACAGATAATACAGTTTGGGTAAAAAATTTCAAGAAAAGCATCACCCTTTCTGCATCCCCCAAGGACAGCAAATGCAAACTTTCAATACCGTCAGAAGTCAGGAAGGAAATTTAGTAGACTCTAGACTCTAAAGTAAGCCCAAGAATGGAACAGTCTTTTACACATTGAAAAGGAACAACTCTTGACATAACCAAATATTTCACAACCAGCGGTTATCCTCAATTCTCCTTTAAAAGCAATCAACCTTTAATTTTCTATTTAGAAAAACAAGTGTCAATGGACGTCATGGTCACTTTGTAGGCTACAAAGTATAGAAGTATGGAAATTACCAAAGAGGGAAAATGTGAACATACATTTTAACAAGTTAATGTTATTTAGCAGAATAGTTCTAAAAGGGAAAAAGGTAAAAAAAAAGAAGGAAAACTAAAACTATAAACCTGTACAAATAAATTTTCTACTATTTATACGTGTCAAGCTCAGATCCACTTTTATTCTGGATTTAAAACCAAATGAAGTACTGGTTATACACTTAGGCTCATCTGGAAAACTCCCTGGAAGTGTTCAGAGCTCCTCAGCACAAAAGTACAAAGAGATATGGTAATGACTTCCCTGGACAAACAAATATACAGAAAAGAGGGAGGTGGTTTGAGCTCTCAGGGCACACCCGGTGGCCTGTGGCTGCTCTGATCCTGCGCCATGAAGAAATGTATGAGGCCTCTCCAGATCTTCCTTCCAGCCTGGGGACCGCCAACAGTCACTTTCAATGAGGAAAGGGAATGATTCCCCACCATCAGTCTCAGAGCTGCGAACAGAATCCCTTCACAAGCTCCCCAGCTACTGGCAAAACACTATTGCTCACAGCTGACAGGAACTCGAGAAAGGTGTAATTAGAAAGCTGAAGTTCCGGTAAATCTGGACTTAGGACATGATTCTTAACATCACATCAATCTACCTCACAGTAAAATCAAAGGCTGTAGGTGTAAAGTCTTCCTCAATGGTGACAGAGGGAAAATATTAATAGTTTCTGTACCTTACACTATGTCTACTGTTGACACCTAGAGTAGTTAATTCCAAAATTTAGAAGTTATCAAAATTGCCCTGGCAGCTGATTTAAAATGCATATTCCCAGCAGCCAACCTCAGATGTCCAAATTCAGAAGACTTGGGAGTAGCCCAGGAGTTTGCATTTTAACAAGCTACTTGGGTATGTCTGATGCAGGCCAGATGGACCAACCTGAGAAACCCTGTGCTACAGGCTGCTCCTCATCCTTCTGCCTAATCTGCAAGAATGCTCCCCACAGGACACTGATACTACAAGATGGTGAGAGCTATTGTTTACAAAAATGGGGGGAAGGTGTTATTGGCTAAAATCAGTTCAAGAATTGCAGTGTCAAACATATTTACCTGTTTCTTTACCAGTGTCATCAAATTTTTTCAATTGCTAATGTACTCTGTTTCACCGGAAGAGAGATAAAGAATACAACAATCCAAACATTTATAGTCACCAAATCTCCTTCTTCTTTAAATAGGCTGAGCATACTTTGGGAAATGCTGCTATATAGAACTTTTATGTAAGAAAATATAAAAGCAGAGAACTACTGAGGATAATCGGTAGTATCTAGATGGAAATGGTTTAGTAGTAGAGTATACAAGAATATCCAGGAGCAAAGATGCTGGGCTATGAACAAATTCTGAATGTAAAAGCCAACCAGTAACTCAGCAACAGGTAGCCCAATTGATGCCTTTCAAGGTGTTAGCAAAGAGTAAAGTTCTTGGTAAACAGTAAGTTTCGAAAAGAGGTGATATTTGGAGAATGAGGATGATATCGGGGAGGCAGAACAACAATTGGATCCAGAATCATGGTGCTTTAACAAAGTCCATGCAAGTACAAAAAATAATGATATTAAAGATAGCCCACACTTTTTGAGAATTTACTTCGTTCCTGGTACTGTTCTACAGACATCACAAGTGTTAGCTCATTTGGCCTTTGTGAGGTGGGGATTATCATTAAGCTCCATTCAGCAAATGAGGAGAGAGGCTTAGAGTAACTTGCACAAAGTCACGCAGCTGTTAAGTGGCAGAGCTGGGATTTGAGCTCAGACGGGCACTTTAAAACACTGCACTTCTTTGTCCCTTTAATCAGAAGGGTCAATGGGTTTACAGTTAAAGGAGACTATCTGAGCAGCAGGGATCTTTTTAAAAAGGGAAAAGCAAATGATCAAATTGGCAAGGATTAAATAAGAAGGTAAAAGAAAATGGTAATACTCATAGGTTACAGTTAGGCAAGATGTTAGGAATGTGAATTGCTCTAGCTTTGGGGAAAGTAATTTGGTGGTATGACTCAAAAACTGCAATTATTCATTCCCTTTGATACCAATTCCACTTCTACAAATCTACCCTAAAGAAATAATCAGAAATGCATATGAGGGATTATGCACAAAGACGTTCACTGTAAATTTACACAGAATCATAAAAAATTAAATTGAAATGGAGTATGTGTATGTTAAAAGGTACATGAACTTTAGATTCAAAACTGGGTTTGAATTAAATACTGACTCCTTCACTTCTTAGACGTGTGATCTTTGGCCAGTTTGCTGGCTTTACGGAGCCTCAAGTTCTTCCTCTCTAGAATGGAGAAGGTAATGGTTACCTTCTAGCAGGGATTCTCAAAAGCAGTACAACTGACATTTTAGACGGGATAATCCTTTGCTGTAGAGGGCTGTCCTGGGGTTCACAGGATGTTTAGTGGCATCCCTAGCTTCTACCCACTAGATGCCAGTGGCACCCCTCAACCTAGTCGTGCCAATTAAAAATGACTCCAGACATCTCCATGCTAAATGTCCCCAGCTGAGAACCCACTGGCTTACAGAATTTATGATGATTAAATGAACTAATTTAAAGATATTTAGTGGTAAAGGGAAAGGCAGAAACAAACAGACTTTTCGAATGGGAAAGCCAGGTAGAGAAAAGGAAAACAAATATATATAAAATATGTATTATGTATTTTTTATAAGCAGAGCAGAGAAAGCCAGCAGAAGAAGAGAGAATGGAAATCCAAGAGCATGGAAATAACTGATACAGGAAAGCCTTAAATATATGCTAAAGTGATGGCCTTGTCAAAGAAAAGGACCATCCCCTGACCCGAGAGTACAGAAAGGAAGGGTGAAGAAACAAAGCAATTCTGAGGGTTTTCCTCTTTATAGTAATGTTATTATCCCTCCTTTGAAAACAAGTAAGATATAAGGAGTCCTTTTTCCCATGGTATAAAATATGTTGATAGAGCTGGAGTAAAGCTCAATCAGATTTAAGTTACACATACTGAAAAAAAACTCTAATAATCTACTCCATTAGCATTTTGTTGTGTCTAGCCCCGAAAAACATGGTGTAAATAGTCTGGCAAGGTAAAAATTTAAATGTAGGCCGGAGAACTGGTTACACTAATTTCAGGTGACTCAATCATGGTGACCAGGTTAATGGCTAGAGATTTCAGAAGCTACTTCTCCTGTCTTAATGGCACTCTGTCTCTCTTCTCTGATCCTCCTTTCCCCCAATTCCCCTCCTTTGCAATGTCACCTATGTCTCCCCTTGAAACTCTACGCCTAAGTTCAGTTTCTGACTCGTTTCTTCAATCATTTATATTCATTCATTGAGTCATTCCACAAACATTTACTCACTACCGATTATGTCCCAAGTTCCAGTGATATAATAAGTTAAGAAAATCATGGGGGAATCTTATCTTCAAGGAGTCTGAAGTACAATTAAGAAGACAAACAACAAGCAAATAATAAACCAACAAATGTAACAAATAGCAGAATATCACACGTTATCAACAATATACAAAATTCTGTTCTGCCAAATCTGTACCTAATGTTCTCTGTTCAGTATTAAAAATCTAAATGCTGCTTTTTCACATTTGGGAGGCCTTTCATTTGCTAAGCAGTTGTAATACACTGTATTTGTTAAAGACCTATTCCCAGACTGCAACCACCATGTCATTTGATAGAACCCAAGCTTAAATTTTGAGGTCCTCCCTCTCTGAGGGGATATTTGTATTCGATAAATCTATAATAATACTATACATTTTCTACTTTTATACTTCTGCAATTCATTATAATTATAACCCTCTCAGTGCTTCACAGGAATTGGAAATGTAAAATTATGAATAGCCTTCATAAGACTTGGCTTCTCCAGCCGACTTCAGTAATTTTGTCACATTTGAAGAAAATCAAAATATCAAAGTTTATGCTTCAAGGCTTGAAAAACTCTACTTCTAAATGGGCTGAGCAAATTGACGTGGGTCAATTTATCTTTGGGTCCAGCTGTCTTGGCTGTCTTAAAGTGACTTTTTAAAAAAAATCTTGATTGGTAGACAACACATTCCATACTTAGTCGAGAAAGTTTTCTCTTTGATAATCCACGAGTCAATTGTTGGACCACATGTTTGGGCTGGAACATTAGAAAAGATTTTCTTGATAAAGACTCAGATTTTAGCTGTACCTTACTGAGTCTATTTTAACATCTTGTTCTAATGCTCAAATATAGAAATATTTTAACATTTTTTCTATTTTCATGGAATTCCAATATTGAAATAGGCTTTTAGTGGAAGCACATAAAAATTAATAAAAATTGGGTTTTTCTTATTGAATGAAAGACATATGTTCACACAAAGTGTTGATAAAGGCAATTCTTTGTAACACTCACAGTCCCTGTTCCTGTACCCCTTGTCCAAGTATGCAAGCCCAGGACTGAAAATCGCCTCAGTTACTGTCATACTTTCCAAGGCACACCAGCAAATCAAAGAGCAGGGACTATTCTTCATATGAAGCAGATACTGCTGAAGCATAGTGGGAAGTGCGGACTGCTTACAGCCAGAGGTTGCAGTCTGAACAGATTCCAGTTCTTCAACGAACCCTAAGTGAATTGGGCTCAGTTAATGAAGGTCGTAGGTTCAAATCTTTACAGGCTCGATTTTGGTATAAGGGGACCTTGCATGCTGATTTCAAGCTAGGTTAGAGTTTACCAACCTCAACACTACTGACACATACTACCAGATATTCTGTATTGTGGAGGCTATCCTGCAAATAATAGGATGTTGGCTTCTACCCACTAGATTCCAGTAGTACCTCCCCAGTCTGACAATCAGAAATGTCTCCAGACATTGCCACATGTCCCCCGGGGAGAAAAATCACCCTTAGTGAGAACCATTGATCTAAGTGGAAACAATAATGTTTTTCAGTTTCTTACTTGAGGGGACAATTGAAGTGATAGAAGGATTTCAACAAGCTGATCCCTTTTTTAAAGCTCTATTTTGCTCCTTGCATAAAATTGTCCTCTTTTTACCTAATTTCTTGAAGCATCACCAATTCTTCTCTTTGAAGCCATGTGACATAAAATGAGAAAATTTGTGACTAAGGGCTAATTACTTCAAAGAGGAAAATGAAAATGTCTCAATCAGAACTTTTCTTTAATTAAAACTTGGTCAATAATAATAATTTACGCTGAAGAATGTGTGTTGTCATTATGTAAAATTGGTCTTTAACATCTCATTTTGTTATACAATTAGATATCCCCAAACAACATTAGCGTTTTCTATTTTAGAGTTGATTTAATTGTTTGGCATGCAACTCAGTATATTGTCTAAATCCTTATTTAGATACTATGCTGTTTCCTTTTTAGAACTTTGTTTACTAGATTCTCCTTATCCCAATAATTGAGAAAAGTGCCTTCTTAACTCTGGATTAAAATCATATGCGTCAAGTTGAGGCAAAACAAAATGAAAATGCTTTAGAAAAGAACACAGTTTTAAATTTAAATATGCTAGCCCTCTTTGTGCTTTCTTTAAAAAATTAGAGACATAAATAAGTGACTTATTTTAGGTTTTGTTCGGTGATATTTATCTACCTGCTCCACCCATTCAGATTGCTTATTTTTTTTCTTTTTTGTGAGGAAGATTGGCCCTGAGCTAACATCTGTTGCCAATTCTCCTCATTTTGCTGAGGAAGATCGTTGCTGAGTTAACATCTGGCCATTTCCCTCTGTGTTATGTGGGACACCGCCACAGTGTGGCTCGATGAGTGGTGGTAGGTCTGCACCTGGATCTGAAGCAGTGAACTCCAGGCCAATGAAGCAGAGCGCGTGAATTTAACCACCAAGCCACCAGGCGGGCCCCTAGGTGTCCCAAATTGAACATGGTCACAATGAAATTCCATTTTCTCCTTCCCTCATCCTACTCATTTTATTAAATGGCACCAACATGCACTCATTGTCCAAGACCCAATAACCCTTTTTGATTTTACTCTTTCTCTCACTTTCCATATCCAATCCATTAGTAAATCTTAAAGGATTGGCTCTAGCACGAAAACATATCCCCAGTCCAACTGCTTCTTACCATCTCCACGGCTGTGACCCTAACCCCAGCCATCATCCCCTCTCGTCTGCAACAACACAGCAGCCTCCCCACTTTCCTTCTAAACGCCATTCTTCTTTTTTTTGTCTTCATTATTGTCTTTTCTTATTGATCTGTAAAAACTCTTTAAACTTTGGCAAAAATAAGGTATTAACTCCTTGCCCATCATATGTGTTGCAAATGGTCTCTTCAATTTTAATTTGTTTTTTTTTTCTAAGCCCTGTTTATTCTTTAGAGTCGGATAAGGTCACTGGCCTTTATTGCCATCAGCCTTAATCTGTTTGTGCTTAAATATGGTACATAGGGACCGGATACTTTATACCTCTAGGCCTTTTGGTTCTTGCTCCAACTAGAGGTGTCTGGTAGGGTGCCTCGGAAACACATATTAAATATTGCTTAACGGCTAACATGACTTTGAAACCAAAAGGAAGTTTTTTCTCCTCAAGGGGAGATTTCTCAGTAGGGACTCTCATTCTGATGTCAGTACTTCAATTGTCATCCTGCTTTTCAGTTTTCAGATTATACGTTTTGTTACATAAAGGAAGAGATTCAAGGCAAATGAATCAACTTTTCAATTTTAAGAAATTCTTTTCATTAGCCTAATATTATATGTTATCATCTTCAAATCCCAATCAAATTTTTGTGTGTGTGTGTTTTTTAACTTTTATTGGTTTGAAGGAGCTCTTTACATAGAGAGATATGATATTTAAGACTGGTTTTCTTATACTCTGCTTAGTATGGGCCTAAATACTTTTTTAAAAAATTTATTGAGGTCATAATGGTTTATAACATTGTGAAATTTCAGGTGTACATTATTATGTATCAGTTTCTGTATATGCTGCATTGTGCTCACCACCAGTAGTCTAATTTGTATCTGTCACCATACACATGTGCCCCTTTACTGCTTTCACCCACCCCCCAATCCCCTTCCCTGCTGATAACCACTAATCTGTTCCCTTTATCCATGTGTTTGTTTATCCTCCATATATGAGTGAGATCATGCAGTGTTTGTATTTCTGTCGGGCTTATTTCACTTACCATAATACCCTCAAGGTCCATCTATGCTCTTGCAAATGGGATGATTTTGTCTTTTTTATGACTGAGTAGTATTCCATTATATATATACACCACATTTTCTTTATCTAATCATCTGTTGACGGGCACTTGGATTGCTTCCAGATCTTGGCTATTGTGAATAATGCTGTAATGAACACAGGTGTGCATAAATCTCTTTGAATTGTTGATATCAAGTTCTTTGTATAAATACCCAGTAGTGGGACAGCTGGATCATATGGCATTTCTATTTTTAATTTTTTGAGAAATCTCCATACTGTTTTCCATAGTGGCTGCACCAGTTTACATTCCCACCAGCAGTGTATGAGGGTTCCCTTTTCTCCACATCCTCTACATTTATTTTTTGTCTTGTTAATTATAGCAATTCTAACTGGTGTAAGGTGATGTCTCGTAGTTTTGATTTGCATTTCCCTAATAATTAGTCTTATTGAACATCTTTTCATGTGTCTGTTGACCATCTGTATATCTTCTTTGGAAAAATATCTGTTCACATCCTCTGTCCATTTTTTGATCGGCTTGTTTGTTTTTTTGTTGTTGAGTTGTATGAGTTCTTTATGTATTTTGGATATTAATCTTGTCAGATATATGATTTGCAAATACTTTCTCCCAGTTGGTGGGTTGTCTTTGTTTTGTTCATGGCTTCTTCAGCCTTGCAGAAGCTTTTCAGTCTGATGTAGTCCCATTTGTTAATTTTTTCTTTTGTTTCCCTTGCCTTAGTAGACAGTAATTGAAGATACACTGCTATGACTGATGTCAAAGAGGGTACTGCCAATATTTATTTCTAGGAGTTTTATGGTTTCAGGTCTTACATTCAAGTCTTTAATCCATTTTGAGTTAATTTTTGTGTATGGTGCAAAATAATGGTCTACTTTCATTCTTTTGCATGTGGTTGTCCAATTTTCCAAATACCATTTATTGAAGAGGCTTTCCTTTCTCCATTGTATGTTCTTGGCTCCTTTGTCAAAAATTAACTGTCCATAGATCTGTGGTTTTATTTCTGGGCTTTCAGCTCTGTTCCATTGATCTGTGTGTCTGTTTTTGTGCCAGTACCATGCTGTTTTGATTAGTATAGCTTTGTAGTATATTTTGAAGTCAAGGATTGTGATACCTCCAGCTTTGTTCTTTTTTCTCAGGATTGCTTTGGCTATTCGGGGTCTTCTGCTGTTCCACATAAGTTTTAGGATTCTTTTTTCTGTTTCCTTGAAGAATTTCATTGGGATTCTGATTGGGATTTCACTGAATGTGTAGATTGCTTTAGGTAGTATGGACATTTTAACTATATTTATTCTTTCAATCCATGTGCATGGAATATCTTTCCATTTCTTTATATCTTCTTCAGTTTCCTTCAATATTGTCTTATAGTTTTCAGTGTATAGGTCTTTCACTTCTTTGGTTAAATTTATTCCTAAATATTTTATTCTTTTTGTTGCGATTGAAAATGGGATTGTATTCTTGAGTTCTCTGTTAGTTCGTTATTAGAATACAGAAATGCAACTTATTTTTATAAGTTGATTTTGAACCCTGAAACTCTGCTGCAGTTGTTGATTATTTCCAACAGTTTTCTGATGGATTCTTTAGGGTTTTCTATAGAGAGAATCATGTCATCTGCAAACAGCAAGAGTTTCATTTCTTCCTTTCCAATTTGGATTCCTTTTATTTCTTTTTCTTGTCTAATTGCTTTGGCCAAAATCTCCAGTACTATGTTGAATAGGAGAGGCAAGAGTGGGCACCCTTGTCTTGATCCTGTTCTCAGAGGGATGGCTTTTAGTTTTTCACCATTAATTATGATGTTGGCTGTGGGTTTGTCACATATGGCCTTTATTATGCTGAGGTATTTTCCTTCTATACCCATTTTACTGAGAGGTTTTTTTTTTTATCATAAATGGATGTTGGATCTTGTCAAATGCTTTCTTTGCATCTATTGAGATGATCATGTGATTTTTATTCCTAATTCTGTTAATGTGGTGTATCACATTGATTGATTTGCAGATGTTGAACCATCCCTGTGTCCCTGGTATAAATCCTACTTGATTATGGTGTATGACCTTTTTAATGTATCAATGTATTCAGTTTGCCAGTGTTTTGTTGAGGATTTTTGCATGTAGGTTCATCAGTGATACTGGCCTGTAATTTTCCTTCTTTGCGTTATCATTGTCTGGTTTGGTATCAGGGTAATGTCCTCATAGAATGAGGTAAGAAGTGTTCCACCTTCTTCAACTTTTTGGAATAGCTTGAGAAGCATAGGTATTAAATCTTCTTTGAATGTTTGGTGGAATTCTCCAGAGAAGCCATCTGGTGCTGGACTTTTATTTTTGGGAGGTTTTCAATTACTGTATTAATCTCTTTACTTCTGATTGGTGTATTCAGATTCTCTATTTCTTCTTGATTCAGTTTTAGGAGGTTGTATGAGTCTAAGAATTTATCCTTTTCTTCTAGGTTATCCAATTTGTGGACATGTAGTTTCTCATAGTATTCTCCTAAAATCCTTTGTACTTCTGTGGTATATGTTGTAATTTCTCCTCTTTCATTTCTAATTTTATGTTTTTTTGAGCCTTCTCTCTTTTTTTCTTGATAAGTCTGGCTAACAGTCTGCCAATTTTATCTTCTCAAAGAACCAGCTCTTAGTTTTATTTATCCTTTCTACCGTTTTTTTTTTAGTCTCTATTTCATTTATTTCTGGTCTAATTTTTATTATTTCCCTGCTTCTGCTGACTTTGTGCTTTGTTTGTTCTCCTTTTTCTAGTTCTTTGAGGTATAGTTTAAGATTACTTATTTGAGATTTTTCTTGTTTGTTGATGTGGGCCTGTATTGCTATGAATTTCCCTCTTAGAACCGCTTTTGCTGCATCCCATAAGAGTTGGTCTGTTGTATTTTCATTTTCATTTGTCTCCATGTACTTTTTAATTTCCCCATTGATTTCTTCGTTGATCCAATGGTTGTTCTTAGCCTGTTGTTTAGTCTCCACATGTTCATGACTTTCTCAACTTTTTTCTTGAGGCTGATTTCTAGTTTCATAGCATTGTGGTCAGAAAAGATGCTTGATACGATTTCAGTCTTCTTAAATTTACTGAGTCTTGCCTTGTTTCCAAAAATATGGTTCATCTTTGAGAATGTTCCACGTGCACTTGAGAAGTATGTGTATTCAGCTGTTTTTGGATGGAATGCTCTCTATATATCTATTAAGTCTATCTGATCAAGTGTATCATTTAAATCTTCTATTTCCTTGTTGACTTTCTGTCTGGATGATCTATCCATTGATGTAAGTGGGGTGTTGAGGTCCCCTACTATTATTGTGTTGCTGTTAATTTCTCCCTTTCGGTCTGTCAATAGTTGTTGTATATACTTTGGTGCTCCTCTGTTAGGTGCATATATATTCATAAGTGTTATGTCCTCTTAGTGGAAAGTCTGTTTTATCATTATATACTACCCCTTTTTGTCTCTCATTGTCTTTTTTATCTTGAAGTTTGCTTTGTCTGATCTAAGTATAGCAACACCTGCTTTCTTTTGTTTGCAGTTTTCTTGGCGTATCGCCTTCCATCCCTTCACTCTGAGCCCATGTTTGTCTTTAGAGCTGAGATGTGTTTCCTGGAGACAGCATATTGTTGGATCTTCTTTCTTAATCCATCCAGCTACTCTGTCTTTTTATTGGAGAATTCCATCCATCTACATTTAGAGTAATTATTGACATATTAGGGCTTAATGTAGCCATTTTATCTCTTGTTTACTGGTTGTTCTATGTTTCCATTGTTCCTCTTACTTTGTATTTCTGACTGCCATTTCATGTTGGAGGTTTTCTATGGAGATTTTCTCAGTTCTCTCTCTCTCTTTTTTTTTATGAATTGTGACTCTGCTCTGATTTTTTGTTTAGTAGTTACCTTGAGGTTTGTATAAAAGACCTCATAGATGAGATAGTCCATTTTCTGATAGACTTTTGTCTTCATTAGCCTAATCAAGTTCCATCCCTTTCCTCTTCTCCTTCTGAGTTATTATTGTTACAAATTATTGTTCTGTGTGGTGACTTTGTGACTAAGTTGAAGTGTTTATAGTTACTTTTGATGCTTTTCGTTCATCTTTTAAGTTATAATTAACTATTTGCCTCCTTGTTCTGAAATACAAGTGAAGTTTTCTGCTTTTATCTGTCTATTTATCCTCTTGCTCAAAGCTTTGCAGACCTTTGCCTTTTTCTGTCAGGTATGAGGGCATCCTTGATCATTTCTTGTAGGGGAGGTCTAGTGGTGATGAACTCCCTTAACTTTTGTTTATCTGGGAAAGCTTTTATTTCTCCATTGTATCTTAAGAATAGTTTCATTGGATAGAGTATTCTTGGCTGAAACTTTCTGTTTTTCAGTATTTTAAATATATCATTCCATTCTTTCCTACCCTGTAAGGTTTCTGCTGAGAAATCTACTGAAAGTCTGATAGGGGATTCCTTTGTAGGTTATTTTCTTCTGCCTTGCTGCCCTTAATATTTTTTATTTGTCATTGATTTTTGCCAGTTTTACTATTATATGCCTCGAAGAAGGTTTTGTTGTATTGATGTAATTGGGGGTTCCTTTGGCTTCACGTATTTATAAGTCTGGCTCCTTCCTCAGGTTTGGGAAATTCTCAGCTTTATTTCTTTGAACAAACTCTCTGCTCCTTTCTCCCTCTGGAATACCTATAATCCTTATGTTGCTTTTCCTAATTGAGTCAGATATTTCTTGAACAATTTCTTCATTTAAAAAGAATCTTAGTTCTCTCTCCTCCACTTGACTCAATTTTATATTTCTATCATCTGAATTACTAATTCTTTCCTCTGTAAAATCACCTCAATTTTTTAGAGATTTCATATTTTTTATTTCATTAATTGTGTTCTTCATATCCAGAATTTCTTTTTGTTATTTTTTATAGTTTCAATCTCTTTGGTGAAGCATTCCTTCTTCTCATTAATTTTACTCCTGAGCTTACTGAAATGTCTTTCTGAGTTTTCTTGTAACCCATTGAGTTTCTTTATGACAGTTATTTTGAATTCTCTGTCATTTAGACTGTAAATTTCTGTGACTTCAGGATTCTCCTTCTGCTCTGAATTGTTGCTGTAGTTTCTCATTGTGTTGAAGAACTGATTCTTTGCCAGGGCATTTGTGGTAGTATCAGGTCACAGACTCCACCTGCTACTGCTGGGGGAAGCAGGAACTGTGTTTCTGAGCCTACTCCATCTGTTGGAAATTGTGGGGCATTATGCACACTTGCAGCAGCTGGGAGAGCATTCACCTGGGCACACAGATCTGCTGCTGCCTCTTCTTAAGGTTAAGCCAGCCACTGTGCTTGGTGAGTGGGGCTTCCTCACGTGGTCCGAGCCTGGGCCACTCCTGGGGACTGTAGCAGCACTGTGGGCTCCCCCAATGGACAGGAAACCAATCACACAGGGACTCAGAGCTGCCACTGCCTGCTCTCACAGTAGCGCTGAGGCACACTTCCACCTTCAGGGGCATAGTGGTACTATGGGCATTCACACTATGGGGAAATCATTTGCCCGGGCATGTAGTTCCGCCTCCATCTCTTCCTAAGGTTGCACCAGCCATTGGGCTTGGTGAGTGGGGCCTCCCCACAGGGTCCAAGCCTGAGTCACTCCCTAGGACTGTGGCAGCACTATTGGCTCTCCCATTGGACAGGAACATGATCACATAGGGGCTCAGGGCTGCTGTCCCCTGTTCCCACCCTCCAGGCCACAGTGGTACTATTGGTGCTCCAGCTACCCAGGAGAGTGGTCATGCGTGTGCACAGGGCAGCTAAGGGGCCAAAGAGTGCTCACCTATCTCCACCACCTCCCTGGGGGTAGTCCATCCACCTTCAGATGTATAGCTGCTTGGGTCTCTCACGTGTCCTGTTGTGCTGTGTGGGTACCCTTCGTTGACAAATGAATGTCCATTTAGTATTAGTTTGAGAGGGAGAGATAAAGGGAACAGCTCACTACACCATGTTGCTGATGTCACTCCAATTAAATTTTTTTGTTTTGAGGAAGATTAGCCCTGAGCTAACATCTGCTGCCAATCCTCCTCTTTTTGCTGAGGAAGACTGGCCCTGAGCTAACATCCATGCCTATCCTCCTCTACTTTATATGTGGGATGCCTGCCACAGCATGGCTTGACAAGTAGTGCATAGGTCCACACCCGGGACCCAAACCGGCGAACCACAGGCCTCTGAACCAGAGCATGCAAATTCAACCACTGCACCACTGGGCTGGCCCTCCAATTAATTTTTTTAAGTACTGGAAGGTCAACGGCCACAAATTAGGCCATGAAATGATTCCCTGATAATCCTCAGATAATACACATTATTTGTATGATATGTACAACACAGTCAAAGTGGGGTGACAGTGCTGACAAGTACAAACCTAGAATTTAAGTAAGAATGGTCTGTCCAGGAAGATGGGGAGGTTGGATAACAGAGAATCTGAGACTGTGGAATAAAGGCACTATTGAGAGCCTTTACTAATGAAGAAATATGAGTGTTCAAAAACTCATAAATTGGTCCTTCAACAATATGTCATTCAGCAAGGAAAGTAACAGATTTGCATTGCAGGGTAAAGGAAAAGAATTAACAAAATCTACATAATAATTACAAAAATAATAATAAACAGGATTACATAATTATGCCAAGTTTGTAGAGCCTTAGATGCTTAACTTCAACTATTTGTCTATATTATTATCTTTGACTTTCCTATAAAGTTTAATCCATTTAAGCTCTGTATTTACCCTTCTGAATTTTGTTTTCACCATTTTATATTTCTGTTTCTTTCTCACCATCCTCCATTTATATATCTTCCTCTTTTTCATCTTTTTTTTTTGAGTGTGTTTTAAAATCTGTTTTTGAAAACTGTACAGAAGACAGTTATCAAGAAAAATGAGAAAATGACACAAGAACAAAATTGAGGGGCCGGCCCCATGGCCAAGTGGTTCAGTTTGCATACTCTGCTTCAGGGTTTCGCTGATTTGGATCCTGGGCATGGACCTAGCACTGCTCATCAAGCCATGCTCCACACAGCAGAACTAGCAGGACCTACAACCAGAATACACAACTATGTACTGGGGGGCTTTGGCGAGAAGAAGAAAAAAAAGAGATTGGCAACAGATGTTAGCTCAGGGCCAATCTTTAAAAAAAAAAAAATTTAAAGTGCCCATACTGTTAATATTTTGGTGTATATCTTCTCAGTATTTCTACTGTGCAAATATATACATATAAATATCTTCCTCTATAAAATTTTTAAAGCAAAAATGGGATTATATTATCCATGGTGTTTTTTTCAGTTAATTTATCAAGAAAATTTCCACTGCAATTGATATATATTTACATCTTTTACTTTTTTAAATTTGCTTCATAACATTTCATTGCTGTACCATATCTATGATACATGTTGATGATGTTTTTAAACATTGGTAATTATGAACATTATTTCAAAATCATTTTTGAACAAATACCTGTGCACAATTATTGAATTATTTAATAAAAATAAATATTTAGAAGTGGAATTGCTTGGCCAAAAGGTTACCACATACCCAAGGCGTTTGATACGTATCACCAAACCGGCCACCCTTCGGGAAGGCTCTGAGTAGACTCTGGCATATGCAGTACATGAGAAGGATAGCTTCCTCGCTCCCATCTATCAGGATCATTCTTTCACATTTCTCATAATCTGAAAGCTCAAAAATGATGTCTGTCTGGCTACTTTAATTTACAATTTTTGGTTTCTAGTGAAATTGAAACTTTTTTTCAACTATTTATCTTTTTTTTTTTTTTTGGTCTTAAATGAATGTCTATTGATTTGGCCAGCTTTCTTTTTTCCTAATAGGCAGGTTTTTGTTTTGTTTTGTTTTAAATGAATTGAATAGAAACAATTCTATTTTGAGGATATTTAATCATTTTTGTACATTATATATGCTACAAATATTTTACTAATTTGTCATTTAACTGTTTATTTTCTTTTGTCCCACACAAAAGCTTTAAACTGTATGTAGTTTAAGCTCTCATATTTTTCTTTTACTATTTCCTAATTCATTACTTTTTACTTTAACTATTAATTTCTTTCTTTTCTTAGATTTTTTGTTGCTCTCTTTCCAACATTTCAAATTTATTTACTTCCATTAAAATAATAATTCCATTTAAAGTTATTAATTTTTCTCTATGCGTAGCATTGACTATATCTTATAATGTGTCCTGTACAGTGTTTTCATTGTTATTATATTCCGAATAGTTTGTAAATTAAGCATTGATTTCATTTGGATCCACGTTGGAGTGTATTTTCTCATTACTAAGTAGCTAGGTTTTTACATTTAAGGTTTGCTATGTATCTCCAGTTTTCTGTAGTTTGTTAGATATCTAATATTTATATATCTTTTCAATATACAAACATATATTTTGAATCATCCTTATTTCGTATAACAGCCATGTCCTTTTCTATTTTGGTTTTTGTCCAGTTGATCTGCCAACAATAGGGTGAAGGACTTTAAACTCTTACAACTACAGTGGTTCTTATGATTTCACTGTACAGTATGATAACCAGACTAAGATAAATTAACAGAAGAAACAAATTTCCACTTTTTGATAAAAATGATTCTGTAAGGTTTTAAATTTCAAAACAAAACTTATCACAATGAAGCTTCTAAAATCATACTTGATGATAATGTGCTTTCAAAACAGAAGTATGAAGAATTTTATTATATGTGGGCAGTGTTAAACCAATTCCATTCAAAAACATCATGGAGCACACAAAAAGAAAATGTCTAAAATACTCTAAGAGAAAATTTGTCAAAAAAGTGATGATGTAAGACATAATTATCCTCACTAACATCATTTCTCATTAACTAAAGATACAAGAGAGGAAATAAAAATATATAAATAAGCCCCAAGCGCCCTTCAGAAGTCCCTGTGCTGTCACTCCCTGTGAGCTTTCTGAGCAGCAGATCAATTCTTGCTTTTCTATAGAGTCTATTTGGCAAGGTTAATAAATTGGAAACATAATATAGATTCCAAAATGCTTCGCAAAGTTTTCTGCCTCCAGTTGAACTATCCTTTCTTTGAACTGATGAAGGTTAAAGTCAGGAGGTTCAAAACCTAGGCAGTAGCAATGCTCTTTTAAGACTCGTTTGCCAAAAAAGAATCAAAGGGTTATTGGTGTTGCAATGATTGAGACACACAATTCATTTTTATATGCACATGAAATGACAACAACACTTTGAGGCCAGTGAGTTTTCATCCTTTCTTTTAACTTTAATGATATTCTTACTGGGTTATGCATAAATTAAGTGAACCAGATGGGCTCTCCTTAAATCCCAAGGAAATACAGTTACTAAACTTCTTTAAGAAAATCAGGAAAAGTATATACATTATTCAAAGAAAGTAAATAACCCTAATTGAGCTGACTATACCTAAACTGCTTAGAACGTTCTGACTTTCACTAATGCATTTTAAATATAAGAGAGGAAATGTACATTACGACACAATACTGTCGTAATTCTCCTTTCATCTACCACGAGTATAACTCACATCATCAAGACATTTCCATTTCCAGGGTTGATGCTGGGTTTTCACTGCCTGTCTATACTCTCTCACCTACGACCAAGGACAGGAGTTTAGGAGTTGAAGGTCTCGCCTAAGAGGAAGACAAATTAACATGGATTTAACATCTGTGTCCTTCAGTATAGTATGTTTTGGTGACATTTGATTTAGCACACTCTATCTTTGCACATGACTGCTAGAATCCAATGGATCACCAAAATAAGCACTCGAGGTAATAACTGTTTTTCCCTTTCAAGGAGACTGACAATGTTCACTTGTCTTGCTGAATGTGTTGGGAAATCACTAGACAAAGCATTTTTTAAATGTTGTAAAAATAGGTGTTTAAATCTGATTTTCCTTCCTTCTTCTTTTCTTAAATATCAAAGCCCTCCAATATGTATAAAATTATTGCATGGGACCTAACTAGAACTTAATAAAAACTTCGTGATTTTTAAATTGCTTTCGCATGTCTTGGTTCTATTTCTCCTTTTCAAATGCTCCTTCTAGCCAATCAAGGCAGTCAATTTCATACTTCTGCTGGGGGAAATATAAGAATCCTTTAGTTTAAAAAATCATAAGTAAAGTGATAGTAAATTTCTCTTTCAAAGGTAATAAAAGATTTATAAGGGAAGAGATTAAATGTAGCTTTTCCCCATAATTTAAAATTTTTTGAAGTATTCATTTTTGAACCTAGGATTCTTTTTAATTTTCATTTGTGTTTTTGCACCAACATCATTAAGAAATTTGAGAGTTTTACTTACAGAATTTTATTCCTTCTAGTATTTTCTCTACCTATAATTTGCATAATTTAATATCAAAGATATTTAATCAAGAAAAGTCTTCAATAAAGAAATAAAATTAAATGCCTATTAAATTTCTAGAAATGCCTACCAAGAGAGGGCATCATGTTAAAGAAGGAAATTAAATGTCTTCTTCCTAGGACAAAACATGGAGATTACTTTTTACTTGAAGGCCTCAGTTCTGAAAATGACATTGTGATTTACATTTGTGATCAACAAACAAATTAAAAAAAGAAAAACAAACCTCCCTGGTATTGTACATACTTGTTCCCATTCTCAAAACTACTCAGGAAGTCCAAGGTTCCTTCTCATGAAGACACTGACCTGGACTTTGTGGGCCAGGGAAACCCCTCTCAGGACGAGACAGATTCCACCCTAAGCAGTTTAGGGTACCACTATGCCAGCAGAAAATCATTCAAGGGGAAAAAGAAGTAATGGGTCTGAAAGGAAAATTCTTCCTGAGCAACTACGATGTCTTCTAAAACAGAAAATTTGCTTTTTGAGGAGAAATAACAAAATACGTATAATTGTTCAAAGAGGAACATGAACACTGGTGTTTTGTTTCATCATTCATTCGTAATGTGAATCTAAATGTGCGTCTCTTGCAGAAGTTTGTTTCCTTGGAGTTTAGAGGATTAGCTTCCAAACTCTAAGCATAACCTAAAGATGGATGAAGCAGTTCGATTCAGCTGTCACTGAGAAAATGAATAGTAGGGGTGTTTCATATACCTCAGAATACACGTGTGTGTGTGCGCACCACACTTAATGTACGTGGGAAGATGAATCCATTCATTCTGCTCATCTAGAGAAACGCTAATTGAGCAGGCTTCATTCTCTTTAGAGTCTGGTTAGTATCATAAATAATAAAATGCCATTCACTAAATAAACAGCCATTGTGAGTCTAAAATGAGTCACCTTTTACAGCTGGCTCACGTATATGGCAGTCAACAAGTCAGGTATGTTGCCTTGGGGACAACTCAGAACAAGCATTCCAGCATGAGAGGGAAAAAAAGAATCTCATATTCTCCCTTTGAAGACTCCAGATCTATACTCTGGAGACAGCACAGCTTGTACTCCAGTGTTTTCCATTTATACTGAAATTCTAAGCTAAAGGAAAATAGCATGCAGATGTGCTGTTTGTTATTTGATGAGGCTCTTTCGTGCCAGAGTCCTTGGTCAGTATAATAATCATGTTTTAAAAGTACCAGTATTATACTTTTTCACAAACTATCACTTTTTCATAACATAAACAATTAAAAATGAAGGCATACAGGCAATAAATATCAGCACCTCCCAAGCAGCTACTCTTCAATTAAAAATCAAAGTAAGTGCTTACATCTTTGACACTCCAACCAACACTCTAAGTCTAACCAACACCTGAAGCTCCCCCCTCGACGTGTACCAACTGTTCAGGGTGCGACGGTGGCTCCAGGTGCCTGGAGATTCGGAGGGCCCTCTGCATCATCCTAGAGGTATCCTTAATGAGAAGCAGCTTGGAATTTTTGAGTTTTATTGCTCATTGTGTTATAAATATTTGAAAATCAGTCAACTCTATTAAACTGAACATTTTATTACCCAGAAGAACTTGACTACGCAAGACACAAAAAAATGGATGACTCCTGCTGCGGAGAAGTGTTTTCTTTTGGGAATTTTACAAATGCCTTCTAAGTCATCAGTGAATCACTCGAGAAAGAGGCAAATTATAAATGCTTCTCAAGTGGCCTAAGGGTTAGCACCTCCCCAAAATATCAGCAGCTGCTTCCCTCATCTTCAGCATGCACAGGCTTGCTATTAGCTCAGGCTCCTTAACAAACAAACAGAAGATGCAGAACAGGAAACTGTAGACAGGGACTCAGTGTAATGTAAGTAGACCAGGATCAGACACACTTACTACTCCAGAACTGAAACACACTGTAAAGTATAAGAACTAAAATATGGGTTTTTGTATTTTGTCCAAATATTTTTTTCCGATAGTGGTAGTACTAGTTAGAAATATTATCCTTTACTTTGCGTAAGAAATCTTTAATCAATTTCATAAGTTACCTGCTATTTTAAAAAAGTGAACTATTAGTGGGCTGAATTCACCCCTTTGCTCCTTCACAAATGCCTTTACTTGTATTATTTTTAACTTTACTAAATATTATTACTTGGGTCATGAGCAGTTATATCAAGATATAAATTTATAGAGTGACACATTTTCAATACCAACCATCTATGTCAACTTATTCCATAATAGCACATTCCATTGAATTAAACGGTAAGATTTCCCACATTTGTTTTACATTCTATATGTATGGCTTATGAATAGCAATTTTGATGAATTCCAGCTGGTCTAAATATACAGGCGAGCCCTTATATAACCGATTCTTTTCAATTCTTATTGTATTCAATGAGGCCCATTTTAAGTGGGCCACCTGGTAGGATGAAGAACTAATAATTCTCCACAGAAAAAAAATGAAAAACAAATCATCCCGCTAAGCTTAAGACTATCTTCCCCAACTATGTTATTATTATATAACAAATATAAATGAGAGGTAATTCTAATCTTTTGAAAAAGTTGAATTAAAATTTAAACAAGTTAGCAATCTTACAAACTACTAAATGGCTTATTTATCTATTACACAACAACATTAATTTCCACCATTTGTGTGTGTTGCCTAGCTTCACAAATCTATCATACACATTTCAGTCTCCCCCTCATTCCCCACACCCTCCTGCTTCCATCCAGCTGGAATACATCAAGGGCACAGAAGCCAAGTCAAATGTTGACCCCACCCTCCTCCATCCATTTTAAGGCACCTTCAAAGCCAGAGCACTGATCTAGTTCAGTTTTACCAACAAAGCCAGCCATCCTGCTATTTAAGACTCCAGTTTGGGGTTTTTATAACTGCACATTAACATAAGAGCTTTGATTTTTGGTCAAAAACTTCAGCTGCACTGAGTTTCATCAGATTCATCAGAACAGTCACACTGTTTCTGCAGAAGAGCCCCCAATATTAAATCTTCAAAATCTTTGCTCTCAGTGTCAATCTCTTTCCTTATAATATCAACCTCTCTGAACTGCCCAATAACCAACCCTGAAGAACATAATATTTCCCTTCCAAAAGGTCAAAACAGAACAGCCATTATGGTAGTCCAAAGGCATGTTTTTCTGACATTTGCACACCCTATATCATTTGTGCACTGTCACAGACGACAGTCATTTCAACGTGCACAGAAACACACTTGCCAAGACACATGCAGGAGGGCCGTGGGGGCTGGAGAGAAAGAGGAGCTGCAGTAGGTCAAAGAACTTACTTTGTTGTTCCCCTGTGCATGTAGCCGCAAGGAAAAAAACAAAAAAGAAATATGTTAAACATAAATTTATTTTAAAATTATGAGGTTTTTCGTGCTGGAGCAAAATCAAAACAAATAATTTAGCTATTAACTGACATCCCATACACACACATACAGCACTCACAGCTCACGGACAAGTCAAAGAATCCACTTATATTAAATGAAATTATACATTTATGACAGCAGAAAATTACGACAGAGATTTCCCCCTTCTTACTACTCAGAATGCTTGGAGTATGGGAACCCGGCCAAAAAGGATTGGTTTGAATTGGTAATAAGTGAACTGTTAGCATGAAAGGCAAAGTATTTAGTATGTTGGCTTGCCCTTTCTTGACAGCCCCTCCTCCAACATGCCAAGCAGTGGAAAATTTCACCAGCCAATGCATTTTTAAACAAACACTGCATCCTTGGTTTCAAAGAAGGTGGAAAAAAAAGGAAAAGAGAGCAGAGGAAAGGAGTGGGTGGTTCTGGGGAGACAGGGTAAGCAGACCAAGTTATGACCTCCATCTGTACCGTTCTTTTATTTCATAAATAATGAATTTTGTCTCGGGTTGGCATGGGAAGTGAAAACTGTATAGTGGGGATGTGGCCAAAACAAACACTGGTCCACATTCAAGAAAATGGGTCTGGAAAGGCTAGTCACAGAAATGTAGTCATTTCTAAAGGGACACTCTGGATAGAGACACAGAGAGCAGCCAGCGACAGGCAGCAGGCAAATGGCTCTCCTGTTTCAAACTGGAGCTGCAAGAGTATGATTTATATCAAACAATTTAACTCACATATGGCTTAAAAAAATAAAATGGTGATTCATTACTCCCAGGGCAGCCTGAGTCCTCGCAAGGTCAGATCCTGTGAGGAAGACACGATGGGATGTGGGCAGGGACCAGATCTGAATGCTTCTCACAAGGGGCCCAGCAGGAATTTCTCGCTGAGATGTGGAGTGGAAGGGAGCCTTTAGTAAAGTGTGTGTGTCTGTGGAGGAGAGCTAGCACGGAGTGGAGAAACAGGCCGGGCTGGAGATCCGGCATTTAGTTTAAGAGAGGATGTAGAGGGGGAAATAATACACAGAAATTTTCTGGAGAGCGGTAAGGCAACGATTGCAGAAGTGTATTTTCTTGAAAACAGTGCCAATTGGTGACTCTGGGGAAATGTCTAATCCAAGGACCATCACGACTATCATATTTAATAAACATAAATTTAAAGACACTGATAACATAGTGTAGAGAAGCTTCTTGGCATTGTGCGTTGCCGTGATATAACCGTTAACATCACGGGCTTATGTGAGACACAAATAATGGTACAAGAATGAGTGAAGGGGGAAAAAAAAGAGTCTTTTGTAAAGAATATGCTGACTGTTCAATAAGGCAATAAAGATCCCCACAGGGAATTTTATCAGGAGTAAAATAGTACTTTATAGAATAACGGGACCCCGGTTCTCCGAAGAAGTGCAATATTGCTGAAAAGACCTCAAACAGATGGAGTTTATTGCATTCCACAGCAGCGCAGCTTTTGATCTAGCAAATAAGTTTCAGGAGTTCAACCAAGTATTTTTGCACATTAGGGAATGACTGGCTTCCCAGATCGACGGCAGATGGTTCTATTTGTAGTGGCAATAATGATGTCACAGAGTAGGGGGCCTCAATCCTTAAATCCAAGGAACATACAAGAGGAGGACGTGGTGTGGTTTTGCCATTTCTTGTTTCCTTCAGTCATTTCCCAGTTGTCTATTCTGAGAGAGGTGTAACAGTCATGAACGGTAGACTGTAAATGCTTTATAATTCCCTCCACTGTTCTGTGTGGCAGCAATTTATGTGTAGATCCCTGAAAGTACCTCCACTGAAGGAAAGCTAAATGCTTCAGAACTGGTCATGTAGCTGCTCTGAGTTCTGTGCAAAGCACTGCTGAATAAGCTAAGAACAAAGTGACGTGTAGCTGGCCAAGCATGGGCATTTTCAGTCTTGTGTTATCAGATGGCTGAATAAATGCCTATGAGTGGTCACTGCCATATTAATAAATATTTATGGAGGTCTGTGGCCATTCCTATTCTCCCCCTAGAATGATACAGAGACCCTCTCCTCTAAAGGGCATTTGCCACAGAGAAAAGTTTAGTTTTAGAGTCTATCCAAAAGGAATTTCTTCAGCCTCCAAAGCAGTCCTAAAATCATTAATTATGATTGAGAGAATCCTTAATGCAGAGGTATAGTGAAGTTCCAGGGTGTTTCACTTTCTACGGTCATTTTTCATCTCTTAAGAAAGCATACACTATATGGGAGGAGCATTATCCATACAGCTAACAGAAACCTCGTAGAAAGCTCTGAGGTGTATGACTTACAAACATGCAAAACTGAATTTGCTTCAGATTTACTTACAAGGCATGCACGGGTCTGCAGGCTGCTTCTTTCAGATGGCCAGCAGGCCAGCATCTGAAGGCAGGCTTATGAATCCTCATGCTGCCTGACAGCCCTCTGACTCACTCCCGGCTGAGCGGTGGAGCCTGTAAGGCTGGACTGCCCACAGGGCAGCATAAGCCCAAGGCTCCCCTAAGCAACTTGGCTTCCTCAGCCAACAGTTGGGGAAATTCTCCCTCACATGCCCCAATCCCACTGAGAGTTTCCAAAGAAAGGGGAACTACTAAATTGGGAATTACAGCTTCATGGACACATTAATGATTTTCAATAATAATAATAAAGGTTACATGGCATTGAACACATTCACCCAGTTGCAGGCACTGAGCTAGATGTAGTGTGTAATAGCCTTCATTTAATCCTATAAAATCACTCAGAGGAAGGTATTATTATTTTGGATTAAAAAAAGAATAGACGACTGGAGAGTTAAATAAGCCTGAGCCACAGAGCTAATAAATGGAAGAGGAGAGATCCAAACATGAGTGGATTTGACTTAAAGTCTATCTCATTTCACTGCACACAAAACGTTCCAAAGAATTTGGAATTCCTTAATGTTTATATATAATTTGAATCATATTGTATGCTGACAAAACTGTGCCAGAAAATCAGTCATTTGTTATATCATGTTCTTCAGATATTTAATCAAATTCATATTTATCTGTATTCACCCTTATAGGAAAAATTTATGTATGTGTGTCAGTAAAATAATATTTTAAAAGTTCTTTAATTATAGCCTGTTACTACTGATACACCCACACACACAATATACACACATATAAACGTTTTTGGGTTTTCTTTGGTGAGGAAGAATGGCCCTGAGCTAACATCTGTTGCCAATCTTCCTCTTTTTGCTTGAGGAAGATTGGCCCTGAGCTAAAATCTGTGCCACTCTTTCTCTATTTTGTATGTGGGATGCTGCCACAGTGTGGCTTGACGAGTGGCACAGGTCTGCACCTGGAATCTGAACCCGAGAACTCCCAGCCACCAAAGCGGAGAGCTGGAACTTAACCACTAAGCCACCAGGCCAGCCCCCCACAGAAACTTTTTATCTCAGTCTCATCAGTAAAAAAAGCTATTAATTAATTCCATCAGAAACATTATTACTTTGAAACTGTGTAAAATCCTATACCCTTACTTAACAATATTAATTTTATAGTGGTTATAATTTCAATCTAATGGCCAAGAAACAGAAATAAAAGAAATAAAATTGTGCTAAATCCAAATTCAATTTAAATATATTTTAAAATATTGTGGCTGCTCATAAAGATCAGGTGACTGGTAGAGTGCTACATTTGTGACTCAGAGAGGTTATGCCTAAATTCCTGGAGTAAGTCAGTGGCACAGCGGGAAACTGAACCCAGGACTCCTCCTTTCCTTTTGAGGGCCACACACTACACTGTTCAGATAAGATGTCTACATTTTGCTTTGGATCCAGAGAGATTAAGGCACTGAAGGTAATTAGAAAATAGAAGATAACTAGAAAATGAAGATGGAAATATAGTTGGACTGTTCCATTTTATACAGATAGCCACTACAGTTTTTATCACACTGTAATTTGCATCTCTCTGCTCCACTAGACTTTGAATTTCTATAAAGTAAGAATTGTATCTTTTTTGTCTTCGAGTCTCTTGAGTCCACCATAACAGTGACAGCTGAAGGGAAGGAAGGAAGTGGGGGAAGAGGATGGAAGGGAAAGAAAGAGAGAAAAAGAAATGTGTAGAAAACTCCAAGAAATGACCTAAGAGACGGATGAAACAGGGTAGCAGAACATTATGATGAGTGACATAAAAACATTCCATAGTGTGGACGTGATAGGAAAAAGTACAATGGGCAAAAGCATGCTATAAAAAAGTGCAACCTTAGTTGGAAAAAAACTGTCCAGAACACCATTTCATTCAAATTTGGGTGATGGCTGTTTATCTAAATGAAGCATTTATACATTTTTAAAAAATGATCTATGGAGAATTTTTTCCAGTCAAAATAGAGGTATCTTGTGTAGAAAGCAAAACTTACTGAGTTTAGACTCACGTCCACGTATGACACAGAAATATTTCATTGTTAGGGTAGCAATCGACTGATTTGCTGTTGACTCAATGGTTTACTGATAAAAAAACAAAATGACACGCCAGAGGCCTAAAAATTTACTGAGGGAGAGACATCTGTTATAAGTTAATCTGACTTCTTCAGCAAATCTTCCTACGTTAGGAATAACCGTACCTAAAAGTACCCCTTCCCCGAATCTAAGCGTGTTCACAAAATGGAACGTTTAGACAAGCTTCTACTCAGAGTGCTTTCACTAGTTAGCTGCCATTTAAACATCTGAAAGTCAAGCCATTGTGCATAAGAAATGCAAATATTGTTTACGATGAAAACTGAGAAAAAGCAACGTTCCGGGCACACTGCCAAGTTTAATTTCCTGTCATGTCTTTGGTATGTAGTGAAAAACCTCTTTGTCTCGATCTTCCAAGTGACTGTACCAAATGTGTGTTTATAAACAAAACGATGTGAAAAGATCAAAACAGATTGGGTGGGAGAACTCTAGATTTGCTTAAAATTGAGCATTCTGATAAAAAATAGCAAATATTTCATTGAGTATCTTCTTTGTGTAGGACTATGGATACATGAAAATCCAGATTTATAAAAACAGCTCACTGAAGGTTGGGTAATTTTGCTTTTCTAAGACAGTTTTTCCCTCACAAGAGACACATTACATAATTTCTTTAAATAGCAAACTTGTCTAGTGCATTTAAAATAAGTTTAACGGACAAAATCATGACTTAAGAAAACATTTTCACAAACATGACAGTTGCATGTAAGGAAGATACACACACACACGTTGATACTTTATATAACCAAGCATATTTGAAAGACAGAAAATAGCATAAAGTATTTCTAATCTCATTGGGCTATATTATAATACCCACAGTGTTTTAGCTCTCCTCTATTTGTTAAAGAAAGAAGTCTGTGATGAAAATTATTACTATGATTATCATCATCATCACTATTATTATAAATAAAGAGTGCTTCCTTGTGCCCACCCTATTCAGTGCTTTCCCTGCATTATCTCACTTAATCCTGTCGAACCCACTATGTCTAGAGGCCTTTTGTCATCTTCACTTTAGAAATGGGAATCTTGAAACATAAAAAGCCTAGGCAGCCTGCCCAAGATCCCACAGCTTGGACGTGAGCGTCTGGAATTTCAATCCAGGTAGTTTGACACAAAAGCCTGTGCTTAGACCCACACGTTCAACTGCTTCCCGTAAACCCAGCCCTAACGATCTTTGAAAAATGTAAATCTTATCATGTCATTACCTGGCTGGAAGCCCTCTAATGGCTTCCCATCTCACTCAGAATAACACCCAAATGCTCACCACTTCCTTCAAGGCCTACACACTCTGCCTCTGACCACCCTCTTGGAAACCAGCAACCACCTTTGCCCTCCCTCACTGTGTTCCAGACGCACTGACTTTCTCGTTCCTGTAAGATACTGAGCTGGCTTTGCACTTGCCAGTCCTCTGCCACCAATATTCTTCTTCAGACTTCATATCATGTACTCCCTCCCTTACTTCAGGAGCCCACTCAAATGTCAGCTCTCCAAAGGGGCCTTCCCTAGTCACCTTTACTAAAATAAATCTCGCCTGCCCCTCACTCTCACTGTCTGCCCCTTTAACTTACTTTGTTATTTTATTTTATAGAATGTATCACTCCCTTAAATCAGACTATACAATTTGACATTGATTAGTTCACTTGTTTGACAGCTGTTTCTTGGGGGTGGGGCCTCGTTCACCCCTCTGTTGCTAGTGCCTAGAATACTGCCAGGAAAAAAGCGTGTGTGCAACAGGCTTTTATGAAATGAATGAATGAAAAACGAAGTATATGTGCATTTTTAAGATAGAATGTTTGTGAAATTAAACACACTACCATCAATGGATAGGGAAGAGTAATAAGTAATGCTAAGAATTAACAACAAAAGTAGAAGCAGTATTCTAGTTTTTTATGTGTGGTCTTTAGAGCGGTATATATCTATGCAAATATGTATGCACACAATTGGTAAGAACTGGGCAACAATTATGGAAATCGTATACAGATACCTCTGTTCCTGGGGATCACCAGGAAAGGGTCTGGTTTCACCTCACTTGGAGGGCACAGGGCATGTTGTGGGGGGTTCATTGTTTTAGGTGCTAACCAGACAAATGCAGGTTGGGATGGGGTTAAGAGGTCTACGCATGAGCTAAAATAACAGCAATAAGGAGAAGATTTTGGCACAAATCTTCAATCCTTTACCCCTGGAACTCTGTTAAATTCCGAGGTAACCTCAGGGATGCAGTCAGGTCTGAAATTCCCCCAGGGACGCATCAATTGTCCCACATTGCACCCATATCTCAGACTTCCTCTTGAAAAGACTCTATCCCTTTTTGGTGCCTGCAAAGAACCGAACTTGTGCATGATCAGCCCTATATACTGATCTGGAGCCAAGCAAGCACCACAGGATCAAGCTGGACTAGCTCCCCATGGCTCAGTCTCAGGTCTTTAGTTCTGGGGAGTCCTTGATAGTCCAGTGTCTTGGACGAAGCAGCAGGGAAGCGTGAGAAGCATCGTCTGCAGAGGCTGTTTCACGGAGCGTGTGCATATGGTGGGTAGGACCTCTGAAGTTTAACTCCAGACTAGTCTGTGTAATATTACATTTTCCAAAGAACACAAATAGAAGATCTGTTTATTAACTTGAATGAGAGAAGTGTCTCCAAGACACTTGAAGGATATTAATAAAGATAAGTGGGAATAGCAATATTTTTTTTGTTCTTTCACACTCATGATAACATTAAGCAGAGTTTACAGATATAATTATGGGTACAGGTAATACAGACATAATGAAAGGAGGTAGATTTTTATAAAAATAAGTATATTTTTAAGAATATGAAATATCAGTGTTATAATTGATATATATACTATGACTATATGAAGAATGTTATAAACTGCTTGTATTAATACTATAACAACTGTGGAACAGCACAAAAAAGAAAACAAAATTTTAAACTAAAACAAAGAAACTCTCTCTTGGTCTGAGATCACATATATTATGTTTTATGGCAGAGTAGGGTATTTTCTTTAACAAATATATACATAAACTTCTTAAAATAGAAACCTAACAGAGAAAAAGAAATATAAGCAAAGTAGCAGTTAAAACTGTGCCAAATTAATTAAGTCAAAAGAGAACTAGTTTCGTCAGCATATAATATGTAGAATTATGTTTTCTTAAACATGGTTAGTAATTTTTAAGTAAGACATATATCCAACTTACTAAAGATTTATCAGGATAAACCCCAGCTCTTAGTAGAGATGCCTTCCAGCTGTCTACGTCCTCCTGTGAATCACATGCCAGCTCAAGGAAGCGATAGTCTTTGTAAACATTCCTGGAGTTAAAAAAAAATCATGCTTTTAGTTTTGAGCCAAATTCAAAACAGTTTTATAGCACTGCAGACAATGATGATACAAGAGACAGTCCAAATGGACAGTTTTCTGACAGTCATTGGAGAAAAACAAAAACAATTCACTGTATTTAAAATAATTAGCAAATTCCTATGTTTGTGCATTATATAACTTCAAAAAGCCTCTCACATTAAAGAATTCAGAGTCCTCTGTACTGCTGAGCATTCAAACGTGAAGGAAATGCAAATACTCTCAATAGGACACACTGGGTGCCAACTGAAGGGGAGTTGGTCTGAGGGGGATGGATTTGCTATTGCCTAGTAATTAGATCAATTTTCTGAAACTATTCTAAATGGCTCATAAAACTTTAAAACGCATGCCAGTAATCTTACAAACCTCAAATACTATGATAGATTCAAAACAGCAATGCTCATCAATATTGTGAAAAGGAAAGAACATTAACCATTCTTTAACAGAGTGAAATGCCTATAAAGCACATATTTATAACTGGGATAATATTATAATTTTATATTTCTTTTCCTAATAATAAAATAATACATAAGATGCAACACATACACATTTTGAAAACTTTGGAAACTAGATAAAAGTATGAAAATGGTAACAATCATTCTTTTTCCACTGTTTACAGATTACTTCCTTATACTCTTTTGTTCTATGCATTTTTCACACAGCTGAGATTGTCTCTCTCTCTCCTCCTCTATCTCCGTTTTACTATCTCTCTATCAATTTTATGTCTTTGTTTTTCACTTATTATTATATCACGGTCATCTACTTACAGTACATCTTTATAAACATCCAATTTATAATGGCATAATATTCATTAATATAAATATATGATAGTTAATCTCCTTCTAATATTAGATAATTGTCATTCCTTTTTTTTTGCATTCATAAATGATGCTTAAGTGAATATCTTTATCCATAAGCCTTTGTCACATTTATTGCTATTATTTTCTAAGGATAGATTCCTATAAATAGTTGTAGGAAGTTATAATCACTTTTTCAGACACTGATACACATTCCCAATCACTTTTCCAGAAAAGGTAATACAATTTAGAGAGATATGAGAAGTATACGAGATTAACAATCTTTTTCTCTTCTAATGCTCTCCCAAGGTATTCTCATTCATGCCTAACAGACTCAATGTCCACCTAAACCCAGATGGCTCACGTATTTCTATCTCCTGTCCAGACCTGCCCCAGATTCGTACAGCATATTGTCTTCTCCACTTGAGTATCTCAAAGAGACCTTGACATGAATGACTGAATTGGTCCTCTTACAGTGTTTCTATTTCATGCAGCAGCAGTGTAATCCAGATACTTTGGGGGTATCTTTGACACCTTCTACTCTCATACCCCTCTTCCATTTTACCATCTAAAAGTGTACTTCCTGTATATTGACCACCATCTTACTATCACCTTTCCCTTAGATTGCAATGATAACCTTCTCCCTGGTCTCCTAGCATCACATGGCTCCTTTAAATTTGCTCTCCTTGAATTCTCATGATCTGCTGAAAATATGAATCAGATATTTTTACCTCTGGTATAAAACACTCCCACGGCTCCCTGCTTTAGAGAGACCACACTCCCTATGATGGCCTACCGAGCCCTGCATGGTCTGACCCATCGTTACCTTCCTCTCCAGCTTCTCTCACACTCTGCTCTTCCCCAGCCACAGAGGCCTTCTTTTAGTTCCTCACATGTGCCGTGCTGACTCCCAAGGTCTGTGAATATGCTGCTCTCTCTGCCTGTCGCTCTCTTTCCTTCCCTCATTACACAATTAGCTCCTCCTCTTTCTTGGGATCTCAGCTCCATCATCGCTTCCTCAGACATCACTTCCCTGACACCCCTACCAGGTCAGCTCCCATTTCATACATTCTTGATATTTCCATTTACCTTTCCTTCATAGTGCTAATCAAAGTTGTGATTTCAGAATTATATGTGGGTTTCTTCTTCTTTTTTTATCTCGCTTTCTTTCTTATTTATTTTGATACTATCTGACTTCCCAACTAGCCCATAAGCTCCATGAGGACAGGGAATGTATCATTCTTATGTTCATCATTATATCCCCAGGGGATTCTGGGAAGGTGATGGCCTAATTGTGTTCTGCTTCCTCTCTACTTCCAACTCAGGTCAAATACATCCTCTTTTCTTAAGTCAAGCAGACATTAGGACTGGTACTCAGGTAGAGGATGTGAGCTAGATAGCTGTTGTGGCACTTTCTTGCTCTGGGCTGAACAAGAGCATTGGGACCACAGCAGGAGAACTCTAAGGCAAGGACCAGCATGTAGCAGCCCCTTGGTGGAGCTGTCCCTCAGTGATCACAGGACCCTTGAGTGTGCCTGATCCTCTGGCCCTCAGGAAGAGTGGAGTGTCTGAGTTTTCTTTATACTAATGCAGAAGAAAGGCTCCCTTCTGGTGCCTCCATAGGTAACTGGCAACATGCCTTCTACGGGCCTGTGATGACTGAGATGTCTGTACTTTCCCACGTCCATGGGATGAGTCCACTTAAAGTACTCAGCAGGTGCACCTGTGTGGCAATGAACAAAGAAAAATAAAAGGACACCTAAGGAGGTTTAACAGTCAGAGAAAGAATGAAGAAAGCAATCAGAACAGCCCATCAACAAAGGAGAAGTCTTAGGGGAAGGAGAAGAATAATAAATATTTGAAGAGGTACAAGTACAGCACTAAGAGAGACTTCCTGGAACGAAAAAAGAAGATTTTTAAGTTACAATATTGAGTACATAAGTTTCCTTCCGTAAGGAAGGCTGATCAAAGTTGAGACTAGGATTAGTAGATTTCAAGATCTAGTAGAAGTAGAAAAATATAAAAAGAGAAAAGTTATAAGAGTGTGGAGGAAAGACTCCAAGAATCTAACCTGTAAATAACAGGAGTTAAAAGAAAAGGAAGACAAGAGGACAAAAATAATTATAAAAGAGAAACTACTTTTTAAAAAAATTAACATCTTGAATTTTAGGAAGATCCAAATCTGTACTTTGAAAGTGCAGTTTCAGGTGGAATTGATGAGACGAGATACCACTTAGGCATATGCTAATACAATCCTTGAGCTCCGAGATAAAGAAAGCATTTTAAAGTCTTCTGCAAAGAAGCAGCAAGTTGCTTACAGAGGAAAAAGGGTTAGACTGGCACTAGGCAGGATATTCAAAAGGCATGAGGCAATGAAATAACATTCACGGACGCCTAGAGGACTGCAGACTCAGAGCCCCATACCCAGCCAGGACATCACCATGTCACAGTCCGAGGGAGACCTTAAGGCAGGGTAGAGCTACAACACCACCAAATTAACCCGCAGGGAGTGTTCAGGTGAGGAAAGACTAAGAGGAGAGGAAACAGTGGTGAGCACCCAAACTTCCAATATCCACAGAGTCAAAGCAAAATCAATGACAGACCATCTAAGAATGTGCAATACCTGGGCTAAATAAAGACTCAAGTAGAAGAGACTGCAACAGAAATCTGAATAGTCTAAAAGCTGGGGGAGACTGGGAGGAGATAAAAGTGCTCCCAAGATCTTCTCTGATGGGTGTCAGGGTGGAGAGTGGGGAAGCGAAGGGATCCCAGAGGTCTCATATCGTTGGGAGAAGGGGGTGAGGGGAGACGTAGGAGAAGACAGTGTTTGTGGAATGAATATTTGATAATAGCCTCATGGAATAAGAGGGCTGTGTACTGATGATGAACGTAAATATTAATGAAATAAAAAGTACTGTAAAACTCCCAAATTAAAAAAGAAAAAGGAAATTAGACTCTTGATCAAATCAACAAAAAAACAAGAAAAGAAGAAAAAATAAAAAAAGAAGAAACAACAATATAGAGGGTTGGCCCCATGGCCTCGTGATTAAGTTCGGTGTACTCTGCTTTGGCAGCCTGGGTCTGTGGATTTGGATCCTGGGTACAGACCTACACGACTCCTCAGCCATGCTGTGGCAGCAACCCACATACAAAATAGAGGAAGACTGACAGAGATGTTAGCTCAGGGAGAATCTTCCTCAAGCGAAAAAAAAAAAAAGGCAAATCCATAGAGACACAAAGTAGATTAGTGTTTCCAGGGCTGGAGGGAAGGGAGAAGGGGAGGGTGTGGGGTTTTGTAGTGATGAAAATATTCTACATTATGAATATACTACAAATCAATACATTTTACTAAGAGGTATGTGAATTACATCTCAAAACTTATTAAAAAAATAAAATAAAACAAATAAATTTTGATAATATGACAGGAATAAAATCAGGTATATTAGTTCTGAAATTAGTGAAAATCGACTGAATCCTTTCAGCTAGTCAGTTAACTTAGGCTAAAACAAAAAACCTGGTTAAATATTATTTACAAAAATAGAGGAACAGGCAGAGATATCAAACACAAAACAAAGAAATAAAAATGCATGAAAGGCAATACTGGTAATAGACAAGATGGAATTTCAAAGTATTGAACAGGATAAACCAGTTAAAAGCACTAAATAAAATAAATAGAAATATTATATAATGATATAAAGTACAATTTATGAAGATTGGAAAATCTTCCAAGTATCTATTTGCACCAAGTAACATAGTAGATAAGTAAACGAAGCAAATGCTACTGAAAATGCAAGATGAACTCGATATAATTATATGCATATAATTAATTAAAATATAAATATACAAAAATTTTAATATGACTCTTCTCAAATTGGACAGATATAGTGGACAAAAAGTAAGTGAGCACATAAAAGAAATAAATAGTATAATCAATGAAGTGAATTTAAGAGAATCCTTTATCCCTTAATGGAAGATAAAGATTTTTTCATTATCCACAAAACATTTACAAAAATCAGTCATATACTTGGACCTACACACACACACATATACCAACCTTAAGAAACTAAAAAGGAGAGATTGTAAAGATCACACTCTTTGATTACAAACCAAAAAAGAAAAAAAAAAGAATTTCTAAAAAAAAAGAAGCTAAAAAAGAAAAACTTAAGAAATATATTCCTAGATAATCCTTGTATTACAGAAGAAACCAAACCAAAATTATAAATTATTTAGAAAGCAATAAAAAAAAAGACCCCACTTTATATCCAACCAATGGAGCACAGCAAAGCTTGCAGGAAAACTTATGGCCTTAAATATGGTCACCACTTAGAGGAAAAAAAAAGTCAATATTCATCCACAGACATTATAAAATGATGATTTAAAAAAATAAGAGAGAATTAACATAGATTAAAGCCAAAATTAATGAAATAGGAAATATAAAAATAACATAAAGGCTAAAGATATCCACAAGTATTTTCCACTCAGCAATAGATGATACACTTATAATCCTAATTAAGAGAGAAAACAAAAGTATACAAGATGACAAATAAAATAGGATAGGATACATAAGCACAGATATAGAGTAGACTGAACAATATTAAAATCAAATATTACATGCAATCCTATGGCAAACCTAAGAACCTAAGAAGAAACTAACAATATCCTAAAAAATATAAATAACCAAAACTAACTCAGGAGAATTGAAAAATCCAAGTGGCTTTTACAAAACACTACTAGAATTAATGAGATACTTTGTTTAAAAGGCTAACATTGACTGCAAGACAAATACACATAAATCTATGCCTATTCTTAACACTACCAATAACTTAGAAATGGGAATATGTTCCATTCACATTAGGAGAAAGCCTATAAAATAACAGGAAGAAATTTCTGAAAATTAAGAAAGTTATAAAATCTTACTGAATAGCATGAAACAAGATCTTAAAAAATGAAAAGACATATTTGGATGTATTTATTTGATTATACTATCCTCCAGGGTCTTACAAAGCGACTACTGCTAGTAGGTATTCAATAACTATATATTGAATAATGAATATTACTACAATCATAAAAATATTGACTATCATCTTTAAACTATCTTTGCAAATTTTATAATTTGAAAGTGATCCTCCATCAAAGCTTCAATATTTTTGCTAAGAAGGTTGAGCATTTTTTTATATTTACAGAAATGATGTTCTTTGTTCTGATTTCATTATATATTTTTTGTATATTATTGTGAGGATTTCTCACTTTTTATTTGCATTTGCTTGACATATACTTTCTCTCTTCCTTTACTTTTTTACTTTTATCCATTTGCTTTACCTTTTAAAAACACATATCTGTTATAAATGCCAACAGAATAATTGGGTTTTATTTTTCATCCTAATCTGAAAATCACTGCTTATGATTAGAAAAGTTTTAAGCATGTTTATTCCTTGCCACAGCTGTATGCTTGGTTTTAGTTTTGTCACTTTTACATGTGTGCTTTTTTTTCTCTTTTGCTCTTTACTGTTTCCTTTGTGTAGGTCAAGAAACAAACTGCTTTCTTGCTTTTATGTTTTTTTTAGCAATTTTCAGTTCTATAGATAAATGATCACCTAAGTTTTCCAAATCATTCTTGAATTCATTTATTTTTTTTTAAGACTGGCACCTGAGCTAACAACTGTTGCCAATCTTTATTTTTTTTCCTGCTTTTTCTCCCCAAAACCCCCAGTTCATAGTTGTATATTCTAGTTGTGAGTACCTCTGGTCGTGCTATGTGGGACCCCACCTCAGCATGGCCTGACGAGTGGTGCCATGTCCGCACCCAGGATCCGAACTGGCGAAACTCTGGGCTGCCAAAGCGGAGCACGTGAACTTAACCAATCAGCCACAAAGCCGGCCCCTGAATTCATTTTTGTATAAATGAAATCAGGAATAAAGTAAAACTCCTGACTTTTAAAGAATTTAGAAGCTTTTACTTTCTGCCACTTCATCTCATGACATCTGCTAAGCTATCTAGAAATACTGACCTAGAATATTACTTCTAAATTACTGTTCTCACATCACTTTGAATCTGGTTTTTTTTTTACTTTTATAATCAATTTTATTACAATTGAGTAGTTATTTAGATAGAAGTCTATATATTTAACTTAAATAAACATTTATCGTCGGGCATTTTCCACCTGGACTTTCCTCTTTGTAAGTTCTTACTAGGATTCATTTTTTGAATTGGCCTCACAGGAGAGTTGGCTATCTGGATTTCTATTTGGCGCAGTATCCACATTTCCCATGTTGATTCAATGAAGAAGTGTAGAAGTTTCTTTTTGTTGTCTTCCTGTTTGGCCCCATTTTTCTTAATCAGGGTAAGGCATGCACTGGCCACTCATAGAATTGTGATCCGGTTCACTCCATGATTCTTGCAAATAGTTGACCGACATTGCTACTTTCCAGTGCTTTGAGACTTTGCATCTCTGTTGTGTACGATTTTTTGGATACAGCAATGGATAGAGAAGAGTAAAAGAGAAACTTTTAACTTTCCACCATCTTAAAAGAGAAATCATCTTACTTAATCTTCATAGCAACCCTGCAAAGTTAGTAGCAGAGCTGTTTAACAGTTGAGGAAGCTGAGATTCAGAGAGATTATGCGACTTTCTCAAGATCACATAGCTAATAAATGGTACAACCTGGGACTACCACAGTCCTTGGCGTATGGCCTGCATAAAACAAATATTTGTTGAATGAATGAACAAAAGAACTATGGAATGAACTTAGACTGTACTTATTTTTGAAACCACCTTTTTCACTTTTGACTGGGTCCTTAAATTTCTATAGAAAACCTAAGATATAAAAGTTTGAAGAAAAATAAATAAAAGTTTGAAGAGACAAATCACAAGCAGAACGAGTAATTTTAATTAAAAGCGGGACATATTTAAAGGAAATATATTCCCCAACTATGAAAGTTTATTGTTGGAAAATTTGAAAGGTCATATCTTAGCTACAGAGCAGAAAGGATAAGGGAGTATTTTGACAGAATCAAAATGCATCAGTTTTTAATTATCTAATTACCTCTCTACCACAGCTTTTAGCTACCACTTAGGTTTCCATTTGAGGCATTTCCACTGCACAGTGTGAATTCCTTTAAGATGTAAAGGTAAGGGGAAGGCAAAGCTGGACAGACGCCATGGGAATTCTTGGCCAGCTGGAAAGCACAAAAAGTAGAGAGGGTGCAGACTTTCCACATTCTCTAAGCAGATCTGAAGAATTCAGCTTTGGCCCATTCTCATTGACCTTTCTCCAGCGTATTTTCTTTCAGGGGCTCTTCACATGGAAAATCTTGATTTTTTTTTTCCCTCTAAGGATAGCCAAATTCTTGAGAGGGAAAATAATTATCTGGTTGAAACATTAGAACAGGGTCAAAGGCTTCTGGTGGCTTTGGCTCCTTCATTTTTACCCATTTTTGAAGCCTCATCTTAGGCTGTGTCTAGACATCCAAAGAGAGTTGGATACAGGTCTAAAACACTGAACTGAGCTGATTTACTGGAAGGCTCATAAATTCTGTGGATGCAGCTTCCAGGTTCTCACCACACACTGTAGCTATATAGATAACCCACAGCAATTTGTACTGACTGCATTTTTTTGTTTAGTCTATTTCAGCTGCAGTCATGCAGATATGAGCTTCTGAATGATTTCACTATGAAATCAAGCTGAATTATGTGTTTTACAGTTTGAAAAAATAAAAGTCACCTCAATGTTAAAAATGAGCATGAGAAATTTTATCCCACAGGTAAAAGGCTTTTAAAAGTGTTACACTGAAGAGAACCATGACCATATGATGAGTCCACGTTTTGGTTCTATGTGTAACTTTCACTTACATGTCTTTGGGTGTTAAAAATGATGTGGAGTTTAATTTCCTTACCTATGACAGTTCTTCAAACATCTGAGACCAGATAATATGTGTTGCCCCAAGTCTTCCAGGCCCCAAGCCAACCCTTCTGCCAATTTTTTCAAATGTTTCTCATATGAAGAGGTTTCTAGATAACACAGCATCCTTCTTGCCCTCCCATGAATTTTCTCTATTTTAAAAGAATTTTCTGAAAATGAGATGCCAGCAGATGACCACAAATCTCCAGATGCAATATTATCCAGATGCAAGGAAGAAGTTTGGTGGAATTTTTGCCTGCTTTCTGGACAGTAAACTTTCACTGATGTGAATTAAGTAAAATGTAGTAGCGTATATAGTAAAGACCATGAACACCTGTTGAAATCCAGGCTATGCCGTTTATTATCTTGTATGACACTGGTTAAGGCAACCTCTCTGAATTTCAGTTTATTCATCTATAAAATGGGGATAATAACAAAATCTACCTCAGGCTTACTATGGGAATAAAATAAGTTTATCGGTGTGAAGAGCTTGCTTAATACAATGCCCAGCAACAGGTAAATATGCAAGTAACATACACAAAATACAAAAGTTATTATTATGCATTATTCTCACTGCCTTTAGGTTCTTTGCACTTGACCTCCTATAAAACCAGACTTCTCCTATGCTGAATGCATATAGATTTTGTTAAGCATAAGAGTAAAATTTACATTTAGCATTATTACATTTCATCTGGTTACCTTCGGCCCATTTCCAGTTTGCTCAGATGTTCTGAATCCTGATTCTGAGAAATAATATTTTCACAATTCTTCCTGTTTCGCATTATCTGCGTATTCATAATGACATATTCCTATGTCATTGTCAGGGTCATTGGTAATCATATTACAGACCTAAAACAGACCTCAAACAATCCCATACCAGACCTACATGTTCTATTAACTGGTACTCATTGGGTATCAACAGTAAGACTTAAAACTTAATCATAAATCTGTCATATATATACTATCAGGCCATATCTTTCTACTTTCCCTCATGTATATTCCAAAGGGCAATATCAAGGTCTAAGTATATCTACTCAATTCCATTAAAAAATTGGAGGGGCCAGCCCAATAGCGTAGTGGTTAAGTTTGGCATGCTCTGCTTCAGCGGCCTGGGTTTGTGGGCTCGAATCCCAGGTGCAGACCTACACCTCTCATCAGCAATGCTGTGGCAGCAACCCACACACAAACAAAATAGAGGAGGACTGGCACAGACGTTAGCTCAGGGTAAATTTTCCTCAGCAAAAACAAACAAACAAAAAAACTGGAGTTAGTTTGGTTCAACTTGTTTTTCAAGATTCAAAGCAAGTTCCTATTGACCACTGATTTCCTTTCTAAATCATTATAAATATCAATTTAACATTATAAACTTATATAGCAGGGCATTGATGATAAACTCATCAATCAAAATTTCTATTTTATTCTCCTTTTTGAAAATCTGGAAAACAACTTCCAACTGTGGACTTTTACTGACTCACTGATCCTACCATGTTCCCACTCATCATCACCTTCCTTCTGTTTGACACCATAACTACTACCTTGCAAATCTTCAACTCCCATTCCTGTCTTTCCCTTCATCATTTTACTTACCTGACAAACTACAACCAAATTATTTTCTCACTCAGCTCCTGCATTCAAACTGCTAAATAACGCAAGAAAAAAACTATATAATTGTGCTCACTGTACTCACTTCAAATTTACAACTTCAAATATCAAATGGGCACCTAACTTTCCCAGACATCCATACTATGATTCTGTAGTTGATATGCTTTCTCACTCTACTAGATGATTACTTCATCCCTTTTCTTTCCTCAAATCTCTAATACACACTTTGCCACTTATTTGGTAGCTGATAATCTTGTTTCATACTTCATAGGAAGAACATTTACAACCAGACGAGAATGATCTATCTTCTTTCCACTAACTCCACCAGATTACCTGCATTTGCAACTACTGACTCTGCCTTCCTCTTGTACAATGGAAACCCAAAGCCTCAACTTATACACTGGGTCCCACCTCTTCTAATGTCCTCATGAACTTCCTATAAACGTTCCTTTCTCTTCTGCTTCAATAATTTCTTCCTTTCTACTGTTGGATCAGTCATATGGCTTACTAGTAGGCTTTAAAAGCAACCATCTTAAAACATCCCCCCCACCCCCACACACATACACACTTTTTCTCAACCCTTCTCCTCCAGCTCCTATTTCTATTTGCTTTTACTTGCCCCATTTCTATTTGCTTTTACAGCAAAATTCCTTGAGGCATCTCAAATCATTTTCTCCTTTCTCTCCTATCCTGTTCTTTCCTCAATCTACCCCAGTGAGGGCTGTGATCCTGCTACTCTGAAGATACAGGCCTTATTCGAGGTCATGTGATCTACAACTTGCCACAGCCAATGCTCATCTGTCTGTCTTCATATTGCTTGGCTTCACTGCAGCATTTGCCATTGTTGACCTCTCTCTGTCTTCAAACATTGTCTCTGCAAGACTTCTGTGAGATCACACTGCCCTGATTTCCGTATTTCTTAATCTCTTTTGCTGTCTCTTCCTCCTTTGTTAGACCTTTAAATTCTGGAGTGCCCCAAGCTCCTTCAGTGGTCTAGTTTCTTCTGTCTACACTTTCTCCAAGGTGATCTTCCCTATCCAGGGGCCTTAAATATCATTTAAATGCAGGTAACTCCAGATCTCTACACTGAAATATAGACTCTCATATGTAAGCCACCGTCTTTTCTCATCTGGATGATTGTTACAGCTTCCTAACATCTCTTTGACACCTTTCTTGCTCCACTCTCCACACAGAAGCCACAGTGATCACATATTGTATCACCATCATATTTAAAGACCTCCAATGACTTCCCACTGCGAGTAGGAAAAAATCCAAACATCTTGCCATGACTGATCTATCTCTCCAATCTCTTTTTCCCTTGCTCATGCTCCTCCAACTGCAATCTAAGTTAGCTGATGGAGCTTTGAATGTTCATCAAGGTATTTCCCGCATTTATGTTATATAGTAGGTACTCAATAATATTGTTGGTTGACTAACTAGTCTTTTCGTCTTTTCTCAGCATCCAAATTTTTTCAAAGACTACTGACAATAAATCAATGATACAAAGATGTTATATTACCCTAAGTTAAGAATAAAATCTGTGATTTCAATAATATAAATTTAATAAGCTAGGACTATGAATTATTTTTATACCTTACACAGGAGAAAAGCTTTGATTTCACATATCTCTGATAAAAAAGCAGTGCAATAAAACTAGAAATTATAATAAAAGTTAAACAGAAAAGGACTACAAAAAACATAAAATAACAGAAAACTTTCCCCAAAAACTGTGTCAAATAGTAACTCAAAACTATAATTACACTGTATTTACTAAACAAACAAAATAACATTACACACAGGACTGAAACTCAGTACATGTCGCCAAAATTGTATTCAGAAGCAAAATCACAGTCATGTATGTCTTATTATTCAAAAAAGAAGGAAAAATACATTGTCAGCATTGAATTTAATAAGTTGGAAAATTATAAAACCAAGCAAAGCAGAATACAGCATATAATAAAGTTAGCAACTAATTATGGAAATTGAATTATCATTGATAAATTTAAGAGTATGTTTTTTGATGAATCTAACAATGAGACAGAGCTCTGAAATATCTAGTGAATAAAAGATGAGAAAAAACAGTCCAAATTAGAAATGGGAGGTATGATTTAACTGAGAGAAGATTAAATGATTTTAAGAGATCCTAAGTATACTTTTATGATAGTAAATTTATAAGTATCAATGATGAAAACAATTTCTAGGAAAATATAAAATCGGATTTATAAAATCCCACTGACAAATATCCACAGGATAAATTGGGAAAAAATGAAACCTTTTCTTCAAAATAGTTCTGATCTCAGAGAGTTTTACAGGTTTTTCCTTCCAAATTTTAGGGAAAGCTTCTTCCATGCAGGACCTCTCAGAAATATTAATAGGCTAATATACATTGTAAATCTCCAAGAAATGAACATGGTATGCAGGATGTCCCAAGCTTACTTGACCCTAGAATCTTTTTTTCCCTTGAACTTTTCATAGGGCTAGTATTTTAAGGACCAAACTTTGAGATATGTCACTGTAAACCAATCTCACCTATGAATAAAGATTTATAAAACTCCTAAAAAATATATTAGGAAACTTAATTTAATGAAATTACAAAAGATCCAGCCATCACTACCAAGTCAAGATTTTCCTAAGAGAATTTTCTATGAGAAATGCAGTCGGCCCTCCATGTTGGCAGGTTTTGCATCCCTGGACTCAACCAACTACAGGATGGAAAGGCCTAGGATGGTTGCATCTGTACTGAACAAGTACAGAATTGTTTTCTTGTCATTATTCCCTAAACAATACAGTATAACAACTATTTACATGGCATTTACATTGTACTGGCTGTTATAAATAGTCTAGAGATGATTTAAAGTATATAAGAGGATGTGCATAGATTATATATAAAGGGCTTGACCATTTGTGATTGGGTCCTGGAACCAATCCCCCATGGATACTGAGGGACGACTGTATTATCAAGAGACCACTTGCATTCAGCGCCATGTATAAGACGACCACTCACAAATCCCAGACTTCAAGCTACAGTTGCATTCTGGGTAGTCCATTTTCAAAACCTTGATTACTCTTCGATCTTCTCTGCCTCCAAAGGTCCCTCATATTAGTAAATGGTACTTCCTTCCACTTAGGACTTGTGCTAGAAACCTAGGGGTCATTCTTGACATCTCTTTCTCCCTCACCTCATTTCTGGTTAGTCAATTCTGTCAACGCAGCTCCCTAATCAACCTCATTTATTCTGTCTCCACAGCCTCCATTCTAGGCCAGGACACCATTACCTTTCACCTGGATCACCACAAATCTTCCTAACGCCTGGACTTGCTTCACTCCTATCCTCCATTCTGCAGACAACTCTAACCCCTTCAGTGGTTCCCCACTGCATTAGGATAAAGACCAACAAGCCTAACATGGCCCAGAGGCTTGCAAACGACCTGGTCCCTGACTCTTGCTCACTAGGCTCCAGCTATTAGTTGCATGAACACACAAGGCTTCTTCCTACCTCAGGGTCTTAGCATATGCTGTTCATGCTGCCTGGAACAATATTCCTTTCCCCCTTCACTTCATCTATTTCTATACATTCTTCTAGTGTTAGTTTTAATCATCCCTGAATTCTCAAAATGGATAGGTCACTGTACTATTAATTCTCACAGAAGTTGTAATTAATAGTAGTGAAGTAATTATTGCTTGCCATCAGTCTCCCTTACTGTACTGTAAATCCCATGAGAGTAGAGAACATGTTTCTCTTGTTCATAGAACCTAAGTACAGTGCCCAGCCTGAAGAATGTGCTCAGGAAATAACTGTGAGCAAATGGATGAAAGACTGAAGAGATCACCAATGACTGATTACCTTAGTACCTTCCATTTCCTCAAAATTCTTTTCCTGTCCTTTAATATCATCCTCAAAGATCAATGTAACAATTTTAAATTGGAGGCTGGCTGATATTTCCTTTTCTTGACATAGTGAAGAGCAATAAAAAGAGTAAACAAATTTTAAAAATTTTAAATAAAAAAAATTTAGATTTTTAGAAAAAAATATTTTAAAACATAAGAGCATTGCAAAACACATTTACTGTAAGTGTAGCTGCAGAATTAGCTGAGTCACCCCCATCCTGACCTTCTCTGGCTGCCAATGGCCAAGGCGCCAGGTCCATGTCAGTGTTAATCACAGTCACGATGAAAGAGCTGAAAGTATGAGTTTTGGTTATAACTCTGGGGTCTTATTTATGACGAAAAAGACCATAAAGAAGGCAGATTACAATTTAAGTGGTGGAAATTCTCACAACTCAGAATATTTAATATCCAAATATTCTTCCTCACACCCAAATGCTAAAATAATCTCATGTCACATAAAATAAGAAGGTATCTAAATAAAAATAGAAAAGTTGGGAGCAATTAGTCAGTGGGAACTTGATCTCCTGGCTTCTTGACGGGACTTCTGCTCCTGGCCCCTTTGTCCTAGCCGTCATTCTTTCCTCCCCAAAGAGGAAGAGGACTGACTGATTTGAGCGGCGTGTTCTCAAAGACAAATTGAGCAAGCTTGTGCCCACAGGACACACGCATTTCTCTCCCACTCCAAGATGTTCTGGTGAGTTCTGCCCTGCGGGAGAGGCCTGTGGTTCCTCAGCTGTGGCCGAAGTGTTAGCAAGACATTTGGCCACAGATCTAGATCCATTTGTTTCATGTCTTATCTGTTTGTTTCCTGTGCTTCTAAAAGCAGCAGCAACAACAAATTTTAACTAGAGATGGGAGGAAAAGGGTGTGATTTATGGGCCCCCTTTAACTCCAACCGTGAGAGACGGCTCTGAAGAGAGGCTAATGGTTTTGGCTTCAGATGGGTTAAACAGGAAGTGACAGGAGGCCTTCTGAGTGAAAATGCCCAGTAGGGAGTGGGAGATGTGGCACCAGCATGTCAGGATAATAAATAATAACCATACTACATGTGGCTGTGATCCTGGGTGCCATGTGAATGTGTTTATTTTATTTTAACACAGCTTATTATCTTTGTTAAGCATTTTCCCATAGGAGGATTAGCCAAACAGCCACAGGTCATGTGTCTACTTGGACATAACCAATAGCAGGCAAATTAGCCAATGTTATAATATCATTAAAGAAGGTTGTTTTTGCAATCCAAACCTCATTTAGCCCAAAGCGATGAAAGACTCTAGAAGGGAATAAAAGGCAACTGGTAAAGAAAGCAGAGAACGAACCACAGTTAGTCTCAGTCTGTCTCGTTTATTAGGTCAGAAGAGGTTGTGGTAATAATCTGCTTAAGATCAGCATTTCTAAAATCTGAGGAATAAATATAGAGCCGCCATCGGCCCCTCCACGCCAGGTCTTATCATGTGCTAGGAAAAAAATGCTGCCCAGGCTGCACTAGCCTGGCTTCTGTCCCTTCAACGTTCGTTAGATTTGAGAATCCACTGTGTGTGGGATCTTTTATTTGAGTTAATGACCAACTAATAATAATTATTGTTATGCAAATAAAAAATAACATTCTAAAAGTTCTAAAGAATAAGATTTATGAGGAACTATCAACACAGGAGTAACGACATCTAATCCCAGAAGGCACAGTACTGACCAAGAAGCCAAAAAACAACTGTGAGATAACATGGAGTTATGGACTCACGAGAGCCCTGAACACCTAGAGAGAGCGTGACGCATGTCCTTAGAGCCTGGCATTAGCGCTCAGGATGTCTGCATATGTTTATCAGTGCTGAGATGCCGTTAAAGAGAGCAGGGCAGAGGAAAATTTTATAAGAATGAAAGGGACTGGCAGAGTTGTGGTATCATTTGGGTTGTTATACTGGCTCCCCACAGTTTTCAAATGACTTTTAAATTATTACCTGTTGATATTATTATGATTTTAATCATGTCAAGTTATATCAAAGTCAGTTCCTTGAATTCATTTTGGAGAGTTTTGAAAACATGTCTTCATGCCACTGTTCTGTCTGAGGATACAAAAAGATGTCCTGGCTGCATCAAGGAAGTCTGGGATGCTTTGTTATGAGGGCCACCTAAGGTGGGCTCTGTCTGAGCCCTGGCCCGACTCAGGTGGTCAGCAGCACCTCCATTCTGGCTCGGTGTCAGCTCTCCAGTTCCCTTCAGGGAGACCAGGATGGGGCTGAGCAGCATATAACCAGAGGCACAAAACTGTTTAAGGCCCCAAATTCATTCAGACATCACTCGAAGCAAAGTGTAAAAACTCGGTGTGCAGGAAGCCTGGCTCTGCAGTGATTTGTCTGGGAAGCTGTAGGAGGTGCACCCACAGCTTTCAGCATAATATGTATAAGTGACTCTTCAAAGAAAACAAATAAGATTGAAAAAAAAATCAAGTACTTCAGTGGCAACCTACGTGTTATGTGAAAGAGTAATATTTAAGCAGATAGGTGATGAGGAGGAGGATAATGACGATGATGGTGATGGTTCTATGGCCAGGGTCCCATTTCACTCCATTTCATCACACCCTTTCATCCTTCAGGCCTCCTCATGCACTGTTGCCTCTGCCCTCCTGCCTTCTTCACCACCTGGCAAACTTCTACTCATCCTTACAGCCTCAACTCAAATATTCCTTCCTCTGAGTCTTCCCCAGGTAGCATTAATTGCCTAAGTTATTCTCTCCTCTGTGCTCCCTTCATGCCTTACATATACATCCTTTAAGTTGAACTATAACTACTTTCTATATATGCAAGTTATTATTCCAAGAGGTGGTAAAAATATAAACCACGTCAGAGCTGATTTACATAAAATCACAGGTGAAAGATCCATAATGGACTAATGAAAACAGTAGAGATTTTGAGGTATATCTTCAGCCTCAAAGCTTCTATTAAGGAAAATTTCCATGCCAGGTGTCTCTGTAAAAGGTAACAAAAGGATGGATGAATTATGCAACTGGTTACGCGACATATCGTTCTGTATAATGGTTCTTATGTTATTGATTTATTGATTTATTTGTTTAGTAAACATTTGTTGAGAAGCTATGTGCCAGGGAATGTGCTAGGCCCTCAGGAACACATGGTGATTAAGACAGACAAGGTCTCTATTGTCATGAAGCTTATACCCCAGCACTACGGATAAAAATGAGTGGTGACCACCATGCTAAGATACTAACAACCATTTATTTAGACTTCATTGTCAAGGTACCAAGTAAATCCCAGTATCCCAATGACATTTCCCACCACCTCCTAAAATCAAAACAAAAAACAGACATCTGTTTTATTCCAGTAAGTTTCATCATTTTAACAATTACTCAAAAGACTGAAAATAATTCGTAACCCAGATAAAGGAAATCTTTACAAAGCTCCTAGTGGTTTTTAGAAATTGCTGTTTAAAAATGTATGCTACAAAGGAGTTTTTGACCAGACAGCTGTTTCAAAGAACAATGATTTCATGTTTTAAGACTAACTTTAAAATTGAGATGTCTTTGCCTTCCAGGAAAACTCAGCAGCTGTGGAAATTATTTCACTTCTCTTTCTTTCACATTTTACTGGATTTAATTTTAAGGGGAAAAAAAGATATAATAGAGAAAATTGCATGCAACACAGAACAAAACCTATTGCAAAACAACAATTGCACATTTTTAACCACAAGGAAAACACAAAGGCAACCCCAAGTCTCTTTTTTGCTGAGGAAGGAAACAATACAGCCCCTTCTGAATAAGATGTGCCTCCTTCCTTGACAAACTTAGAAAACGACCCCGTAAATCTCAATAAAATTCAGGTTAACTTGGATTTTTATAGGAATAGAAAGGAATAACTACAACGGCTTCGAGAAGTAGCAATGGAGAATCAGTCAAAATCAAAGAATCTAAGTAATTGTTGCCTCGTACTCTTCATTAGTCAAGTTCCGCCAACCACTGTGCCCACTTCTGGAATCCAACTAAAGCCATGGGTCCCACCGGGGAGGGGGCTGGAGACAGCCTCCAAGGTGACTGAGAGGAGACAGATGAGGTTAAAAGGCCAGGGGAAGATGATTTCAAGATGAAACTAGCAGGCAAAACACTGTTTGCAGCAATATGATTCCCCTTGCATTTTAGCCATTGCTACAGAGGTGAAAACTGAGAGGAGACTGACAATGTGGTACAGAGATACGAGGAAGAATTTTCTGGTAATTCAAATTAACTTCTGATAATCAGGTCTCTCTCAGTGACTAGCAAGGATCTAAGGTGGCTGGCACCTGGAAGAAAGACGCTCTGGAGTAAAAAGGTGCAGACTGATGCCATGCTGCTGGAGCTGTGTAGGCATAAACACAGTTCTGACGCAAAGGTGAAGCCTGAAGCCTGAGACAGCCCCCTAAGCTTTCCAGGTGCCTGGACTGGAGTACTGTACTCTTCTTTTCCCTCCCTATGAGGGACACATGTGGGTTTCTACTGGGAGTACAGTTACTAGACAAGAATGAAGAACTGTATCTTCAAATAAGAAATCTGAGACTATCTCCAAGTCTAGTTAAGCCTAGCACCCCAACGATCTAACAAAAGATACTTCCTGATAGAGATAAAGTCAGAGTGACTTTTAAATACATGGAGTAGGTAGATGGTTATATCCTACCCAGAATGTCCTTATCTGCCATCAAAACTTTCACCAAACAGTTATTTTTCTAGCAGTTTCATCCTTCCGGGTCTTGAGAGCTGTAAGTTTCTACAAGAATCAGCATGATGTGACAGAAAGCACATAGACTTCGGAATCAGATGGAGAAATTCAAACTCTGGAAGTTGTTAATTATATGTTAGTTTTGTGACTTTCGGCTAAATTACTCAAGTTCTCAGAGTCTTAATTTCCTTGTTGATAACTGAGGATGGTACTAGCTAAGTCGTAGTATTTTTGAGAATTTGAAATAATGTATGCAAAACATTTGGCACTGTGCCTGGTAGTAATTACTATTAAAAATGCAAATGTTCCTGGAGAAAGTTATTAGCTCACAAGGCAAATTTCAAATGACGTAACTAACTGAGAAAGGAAGACTAAAGAAGGGGGTGGACAGAATGAGCAGCGAGGATGAGCAATGGACGAGATCAGTCACAAACACCAGCGACTCCACAGCTCTGCCCTGAGCTTGGTAAAAACACCGCAATAAACAGTAATGGAAGCAAGTATAATAGATTTTCGTCTTGCTGATATATTTTAGACATGGTCTTGCTTAGAGGTGAAATATGACATCTCTTGGTCCCTTTCAATTCCAACGTTATGTAATTCTACAATTTCAGAGCAAAGAAATGGGATGACCAAAAAGCATGTTAGATTTTTCAAAGTATCACTGAGGAAGAAAGAAATACAATACTGCCAAACAAAGACGCTAACATTCGAGAACAGAACTGTAAATTACGGAGTTGGGTCTGCAAACCAGCTTGAATTGTACAAAGATTAAGCTTGTTAATATACTTTAAAATGAATAATAACTACTTATATTAAGTACAATAGATATTTACAAAGTAATTTACAGTGCTAAGCAATATGCATCAACACTTTGGGCTCTAAACCACTTTGTAGGGGCAAAGGGCTAATCCAAGGAACGTGTCACCTTCTGGCTCAGCAAGTTTTAATTACACTTATATTGAGGAAAATGGAGACACTGGCTCACAGGTTACCCACTCTGTATTTGGGGGTACCATTTTCCTGGTGACTCCCCTCTTGAGATTGACATTGTGATGATTAATTTATGGAGAATGGAGAAAAGAAACCAATTTCAAGTGGATGGTTCATCTGGAACCCTGTCATTTTATGATCTCTTGGAATAGTCCAGCATCCTCCTGGACCCTCTCCACGTATCTCACCTCACCTCCTTTCAGTCCACACTGTGTTTCATTAGAAATATAATCCTCTCCATACTACTGTGAACTCAAGTCGAAAACTCTGGAGGAATTCTTTGTTCCTTGGCTTCAAAACTTTTTCAGACCAGCTTCAAAACTTCCTACAATTTAATTCTGCTAACGTATTCTCTCTCCCCGTCGTCACACACCGAGAAAATCTTATCATATTCAGTTTTCATAATTTCCAGTTGTGAATAGACTCTATCAAAGCAAAACTTGCTGTTCCTTGAACACACTCTTCTCTCTTTGGCCGTGACTCCCCATATTCCAGTCTTCAGATGTGCAATGCCACTTCAGTCTAGTCTTTTCACCTCACTCATGACGACATTTCAGGATAACTTAATTAATAATGCTTGGCTTGAACTACTCCTCTTATTTCTCCCTCTGTGTGTGTGTGTGTAAAACTTGGATACTATTAATTTTCATAATTTGGAGTTTTAGTGACTCTCCTTACAAGCCTTTCATGGATGCTTTTCTGGTTCACTCTTAATATTAACCTGGAATCTCTTTTGGATGGCTTCTTAAACATTTAACAAAATAAAATAATAGATGTAAAATTTAATTGTAGAGTATAAAGTGCTATATAATTATTCAGTACCATTTTTTATATCCTCACAGAACATACAGTTACAATTGAATATATGTTGACTGAAATATAAGACTGAGGGAAAAAATCAGCAAGCAGCAAGCTCAAGGATATTAATAAGCAATACCAAAATCCACTCCCTCATTCACTCACACATGCATTCTTTTTTTTTGAGGAAGATTAGCCCTGAGCTAACATCTGCTGCCAATCCTCCTTTCTTTTTTTGCTGAGGCAGACTGACCCTGAGCTAACATCTGTGCTCATCTTTCTCTACTTTATATGTGGGACACCTGCCACAGCGTGGCTTGACAAGTGGTGTGTAGGTCTGCACTCAGCATCTGAACCGGGGAACCCCAGGCTGCCGAAGTGGAACGTGCAAACCCAACCGCTGTGCCACCGGGCTAGCCCCACTTACTCACTCATTCATTCTTGAATAACTACTATATGCCAGGTGCTGTTCTGGGCACTGAAGATATAGCAGTGAAAAAATGAGATTAGATTCTTACCTTCACAGAATTTATACTCAAATGCGGAAAACAGAAAACAAAAAATGAATAAAAATATCAAAAAGCAATAAGTGTGATGAACAAAATGGAGCAGGAGAAGGGGACAGAACGATGGAAGTGCCTCTTTAGAAGGAGATCAAGACTGATGACACTTGACAACAGCAATTTAAATGGATCAAGGTCATGAGTTTGCTAATGGTTTTGTGTGAATTATTTATTTTTATTATTATTTTTTGGGGGAAATTATTCGAGTGCAAATACCCACACACTCTACTGTGCATATGCAGAGATGTAAAAGACCCTGCCTTGGGTATTATACTAGTCTACGGTCCAAAGTTACTCAATGAAATACCTTCTAAGCTTTTGTATTTCAAATGAACACGCTTCTACCATAAACATCAGTGTATTAAAAGGAATTTTAAAAGCCCGAAATAATTTTTCAGTCCAACATAAAACTATTATCCTCAAGCTTTCTCACGAAGGAATTGCACCCTCCCAAGGTAATGAAGCATCAATCCTTTCCTCAACACTCACACTCATTCATTTCCTACACTGAGAGGAGAAAAATGACATATGGTCTGGCAGGATTATGTTTATAAAAGCAGATTGCAATGAAAAATAGCAAAGCAAATTTCAGCAACAAGTCCCCAGGTTACGCATGGGGAGACTGATCTTATAGCCTAGGGAAAGTCACAGTGATAATAGAAAGAACATTTTAACCTCCAAATTAAATCAATCACTATGGTCTGCTGGGGTTCTTCTCTAGACAGCATGTGCTGGGTTTGATATGGGAACACAGCAGAACATTAAAGGCGGTGAAGTCAACAGTGCAGTGTGACACAGGCTGAGTTTGTACGCTTATGCAATAAGTCACACGCTGATGCTCCTAATTTTTAACTGAAGGCAGGATAAAGCAGAAGTGTTTATGAGGAAAAGAGTTAATGAATCACAGAAACTTGCCTTCTCCACCACGGCATGTCAAAGAACAAGTAGTGAATGTCTTGCTGAAGGCAACCATATTTATTACCTATTATGAGACACTAATGGCAGCATGTACCCCTGAGAAGCAGCTATACATTGTGAATTGTGATAAAAATTTAGGGGATATTGACTCTGGCAAAGAAAAGAGCCATTTATGCCTCTAAGGATGATAGACTGTAGAGCACTTGGCCATTTTAATTCTATTGTACTGTGAACAGAATACAAAAGTAGTTATACTGGGGCTGGCCCCGTGGCCAAGTGGTTAAGTTCATGTGCTCCACTGCAGGCGGCCCAGTGTTTCGTTGGTTCGAATCCTGGGCGCTGACATGGCACTGCTCATCAAGCCACACTGAGGCGGCGTCCCACATGCCACAGCTAGAAGGACCCACAACGAAGAATATACAACTATGTACCGGGGGACTTTGGGGAGAAAAAGGAAAAAAATAAAATCTTTAAAAAAAAAAAGTAGTTATACTGTTTTTGGGTCAAAACTAGGATCTACCATAACAGTATTCTGTGTGTGAGAGAGAAGCAGGAAACATATCAGAAAAGGCAAAGAGGGCTTCCTTGCAATCAGTCTCTGAGCTCACAGATGCTTTCCTTCAGGAACAGGCTAATTTTTGATGCAGCCATAATTTTATATAAATTGTTTGAGAAGTATCTGTACCACCTCTCGGGGCTAATGTAATCTATTAAAGTCTATAATTGACAGAACTGCAGTAGGGTATGCTTTCCTTTCAAAGAAATGATCTTGCCTTTTGTCTCATTTTTAGTTCTCACATCCTTTATTATAATTTACATCAGTTTACCTAATATGAAAGTGAGAATCCCCATTTCTGATTCTGGAAATACTCTGACCCTCCAGTTCATAAGAAGAATCCCAGAGGCAAGTTGAAAGTTTCAATTATAAACAGTGGTATCACATTTGACACTGGAAAATTATAATTAACATGAATCTCACTCATCAAGGACAGTTGAGGAATGCGCAGTCATATTAAGCAATTTAATTTATATATAAATTAGAATGTGTGTAGGTGTGTGTGTGTAATTTCTGTGTTACAAGATTTCACAGAATTACAACCTAATTTACACACACATCTTGCCAAACATAAGAAACTCTAAAGCTTAATAAAGCACTTCAGACTTCACCCTATTTAGGGAATATTAGCAAAATAAGTACTCATAAAAACTGTAGGGAAATAGTTGTGCATAAAACAGGTTCTTCGTAGTTAATGTTGGGATGTGCCACAGAGGTTATCTGAGCCAAATTCCCCCATAAGGCAGGACTCTCCTCTGCGACATCACAACAGGTAGGATGGACCATTCATCCCTTTTCTCCTGGGACCATCTGGGTTTATTCCAGGTATTATTCCAGCATAATTATTAATAGTGCCCCCTTTTACTCTCCAAAGTGATGATAAATTATGATCATCCTGTCAGTAAGTTGCTATTTAGCTTCCGCTCAAAGTGCTCTGGCCACAGGGGAGGCTTGCTAACTCACAAGCAGCCCATCCTATTTTTAAAAACCTATGATAAAGATACAAAATATATAATACATGTAATACATAAAAAAGTAAAAAATATTAAAAACCTCTTTCTGATGATGAGCTGATATCCTTTCCTGAGTCACTTTTACCCATTACTAACATGATGCTCTGGGAAGATAACACAGAATGTGAATCCTTCAACTCTGCAAGACAACGTTCAATGCTTTCCTTAAACATAATTGGTTAACCACAAATGCCAGGTTAAATATGAAATGGCTCAGTAAGGAAATACTCTCTAAGGAGAAGTTTGTTGGAAAATAAAAGTCATCTTACATTAATAGGTGATTTTTAAGGAACTATATTACAGGTGTTCTCATGGGAGCAAGGCTGACAGTTTCCTTTCTCAGGTCTCTGGCTTAGTGCTCTATCTGCATTTCCATGGGCTGGAAACCAGTAATTTGTTTTCGGAGTTTTACACCAGTCAAGTCATGTGGAAGAAAAAAAATCACTCTGTGGAGAGAAGACAGCAGGGCAAAGTGGTTCTAAAAAGAACAGGGAGGTTAAAATATCAATCAGTGTATCTTTCTCAGTAATTCAGGCATAAGAAGCAGCCACATGGACGGGGTAGGGATGCAGAGCTGCGGCAAAATTCACGTATTTTTCAGGGAGCAGAAGAAAATTAGATTCCGTTGCAAATAATTAATACTAAAATAATGTTATTGTCAAATGATGTGGTATGGAGTCTGCACATTCTTGTTCAATAAATACTTATTCAGATGATAGTTTCTTTGTTAAAATAGAGATGTAGTTAATTGCCATGCATTTGATCTATCCAATAATTTGACATCATTTTGTGTTTTATAGGAAAAGCCAAAATCAGCATCCGGACCATGGCACTGAGCTGAGGTGCAAATGATGGATACTTCGAATGACTTTACCTGTTGAGCTCACACTACTGTAACTAGCTCCACTGTGCGTCTAGCAACAGCGACGCAATGATAGGCTACAGCTGTCTAGGCATAGTTACCCTCTCAGGGAGTGTGTTAGGCAAATTCAACTCTATCTTTGTGATGGTCGCCATCAGAGCAGTATGTGAGTTCTGAGAACCGCTTGTTACCAGTCTACAAATACATAGGTAGAGAAACTGAGAAGAAGCAGTTGGAAGCTTTCGTAGCAATCTGACACTGCATGACATCCAAACCATGATCCACGGACGAGTCTTACTGAATAGGGTTCAGACCAGTGTGGGTGTTGTTGAGCTCATAAGGTGAGTCATATGCAGTGCAAGTTGCATATCGCCCTGTATTGGTCTGCAAGAGACTGGTAATTTTTTCTAAAAAGTTCATGACCAAAGAAAGTTTGAAAAGCAGTGCTTCAGGAGTAAATTCTTAAATTCCTGAGTCTTTTGATTCAAGATGAAGGATATCAACCAAATAACCCTTTCCATATATAGCATGTAGTAAAAACTCATCTAAGAGTAGCTCATTATTTCCTGTCTTCCAACACTTCTTAAGCCTATCACAGTGGAGGGGAAGTAAGCAGGGGAATTTGTGATATCTTTCCCCTGGATTACCCAAGGGATTCTCTCATTTGAGACTGAGGCCCTGCGTCCTTTCCCTTTTTGGACAGAATCAGAGAGCAAGTGAAATGTCTATATTCCTGGTCATAGGGCTACTCTCTTTCATCACATCTGCATTTCCACACATGCTTCTTGGAAATCAACACATTTCCAACATCCTTCTCTCCTTTTCAACCCTAAACTATTTGATGATTTCTCTTGCTGGCACCATCTTCATCAGTATCATCACTGATGAAAGAGCCATGGTAGATAAGGGGAATAAACAAATGCTCTGGAAATTCCATGACTGTTTGGGGTTTTATTTTATGGGGAGAGTGGGAGGAGACTGAATGGCATGGCTTTGGATTCCTACAATAAATGTCTCTATCAACTCAGCCTGAAATGAGTTTGACTTTCCAGATGTGTCCTGTCTTCAGTCTTTGCTTTAAGATAGGACGTAGAAGACAAGTAAAAATCAAAATTGGTAATCAGTGGATTCTTGGTTCTTCAGAACTAAGAAAAGCAATCAAGAGACTTACTTACGCAATAATCATCCCCATTATGGCATGAAAATGAACCTTGAATTGATATCACATCACTAAATCATTACATCATGTATTGCCTAATTCTCAAAGTATTGTCTGTAGACTCCTGGGGTCCCCGAGATTCTTTGGGGATTCTCAAGGTCAAAACTATTTTCATAATAATATTAGTTTGTTTTTTTCACTTTCATTCTGTTACGAATCTACAGAGGAGTTTTCTGGAAGCTACATTGCATGTGATGATATCAGTTGGGTAGTTAATGGAAGGGGAGCTTTGTGCACTCATGTTTTCTAGAATTTTCAAAGGTAGGATGTGCATTTTCAGAGATTAACTCATTTGTTCTTAGTATTTCTACTGTGTCTTAATAGCAATTTTCATTTATACCTGCTATAATCTTTGTAACCTCATTATCATCTAATAAATTGTTATTTTGAAATCCTAAAGTTTACCTCACGCCTATGTGGAGACACACAAACATACATGTATACATTTTTGTCTTGTTTTTCAATACTTTAATTAAAAAAAATCTTCTCTAAGTTTTAAAATTTATTTAGATAAATTGATCTATTCAGTTTATTTAAATTTTATTTATGTAAAATATTTTATATTTTTTATATAAAAATTTTATAAATTTATTTAAATTTTAGATAAAATTTATTTACCATTTATCTAAAATTTATAATTTAGTATTTTTTCCTAAAATAAAAGGAAATGTATTTATATTTTTCTTATGTTTAAAAATAGCTCATTGGCTTAAAAAAAGGAAGATTTGAAGATTCAGTTTTTCAACCTTTAGCTGCAACAGCTACATCTAAAGATGCTGAAAAAGATTAAAACTGACATGTCAGAAAGTACTCTGACTCCTAGAAGGAAGTCAATCTAATGCAAAGGAATCCAATGCAAAGAAACAGGACAAAGCTATAAATACAAAACAAAAATGAGATGAAAGCTATTCCTTTCCCTTGGCTTTACAGATGTTTATAATTTAACTTACTGTCTTATGCAACTGAACATTTTTGAATGGCCTTATAATGCCAGTTGAGTTATTACTTTCCAGTGATAGAGTAACTTGTCTAATTAAAGATTTAGTTGCTGACAAGAAGCATGAGTTAAAAATCTTATTTGCAGAATTAAGCTTTTGCCTTAAAATGGACGAAGGTAAAGAGTGACTACACTTGTTTTGATTCTATTTGTCCAGTCCCAGTATCAACTCGTCCTCAAAGAACTTCATTCATACGAATGCTTCTGAACAAACACAAGTGTTGCTGAAATAGTCAACGTGTAGAATAATTTTTTTGAATTTCATGGTTTATCTTGCAACAAATGTGTTAACACTTGCACTGATGGTGCAAAAAGCAAGGGTTGGGCGCCTTAGCAGCCATCAAGACAATGTCATAAAGCCGACGTTTGTTGCCAGGCACATACAGTTTTTAAAATGGCCAGTTTCACTTAAAGATATCCTGATGAAGCAGTCAAAATATTAATTGCATTAAATCTAGACCCTGAGTACACGTTTTTAATATTCTATGTCACAAGATGGGAAGCACATGTAGGCGCTTCTGCAGCACCCTGAAGTGGTGTCTCGAGCAAAGGCACGTGTTCAATTGAACTGGAAGCACAAGTACCTGCTTTTTTTTCACAGGATGCCATTTTTATTTGCAAGTCTGACTGACGGTCAATCCATGGTTTTGAAAACCTGAGTTTTTGGCAGAAATCTTCTCAAAAATGAACAAAATGAGCCTGTCACTTAAAGGAAGACAACTGGCAGTACTTGTGACCAATGATAAAATTCAGCCTTAGAATTTTGGAAAACTGTTATCTCCCACCATGGGCTTGACAGCTTCTCCCTTTCTGATGAAATTGGTGATGATATTAACAAGTGTAATTTTTAAATACTGCATAATGAAATGTAAACATTTGAGAAGATCTGTATAAATTAGTGAACCAGTATTTCCCAAATGACAAATGTATGATGTTACAAAATCATAAGTACACAATCCATTTACAGTGCACGATGGATCAATGGATTAATGTAATAGAATATGAAAAGTTCATTGGTATGATTTCAGATTCCATATTGCAACTAAACTTTCAGAAACTATCACTTGTCGAGCTTTGGTGAGGTATCAAAGAAGAAAATCTGCAATTATCTGAAAAGGCTATTAAAATACTCTTCCCTTTCTAACTACATATCTGCGTGAGGCCAGATTTTCTTCATATACTTCAACCAAAACAACATATTGCAACAGATTGAAAGCAGAAGCAAATATGAAAACCCAGCTGTCTTCCATTAAGCCACACATTAAAGAGATTTGCAAAATTGTAAAAAAAAATAATGCCACTCTTCCCACTGATGTTTTAAGATATATTTTTCCATAAAAACACACAATTTCTGTTAACATGAAATGGATTTATTACATATTATTTTACATGATTTAATAAATGAACACAAAAATTTCTCATTTTTAATTTCTGACAATGGATATAATTGGAGGTGTGCTAATAAACCTTTAACAACTAGCTTTCCATTAAAAAAAAGCCACGGTTTGTAGCATTTGCCAATTTCTGTGGTATAAATATACTCTATAGTCAATTTTAAGCAACAACGTGAAGTCAACTGGTTCACAGAATTCCTGATATAATCCACACAATCCGCATAAACAAAGGCTCTTTGAAGTCTGCAACAATTTTTAAGAGTGAAAAGGGGTCCTCAAACCACAAAGTTTGAGAGCCATTGGCATGGATCTAATGTGGCCAATTTACTTTAAAATTCACAACGTAATCATCAAAACACAGAAATATTTTAACTACCTTAATGCACTGATAGAGTAACCCAAGTCACGCAAGCCACTATCTATTTTCCAAAGTCAAATCATTCTATAATATTAAAATGAGTTGGGGCTAACATCTAATAGTATAATGTCCGTCTCTCATGCTCTGGTCTGTGAGAGATTTATAGGCATGGAGCGAGGTATGGATTTAACAATCTCACTGACAGCAAAGGCAGATGCTCTGTTTGAAGAGTCAAAACCACTGTCCACAATTGCAGTGTTTGAAACTATTCCTTTATACGATAGTACTTTCCTCAGATTCTAAGAAATAAACATACACAGTTTCAAAATTAGAAAAAGAAAAGAAAAGGAAAAAACTCATTCCAGTTAGGCTCTGCAAATATTTTCTTTATGAAACCATGCATCTGCTCAGAGTTAGCTGCAGAGGGTGACTAACATTTTCTACCAAGGCTTGTGCCGTGTCAGTTCCCTTTACTAAGGCTGTGTGTGTTAATTAAAATTAATTACATGTTCCAGTAAATAGTTTCCCTTTGAGTGCAGCAAATTGAAGCAGAATAATATAATTTATATGCAAGGTATATAATTAAAACTTTCACAATATTTTCTCTCAGCAGGTATAGTCACTAAGGACATTCTTTATGGGTAAGTTGGTTCCACAGTAAATCAAGTGAGGAAAAATAAAAATATATTACACATGCACTGATAGGTCACAAAAGGATTCCTGATTTGTAAATTGATATCATAAAAGCCAGACTTATAATTAATATTCTTGAGTACGTGATTTGAGGGAGCTCAGTGATCTTTGTATAGTTTTATGTATCCATGTGTTACTTTGATTTAAAGGCATTTTTGTTTATTTTCCCCCCAAACTCAAGAACTCCTCGGCAAGGTGTTCCAGCTTTAGTAATAAATCAGGACAGTATATGGTAACCCTGGTAATAATGGAAAACAGTGTGTCTGCCAGAGAGGGCCATGGATACACTGTTCAACATAACTAGATCTAAGCAGCAATAGATTTGAACAATAACCCTCTTTGGACTTTTTCTGTTTATTTTCCTATTTGATGTAAGTTTCTCCTCCAACATACAGACTGTTTTACAGTATTCGATAGGTCATCTCTAAAGACCTGATTATTCCAACAGGTAGTAAAATATACCCTTAGTTTTCTTTGTTTGTGTTCTTGGGAGGCCTCGAAGACTGCCAAAGAAATTTAGGTGTTGAGAAATTTCCTTCAGCCTAGACCCAGCTAGGGAAATTTTCACACCTCTGCTTATTCATGTCTTAAGAGCTCTTCCCCGCAGGTTGCTCTCTGAAATAGCTGCACGCCTGCCTGTCTCCCCGCCGGCCTCAGCGCGGGGGCAGGCCGTCACCAAAGCCCACCAAGCTGGACGGGGACGCTGCAGCACACAACTGCCCCCTCTCCATCCTCGCTATCAATAGTGAACTCATCCTTTAGGATCAAAGCCTGAGGCAACCCAGTTAATATCTTTAATCCAGTCATTGAGAATGACTAGTTTTCAAAAAGAAAATTTATTTTTTTTTAACAAAAACTACCAATATAATCTTGTTTATAAACGGTCACATTTTTAAGGATAGTGGATCATTTGTACTAGTCTCTTTTAATGAGGATCTGTCAGACTTTCTCCTGCAACTCTATCGTCACAGCGTCTCATTTACAGACTGCATCTTGGAACTGTGCATATGTTCTTCTGCAGCATGTCTGCAACTAGCAATTGCTCCGCTATCATTAATGAACACAGCTGGGGCTGTTTTATGGTCCCCAAATGGAGGCACACTTCTGTCCAAGCCAGTATTTGTCTGGAGGGGTTCGTGGGGGAGGGGATTGCCCATCAGCACAGAGTTGTTCCGGGAAGTAGGTGGGGAGAGGGCGGTGTGTTTGTTCTGAAATCCTAGAAGAAAAGTAAACTTGCTGTGAAGGAAATAATTTCTTTGTGTTCTTGAACTTTACACAGCCATGTTGGGCTCATTCATCAAGACAGCCCTTGGACAGAAACCTCCTGAACATGAATGCCTCCAACACTGACCAAAATCCTTGCTGGCGCTACTAATGGCTTGAGACACAGCTCCAGTTTAAATCCTTGGGAAGAAAGGCACTGAATCTAGCTTGCTGAGTTTATCCCAGCAATTCTTTTGTTTGAGATACACAAATGCTCCCAGGGAGCACAATGCCTAATTCCCCTAGAAAAATGGACATGGACTACGTTCAGGTGTTTTAAGCATGAAGAATTTCTCCAAAGCCTTTTAATGACATTTGAAAAAGCTTAAAAGCACCAACTTGCTATCTTTCTCCCTCCGAAAAGGCAGAAACAGTCATCCAAGTAGGGCATCATACTCCTATTTTCATTTCAGAGTTTAATCTGAAAACCAATAAGAGGAGAATTTAAACTGATTGCTTCAAGCCACAGACATTTCATACCCAAGCAATTATGTTGTCTTTCAAGAGAATCTATCTTAGCTGTGAAATCAATTGTCACAGAGTTAGTTCACAGAAATATTACCAAATCATATTTGATTTCTGTCTTAGTGTGGTTGGTGAATCAAATAAATCAAATGGGCAGACAATTTTGGTTCTCCAATCCATCTCTCTCCAGGCTCCCCTTTGAAAACTTCCATCCCTCTCCTCTGGTGTACCTAGGATTTCCTAATGATGCTATTTCACAACCAGAGAGACACTCATAGAGGAAAAAGATGCAGTAGTGAGAATTGGGAAACTATTGTAATATGCAGGATCAGAACCATATGACAACAAATATCTTAGCAGTGAGAGACTGGAACAAAGGAAGACAGCGGACACAAAAACAGAGCTCTCTGATTCAAAGATTTGGATTTAACAGCTTGCAAGATATATCGTGTCCTTTCATGGACTTGCTAAACATGTACTCCTACCCAGCTCCTCAACAGGGAAAGCACAGGGTTTATCCTTCCAGATTTATAGAGGCAAATAAATATTACTGTCATATCATGAACTCACAATCAATAACTCTGCGAAAGTCCTCAAATCTCTGTCTGACCCATGTGAACTCAATAGGTCTAGCAGAAACAAGAAGCACCAAAAACTTACGAGCAGAAAACTAAAATCCTGTCTTCTGGCTCTCTGCCTCCCTAACTTTCAAAAGCTCTCTGTATAACAGAAAACCTGAAATTTGTTAATACTTTGCCAGAGCGAAAGAAGTGAAGATTTAGAAAGCTGAGTGTTGATATCCGCAAAACATTTCTGAATGACAGAAGTAAGATCATGAGAACAAAATCAAGAAAATTTACAATAAAACATCTCTATTTTTTTCTTAAAGGACAAATGTCATGGAATTCTGTTCTATTAAATTCAAACAAAATTCATTTATACAGTTTGCATGTAACAACACTCTCAAGTTCTTCCTTTTTAAATGAAATATGTTTTGCGTGTGTGCTAAAACTATTTCCTCAAAGAGTTTTCAGCTATATTTCCAGCTTCAGCCCGCTTGCACCTGAGGCACTAGGCTTCTAGAGCTTACCTACAGAATGCTTTTTAATGGTAATTGGCATTATTTATATCTTCTACACACAGCAGAGGAGAAAAGTTTAATATCCATCCATTCATTCATTTGCTCATGTTACTGAGCTCCCACAATCCCCAGGCACTGTGTTAAGCCCTGAGGATAAAGCACTGAATAAGATAAACAGGCTCTCTCACACAGAAAGGCGTCTAGCAGTGGAGACAAATACCAACGACATGGTTACATTTTAATTAATTAATTAATTTATCACTTCCTTAAAACTGGGAAGAAGTATAAGGTGTTAAAATGTTGACTTAATACATTCCCTTACTTAAACACATTGTTGAAGTGCTCCTTCAGCAAAACCACTGACACTGACATACCCGTTTACTCATGGCTCCTTAGGACAATGCATCAGACTTCAGTTGGTCTCATATCTAACAGAATTATTTTTGATACATTTTGATAAAGTATGGGGAAAACAAACCTTTACATCACACCTGAAGTTACAGAAAGGGTACAATGAACTGGATAAGTCAACTGAGAATAGTAAAGAACTTTTACTCTAAATTGATTTTTTCCCCTCCACCAGGTACTCAAAATTAGAGGGTATTACAACACCCCTATGTGGAAAGACGACCCACCCACACAACACGGGAAAATGCAGGACAACACAAATTTCATTACTCAGCTTGAATTGGAAGACTGGTTACCAATTGAATCCTCATCTGACAAAGAAAACTCTTCTTGCATCAGAGCATTCAGAAGATAACTCTCACTTAGTATTCTATGAGGCAAGAAGAAATATCTTAAACTTTCTTTGGAAAACAGTGGGGTAAATGAAATGAAATAACTTCTCCAGGTGTCTTATTTTCCAAACACAAGCTTAACTGCATTGTATTCCTTACACAGTATTTCATTTCCTTATATAAAATACTCTGTTTTTACTCTACTGAATTTCCAACAAATATGAGCCTCTGCCATCCCTATTTATGGAAAAGTAATTGCTTCCCTTTTAATATAGATTTGACATTCCACCACTTCCAAGTGAGAATGACCTTTTAGAAAGGCATTGCACACCACCTTTTGCCCAGCATATTTGTTTAATTAAGCACTTTTCCAAACAACTTACACTCCAAGCACAACTTAACATAGAAACATAGCCATAAAGGTATATAAATAAAAACCTGACTCCAATTCCTTTCCAGCTAACAAGTGGAAAAATGTACCACTCAACAATGAGAATAAAGAGCCATTCTTCTCGGAACGCCTAAAGAGTTCACACTGGCTACAGGGCAGCATTATTTGACATTTATTGAGTGTCGGCAATGTGCTGGGGACTAAGTGGAGTAGGGAAACATCCTAGAATCACCTTCTGTAGGAAAAGAGGGGAGGAGGGGAATTGGAACACATGGTAATGTTGATAAACTATATCCTGAATTGAAGCTACAAAGCAGCGTCAGAGAAAGAATGCCTTATTTTAAAAGAAAACAGAGCTGGACAACCCCAAGGGGTGCTCAGAAAATACCATGTGGCTGCCCTACAAACCCCCTGGACAGACACGGATCTCTGCTGGCTACCAGAGCTGACATACCTTGGACCAAATGGGCCTTAGCATGACCTTAAAAACGAAGCCTGCCTGGGGAGAGCAAAGACCAGCACAGTGAAGCCATTATCTAGACATGCTTCTACCAGAGAAAACATGGCATTTCTAACAAAATCAAATGGAACAAAAACCTGGGGGGAACATTCCACTCTTTGGTTTAGACGCTGCTGCAAACAAGTTTAGGAATCTTTTAACTCGGATTTTCAAAATGATTGGGTGACGCAGCGAATGTGAGAACAAAGTATTGCAACATGTCAGTCTGCCCAGATATCTAGGACGCCCTTTCCGAAAGGCTCAGAGGAGGGCTGGGGGATGCGTATTCTCACCTGGAGTTTTTGTAAGCTAAATCAGCCTAGGTGTAAAATTCACTCTCCTCGAGAGCTAAAGTCACTGAAACTAGTAACAATTTCTTCCATTTATAAAAATCCTAGCACTAAAACACAGTTTAGAATGGCTTAAAAATCTGGTCACTAGACTCATAAAGATCATATTAATTCACCAGGACACTGAAGGCTTTTTAAAGAAGGATGTGAAAGGCCTCAATTCCCACACACCTGACGATTGGGGACTACGGGATAACTGTTTTAAACTTTATAGTGAAAAGGTGAAACAGCAACTGAATGAGCTCTTAGGAATAATGCAGTGATACAAGTAGCAATGGCTAATATAGGTCTTCAAAAACTATAGCAAGGGGACCGGTCAGTTCCATGTTGGGCTTTTGCAAATGAGACTAAAAGCATTCCACGGAAATTTGTAAGATATAATCGCAAACTGAAATACCTACACAAGAAGTTAAAAAATCGCTCCACTCCTGCTCTTTTAGGAACAATTCCAATTAAAATCACGTGGAATCCCTGTTCCACAGTGAATATCCAAACTATGGTATCAGAGAGAGCCCTGGATCAGGCGACATCAGACCTGGGTTCCAGTTATAGTTCTGTTACTAACTGCTTTTATGACTATACTCCAGCACTTAAGTACTGGAATGGAATACACTATCATATAATGTGGTTAAAGGTTATTTTATACACTATAACCGATTTGTTTCGTGCGTAATATTCTTCAACTAGACTACCTTTTCTTCCTTTTTTTATCTCATCACTGATTTCTTAAATTTTCTGTCTTGAGTGAAAAATGAATGTTGTATGACACTCACTGATGATTACCAATGTCATGCAAAACAAGATCACATTTGCATTTCATTGAGAGCACCAAGTCCGATATGCAGGGTCGATAATGCAGAAATGCCTAACAAGTACTTTGGAATGAATAATAGAATAAATATTTATTTACTGAGAAAATAAACGAGAGAACAGGAGAATGACAGCTGTTTCTCTCTAATTGGTTTGTAAAACATTCATGTCTGTAAACACAAAGAACCCCAGGTTGGCCTTCCAGATTCATTTTTATCACAATTTTCACTTCTCTGGGAAGTTGGAAACACAGTTTTGTGTTTCTACTATGTAATGGTAATAAAAGCCCGCTTCATTTTGATCAAAGTGGCAGTATGGACAATTTTAAAACTCTTTCTTACAAAACATCTAGAATTGTTGAAAAACATTATTTTAAATGCCTAAGCTCTCTCTGAAATGAAAAAACCCCTTAAGAGCCAAAAAAAAGACCCAAGAGGAAATACATCTTCTGTCACATTTGCCACTGGATTGTATCAGTTTCAGGAGCCAAAAGGCTTGGATTTTAGTGGCCACAAAAGGATAGAAAACATGATCTTGGGATTTATGCGAGAGCCAGGAGTTTCCAAAAACCACATCCTCAGAAAAAGGATGGATTGAAAAAAAAAATCTGTCCACTAACAAAGAAAGACACAGGCAAGTTTGTTTTGGTCTGGTCACAGATGGAGAGGTTATTAGTGAATTGGAAGATAGAACTAAAGAAACGACCCAAAATTAGGCACAAAGAGATATATACAAAATAGAGGGTCAAACATATAAAGAACAGGATGAAATAGTCTAGTGCATGTCTAATAGGAATTCTAGAAGGAGATTCAAGAAAGATCAGAGATAAGACAAAAGTCAAAGAGATAATAATACACAGTTATTCAAAATTTACGAAAACCATGAATCCTCAGATTTAGAAAAAAACAATGAATCCTAAGCAGACAACATAAAGCAAAACACACACATAAACATGTTGTATTGAAACTTCAGAATTCCAAAGACAAAAGAGATCTTAAAATCAACCAGTGAGAAAATACAGATTATCCATAAAAAGGAGCAACAATTAGACTGGCAGCTGACTTCTCAAAAGCAGAGTTAAAGCAAGAATATAGGGGAACAACAACGCCAATGTTATAAGATAAAATAACTATCAATCTATAACATCCAATTGCAGTATCATTCAAAAATGAGGGCAAAGTAAAAACATTTTCAGGAAAACAAACACCAAACTGAGAGTAACAACCAAGTAGCACCCACTGACAGGATTTCTACACGGTGCACTGCAGTGGAGGAGCACAAACCAACAGTAAACAGTGGGACGCAAAAGAAAAAGTGAACAAAGAAATTGGCAATCATGTCAATGAACCTAAACAAGCACTGCCTGTGTGCACCAATTATAATTTTTGATTAAAGTGGTAAAAAAGTAAGGTGGAACTGAAATACTGGATAACAATAATGTGGGAATCAGGAGAGATTTATTGGAGCCAAAGTGTTTTAAGGTCACTTTGGAAAGGGAGTAGAAAGACTCACTTCAAATTTTAAGTCAAAAATATTAAAGGGATGTCTAAAAAAACAAAAATAAAGTATATAACTTCTAAGTCAAGAAAAAAATAAATTAACCTGAATGAGAAGAAGAGAAAGCAGGAAAGGAAGGAGGGAAAATAAGTATAGAAAAAGCAGGGTAAAGAGAAAGACCACAAAAAAAAAAAAAAGAGTAAAATAAAAAAAGAGTAAAAAATTAAAAATGGTAAAGAGAAAGGCAAAAATTAAACTTCAAATTAAATTCAATAAATCAGTAGTAACAATAAAAAACGTAAATGGACTAAACTCACTAGTTAAAAGAAAAAGATCTCACAGATTAAAAAGAAACAAACTCAGCTATGAGTCTTTCACAGACAGGAACATTCACAGTACTGTTAGTATACCTGGGCCCATCAGTCTTGCTTAATTTTTTTCTAGTTATTTCATCTATCACATTTTCAAATTTCCAGACTACCCAGATTTTAGAAGTTCAGAGTTTTCTTATTTTGGTGACTTGCTCTTTTTAAAATCCACAGCTGTATTTCATCTACAAAGATGCTCTACCATTGTCTGTTTTTCACCAGTGAGTGTCATACAACATTCATTTTTCACTGATCTTAAGACAGAAAGTTTAATAAATCAGTGATGAGATAAAATAGGAAGAAAAGGTAGTGTAGTTGAAGGATACTTTGTACCAAGTCCTTTTATAACCTTAACTTTCCAGGTTGACAAAGGACTCAACTGTAGTCAGACCTCCTGTGTGGTAGTCACACTTTGCACTCTGCATCTCAAGAAGAAGGCTGAGCACATCTCCGCAGATTCCTTCAGGACCTCCCAATTCTGCCCTGCTCTGATGTAAACAGTACCAAGACACACTACTGCTCCCTCCAGGAAATCTTTTTATCCTTTATCATTTTCAGCATCTATTAGCTGGCTACTCTCAAATAATACTAATCTATAAAAAAATCCCATCTCAGTGTCTGACAGGGCAGTTGTATTTAATTTTCTTCCCCTTGATTCTTTAAATGACTTGCTCTTGTGGTTATTCTGAGTATTTTTGTATTATGAGTCATTCTGAGCAAGTGCCTGGGAATTTAGGAAGAAGGTTTTGTTTTGCTATTTTGATTTACTGTATGATTGACCCTGAGCCAGTCATTGAACCTAATCAAGGAATTTCATTCATTGCTAAATAAAGATAAAAGGCCTGGGTTAAAATTAGTCTCCGCCACCTAATGACTCAGTCTCTTAATAACTGACTCATAGAAATTAATTAGCTTTTACCTATAACATTTCCATTTGGAAAAGATCTCCTTTATTATCCTTCCCTAGTTGTAGCACTTTCACATCTCTCTGTCTGTCCCCTGTTACCTCTCCATTTGTTTATCTAACTTTACTGCTCAGTTTCAATGAACAACCACAGCCCTCCATGATAATCAGCCCAAAATTACGTTTTGATGCTGTAGGTGAGCAGCGGTAAAAATAGATAAATAAATAAATAAATAAATGAAAGGAAAGAAAAAGAAATACAAGTGGAAGGAAAAGTAGACTTAGACACAGAAGCCATGATTCAGGGTTATGCTCTCCATGTGCTAATTTCGTGATTTTAAAAAAGTCAGTTACCTTCTCTGAGCTGCATTTCTAATTTATAGAATGGTAACCACACATCTCCATCTTCTTCTTCTTCTTCTTCTTCTTCTTCTTCTTTTTTTTGGGGGGGGGGAGGAAGATTGGCCCTGAGCTAACATCTGTGCCAATCTTCCTCTATTTTACATGTGGGATGCTGCCACAGCTTGGCTTGATGAGCAGTGTGTAGGTTGGCACCTGGATCCGAACCCGTGAACCCTGGGCCAGCAAAGCAGAGTATACAAACTTAACTACTGCATCACCAGGCTGGCCCCACACAACTCCATCTTCTTACCTCATGAGTGATTGTTACAAAAACCAGACAATGAACATGGACATAGCTTTTAAAAGCCATAAAGTACTATGCATTTGTATTCAGATTAACTGAATAATCCTATCCACTGATGCAAGAATTTAGTCTGAGACTTATGAGAAGGTCTTATGTGATATCCATCCAGGCTAGACAGATACTATTAAAAATTATAACTGAGTAATTTATAAATATATAAACCATAAATTCAGGACAAGGAAGATTTTAGAGTAATGAAATGTAGTTTAAGAATGGAAGCAGCATGATTTTGGTGTGTGCTGGAAATCCAGGGAATAAAGCAATTAATACTTGAAGATCTTCCTTATTTTAAGTTTTAATCATTTGAATCTATAACCAATGGTGGATGCCAAAAATACAAAATGAATGAAAGGAAAACTGAAGAGTTAGGAGATTTCAAGGTGGGACCCAAAGAACTACTGCAAATCTTGTCTCTGGATCATGTAGAAATTCAAGGGAAAAAGTCTGAAGACAGGAGCTGCTTCACTTGCTCACCTTTGTTCAGTATTAAAGAGCGCAAAGATATGCTTGCTAGACATAAAGCTCTTTTCCACATCTCGCACTTTCAGGTTGTCCAAGGGGAGCATATACTTCTTTTCTTTTTCCTATTAAGAGAGAGAAGAGAGAGAATTGGTTTTAATAAAAGATCTTGCAGCATGCCAATGGCAACATACCACCTGAGTTGGCTAATACTTGCTTACAATATCTTGATCCCATCACACTCTATTTTGATACCAGCTACCAAGGAGTAAAAGTTATCTGACAGAGGAGACTCCAGTGATTCTCCACACGTGGTGGGAAGAATGAGGGAGGGCCAGTGCAGAGGAAGGAAGGGCTCGGTGATGGAGAAAACACATGGTCTTCTATCCTTTCTTCCTCATGTGGGTCCCCTTAGATGTTTTAAAATGTTAGTTTGATATTAAGAATTTAGCCATCTGTTAATATTTAACAAAAATGTTCTGGTCCTAATTCAATGAGAAATGCCAGATGGATTTCATTTCATATTTTATTTGCAGCCTAAGCAGTTTTGATAGCCAGTGCTGGCAGGGGACTGAAAGCACAAGGACCCCGGTATGAATCACCCCCTACAAACTATGATAAAGCACAGAAAACACTTCCTTCGTTTGGGTCTAGAATAAAATGTGGGTCCAGAAAAAAAAATGATTCCATTAAATTGTGGAGCACTTTGAGAAAAAAGAATCCATTAGTAGTGGACTGATATTAACCAGAACAAATTATCTTTTAAAATTTACAATTCTTTAGGAAGAAAATTGACATTGGAGAGGGAAAGTCTGCAAATGGGACCAAACTGGTCTTCGTAAAACATACTGAACGGCAAAGAATTATTAGAAACGTTTACTTTCAGGGACTGGCCCAAGGGCAAGATTATCATATGTATAAATGCCTAACAGCCAGTATCATAGGAGAGAGCCAAACACTCAGTCAACGTCCGTTACCAGGGGCATTTTAGCACAGTGCTTGATAAACAGTAGTCTTCTGTATGGTCCCAGCCTATACCTCCAGTGCTAGTCCTGAGAAAAAGCCAGACTAGACTCCAGAGGAGGGGAACATGGAGACTTAGCCACAACCTTTAATAAACACTATTAATGTATTTCCTGTGGGAAATCCATGCACTGTACAGATATGTTTGATATAAGCCTTTTTGTTCCTGCAGCTGCTACAGCAGCTCCTTGAGAACTTGTGGCTAGGCTTCATAGTGTGGAGCAGATTTCCCGTGTCTCCTAGCCAGCCTGTGGGGGCCATGTTGTCTGCAGACCCCATAGAGAATTACTGCAGGGAGTATCCGTGGCTTTGCCACTTCTTACTCCTAAATGAATGAAGGAAAGTTAGGCAGAGCACACGGGAATAACAAGGCAGAGAGAAATAGATGACTAAAGAAATAGAAGGAAGCTAGTTGGAGAACAAAATGGCTGTCCTGGAAGACAATGTCTTCAAAGATTAAAAAAAGATAAAAGAAACTAAATGGGAGTGAGAGAAGCCTAAGAATATGCACGAAAAAGCAAAGCACTGGAAGAAGTTTCCAATGTTTCTTGTACAAAAATTAATAATATATTAGCAAACACAAGGATATTCCAAATAGCAAAATAAATAATTTAAGCAAATGAAGTATCATAGTTGAGTCTAACTTCTTTGAAACACTTGTCAAACTATGTTAGGACAGAATTCTATGAGGCAAGATTGTAGATCGAATGAAAAGCTATCCAATACATAATCAAATGAAAATGCTTGAGACCCAGGGAACGTTTTTTTATTTTTCAATGCCCTAAATTTAAGCAGCTGGATTTTTTAATGCACCATCCTATTCAACCTTTTGAAATGATGGATTCGCCTTTTAATGAGAAATCTGCATTTCATTGTAAAGATGGAACACAATGTCCTTGGCATGTTTTCTATAGAAGTAGGCTCCCTTTTGTACTGCATTCTTTCCCATATAGTGAAGACTGAAAATTCTGCAAGTTTACGTCGGATATTAAACACTGGAGAAATACACACATATGCAGACAGAGGAACATGAAAAATGCAGTTTCATTTCCAAAGTACTAAATGTCATTTACTCAAGGTTTTTGAGGACATTTTGCTAAATTACTTCATAGTCAAGAGTTTTAAGACTGACAAAGGAAGAAGAAAAAGGAGATTCAGACTAACTTCTTTAATTAAAGTTGTAGGTCAAAGGGAGAATTAAATGAGAGAGCAATGAAACAGTACATCATGGATATTTCTAAAATTCTTAGTGCTTTTGGGAAAGAATGATGTTCTGCTAAAAGAACATCTTGAATATGGAATAGCTAAAATAAACAAAAGGAATATGGAGGAGGAGAACGGATAAACTGAATTATAACCTCCAATATACAGGGAGTCTTAGCACCAGCTTAATTGGGACATTTGCTATAAAGTTTCTGTTGGTTCTATTAAACTGTCTAATAATGCACTGCATATGGCAGTCACCAGCCACAGGTGAGGCCTCGAAATGTAGCTAGTTAAATTGGGATGTGCTCTAAGTGTTAAATACATACCAGATTTCAAAGACTTAGCATGAGAGAGAGAACGTAAACTATCTCATTAATACTTTCATATTGATTATATGTTGAAATGATAATATTTTGAATACATTGGAGTAAATAAAGTATTACTAAACATAATTTCATCTGTTTATTTTTACTGTTTGAATGTGGCTGCTAGACAATTTAAAATGACAAATGGGGCTCACATGAACTTTCTATTGACAGTGCCGAGCCCCACGTACTTATCATCACTTTCCTTCCTCTCATCTGTCTAGTTTTTTCTCTTCTGACCTCCCTGTTCCCGCCATCAGGTGTATTTTTCATTCTCCCAGTCACCCAATCTGAAATGCCACTATCTTTTCTGATGTATTGTCTTCCTTCACCTCCTTTATTACAGCAAGACTATGTTGCGTTGCGTTTGAGCATCTGTCGGAGCTCCCCTTGTCTGACATTCCCACTACATTAATCCAAGTCCCGGGCATCTCACAAGCGTGTGATTATAAATGGCCTCTTATCTAGTCTCCTTGCCTTCTAATTCCTCTAACATCACCAGGAAGGGCAACTTTCTAAATCTACTCTGTCAAATTCATTCCAGTCCTTCAAAACTTTCATAGCTCTCCATTATTTATGGAAGAAAAATCCATGAAACTCCTTAATGTGACATTGAAAAACACCTACAAATTGGTCCAATCCTGATTTGTCAATATCTCCTTTACTCTTCCATAGGAAGTCTCCATTTCAACCAAACACACCTCTGCCAAAACTCTTTTCCCAACTTGAGATACCCTGTCAACTTCCTACCATGTCAATGTATTATTTAGAATGCAGCTGAAATTCTACCTTCTGTGCAAAAAGTTTTTCCAAGTTTATAACTGTCTGTCTCTCTGTCATTCCCCCATCTCTCTCTTTTTAATTCGGACAATGGGTATTGTTTATTCTGTTCATTTTGAATTACACCATATTTCAGACATCTATATCTTACAAATGCATTACATTCAAAAATTTTTGTGAAGGTTGTTCATTTGGAACTCAGAATGTTCAGTCAATTCTATTGCTGAAATAGCTCATATTTGCAAACAAAAACAAAAATGTACAGAATGTTTTTTGCAATATTTGTAAATAAACAAGAAGTAAAATTTGATATTTTAAAATTTTATCTTAAACAGGCATTTTGGAGGAAGCACTTGTAAAATTCTGAATAAAAATTTTTTAATGGAGATTCAGAAAGGAACTGCATATTTTCAAAAGCTTCAGAAGTTGATGTCACTGATTCAACATCATTCGTTTCTTCACCTTTCAACATAGTACCTCGTTATAAGACATTACCAGCACTATTTGTATGGAAGGCATCCAGATGACAGTGATTCTTGTTCAAAGAGAGACGGAACATGAGAGAGTTAATGTTCTTTCCTTGCAGTAACTTAGCAAGATTGGAAAGAAAGAGGAGAAATAGGATAAGGCCAAAAAAGAATGCATCTAATGTATGAAAGAGTGTGGTAGGAGGTGGAAGTAACTGAACTTTGAGTGGTAAAAGGTAAGAGAGGAATCAAAGTGGAGGGAGGTGAGGATTATGGTACGTCCACGGTATGTGTTCATCGCTCTTGAAAGGAAACAACAGGATCAGTGAGGGACAGATGTGGGGTCGGCAAGTGCCCAATGATGGCCTCTAGCTGACAGAGCACCACCAAAATAACTTGGTTGCTGGAAGAGCCACAATGGGTAAGAGGAGAGGGTTGGGTGTGTGGAGGAGTAGCTCCTGCATAAGCAAAGGACTGGAAAGTCTGCATACACTTGGTGATTTACATGTAGGGAGTTTCCTAACTTGAGGAATGTTTGAGTGGCGTTACTTTGATGACTACATTGAATCATTTTTTTTGTACATACCTTTTCTCACTAATAAGGCAACAAAATCTTCAAGGACAAGACCATAAGTCCTTCTTCATTTCTATACATTATAATGTCTAGTAAAGCGTGGGTCATTGAAATTTACATAGCATATACCACAAATATTTGTTGAATTGATTTGAGAATGTCTGACAACCAAAGTCGAATGTTGAGTAAGATAATTGATAGTCACACATATTTGAGAACCAAATAAAAATTCTATGGAAAAAAATGACTGCATAGGATGCTTAACTGATTGGCATTGCTTCTGATCACTAAACCTTTACAAAATTTAGATTGACTGCCATGATTATTTCTATCTCTGCCTTTGTTTGTATTGCTTCTCTTTGCTAGGAATGTCTTCTCCCCTGACAGAAGGCAAATACTAGTGGACTTGAATGTCCACTAATACGTCAAGTGTCACCTCTTCCATAAAGCCTACTCTGATTACAGCATGTCATAGACCTCTTTCTTTTATAGGTCTCAAATTTTCCATAATTTTCGCCATAGACTATCTAGGATGCCACTTTATTTATGTTCACTTTGCCTCTTTAAGTAGAGTGGAAGCTCCATGAGGGCAAAGAGTGTTATAACTTTTTGTGTTTACACTTCACAGTTATTACATTGTTACATACACAGATATTACTTAACAGACATTTGATTGTTGATGATGCATCACCCATAAAATTCCAACATGATGTAATTTTACCAGGATGTTGTGCCTATACCATTTTACTATTGTGTCTACCTGTGCTATTATGTTAAAAATGATCTAACAACATGTGATTTAAAAACCTATTTTAATACCTCAAAAGTTGATTTTGAATGAATTTACAGGTTTTTGCTTAGTAGCATACATTTTTTTAGGTAAAGTTTTACTAACCTAGACCAATATACTCGATTTGATTACTATAAATCCCACGACTTAAACATATAAATATACTGTGACAATCCAATACACTTCAAAACAAAACCAAAACCCAAACCAGCAGATATATTGCTCTTAAGAGGTAAGGACTGATGTAAAGTTTTAAAAAATGGTAGTGCTTGAAAGAGATTAGATTAGAAGAGGATAAAGAAAAATATATGAAAAAGCCAGTAATGGCACCAAATATATTTTTGAACTATGTAATAACAGCACCAAATTTATTTTTAAAGCATATGGTATTTGTTGTAATTCTTCACTGGCTTGTACTAACATTTTAAGACATCACGACAGTATTTCTCAGGCTAACAAATAGTCAGATTAGAAACAGCTTCCATGACAGATTAATAGAATATTCTATGCTGCTGAGAATAGCTATGCTTCAATAGAGCAAAGATTCTTGGTTTTGATCACGCCTCATATCATACTTGCACAGTAATATTCCACATGTATTCTGTATATTGCATTTGCCATACTGTATACTCCTAATTTGTTAAACGTCTCCTCTTGTTGAGAAACTGACATTTATTTGTCCTCTCTCAGTACTGCACCGCTTTGCTAGCAATGAATGTAACATTCCTATGACACAACCACACCAACGACGTATGTAGGCCACAAGGGCCATCCTGCTGCGCCAGTCAAAGGAGCAGACTGAATGATTGTGCCACCAAGAACCTGGTCCCAAAACAGGACAGTAGCCAATAGATTAGTCCAAGTTGACAAAATCCCTTATCCAGGGGCTGTAAATGTTTTTGCAGAATACTGAAAACTCACGAAATACCCTGGGACAGTCAATTATTATAATTTGCTTGTTGCTCAAGAGAGAGTAATGTTGATCAACATTTTTCCTGACAAAGTTTTATTTTTTCCTTGATACATTTGTGGCCAGAATGTGTGCAAACAGGGAAACTGAAGACATTATCTTGGGTTTTTGGGTGGGGACCAGGGCCAAGAAAAATGTGATGATCCCATAAATTAATGCAAGCCTTTCATGCTTTAAGAAACTGACACAAGAGTTATGTAAGCATACATATTCATCATGCTCCCCACCCCCACCTCATTCTCCAAGATGACAATGTATTGTCCTTCAAAGTAAATTCAAATTCCTCAACACACCCACTGCATCAACCAGGGACTCCTGCTTTCCAGGAAAGTCAATGCATTTTCATTTTCTACACAGAACACATCCAATTGCGTCTTCCTGTCTTTGTCCATCCTATTTCCTCCACTAGAAATACTTTTGCCTATTTGCCAACTCTGCTTCTCTTCCCCTCAAAATGCCTGCAAAAAAATATTCCATCTAGCTCAGACTTAATGTACATTTTTCCTTAAAGTATTAGATGTTTCATTTTTCTGTCTTCTTTTCCTTCCCCATCCCACTTGCAGTCATTATTTTTAAGTCGGTGGAATCCTTAAAAAAAAAATTCTGACACCAATGCCCACTATCTTAAGCAGATTAAAAAGTGGAGCTCCTCTGATTGGAGCAGGAATGGGGTTATGAGAAAACCTGCCCACTAAGACTCACCGTCTTGCCCTGATGTTGCCTCTAAGAAATGCGGTTGGAACACCTGAGGACTCTAGAACACAGGCTTGGACTGCGGGATCCCTGTTCCAGAGACTGGTCCACGTGCCAGACTTACTCTCCGTGTGTTCCTGCAGTGCCAGAGCTCTGCCCTCACCCCCCCGTCTGCCTGGAACTTGATCTGCCTTGTTCCTCTAGCTCTCCTACACCAAGCAGCCCCGTCCAGCTCCCTGTGACTCCTAACTGAGCAAACATCTTTCAGAACCATGGAGGCAGTTGAGCAGATCCTTCCAGTTCAAACCACCTCTGCTGTGTCCTGCCTGCCTGATGGGGCACTTGGATGTGCCGACCACAAACTCGCCCAAGTGTGCAGTGTTCTCCAGCCATCAGAAACCCCTGCTGTGGCCAGGCACGGCGCTCAGGCCTCCTCGACCATTTCTAGGATTCCTCCCACCCCAGTCTGATCCCGTGACAGCACTCGTGGGCTTGGCTTGTACTACGTTACTTTCTACTTTCATCTTATTTTCGAAGTGTCCAAATGTTTCAGCTAAGTGTGTGTACGCTCTGCCTTTCCAACTACAAGGTAAACTCCTAAGGGAAAGAGCAAATCCATTATTACTATTATTATCTTCATTACTGTTGTCATTAACCATTCTATGTCTCTTACGCCCCTGCACCTCTGACACTATGTCCTGACTTGCTTACCAAAGCATCAACTCTTCGAGGGGAGCAACTGCTTCCTTCCTAGCTTTGGCTGCATAGTTGACATTCAACAAACACGTGTTGAATGAACGTATGACTCAGTCCCCTTGTGGGCTGGCATAGTGCTTTGCCTGGATTAGGGACTCCGAGATGAACACTAACTTACAAGAGAAGAAAAATATCAAAGAAAAAAGAGAGGCTATAAAAATATTGATAATACCAGAACACCAGTTCCACATGCTGTTGAAAACTAAAATCTGGTGTTTATTGCTCTTAAGAAGTTATAACTACAGAGATGTACAAGTATGAAACTCACAATATAAACTAGCCATTTTTTATTTGGGCTCTAATTCCCTGCTTTAATCAGAATTACATTTTGAGTAGTAAACAGCATCTGTGAGCTAGCAGGCTGTTAGTAAATAGTACTTCTTTAGATTTTTCTCTTGGGCAGTGAAGAAAATGCCTGTGTGTGACTTTCATGGGTTGTCCTAGGAGGCTCGAGAAAACTCCATGGTTCATATGCCATTGGCTTCGTGGCTGCCCCCTCTGCACTCACACAGATCCTTAAACAGAGCTCACATTGGCGGATGTCCACTGGGTAAAAAAGATAGTCACGCTTGCCATCACCCAATGGGAGACCTTACTCTTTTCCTGGCTCTTCTCTCTCATCAGAGTCCAAATCAATTCCGGCCATAAAAGCCCACTGGAGGGCTCCCTCCTCCATTCCCATGGCATTCTTGGGCAGTGCCACTTTTTTTGCCCTTAGTATACATTGCCTGATATTTTCAGGTACATCTAATATCCTCAAAATGAGGACTCCTCCTCTCTCCCCACAAAAAAAAGTACTTTTATAATTTGAAAGTGAGAATATTAAGAATTTTATTCTCAAATTTTTATATTTAATCTCTATATCAAACCTTATATTTAAAGAAATATTCATATGTGAGTATTTATACATACAAGACTGATAATGTATGAGACTGATAACGATAAGTACACTAAAGAATAAATATAAAGGCCATGTGGCTAAGCATGGCAGATGGATCATATGCATATATCTCTTCTCCCTCCCCTAAATCCACTATGATAACAGTGAGAGAACAAAAAAATGTTGATCCACAAAGACAAAGAAAACAGGGAGGGGAGAAAAGAGTCGACAAGATTCCCAAAAGCTTTGGAAGAGAGAAATCAGAGAGAGAAGCATTCACTGACTTAGCATACAGAAAGGGGTTATTCGCCCAAATACCTACAGGGGGAGAGAATAGAGGAGGCGCCACCCCAATTGGGTCCTGTCCTAGGAGTCACCTGGGACCCCACATGAGTGGGTGTAGTTGTGGAGATGAACCAGCAGGATCAGGTAGAGTCTGGATACGGAAGTACAGAGAACAATTGGTGACCCAGGGTCACCTCCGCCCATTCCTGCCCTTGCAGGAGACTGAAGGTTTTTTCCCTAGAGAAATCACATGAAAGAAGTTTTGGACCCAGAGATACCAGGCAAGGTGGACAGCAAAAGTGGGATAAAAACAAGATAACTTAGTGAAAGTTCACATATTGAAAAGTTGTTCCTGATCCCCCTTGGCTGCCCTGCCCCAGAATCCAGCAACCAGATGAATTTCTCTGCCCCAACCAGGCAGGACATTGGACTGTTCTCTGTGGAGCTAAACAGACTTAGAGAAAATGCCTTGTATTCTAACTTTTCAATAAAAAAAAAAAAAAAAAAAGTTGCTTCCCTGATCACCTTACAGGGAGGTCCTGTATTCTGCAAGCTCCACCCACACATCGAGTTTCCAAGTAGCTGAATGGCACAGAATCTCAACAGATTGATGTAATCATAGCTATTAACTGAAGCAGATTCTGAGGATGGGTTATCTCAACGCCCACTGCAACCTCCTTGTAACGTTTGAGTTCAATTCAAAACTCTCTTTCCCTTTCCAATCTTGCTCTTCTGGCTAGGGCTCCAGATGAGATATAGCTTCAGTCAATCTGATGTACTTAATGCCAGACTTTGATTCAGAAGTGAGTCATACCAGAGAGCAACAGAATGTGTGGCAACCGTTTTGTTGGCCTGGATGATGGCAGAGCTGGTGTGGCTCTGGATGCAGAGGCTGTAATGTGGGTGGCTGGCTGACTGTGCAGCCTCAGGTTGGTGGAGGCAGCAGCAACCTGGCAACCCCAGTTGTGAAATTCAGTGTGGAGAACCATTCCTGGAAACGCAGGCTACTCCTCGAATTTTGTCCTCCCAACGGTTCTTTGAGCAATTTATTCCCCTTAATAAGTGTTTTTCTACTTAAACTAGCTAAAGTAGATTCTACTTTTGGCAATTAAGAACTCCGAAAATGCAGTAGCAAGATTGAATCATCATATATTATTATGTCTTAGCAAAAATGAATAGTCAGTCAAGCAGAATAACGGCATTGACCAGCAACACTTCATTTAAAAAACACACAGTACATGAACTGATTGTTAGCATGTGTGTGTGTGAGAGAGAGAGAGAGATGGTTACGCTGTTAGGAATTTCCAGGACTTTTTACTCAAGGAAAGTGTCTTTAGCCAGGAAAATATTATATCCATGTTATAAATAGCACGCATGAGAAATTTTAAATAGAAAATTCAAAATGTAGGTGAGAGGGATAGCACTTGAGGAGCTTTGCAAGAAACAAAATAGCAAATGTGAATAAAACAGACAGAAAAACTCCTGGTGGTCTGTACGTTCATAAACTACTACAAACTACCTCTACGTAGCAGTGCACTTCACAGGTTAGATTTTCTCCCCCAGTAGGCTATGTACAGGGACTTAGTTTATGTTTTATATTTTTTCAGTTACTAGGAAGGAAAAAATTTACTCAACGTGGCAAAACACACTGCAAGCCCTTTAAAATTAGCCTGTTTCAAATGCCCATTTTCCTTATTTCTTTCTCTACTCCAAGGCAGCGTAACTTACATGTTTTAAAAAGAAAAACTTTCACCTTTGAAACAGTAACTGGTTTACTTGAAAAAGTATATAATATGACAGGGGTTTTTGGTAGTAATATCCCTCAACTCTGAATTCTGTTACTGCACATTAAATTACAAAGTGAATTTAAGAGACTCCACAAACTCTAAAACCATGCTTACTTTGTAACAGCTTTCAAGTGCATATTAATCATATGAAATTCTACATGCATAGCCCTTTGGGTATACTTGTATTAAATAAAAGTGTTATTTTGGCTAAGAATACCATACATTTGTAAAAGTTCAACTCAATAAAAGTACCTTGTTTACAAATGCCACATAATTTTTACTTCTCTGAAAAAATGGGGGTCAGGAAGGCATGTACAAATAAAATCCTCTGACAATTCCCAGAACTCAGGAGATGAATGGTTTAAATTTTACCCCCATCATTTTTCACCAGGCGACAAACAAAAATCAAAGCTGAGTTTTCCCCTCACTCCCCTATCATTTCAGCAAAGAAACACTCAAAAAGAGGCAGCACCAAGGAGAAAAGCAACAAGACTGAGCATTCGACCAAATTCGTGAGCTTCTCTGAAGTCCCTTCTGATTTTTCCCTCCTCTGCTGGTTTTAACATAACTCAATGAGGTTTCTTCTGAGAGGGAAACAGGCTGTTTGAAAAGGAGAGCTGAGTACTGCCCTTTGTACTTTAGTGAGAGCCCCGCTCCCCATGTTCCAGGAGGGCGGACTTGAGATGGAACAGGGGAAAAGGGGCCCCTTCCATGTGCCTCTGAAACTTAGCCCTGGACTTAGGAGGACTTTTGGCTGGTTTGCTCCGAGCACAGCTGGTGGTCTGTACACCACTATTGGCTCAAAAACGTGTCCACATAGAAACAGGGCCTTGGACAAGAGAAACAGAACTGGAATAGCTCTTATGCATCAATCCTAATCATGGCTCCTAGTCTACCCACAGCTTTCTGGGGAAAGGGTGAAGAAGGAAAAACATAGTTACACAGCGAAGGAGAAAGGAGCAGGTGGAGGGAAGACAGAGAAATGGAGAGTGAAGTGACCTACTCATAACTGGGAAGGAACTAAAGCTACCCAAGCTAGAAGCACTCTCTGATGTCAGTGCCTGTTCAGGTGGCCCTGTTCCCAGTCCCTGAGAGACAAAGACCGCTGGGAGAGGATGCCCACAAGAGGCACTGCCATAGGTGGAAGGGACACAGTTTGGAGTTAAGTCACAGAGGTTCACGTATGAGCTCTGACACTAGCCATGTGAGCCCAGGCAAGGTACTTGATTTCTCTAAGCCTTATCTTATCTCTGTATGAAGTGACAATTCATGCGTCGCAGGGGGGATGAGGATTAAAGGAGGTCACACACATTCAAGATCTCCTGATAAATATTTGTTCACTTTTCCTTGGGGAAATCCTTTTTAGCCATCATGTTCCCAGCCATAAACACAGTGAGGTGTTCTGTCTTCAACACATTTACAACAGGAAGCTTTTACACCTATAAGCTATAGAACCATGAAGGGAAAATAGGAAGTTAATTACGTACATGCTCAGCAGACAAACACACATTATACATGAACAATATCAAGTCAGGAGGGTGACACGTAGAGAAACAACATCAACAACTTTAAACTATGCTTTCTTATTCAAGGAAGGTTTGAAAGAAATCCAGAAATCTGGGACTGTGTCTACAGCCACAGAGAGAGAGAGAGGAAATGTGACTACAGGCTAAGATGTGACATTAATTCCTGTCTCCCACTCCCATGACGGATTGAACAGAACAGATCAAGGAAAGTACTTGGGCGGAGATGCAAGTTCCGAAAGAAATATAAAAATGAAAATTCCACAATTAAAGAACCATCTACCTTTTACCAGAGATATGTTGTTATACTTTAAAAAATAAGCAAGGGGGTTGGCCCTGTGGCCGGGTGGTTAAGTTGGTGCACTCCGCTTCGGCAGCCCAGGGTTTCGCAAGTTCAAATCTTGGGCGCAGACATGGCACTGCTCATCAAGCCATGCTGAGGCAGCGTCCCACACACCACAACTAGAAGGACTCACAACTAAAAATACACAACTATGTACTGGGGGGCTTTGGGGAGAAAAAGGAAAAAGAAAATCTTTAAAAAAAAAAATAAGCAAGAGTCTCAAGACTGGATGGGAGACTAAAAAGTAGGAAAGGTGTGTTCTCTTTCTCCAAACACCTTCCATTCAGGCATTTTTGCTTCTGTGCTGGCTCCAAACCACGATGACCTGGGTTGGCTGCTTTTGGGGCTGCCCAGTTTGTAAGTTTCTCCCTCGGCTCCATCCCAAGAAAGCTCCTTGTCTCCCTGTATTTGTCCTATATTGCCAAGTGGACTTTAAAAACCAAGAGTGGGGACTCTATTTACCTCTGTAGATCCCCGACACTAGCAGGCACTTAACACCTGCTGAATTTTTTTTTTTTTAAAGATTTTATTTTTTTTTCCTTTTTCTCCCCAAAGCCCCCCGGTACATAGTTGTGTATTCTTTGTTGTGGGTTCTTCTAGTTGTTGCATGTGGGACGCTGCCTCAGCGTAGTCTGACGAGCAGTGCCATGTCCGCGCCCAGGATTCGAACCAACGAAACACTGGGCCGCCTGCAGCGGAGCGCGCGAACTTAACCACTCGGCCACGGGGCCAGCCCCAATACCTGCTGATTTTTGATGATATCAAACTCACCTATGTCATGTCTCATTCCACTAGGCTTTGTTTTGTGCATAATTACCTTTATAGTAAATTAATGTTATCTAGAGAATCAATTGTTATTAATTACTCTTCCCAGGTAATACATTTGCATTTAGATTGGGTCCTCCAATCCTCCCATGGGAAAGGACCGAATCATTCAAGCACTTAGGTGACCTGGTAGGCGTGAGATCCTTGGGTTGCCCTTAAACCATCCTAACACGTAGCTGCCCAGTCCAAGGCTGGACTTGAAAACTCTGGCTGCTTCTCCAAGTCTTGAAGCAATAAGTTTAGGGTAGTGTTTCTCCAACTAGAGTCCTCTGACTCTCAGAGTCTGTGAGGTCTTCTGAGAATTGAAGAGAATTGTATGTTGTTATTTAATAAAGTTATCATAAGGGACTTTCTGAATTGTCTGGGGGACCACTTTGTAAGTGAGTGTAGCATTCAATCTGAGTCCCATGGTTGTGTCTGCACCAAGAAGTAGTACTTTTTGGCAGCATACTGATGAAGAAGAGAGCAGAGACATACACCAATACACAAATTACGTACTTTCCGCCAGTGACATCACAGTGCCCTTGGGGGATGGAGGCTTCATTCCAATAGGATATAAGTGGCAGGAGGATGGTGGGGTCATATAGCATAGGGTAGCCCAGGCAGGCCAATCTCAAAAGAGCCAACGCCTGGCAGCCAGAACACATTCCTGTTGACTAGCTAATTATGTTTCCTAAAAGGACATCATCTCTCACATTAATGGTCTTGATCAGCTGAAGTTTGCTGGCAATATAGTGCTCTTTGAATTTGACTTGGTTTGCTTTTGATGTAGAACAACATTAAAATGTATATATATTCATAGGTATTTAAAACAATATATATTTGTAGATATTTAAAATAAAACAATTTTCTTTTTGGACATATTTAAGGAATATGATAAATAAAAATAGTTTGCCCATGCTCATAATTGATGAGGATTCTTTTCCTTTAAAGGGTGTTTGCATGTTACCCAAATTGGAGAAACATTGGTTTAGGGAAAGTGTATTTGGAATTCTCTTAAAAGGGTCGATGTAGTCAAAACAGGTACTAACAAATGGCCTTGACTTATAAATAATTTGGAGCAGAGCTTAGAAATTGCTTTAATTTCTAATTGCCCTCAGCAAAATCGGGAGAAAAACACAGGTCTGGCCCTGAGAAGCTGGGAGGCCCAGCCATGGCTGGAGTACACATTGAGGGTCCTTGGGGTGACTGTTTTCCACTCTGTGCTTCAGTTTCACCATATGTAAAGTAGGGATAATAATACCCGAACTCAATCCTTAAACTGAAAAATGAAAACAAATAAACTTAATTTTATGGGGACAAAGAGGCAAGAGATGCAAAAGCATTTTCATCTTTCGAGAAAAAGAAGGTACTATTTAAAAGAGGTACTCTTGAAAATATCTCAACACCATGTGTCTAATTCATACTGACATGTGTAATTGAACCTGTGTTTAATTTTTGCTGCAAATTATCTGCTTCCTCTAAGTAGCTGGGCTGGTAAAATGCTGAGCTGTATGGTTCAAAAATAGAGCTGTGGAAGAATTAGGAATTCCTGGGAAAAGACACAATAAGGTTGTGCCCTTAACAAAAGAATGAGTGAAAGGAAGACGAAGGGAGAATGCTGCAGAAAAAGCTGGTGCCCAGGGGGAGGAAAGACATCATCAAAAAGCTGGTGGAAAGCAACAGCCAGGAAGTGGGGGTGACGGAGATTTTCACACCTAGACCTCACTAATGATGTGGAAAAAGTTTAGCACGGACAGGACAAGACCAATGAAGACCAAGAGCAACTCAGAGAGAAACAACCTACATATACATACTGAGTTGTATCCCACTTTAGATGACAGAGCGTATACTCTCCTCTTCCCTGCCCCGCCCCGTCCTTCTTTTCTTACAAGCACTAAGCTTAAATAGCTACTGGGTCACCTACAATTAAATTTAATCACTTCTTGTGTTATTATTCAGAATAATTATATTTCAATATGAAAACCTTAATGACTATATAAAATGATAAATCTCAGACTCCCTTCTTATTTTAAGTGCCTGTGCTAACGAGTAATAGCAAGTATTTAAAATGAAACCAGAGTGAGGAGAACTATACTACCTTCTAGGAGTGCCCTCCCATCCTCCCCCCTCTCCCCTAAAACCTCAGTTCTTGAAGTCTAACAGAAATGTTGCAAGACATTCTGTTTTGTAGTCTCATCAGGGAAGCCTTCCTTGACACGAGAATGATATGTATGATTTAAAAGACCACTGGCCACTTCTGTGGAGCATGAATGAGGGAAGGTCAAGAGCAGGAGCAGGAAACCAAATAGAAGACTAATGCGGTGGTGCAGGAAAGAGACAGTGGTCATTCCCACTAGGACAGCAGGTGAGGAGAGAAGTGATTGGGTTTGGTACAGGCTCTGGAGGAGGGCAGTTGTTTGGCAACCTATAGCCCCAAGGGCTAAATCTGGCCTTAGCCTATGTTTATATGGCCCTAATAGCTAAGAATGGTTTTTACCATTTTAAATGATTATGAGAAAAAAGAGAGAGAAGAATATGTGACAGAAATCATATATGGCCTAAAGAAGCCTAAAATATTTACTTTCTGTGCCTTACAGAAAGTTTGACAACCCTTGGAATAGAGTCAGCAGATTCTGAAATCGAACCGGATGGAGCGGGTGGTGAGGGGAAGAGAGCGATGAAGGAAAGCGCCTCCGTGTTTAGCTTGAGCAGCTGGGTGACGGACACGCCTCTCCATTGCAGTCAGTCACACCCTCTTGGGTGCCCCCACTTTATCTTGAACATGTCTTTGTTGTCGTACCTCTTTCACTATCATATTTACTTACTTACATGTCTGCCTCCCCTCCTTGGCAGTGAACCCCTGAAGTAACTCTAATTTTTCTCAATATTTATAGCACCTGGCTTTGTACAAGACACACGCTCCACAACTATTGGATATAATTGAACTAATCATATGTTAAACTCATTTTCAGTAGTGCTAGTAACATCAATTTCTCAATGAATAAAAAATTACAATATCTTTTTTAGAGTATAAGAATTTATAAGCTATTTTTGCAACCCTTCTGTTCCTCACTACAACTCACTATATGGGTATTACCATAAGCCTCAATCATAAATTCCATTTACAAAAAATTATATTTTCTGTTGATTTATTATATTTAAAATTTTAGGAACTATAAGCATCTTTTTAAAAATGAATTGAAATCCATCCCTTTAGGCAGATGATTAGAAAAAGAAGGACAGGATGAAAAGAAAACATTGGCAAAGAGGTACTATGAAAAATAAAAAAGAGAGAAAGAAAATCTGGGTATCAGAATGACAATTGGGGCAGTTGACTTGGGTGTGAGGGGGGTGGTGAGAAAAATAAGAGAACCAAAGGTGGACTTTTAATGGTAGTGCCTGATACTAAGATCAAGAAGACTATGGGTCATGTAGGGTGAGTTCCGTCTAGGAAAGCATAATGTGAGATGTCAACCAGACATTCAAATATCTATGTCCAGAGGGTAGTTGGACATCCAAGCCTAGAGTTCAGAGCTGGAACTATAACTGTGGTAGTCATAGAAATAGACTGTACAGATAGTATTTCAAGCAAAAGGACTAGAGGAGCTCAGCAAGAGAGTGTGTGTGTAGGCAGAGAAAAGGAGAAGGTCCAAGCCACTCTAACATTTAAGATAGGAGAGAGGAGAGAGAACCAATCAAAGGAGACTAAGGAAGAAGAGCAAGTGAGAAAAACCAGGAAAAGAGGAGAATGTATTTTAAGACAGAGGAAGAAGTCAATTGGATTTACTATTTCTAAGAAATACAGAAAGATGTGGATGAAAAGTAACCATCACATGTGTCAGCATGTAGGAAAGTGATAACCATTCAAAGCGCTGTTCTGGTGGAGGGCGGGAACAGAGCCTGCTTGGATTGGCTTGAAGTGGATTAAGGAGAGAATGAGGAAGCAGGGAAAGTACTATAGACATGTCAAGGAAAGATATTCCCATAGAAAATTCAATTCTCAAACTGTAATTAAAAAAAAAAAGAAACTATGTACGGGCTGGTCTGGTGGTGTACTGGTTAGGTTCGTGCACTTGGCTTTGGCGGTCTGGGGTTCATAGGTTCAGATCCCAGGTGCAGACCTACACACTGCTCATCAAGTCATGCTGTGGCAGCATCCCAGATACAAAATAGAGGAAGATTGGCACAGATGTTAACTCAGGGAGAATCTTCCTCACCAAAAAAAAAAAAAAAAAAAGGAAAGAAAGAAAGAAAGAAAAAGAAACTGTATGTACGAAAGAAAATAAAGTTCACTTAAAAAAACATTCTAACTTTATTAAAGCACTCTGTTAGTACATGTATTTTTCCTACTTTTCAAACAGCATGTGTCCTAAAGGATAGTGGATGTGAAGTGGTTAAACAAAGGGTCCTTTCCTGGAGTCAACAAAGCACTAGGGGTTCCATGAGAAGCAATCAATTCCCTGAAACAATATGCAGACTTTTGTAAATACATACTTATTGTGGGGAGCAGGAGGAGGTGATAGCTTTAGTCAAATTCTCCAGAATCAACTGGCTTCAACAGTACTACCATGAGCTCCTGTCCGGCGAGGAAGAGAGGGCTACAATTTAATGGAATTTCATAGGTGTATTCTCACATGCATGATTTCGTCCAATGGAGAAAAGGCAATTTTTTTAGCTCGTAACCTAATCAAGAACTTTGTCCCCACAAAATGAAAAATCTGGCTCATTTTCACATAGGGCAGAGCTCAGCATACACAGTGTTCTCAGTGCAGATGCCGACCAAGAAACATCACAACACAGCAGAGCCATCGCCAGGGTGGTGGGTTGAGCAGGCTCACTCACAGCTTTTACTCCCTCGGTGAAGGAATTAAAGAACAAAACAAAACTAACAATGGAGAGGGAGCTTTTACCAAGTGCAAAAGCAAAGGATAAGAGTTTTCTGTATCTAGAAAGAGTGAACTTGTACAAGAATATGATGTCCTGGCAGAGACCAGCACAGGATGGAAACACTGGCACATACAGAGAAGAATCAGCTCGACTTTGACAAGGGAAGGAGGCGAAGCTAGAAGTTTACCCAAACACTCCAACACGCACGTGTCAGTGGGTGTATTTTATTATACTCCACTCTATTGTAATGCACATACACATCTATGTAATAAACAGGATATTGTTCTTACTCAGAACCATGGACTCAATCATCCTCCCCAAATCTTTTTATTAATCACTTGAGTTTTAAAATTCCAAAAGCTATTCCTAGAGTCAGAAATTATAGATGAGGTAGGCCAAACCTGATGACTATTGACAACATTTTTGTATGTAGAGTGGGAAAAAGAGTTAACAATTGCACCTTGCAGAAACCCGCCCTAGCAGGACATATTTCTGTCTGACTGTGCTATTCATTACGAGTAAGTGCTACTGACGCGCGCACACACACACTTTCATTAGGTATTTAATTGCCATTTGATTGTGATCTCTTATGAGTGTCAGATTTAATTGTTTCAGAACAAGTATTTCAATTGTTTGTTTCATGTCTTGTCTTTCCTCCTAGACAGAGTCACAGGAGAGTAGGGAAATATTTCTAGTTCTAGAACTCTGAGCATAATAGTCTCAATAACTGTTTGCTGCGTGAATGGGAATTAAGCACCATGAATTTAGAGCATCTCTGAACCCCAGTGAGTCTGCATACTCATGGACTTCCTAGTCGTGCTGCTTCTTTAGGTAAGACTAGAAAAATAATAAACACCTAACTCTGAATACGTTATAGCAAAATCTTTGCCAAACCAGCTTTTTATGGAAACTGCATATAGCTGAGAGACATTATTCAGAAATGACCTATTGTTTAGAGCATTCTGAGTTACAGTTTGAGCTGTTTGGGAAAAGTGCGCTCCATACCAGAAAACGGCAAAAGGAAAGGTCTTCGGTGACAATTGTTGATGGAAATGTTTCTTAAATTTGCATTCATGCTGCAGACTCAACCTGTGAGATTGTACTCCAAATCAATCATTAGATGAATGTAGGGTAGTCACGAAAAAATACCCGGGAATAAACCTCATGGGAAATGTGCAGTGCCTGTATAAATAAATGTATAAAACTATGCTAAGGGACAAACCTAAAATAAAATGAGAAACAGATCTTGAATAGGAGTCCCAATATTTAAAGCTGTAAATTCTCCTAAAATTAAATAACTATAATACAATCTGAGGAAAAATTTTCAATATAGTTTTGTGAGAGGAAACTTGATAAAATGATTCTAAATTTCACTTGGCAGAATAAACAAGTAAGAGTAGCCACGAAAATTCTGAAAAAGAGGAAAAAACAATAAAAAATGCAATCAGAAGGAATATGCCCCTCAAATATTAAAATTTAAATTTAATATAAAAATTACAGTGATAAACATCATGAGCCTGTTGTGAAGTCCACCGGCAGATCAGCTGAATAGAAAGGAGCATAGAAAGGATGAAACAGAGCACCAGAATGCAGTTTGTGATAAAGGGGCATTACAATTAGACTTCTGAATAAACGATTTTAGGAGAACTCCCAACTTCCCTCCCAAAAAAAGAAATTTTAGATGAGTCAAAGCTCAAAGACCCAGAGAATAGTTTAAGTGATGACTTTGGTAAGACTGGAGTTAAAAAATAAATGAAAATAAATTTTAAAAAAAGGGGGGTGTCGGCCCCATGGCGTAGTGGTTAAGTTTATGTGCTCTGCTCGGCGGCCCAGGGTTCGCAGGTTCGGATCCCAGGTACAGACATACACATCGCTTATCAAGCCATGCTGTGGCAGGCTTCCCACATATAAAATAGAAGAAGATGGGCACAGATGTTAGCTCAGTTCCACTCTTCCTCAGTAAAAAGAGGAGGATTGGTAGCAGATGTTAGCTCAGGGCTAATCTCCCATAAAAAATAAAGAACCCGATTTTTGATATTTGACCACAAAACCTGAAACTATAAAAGTTTCATGGATATGAGATGCTTCTTCATGGCAAAATAATGGACAAAATTGTAAACTGACAATTTGAGAAAAAGTACTGGCAGCATATATGACTAAAGGTTAATAACCATAATATTCAGAGAGCTTTAAAAAAAATCTGTTTAAAAAAACCAATTCAACATTAACAGAAAAGTGGTCAAGGATTGTTTTTGCAGTTCTCAGATGATGAAAGACAAGTGGTCAATAAGACGTAAGATACTAAACCTCACTAATGATCAAAGAAATGGACATTAAAACTGCATGTGTGTGAATACTTACATATCAGAAGGAGAATATCCCATATTGACCAGATGTGGGGAAACATACATTTTAACACATTTTTGGTTGGAATATTAATTGGCACACTCTCTTGGAGGAGGGAGGATGTGAAAATATCAAAATTTTAAATGTATCTATCCTTTGACTTGGTAATTCCATTTTCCATTTTTAGGAATTTAGCCTAAAAAAATAGTTGCACAAGCGTACATATATGAAATGTTACTTGCTTCATTATTGTTGACAAACTGAATTGTCCATCAACTGGGGAGTAGCTAAACAATTATGGTACAGAAGAATAAGAGCTAATATTTACTGAGTTCTTATTGATCTAAGCGTTTTACCATATATTTAGTCATTTAATCCTTCTATTATCATCCCAGTTTAAAAACGAGGAGCATATGTACCATATAAAAGAACACGGTATGACTACAAAATACAGTGACATATTTAAATTCAGTAGAAAGAGCACTGAGATTTTTCTTGACTCAAAGAATCAAGCTGTACAACAGCATGCATAGCACAATTATATTTATATTAAATTATATAAATTCATAGTTAACATAGTTATCTCTAGTGTCCACAGTTAACAATACTGTATTATACACTTAAAAGTTTGTTAAGAGGGTAGATCTCATGTTGTGTTCTTACCTGCAACAAAACAAAATTTTTAAAAGTGAAATTTTTTTCATTTTGAGAAATGTGACATAATAAAGGTTTTCTAAATTTGATTTGGTCTTCCCACTTAAAAAGTCCTATATACCAAAAGAGAGTTAGATGTCTAAAGGCAGGGTTAATAGTGGTCTTTTTCTGGATGGTGAGATGTTGGAGTTCTAAAAAATTTTCTAGTCCTGAATTTTTCCATAAAAAGGGTTCTTAAAATGAAGTATTCTGACTATTTTAAACACCTCATATAAGTCGAATCATGCAGTATCTGTCCCTCTGTGTCTGGCTTATTTCACTTAGTACTGTTTTCAAGCTTCATCCACATTTTTGCATATTTCAGGATTTCCTTCTTTTTTAAGGCTGAATAATATTCTACTGTACATATATACCATGTTTCCTTTACCCATTCATCTGTCGATGGACATTTAGGTTGTTTCCATATCCTGGCTATTGTGGATAGTGCTACAGTGAAGACTGAGGTGCTAATATCTCTTTGAGATCTTAATTTCAATTCTTTTGGACAAACACTCTTAAGTGAGATTGCTGGATCCACTTATATGAGGTATGTAAAATAGTCAAACTCATAGAATCAGAGAGTAGAATGGTAGTTGCCAGGGGCTGGGGGAGAAGCGAAATTGGAAATTGCTAATCAACAGGCATAATGTTTCACTTATGCAAGATAAATAAGTTCTAGAGATCTGCCGTACAACACTGTGCCTAGAGTTAACAATACTGTATTGTACGCTTAAAAATTTGAGGGTAGATCTCATGCTAAGTGTTCTCACCACAATAAAACAAAATTTTTTTAATGAAATATTTTTCATTTTGGGAAAGCGGAGGTGATAAAGCTTTTCAAGTCCCATTTGCTTCTCCTATTTGAAAAATCCCATATATCTCCCCTCTTTTTATCCTATCTGTCTATTCTGGCCTCAAAATAGAATTTTTAGTCCTTATTTACCTTTATTATCCCGAGTTCCCCTGAATGCTCAAGTGAAAGAGAGTTCTTCGGATTGCCCGTTAACATGCTACCAACTTGTTGACACATTTTTATATGAAAAGAAGGTAAGGTAGCCATTTGGTAATAGTTGCTAAAGAGTTTAGAATAGGAACTATCGAAACACTCAAAGAAGTTCAGAAGGTCTTTTTGTTCATGTGTGCTGCCGCTGGAAAAAATAAAGACTACATTGAGGTGACTGGAAGGAGGAATTTGCCACCAAAGAAAATAGCATGGTGTAATGAGAGGAGAATACTGGATTTGATGGCAAGAAACCTGAATTCTAGTCCTGGCTCCTCCACTGGCCAATACTGTAATTCTGGGCATGTCATGTAACCTCTCTGAACCTGTTGCCTCATGCAAGAAATAAGTGAGAGCAGATCCTTGGTTTTCAACCTTAGATCAATGGCATTCTAGGGTTTCTCCGGATGTGCTTCAGGGGCCACCATGGGAGCGGGCAGCCCCAAGGCAAGAGGGCTGGATCCTGGGCTCCCACCCTTCTTTAACCAAAACAACTCCATTTCTTTATAATGGAATTTCATGGGAGATTTTGGTTGAATAAAGAGTTCTAATGCTTAAAAACAAAAAAACAGAGAGAAGTTTAAAAACCACAAACTAAGCTGATATCTGAGGTTCCTTACAGCTTTAAGTTCTTGTTTTGAAATTAATCTACGCCTCAGAATGTATGTGAGCAAGCACTGAAGAGGCAGTGTGCCCTGAAGAATCATTGAACATCAACCGTGAAGAGCGTCTGTTGCTAACATGCGGCAAGTTGAGTTTTTTTGCTTGCCCCAGGTCAATTTACCATCCGCCTCATCTTCATCAAAACATTAATTTCAGCTTAATCCCCTTTCTTCCTCTCTGGCGGTAAAATGACCTGGCTCACTTGGAAATAAAACAAATAGAGTGCAGCTACGCTTTCATATGCTGGGTGGTTTCATTTGATTATTATGGAACTCTAGAATACCAAAATGAATAAAGTAATTAAGCTCTTTTCTGAGACTTAAAGTCTAAAAAAGTATTCAAATAAAACGTACTAAAATTCATTAAGTGTATTGAGTATTTGCTATACGCAAGGGACAGTGCAAGGTAGGTCTGGTGACGGAGTGTGGAAGACTGCTCTCAAGGAAGGTCTGTACACTCTGGTAAGAGGGAACGTCAAGTTTGTGTGAGTTCAAAGGACAGAATTGCCTCAACAGGCTGAAGGGAGGTCAGGTCAGCTTCGAAAGTCTTGAAGGTTGGGAAGGATTTTGGTAGGCATAAGTGTGGAAATAGAGTATTTCTGTTGAAGAGAATGATAAACTAAGAAGTTTGGATTTAATTCAATAAGCAATGTGGCAAATTGGGAAATATTTATGCTTTATGAGGATTAAGCTAGTATTTGAATACAGTATAAATACGGGGCTGGCCCCATGGCATGGTGGTTAAGTTCGGTGCATTCTGCTTCAACAGGCCAGGTTCACGTGTTTGGACCTGGGGCATGGACCTACAACACTCCTCAGCCATGCTGAGGCAGCAACCCACATATAAAGTGGAGGAAGACTGGCACAGATGTTAGCTCAGGGCTAATCTTCCTCAGCAAAAAAAAATTAAAAAGAATACAGTGTAAATAGAAGAAGGCAGATACTAAAAGTTGGGATGGCAACTGGGGTGCTGGCTGCTCCAATGGCCAAGATAAGGTGATGAAACAGTATGATGGTAGTGGAAATATCAAGAAAGTTATTGATGGAGCTACACTTAAAGCAGACTTCCAAGAACTTAGAGAATGGCCACAGGTAGACAGTAGAGCAGGCAGGAAGCTATTAGAAGAGTGAAGGAAGAAGACAATGGTAACTTGGACTAAGGTGGTTAGAGAGGAGAAGGAAAATAGCATGCATATTTGAAAACTAGAAGTAACTCTAACAGGGACTAGTGACGGACTGGACTTGGAGGTGATGTTCACTGACATAGGGAACAATAGATGGAGATGAGTCATGGGTTCAGTGAGGCTGTGAGTTCCATTTTGGATATTTTGATGCTGAGGAGTCCAAGACATCCAGGAGGACTTAGGGTAATGGGGAAAAAGAGTGCTCTGCATTTGAGATAGTTTTGAGGATGCGATGTTCTCAGAGGAAATTTAGATTTCAATGAATGCAAAGAACTGTAAGGATTAGTGAGTGAAAAGTTACAGGATATATGGAAATTTTTCACAAAAGAATGGGTATACAATGGGATTTGTAGATGTGTCTGGAGAGGTTGCACAACTTAAATTAGATAATTTGATTATGTTCTGCTGATAGAAGAAGAAATTGATACTTAATATGAAAAAACAAGGAATAGGAATACAACTTTTTCTAGATTTTGTTTGTATACTGGTGTGTAATGAATGAGCGAGTTGTGTCTCTTCTGAGATCTTTGACCCGTGGAATTTTCTCTCCATCACATGTTTGAATGTTTAGAACTTGGTTAATGTTCTATTTAGTTCAAGTGGTTGTATGTTGGTTCTTTGGCGCCATTGTCAATAATAAAATTCAACAAAACAAACCTCTAAATATGGCTTTGTTTTTCTCTTTTTAAACATATCTGATTCTCAGCCCAAACCTAGATCCAATTTTTTCTTCTCATGTGGAAGACAAGTGTAAGTGACTGACCACCATTAAAATTACTTTACTTACGTGACCTGGCTACCCTTTTGCTAATCTCTCTCTCTACTCAGCCTCCCAAATCCTTCCTGTTATCTTCCTCCCTTGCCCTTCCTTGTTATCTATTGTCACCTTGCTTGATACAAACCTCTGCCCCTTTACCAAATTCCTGCTATACTCTCATTCCTTCCCAGGGGAGGAGCCAGAGAATCTGTATTTTAAACAAGTGTTTCAGGTGATTTTTGAGACTAGGTAAAGTTGAGAAAATCTGTGCAGAGCTCTTCAGGATGCAGGAGAAAGTCAGGCAGGGCCATGTTCTTTTCACCTGCTTCACCCACACTAGGTCTTTCTTTACCCTTTTCATATGAGGCTTCTATATAAGTTTCCATCTGAAGCAAAGATCCTATTGCTCAAAACACTTGAAAATCACGGTTATGGATCTATTACCACATCTGACTTTCCTAGTCTCCCTGACCATTCCCACTTCAACAACATGTTCACAACCAGTCTAGAATCCCTCAGCTACGTGATGATCAAGCACTGAACATTACTGAGGGTCGAATATGTGATAAGCTCTATTCTATGTGTTAAGTATACAGCAGTAAACAAAACAGACAAAGTCCTTGCCTTCATCTTACTTTCTATTGGGGGATAGAAATAATAAAATAAGTGAAATTTTTAGAATATTAGAAAGTGATGAGTGTTATGGAGAAAAATAAAGCATGAAATGAGAACTAGGGAATTCCAAAGAGCGGGTATATGTGTGTGCACAATTTTAAACAGAGAAGAAGGAAAGCCTCATGACAAGACGACCATTGAGTGAAGATTTCAAGGAGGCAAGGGAAGGAGCAATGTGGACACACGGAGGAAAAGCATTTCCAGACGTAGGAAATGACAGTAGATGCTTAAATAGCATTAGGTGAAAGAATGGATAAAAATGTGCAAATTTCTTTACTACAGTAGTTTTCTGTTCTTAGAGCCATCCCTTCACTTCTGGTTGTTACAGCAAATGCCATTTGCTTTAACTAGAGTCACCACTTAGACTATGGTATTCAAACCAACAAGAACACTCATTTCTGATATGATCTAAGGTCCTCTCTACCACTGAAGAAACTGACAGCCAAAGAGGGCACGTGACTTGCCTGAAGTCAATGCTAAGTAGGGGTAGCCTAGAACTAGCGCCAAGGTCTTCCAAATTCCAGCCTTGAGTTTTTTCAGCTGAAAATATCTTTAATATATGGACCAAAAATTGAATTGATTACATTTCTTATATAAACGTTTTCTTAGTGAATACTTAACTCATATAATAATAATGTGGGTGTTATCCTTTATAACAAATTATCTTTCTTCAAATATCACTTATGAGTTCCCACACTTCCACAGGTCCCAATAAGGAGAAAACATGAAGAAATAAAGGTAAGTGGGATGCGGGGAAAAAAAGTGAATGAAAAGTAACCTAAGGGCCAGCCCAGTGGCATAGTGGTTAAGTTTGCGTTCTCTGCTTCGGTGGCCCGGGGTTTGCTGGTTCAGATCCTGGGCGCGGACCTACATCAAGCCAAGCTTTGGCAGCATCACACATAGAGGAACTACAAGGACCTAAAGCTAGGCTGTGTAACTACGAACTGAGGCTTTGGGAGGGAAAAATAAAAGGGGAAGTTTGGCAACAGACGTTAGCTCAAGGTCAAGCTTCCTCACCAAAAAAAACAAAGAAGGAAAGAAAAGTAACCTAATGTGATCCAACCAACTCTCCCTTAACCCAAATCTTCCTAAACCCTAGTTCTTTCTAATATATTGCAACAATCCTTTCAATTTCCCACCAATTCTGAAATGGAGCAATATACATATCTAAAAATTGAAATTTTAAGTTTCTTATCCTCTATTGCTCTACTTTATTAACAAATAAAGGAAGCACCCACCGTTGTCACCAATTAATGGAATCCCAACCAGCTATATTGTGACAGCTTGATGTTTACTGCCTTAATATGATGTCTCCTCAAATTTCAGACTCACATTCCACCTGGTCATTCCATCCAGTCCCACTTAGACACACTGCTTTCCCTTCTCATCTTATTTGGTAACGCAATCTCCATTTCCTCTACCACTTAATCTTCCCTGAGAAGCACTGCTGTTTCTGACATCTGTTCCCTTCCCATCCGCCTCTGTGAACCCTGAGATAAAGACACAGTTTTCAAGAAATGTAAAGCTCATCTGTCAACTTACTTCCCCTGCCACCTGTCAGAGGCCTCACTGCCACTCCATGTGCACTGTTAACTCTACAGGGACTTGAAGCATTTTTTGTTGAGCTCTCTTTGGAGAGTTCTCCTCATTCTCCACTTTTTTACCTTAAGTCTTTGTATATTGTATGTATTCACAATGTATCTGATCACTTCCCACTGTAATCATTTTGCATACAGCTCCTATGCCATCATCTCTGTTGTTTCAAAAGCCTGGTATTTCAAGAAACTTCAATGTAGTTCCAAAACTCAAAGGCTCAACTTTAGAGTTTAACCTATAATCTGGGTGTTTGAAGAGATACCAGAGCTGCTACGGCTGCCAAGATGGGTATGGAAGCAAGAATCCTTTCTCATCAATGACCTCATCCTAGTTGTTCATGCCCTTAAAATATTTAGGCTGGATTAACGAAATGAATTCTGAGTTTAGGGCTATCCTTAAAGACCACTGTGAGATTTAGTAAGTTCAGCTACTTTGAGATCCTTGTGAGATGAGCCGTGTTTCACTTACTCCATACATTTAGTTTGCAGTCTAGAAAAAGCTAACTTTATACTGAATTTCTTTTCTTTTTCCCCCCGAGGAAGATTAGCCCTGAGCTAACATCTGCCAATCCTCCTCTTTTTGCTGAGGAAGACTGGCCCTGAGTTAACATCCATGCCCATCTTCCTCCATTTTATATGTGGGAGGCCTACCACAGCATGGCTTGCCACACGGTGCCATGTCCATAACTGGGATCCAAACTGGCGAACCCCGGGCCCCCAAAGCAGAATGTGGGCACTTAACCCCTGCGCCACCGGGCCGGCCCCTATACTGAATTTCTTGAAAAATTTTCCTGCTCATGTGTATTCTCCTCAGGGTCTTCTATTTTGAGAGTAAAATTTAAGACAAAGCTTTCCTATGTAAAATGCACCTTCCTCCCCTCTACCCTCCCCCCCTCGAAAAACAGAGAAACAATCTGAACAGCTTCCTCTTTGTCAGGGAAGATGAGTCTAGATTAAGGCGCTGCTGGTTGGTGTGCCCTGGCTACGGAGAAGGCATGGAAAAAAGCACTCTGGATCATGAACTTTTCTCTATCTTCGCCCTCATTTCCATCTCCACCTTCCCTCTCTTGGACTGAGGCCTTTGGGTTCTAACAAGGGCCAGCAGCACTGTGAAGACGTCCCTGACTGACCTCCCTCTTGCTTCCCCCGCAGTTCAACAGGCCCATCACCCCTGGACACACACACACAGTCGTTTACCTCTATTTACACTCTTTCTTAGCTCTGGAAAACAGTAGTCAGTTACTCTCTTCTCTGTTTGTATAACTCTGTTATCACTTATTCTTTTTTGTATTATGCTTCATTGTTTATAGTCTGTTTTCCATATTAGAATTCTTGAAGGTTTCAACTTTGACATTTCCTGACACAGTACCCAGCACATTGTATAAACAAGGCAAATTTGTCGAAATAATTAATTTAATTTTTTTAAAGCTAAAGTAATATATGCACATGATAATAGTTCCACTTTAGACAATAGCTACTGACTCCCCCTATTAAAAAGGGGTTTGTAGCTCACTCGCAATTCCCCTTACGGTTCTCCTCCCAATGTTGATAGTTGCACTCTAAGTCCACAATTTCTTATCTGAAGTCCTTGAAACCACATGTGTTTCAGAATTCAGATTTTTTTTCAGAATTTACAAAGATAATATTGTGTACCTATCACATGCTGCAAAACCCACACATAAGAGTTTCTGCAGTAAAATACGTAAATAGTCACATTAATTGGGATATATAAAGACTACAAATAACTTCATGTTAGTGCAAATCAGGTTTTGCCAACAAAAATTTGCCAAAACTTGTCTTCTTCAGGGTGTCACAATGAATCCACAAGTTACATCAACTGCCCGGTCCTCCTTCCCCTTACTCAGATTAATTTTAGTCTTACCAGATAATAAGACACATAGTTCTCTCTATTTTTAAAAAATTTCTTCATGTACTTACTCTAAACCCAAACCATCCAATTATTTAGTTTCTATCAGTCTTACTATTGAATTCTGGTTGGGCTACACAGCTGTTTTCTTGTTAATTGCTTTTCTTAAGTAAGAGTCTTGGCTCAATATGCTATGTCCTCCTTCTACCCTCCTCCCACTTGACTGCTCACTAGGGTATCTCTCGGTAATGATATGCCACTTGATAATGTCCAAAGAATAGAAAGAAAGTTTACAAGTGAAAGGATACCTCTGATGCCTTCAAACATGCAGGAATCGTTAGCAGATAGCTAGATGTTAGCATTATAATCCTTAATCTGTTTCAGTAATACTAAAAATTATCTAGAAATTTTCCCCACTTCAATATCTAAAATACTCTGAACAAATATAAAATATGATTCACTATAAAACTAGCATATAATTATTTAGGAAATACATAGCTGTTGACCATTCTAGTTTAAAATATGTTGAAACAAAAATGAAGACTGGTAGTTTATTTTTCCAAGTGTGGTCACTGTGATTCTTCCACTACCATCTCATTCATTTCTTTTTTTTCTTTCTTTTTTTTTTTTGGTGAGGAAGATTGGCCCTGAGCTAACATCTGTGCCAATCTTCCTCTATTTTGTATGCAGGATGCCACCACAGCATGGCTTGATGAGCAGTGTGTAGGTCCACACCCAGGATCCGAACCTATGAACCCTGGGCTGCTAAAGCAGAGAGCGTGAACTTAACAACTACACCACTGGGCCAGCACCTCATTCATTTCTTTAAAAAGCTTTGTCTCTTTCTATTTTTTTCCCAAGGGGAAGTCAACTACAGAGAATAAAGTTTGGTTGAGAAGCTGTGGGGAAAAAAGCAAGGGGAGAACAGAACCACTGTCTGGCACATAGTGTATTCTAAAATAATAGATGAATTGGATTTTCAGAAACTAAATTAGGCAGGAGAAGAAGAAGAAAGAATGAATGAAAACAAAACAAACAAGTGATGTAGTAAGAGGCAGTGGGCAGAAGAAAATAAAGTGTGAAGACAAATTCAACCAGGCAACACATCTGTAATGGGAAAGAGGCCTCCAGCATATTTAAAGCTCTGCCCTATTGAATCTTCATTTGCTTCTACACTAAAGGAGCCACCAGGAGCTTTCAAACATCCCGAGGGGAAAGGACTGAGCACAGCTGGGTGGCTCGCCCCAACCACACGCAACACACAGTCTCCCACCAAGCCTATTGGCGGTGGGTCTCTGAAAGCACCTCTTTAGCACAGCTGCTCCTGTAAGAGAGAGTGGCAGCAGCAAAAGAAGAGTTGGTGGGACCTCTGGAGCTTAGAAAATAGTCTCTACGGCTCCATGTTTCAGGGAATAGTGGTGATGTCATAAGAGTGGGGGTGTAAGGAGGCTGGACTAAAATCGGAACATCTGTAAGTATTGCTATATGGGTGACAGTGCTTGTGGACTGCAATTCTAATCAGAACATTGTTTTTCTAGGAAGGATTCCATTTCCATTGGAACAAATAATCATAGATGTGTCACCTCAATTGATAAAGGGAGATTTTTTTGAAGCTTGGAAAGGATTTGGTGAAAAAAATAATAAATTAAGGTTTTCTAATAGTGAAATGAAATTTTAATATCATTTTCAGAATCTATTGTTATGGGAAATATCTAGATATATATCTAACTACAGAGGGAAAATATTTAGGTGGAAACCTTGACTTCTCCTGGACTTGAAATCTGAGCATAAATCAAGAGGACAGACATATTCAATAATTGCTTTGTGTGGCTGGAGCATGAGATTTAATATATATACATGCATTATGCATATATATAGGCACACACACACACAAATATGTGCGTGTGCATGCGTGTGCACACACAGACATACTGTTTCCCTTATTTCTACTCTACATTGCCCCAAAGAAGCTTTGGTGATCACAGAGGTGAGAAGAATGTTACATTTGTTCAAGGACTTAAATTCCATTTATAAGAAAGAAACATTTGACAGGAATTAATCATTTTTCTCTAACTTGGCTTTGAGTGTCTCTGAGTAACTTTAACTCTTTGAACTTAGAGACCAACAAGATAAATTTGTGGCTTGAGATGTAAACTGATGAGTTAAAGCCTTTTGTCTGATCATGATGAAAGCATCCATCACTAATGAGGAAGCCAGGTTTTTGTTCTGCTTATTTTTTAATTGCGAGGATTAGAGGGAGAGAGAATTTTTCAAGAAGCTGATTAATGCCCCCTGGTTAACATGCCATGTAATCACTGGGGAGGTAGAAGATGCCTGAGATAAAACCATTGATAAGGATGTCAAAGCACTTCAAATCTTACTACGGAGTTATCTCTAAACATTTTCAGCGACAAAGTATATAAGATATACATCAATCTTCCAAGGGAATGATGCATTTAAATGGAGAAGCTATTCTGTAATTTGATTTCCCAATATACTAAGAGACTATATTTAGATAAGGTCTAGAATTCTGCATCTATTTTATAACTAAATAGCTAAATTTCTTGATTTTATTCAAGTTCTCCCATGACTCTTTGATTTCCTTGACAGAGTTTGAAAAGTATAATTGTATCTGCAATTTTGTACAAATGCTGGTCTTGTCCCTTCCTTTTACCTACAGTTTTAAGTGTAAATTATCAATTGAATTACCAGGTATTTTAGAGACTATGGCTCAAGGTTTTGTAACTCTGTAGGATTTATAAAAGCCAAAGCTGTTCATGGGGCTGGCCCCGTGGCCAAGTGGTTAAGTTCTTGCGCTCCACTGCAGGCGGCCCAGGGTTTCGTCAGTTTGAATCCTGGACGTGGACATGGCACCGCTCATCAGGCCACACTGAGGCAGCATTCCACATGCCACAACTAGAAGGACCCACAACTAAAAATATACAACTATGTACCAGGGGGCTTTGGGGAGAAAAAGAAAAAAATAAAATCTTAAAAAAAAAAAGCCAAAGCTGTTCAAAATCAGAATTAAGTCACAAGCATGACAATTCCTGTAGGACAGGCACGCGGGCTCCGTCTCACAACCAGTCACAGGGACTAACTCACTCCTAGTTTCTATTAAGAGAAGATGACCGACTATTGAGCCCAACTGGAGGATACCTACAATTTGAGGGGGAAATTTACAGTTTTACCCTTCTTAAAATGTTGTATTATTTTAACTATTATTCTATCCCATTTGGTTTTATTTAACTCATTCTTTAATCTTCCACATTTTGCTCTGGTAACCTTAAGTGTTCCTGATTTTCAACTTTTGGATTGCTTCTTAATCTAAAACACACATACTTAATACAGACTGGAACTTGAAAGCTTCCCTAAGTCTATGACATCCTCTTTGGGTTCGTGCACATTCAGAAATCACTCTGTTTCCCAGTAAACACGCTTTATTTGATGCACATAGAGATCTGTGCGTATGGACACGGGACAAATGCACAGGTGACTTGTAACCAAGAATTTAAGTTTGCACTTCAAAGAGAGGTTACCGGATGCCAACATTTCCAGAGAGCATTGTTATTCTACATGTTCTAAAACCCAACAGGATTCAAGTTGCTATTCAAAACTCTGGTAGAAATGGTCCCTGCCCAATCAGCTTGGAAATAATTACTGCTAAAATAGTCTACTCACATCAGCCAGTTGCCAGGCACACAGGATCAACTTTAAACGTGCTTACTTGATGCTTGTTGAGTAGCTACATTTCAAACTTAAAAATATTTGCATGTCATTTATGAAATTGGGGTCAGTTTCTTAAGAGTATTTAATTCCTCTCAACATAGGTTAATCTTTCTTAGGTATGGATCAGTTACATAGGCACCTTATGCCATCTATATCCTTTCTGCATTTTTGTCTATTTGGTGCTTTTTCTAATCAATATGCCCTCCACTGGAAGTGGGAAACAGAAAAGACGAGAAGACTAACTTCAAAATGTATTGATTTCAGGTATTTTCTCATTTTCTCTTTCTTACTACTGAAAAGAATGGCTGATTTTTAATAATTAATAATAATTAGTAATTTATTCAGCCATTTCTCTATACCTACACTGCTATGCACTTACTTTTTAAATTATATCTCAGTTCTTTCCTTGCCATTTTTTGTATCTGCAGGATATTAACCACAGCAGGTGATAATTAAGGTACTCTAAGATCCTGAAATGCTTTGGACTCATCACAAACACATTTAAATATGTGCAGCGCAGCTTCACTGGCAAATTATATTTACCATATTCCAATTCTCTGTGTTCGTGTTTGGGTGTATGTATACATATCTACGTGTGTGTATATATATAAATATTTCTTTGTTAATGACAATAATCATTAGAACAATATTTTACCTAACAAGGCCAACTTGTTTTATTTTTCTTCATAGGAACTATAATGGGGTACCACAAAATTTTGAAATAAATTTCCCCAATATTTAGACATAAATTACAAATTCAAATAAAGATTAGAAAAAAAGCTTTGAGTTAGCTGTAATTTAGAATAATTCCTATAGTGAGAAGACACAATAAACATCTAACAGATTTTGTTTTTTACATGACTCTTTCGTCAGTTACATAGTATTAAGGAAAGACCCAGCATCAAGAAAAACTTTCTACCTAAAGGAGTACATTAAATTTACTTTACAATAAAAACTGGTCATCCAAACTGATGACTGCTTTTCTTGAAAATTTCCTGGTTTAAATTTTTAAAATAGATGTGCAAAATAATTTCTAGAAGTCTTTAATCTCTTTGATGCCAACACGCTTTCCTTAACAATGAATTTTTAATTGTTCTGTAAATTTTTTTTAACTTATGTTGAAGCATCCAGAAATGCGCAGCTCACAGAATTTTCACAAACAGAATGTTCCTGTGAAACCAGCACCAGATCCAGGAACATGATCAGCATCCCGAATGCCACCCTCCTGTACCCTCTTCTAACATGGCCTTTTGATTCACATGTCGAAGTGGTTTCCACAATACTTCATTTCTGAAGCAGGTATAGAGCGAAGCAAGACTAGCCTGTCATGTCTGGTTCTGTGGGCCTGAAGCACAGTTGGTTTGTATGCAGAGGGCTCCCTCTGAAAGTCGATGTTGCCCTGCCCAGGTGATGGTGGAGTTACTGCCGCTGCTCTCCTCCCGTTCCGGGGAAGAAGTAGGGGGAAAGGGACAGTGTGTGGGAAGAGAAGAACGAACACTGTCCTTTGTAGGCTGCAAATTCACTTCTTAAGATTCAGATTTTCTTCTTCCAAGTAGCTATCTCACCTGGGGGAAGTTAGTTAAACCCTTGTAGGCCTTAGTTTCCTTTATCTATCAAAAAAGATGTTTGTATGATCTGTAAGATCTGTTCCAAGGCTAAAATGTTATGATTTCATATGGAAGGACGCTTGGGTGGCCAGGTAAGGTGAGAACACGTTGGGAGGTAAAGAAGTAAGTACTCTCTTTCCCCTCCAGCCCTAGTCTGATTAGGGGGCCTTCCACCCTTTGTCCGTCCTGTTTCCGGAATCGTGTTCAGCCTGGACTAGAATTACCTGCTCATCCCTTCTTATGTCCTAAAATCAATTTTTGATGTCAATAAATAATTTCTGAGACTATGTTAAATGTATGATTTTTTTTCTTCCTTTTTAGCCTCTTATGACAATATAAAGTCAAAGGTTTTGGCTTCTTAAACAGCATCTCACACCTCCTCCTGTGATAACCTGCTACCGTAAGAATATGAATCTCACCACACATATACGTGAAACATGAAATACTCAGAAAAGTGATGCCTGTGAACGAGTGGATGTTATTTTGAGGTGAGCCTTGTTCAAAGATAAGGAGTAGGTTAATTTTTCTGCAAACCTATTTTACACCATATAAAATATCTTCAGTAATTGCATAACAGTAAAAGACATACACTGGCTGCTATTTAAGAACTTCCAAACTTCTAAGGATTGGCTCACACGAGTGACTGCCAGAAGCAGCCCTGTAGCAGCAGTGACTAGCCCCAGTCTGCTGTCTGCCTGAAGTGTGAGTGACACCAGGACGGAGCAACCTTCCAGCTTCCAGCGAGAGTATGGGCACCGCCGTGAAAACCAGAATTAGAAATCTCCTAAGTGATGTCCCTTCTGTCCTTTCGTCACTAGGATTCCCATATCTTCCCTGCGCTTTCCCTTCTCTGATTCATCAGACTTTTTCTGCGTGACATTCCAATGAGCCTGGTGACAGCTCTGCTACAATTATTTGCAGTAGTTGAATAAAAACCAAATCATTGCCTATTAGCTACGAGTTCACTCCTTCGCTTCACTGCAATAAACAGATAGTATTCAAGAACTTGAACGATTTGATCTCAATTCTGTAAAAACGCTACAACAAGCCCTCTAATTCCCTCCTCCATCCTCATAAACACCATCTTCACAAAGCAGACAGACTCACACTCACAAAACTCCAGGTTCCATTTTCTTTTCAATTTCCACCTGTTCCTTGAAAAGCCATTTCTTCATATTTATTCTCTGACCTTATTTCAGTATCTGCAGCAGGAGACTCGACAGAAACTCAAGTCTTAGAATCAGTATACAAGTTTGTATGTGTAGTCTTCACAGGTCCAGAGTTTTTCCTTTTTCCACTCACCTAACTCACCAATTCGAAAAAATTGTTTCAACTAGACATTGTACATCAAACTCAGAGCGGCAACTTTCTCCAGTCATATTCAGTCCGCAGGAGACACTTAAGGATGTAATAAAATATAAAAAAGCATATTCTCGCCGCTTGCTATTTTGAAAAAGGAAAAAAAAAATCCTTTCAGACAGTAATCAATTTCTTTGTGGTGAAGAGCTCTGCAAAATACATTAAGAAGTTCACGCCTGTGGCGATGGTCACTGCACATATTTTGGAATGTCTCCCAGACTCTAAGACTTTTTCCAGACGTCCAGGAGGAACTTTAGTATGACAGAGATCCTGCCCTGGGCCTTCAAAAAAATGTAGAAGGAAAACTTTTAAAGGTTCAGTTTCAGCTGGATTTTGTTTCTTAGACAGCCGGGTTGCCTAGGTTATGGAAAATACTAGTAATTATGGAGTGATGATAATCAGGAAAGTTTCCCCCTCCGTCCTTGTCAGTCTGCGGCCTTAATTAGTTAATCGAGGTGTTGGTTAAGCAATGATGTGACTCTCTTTCCTAAGTGTCTTCAGGGACAGAGTCCAGTCTCCTCTATCCCCAGACACGCAAATCATGCAAAGGTACTATCAGAACATTTCTTAACTTTCAGAAACAAACATTAAGATGCATCTCCACTTAGTGAACTGCCCTTTTGCTGCAATAGCAATCTTAGATTTGCTCCGGAGTCATGCCTTGAGGAAGGTGATTGAAATCACTGGATTTAGCAAGTGTCCTTTAACTATTTCTTCCCCTGTCGTGTTTAACTTTAAGCTTTTCCCTCACACGGGGCTTTTGCTACGGCTAGGAACGAAATCTGAGGACAGAAACAGACATGGTTTGTATCATAGAACACATACTGATGTACGTGAGAGCCTTAGATTTTCCACAGATGGGTCATCCTCTTTCTTCTCTCTCTCAAACGCAGAATTTTTTTTTTTTGGACATGTTTTGCCTCCTAAGAATCGAATTCTTCTTACCAATGAAATAAATAAATGAAAGAAAAAGTTTCCTAGTCTTTTTGTTTCATGTTATATGTTGGTTCTCTTTAGAGTTTTTTTGATTTGTTCAGAAGTAACCTTATAATTTCTTTATTATTATTGTATTGGCTTAATAGTCCCTTTTTGCTTGAGTTCCGGTTCAGTTTCATTCTGTTCTCCAATCCACACAGCTCCTGGCGTGAGAAACAATATCCTCCTTTGACTCCATTCTTCACCTCCAGTCCTTCCTGCAAGGTCCTTAGGGAGGCAAATGTCATTTCCCTTATCTTACTGACTCTCATGTTTCTTTGTGCAGAACCTAGAGAGGCGAAGAGAGGCAAGCTTGCTCGCTCTCGACTATATATATAATATATTTGATGCCATTTACAGGAGAAGTGGTTTGGGAAAAGCACTAATTTAGGAATGTAAAAAATTGGATTAAGCTTTGCCATTTATCAGCAGGATGACCTTGAGGAAAGTTAACATCTGTAAAGAGCTCAAAATGGTATTTGGTACACGGTAAACACTATATAAGTGCTAGCTACAATATTCATATTACTGTTATATTTGTTGTTAATACTGTTGAGTCGATTCCAACTCCTAGTGAGCCTGTGGACAGCAGAGCAGAACCCTGCCTGGTCTTCTTGACCATGCTCTCACCTTCCGGTGCTATTATCAGACAGGGCTCTGTTGCTATTCATAGGGTTTTCACAGCCAATTTTTTCGGAAGTGGGTGGCCAGGTCCTTCTTCCTAGTCTGCCTTAATCTGAAACTTGTCCATCATGGGTAGTATTTGAAATATCGGTGACATAGCTTTCAGCATCACAGCAACATGCAGCCGCCACAATATGACAACCGACAGAGGGTGGTATGGTTCCCTGACTGGGAAATGAACCTGGACCGCAGCGATGAGAGCACCGAATCTTAACCACTAGACCACTAGAGCTGGCATTATTATAATATAATTATAATCGAAACTGCAAAGCACCAGACAAATAAGCAATCACTGACCAGGGCGTTTTTGATGGTTGTATTATATCATCTCATAATTAGTAACGTTTTTAAAAAATAATTTTAATTTTACAATTCTATTTAGCTATTTAACCCCAGACTTCAGTAAATGCATTTTCCAGGTGATGAAAAAAAAAATGGCCTCAAAACTTTAGGCTGAAAAAAAATCACCGGGCTGTTTGAGATGTCCGATGCCTGAGCTGACAGACTTTTCTGGAGCTGCAGCTGTGGATGAGCAAGGACCCAGACAGGAGCAGTGCAGACCCAGGTCTGTGTTGCCGCAGGGCTCTGGAGAGAGGCCTGAGTCCCCTCCCTGCCTGAATGCGAATGGCAACAACCAGCCTGGCTTCCCCGAAGCCAGTCAGAGACCAACCAGTCCAGCCCACCCAAGGCAGTTCTCGAGATCCACTGACTTGGCTTCGGGGTGAACAGAAATACGCAGTACACTAGAATCACATCCAGCCCTAGGCAAAGCTGAAAAGTCATCAGTGTTCACCGTTGGGGCCTGTATTAGTTTGCTAGGGCCGCCATAACAAAATACCAAAGACTGGATGGCTTAAGCAAGAGAAATTTATCTTCTGAGTTCTGGAGGCTGGAAGTCTAAGATCAAGTGTCGGCAGGTGTGATGTCTCCTCAGGCCTCTCCTTGCTTGCAAATGGCCAGTGCCTCACTGCGTCCTCACATGGTCTTTCCTCTGTGTGCACCCCTGGTGTATCTTTGTAGGTCCAAATTTCCTCTTCTTAGTGTGTCCTCTTATAAGGACACCATTAATATTGGATTAGGGGCCACACTAACACGTCAATTTAACTGAATCACCTCTTTAAAGGCCCTGTCTCCAAACACAGTCACATTCTGAAGTACTGAGGGTTAGGGCTTCAACACATGAGTTTTAGAGGGGACACAATTCATCTCATAATAGGGCCTCCCCTCCCGTTACTTTTCCCACCAGCTACTTCTGTTCTATCAGGGTCCATGTAGTTCAACATATTTCCCCCCCTGGCTCCCTAGAGCTCATCGCTTCTGAATACTTTTATAGGAACAGTTGATTATGCACAAATGTTCAAGTGCTTTGAAATCTATACTGTGATCTGAAATGTTACATTGTTATGACTTTTATGAGCCAAGCCTGGTAGTGTCAAGGACTGGAGACTATGCGGGGCAGCATCTTGCTCCTTGGACTAACATAAGACCAAAAATGTAAACAAGCCAGCTGTACGGGTCAGGGTTCTCTAGAGAGACAGAACCAATAGTGTGTGTGTATAAGAGAGAGAGACAGAAACTGATTGATTGATCTTTTTGCTGAGGAAGATTGGCCCTGAGCTAATATTTATGCCAATCCTCCTCTACTTTGCATGTGAGACATGGCCACAGCATGGCCTGATGAGCAGCATGTAGCTCCGCGCCTGGAATCCAGACCTGTAAACAATGAGCCGTCAAAGCAGAGCACATGAACCCAAGCACTACGCCACTGGGCCAGCCCCCAGAGATTTATTTTAAGGAATTAGTCCACATGATTGTGGAGGCTGGCGAGTCCAAACTTATCAGAGCAGGCTGGCAGGTGGGAGACCCAGGAAAGAGTTGATATTGCAACTCAAGTCTAATGGCAGTCTGGAGGCAGAATTCCCTCTTCCTCAGGGGAAGTCAGTCTTTTTCTTAAGGCCTTCAACTGATAAGATGGGGCCCACTCACATTATGGAGGATAATCCGCTTTCCTTGATCTGCTGATTTAAATGTTAATCTCATCTAAAGAATATCTTCACTGTGACATTTAGTCTGGTGTTTGGCCAAATATCTGGGTACTGTGGGCTAGCCAAGTAGACACATAAAATTAGCTATCACGTCAGCAAAATATGATCTAGATAACAATACATGGGGACTAACTTTGGAAGTCAGATCTTAAACTCAAAGAGCAAAGCCAGTAACTCCACTATGTCTACTTTGTAGCCCCGACTATTTTTGGCCTCCTCTCTTCTCAGCCTTGGGGAAGAACTGCAATTTGTAACTGAGCCAGTCTCAATCACAATTCTCACTTGGGTTTGCAGAAACATTTTTTCACTTGGTCTATCACCTCGTTAAATAAATAGTACGCTCTTTGGACAAGAAAGGATTTTTTTTTCACTTTCTGCATAAAGCTACATATACTTAGCAGTATCATAGTATAGTTCTGAATGAAAATAAATGTAGGGTTGTTTTCCTAAAAAAAACAAGAAGTATGTAATCTCTTTGAATTCTCTAAAAAGCCTGAATCCAATACAGGGTTTAAATTCAATGCTGAGATACCATGCCACACCTTTGTAAATGATGTAAAAGAATGTGATTTTCTTTATTCAAGATGCCTTACTCTGAACCTCGAATTTCTAAACTCCCACTTATTTTAAACACCGGAGAAGGACAACTAAAACTGAAACATCAAAGACAACCTTTACAATTTAAGCTTTCACTCAGAAAACACACTTAAAAACACACCTTAATTCTCAAATTTCAAATTATAGAAAATAAAAGCATCATAATCTGGGGACCAAATCCAAATGCCTTTTCTCAAATTCCCCGACTCCATCACTTTAAGGGGAAAGCCCATGTCCTGCTCATCTTTGTATCCAGGGCACCTAGCACAGCACCTGGCGTGTAGTAGATGCTCAGTAAATGTCCTGAATACATGTAAGCAATAAAAGTTTAAAAGAATATTCAAATAGAGTCCCATCAAAATTATCTAACAGGAGACTAATAGATCCAAAGGTACCTTCAGTTAGCGTGGAGTTACCCAAATTTATCCCTTGACCTGTATCAAGGTTTGGATCAAAGAACACAAGGAAATTGTTCACACACTTATTGAACAGAAGTACTTTTGGTGTTATCCACATAAGTGTCACGATATCAATATTATAACACACTCCTTGAATCATAGCATCATATCAGTATTTCCTAATGCCTATAGAAGTGGCACTAAAGACATATTGGCAAAATGTTCCTGCTTGCCTCAGAAAATGGAGAGCAGGTAATTACTCCTCTTCTGACCCCATGCCAGACTCGAGGGAGAGTAACAAAAACCAGCATATGGAACAGGGTGAACGGGCTTGCTGCTCATTAATAAACCCTGAACATCTACCAGTCATTGTAAGGTGGTAAAGAAATAAGACTCAGCCCCCACCAGCAGTACTGCATGGACAAGGGGAAATGTGATAAGGGCTCTAACAGGAACTCCAAGGAGAAGTGACAAATTAGCCCAGGGAGCTTTGGGAGGCTTCCCAAAGGACATGAGTTTTGAGCTTGATCTTAAGATTTGAATACAAATTATCCGAGCAGAAAATGAGCTTAGAGAAGATTTCAAGGCAGCAGTTCTCAAAGTATGGACCATAGTTCCCTGGGAGTCACAAGACCCCTTTCAGGGGGTCCACAAGAAAGGCCCACATGGCCACAATAATTTTATAATAACACTAATGCATTATTTGTCTTTTTCCCCATGTTGACATTGGCCCTGACGATGCAGCAGTAATGTGGTAAAACTACTGGTGCCTTAGCCCAAATCAAAGCAAGGGCACCAAACTGCATTCACAGTCAGACTTTCCAACACCAGGCACTTGCAGCTAAAAAAAAACCAAAGCCAGATGTACTTAAGAATATCTTTGATAAAGCAGTAAAAATTATTAATTTTTAGAAGTCTCAACCTTTCAGTATGTATCTTTTTAATACTCTGTGTGATGAAATGAGGAAGGAGACATAAAATACTTGTGCTGCGTCCTGCAATTCAGTGGTTGTTTCAAGGAAAAGCACTTGGCGTGATGTTGGGGTTGCGCTTTTTTCACGGAACACCATTTTTACTTGAAAGAATCGCTGACAGACAAACTACAGTAGTTCAAACGTAACACCTGCTCTGAGATTACTGTTCCATGAAACTTTGATTCAGTTGCATGACATTTCAAAGAAAACAACTAAAAGTATTAGTTGTCGATCACCAAATTAGAGCTTTATGTGAAAATTAAAATTTGGAAAACTTCTGTCTGTCACAGTAAGCTTGACAGTTTCCCAATACTTAAAGACTTATTTGATGCAACCCATGGTGATATTAACAAATGTGATTTTCTGATATGGTATAATGAAACGGATGAAAATAAAAAGATCTACAGATCATTCAGAGAATTACTATTTCCCAAATGGCCAGTGCATGATATTGCAAAATCATGCATGGATAAAAGATCCATTCAAAGTACAACTTAGACAGAGTAATAGATTTTAATGTCATACTATGAAAAGTTCATTGGGTATGATTTCAGATCCATATTGTAACTAAACTTTAAGAAATTACCACTTGTTGAGTTTTGGTGTAGTATTAAAGAAGAACATATCTACACAATTATCTGAAAAGGTTATTAAAATATTCAATCTTTTCTCAACCACATATCTGTTAGAGGCTGGATTTTCTTTATAGCCTTCAACTAAACAACACATCGCTGCACATTGAATGCAGATGCAGATATAAAAATCCATCTGTTTTCTATCCAGCCAAACACTAAAGTGATTTGCAAAAACACAAAATGATATCACTCCTTTAATTCTATTTGTTTTAGAAAATACAGTTATATTTCACAAAAATATGTTACTTAGGACAAAATATAATGGGTTTATTATTACTTTAAGTAAACAAATAAATATTTTTTAAAATTTTCCATCTTATTTTATTTTTTATGGGAAAATAACAGGGTTTTATTATAATAAATAAGTAATAATGTCCTCTCAAAAAAAGTAATATTTAAGTTGAAATCTAAATGAAGGATATGCTATTTGAGTAATCAATGAAGAAAAAAACATTTAAAAGTGGAGACAAAGGAAAGACCTTAGCAGATATGAAGAGCTGAAAGAAGGTAAGAGATTGGACTTAACTTGTAAAAAAAGATAATTCTGTAAGGGTAGTTAGAGGCCAAGTATATAGGTCCTTGTAAACTAGTTTAAGATTTTATCTCTTATTCTAAAAGAAATAGGAGGCCCCAAAAGAGTCTTAAAAGCAGGACAGTTCACACTTTTACACAATTATTCTGACTTCCCTTTGTAAAACTGGATTGATGTGGAACAATAGTAGGAGACGAAAAGTCTAGAAGAGGAAAAGTCCAATTAGGAAGCTGTTGTAATAAACCAAACAAGAGACAAATAACGTGGCTTGAGACTGAGCTGTAATCCTGAGGGTGGAGAGAAGGAGACAGCTGCAAAATATACTCTGAAGATAGAGTTAGTAATATTTTTGATAGATTAGATATAGAGATGAAACAAAAACTGAATAGAATATCCAAGGACTGTGGGACAATTTCAAAAGATGTAACATATGCATAATTGGAATATAAACATTAATCTAACTACATCCATATTGTTTTAAGTGTAGTAATCTAAATGCACTATTAAAAGGCAGATATTGTTAGAGTGGATTAAAATAAAAAACAAGACAACTATATTATACTACAAAAAGCCTACTTTAAATGTAATGATCCAAGAAAGGTTAAAAGTAGAGAAATGCACTCAGAGAAGCCCAAAGACAAGAGTAGGGAAAAAATAAGAACACTAGAGCAATTTGAAGCCTCTGGCAGAAACAGATACAACAAACATTAAGCATAACCCAATCTCTAGCCAGATTAACCTAATCCTCACATTAAAGGCCTATTTACCCCAGTTCCTATTGCATATATTCATCCATCAACCAAAAAATTACAAGGCATTCTAAAGGCAAAGGCAAAACAAAGTAAAACAATCAAACAAACAAAAAACAATTTGACGAACTAAAGCAATCATCAGAGCTGGTTCAAATATGACACAAGTCTTGGAAATTGATCAGAGAGGTGATTTAAAATAACTATGATTAATATGCTAAGTGCTCTAAAGGAAAGATTAGACAACATGCAAGAACAACGGAGTAATGTAAGCAGAGACATGGAAACTCTAAGAAATAATCAAAAGGAAATACTTGATATAACAAACACTGCAATAGAAATGGAGAATGCCTCTCGTGGGCTCATCAATAGACTAGACATGGCTGAGCAAAGAATCTGTGAGCTTAAGGATATGTCAGTAGAAACTTCCCAAACTGAAATTCAAAGAGATAAAAGAATGAAAAGTGATGGAGAAAGATATACCACGCTAACAGTAACGAAAAGAAAGCTAAAGTAGCTATAGTAAGTCCAGACAGAGCAGACTCAACAACAAGAAAAATAATCAGTGATAAAGAGAGACATTACATAATGACAAAAGAGGTTGATTCTCCAAGAAGACATAACAATCTTAAACAGTATGAACTTAAAAACAGAGCATGTATGCACCTAACAACACAACAGCAAAATACATGAAACAAAAACTGATAGAGCTGAAAGGAGAATAGACAAATCGACTAATATAGCTGGCAACTTCCATCTCCCTCTGTAACTAATTAACAGACCCATCAGGCAGGGAATCAGTGGATATACAGATGACTCAACAATACTATCAATCAACTTAATCTAATTGACATTTATAGAATTCTTTCAAAAAAATTTATTTTTATTGAAGTACACTTGACATAGAATATCATATTAGCTTCGGGTGTACAACATAGTGATTTGACATTTACATATATTCCAAAATGATCACCATGACAAGTCTAGTAACCATACATCACTGTACAAAGTTATTACAATATTATTGACTATATTCTCTATGCTGTACATTACATCCCAATGACTTATTTATTTTTAACTGGAAGTTCGTACCTCCTAATCCTCTTCACTTATTTCACTCATCCCCCCACCCATCTCCCTTCTGGCACCCACCAGTTTGTTCTTTGTATCTATGAATTTGGTTCTGTTTTGTTTTGTTTGTTCACTTGTTTTGTTTTTTAGATATCTTTTTCCATCCCTTCACTTTCAGTCTCTGCATATCTTTAGATCCGAAGTGAGTCTCTTGCAGGCAGCATCTACATGGGTCTTGCTTTTTATACATTCAGCCACTTTGTGCCTTTTGATTGGAGAATCAATCCATTTACATTTAAAGTAATTATTGATAGCTATGCACTTATTGCCATTTGTGGTTTTCTGGTTGTCTTTGTAGTTCTTCTCTGTTCCTTTCTTGCTCTCTTCCCTTATGATGTGATGACTTTCTTTAGTGTTATGCCTTCCTTTGCATTGTTTATAGTCTTTTCTCTTTATTTTTTGTGTATCTATTACAGGGTTTTGGTTTGTGGTTACCATAAGGTTCATAGATAACAACCTATGTATATAGCAGTTTATTTTAAGTTGATTGTCACTTAAGTTTGAGCGTGTTCTAAAAGTACAAGATTTTTTTTTTAAAGATTTTATTTTTTTTCCTTTTTCTCCCCAAAGCCCCCCGGTACATAGTTGTATATTCTTCGTTGTGGATCCTTCTAGTTGTGGCATATGGGACGCTGCCTCAGCGTGGTTTGATGAGCAGTGCCATGTCTGCACCCAGGACTCGAACCAACGAAACACTGGGACGCCTGCAGTGGAGCACATGAACTTAACCACTCGGCCACGGGGCCAGCCCCTAAAAGTACAAGATTTTTATTCCTCCGTGTTTTATGGTTTTTGTTTGTTTGGTGAGGAAGATTGGCCCTGAGCTGAAATCTGTGCCAATCTTCCTCTATTTTGTATGTGAGACGCTGCCACAGCATGGCTTGACGAGTGTTGCATAAGTCTGCACCTGGGATCCAAACCTGTGAACCCCAGGCTGCCAAAGCAGAGCACATGAACTTAACCACTATGCAACAGGGCCAGCCCCACATTTTCTGTTTTTGACATTCTGCTTTACATGATTTTGTTTTGTGTATCCCTTAACTAATTATTGTAGATATAGATGATTTTACTATTTTTGTCTTTTAACCTTCATACTAGTTTTATAAGTGGTTGATCCACTACCTTTACTGTATGGTTGCCTTTACCAGTGAGGCTTTTTCTTTCATATACCTTCTTATTTCTAGTTATGGCCTGTTGTTTCCACCTAAATTAGTCCCCTTAACACCTCTTGTCAGGCCAGTTTGGTGGCGGTGAACTCCTTTAGCTTCTATTTGTCTGCGAAATTCCCTCTCCATCAACTCTGAATGACAACCTTGCCAGGTAGACTATTCTTTGTTGTAAGTTTTTCCCTTTCAGCACTTTCATGCCACTCCCTCTGGCCTGTGAAGTTTCTGCTGAAAAATCTGCTAGTAGTCTCATGGGGGTTCCCTTGTACATAACTAGTTGTTTTACTCTTGTTGCTTGTAGGATTCTCTCTTTAACTTTTGATATTTTGTTAATAATACGTCTTGGTGTGGATCCCTTCAGGTTCATCTCGTTGGGAACTCTCTGTGCTTCCTTGACTGGTATATCTGTTTCCTTTGCCAGGCTGGGGACGTTTTCAGCCATGACTTCTTCAAAAATGTTTTCTGTTCCTTTCTCTCTCTCTTCTCCTTCTGGGACCCCTATAATGCAAATGTTAGTATGCTTGATGTTGTCCCAGAGTCTCTGAAGCTATCTTTTTTCTTTTTTGCTGTCCCAACTGGGTAGTTTTCACTATCCTGTCTTCCAGATCACTGATCTGTTCTGCATCATCTAATCTAATGTTGATTCCCTCTAGTGTATTTTTTATTTCAGTTATTGTATTCTTCAGCTCTGATTGGTTCTCTTTTTAAAATTATTTTTTTAAAGACTGGCACGTGAACTAACAACTGCTGCCAATCTTCCCTTTTTTTTTCCTGCTTTTTTTCCCAAAATCCCCCCAGTACATAGTTGTATATTTTAGTTGTGGGTCCTTCTAGTTGTGGCATGTGGGGTGCCGCCTCAGCATGGCCTGACGAGTGGTGCCCTGTCTGTGCCTAGGATCCAAATCAGTGAAACCCTGGGCCACCAAAACAGAGCACATGAACTTAACCCCTTGGCCATGGGGCTAGCCCTGATTGGTTCTTTCTTATATTTTTGCTTTGTTGAAGTTCTAACTGTGCTCATCCATTCTTCTCCCTAGTTCAGTGAGCATTTTTATGACCATTACTTTGAATTCTTTATCTGGTAGATTGCTTACCTCCACTCCATTTAGTTCTTCTTCTGGGGTTTTGTCTTGTTCTTTCATTTGGAACCGATTCCTCTGACTCCTCATTTTTGCCTAAGTCTCTGGGTTTGTTTCTATGTATTAGGTAGATCGGCTATGTGTTCCAGTCTTGAAGTGGTGGTCTTATGTAGAAGGTGTCCTGTGGGGCCTAGTAAGACAATCCTCCCTGGTCACCAGAGCCAGGTACTCCAGATGTGTCCCCTGTGTAGGCTGCATGCACGCTCCTGTTGTGCCTGGGCCACAACTGCTGTGGGCACACTGGTGTGTGGGGCTGGCCCTAGGGCAAGAGCTGCTTTGAAGGGGCTCTGGTGCTGACAATGGTTGCCTGCCAGTTGGGGCAGGGTGGGAGCCATTTTGGAAGGCCTCTGGTGCCAGCTGGGGCTACCTGCCAGCCAGGGAAGGGCATGAGCTGCTTTGAGGGGCTTTAGCTCTGGTGGGTCCACAAGAGAATGCTGGGGCAGGGTGAACAGTGCTAGCAAGGTAGATGGAGAACAACAGAAATGGCACCTGCTAGGGCTGGGCCAGCTAGGTAGAAGGAGAGTGAAAAAATGGCACCCATCAGCACTTCCCTTCCAGAGAAAGTTCCAACAGATCACTGTTCCTCCAGCACATGCCCTAAAATTAGTCAATGAATCCCCTTCATAAATAACCCAGGCACTTTTCAAACTGCTGCCTCTGTGCTGGGCCTTGGAGTGAGTAAGTCTGTGCACACGCCTTTTAAGAGCAGAGTCTCAGTTTCCTACAGCCCTCTGGCTCTCCCAGACGTAAGCCCTGATGGTTTTCAAAGTCAGACGTTACAGGGGCTTGTCTTCCCCCTACAAGTCCTCTGGACTGGGGAGCCCAATGTGGTGCTCAGGCCCCTGGCTCATCCGGGAGGACCTCTGTGGTTGGGATATCCCCCTTGATTGTGGGTTACCACATCAGGGGTGTAGGTCCTGACTAGACTGTGTTTCCACTCCTCCTATCCAATATGATGTGGCTTTTTTCATATCCTTAGTTGAGGAAAATCTGTTCCGCTAGTCTTCAGGTGGTTCTCAGAGAGAGTTGATCTATATGTAGTTGTAGTTTTGGTGTGTCCACGGGAGGAGGTGAGCTGAGGATCTTCCTACTCTGCCATCTTTAAATTCTCCACTTGAATTTCTAGTATGTTACATATCAATAGATATAGTCTATAGTCCACATAGACAAAGGCTCTTTGGGAGTATTCAACACTTCTTCAGAGTTTAAAGGGATCCTGAGACCAAAAGGTTTGAGAACCACTACTTCATTTAAAGAAACTAGCTTGTATAAAGGCAAGGTTCATGCAAGGGACATATGGTGAGTTCCTAAAGTGGAAATAGGCATAGGCTTCTCTGAAGAGTTGGCTGGAGATGATGGTAGGAAGGTAAATAGGGTAGATTATAAAAGAAACTATATGCCCTGATAAAAAGTTTGAACTTTATCCTCTATACTCATGGTTTTCAGACTTTTATGACTATAATCCACAGTCACATATACATTTTACATCATGAAACAGTACCTGAACACATGCGTGTTTCCACAGAGCAGAATTTCATAGAATAATGCCTTTACAAAATGTGATGCACTCTGCTATCTTCTTTTCTATTACATTTTAAAAAGTTCAAGGCAAGTCTCTAATCTGACTTCCCTACTCGTGAATAGCTTGCAACCTGTAATTTGTAAAACACTGTTCTATATAATGGAGAATGAAGGCGCAACAAATGTTCTACCCAGGGGAGTGACATGATCACATTTGTGTTTTTAGAATCACAATGTGATGTGAAGGGCAAAATATTCAGGAAACTGTTCTAATTGTCCAGGGCAGTTCTAGTAAGAATATGACCTAAGCCAGAGGATTAAGAGGAAGGGCTGTGTTTGAGAGAAAGAAAGGACCATCAGGATTTGAAGACGAGTTGATGAAGTGCTTGTAGAAGAAGATACATCCATGATGACTGAGGAAGTTTGTCATTTGGGAGAATCGAGCAGCTACTGAGGCCAGTTGACTAAGACAGAACATGCAGGAGAGTAACAGGTTTGCAGGGCTTGGAGGTGAAGGTAGAAATAAACAGACTGAGTTTTTGATGGGCTGGATTTCAGATGCCTGTAAGTCATTCAAGTAGTGATGCCCAAGAAAGGAACAGAAATTTGATTCTACTGAAGTGGAAAAAATTCAAGTCTGGAAACACAGAAATAATTGACCTTAGGTTTCTGTACTGCCATTTGAGGAATGCTGCATTAGCCTTCTCAGTCCTGTGTTAACCCTATAAGGTGTGTTCTTTCTGAGCACAAATAATACACTGTTTGCATCAGTTATGCAAAATAGCTTTGGTCCTAGAAGATACAGTACCACTAAAAACAATAAAACAAAAAACACATGCTAGTTTCAAGTTTCAAATTCACAAAGGTCATTATATTGTGAAGTTTTCTCAACATGGCTCAATTATACAAAAGAAAGGCAGCACATATGGTCCTTGTCAAAATGTGCCATAGCACTGGGAGATGTTACGTACTGCTAAGAAAATCTTTTTCATGACAATAAAACCTCAGCATGCAGAAGGAGATAAACAGTTTATGAGCCAACTGTAAGAGAGTGCTATACTCATTTTTTATAGAGATCTAAGGAGAAAGAACACAAAGGTCCACATCCTGTAAGTGGAGAAATATTAAATTCATAAGCATTCAAAATTTGGGGCACAAATCCCAATTCAATTAGTTTCTTTTTAAACATCTCATGTCAAACTTATTTATTATTACTAAATATGTATTTAATGGCAAAATTGGTACAAGGCATTTCACTTGAAAAATATAAAAGGTCTTTATGACCATTAAAAATGTGGCACACAGTTTATAGTGACGGAAATCAACAATCACACTGGTTGAGCAGCCTGACAAAGAGCCCTGCAAACATCACACACTACATAAATAACCAATTTAGCCATCAAACTTATATCAGAATTTATTCATTACACCACACAGCTTGCAAGTGAGGAACTACATACATTTTATTGTAGCACCAACCCATACAGAACACTGCTACTTAATAAAATACACGGACTAAATATTTTCTAACAGATGTGGATTACTAAAAACACCACCCTGCCGTACACAAGCAAACTTCACAGACTACAGAGAAGAAATACAAACAATTAATGTGATAAATTCTATGAGAAATAACACAAGTGAACTTCACCAGGAAATCTGTTGTTTACCACAATCATCACAAATTTCAAAAATAGATCCATATAGTGTTAAACACAGGCAAAATGTCTGGGATCAGATGTCACATAAACAACTTGCTGCTGCTGCTAAAATGTTGTTCCCTCATAACCTGCTTGGGCAGTTCAGCAACCAAAAACCGCTCCACGACCCGGGCTTGTCAGCACAATGTTTATGCTTTGGTTTCTCTGACCAAAAGAGCCTAAACACATCAATGAGATGCAACACTAAGTCCCAGCGGATGTGGCACTTGAGAGCTTGCAAGCAATCTAAACATGGGGTCTGGGGGGAGCGGCCTGGGGCTCACCCTTTGGGGAACACAAGGTACCTCAGTTACACAATGGCAGTTAGCAGATCAGAGCACAGATTAAGGAGACCCTCCAGCTCATTCTTTGTCCTGAACATAATATTTAATCATGGCCAAAGACTAAGCAGAAGTTTAAATTACAAGTCTAACTTCCTGTTTTGTAATTTTTAATGATCAGTTCTCCCCAGAAGGGCTCAGGTTATACGGTTATTGTGTCTATTCAGGTGTCTTCTGTTTTATGCAACAGATAATTTCTAGAAATACGGAAAGGAGTGAATCACATTCTTATAATTCTATTAATACTTCCTCCAATGACAAATGTCATCATTTTGGGTTAAATTCCTTTAACTTTAGATTTCTCTAACTCCTCATCAGTCAGCCTTGTCTCCAACAGTAAACTGGCAATAGCTCAATGTTAAAATTCACCACAGAACCAAACCAGTTAAAAGGACTTGGTAGATTAGTCCTTTGTAAAGTGGAAAAGTTTATAACAATAATAACCTTATGTTTTTCTTCTTATAGCTGTGATGTTCTCATATATATTTCTTATACCCATTTGATATTTTGGAGAACTTCAGTTCATCTTATTTAATATTCAATAAAAGGTCTCAGTCACTATGCTAAGTATTAGGCATGCAAAATTTAAAAACATGGTCTGCACTCTCAAGAACTCCATACTTTAGTAGAAGGAAACAAATAAATAAACTAATAAAGTATGAAATATGCCATTAAAAAGCAGATACATGGTTTAAAAATACAATATTTGAAAGAGCGATTAAACATTACTTGAAAGACACAATCTATCAAAAGTCACACAAAGAGAAATAGATAATCTGAATAGGCCTAAATCTGTTAAATAAATTGAATCAATAATTAACAACCTTCCCCAAAAAATTAAAGCACTAGACCTAGATGATTTCACTGATGAATTCTACCAAACATTTAAGGAAGAAATGATATCAGTGCTCTACAATCTACTGCAGAAAACGGAGGCAGAGGGAATACTTCCTAACTCATTCTATTAGGATACTATTACTCTAAAATCAAAAATAGATAAAGCCATTACAAAAAGGAAAACTAAAGACCAATACCACTCTCTAACACAGATGCAAAACTCCTCAACAAAATGTTAACGAATCAAATCCAACAATATATAAAAAGAACTATGCAACATAACTAAGTGAGATTTATTCCAGGTATGCAGTGTTGGTTCAACACTCAAAAATAAATTAATGTACTCTCTCACATCAATAGGTTAAAGAATAAAAAAAATACGATCTTATCAATAGGTGTAGAAAAAGCATTTGACAAAATCCAACACCCATTCATGATAAAAACTCTTAGCAAACTAGGAAGAGAAGAGAACTTCAACTCGATAAAAAGCATCTACAAAAAACCTAGAGCTAACATCTACTTAGTGATGAGAAACTAGATGCCTTCTCCTAAGATCAGGACCAGGCAAAATGGCCTCTCATCACTCCTTATCTAATATCATGTTACAAGTCTTAGCTAACGCAATATGACAAAAAAAGAAAATAAAAGGTACACAGATTGGAAAGGAAGAAATAGAACTGTCTTTGTTTGCAGATACTATAATTGTCTATGTAGAAAATCCCAAAGAATTGACCAAAAAACTCCTGGAACTAATAAGCCATTAGAGCAAGGTTGCAAGATAGAAGGTTAATATACAAAAGTCAACCGCCTTCCTATATACTAGCAATGAATAATTGGAATTTGAAAGTAAAAATAAAACACCATTTACATTAATATCAAAAAAGGAGAGAAACACTTAGTTACAACTCCAAAATATAAGAGAGAAAATGAGAAAACATGAGAGAATATGAGAAAAATTAAGAAACTGATGAAATAAATCAAAGAAGATCTAAACAAATGGAAAGTTATTCCATGTTGATAGAATAGGAAACTCAATATTGTTAAGATGTCACTTGTTACAATTTGATCTATACATTCACTGCAATCTCAATCAAAATCTCATCAATTTATTTGGTGGTTATTGGCAAACTAATTGTAAAACTTAAATGAAAAAGCAAAAGACCCAGAATAGCCAACACAATACTGAAGAAGAAGAACAAAGTCAGAGGACTGACACTTCTCGACTTGAAGACTTAGTATCCAGCTACAGTAATCGAGAGTGTGGTAATGGTGCAGGAACAGACATATAGATCGGTGGAGCAGATAGAAAGCCCAGAAATAGACCCACATAAACATAGTTAACTGATCTTTGACAAAGGAGCAAAAGCAATTCAATGGAGAAAAGATAATCATTTCAATAAATGGTGCTGAAACAATTGGACACCCACAGGAAAAAAACTTTGCATCTATTCACTGATCTTACACTTTTCACAAAAATTAACTCAAAGTGGATCATAGACATAAATGAAAAACACAAAACTATAAAACATTTAGGAAATAATATAAGAGAAAATCTAGGCAACCTCAGGTTGGGTGATGAGTTTTTGGATATAATACCTAAAGTACAATTCATGAGAGAAAACATTGATAAGTTGGACTTCATTAAATCAAAAATTTCTGCTCTGTGAAAGATACTGTTAAGACAACGAAAGGACAAGGCATAGGTAGGCTGGGAGAAAATACCTGGAAGAGACATTCTGATATAGGACTGATATCCAAAATATACAAATAGCTCTTAAAACTTAACAATTAGAAAACAAACAACGCAATTTAAAAATGGGTGAAAGATCTAAACAGACATCTCATCAACGAAGATGATACGGACGACAAATAAGCACATGAAAAGAACTCAACATCAAACGTCATTAGGGAATTGCAAATTAGAACAAAGAGATACCATTACATATGTATTAGAACGGCTAAAATCCAAAAAATTGACACTATCAAACAGTGGTGAGGATGTGGAACAAGAGGAAGTCACATTCATTACCGGTGAGAATACAAAACAGTATAGCCACTTTGAAAGACAGTCTGCAAGTTTCTTACAAAACTAATCATACTCTCACAATACAATCCAGCCATCACACTCCTTGGCATTTGTCCAAATGAGCTGAAAACTTATGTTCATACTAAAACCTGCACACAAATGTTTACAGCAGCTTTTTTCATAATTGCCAAAACCAGGAAACATCCATGATGTTCCTCTATAGGTAATGGATAAAAAAACTATGGTACATCCCTACAATGGAATGTTATTCAGTGATAAAAAGGAAGAAGCCATTAAGCCACAAAAAGACATGGCAGAACCTTAAATGCATATCGTTAAGTGAAAAAAGCCTGTCTGAAAAGGCTACATACCATACGATTCTAGCTATATGCCATTCTGGAAAAGGCAAAACTATAAAGGCAGCAAAAAGATTAGTGGTTGCCAGGCATCTGGAGGAGGGAAGTGGAGGAAGGATGAATTGATGAGACATGAGGGATTTTTAGGGCAATGACCTATTCTGTATGATTCTGTAGTGGTGGACACAAGACATTAGGTCAAAACACATATAATGTACAACACCAAGAGTGAGCCATAATGTAAACTATGGACTTTAGTTAATAATAATAATTGTGAACAATATAGCTGGTACTAATGATGTATGAATATTGGTTCATTAGTTGTAACAACTATACCACACTCCTGCAAGATGTTAAAGACGGGAACTGTGAGTGGGGAAAGTGGAACTCTGTACTATCCGCTCAATTTTTCTGTAGACCTAACTCTATTCAAAAAAATCTATTAATTTTTTAAAAATGTAAATACATGGTTCAGGAGTAGAATATTTAATGGAGTGATGAACTCTTAGGGAAGGGGGAAAATAACTGGGGAAGACAGGGACAGGACAGAGACCCCGAGCAGGGTTCTGAAGGGTGAATCGGAGTTCGCTATTCATTTGCTAAAGAACATTCCAGGCCAAAAGAATAAGAAATTGGACTCTAAGTTTGAGTAAACATTTGTACATTAACAACAAATTAGAGAAAGGATTATACTGCAGAAGAGTCTGGAGGCATAATGAAAAGCATACTCGCTTTCGAGATTAGAATTCTGTTCCTGTAGTGGGAGGTGGCACAACGATTCTGGCATCAGGCTACTGGGGTTTTAAGTTCCCTCCACTATTTACTAGCTGAGTGATTTTAGGAAAGTTACTTAACCTCTTCATGTCTCACTTTCCTCATCTATGAAGTAAGGATACTAGTTTGTGCCTCAAAATGTAATCATGAGTTAACTTACATGAAGTGCTGAGACCAGTGCTTGGCCCGCAGTAAATGCTATAAAAGTGTGAGCTATTGTCATTGTCATTATTGCTAGTATTAATTACTAGCTATGAATTTAAGCAATTCCTTTCACCTTTCTGAGCGTCAGTTTGGGTAACAGTAACGTAGGATGATAAACCATCTACCTTGAGGAGTTGATATAAGAATCAGGGCGAGTGTAAAGTGCCCCAAGCAATGTCACATCATTCAACAGGGTTCGTAGCTGCTGGTCTTAATAGTACACCATAATATTGCATAATGGTGAGGTGAAAAGAATAGAAATCCAGAAAGCTGCGTCTTACCCCCAGCTCTGCTACCCAGTATGTCAGTCAGCCTTCCTTGCCTTGATTTCCTTACCTGTGAAATGTGGGTAATATCAGGATTGCTAAGGAGGACAAACTGATGGATTTTTGCAGTGTATAAACGCTTAAGGTAGAGCAACAATATTTGGGGAAAGAAAATGAATTTGCCTATTTAATCACATATTACCCATATATTTTCTACTATCTGAATCAAGTTCAAGGTAATCTAATGCAAGAGTATTTCTATAACCTACAAATAAATGAACTGAGATGCAAGGACTAAGAATCATGTCTCTTATAAGGAAATGGGAGAAGTCACGAGCAAGAGACGATCTAGAAGAATAGAAAATTTAACATAAGCTGAGTTTTCTTCTGCGGAAAGAAGAGAAAAAATAAGAAAAGAGAGAAAGTGGTCTTCTTGAAATTTCTGATAAAAGAGGCAAACTGTCTTTGAGAGACAAGAAGATGGAGGAAAACCTTAAAGTGAAGAAGTGCCAAGAGCCAAGGAACCCCGCATGTGAGCATCCACAGTCATTTATTAAGAACCCCTGAATACTGAGCCAAACATCATGGGACAAACCAAAAGAAGAACAAGACTACTATCTGCTCTCAAGGAACTATGGTCTCACTGGAGAGGTCGGATCTGCACTCAGGAAAAAAATAATAATTTTGAAGAGTAAGAGATAAACCACGCCTGGAAATGACAGGTTACTGCTGGCGAGGGAAGCAAAGGGAAGGGTCCAAGGGCCGTGTAGAAGGTCTCCATTATAACTGGGACGATCTGATGCAAATATGTTATAATACTAAGATTTTATTAAAACAGGTGTTATTTCTATTCTCCATTCACATGTATATGTTTAAAATATTTCATAGTAAAAATAAATTTAAAAATAAGCAAAAAAGGAGAATAAAGAACATCATATGGCTGGTGGCTGGTACCAAGTGTAAGCGGTCACTCTGGGCTGCCGATGACGGAAGGCAGGTGTGAGAGAAGAAACAGCAGGTTGTGAAGGTGGGTAGGATTCCGATATAAAGAAAGGAGGAAGAAAACGAGACCTGCTCAAACCTAAAACTGGAACTTAGCAAAAACAGTGACATGAAACTGTTAGGTCCCTCAGGGGACACCTTGGAGGAGAGGCAGAGAGGGGCAGGATATGAAGAGGTTTGCTCTCTCCATTAAGGTGACTTAATGGCCAAGAGGAGCAGCTCCTCCCTTAGAGAAGACAACCTGGATGGTAATGTTTTCAGAGCTTAGGGAAATTAACTCTGAGGAGCTAGGGCTTACAACCCGTGGTCCATGCAGGAACCTCCAGGCTGGAGAACTTTCGGAAGTCATTTTGTGAATGTGTGCAACACTCTGAGGAAAAGGTCCATGATGCTTATGATGTTCTCAAATGGGTGTGTAACCCCCCAAAATTTAAGAACCATTGGTATAGTTGGAGTGCACTGTGAGGTTTGCAAAGGCTGCCACCAAAACTGTTATCAACAATTGATTCTGATCCTTCAACTGGGTTAATTCTCACTAGAGGGCAAGAAGTCCCTTGGGGAGGCAGGAGGCAGCGACCTTTGCATCAAGAGGCAGATGCCTGCATCCTCAACCTCTCAGAAAAGGCTGAAAGTTTGCTCTAACACCACGTCATCTTCAAAACGGTGGGGAGGCACTGTCCTTCCATATTATTCCCCAGGAAAACAGAAGTAAATGTATTCCATCTTATCTGCGTTGGAACCCCCTTAAGGAGGTCAATAGAATAGAAGCTGTATTTCATCGCTACAAAGTTTAAAAAAAAAACGATACAAGGTCAACATCAGAGTCCACATTCCCAAAGCGCTGCTCAGCTCGCTAGGTCATGTTGTCTTTCTGGTTTATATCTCTACAGTTCTTGGAATTTGTAACCGACATTTAAATTAACTCTTATGCACTCTGCACTTTGAGGTAAATTTGGTTGTAAGCAAAAACAACTTCAAAAGTCTGAAGTCCTCACTCCCTTTTGGACTCTAAGCACCCAAAAGACGCTCTGTCATCCCCCAAACTCTGGAATGTCTTCCCAGAAAGTGAGTTAAAATGACATTTCTGCTTATTTCCATTTTTATCGTAGTTACTGATTAACAATTTTTGGTTTCCTTGCTTCTCACATTTGTGCCCTTTTACTTTACAAATGAGTTCTACTAAGCAGCAGAGCCAATTGCAAAACAAAGTAAAATTCAACTGTTCCTAATAAGACCACTTGGAATTAAAGCACAATTTTAAGGACGGCCCAAACTCCTCAGAGAAAAAAATCAAAATACTGCTTCTTAGACATTGTGACAATTTTATTATGATAGTGCAACCAATCAATAAAGGCTTCCACATTATTTTATTTTTAGTTTCAAAACTAGCTATCAAATTAACGGAGTTAACCCGATTAAATTATTTGATACTCTTTTTTATCTAGCTATGAAGCAGTGTTTGCAATACATTTATAATAGAACCTCACAAAATGGCTAAACAATTACAATATTCTAGAGGAATGATCCCTAAGTGCACAAACACATTAAAAATCCTCTGTTCGGGCCAGGTTGCTATATAATTCTGAACACAGCGCGACCTCGCTTCCCTTGGAGACCCTTTGGAATTTGGCTCTCGTTTCAGCCTTCCCTCTGCCAAGCATATAGAAGGAATTACGTGAAGCTCGGTTCAAATGCACTCCACCCACAATGGTTTCTAGGAGAGAGCTGAAGGTTTTAAGCCCACAGTTTAACATTAAATGTAAAAATGGTTCTGTTTTCAAAGTTGAGTTTCACTTCCCCTTTCCATCTGCTCGTCTTTTTTCTCTTCATTCCAATTTTAATTCCCAGTGAGAGAATAAAATTGGAACAAATGTAAACAGGAAACCTAAAGTAAACTGTCTAAACGCACATTCGTAGTTTTTAATTCCAGGTATTCACACACTGCAGGGGCCTTTGGATCTCCTTGCTGATGCAGATGAAGGAGGACACATCAGAAACTTCCTTCAATTCCATCTTAGCTTGGGTTCCCAGAGCCCACCGAGCCCCCTGAGGCAGAGAGCAAAACCCACTGATCTGCAGGGCCCAGAGGAGCTGCTTCTTTAGGTACCGACTGCCCAGGCTCTCCCAGGCTCCTCTTACTGCTCTCCTGTCTCCTCTTTTATCACCTCCACTTCTATTCCAGATGCTTAGCATGCTCTTGCTGTTCTGATTCTCAGCTGTTAGGAGAAAGCATCCCATGAATGAATTTACTATAAGGTGTAGAGTGTGCGAAGGAAAGAATGTGGGTTTGCAGGCAGACCAACTGGGGGGGGGGGGTCAAATCCCAGCCTGACAATTCAGTCACATAAAAGAGTGGCTCAGAGGGTTACTAAACCTCTCTGAGGCTTGGATTCTGTATTGGTAAAACATGGAAAACACAAGACCACAAAGAGATTGCACATATCAAGAATGCACGTATGGCCCAGATTCAGCACTCAATAAATTTTAACATGCTCTCTACTCCTTTCCTACATCCAGACTTACACCTCTCAGAAGTGTTTGTCTTTTAAAATAGACATACTAAGACAGCAATGTTTAACTGGAAACAATAAATTTCCCCTGAGGGATTCTAGGCCCACAGCACCCAGCCCGGAGAGATGGTATGGGGTATTGCCATGCGCTCCAGACTACTTTGCTCAATGCTGTGCTGAGGGTGATGTTTAGAAAGGAGGATGAATGGTTCCAAATTTTTCAACTTTTACATAAAATTAATTTTAAATTACTATTTTTTCAAAGACCTGCTTCCCAATTGTGGAAAAAATTGCTGTACCTCTGTGGATGGGTTTTATCTTACGTGGTGGGTACGTTTGAGATAAGCTGTGCAATTTAATTATAAATGTAATAATGTTTGCTGTATTTGTTTTGTGCCAGTTTATTTGTTTAATAATTCAGGTTGTCTGTTGCTAAATTTGGACTACGTATCTAAACCCCAAATCGGTATGCTCAGGATTGTTTGAGTTCTTAGCCATTTTCAACATCCTGTAATGGGAGGATTTGAAAAGATTTCACAGAGCTGTGTATATTTGCCCAGCTCACTCTGCACATACTTTATACCGGAAGAGATGACTCAATCTACTCGTTATATCTATTTCTATATTCATAGTAGATTGCAACATCTCCCTGCTACACCCCACATTCTCATTTTGTCCTCTGTACAGATTCTGGAAGACAGAACAACAATCACCAAAAGGGACATGTTTTCCCTCTCACAGGACAGAACCTTCTAGATAGAAATTTTATACACACATCGATGCACACACAGATATACACCCAAATGCACAAAAAAACCTTGAATAAATAGCAAGAAAGCCTTAGTACAAACTAGCAAATTTTCTTGTATAATAGCCTGTTCCACTCTAAATATGTAATGAAGCTCCTGCCTATAAGAGCAGTAACTGATTAACAGCCCGAGTCTTAATGCCCCTTCCAAGTGAGAAATTCTTTAGTCATGAGAATGCTTCTGTATGATTGCTTGAAATATAAATTATTTTCCCTGGTCTTAAAAGTCATTTTTAAAAATCCAAGTAATTCTTGTTCATCTTTCTTTCTCATTAAGCGACTGTGAACTCTTTGAGGCCAGGAACTGTGGAAAATTAACTTTATATTCCCAGCATTTGGCAGAGTGCCATTCAAGAACCTTCTGCACGCCAGGCAATATGTTTCGTCTTCTGGATTCAACAATGAACAATAGAGATAAGGCTCCTGGTCTCTTGGGTCTTACACCAGGGAACAAATACACAAATACGTATGTAATTATATATTGGAACAAGTGCTCAATGGGAAAAGAAGAAGATGCCATGAGAGACTATGACAAGGGAAGTCTAACTTAGACTAGAGGGGGAACTCAGAGAAAGCCTCTCTGAAAAAGGTCACATTTACATTGACTCTTAAGGCTGAAAAGATATAAGCTGTAGAGTGGGAAGGAGCTCTTCTCAAAGGAAGAGTGGAAACAGGACTGGTGTGGCCAGAGTGGGGAGGGAGGAGCAAGGAAGTGCTGATGAAGACAAAGAGGTAGGAAGGGAGGATGAGGCCATGGGGGTCAAATTAAAGATTTTGTATTGTATCCTAAGTGCAGCTACAGCCACTGAAAGGTTTTAAGCAAGAAAGTGACAAGATCTGATTTATACTTTTCAAAGATTACTCTGGGATCTGCATGTGAGAAAATACAGAGGGGGAATGTGGAGGGAGACAGTGACAGGGCATTGCGCCACCTAGATGAGCAAGGACCATGGCTTAGATCAGGCTAGGGGGAGTGGGACTAAAGAGAAGGAGGTGGATTTGAGGTGCTTTTTTTGAGACAGAATCAGCAGGACTTGGAGATAGATTGGAAATTGTGAAATGAGGGGAAGACCGAAGATTACTTCTAGTTTTCTGGCTTGAAGAAAAACACAGATAAGTTGTTGTTTTCCAGAGGGAGAAGACCAGAGCACGAGGTGATTTGGGAAAGAGTGGTGAGGAGGGCTCAAGAACACTGCAGGGATCAAACAGTAAACATAATGACCTTCAGGACATGCGAGGAGAGCAGGGTAGAAATCCTCAGCCTATTATACAGAGAGAAAATAGGCTCATAGAGGTAAAGCAACCAATCCAAGGTCAAACTATTACTAAGTGGTACAACTGAGTCAAGAACCCAGATTTTGCTATTATTGTTGTGGTGGTGGTGGTGAAGTACTACTCCAGTAATTCCTACTACACTGCTCTCATTCTCTAGCAAGAAAACATTTGAATGTACTACCAAATAATTGGCAATAATTAAGCAACTGGGTTTTGCCACTAAGTAGTAATTGAAGGTTTTATCATCTCCCAGAGCAAGGATATCCCTTACTAAAAAAGTCCACAGTATTTCACTGTATTTGGGTTTTGAAATCCAGAATCAGTATATTTTCTTCAAATGGCCACATAAATAATTCTAGAGTATTTATTTATCAAGTTTTCACCGAAGACATCAAAATTTGCATTAATTTAACTGTTTTTTTAAAAAAACGGATAATATAGGCTATTTTCAACATCATGAAATTATATATTCATAAGGTGTGTAAAAAGCAATGTATTTAACTTTCCCAGAAGTTATTTGTATTTGAAGCCCAAACTGGCTAACTAAAATGTATCTCTACTGGATAGTGTGTGGAGATATGGATAATGATAGGCACGGTGTACAGACCGTGCTATATGGATATATACATTTATAAACCTAATAATTCTTTCATCCCCTTTCCCCCTCTGGGGCCATCACTTCCCCCTAACACCTTGGCATCTGGCACAGGACAATGCCTTTCACTACCCTGTTCCCCTTGTTAAAGAACTGAGAAAATGGACTAATTCCTTTTTTTATGGAGGTTATTTACAGTAATTATGATATTAAAATTAAGCTTTAAATTATCTGCACAATTGGAATAATACTAGGCCATTGCTGCTTACCCTCAGAATGAAGTGCTCATACTGTTCTAATATTGAAATCTTATGATAGAAATCTGCCACCAACTGTGGGAACATTGAGAATTGGGGTCTTTAATCCTTCCTAAAATGGGATAAAGGATGGGTATTTAAAATTTCTCTACATTTGTTTTCTCTCCCTGAATAAAATCAGAAATCCAATCTCAGGGCTCTGTGCCTAATGAGGCTCGGAATTCTAATTCCCAGGGCAAGCCTCCGGGACCAGGCAGGCAGAGAGAGGCGGGCATGCAAAGCAGGAGGCCTCACATGCTCCGCTTTACTGAGTACCGCTAAGTAGGTTCATTACAATTTAATTTCATCTTTATTTCTGTTCTTATACAGACCAAGAGAAAAGCAAAGCTAGGGAGAAAAACTTCTTTATTGAAATTAGTTGGATTTATTGTTGGGTTTGGTTATCGTATTTTCAGGATATATTTCTTGACATTTAAGTGAAAAGTATGTCTTATTGATTCCTCTCTGGTACTTTTAAGATACATATGATTATTAGACACCAACATGCAAAGGTTCTTTTTCAGAGCACTCCTGTGCTCCAGTTTCTCATATCCCAGGATGCCAGGTCCTAAATTAATTTCATGCACGCAAGGTTAATATTATCTCCATTTTTATGCCTTACCTAGTGAGCTAAGCATCTTAAAGAGAAATTCCTTTTTTTCTCTTTAGAACCTCTGGCCAGTGTTGAACTACTACAAAAAGAATCCACAAATGCTCTCACATGTCTCTTCCCTCTTAATCAGAATTCACTTTCCATTTTAACAACCTCCTCCACACTAGACAATTGAACGTTGCTCATTTCTAACAGTAAAAAGTTACAGTTCATGACAACCCCAAACTCAAGAAAATCAGCATTCTTGAAAACCTTTACATATTATCTTCAAACGGACTGTGCAAAGTGGCAAGAGCCACCAAGAACAGCCATAAGGCAGACTGATTCCTCAGCATCCAAAGAGTTAATTAAAAGACAAAGACAACCAGAACAGCCACGATTATGTTCAGTCTGGCTCTGCCTATTCGGTTTCAGTCAGAGACCACGACTTCTTCCAAATAACCCCAGTTTATTTTTGAAAAAAAAAAAAAATCCTGTCTTCAGACAGGATATGGGGGAGGAGTTAAGGGGTGATGTTTTACACATGCACATCTGGATACGGTCCAATTATTTCCCTTAAACATTCCCCCAATTGTTTTCATTTTGCTCCATGCTTTGGCATTCATAAATTTGTGAGATTAATTGTGTGTCAGCAGTCTGCAGGCCTGGAGCTGGGCACCACTTTAACAGCAATACAGCTACAGAACAACTCTACAGAGAAATACATTCACATTTTTAAGAAGGAAAGCACAGCCACATATTTCATTTCTGTTTAAGATTGTGGCATTGACATTGTACATAAAGAAAGTAGTGTAATCTTTCAGAGAATAGCCCTACTAGCAAGATATATATATATATAGATATAGATATAGATATAGATATATAGATATCTATATATATGTAAATTCAACTGTTTTAAAGCACCAGAAAGGATTCATCAAGCGCACAATGAAGAGTTCACAGCTGGCATTTGCGTTCCCTGTTTTCATCTGACCATTTTGAGAAGAGTGTCAACAGATTGCGTTTCTTGACCTGGAAATGTGCCAATAGTTAAAATTACCTTTGCCAAAAGAACAAATTTATCTTAAAAATTGTGGAAAAGCATCTTTTTTTAAACTATATTTTGAGAAATCTCATATGATTTCAAATCTAGTTATAAACTGAATGTTTGTGTCCCCCCCAAATTCATATATTGAAATCTAATCCCCAATGTGATGGTATTAGGAGGTGGGGCCTTTGAGAGGTGATTAGGTCAAGAGAATAGGATTAATGCCCTTATAAAAGAGACTCCAGAGAGCTCCCTCACCCCTTCTGCTATGTGAGGACGTCGCAAGAAGACAGCATCTATGAACCAGGACGTAGGTCCTCATCAGACATGGAATCTGCCAGTGCCTTCATCTTGGACTTCCCAGTCTCCAGAACTGGGAGGAACAAATTTCTGTTGTTTATAAGCCACCTGGTCTATGGCATTTTGTTTAGCAGCCCAAACTCACTAAAGACAACTACTATGTGAAAGTGAAACTTGCAATCACTTGCCTTGGTGTTTGGAACTCACAATCTAGATTACGAGTCAGATGAAGAAAGAGCTGTGTTCCCCAGGGCCTGGCATCGCAGCTGCACTAGGTAGGTGTTCAGTAAATGCTGGCTGACAATGAAAGAACTATTTTTAAATGTTGGTAACCAGAGAACTTATTCTTGTTTGATGTAATTTTGCATTACATATATGACTAGGAAACAAATCTAGGAGACGTTGTGACCGTTTCCCAAGTAAACACCACATGCCACAGGCAAGCACATTTCCATGCATATACACAACCCAGCAGAGTGTTCTAGGTCAAAGTTCTAGGACTGGTAACATCACCAAGGGAAGAATACGGGCAGCTTCTCCTTTAACTCTCCACAAAAACACACAGCCATTAGAGAAGTGTGCAGCATTCCTCTGGGTACTAATTAGGGCTCAAATAAGTGGTATGAGATCCCTGCAGAAAAAGGAAGAAGGAAAGTTTTTACACTCTCCTGTTTAAGTATGCTATATGACGGGTAGTTTTACCTCAATCCAAGTATAATTTAGCAGTAAACTCCCAGGTATACGAGCAGTAAGACGTACTCCAGTTACTGCGTTGGATCCACTAGTCCTTAGACTATTTACCCATCAGAATCTTTTTAATTTAAACTTTGCTGAGAAAATCACACTCTCTCCTTTGGCCTCGTTTTCCTCCCCTGTACAATGAGGTGAATAAAATCAGTCCTATCCACTTCACAGGATGACGGTGAGGATCAAATGAATGAGAGAGAGAATGTCAAAGCGATCAGTAAACCACGATGCACAAACAAACGCTGGACTCCACAAAACACTATGACCATCTTACACTCTACTCATGGCTCCATACTGAAAACCCAAAATATGTAACGGCTTATTCTTTACATAAATTAGACTACTCCAGACTAACTGGAATTAGTTGACAAAGACTGACTGGTAACAAGTTCACACAGACGAGATTCCTACGTGGAAACTATCATGTGTTCATGCTCAAGTCAGGTGAGAGAGGGCTGCTGACAGAAGCAACACTGCTTCAAAAACGATGCAAATTTGACTCAGAGGCACGATCAGATATTGGTACAATATGGCAGACACACGTGTGTTTCATCTCAGCAAAGTGACTTTCGCTGCCTGAGCTTATGTCTACCTAAGCGTGGTGCTCCAGTTGTAGTCAAAGCCCTGTTACGTGCATTCAGGCAAAAGCTAATTAATCTCTCGGAGCCTTAACTTCCTCACACATAAAAAGCTAATAACACCTCCTGACAAGGTTATTGTCAAGATTAAGAGATGAGATATGAAAAGTATTTCTCACATAGTGGTCACCCAGTACATATTGGTTATATCCAAAAAATTACTGAATCCATATTTCCAAAACTATGCTGGGAAAATAAGTCCAGAATTAAATGAAGTATAGCATCATTAAAACGCATATAAACTTATAAATATTGCCCATACACATATTTTTCTTAGAAAGTTCATGTAATTTATACAGAAGCTGAAATAAACCATACCAAAAGACTTCGCCTTCTCTTTTCAATCACATCTTGAATTCGGCAGTTGTAATATTACTTTAATAGAATAATACTTCCAATCACTTTAATAATAAGGGTAAACATAATTAATACTCATATGATCATTTAACTTTTTAAAGCATGTTCATATCTATTATTTTATTTCGGTTTCCTGAATGACACTGTGGGAGTACTAATATCATCTTGGAATCTACATCTGATTAAAACCTAGTGGGAGGAACAACCTGTCAAAAGTGAGACCCAGCAGAATTAGTCAGAAAAGCTTTCTGAGACCACCAGTTACTGAATTCCACCTCATCACACATTAACCAAAGGTCACAAAGTGACAATCAGGCACCAGTAGTAATAAACAAAAATTCTGAATTCCAGTCCAGACAGGGGGATGCTTTATATTAATGCAAAATTAGAGGTGACAATCTGAAAGTAGGCTCCACAAACCAACTATTTCAGCGATCAATCCTCAAGTCTAGCTGCATTCAAAGTACGCACTGATAACTACTGTTAACGTCCTGGATTTGCAGTATATTCTCATCTAGCAGCTCAAAGCACTCCTTATATTTTAGGCTAGGAGGAGATCACTACTTTTGCTTTATTTTATGGACTGAGACATAAAGTGATATAGCCAACCCCAGGGAGCTGGAAAAATGACTTAGATTCTGCTGATTCCATTTCAGCTCCAGAAGGTCACCCTTAGCCCCCTACAATCTGGCTTCTATCCTTATCATCATATTGGCAATCAAATCCTAAATATCACTGGTGATCAGCTAATGATCAAACCCTGTGACCGATTCTTACCTCTTATTGATATCTACCAACATCAATTTGAGGTTGTAGTAACCCAGGATATATTTCTCTCTCTCTTTCTCTCTCCTCTCCACCATCGTGGTTTGCACTATTTACTATCTTGCTTCTCTAACTACTTCATCTCTGTTCATTCCCACTCCTTCTGAATTCTTTATGACTTACTGATCAACCTCCTGCTCTTCTCTCTCCTGCCATCTGTAAGATATATATAGATATAGAATATAGATATATAGATACATAATATATAGATATATAGATACATAAACCTAGTAGGACATATATAATTACTATTATACTCTGAGAATTTCACACAGACCCTAACACATAGTATATACTCAATAAATACTTTTGGATAAGTGACTCTCAGTGAAAACATCAATATCTGGAGACCTTCTCAAGATTTAGGTTTATTTTTTATCACTAATGTTTTGGACCTGGAATCAAATCGTTTTTACTTTCATCTAACTATTATACTCAATGAGTACATTAAGAAACATGACAAGAAAAAACATCTTATGAAAATAATTATAGTGTTTACCATAGGGCAATGCTGAGGATGTGAGTACCTTTTAGGAAGACCCAAGGAAGACATTTCTCTCCGTTTTAGTCTTATTGGTACAGAAACCACGTTACTGTCAGCATTGCCTCTGGGTTGGCACTAAGAACACTTAGAGCCAAAGTGTACAGAGCTCTATACATGCAGTTATGTATCTGGTAACATTACATCCCTTATTCTTATTGTCCCATGTCCCAGTTTCATCTCTCGCTTATCTTACATTTCTAAGCCCCTACAAGACAAGTAATGAAGTCTTTTAGCCTAAATTTGTTTTTGAGCATTTTCACTTATCCAACTCAATTTCAGAGAGTATAAGAAACTTTTAAAAACCTGTTCTTATTGTAAATACCCCATTTTCAGAATTATACCATTGTTCTCTCAAACTCAAAACACGCCATCTTCCACTTTTCAGTTGCCCTTTCCCTTGAGTCCATCCAGTCATCAAGTCCTAGTGAGTTTCTTTTGTAGTTTTACCCTCGTTCTTTCCTTTCCCTTCCTATATGCACAGCCCTAGAGCAGGCTTTCATTGATATAGCCAATTTTACTACCCCTGATATTACTAATGCATTTTTCTTCCCTCCAATCTCCCATTTCTCTAATATATCCAAACATACAATCTTGTTATTATTTTGACTTCGTCACTTCACAGATCAAAAACTTTCAAGGGTCTCTACTAGGAAGTCTATCAATACAGCATTCAAATCTTGCACAGTCTCTCCTCAATCTACCTTTTCAACTCTCTACTAGTTATCCTTTGCTGCATAACAGATTGTACCCAAACTAAGCAGCTTAAAACAATGAATATTCATTACCTCTTAGTTTCCATGGGTCAGGAATCTGTGATTGACTTAGCTAGGTGATTCTGGCTCAGGGTCTCCCATGATTGCAGTCAAGTTGCTGGCTGGTGCTGCAGTCATCTCAAGGCTAACCCAAGGAGGATCTGCTTCCAAGTTCACTCAGATGGCGACTGACAGGCCTCACTTCCTTGCTGGCCACTGGCTGGAGGTTTTGGTTCCTTGCCAAGTGGGCCTCTCCATAGGCTTCCTGTGTGTCCTCATGACACGCCAGCCAGCCTCTCCCAGAGTGAATGATCCAAGAGGGAAAGAGCCCAAGACAGAAGCTATAGTCTTTCATAGCCTAATTGCCTCAGAAGTGATATACCTTCATTTCTGACATATTCTGTTAGTCACTGTATTCGTTTCTTATTGCTATTGTAACAAATTACCACAAACTTGGTGGCTTTAAGCAACACAAATGTATTATCTTACAGTTCTGGAGATCAGAAGTCTAAAATATTTGAGCCAGGCTGATTCCCTTTTGGAGACACTAGGGGAGAATCCATTTCCTTTCTATTCCAGCTTCTAGAGGCCACCTACATTCCTTGGCTTGCGGTTCCTTCTTCCATCTTCTTCCAAAGCCAGTAAGGTAGCGTCCTGTCTCCTCTCTGACCTCTGCTTCCATCCTTCTATCTTCTCTCTAACTCTAAGTCTACTGCCTCCCTCTTATAAGGACCCTGTGATTACACTGGGCTCATTCAGATAGTCCAAGATAATCTCCTCTCAAAATCCTTAACGTATTCACAAATCATACACACAAAGTCTCTTCTGCCATATAACATATTTACAGATTCCGGGGATTAGGGCATGAACAGATGGGGGTTAGTGGTTAAATCCTCCAGCTTTCTCATCCTTTGGGTCAGACAACTTTGTATGCTCTACACCACTTCTTAGAGTTGCCCGGTAGAAACGAGCCCCGTTCCCCACAGCACTAACGTAACTCATGAATGCGAGGGGGTGGGATGACTTAGCCTACCACAGTCACACAGGGCAACCCTGGCACAAAGTGGGAGGGGATTATAAAAGAGTGCCTAGAGGGATCTTTGGGGGCTGGCTATCACAAAATTTTTCTTCTATCTTTTCCCAACCTGGAGCACACTTTGATCCTTTGAGCTGGACCTGTCTAAGTTTCACTTATTATTAAAATATATTTCCTATGTGATAAAAAAAAAAGTATAGTAACAATATCAGTGGTAGTGGTGGAGGGTATACTGGTATGCACTGTAAATTGTTTCAACTTTTGAATGTTTGAAAATTTTTATAATAAAATGGGAGAACAGTACACCTCAGCTCCCATCTCCTTCATGAAATCTTCTTTCTTACTATTAGTTCTTAGAGATTCTCCCTCCTCCAGGCTCTTATTTGTACTTATTAACTATACTACTCACTTGGTTTCAAATAATATGGGTTTCTAATGTTCCTGAAATTAAATATATGAATGGATACTTCTATAGGCGACTGTTGGCTCTTCACGAAATATGGACGACACCTTACTTCTTTACTCAATTTTTTCCATAGCACACCCTGTAAGTATAATAAGTACTCAATAATTATTAATAAATGAATCATTATCAAAAGTTTTGAGTCACTAAAATATATGATTTGCCTGCTATATCAGTTTACTTGTAATCACTTTTAAAAATTAAAGAGAAGGCACTCACAACTAGAATATACAACTATGTACTGAGGGGCTTTGAGGAGGAGAAGAAAAAAAGAAGAAGATTGGCAACAGATGTTAGCTCAGGTGCCAAACTTTGAAAAAAAAAATTAAAGAGGAAAATCAAGGTACACACACAACGGGTAAGAGGATTGTTGATTGCAAATGAAGATAGTACTGATTCGCCCTCGGTATATTGTTATTTTTACAAAAGTGGGAATACATTTGTGCTGATCTAGTCACACTCTTCACCTTGCCTCTGTGTGAACAATGACAGTAATTTAGAAGATACCTGAGCAGTATCAGGAGAAAGTGCATGGCAATGAAACACATAGGTTTTATTATGAATATAATTTTTAGTAGTTGTCATATTAGAACACAGCATCTTTAATGAATGGAATAAGATGATAATTTTTAAAAATCAGTACTTCCACAACTTAATGGTGATCTCTCCATTTAAGTATCTCTTCTTGAAAAATATAAAGCAACTTAGGTAAACGGCACCTTTCTGAGCCTTTTCTTGACATCTTATTCAGAAAATGCTCATGAATATCCATAATAAATGCTTATCGTGAGTACCTTTAATATTAGAGAATAAATCTGAAACACAGCAATATCCTTTACCTATTTATGAAAACATAAAACAAAATAAAAAATAAATGCTGTATTTGCAGTCTACGTGCCATCCATGGGACAGTCTACCACCCCTTCATCATTAGACATTGCTCTTACTGGACGCTTTAGCACACTTTCTCTGATATAAGGTAAATTAACAAGTAATATTAAAGACTAAGAAAAGGAAACATTAAGTACTACATTAACTCTAAGTATAACACTAAGGCATTTGTTCAAAATGTCAGCCAAGGAAGATAAATCACCAAGGTGTAACTTGTCAGTCCCTTCTAAACCAAACAGTAAAAATCAAGAGTTGGTGCCCAAGGCTCAGATGCTGCCAAGGAAAAATGTGTTTTTGGTCTCAAATCTTCTCCATTCACTTATGGTCACATTTATTTCAAAACAGAGCATATTCACTTGACAATCAACCCACAGTTAAGCAAGAAAGGTCTCAAAATCTTGCATTTAAAACTTAAACTTATGCTTCATTAATTTATATTTCCTTCCTGAGTTGATGGACTCAAGCCCAGGAAAAAAGAAAAAAAAAAACACAACTCATTCTATATTCAATCATCAAATTTGTTTAAGGTTCAACTATAGTACTTGTAAGAAATATTTTCTAATATTTGAAAGCATAATAGTCTCCCTTCATTTCCCAGAGAGCATATGTTATAAAGAATTGCATCAGTTTAAGTATTTCTAGTCAGAAAAATCAACAGATCTAGTTTTTCTTAGAACATAAGCTTACGGCATCACGATTGCCTCATCACAATTTCAAGTTCAGCGTTTAAGATGCTCATTTCCTCTCAGGTACGTGGACTCCAAAAACTGTTGTGCCAGCTTGGTCCTGATCATATTACCCGGAAAGACTTAAACTGTAGGCATCTCCATTTAAGGACGAATAAGCTTTTATATTCATCTTGTACATATGAAATTGTAGGCCTAGCAAAATTAACGAATATTAAACCTTTGAACGGCAAACATGAATGCTATGAATTATCTTAACTGTTAACTGTAAACTTTAATACTTCTAATCAGAAGTAAATCTAACTACAGTTTTATTTCCTTTTTTAATTTGCCCTGAAATCATTCTTTGACATAAGACTTTTCCCTGGTTAGCTTCAGGATTAAAACGTCTGTTTTGAGACCAAGTCTTATATTTTCAATTGGACATCTTTGCCTGGATGGCTCACATATTTGTGAATCTCAATACATCCCAAACTGAAATAATTACTATCCCTAATATTTCTACCACTGCACCTTCTCCTGGATTCACTGCTTGCTTGTTTATACTGCCTTTCTGCCCATTCGCCTAACCAAAACCTTGGAATCATCCCTGAGTCTTTCTTCTCTCTCTTTCAACTTTTTTTTTTTTTTTTTGAGGAAGATTAGCACTGAGCTAACTACTGCCAGTCCTCCTCTTTTTGCTGAGAAAGACTGGCTCTGAGCTAACATCCATGCCCATCTCCCTCTACTTTATACGTGGGATGCCTACCACAGCATGGCTTTTGCCAAGCGGTGCCATGTCCGCACCCGGGATCCGAACCAGTGAACCCCAGGCTGCCGAGAAGCAGAACGTGCAAACTTAACCCCTGCGCCACTGAGCCAGCCACTCAACTTTCTCATTCAATCGCTCCATCAAAAGTCTGTCAGTTCTGTCATTTCAACATCTCCTTCCTTCCGCTTCTCTCTGTCTACAGTGTCAGAGCCTTAGTTCTGGCATCCGTCATCTTTCACACAAATAACATTCACTTCTTGAATGTTCTCCTTGTCTCCAGTTTTTCCTCACTTCAATCCATCCTCCACACCTCTATTAGAATAGTCTCTAAAACAAAAGCCTAATTACATTGTTTCCTTGCTCAAACCTCTTTAAGATCTCCCCACTACCTATCACTATGGCTTACCATCTTTTTATGTGCATAGCTGTACCCTTCTCTATAGCGCATCACACAATCCACAACTGAGCATAGGGCTGGTAGATATCTGCAGAATAGCATGTGTTCACAGATGTAACAAAAATGGAAAAGTGAAGTCTTGGAAGCCCACCTATGAAGAGCTTGGTTTTCCTCACTGGGCAGCAGCACCCAGTTAGGAACCACGTACCAGAAGGATCAAGTTTCAGGTCGTCAGCAGGCTCCCTACCCTGCCCCTCTTTACATTCCACACACGTTTCCCATCATTCTTTTCAAGATGACCTGTTTATTCCTTCAACAAATATTTATTCATTCATAAATAGCAAGCGCCTCTTATGCACTAGGCACCAGGTGCTGTTCTCCCGTCACATGTGAAGTTCACTGACTACATCACTCTTTCGTGTTCCCAAGCCTCTATGCTTGAGATTTCCGGTGTCTGGAACACAATTCCACATCTCCTCTTCTCAGTCTCTCTCTACAACAGAGAGAATAAAGACTCAAGAACTGCTATTTACAGGATTTTTTTGTTTAACACTGCCCTATTTATTTATATCTATCATCTGGATACAGAAATCAGCACAATTCAAGATGAATATACAATAAATATTGGTTAAGTCAATTTGACAAACACCATTCAATATTGTCATCATCAACTCTTCTATCTACGGTTGAAATGAGCATGTTTTCCAAAGCATGATTGCGTCTCCTCACTCTCCACCAAGGAGAAGCTGGTGCTGAGGTACCGCGGAGTCATGACAGACAGTATCCAGCTCTGCTGCTCAACCATTTTAAATAAGGAAACAAGAATTTCAAATAAAATACACAACCAATTTACTTCCCTTCCTTCTCCAGGGTCATACCTTCCCAAGAGGTAAATTTTGACTCAGGTAACCCCATTCTTATGTTCTACTCATATACTTTTATCATGGACACTAAATTCTATGTCTAAATAAAATGTAATGTTATTCACTAACATGATCATAATGACTAGAAAGAAATCATTCTATGGTTTATGTGTTCCCAGAAAGTCAAAATAGCTAAACTTGAATGAAGAAGATAATACAGAAGAAGTATGAGAGGAAAGAACCAATATCACTAGCTAATTCAGACCAGTTACAAACTCCCCTCTGTCTGAAATTATGTGCTGTTCCTCACAGCTTCCTTTGGACCCATTAGGGCAACTGGAGGTATGTCTTTTGAGGTACAAAACTAATTGATCTCCATTTCTCAGAAGTTATGTCAAAAAGGAACAGAAATCCTAGACAAGGATATAGAAAGAGATTGTGAACTCAATGATGGACAGAAGTTAAAACTCCAGGCTGATGAAAGATAACATCACCATTCCCAACAGTGTAGAAATATCACTTCAGTTAAATATTTTTCTGTTTAGTTTAGCATAAAATGAAGACAGAGCTGGCATGATCCCTAGTAACTCAAAAATTCAATTTTCCTTCTTTATAATTTGGGTACAAAAAGGTACACTGCACCAGCCTTCTTCAAATGTGGACTTTCTAAGGATTCATGTCAGGGTAGATGGCCAGACTAGAGGAGGGCAGACGTAGAGAATGCCTGCTCAAACGCACCCCGGTTCTTTCAGCCAGAAAAACAAAACCAACAAATAACAATGTGATGTGTCATTAATAAATTTTAAACAAATGACCCCAAGGTGACTGTCTTGAGAAAATAATTATAATAATACTGACAATAACACCACCAATTAACACTGAATTCCTTACCATATTCCAGATGCTACGTTATGAGCTTTACATAATTAACTCATTTTACCCTATTTTCACTCACATTTTATAGATATGAAACTGAGGAGGCACAAAGAGATGAAGGCCCCAAGTCTCACAGCTAGTAGGTAGCAGCCTAGCTCCAGAGTCTGCCCCGCTCACCTCTACCTTCCTAGTTACTTGCTGAAAGTTTGAATCCAATATACTCACGTTCAGCTAGCAGCTTTGCCATTTATTAGCTGTGAGACATGAAGCAAGATATCTGACTTCTCAGTCCCGCTTCCTCATCTATCAAATGAGAATATTCACAGTACCTCCACCTGACATGGTTATTGTGAAGACATAAAATTAATGCCTTTAACATATATCAAATGCTTAAAGTATGAGCTTAAAACATAAATAGAACAAAACCGAAAAACTCTCTAGTTTCTTTTCATGTGATTCTTCTACTGTCTAATCCTTCGCCTCTGAAAACGTTTATGGAGAAGTAATTTGCTTTGCAGTACATAGACTCTGGTTTCTTCCAAACCTGCTTCCTAAACATACTTAGAAAAAAATGCCACTAAGTTTATAAACAGAGCTGCAAGGGATTTTTCTTCACATACTACAAAAGTCAACGTATTACTGTAAGTTTTGTTCTCAGTTCTTTGATGCTATTAAAACAAAGTCAAATTTCTTCAAAAGAAGAGCACAAAAAAAAATTATGGGTATTCCATTTAAATAGCACAACAAACCATTTCAAGTTATAGAAACTGATGTTTATATCAAATAACAACTAATCCAATGTCACCCAGTCAGTAAATGGAAAAATAGGAGCCTGCATCCATAGCTGCAAACACATTCTTTCTAGTAAGTCAGGCTGATTCATGGAGTTTTCTCTTAAGTCACCTAAGACCTCCCTCCCTAAGGTTTATTCTTATCCCCAAATTAAACTTAACTATCTCCGAGTTAACTTCCTATCTCCCAAACTCAAGTTAACTAGAACATTTTAGAGGACAACTTGTTCAAGGTTCATTGGCATTAGCGGTCTTTTAGAGAGCTTCAAGCCAAAAAGTCAACAAATGGCTTAACCATTTGAAAACTAAATATCCTTAGGCAAAAAGCTGTTTTTCCTGAGCCCTAAAGCCCAGATGAGAGGATGAAAAGATTGTATGATTCTTCATGATTTCATGAGAATAACACAATGGATGTTTTTCTTCTGAAAAGCAACAGTCACAAAGTAGCTAGGAAGATAGGGCTTTGAGGAAGCAGGGCCCCAGGGGGGTTTGATCCATTCAAGCTCTGAGAGGGTGGAGCCTCAGCCCACTCAGACTGATGGAGAATTAGAAGCGACCTTCTTCTTAAAAGTGTCTGGAGTGAGGGAAATGCCACTTGACACAGAATTTCAACACAGCCAAGGGAAGAAACAGAGAAGAAGTCTGTCTTCTAACAGGAGTTGCATGGTGATGATAACTGAGCATAACATACTATGGTGAAACCTTGTCAGGAGAAACCTAAACTTTGGGGATAATTGTTTTTTTTAAAAAAAAGCTAATGTATAGAGCCAAAGCCTACTACTATTTTCACCGTCTGTGACTTTTTATCAGTCACTTATAAACATTTGCACCACTAGACCTTTGAAAATCCAAACACAGAAGAAAATGTTCACACAACAATGTATGACAAGTTCCGTCTCTTGAAGAAATAGCGTAGACCCTTTATTTGAGGATTCATCCTCCTACGGTTATTACAATTGGCTTGTAGAACTTCATAACCTATACCCGATTTTAAAATGTCTGTACATGTTTATCAACCTGGGTCTCTACAAGCAATAAGACTGTGGGAGGGGCCAACTCACATGGAGCTGGACAGGGACATCTTGCAAACCTAATGTCTGCATTAGGGCTTCCTGCGCAGAGGTCTGCTGTGCATTGAATACTTCCAACGAGGCAAAGAAGGCTAGAACAGGAAGAGAATATTTTCAACTAAGTCATGTCTCTCAGGGATCCCTTATACTTCAATTGCTTTGTGGAGACAAGCCAGGGCATTTGGTTGCTCATGAGCAATTCTCATCACTCCAGCACCCCGTGGTAATCCAGACACATACTTGGAGTTTTTCCAGAGAGCTGTTCTCAATCAAACAATTGTCTTGATGATAGAACAACTGTATACTCGGCCCTACTGAAAGCATCCATCCTGCCACGACCACTCAACCTTTTGTTAAAATGTGTGAGCTTCCTTCTGTCCTCTGTGTTAACACATACAGGAACAAGTGATGGACGGTAATGAAGAAATAGAAGGTGTGCTTCCTGATTCTCCCAGTGCAGTGTAGTCAACCTTTCAAGAAAAGGCTGAAAAAATGACAGGGAGACTGTATTGAACAAATACTGAGAAAAAAACATCCATTCATTCAGTAAGTATTCACCTAGCACCCACTGAAAACTATTGCAGACTGAATTATAATATAGGTGGTTGAATTCATGAGGAAATGTTTGTTTTATTCGGAAATAGAGCAAAGCTGTGCTAATGTTCAGGAAAACAGCATAACATCCATGAAGCTTAAAGAGTATAATTACTCCTGGAGATGGTATGTTCATGTTTGCCCATTGCAGTCTTTTATCTGAAGAACCCAAACCCTCAAAGCATGACGAATGTACCTCCACTTTGCAGGAAATTGCACATTAAAAAAAACCTGACTGTAGAAATATGAGTTATCAAGGCAACGTTTAAAAACTTAGAGTCTCTCTCCTTCAATTTCCTGAGAGATATTTTGGAGCAATGTGAGCTAAACAACTGTAGGTAGATTTACATTTTCAGTACACTGATTTTGATAAGTTCTTTGAAGGTAAACTATGTGCCTATTTGTTCCTAGTAATAAGCAAGGACCCCAATTATGTAAAAGAATCATGAGATTTTCTTTGCTAGTAAGTAATGAACAACTTTCAGTTTAAAGTTCAGAAAGCACTCAATCCTCTGCCATTTCCTTAGACCTGAAAATGAACTTCTGGCTGACATAAGTCTTCGCTGCTCCTCTTCAGTCTCGGAGCTCTTACTTTTAGCCACTTCAGCATTTTAGGCACAAAGGGAGGGAGAGTAGAAGGAAACTCAAATCAGTGCGTTCTACTTTTTAGCAGCTCTGATAAAAACCAAAAGAGATTAAAATGACTAGCAAAAAAAGATGTTGAGTGGGGAGAGGAACTGTAGTTACTCACATTATTAATTCCACAAACATTTATTAAGCATATAGTCTGTTCTAGGCACCTTGCTGTGCCAGATGCTTGGGATACAAAGATGGATTAAAACTCACATTGGACTCCTTGCTTTCAAGGGATTCAGGTCTAATGCTGACTCCATACCTATTGCTAGAGATTACAGGGTCGGCAGCACATGTTCCTAGAATTCACAACACTTGTGCATGTTCATATCTGTAGATGCTATATGTAAAGTGATCGCCATGGTGGCAGATGCATCCACATTACAGTATATATAAATCCTACGTCCCGAGGTGTGCAGGTGATGACACATACATCATGATTAGAAGTATACATTGATCAGAGAAGAACAAGGGCCCCAAAAATCACAATTCTCCAGCAGTTTGCTTGAAAGCTAATGACTTGTTTAAGTGAGGGCCTCAGCCATAACTATCCCAACGATTAACCACAACCTTCAGACTCAGTTTCTTAGCATTTGTCTCATTCAGTGCACGCATACTGAGCACTACTATATGCGCTGTTCTGAGTACTGGGGATGCGATGAAAACAGACCCAGTGCCTGTCCCTAAGGGGCCTGCAGTCTAGAGGAGGAGATAGATACATAACCCAACAAACAAAACAGCATGATACCCCTGAGAAAGACAACGGTAAGGACAGGATGCAATGGAGCCCAGAACAGAGACCCTCTGGCTAAGCTGGCCAAGGGGAAACAGGAAAGGTTTACTTAAATCCTTTTATTTTGCTTCATATTCCAAACACCCAACACAGTGCCTGGCACATAAAAGGTAACAGTTTGTGGAATGAATAAATATGCTAAGCAATGTGGAGAATTCCAGAAATAGACAAAGTCCTGGCTTTAAGCAGCTTAAAAATTCTAGTGGAAAGATGACACATATACACATAAAATTAATATTAAAAATAAGTGGTTTTAACAAATAGAAGCACTGGAGGTTTATATGCAATATTTGCTTTAAGAGAACGGAAGCACAAGGTACTACCTTGGGCCAGGGAAGGCCAGGGCAGGCCTCTTGGAATAGTGAGACTTTCAGGGGTCTTGCAGAGTTGCTGTACATTTCATGAGGTGGAAGAAAGGAAGGCACCCTACAGGGAGATCCCTGTTGAGTGTCAGTGAGGAGACGAGTTTGGCTAGAGATTTGGAGCAGGGTGGGTAACAGGAACTTACAGACTGGGGCTTGAGTGAAGAGATTTTTAAATTCCAAGGCTAAAGAATTTGAACTGTATCCTATAAATTACAGGAAGTCACCACAAATTTTTGAGCAAGGTGGTGACATAAAAGCTACGTATTTTTTGTATATTAAACATGTAGGAATATCTTTATTCCCTTAAAGACATATACTTTTGCCTACTTTTTTTGTTTTCTACTTTTTAAAAAACTTTTTATTTTGAGATAACTTTAGACTTACTGAAGAGCTGGAGTCATAGTTCACAGAGTTCCCACCCACCCTCCACTTAGTAAAGCTGTACTTTGAAAGATGAATCTGGTTAGGGACCAATCAGGTCTTTAACACATGTGTACAAGTAACCGGATTTACGAAGATTGCTTCTTTGGATAGACTGAAAATGGGCAATCATTGACACTGGATCATGAGCCTACCTTGTAAACTTGGTTGAAATGACAAGGTTGCATTTGTGCCAAGTCTTGAGCTTCAGGACAAAGAGCTGCACGTGCTGTTAGCATAAACACGAGGGATGCGTGCCCTGGACTTTGAAACAAAAGCACAGCAGAACTGCAGTGGTTTATCCGCTTCTCCTGCCCTCCCGTCTCCATACAACCTCACCATTGCCAAGTCTGTGGCCCTTAGGAGAAAGTGCTCTTTGACCACTCTGCTTACCATCTTCCTCACATACTGTCCCCTCCACCCTTTCCAGGAGGAGGAGGCGCTGCTGTGGTCTGGTAGACGGGGCCATCCTTGCTCAAGGGTGAACAGGAACCCAGCAGCACGCACGGGCGTGGCTCTCCCTCTGGTTTACGTCTTCCCTGTGCTTGGCATCTTTAGGGTCAAGGTTCATTTCCCACAGGCCCAAACACGTCACTCGAGCCTGATTCTTTCTTACATGTGGTTGGAGCATGATAAGAAGCAAAAAGGCAGATATGGATGTTAGGATAAAGAGGCCTCCCTTGGTCTGAAGCTATCTGGGCCTCAGCACCTCAGGAGAAACGGCTGCTCCGGATAGCTGGTCTGGACCAGCCAGCCAGAGCCCTTACACTGGGGTTTGGGGCCAAAGCCCTGGCAAATAATGAGGTGCTATTTCGCTTTTCTTTGCCGTTATTCCTTCTTCAGAAACCACGAGGGGAGTGGTTGCTGTGGTCTCTGGAGGATTCGGGTACTTCTGGTCCTCAGGCCATAACACCAAGTGACAGCACCCTGAGCTGAACACAATCCTTAACACTGCCTATTGCCTTAACCTGCATTTTATTATCTTGGTACATAGTAAGTTCTCAAAAAAAACAAGAATGCTAGTTTTCTCACCTGCCCCTTTATCACTATAAGAGAAAGTAGAAAGCTACTGTTCAGTTGCTTCTAACCATCTTTTATTTCCTTATTTGAAAAAGTGGTTGATTCAATATAAACTCTCAGGGGCACCTGTTTGCATGAAGAGGCAGAATCCTACCAAATACTTGCTTATGTAAGTGCCTTGAAAAGAACACATGCGTCTCTGTCGAAGGAATATTTAAGAGATTTGACATCTCTAACACCCTCTGCAGCTAGTATTCACGTCACCTAACCTGAAGCCCCGAAAATAATGAAAAGAGTGACATTCTCATGTAACGATCTGAGCACAGGTTCAAACAGATTGAAGTCAATTTATTCTGGGACATCTGATTTTTTTTTCAATTCTAAAGAAGAATTTTTAAGAAATTTTAATTACAAAACAGAAGCATTTTTTAAAATTGTTTAATAAGTTAACATTTTAAAATGAGAAATATATTCATATAGTTCAAAATTCAAAAAACATAAAAAAGTATTCAAGGAAAAAGTATCTTTCTCACTCCTGACTGAAGTAATTTTGAAGCAGGGGAAACACATTAGAAAGCCATCTTTTTTGTCTGTTTTGCATGTTTGTGTTTCTGAATAACTGTCGTTATGACAACATCTTACATTAAGCTACCTAATATCAACGAGGAGGTCAGAATTTATTGCCAAATGTTTGGAAAGCAGCTCTCATGTGTATTATTTGACCCAAAATCATATGTTTTGAACTTAAAAATCATGAATTCTCTAAGGGAAAGCTCAAAGTTGATAATCAAGCAACAATAGATACACCGTTGCACTGTATTAGGTTTGAAGTATTTTCTTTATACTAAATTCCATATAAATAATCAAAAGCAGAGGTTAGGCAAGAAACTACGCATTGTTTTTCACTGACAATAATAGAATATATTGTTGTTTCCCACCATTATAAAAATATTTACTAACATAAGTCAATGCCCAATATATATTTGTTGAACGAATGCTTTGACGTACATGAATAGCAAGAAGCTTAACAAAATGATGGAGACAGAACTAATTTTTCAAGTCTTTTGCAAATATTCTTCAGCCAAAATATTGCCTTAGAGAATCATGCTTTTAGGAAATAAGGTAAGCAATCATCCAAGCAAAATGGATAAAACCCATTTTAAAAAGATAATCACTGAGAGAAAACCCACAAGCTATCACAGTAGTACCTCCCGGAGTTCAACAGCAATCAGTGCCATGGAACTCTTTCTTTTACTCAGTCTAAGTCTCTGGTAGCAATTTACACTAATTTATTTTGTTTACTTTCCCTTGGAAGATGAAGTGTGGCTGAACATCCTTCTCCCATTGAAATCTAATTTACTTAAAGACAGTTAAGTGGATTTTAAGCTTCTTCCCTAGTCAAAACAACACCTTCTTTCTTAAACTCACTCCCCTGTCCCCTACTCTCTACGGCCAGATTGCAATCCAGAATCATTTTATTTGCTCTCCTATGGTACCCTCCTTAAATTTTTCATCTCTCCCTTAAAATGCAGATGCTAAAATGGGATCACATCTCGTTAAACAAACATGACCAATGCCAAGCACAGGAGAAGCATTATTCTTGGTTGACAGATATCATAACTTCCCTTCGCCCCATGTCAGCAACTCCCTCTTGCTTTAGCTCACATCCTTATTATTTCACTCTAATATTGTTGCAAACTTTTTCTAATCTCAATAAGAGTCCTCTAACACTGAAGTTAAGCTGAGAAATAGGCCACGAAAACATCCAGGTCGGTTTATTCTCTTTAGTTCTGTACCAGTCATTCGGTCCTCCTGAACTGCATTCTATTTTTTATTCATTGTTTGACTAAAAAGCAAGTTCTACCTTGCATTTGGATCATACAGGAGGTTAACATCGCTGCCTAATTTAGTGTCACCCAAAGACTAATGAACTTATTCTGAAGTCTGTCATCAAAATCACTGATGAAAAGAGTAAATAATCCAGTCCCCAAACCAAAGCTAATAAATTCATACTGTTTTAAACAGTGTGTTTCAATCTATCAATAGAGGAATTATTATGATTTTTTAAGTATTGCACATTTTACAGCACACAGCAGACTAATAACTCTGTATAGTCCCTTAGTGAAAATCTATTCCGGGCATTAGCTGATATTTTGCATCTATTTCACAGAAATTCTCAGGAAACTCATCAACAGGGAGCAGACACAGTGCCAAACTCCTGCCGCAGGGCAACAGTGAAGTCAGGAATAGAATCAAGTTTCCTAATATTCTATGCCATATCACTCAACTGACAAGCACATCATCTATTTCTTAAAAAAGGTTTCAGGAAAGTCAACTTAGAACTGAATCTCATTCACTTTTGGAAGTTAAAGAAACATGTTTACACATATTGCTAAATTTCTAAGCAGGACCAATTCACGTGAAAAATAAGTTTAGTTCTATGTAAGGCAGGCTATATTCACCATGGCAGTCTTGGGCTATCACTCGGTGTGAGATGAACTTACTGGAGCAGAAACAAAGCAACAGAAGTCATTGGATGATGGAAACTTATTTTCAAGTAAAAGCCCTTCTTCTAAAAAGATTACGTTGAAAAAAAGTATGAGCTAGTTAGGAAAGTCCAATGAATCTAACAGGGTGCTTGTTCTTTCCCATAGGTGCCCTTTTTCTCCATCCCATCACCTTTTTGCACAGCTCAGCATTGAATAGAAAGCTAAAAGAGGCAAAAATTAATAAATAATGCCAATGAGTCTCAAATTGCAAGATAATTTCCAAAGGAGGTATGTAACCATTTAAATGACTTCACTCATTTGCCTTTCTCATTTTGTACCATATTTGTATGTGATTATGTATACATATCAGCCAGCAAAACAATCTTATGTTTAAAGCTTGATCACGGGCATAAAGAAAAGAACCATTAAAACAAGATGCCCATTTTCTATCAACACCAGTATTATTCATACAGAGGATTATAATTTCAATATTTAAAGCAACATCTAGTTTATCAAGCCATGATACTTATAACTGCAACTCACATAGTAGAGTGTTAGAGAATCTTTTCTTTTCTTTTCTTTTGGTGAGGAAGACTGGCCCTGAGCTAACATCTGTTGCCAATCTTTCTCTTTTTTTTCCTTCAGGAAGATTGGCCCTGAGCTAACATCAGTGCCAATCTTCCTCTATTTTGTATGTGGGATGCTGCCACAGCATGGCTTGATAAGTGGTGCGTAGGTCCGTGCCCAGGATCTGAACCCAGGAACCCTGGGCCACCAAAGTGGAGGTTACAAACTTAACTGCTATGACACTGGGCTGGCCCCCCAGAGAATCTTTTATTTAACAGTAAGTACTTTTAAAAAAATTTTCAATATTGTTTCCATCAAAACTATCATTTAAATTTCATATTTTTTATTTGTTTCTGAAAACAAACCTCACATAATTTTATGTATATAATGTATACATGGATTTTAAAGTTGGACTTTGAGATTTTATCATTGGTTTACCTCTATTGACTAGAAACATTTTTTTTAATCATCAGAAACCAAAAGTCCTCTGCCTAGCTTTCGAGGCCCGCCATCATCCAATCCCACTCTATTCATCCATTCTTGTGGTCCCCCTCCCCCACTGCTCGCCTTCTGTCTGGAACAGGCTATCTGGGACGTGTTCCAAGCCCACCTCTTCTGCTCTCTGTGCCTTGGCTCACATTCTTGTTCATCCCCTTAGCATGAATGTTCTCCTTTTTCCATATGTTTCATCATTGCCTATTCATTTTCAAGGTCTACCTTCTCCAAGAAACCTTCACTGGTACATCCCTGATTCCCCTCTCTATGCCTGTCATTGTATCACTCAGATCTTAAGCACATCTCCAGCACCAACCTACCTCCTAATTTTTCTCTCACCCTATTCCAGCCCCACCGACCTCCAGACACACTCTTGCCTCAGGGTCTTAGCATATGCTGTTCCCTCCATCTGAAAGGCTCTTTCTCCAGCAGTGCATATTCACGCCCTCACCACTTGCAAGTATTTTCTCAAACATCATGTTTCCTAACCACCCGATTTAACATTGCAACCCTCTTCCCAGACTCTCTATTCCTTTTTCTTGCTTTAATTTTTTTTCCATTGCACTGGACTACAACAAAGGCAAGGATTTTTGTCTGCTTTATTCACTGTTGTGTTCCTAGTGTCTAGAATAGTGTCTGACATGTAGTAGGTAGTTTAAATATCTGCTGAATAAATTAAGTGACTTTACTGAATGCTAACTACATCCTAGGCACTTGATAAGTATAATAAATTTAATATGCTTATTGAAATTGATGTTCTAAGTGCTTGATAAGTATTACCGTATTTAATCCTCACAACACCCTATGAGAAAGGTTCTATTGTCATCACCCCAATTTTACAGATGGAGAAATGTAACACAGAGATCAAGTGAATTAACTATAGTTAAGCGACTAGTAAGTGGCAGTGTTGGGACTCAGGTGTTCTGACTACAAAAGGAGAAAGTCTTCTGCACTAATGTCTTTGAACTTCCCCCAGAGGCTCTTATTCTACCCTAACCACAAACTCTTGGCCAATTACTGTAAAGAGTGAATTTACTTATGGTATACATCTCTTAAAAAAAAAAAAAAGTGAGGCAATTAGCTTTAGAGATTATTTTCCTCTTATAAGAAGAAGGAAGATGAGGAGGAAGGGGAGGAATGGAAAGGAGAAGAGGAGAAAAAGAAGGAGAAAAAACAAAAGAAGAAAGCCTGCACTATCACAATTACCAACCAACATCAGGGAAAGAAATAGAGAACCCAGGGCTTGGCTCTAGTGTGTTTCTAGCAGTTATTAGCTAAGAAAAACATCCTGAATTGTCTGGAACATGAAAATAAGTCTAGCTACTTAAAAATAAAAAAAGATTTCAAAAATATGAATTGCAGCATCTAGAAGCCCCAGGTCTGTGAGCTCCACGGCCTGGCCCGGGGGCCGTGGTCCACAGGATGGGGTGGGGGGAGGTATAAAGCTTGGTTCAGAAGTTTTAAGTAGAAACAATAATACCAATGGGGGCTACCTGAGCTGATATCCAGACCACACGCTCCAGTATAATCACATCAGATTCTTCCAGCCCACGGCAGTTCTAACTGGTTGGTGCCCCCACAGTACTGGTTGTTAAATATCTTGAAAATCATCCCCGAGACTAACATTTAGTAAGTGCTTAATAAACAGCAGGCCCTACGCTGAGAGCTTTCACAGACTAATTCATGCAATCCTCACAACCACCCCGAAATCACAAGGACGACAAGGAACATTTCCAAGGTCACAGAGCAGAGCCGTAGAGCTGGACACATACCCAGGCCATCCAGCTCCACAGCTTGCACACTCAACCACTACTCTACTGCCTAACTAAGAAAAAACAAAAACAAAAAGACAAAAAAAAACCCTAGCTTCGCACTATTTAGACAGATAATAGAATACTGTTAGATAGAGCTGAGCATTTGTGTAAACATCTATTACCTAAAAGATGCAAAGCATTCTTTCTTCTTAACAATTGTTTTTGCCCTTGAAGTCATCCCAAACAAACTCCTTGAAGGCATGACTTTTGTGTTATCTATCTTTCTATCTCCAGTACAGTAGGAGTCTGATACATGTTTACAGAGTGAATGAGCGAATGAGAGAACAAGTGAATGAAGTGACTGAAAGCTTATTTTTCTTTTTTGTTTTTTTGAGGAAGATTAGCTCTGAGCTAACTACTGCCAATCCTCCGCTTTTTGCTGAGGAAGACTGGCTCTGAGCTAACATCCATGCCCATCGTCCTCTACTTTATATGTGGGACGCCTACCACAGCATGGCTTGTCAAACGGTGTCACGTCCGCACCCTGGATCAGAACTGGCGAACCCCGGGCCGCTGAGAAGCGGAACATGCGCACTTAACCACTGTGCCACCAGGCCGACCCCTGCTTATTTTCTATCTTATGTGAAAAATGGCACTTTCCAAGGACCTGAGACCGCTTGGCTATAACTGTAGCTTAGACGAATTACGAATTAGTTATTAAGTGTGTCCAGCTAAAAGTTTTCAGACTGGAAGTTAAAACAGGAAAAGAACAAAAAACACCATATTAAATACGATCATATAAAACAAACCTTAAATAACTCAGTTTCCCTTTTCCACCACAAAATGGGAAATGAAGCTGTGGAGGAAAAAGTTTTCATATACTCAAGTGTATGATCAATTAATTTTATAATCTTCTTGATCTCACAGGTTTCTCAAAGCGCGAGGCCTGCTGCACTCAGAAGCGCGTGTCTGTTACCCCTACACATGGGTGTGCACGCTCTGCTCACATTCATTAAAGGGAAATCACGGTCTGAATGGTTGGTCTTTAGGTTTTAAATGTTAACATTCTTACTACTCACATTCCATTTGATCTTAATTGGGTTTATTCCTCTTTAAATGCCAACTTCATAACATGTTTACATCGTATAAGGGCCGCTAAATAGAAAACTAAAAAAGAATCTCCAGAATATTTTTCTGAAAATAAAAATAGTTCAATGCTTCCCCTTGAATCTACTCCCCCATACACCTTTTTCCATATAGAGTTTTAAATGGCTAAATTAAAACTAGAGTAAAATTCTCCTAACCTTAGAAGGGATGATGTAAAACTAACAAAACAAGAGGGTTTTCCTGCTCGCTTCCTTGTTCTCACTCTCAAAATAATGTCTGTCTACCAAAGACTAGAATGAGACGTTCGTTTTAATTTTAACTGAAGTAAATGGTACAGTTGTATTACTGCTCATCAACAGGAAGCAAAATTACTCATCCATTCCACTGAGATATCTAAGACCAGAAGACTCAACACATTTTCTCCCTTCTTAAAGGATCCTAATGTGATGGGATTAAATTTCACAAATTCCAAAATACACTTACGATACGGGGATTTTAAAATTTAATCCCTTTGCCATTCGCTTTAGTTTTAAACAGCTTGTTTATCTTCTTCCTGCTAGCACAAAATGCAGTGCAGAAATGGAAACCAGATTTCTTTATGTAGTGAATTTCATGTGGTTTCCACATTTCTCCTGGCAGTCATTTCCCAGCAGACATTCATCTAAAAAATTCCTCCTGAGTGATTTTTAAGTAAGACGGCATCTGTAGCATTTTGTGGCACATTTTAAGCACACTCTCAAATGTACTACAAATGGCCTAGGCATTAGAGATTCGACATTGTAGTTTATCTTTAAAGTCTTTGTAAAGGTAAGTAAAGATGTTAAATATGTAATCTAGGAAGGTGATATTTTTTAGTAGGTTTGATTCTCACTTAAGAAGGAATCCCCTTTCTTTGACTCTTCTCATTCAGGAAAATCTCAGATTGATCAGTACATGTTTATCAATCTGATTCCATTTGGGAAGCCATCATGCAGCAGACAGAATTATAGGCATGGTCTGTGTCCTCAAGGAGCTTAAAATCAAGTGAGAAAGACAAGACATAGATACCAGAACAAGCCAAACAACAGTTTGAGAAGAATCAGCAGACCACAAACAACAAATAGATGAATGAATGGAATGGACAATAAGGTCTATATGGTTACCTGGAAATACTTGGTATGCAGTACTCTTTGGAGCCGTGAGGAAGCTGATTTAAAGTAAAACAGTGCGATCAATCTAAAGCTCCACCATTCTCTCCTCCCCTCTGAAGGCATTTAATGTTTTGTTTTGTTTTTTAAATCAAAAGACACTGGCTTATAGAGAATTATTTTAAAGCCCATAAGGAAGTATAAAAGCAATTTAATTTAGTTTGGGAGCTATTTGTTTTTAAGAAATGCATACATAGAGTTAAATTCATCTGATGGAAAATTTACGGAGAAAAAGCAAAATCTTATTGAAGAGTCTAATACATATCTTTGCTGGTTGCTCCATTCCAATCCCATGTTTGAAGAAGAAACAGGAAGAATTGGGACTGGAGAGAAGACGGGAGAGCTGTAGAAAGTCTCACACTGAGCAGAGGAGGGGTGGAGAGGGAAGATGGACAGCAGAAAAGAGGAGGAGAAGAAAGGAATAAAAGTAAGGAATAAGCCTATTTTACTGAAGGCCTTTGATCACTTGGTGGAGGTATAGCATGGGACATTAATACATACCACTGTCTTTTGACACAATAATTAGTTTAATTAACATTCTCTGCTCACCCTCTCTTTAACCATTCAGGGGCACCACAAAAGTCACCAAGGGTGGAAATGGGATCCGCTAGAGTGCCATAACCGCCTGCCCCTGGCACTGCCATGACAACTCTCCAAACTGCTGCCACAGGAATTACTGCAGATTGTTTTCAGAAACATCCCCGTTTATTTTATCCCTATCATCTAATTCAGGCCTTCTCCTCCCAACCACCTCTCATTTGACGAATTAGGAAACAGCAGAACTGAACTAGAACGAATCAATTCTGGTGCTCCTTCTCTTATACCTCAGTTGTATCCAAAAAAGCAAAGGTTTAATTTAACTTGAAAGAATTGGAATTTGTTCAAGAAAGATTAAATTTTGAAATCCAATACAATTAATTAAATCTGTTCAAACACTAAATCACCAAACATCTTCTACTCTAGGCACTGAGTGACTTGGCTTTGGTGTCTCACTGTGAATGTTAATTCAAAACTTCTATTTCACAGTCACACTACGCAATCATATTACGGAAATTATCGTACATAGTTAGAACCTTTTTTAACATGGCCTTTCCAAACAGCTTCTGTCAGCATGAACACATACAAAAAATTCACTGAAACGTTCTCCTATTGAATGTGAAGGAGATAAGCACACTGTGTACCGTGGGAATGGTAGTTTTAAGTGGGGAATTTGATATACTCAGAAAATCTTGCATATACATAACACACCAGACAAATGCACTGAAAATGATACAGTAAAGGAATGCAACAGAAGTGGCATTCATCGAAATGAGTCTGAACTTACCCCATACAATCTAAACAAAATCAAATTATATGATAATAAAGTTAGAGTTGACATTAACAAACTGGATGCAATCTAACCAGTATTAGTGTTACAGGGTGACTAACATCAATTACTTTATGATTTGAAGGGAAAGATGGAACTAAAATGAAGGTTGATTTAGAAAATAGGGCAAAATTTACTGGAAAATCAATTCCCACTAGCTTTCTTGCACTTTGTTAAAGGCTAAAAAAAAAAGTGAGAGACTCAACTTTCCAAAAATTAACCAGTTGAAATATAGTACTGAAAATTGCACGGTCTAGAATCACAAAAAAAGGGAGGGAAGTCCACTCTCCTCAAACTGGCTTCACGACTGGCAAAGGCAATTACTTTCAGAAAAGTCAAAATATTCCTCTTATACCACTTATACTGGATCTTGTTTTCCCTGTTCAGAAAACTTCATGAAAAAAAAAAAAAAGAGGAACCTTGAGTCCTTTAGTGAGCTTCCCAATGATAACCTCACGAGGCCCTGAACATACAAGCTTAACTCGACGCCCCTCCTCCACTAGCTGACACACACACTGGGCTGGCAGGACCTGAGGCCGCCCCCGAACATTTTCAATGGGGTCCAGATCCCTTAGAGAAAAAAACTATGTAAAAATCTACTGGCCAGTATTTCAAAAGCAATCATGATCTGTTCTGGCCAATGAAATCCAAGACTAGCTCTTTCTTGAAAAAACCAAGGTGAAATGGAAACGAAGTAAATTGTACCAGAGGAAAACATTTATTACAAGGCTGAGGGTTGCGAGTGAACTGATTGTTCCCAAACAGAACTGAACCGAGAGTACAGTGTGTGAGGTTTTCAAATGCAGTCGGGGATAGCTCCACCTGTGTGGAAGTCAATCCCCTTAACATGCTGTGTTTGCAAAATTAGGAAGGCATTTCCTATCTAATTTACACTTGTTAACCTTCCACTGTTGCTGTAAAGCTCTGACAGGCACAAGAAAAAAAAAAAAGGAAAAAAATGACTGAAATGTGCACACACTAAATCTAAGGTCTAAGATTACAAAAAACACTGCACACGCTCTAGCCTTAAAAAATGTTACTTTAAAAAGGGAAAAGAATTGATTTTGATGTTGGTAATTCTCATACAGAGATCTAGTTTAGTTTAAATATATATATATATATACACACACATATGTACTAACACACGCATACACATTTATAAACACACGTGTTTCAATATACATACAAAACCATAATAAAAGCAGATAAACTCAAAGGGGAGAAAGTTCATTATGGGTTTTTCAAAAAGATTCTCCAAAAGGTTATCTTAAGGAGCCAGCTCCCACTACAGTGTTTTAAAAACAATCCTGTTGTCTTTCTTTCAGAATCAAGTATTTTCTCCTATTTTTACTTGTTTTACACACACATGGCTTATTTACCCAATAAGATTATAAACACCCTGAGGAAAATAACACACTTTCTTCCTGGAGTACTCGCCGTGGTTTGGGGTCTGGAGTCACAGGACCTGGCTCTGAATCGGGGTCAGTAACTGAATCAAGGTGGGGACCCGGTTGCCCCTTCACACCACCTGACCTCCATGAGGTCCACCTCCAGGCCAGGCCCTGTTCCAAGCTTTTCTCACACTTTAGCCCATTTAGTCCAAGGAGAAACTCTGTTTTACAGGTGAGGAAACTAGAGCTCAGAATAGTTAAATAATGGCCAAAGTCACATACTAACAAGCTGTGGAGCCAGGATTCAGATCCACGCCATGCAGCTCCAGAACCCTCACAAGGCACCACCTCCTGGAGCTCCCACTTCCTCACCTGTGACTGTGGAGAGAGCCTACCTTTCGGCCATTGGATTAAACTGCATCACACATGAAAAACAGTAGGACGGGGCCTGGTACAAAATAAGTGCTCCAAAAAAGAGGTATCGAAGGAACAAAACAAACCTTTAAAAAAGGAAAACAGTACACTTTCTTTTCTCTACAGCTTTCACATTGTAGTCCTGAGTGTCAGTGATGTTACCTAATCTGATTCTGTACGGCAAACTGAAGCCATTTTTCCTTGATTAATATGCAAATAACACAAGTGCTTATAAAGATACGTGATTAATACTCATTCGCAACATGTAAATAACCTTTCCACATGAACTAATTTATAGCAAGTGCTTTTTCTGGTCTGTAACAGTAAAGCAAATTCCCATGGCAGCATGAATAGAAGTATTTTAATATGGTCTCATACGTCCCTTGAATAAATTCTCTGGAGATTGAAAAGAATTGAGAAGCCAGTTAAGGTATCAATGATATACTCAGCTAAACAGATTTACGTTGGATCAAACCCTTCTAGTGATTTGTATAACTTGTATTTCCCCTTTCGAATATACCAGAGGATTATAAATCTTAAAATAAAGATACTGTGTCGTGCATTACGCAAGTATGCCTATCATCACGTAAAGACTTGGAGTTTCTAAAATGACCTACTGCACAACTGCAGGTATTCTGGGTAAAGCAGAAAGTTCCCTTCACACACAGATTTCCTTGTAGCCAACACGCTTCATGTGCACCCTCAGCCACAGAAAGCATACTTTCTCTACGCCTGAAAAAAAGTGGTTTCTGAGACTTTATGTGATGCACATACAGATTTTTTTTTCCTCTTTGATATCATGCATGCTCATTTATGAGCTGCACTAAGGAAATAAAATATTGGTGATGCCAAAAGACATCAGGAGTCAATATTCTAAAATTGTCAGTGACCCGAGGACACCATATTTCTCCTGTCCAAGTGAGCCGGTGCTCATTTTAAAGTCTGATTGTAACGTGGAATTCAATGGGAGTTCATAGCACATAGCATTCAGATGATGCTCGTCAGCTTTTGGGGGTTGAAGCAGGCAACAGACTGCATTCCTAGTACACTCACTTAAAATCTGCCTGAAAAGGCCAGCACCAATTTTCCAATCCCTTTATCTTGCCTTCCCCTAAAGATTTCAAGACAGTGCTTCAAATTTTACTGGAGTCATAAATCATATATTTACCTTCATATGACTGGTTTTCAATAAAGCCAGAGTCGCCTGCCGGATGTATTTTGTTACTGAAACACAGAAATGGCTGCCGTGCACGTCAGTGGTTAGCAAGACTCAAAGACGTAACATTATCTTTCTGAACTGGTTTGAGGAAAGAATGTTCATAAAACATATACTGCTTTTGGTTAGGAGCTGATTTCTAAATAAACAGACTCAGCAATGGAAATTCTAGAGATGGGCAAAACAAAACATGCGCTAGTAAAGGTACATTTTAAAATCAACTCTCTCACAATCTTTGCCTTCTGCAAGCTTTCTGAAGATTATAAAGTCAGTTGTATTAAGTTTATGATTTATAGCTGTTCTAATTTAACTTCTTTTTCAGTCGTTGAAGGGAAAATCTGTTAACTTTTCTGGATTCAGTGTCCTCCATTTTACAGTCTCTGAAGCTGCATCTCTGGCTAAGAAGGCTCTTCACCGCAGCAGTCTGAAGGCAGCCATTGGTTTGAGAGTGAGGGAACGGAGGCAAAGGAGAAAGCTTTGCTACAACAAATCTCCTGGTCCTTTTGGGCCTCAACAAAATAGGAAATGCTGGTGATTAGGGGACCACGTTGCCTCCAATAAAGAAAGTGCTAATCTAGACAACATAAAGCCAAGCTAAGTGGGGCTATCTTCCCTAATTTGCAATGAACTGAGGTCAACTAGATTCTTATCTCAAAACAAACTAGGAAGGAGAAAACAACAAGAAAGGAAACACCACAACTTGGTTAGATCCTGCTTTTCACACAAGATTGTACTACCGATAGCTACACAGGATGCTTCCAGAAGATTAGAAGGCCAAAAATAAGCAAGGAAATATGGCTGGCCCAGTGTTCACATTTATTTCAAAAAGGACAGTACAATCCAATACACAACTGCAGTATATATATGTGTGTGTTAAAAGTGTACCATGTTTTCCATTTAAGATAAAAAATAAGATAGCTTTAATCCTTGAATTATTATCATGATAAGGGTTTGATCAGAAATTACATGCACACTACGTAGCTTTTACTCATTCTTTCAACAGTTTACTGAATGGTCTACTATAGGCTACCTAAACCAAGTATAAAGATACCACCTCTGCCTCCAGTTAGCTCTCATTCTATTGGGGGAAAAAAGTCTAAATATGTGAGATGGTAAATAGTACAGGTAACATTTCAGTACAAAACTAAGACAAGGTAGCAGATCACTGACAAATTAATAACAGGAAATATAAGTGCTATAAGAATTCAGCGGGGGGAAAAATTTGTCTCTGTAGGCTGACAATATGCTTCTGAGCACAGGCATTTGAGTCAGAAAAAAAGCTAAATTCTGCCATTTCCTCTAATTTTACAAGGTAGTATGTTTCACCTCTCTGAGCCTCGATTTCGTCATCAATAAAACGGGAATTTTGGTAACATCTACGCTTTAAGGTTATGATAAGAAAGTGATACATGTTACATGAAAAGATTTAGTAATGTGTAAAGAAGCCATAAAATGACCCTGGAGAAGGTGGTAAAAGGAATCACACCAAACTGTTACCATTACTTTAGGAGAGCAGAAAGGGTTAGGAGGCTAGTGGGGAAGACGATTAACTTTTTGTTTACATAGTTTCTATTGTCTGAACTTTTATAATGCCCATGCACTAATCTCGTAACAAAAAAATTTAAAGCTATAAAAATACTATCTGAAGCATTCATATCTGGACATCACAAAACGCTCTAATTGTAAACGCTAGTAACCATGTCTCTTTATAATACATCGAAAGAAGTCTCAGTCCTGGTTTCAATTTGAGAATTTCTGAAGTCATAAGAATTCGCCAGGGTTGGGAACGATAACCAACTGAAAGAGTGTTTCCTTTCCCTGACATTTTAAAATAGAGCAAATTTTGTAGTCACTCAAAACCATCCATCGATTCAAACAATCACTTCGGTCAATACCTTTTGAAATAAGCAAGTTAAATAGCATTAGTGCTCAAAGGCAAGTCTTTGTCATGTCCAACTTTGCTTTCTAGGGCCCATCACATCTCAAGTATTTAACTGATAACAGACATTGAAAAAGTCCTTAGACCATTTCCAAATGAACGCCAAGGAACTTTCATAGAGGCATGGCTGACCTTTTAGATTGAACTTGATCACACGTTAGCATTCCTAACATTAGGAGTAAGTGTGAGCTCTTTGAGGGCAAGAATGATATCTTCTTAATCTTTCTATGCCCACTCCCTGGCATTGTGACTAGCACATGAGTAGGCAAAAATAAATATTTGTTGAACTATTTGGGGGAAAGATAACTATAAAACATTTTAGTCTACTGGAAGTCTAACGAGATGGGCACACATGCTAAAGGGAACACAACCTTTATGGTCATTTCTGTAGAAAATCACTTAAAATGCTTCAAAAGTAGTAAGGATAAGTATAAACTTGAATTCCTTGAATAAAACATCATAAAAACCCCTATTTGAGAAAGGGATCTCTCCTATATTTGAGAAAGCATAGATGTGTGAACTAAGATGAAATCATGGAGCAGTCTGATCAGAACCACCTTTCATCTGTCTTACCCAAAATTTCCAAGGAATGTTTCATCGATATAAATAGAAGAGGGCAGAGGAAAGGCTTTCACTGTTTGTGGCAGAAACAAACCCACACCTGGAATGCTGGATTCCTGGCTGACTATTGTCCCATTTGCTCATGGCTCCTCTATGATGACTTGTGAATAAGCATATAGACAGAGTTGGTACCCACATATAATAAGACTATTAGATTGTGTGTAGTCACGCTTGCATATTTCCAGTATTATACAAGCAGTGACCCAAAACAAAGGAGCTGAGGCATAGTGGGCTTGCTCGAGCACTGTGGCCTAGGCCCTGAAGACGCAAGTATGGAAGCACAAGCACAGAGATATGAAGTAATCCCTCAGATTTCCACTGATGATTTAAATCTCTCTGTGAATGATGTACCTACGCTAATCTCTTTGTTCCATCCTAAACTGCTGGATAATTCATTTTTATCTGACTTAATCTTCCTCCCAAGGTGACCAGGGCTTGTAATAAATTTTAAACCCTTCAATGGTATGTTAATTCAACAGAAGACATTTCATGAAGAGCAAATGCTTTAAGACAGTTCTCACTTGAAGCTTTTTGAAATATTCAACTCAACGCATTTAAAAGAAGTAGGTTTTTCTGCTTCTAAAAAGTATTGCAGAAGGCCAGTAGAAATGAATTGCTTTGGCTGTAGTTCTTTAAAGAATGCTAAATTTCTTAGTTTGGCTACTCAAATTAAATTTGGAAGCTACCTAGGAATTTTCTCACATTTTGATCTCTGGAAGGGCAATTAATCAAGCTCTTGTTTGGGGCAACTCGAACTTTAATCAGAATTCTATGCAGAGAAACTCAGAGAGCTGTATACTCAATATTCCACAGTATATATCATTGAAAACAGCAACAACAGGAGAAGAAAAGTAGAAGCCAGCGGGCTGATACGTTACAACCTTTGGTCAAGCGGTACTTGGCAAATTTCAACAGATTTAGTTAACCAGAGATAAAACTAAGCAGTAGAATACCATTAAAACAAAACAAAAGTACTAAGACAGCATCAGGAGTCATCAGTGACAAACAATGCTGTCCCTAACAGTGTGGATCCACCAGGGGCGGTTTGTTAGGAGACTGGAGTCGTTATTTCATAGCAGAGGCTTGAAATCAAAACTTTAAAGTTTCTTTAGGTCAAGCTATAGCACAGCACGCAGAGCGCCAGCCAAAATCGCTGAGGGAAACGAGGAAGGCCACATGTGGAACTAATTACTCATGTAGAGGCCATGACAAAGAACATTTCTCCAGACTTTTCATGGGGGCTTCACTTTCAGGAAGTTGCTATAATTACTGTTCGAGTCTAGAGCAGCCTGCAAGCCGCTGACAGATCCAACAGACAAGGAGGAGGAGGGAAAGAGAGAAAAAAGTAATGAACTTATCTGCCCTCTTTGACGAGTGAAATACCAGAAAATAAAGTACCACAGGAAAGCTCAAAAAAGTTTTCAAATGAGCCCTGACTTCCAGTGTTCAACTTTCTGTTTACGTTTTTATCTACCCGCTATCTTCAAATTACTTTTCTAGCCTGGATCGGACAGCAAATTTGTACTTCTACACTAACTCACTTTCAGTTGGCCACAGCAGCACTGTACATCTCGACTCTTTTTTTACAGCTTTTCCATACTGGGGCCCACTTCCTGCCCAGTTGAGGAAAAAAATCTGGCCTGAAGATGAAATGACTGCTTAACATTACACTAAAACATCTGGTACCATTTTATGCACAGACCCATGTCTGAGAGCAGGCGATTCTAGCGGTCTCTCCAGCGGCACAGCGCATACCCAAACCTCCCCAGGGTGACATCATCCCATATATGGACTCTCCAGCCCAGCCCTCCCCCTTTTCCTGGTCCTAAATTCATTGCCAGTTCCCCAGTCTGCAGCAAATGTGCCACGTCAAGACTGGAAATCACAGCCCTTGAGTGTGTCTCAGTCAGAGCAGCAGAATTCAGGGGGGAAAGCTGAATGCAACCCCTGGTACAGGAAGGGAGGCTTTTCCCAAAGACCGGGAGAGGATTTTAAGTACCTAGATGGAAGCTTCTGGAGATCCTGCTCCGTCGCCCCAGTGTTCAGACTACCTGTTCAGGACAATGCCGTTGTACAGTAGTCTGCACATTGGTTAGACTGGGCAAGGGAGAGCAGCGCCATGGACAGCTGGAGACAGAGTTGCTGTTCCCAAGGAGAAGACATTTGCTTGCTCCTTTTTCAAATCTCACACCCAGTGTTTTTCTTCACAGGTTTTGCACACTAGGGACGAAGAAGCTCGCGCGGACACTGCTGAGACAGGACTGCTTCGGGGAAGAGATGCGGGTAAGGCCTTCTCGCCCGCTCTCCTGGTCTGACCAGCAGAGCCCGGGTGGGGAGCCAGTGATTTGCGTTCACATGCGCGAGAAACAGAGGTAGATGTGTGATGGACAGCTGTGCATTTAGTTTTAAAGGAGCGACAATGGGTGGTATAGAGTGACTTACCAAATGGTATTCGATTTCTGAAGATTTATAAGTCAAGTATTTTCTTAAGTTTAAAGGTTTTTCCCACTTCAAAATGAAAGATGAAAAGACTCCAAACACTTAAGAGTCATTTAATGAGGCTAGTTTTGAATTGTTGAAATTAAGGATGCAGAGACCTAAAAACTTATTTGAATGAGGGCTGTAGTACAACTTCTAACATCTCAGGATTTAATCCATTTTGCCCCAAAGGAAATAATACTTGCTATTTTTAAAATGTTATATTGATAGCGCTTTTCTGAAAATTTACTTATATAAATACCAGGAATAATAGTATTTAACAATAAAAGAAAAGGCTGCCAAGTTTTTGCCCACCAGACAAAGCAGACGGGACTTGCCCAGAAAAGAGCGCTAACCCAGAACTTACTGAGTCAGCAACTGAATAAATGGGAAATGGAAATGTCTATCTTCACATATCCCAATATATACCTCCGTGTTACATTTTCTTTAACAAAAATCCAAGAATGGTTTATAAGTGCTGGTCAGCTGAGCCCTCATGCCTATATTTCACAATGCTTCTATTTCTCTGAGCCTTTAAAATGATAAGGTACTTTGTCTAGAAACCCACTGATAAAAAAGGAATTTGTAAACGAAGGGAAAGTTTTCTTTGGTCAGTTTCCAGCTGTCCTGGAGGTGAAGGAGGGTGGGAGAGGGGGAGGAAGGTGGGAGGGAGGAAAACCCTTGAGCTGAATGAAATCCCTAAAGAGAGAATAATAGAGAAAGTCTGGGTTGCAATATGATCCATGCTGAACTTTAGAGGAGGATCCCTTAAAGAAAGTTCTGGAAAAATCTTACTGCCTTACCCCTAATTCCCTCAACCTCCATTTATATCTACCCCCAAACAATTCTATATAATGAAAACATCTGTTCTATAGGCTTTTGTGGAAAACGAATGTAAATCTCCTTTGTCCTCCTTTAAATTCTTTAAAGTTACAGTGGTTCCTGAACAAATCCTTTTCTAAATTATATATTTTGCAACAATTCAAACATTGTCACAAATTCTCCACTGTAAAACATTTTATTACAAAAGGTTCAAGTTGTCTTTTGTGAAAACAAATTATTTTAAAAATTACCCTTTTTATTATCCCAAAGCTGGTATAAAGAACATACAAGTTTTCTCTTCTATTCACGGTTTTTAGTTAAAATATAAAAAGCAAGGAGAAATTTCGCGATCTTCCCCACTTAGATGATAGAAGAAAGTCATCCTTTTTTTTTTTTCTATTGTGACTTGTAGGCTTCCATATTAATTACTTTTAATGGAACAAGTGAGATTTTAAAAATTTAGTTTCTTTTACATAGGAAAACTGAAAAAAAAAACTATTACAGGAGCTTATTTTTTCAAGAAATACATTTTTACCAGTTGATACACAGTTACTAAAAAAGAAAGATAGCTGTAAGGTATTTTGGCAATGTTTAAGGTTGCTCAAATTTTGGCTTTTGTTTTTTAACTCTGTAGAAATGATTAAATTTCATAACTTGCTTTCATTTCATGTATATTTAATTTGAATGTCTTTCTTCATATTAAATGGCCTTTTTGTTTCAAAGAAGCTAACCACCACCGGTCCCTCACCTATTTTCTCCCTCAGGATGACTTTTAATCTGGAGACAGAGGGAACCCAAGGGTGTCCCTGGTGTAAGTAAAGGAGCAGAAACCTAAGAATTAATTTGCAAAGGGGTAGCTGAGGAGCCGCTGCACGTGCTCGATGGACGACAACCTATTTTTGATGCAAACTTTTAACAAATGAAAAGGAATAGTACTTATTTTGAAACTGCATGAGCTAAATGAAAGATCAAAAGTAAAAGCTCGTTTTATAACCCTCTGCTGACTGCAGGCACGATGGTAGTTTATGAGCTGGTACATATACCAACCTGGATACACACATCTCGTCAAGTAACCTGCTCTATTGCCAGGGTAATTAGAATAATGTTTCATTTTATTTTGATATTACTTTACAAGGAGATATACAAATATTTTAGGGATCATGGGATCTATTCCAGACGAAACTAATCAACAATGAACATCTTCAACTAAAACTACCCCTGGATATTGTGGGAAGTGTAAGTATTAAAATTAAACATTGTACATCATCAAAAAGAAAATCGTTTGCAGGGCCTGTCCGAACTGCACTTCACAGAAACTTAGCAGTTATTTTTCGTTTTAGGGCGGGCGTGATTGATAAACTAGTCTAGGTACTTGGGTTAAAAGGAGCACTTTTTCCGCCACCTAAGAGAAAACAAATTCAGAGCCTTAGCTTCAACACCATCATTTCTTAATTGGAAGAGGATCAATATAAAACAGTTTATTTACATTTTTTGAACCCTCTTTTTTTTTTCAAGCCATAGATCTCAAAATCAAAGCAAGTTTGTTTACGATGGGACAAAATTTCACACTGATCACTTTCTTGCAATTAGTCAACAGGGTTAATATCCTTCCGCCTTGGCCTTTGGACTTTCGGGCCAGATAATGTGTTTATGTTTTTAAAAGACCACAATATACTATCTACCCCCACCTCTCGCCTACAGACCACCCAAGTTTTTCACTCTGTGGGAAAGAGTTTAGGCATAAAACTGCTAATGAAAGCATTCCCCGCCCCTTTTTTTGGTTGAAGTCTTAAAGCTGTTATAAGAAATAGAAGGAAAACACAACTTAGACATGTAAAAAAGTTCACTCATTCACCAGTGTCCACCCTTACTAAAAAGAAGCCAAAGCTTTCAATTATTCTATTAAGAGATTTGCTCTTTAAAAACAACCCACTTTGTCCTTCTCTAAGAAGAATATCCCACCCATCACAACAATGTGGAAATAATAACTAAGAGACCATCACTCAGAAATCCCAGCTTAAAATAACCAGAAGGTCAGGCTTTAACCTGAGAGGAGGCAGGAAATTCCTGAGGAAGGACTGAGACTTTCTTACTTGTTTCTTCTACCTTTTTACCCTGGTGTGCTACAAAATATTTACCCATTTTCCGAAGGTCTCATTAAGAATTTTCATGAGTTTTAATAAATAGAAATAATGAAGTAAATTAAGGAAAATAATTAAATCTTCATTTTGAATTTCCTGACTTATTGTGACAGACAGTTTCCTGGAGTTGCTTTGGTTTAATTTTGCTGTAGGAGACTTATAAGATAATCCTTTTCTTGCGTTTTTTTTCTTAAGATAATAAATAAAAGAAAAAAATAAGGTGTAATAACCATATTAAAAATTACATGGTATGATAATGTAAATAGCTCTTTTATATTTCAGCTAGTATTTTAAGTGATAATGAATTAATATTTACTCTATAGTTTGGGAGACAGAAAAAAGTCAAATTTTTTTCAGCCTTTCATCCTTTTAACAATCTTAGGGGCAGGTTCAGCGTAACTATGAAGTGTGCATATGCATGTACTTACTTTTAAAACTTGTGTTTTAAAAATCTATTAGCAACATAAACTGTCCCAAAGTCTTATGAGTAGAGTAATCACTTTTCAGCAAGATTTTTTCCCCTGAAAAACAGCCATGGTTTTTCAGGCTCAAATATTTTCAGATATCTTGGTTTACTAGAACTGTTTCATATTAAAGGATAACATATGAACTCACATCTATTTCTTTCTATTTTTTCAGGTTGCATGCATCATTCCTTTAACTGAGCAGAGTTAACTGGATCAAATTATTTATGGGAGAGAGAGGGAAAGCTATACAGAATTACAGTAATTTTTAATTTCCATCAATATACTCTTTGTAAGTGAATCACTCTATAAATATTTTCTGTTGCACAGAATTCAGCAACAATAACAAAATAGTTTCTTAAGGTATTTGTTTTGCATACTCTGACCTTGTAATTATTTAAATAGCGGCCAAGTTTACTGATGTTTTTGATTCTGTCAAGGAAAAAAAGAGTCCTCTTCTCAGAACTGATGACCAGAAATAGAATCAGACATTGCTTTTCTTGAAATTAAATAAATAAATGGAAAATTGCACTTATCAACTCTTTGTTAAAACTGTACCATATCTAATCACTGCATAAAAGTTCAGATGCGTAGAAAACTGTCATTTTTTTCCCAGTCTCTAAAAACTGCTTTGCTCTCCATAAAGTTTCTATTTGCTATCTTCTCAGAACTTTACAATTAAAGGGAAATAACAGACTGTTTGTTTTCTTTAAAAATCTTAAAAAATTCCTGAGTACACACTCTTGGAACAATAATGTTTTGTTTTGTTTTTTAAGAAATCCCACTTACTGGAATTTTAACTATCTGGATATTTTGTTTTTTAAAGGACAGGGGAATTTGTTAAATACCTCTACGGATGTGAATTGATCATTTTTATGAAAATAGCCAGAAGAATTATTCTCGACTCATCTGCATTAAATTTTCTATCTGTATACTTAACACCATTAACCCTTTCTTATATGAATTATAAAAGAATTTTCCAGAGGGTCTGGTTTTACTTTTTGGATTTGAAATGGAGTTTCACTTTCTGTGTTTGAAGTTCTCTTTTGCAACTGTATTGCACTAACAATGTCCAAAGCACGCTTTGAGCATCGCCGTGGCTAATGACATTTCAGTGTATACCCTTTACATTCATGGCCCGGCTCTGTAGTTAATTAAGAGGAGAACTTAAGATCACAACTGCTTTTTAATTGGTTTTCACATCCATACTTAAAAACCTTGCATTAAAAAGAATATGGGAAATTTAAATTCCTGTTGCTTAATAAAGTATTGGTAAAAATACATCCCCTTGTAAAATCCCACTATCAAAGCATCCGATACCAAAGTCAGCCAGTTGAATTGCCAAATACATTAGGCTCATTAGTTATTTTGAAAATGGCTGCCGTTTCCATGTAAATGACAAGTTTCTTTTTCATGGGCAAGGTTATGGTACTTATCTACTACAAGAAACATGTATAAACATAGTCTTTATCTTTAACTTCAGTTTTAAAATATGCAGAGTTTCATGAAGAGGAAAAACATCTGGTTCAATTACCCTGAACTCTGACTGCATGTGGGCCAGTAATAATATGAACTGGATTTAAGAATAAACCTTGTGTTTAATCTTTCTTTGTTTTTTCCTTAAAATTTCAATGTGAGTTTTCTGTTACGTCAATTACCCCTGTTAGCACATTTGGAACAAATGTATAAGTGTACTTTCTGAATAAAGTCAAAAGCCTACCTTGTTTTTAGTTCCATAATGTTTTAATGTTTAATTCTATTGTGTGTTTTTCTCCCTTTCCCCTGACCCTCCAAAATCACCAAATCTGGAAAACAGACTGATTGTATCTGCCCATGAGCAAAGGAAACCCGAAGGAACCAAGGGCCTGGCTGGACGGAGTTGTCATGTGTCTGCCTGTCTACACTTGCTGTGCAGAACATCCGCTCACCTGTACAGCAGGCACAGACAGGCAGTCACATGACAACCCAGCCTGAATGACAACCAGCCATTGAGAGAAAGCAGCCCTCACACCATAGCATCTACACCAAGAGCAACAACCAAAATGAGGGGCGCGGGGGCCTGGGGTTTTAATCTGTTGGTTTAATACTTAACTCGTATGTATTATTATTATTATTATTATTATTTTATTTTGATTCAAATATTGAAACCCACCAAAATTAAAGTGAGTGGTGCCTATGAAATATAATAAAACCCATTTCTGAAAATGTTCCTGTGCTTTCTATAGTTCTCTTTTCCTAATTGTTGTCAGTAAATTCCTACCCTTGACATTTATTGCACACAGCTTTGCAGCACCCCATAACCAATATAACACAACAATATAACTTCAGTCTAACGCTTGACAAGAATAAAGGATTCCAATAGTTCTCCAAAAACTAAGCTTAGTTTTTTATATCATGACTTTTTAAGAGAGGGAGAGAGGGAAAAAAGAAAAAGAGGGAAGGGATAATGTTCCAGAGGACCACATATTTTAAGTTAATAAACTCTGCTAGTTTGGATCTGAGTAAAACATAGTGAAGAGTATTTATTTCCAACACAATTTTCAAATGTATTAAAATAACTGCTTCTCCTCGTTTGATATATAGAAAGTTGAAATTGAAGCTTTGACATTTCCAAATGTCATGTTATGCAAAGAGTTATTACTGCATCATTGTTTAAGAAGAGGCCTAGGCTATGGTTCCAGCAGTGGAATTTACAGGGCCAATGCGGTCCCTTGGAATACACACTCCCATTCACTGTAAACTTTCAAACACTTGAGATGCTCAGGCAATTTGATTATTTTCAAGAAGAGCAAGGAAAGGGATTAATAAACATGCAGTGTATATTTTGCCATATCTTTTGAGGAGATGTCAAAACTTCAGTTTACACACTGTAAACTTGAGTGAAATCATCAAGGCTGGCTTGTGTTTAGGAGTTCTCTAAACGCTTAAGGGTAAAAAGTGGGGAGATGGGTAAAATTAGAAATCTGTCAGCTTTGATTTGGCTTACTAAAATGTTTTAACTTCAGCATTTAAAATTAATTTTCATCTTTTTATAAAATTCTGGACAAGCTTTAAAAAAATGTAGCACAAAGCTACCCCAAATTTTCTGCTTTTTAATTTAATTAAACATTTCAAGTATATATTTTGGGCTGAAGCAAACTATTTTTATTCACATATTTCGTTTTTAAAATGAAAGATTTAGTCTTAAGGCTAAAAGCCCCCACAAGGTTAAACATTTCTGCAATTTTGTGATATTTCACCAAACCTGACACTATAGTTTCTTTAAAGAAAATAGCAATCGGGCAAAACTATGAAGTAAAAATATGATTAAAGGTAAATTGTTACATTTAACAATCTGGCCTTATGGAAATATGTCATCGGCTAAAATATTTTCTGCCAAACACATTGTGCAATGAAGGTTTTTACCTTAAATAAAAGTCCCATGACTCGCAAATAAAGTACTAAACAATAGTTCACAAAATATAAACAGGAGGACATTATGCAAATATCTCGCAGAATTTTTACATAGCATCACCCAATTTTAAGTGATTTATGTAACCTGCAGCAAACACCGATGACAGGAGTCCGCATATGGATCATTCTACTGGACCCTGCAAGGCAGTCCCAGGACAGTGCCTGAGAGCCCTCCAGATGACGCAATGGCCAAGTCAGAGCATAAGGAGACGGTTCCATTCCACCAAACTCCAAACGGAAAGCTCGCAGGCCAGCGGAGTCATCCTTAAGTACGCCACTCCGGGATAACGTTTCAAATAAATTTCCCTTAAAACATGAGGTTAACATCTGGCTTTACATTTTCTTACCTAGCTCTCAAAAAATGCTTAAAAGAATGTTATAGATATTTAAATTCATTAAATGAGGTATATTGTAAAATTTTACTCTTCCAGGAAAGAGTAATATAAAGGGTAACATTGTTCTTCCAGAATAAACTTTTGAGTAGGACAAACAAGATATATCAGGGGGTGGTTTGGGGTCTATAAGTGTTTTCAATAAATTTGAAATAGAATTTGCCATTACGGTTTGTTACATAATACTCTATATTTTTCATAATTATAAATCTTTGGATAATGCCCGAACATGGAAATATTTACATAAAATAATCCCACACCGAAAAGCATAACATAAAATAGCTTATTATGTGGGAAAAACACACAATTACGATCATGAAAAATTTTACATAACATAAATGAATAAAAATTCAATATTTATTGGGACTTTTTTTTGGTAAAAAATACCCAAGTTTTGGCTAACTAAAACAACTCACAAGGAGAGTGAATAGTGTTCACAGGGTCAATCCTGACCTCCTCATCACAGGGAACGTGCAGACTTAGCAGGAAACAGGCAGAATCTTGAAAGCACGAGTGAAAATGGAAAGAGCTGAAGATTTCTATAACTTCTTGATCTCACAACTTTGGCCAGGGGATAAAGCTGTCATTTTGTTTCCTATCATTGTAGTTACATTTGTCATCTGTTAGAGCTACATAATAAAAACATTACTAAGTAAATATCCCTATAAGGGAATTATATAATCTCTTTATCAAGCTATCCAAACACTTTAACCCACAAAAATGAGGCCTGTAGTTTTTTAACAGCCCAAAGAATGTCCTTATTTCAATGCAGATTTTAGATTTTCTTCAATAGTGTAAGATTAGTCCGTTTCCATTGGAAACACTTCTGTTGAATTACGCTACTTTCCTATGAGTTTCCCATGATGATTTTAATCTTCATGGTAGACTATAGAAATAGAATAAATATTGGTTATGTACTATTGTTATGCATAAACTAGCAGATCCCTTTCTTTTAGAGATTTTAACTATCATTTACACATTTCTCACTGATATTAAGAAAAATAAGGCTCTTTTCTTCTTGAGTCAGAGTATGCTATTCATCTAAAATTCATATTTTAGACATTTTAAATAAAGCCCATCACTTTTTTTTCCAAATCTGATTTTAAAATATTAATGTAAAATTATCTAAACTCCATATCCTTTTGATTTGATAGTTTCTAGTTTATTGCTGCATTTTGCCCTTTTCTAAATCCCTCCCAAGAACTGTATAAAATATATTTACAGCGTACAAAAATAACATTGAGAAATTTATTTTCTGCTTAAATGATCATCAGTCCAGGAAGTTATACAGTCAGAGGAGAAAAAAAAATCCATTAAGCTGTAAGGATGAAAATTTGAAAAATTGTAAGACAATTTACCTTTAATGGTAATTTTACGCTGTAATTCAATAATTTAGTTTGGGCTCTTGAGATAACAGGTCATGATGAATTATTATGCTGCAATTATTCATTTATTTGCTCAATCACATCTTGACTCAACTGACATTTACTTAGTGCCACCTATCAGTGTCGTGTCCCCTGGTGGTAGAACAGAGAACAAGACAATGGCTCCTGGTCTCAAGAGGCTTCCAGTTTAGCAGAACTCAATCACAGCCAATACTCAGCAGGTATGATAAATTGTCATGTCAATTTTCACCTTCTGAAACAAATCCCTTAAATCTGTCCATTTCTATCACTTCCATCAACCCACCCCAGCCCAAGCTACCAATATCTCTTACACAGGCCACAGCAATAGTTTTCTAACAACTCCCCAATCTAATTTTGTCCTCCTCCAAAGCATTCTCCACACGGCAACCAAAAGGACCTATAAAAAAATTCAAATCTCAATATGTGACTCTCTAGCTTAAAAACTTCAAAGGCTTCTCATCGTTCTTAGGATCAAAATCTTTAATCTTTGTAGAGTCCTTTTCTTTCTTTGGTCCAGTCACACTGGCCTGAATTCAGTTTCTTAAATTCATCAGGCTCAATCTTGCCTCAGGGCACTGACACAAACCACCTCTGACCACCCAATTTAAAGTCCCCTTCACACTGTGATCTGCATCTCAGACACTCTTTAAGTCAAACACATCCCTGGATTTATTTTCTTCATAGCTTGTAATCTGCCTCGGATAGGTTTTCCTGTGTGTTTATATGTTTTCTTTATTGGGAATCATGCTTCATGAGGACAGGTATTATGAATTCCTTGCTAACCATTTTATCCTTAGCGACTAGGATAATGTCTAGTATGTAATAGGTGTTCAGAAAATATTTGTGGGGAAATGTCCACGTGAATAAGAGCACAGCACTGACACTTAGCTTTCTAAGTCACTCATTCTCTTTGAGTCTTGATCTTCATCTCTGAAATGGAGAATGTAAATAAAGTACTGACTTAGCCCAGTGCGTGATAAACTATAAATGCTGGTACTCACTAAATACTAACCATTATGATGATGGTCATCATCATTCAGCTTGAAAGCTGGCCTTCATGAGTTTAAGCAGGTAGAATGAATGGGGGGATGCTACTTAAAACCACAATTACTGTCTAACTGGGGAGCATCTTGTTAACTGCAAGTCCATCTGGTTTGGGTGAACACTTTCACTAGTTTAGATATGCAGAGGTGAGTCTGCAGTGAAGGCCAGACTAGATGCTGAGAAGAGCTGAGCAGATGTACATAATAGAGTAAGGGGCTCATTGAGTTTGGGGCAATCCAGATTGACAGCACTGAGGGGAGAGATGGCAGGGGAAGAGAAAGAGAGAAGCCCATGTACTGTTCTTGGGCTTCGGTGTCACAAGGCTAAAGCTGCCAATGACACACCCAAGTTGGGTGCCCATTGGGTAAAACCTGCTATTCAGAGGGTTATCTAATAGTCTATTGAGGTTGTTTCAATTGTTATATTGCATCCCCAAATCCTTAGGAAAGATAAATACTACAAATATCTTTATGTTATTCTTTTGATAGAAATCAAAGCAGCTAAGTATCATCTATCTCAGATTCAAGACTGTACATGTGGACAAACAAGCCTGCATGTCCAAGCTCTGTCCTCATCCCCATAAATAGCTACCCTTGACTTGGTATAGACACACCAGAAGAACACCCTGGGGAGGATGAACCCAGGAAGAAGCCTATGCAACCCCTAAAAATGTGCTCAGAGCCACTTGTGTAGGAAATTTCAGTCTGGGGTACAGGAGCCTGATCTAGGACAGCCAGGTTTGGGCAAATCCCCTTGGTGAGTAGTTATAAACCATCTAACCTTGTAAAAGATGGTCTATTTCTTTTCATGTTGCAGAAAGCCCCAATCTTGGAGTAATGTTAGAGGATAAAACACAGTCAAGTAGATAGATTAATTATGTCTACTATAACCATGTTGTATTACAAAGACTCCTAGAAGTTGACATGTGGAAATAACATTGCCTGGGACACAGGTGGAAACTTTTCTATTAAGCTCATCTATCAGTAATATTACAAATAAAATTACTGTAAAGTAGAGTAATGGTTCAAAAAGTACAGTCCACAGATGCTTGAGGATGTCCATGAATCCATCCAAAACTCAAAGCTTGGATGGATAGATCCATTCAGGATGGGGAGAAAGCAGGGAAAATGCTGGAGGACTTACTAGCACAGCCATGCCAACTCCAGCTTAAAATTATTACCCAGATTATCACGCCATGGTCTGTGCCAGCTGGGATAGGAAATCCTAAGGTTGATATCATGATCTCCAATTCTTGGCTGAGGTGTAGGAGAACCCCTGGGCTGGAAGGAGGCAGCATGGAAAGCCTCACTGAGGGAATGGGATGCAAGTTCCCTCTCAGTGTCTGGACCCTACTCTTGTCTACTAAAATCCCCAGGTCCCATACATCCTATTGCACAACATGAAATGACAAAAAAATTGGAAATTAGAAGACTGGAGTCAAAAAATGACGTTCAATGGGAGGGCATAGTGTTACTCACGATGGCAAGAATAATACATAAGTGTGATACCTCAAAGTTGATAAAAGTACTTATTAATATATGATTTCTTAAAGTCCTACAAAACCCCTTTGAGGTGATTTGGTCAGCAATAGTCCCCATTAGAGGCTCAGAGAAGACTGATTCAGTCCAATATTGGCAGTTGATCATAGCAAATCCACATCCTCCAGTATCTCACCCTTTCCACTCACTGCACCAAGCATATGGTCTAAAACGTCTTTTGTTCAATTAACGTCATCCTGGAAAACAGTTTAGGCCATTGTTTTTTAATCACAGATACATTTCATAAGTCATTTCTATTTGTTACAAACTTGTCACAAGTTCAATAAAACCATATATATTCATATGACATAATATGTTATTTATTCAACAGCCAATTAGATTATAATGAAAACATACCAGTCTGATTACATAAGAAAGCAGGAGGACAGCAGAACACAGAAGAAAATATGACAATCCTCTACAAAAACTGGAATATAAATTTATCATTGAACAAATGAATCTATAACTAACAATGATATTTACTGTGTCACATTTGCTTGACTAAGAAAGATAAATTGCCATGTAACTGGATTTCCAAAGTGTGTAGGTGCTGATGTGAGTATAGACAGCTACCATGGGAACAAAGTACAAGCACTCAACTTACCAACAAATTGACTCCAAAAATTGAGTTGGAACTCAGGCTTATTTTTCAAAAAGGAATATTCTAAATTTGGGGTTTTCAAGGTAGTTCACAGAGCATGTTTAATCCATATCTAGCTAAACTATGGCAGCAAGACCTTCATGGAATCCAAGCATCATTTAAAACATGGCTGCTAAAGGACGGCTATTCAGGGCGCAAATTCAAGAGGCCAGAGACTGATCACTACCTTTAAGCCCCACCCTCCTGACATTTATCCTTGTCCTCCTTTCCCCATACTCTCCTTCCAGCCTCGGCTCCCAGCAGACACTAATAACTATTTCTTGAATATTAGCAAAGAACAACGAAGAGTGCCATCCCCTCCCTTTTGCCCTGACAGCAGGCTCAGAGGTGGTCTGCAATGGTAGGAAGCTCTGGCAAGACAAATGGAGCAGGGCAGGGAAGACAGTAGTGGTGGCTGAGGGGTAGTCAGGTGGGAACAAATGGTCATGGTTCCAATGGAAAAAGGCTCTGCCCCATGGACACAGACAATTTGAAGATAGGGGTCATTCATGAGTCAGGCATCAACATTTTGAAAAGTTCCTATCTTGTTTCTTGAACAGAGTTTTTAATGAGTAACAGTAGCTAATGACTGCAGCGTAGCTGTACGTGGCCCTCACCCTGAGCTCCTCCCCAACCACCCAGTACAAGTCACCATCTTCTCTTGCCTGGACCACTGCTGCAGTCTCCTAGCTGGTCTCCCTTCTATTCTTGCCACCTCTACGCCTTCCACACATAAACTGCATCCTACACATCATGCTCAACCCAGCAGCCAAAGTGATATTTCTAAAACATAAATCTGATCATGTCACATCCTGTTGGAACATTCCAATGGTTTTCAATTATCCTTGGAATAAAATCCAAATCATTGGGTGGGGCCTTACAAGGCCCCACCAGCTGGTACTTCTGATTTTATTCCCTACTTCTCTCCTCACCGCTCCAACATTCCAGCCACAGGTGCTCTGCTGGCTCCCACCATGGGGGTGGTAATACTATGGTTCCCTCTATCTGGAATGTTCTTCGACAAAATCTGCTACCATCGCCCATCATTCCAGTCTCTGCGCCAATGTTACTTCCTCCAAAACACCCAATCTAAAAATCCCTTCCCCATTACTTTCTAGCTCATTGCCCTATTTTATTTTCTTAGAACACTTAATATTTGGTAATGTATTATTAGTCCACTTGTTAGTTCCATAAAGCAGCAAACGTATCTGTCATTTTCTCTTTCCTGAAATGGTCTAAACTGAGAAAACAAATCTTTCCTAAACTTTCTTCATCTAAATCACTCCAATTTATTTCAAGGGTCACTCCTATCCTCTTCCATACCCAACCACCCTCCACACATGTAGTTTGAATACAATGTTCTCTGGCACTCAGTTAATATTATAACTGCACTCATGTATTTCCTATTTGTTGTAATTAAGTGCTCATGAGGGAGCTTCAGCAGCAAAGATTTTATAAAAAGTTATCCTGAGTTTATAGAGGAGAGGAGGGGATGACTGGTGACCATGAGCTCCCCAAGCTCTCAAGTCTTCTTCCTTCCCTCTAGGGAACATCAGGTGCCTTCCAAAGGGCTTGTTTCAGTACCCACATGGCCAAACAAGAGAACCCTAAAGTCATACTCCAATGGCAGTGGCTGCCCCAGATTCCTCCAAGCTCCTGATACTAACATGCAGGAAAATGCCAGAAGATGCCTGGAACTCATCTCAACAAATCCTCTGTGGGATGAGGTTGACTTGGACCACTCCAGCATCTCTGGGATTCTTGCCTACTTTTGTGGTTGAGAGCATAAGCTCTGGAGCCTGACAGCCAGGGTTCGAATTTCTGCTTTGCCACCAACTAGCTATGTGACCTTGGGACGTCAGTTATCCTCAGCAATACTAAGTGTTCTGCAATAAGGGAAACTGAGTCCCTATAGGAATGACATTTCAGAATTTTTTTTTTTTAAGATTTTATTTTTTTCCTTTTTCTCCCCAAAGCCCCCCAGTACATAGATGTATATTCTTTGTTGTGGGTCCTTCTAGTTGTGGCATGTGGGACGCTGCCTCAGCGTGGCTTGATGAGCAGTGCCATGTCCGCGCCCAGGATTCGAACCAACGAAACACTGGACCGCCTGCAGCGGAGCGCGCAAACTTAACCACTCGGCCACGGGGCCAGCCCCAGAATTTTTTTTTTTTTTAAGTTTACTCATCTGAAAAATGGGGATAATAATAGTACCTACTGTTAGGGTTATAATGTGGATTACATGAGTTAATTAATATATATAGAACACTAGCTATTATCATTATGATTCCTCAGCAAAATCTTTTGCTTTCCCTAGAATAACTGAGAAAGGCCCCAAGAGTGATATGTACATGATATGAAATGTACATAAATGATCATCTAAATCCTTGGAAACAAAATGTATCTAAGAGAACATTTCGTAGGGCAACTGACCACAAAAGAAAAGAATCCATTTACTGATTTTTATATCTAAGGAGGAGTCTCAGAGCTCCTGAAGCTGTGGTCTTTAAAGACTCGAGCTTTCCACAGAATCACAGGGACATCTAAGAGGCAAGAACAGGAAAGAAACCATTGCTAATCCTCAAACTCTCACAACGAGCAATTCCACGTGTGACTGAAGTCAGTGAAATAAATGACATAAAAGTTTAAAACACAGCTTTCAATAGAAATTGTCTTTGGACATTTATAAAGGATTTGATTTCCCTTACTGCAGAAAATTTAGTAGCAATCAACTTATCAGCCGGTATTTATTCAACACATTATAGTGCACAAAGCGCTTAGGAAACGGAAAAAACTATATAAGATGGGAAACTTCTCCTCCAACAACTACAAAGGCACCTCGTAGAGCTTTCAAAAGATAGAAAACCGACTGGAAGGACTTTTAACTCTGAAAGGCATGCCCCTTATAGCCAAAAAGTTTGAGACCATCTCACCTGTACATAGTTTTGCTATCAGCGAGTATTCTTGTCTAATGCTTGCATGCTGCGTTATAAGCACCAAAAACTGCTCAGGGCAGAGCAGAGCTATCAAAATTTCCAAAATATAGTTTAGTTTCCATCCACGCCCTCCCAGTGCCAGCAGTATCACTTTATAGCACTTTAAGGGCTCTGCACAACCGATAGGAGATTTTTTGTGCTTTTATAGTTATCAGATTTAAATGAGTAGTAAGTCACAGGACCAAAAGTTATTAACATCTAACATGAACCAGAACACCATAATTATCATAATTCATGCTTTTACATAGATATCAAATTCTCAAAGAACACAATTCATATGAACAATTATCTGGTACTCACTTGAAGACGAGTGATTTGGACATTTTCAAAAGCCTGTCATTTGAGACAGATGTCACAGCAATAATTTCAAAATGCTTTATCAACTCTGATCAGTCCTACTAATTTTGTTGTTACAATGCTGTTACCTTGAGTCTTTCAACACACTGTTTAACGAAAATAGCTGTCACTGTATCAGTACCTTGCCATTATTACACAGAAGGAAGTTTCTAACTACTGACTCCTAATTCCCTTTTTTCAGGCAAACAAATGTGACTACACCAAAGAAATAAAAGGAATTATTTTAGGGGAATATTGTAAAATTAAAAATCTATGAGGAAAAAACAGTGCTTCTTCAAACAAACATCTCAAGCTAAGCCTTACTGAAAGAGAACCACTGGTGCCTCAAAATTGTATACCACAATAATATCAATTAATTTGAAATTAGAAACACTTTAACAAGAAAACTCTGTCACTCTCTGTGGCTTACCTCATCATCTTTATACCAGGACAAGCTTTCAGCAGTAAGGACGAACCAGTAACCCTTGGAGCCTCCTTTCATGATGCCAATGTTGCTGATGGTTAGCCACCCCTTGCGAATCACCTACGAGAGAGCACAGATCAGCAAAGAGGTTAAGTTCACAGGAGCCAATGGACAGCACCGGTCTTGCCCGACTAAAGTTAAAAACAAGATACAAATGGCAATAAGAACAGCATTGTTTCCCCAAAGCTCAACCTCTATTAAGCTATTTAAGATAATTTATCTTCCCAAACTACAGATAACCAGAGGGAAGTCTCTCCCATCAAATGAATGAAATCAAAATCGCAGGCTTATATGGATGGCAGAAGCAGAGCAACTGAAACAAACAAGAATGAAATGAGGCAGACTAACAGGCTTGTGCCAGACCTATTTATGAGAGTGCTGCTACAATTAAAACATATTTAGTTGATTGGATGAACAATAGACCCTCCGTGCCCATAGCCTCTTCTCCCCTTCCAGCCCACTGGCCCATTAGTTTGCCTGGTTTGCATCTCATTAAGATTTCCACCAGAGACTGGCCACCAAATGATGAAAAGAAGAAACTCAAGCCAACCAATTAATTCCTTGTTAACAGCTCTGAATAAGGCCAAATGAAAGAGAAAGTTGAAACAATAGCTAAAATTAAAAGTTCGGTTTTTTAATGATCTATATTTGTCCATCTACTTCTGGTTGTTATTTGCCATACTAAAAAATATGCAGCATCTTCATAAAAATCTTTAGACAGCTTTTAAATTTTAAAATGTCAACAACTTGGATTATAGATTTGATAGAAACTATCTATAAACGGCATTCAAGTGAAAATCTATTTTTTCTCACAGTTGTTATAAAGTTAAATTCTGTTTTCCATATGGCATGCTTTACCATCTCCTCTGTGCTAGATAATTTTTATTGTCATAGAAGCAGAAATGAAATACTACATGGAATTGTATGATATTGTTGTAAGTGTCAAAAGTCCTATAACTAAATGGTTCAAAATCCTAGAGATCCTAGCATATTTAAAAAATTACTTATTGAATGACAAATGAGTGTAGTTCCTAAAGGAAGATGAAAATCCTAATAATCAGATTTTTCAAAAATATTGATATTAAGTTTTCTTGTTGAAGAAGGAAAGTCAATCCTAGGGAAAACTGTGAAATAAGCCATGGTTGTCATTATTGATCCCCCAAGCCTCTCTCCATACACTTCTGTCCCTGCCTCCCTTGATGCCCTGCCTCAGCATCTCCCAAGTGTCCATTCTCCCCTATCTAATAATGCTCTGCAACTTTTACAGACCCCTGTACAGAACCCCACTCACTGGCAGACCGAGCAGTTCTCACTCGACTAAGCAGTTCTCTCTATTGTTCAAAATTACTCTTTCGTCCTACCCTCTACTTCAGAAAGATGGAAACAATACTTCTCAAAGTATAGTTTCTACCAGCTATATTATAAGCATTTGGATCTTTCTAAAAATACAGATTCTTGGGCCACTTACCAGTCCAAATGAATCAGAATATGTACCTATGAAACCCAGGAATCTAGATGTTAACATGTTCCCAAGGCGATTCTTCTTTTTATTATTGAGGTAACATTGGTTTATAATGTTATATAAATTTCAGGTGTACAGTATTATAATTCAACTTCTGTATAAGGTGATTCCTGTTCATACTGAAGTTTGATGATGATTGCCTGTACACATACAATCGAATCTTCATTTTCCTTAGAGCAAATCTCACCTAATCTTTAGTAAGAAGGAGCTCGTTAAATTATTTCACACTAACATTGCTACCCACCCTACTAGGACTTACAAATAGCATAACAATCACTAAATGAAAGTACACTTATTCCATTTTATCAAGTATCATTGGATAAAAAGGAAGTCTTCCAGATACTCCACAAACCGCAATAAGCAAATCACTACTATTTCACCCACTGGTAGAAAAGGATGGCTCCATCAAGGAGAGCCATGAATTACAAACATTTCTTAAGAAGCTACTATGTATCAAGATGAAAAAGAGCATTATGATGCCACAATCTCTGCCCTCAAGAATCTTATAGTTTAGTAGGGAAGGCAGATCCATAAAGAGATAATTTCAATATAATTGTGTAGTAAGAGATGCATGCCAAGCAAAAGAAGGGGAACTCATCACAACGTAGGAAGCTATAATAGGCTTTCCTTAAAGAGATGGTACTTCAGAAGAGCCTGGAAGAGAAACAGAATTAGTCAGGTCAGAAAGTAGTTTGTTTATCTGTTTGTTTACCTATATGAGGAAGGACAAAACAAGAATAAAATACGAAAGAGCCACTTAGCACGGCAAATGTGAGGTGGAGATGAAGAAGTTGAAGCAGGTGGGGTAGTCAGAGTGAATCCAGTTCAATGAGACCCCAAATGTTAGTGATCTCACTCCCCTGGAAGTACTAAAATAAATTTTAAGGACATATGTAAATTTATTTTTAAATTATATATGACCATTGTATTAATAAATTATGCACATCAGAGAGATATACAGAGAAATTTGAAAGTATGACATGAAGATGAAATTAATAATATTTAATGTTTTTATTTTGTGGGGGAAATCTTATTTTATTTGTTACATTTATCACTTTATTAATGACTTAGAGATACGAGGGACCTGGTATCAATATCTACATTAAATATTAATAAATCTGAACTGTTTTCTTATTTTCTAGATAAAAATACACATAAGTAGATGTTCTACTGTATCCTCCTGCATTCCAGTGGGTTTGCATGCTCCCTGGGGCAGAGACACTAGGTTATGTAAGATACTGCAATAACCCAAGTGAGAAATGACCAAGGTGTGAACTAAAGCCATGATGTAGTAAAGATGAAAATAAATGAACCTACTGGAGAAACACCTAGGAGATAAAATCAACAGGACTTATGACTGGATGAGAGGGAGACTGGTGAAGGTACAGACTCCAGAACTGCACTGTACAGTAGCCATTAGCCACACACGCTCATGAGCCCCAGTGACTAATTTCAATTCAGACGTGCAATGTGTAGAATGCACACTGGATTCTGAAAACTTTGTACGAAAACAATAATGTAAAATATCCTGTTAAATGTTTCAATCTTTATCACAAGTTGAAATTACAATATTTTGGATATATTGGATAAACAAAATCTATTTTTAATATCCATTTCACCTACTTCATTTTAATTCTTTTAACGCGGCTACTAGAAAATTTTAAATAATATATGTGGCTTGTATTATTTTTGTATTGGACATTGTGCTGTTCTAGAATGATCTGAAATTCTTGGGGCTACCAACACAGAAGAAATAGAGGAATAGAACTAAGTTTTATAAAGTGGGTGAGCTGATGGTGAATTCAGCCAAGCCCATGTCGAATCTGAGGTACCTGTGGGAAACAAGCATGTAAGTGAGCTGACCTCTGAAGCAAAATGGAGATGTTAGGACTGGAGCTGCAGACGGCAAGTCATCAGCATATATATATATACATACGGCAATTAAAACTTTGAGTGAAATAGCGGTGGCTCATGGTGGAATCCTGGGGAAATACCAACATTCAAGAGGTGGTCAGAAAAGAGTCTGAAAAGGAATGTCAGAGAAATAAGAGCAATAAGGTCATGGAAGCCAACGCAAGGTGAATTTCAAGGAATATGTGGTTGGAAGTGTCAAATTCAGCACAGAAAGGGATGTGTGAAGTGCAATGCAGACGTGATAGTGTCTTTAGCTATGCCAGCTGCAGTGCACTGGTGGGATAAGTCAGAATTCACCGAGTTGAGAAGTGAATGGGAATTAAAAAAACCAAGACAATGACTTCAAAGAGCTCTATCCAGAGGAGGATGAAAGACAGTTAAAACCAGAATAGACACAGGGTCAAAGGAGGTGTTTTTGTTGCTGTTGTTGCTGCTGCTGTTTTTTTGGTTTGGGGATTTTGTTTTTTTTAGTATGTGAAAGAATTGAGCATATTTACTGCTTGAGGAGAAATAATTGGTAGAGTAAGAGGTTGATGATATACGAAAGACCAAAGACCAAGAAGATGGGAGCAGATGAAATGAAGAGCACAGGTAAGGGGCTGTCCTTGAACAGGACTAAGGCTGCCTCATCTTGCGAGCCTGTGGGAGGCTGGGAGACCGAGGACAGATGTAGGTCCTCAGTGAGGAAGAGAGTAGAAAGTTTAAGAACGTTATATTTGATCTTTCCATCTCTCTTGAGAAGAGAAGAGACTAAATGATCTGCAGGAGAGTGAGGATGAGAAGTTTGGAGAAAAGGCTGGAGGATAATATGAAGCATTGGGACAATTTGTAATTGAAGGAGAAAGTGAACATAAGTAGAATTAGTAAAAAATAGTTGACAAAACACACTAAGTCTCCTAGAAGATAACATAGGAGAAAATCTAGATGACTTTGGGTATGGTGACACCTTTTTAGACACAATACCAAAGACACCCTCCATGAAAGAAATAGTTTATAAGCTAGACTTAATTAAAATTAAAAACTTCTGCTCTGTGAAAGACAATATCAAGAGAACCAGAGAACATGACACAGAGAGGGGGAACTTATTTGCAAAAGACACATTTGACAAAGGCCTATTGTCCCAAATAAACAGAGAATTCTTAAAACTCAATAATAAGAAAACAACCTGATTAAAAAATGGGCCAGGGGCCAGCCCCGTGGCCGAGTGGTTAAGTTCATGCACTCCACTTTGGTGGCCCAGGGTTTTGCTGGTTCGGATCCTGGGCACGGACACGGCACCACTCATCAGGCCATGCTGAGGTGGCATCCCACAGAGCACAACCAGAGGCGCTCACAACTAAAATACACAACTCTGTACCAGGGGGTTTGGGGAGAAGAAGGAAAAATTGAAAAAGAAAAAGGGCCAAAGACTTTAACAGATGTTTCACCAAAGAAGACATACAAACGGCAAATAAGAATATGAAAAGATGCTCCATAACATACGTCATCAGAGAAATGCAAATTAAAACAACAATGAGATACCACTACACATCTATTGAAGTGGCCAAAATCTAGAACACTGACAACACCAAATGCTGACAAGGATGTGGAACAACAGGAACTCTCATACATTTCTGGAGGGAATGCAAAATGATACAACTGCTTTGGAAGACAGTTTGGTACTTTCTTAGAAAGCTAAACATACTCTTACCACGTGATCCAGCAACCACAATCCTTGGTATTCACCCAAAGAAGGTGAAAACTTATGTACACACATGCATATTTATAGCAGCTTTATTCATAATTGTCAAAACTTGGAAGCAACTGGGATGTCCTTCAGTATACGAATGGATAAATAAACCATAGTACATCCAGATAGTGGAATATTATTCAGAGCTAAAAAGAAATGAGCTATCAAGCCATGAAAAGATATGGAGGAAACTTAAATGCATATTACTAAGTGAAAGAAGCCAACCTGAAAAGCCGGCACACTGTATGATTCTAAATATATGACATCCTGGCAGAGGCAAAAGCATGAAGACAGTCAAAAGATCAGTGGTTGCTGTGGGGGTAGGGGAAGGAAGAGATGAACAGGCAGAGCACAGAGGAACTTTAGGGCAGTGAAAATACTCTGCATGATATTATAATGATGGACATAGGTCATTATACTTTTGTCCAAACCCATAGAATGTACAACACCAAGAATGAGTCCTAAGGCAAACCATGGACTTTGGGTGATTACGATGTGTCAATGTAGGTTCATCCCTGGTAAAAAAAAAAAAAAAAAAGAAAAAAGAAAAATGTACCATTCTGGTGAGTGATATTGATAATGGGGAAGGTTATGCATGTGTCGGGGGAGGAAATACATGAAAAATCTCTGTACCTTCCTCTCAATTTTGTTGTAAATTTAAAACTACTCTAAAACAAATAAGATCTTTAAAAAAATGAGAGTTGAAAGTTGAGAACTAAGGCCATAAACTTGCAGGGATACCACTGGCCCAGTTGCATTATTGTCGCCAGCAGCGCCCTACACACTGCCCTGCACACTTGATGTAGAAAAAGAGAAGGTAAATAGGAATTGATCCAGAGTTCTGAATTTCTGGGCCCAAGTGATCTAAGCACATGGGTGTAAAGATGATAAAGGTTTTGGGCAAGATAGTAATTCAAGTAATAATAGATTCAATCTAAGTCAGGCAGAGAAACGAGGCCAGGAGGTGGTTAATAGAGAGGGAGAAAATGAAAAGACGAATGGACGAGAGAGACCAATGAGATCAAAAAAGCAGATACTTCGCAAGGGAAGGCACACAAGAAGTTTTGGGAATTTCAAATGATGTGAGGCAATAAACTGCCTGATCTTACTGGCACCATTGGATCCATCTCTGAAAGACGCACCACTATTTCTAGAAGAATTGAAGGTGATAGCCAGAAAACATATTTATTAAACATCATTTCACCCAGTGGATACATTCAACTGAGCTATATGGAAATTATGAGTTACTAATAAGACTTAAAATGAAATTTGCAAAGAATAGACACAAAATAATTAGATTTTTACATTCTACGACATTATAGTCATTTGCATCGCATCAGGCTTTCTCAGCTGGAGAGAAAAAGAAGAGGATTACAGCTACCATGTTGTGAGTGCACACGGCTCACAACCTTCACAGGCTTCCATGGAAACGTGTTCAGCACCGGATGCTGTCAGCAAGTAAGTTGCTGTCGTAAAAAGCTTAAGATACTCTGGTCCTGTGCCAGCCCTTTCTTTTCCAACAGAAGAAGCATATTTGCCACAAATGGGCTTTTTTTTTCCCAATGACAGTCAGCTCAAAATAAGAATAGAGAAAAAATAATTCTTCATGTACTTTTTCACAAAAGAGTTGAGGGACAGAAAAATCACAAAAACAAGGTAAGACAGTGGAATGAGATGAGAAAAGGCAAGAATTCAGGAAAAATGGTCACAACACAAGAAGTAAGAATGCTAGCTGAGGGGAAATTAATATAATAAAACAAAGGAAAGTAAGTGAGAATGAGAAGACAAAGACAAAATAAAATCTGAAAAGAATGTCCAGACAAATGGAATTGATTGCAGAGTTTCTTCACAGAGAAAGATATCAAATAAAATGCTAATTTTGTATTCAAATTTAAAATTACCACAATAAGTCCACCAACATTCAGCATAATAACCATTGACAGCCTCTTAGTGTTTGAATACCAAATTCTGTTTTGAGTGCCCAAGTAAACAAGAGCAAGCAAGCCCATAATTACAGAACTAGAAGGGATCTTGAGAGCTGAAAGGGCATGTTCTTATTTGTAAGGCTTGAGACAAACCATTTTTTAAAATTTACTGCCATAAACATCACCCAAGCTTCTTTCGCCAAACACAGAAACTTTGAAAGCAACTGCAAGCCCAGAAATGGAGAGAGGGCAAGAGCTCCGCCCCTCCCCTTGGTGGCGAGCCTGCATCAGAGTGTGTGCTCTTGGTGGCTCCCTCTGTGCTGTAAGAAGGCAGGCCTCTCAGGGTTGGCAAAACCTTGTACATTAGGAGTAAGTTTGGTCCTAAACATCTGGCCGGCACACTGGATCATAAAATTAATACACAAAGAATACAATTATGAGGAGAAAAAAGTACATGTGGAAAAGTTCTAATGTAGCCAAGCCTTCAGGCCTTGAACTTTATTTGGGAGCAGGGTGTTTTGACCCTGGCCTGGCTTAAGGCAGACCATGCAAGTTTTTCTCAGCTCTGCAGCTGGCTTTTAACTGCCGCAGCCTGGGGGGAGGTTGTAAACCAGAGACCGTGTGATATTTTTATCTTGGTAGATTACCAACGCTTACACACAGGCTTTATCCGTAGATGAGGAGCTGCTTCTATAAAGGTAGATCACACACCACAGGGCCTCACGGGTAAATGCTGCTGAACAGCATCGGCCCAGCAAAGACACAAGACACAAGCCAGGCCAGTCACTCAGCTGACCGACCTCTGTGAGCACAGGCATCCTCAGGACGCAGGCTTGTCCTTGAATTGACTGATAGAGATTTTCCTAAACAGATGTGCCTGAGGCAAGGATTGAACTATAGCGAAAAGAGTCTTTCCCTCCATGGGCTGCTAGGCTTCAGAAGGGGGAATTCCATTTACTACTCGTAAACCGTAAGGCAGCTGAGGTCCACATGCATGACAGAGCACTCAAGGTTCTAGCTTTAGTTTCTTAGGTCCAGGCCCAGGCAGGAGGCAGAAGGGTTAAGTTAGCTGCCCGCAGTGCCTCGTGCACCCTGGGCCAGGGCAAGGAGGGAACTGGAGAACAGCCTTAACTCATGTGCTTATTTACAGACTCAGTGGTCACCCCCTACGCCAGCACACGTTCTCAAGCTGGTTCTGGACTAACTATATAGGAGGAAGAAAGTCTCCTTAAGAGGCCTAGGCTTCTTAGAGCAAGAAATTATGTAACAAGAGGCAGGAAGGGAGACACAACGGCAAAAGGAATGTAAAATGATGAGGTTTTGAATATGCTACATGAAAGAGGAAAGTAACTCAAATAAGGCCTGGTGACTCGGCTACTACCACTGCAAATTCCTGACCTTCGCAATAGACAGCAAGGTTTCAGGCACTCTCTAAGATTATATGTACAGACGGCTTTCCCCCCTAATGGTAAGTGAACACAGGCAAAATTAACCTCTTGGGAAGAGATTTCCCCCAATAAATGTGTAGGTTCACAGACAGCTAGAAAAAACTGACAGCCTGGCAGGGCTACACCCAGGAAGGTTTTCTCCGCCTACCCTCTCTCATTCAGACACTGCTGAATGTCTGCTGTGTTCGCTGGCTGCACCTAGGAGAAGGGTCTAGGAACATAAGCATGGCCTGGCATGACTGCTTTAAAGCCTAGGGAGTCAATGTGTCTTACTAAATTTTGTTGATGTGGAGGTGGAGCTGGTGCTGGGATTATCTTTTGTGTCCCACTCTTTGCTTTATTTATGAGGAAGGAACACTAGAGACTATTTCACCTTCAGGAGCCCAGACAGAACAACTCATTCCTGTGGAGGCAGCTCAGGGTGCAGCTGCTGAAGGACCTTCCACTCCACCGGGGCAAGGAACCATTCTGGCTGAGGCCAAGAGAGTAAGGCTCAAGGGAGGACTTGACTTTGATGTTCCGCAAGTATCTTTGAATTCGCAAACTCTTTTGGGAGTGTAACATTTGGACTTTAACTTCGGAGAACTTCATAGTAGAAGAGGGTTCATATTCACATTGAGGACATGTCTATTTTGTTGAGATTTTAGTACAGAGTGTAATATACTAGAATGCATTAATGATGTAATTTGACCACTGCAGAATCTCTGATAGGCTATGGGAATAGTATGGCTGAACATAATCTGAAAAAAGAAACAAAATAAGGATGAAACATTTAACCTTGGGTACAGACTGGCCTTGGAGTGAATTTTACTAATGGACTGTTTTGACCCATTTCAGAACCTTCTGTCCACTAGTGGTCCCAGAAGGGAGCCCAAAAAGCCATGTTATCTTTGGAGGAGTGGCTTCAAGAAGGTAGGTGCAGGACTCACAGACTGTTGATCTACCATATGATCCAGCTATTCCACTGCTGGGTATTTATCCAAAGAACATGAAAACACAAATATGTAAAGATACATGCACCCCTATATTCACTGCAGCATTATTCACAATAGCCAAGACGTGGAAGCAACCTAGGTGCCCACCAAGGGACAAATGGATGAAGAAGATGTGGTATATAGACACAATGGAGTACTACTCAGCCACACAAAAGATTGAAATCTGGCCATTTGTGACGACATGGATGAACCTTGAGGGTAGTATGCTAAGTAAAATAAGTCAGAGGGATAAAGTCAAATACCCTATGATCTCACTCATAAGTAGAAGATAAAAACAATGACAAACAAACACATAGAGAGAGAGATTGGATTGATGGTTACAGGGTGAAGGGGAGAGGGAGGAAGGCAAAAGGGGTGATTAGGCACATGTGTGTGGTGATGGATTGTAATTAGTCTTTGGGTGGAGAACACGATGTAATCTACACAGAAATCAAAACATAACGATGTATGCCCGAAATCTATATAATGTTATAAACCAATGTTACTGCAATTAAAAAAAAAGGGCATTAATCACCTGGAAAAAAAAAAAAAAGAAGGTAGGAGGAGGACTCACAGACTGTTGATCTCTTCCTCCAAAGGGGGCTAGTCACACCCCTGGTTAACCACTGGCTTGACCATTAAACCCAATGGAATAAAAGGTGGAGGAGGGCTGGGGAATATTGCCAAGGGGTGAGGGATGGAGAGGCATTCCTGTAGTTTCCTTACTCATTCCACCTGGAGGAGTAAAGTGACTCCTCAGATTGGTGAATCTAGGAGGATAAATAGGGAAGGGTAGTCCAGGGCCATTCTCTCCTGTATACATCTTGGAACCTAGCCTGCCCACAGAGAGCACACGCTGTAACAGGAAGGAAGGGGTTCACGCCTGCAGTTTTGAGGGATAACTTTAATTCAGGTAAGTGTTCAAAGGTGTTTCTCACCTACAGTACTTGATAAGTCAGTCAAACAGTATTTACTGAAAGCCTATGGTGGGCTCAGCACTGTGCCAGCCGCCCTGCTCCTATGATCCCAAAGGAGGGCCACCATGGCTATGGCCAGGTGCGCCTTATCAGTGGGCTGACAACGTAAAAAATAGATTTTCACATCTGATGAACTAATCTTATGATTGGGATAAAAAAGCTATGAAAACAAGCAAACAACATGAAGTATATCTAAAGGAATTTAAAGAATAATCAAATTAAAACACAAAATAATGAAATATTGTTTGTTTTGTTTTCAAGACTACAAAATACTACTATGAATAAATTGGCTACGTGACATTTACTTGTTTGGATGTTCCTTTCATGGTTTTAACTTTCTAGGAAATCAGAGCACAGAGTTTTGTAAGATTTTAAAATAGGTCAGGTTAAGAATACAATTTGACTCCATTTCTAGGAATTCAAAGATAACAAGAACAGCTAACATGTACTAAACGCTACTCTGAGCCAAGCATTGTGCTAAGAGTTCCATGTGTATTATTTCCTTTAATCCACATAATAATCCTTTGAGGGAGGTAGTATTTTCCTTACGTAGCGGATGAGGAAACTGCCATCATGTTCCTGCTTCACTGCCAAGTCCAAGCTGGTAACCCAGAGCCTTCCCCACAGGAGCGGAGGCACCACTGGCCATTTTACTGCACTCTGCAGGGCACGCTCAGAGGACTCGGCCTCTTAGCACTCGAATGAAAGAAAATCTCTCCAGTGGTCTGACATCAGAGCCCAGCCTTCAACCCACAACACATGCAAGGATGTTGGCCAAAGTATTGTTTCTAGTGGCAAGCAACTGGAAACAACCTATTTGCCTAACCAGAAACTGGTTAACAGATCATGATATAATCCTCTGATATTGAATTAAGCTCAGCAAAAACACCCAATACATGATGCGAGAAAACATTTTTGTGAGAGAGTGCTAATTCTGGCTAGGATCTAGAACCAGACTGTCTGAGAGCGCCTCCTAATGCCAGCACTTGCGGGGTGGGTGACACTGGGTGAGTCTCTTTGCCTCTATTTCCTCATATGTAACATGAGGTAATAACATAGAGTTGTTATGAGGATTATGAGTTAATAAATGTAAAGAACGTACACAATATACAAAAATTAACTCAAAATGGATTAAAGACGAATTTAAGATCTGAAACCATAAAATTCTTAGAAGAAAATATAGGCAGTATGCTTTTTGAAATCAGTCTTAGCAGTATCTTTTCAAACACCATGTCTACTCAGGCAAGGGAAACAAAAGAAAAAATAAACAAATGGAACTACATCACACTAAAAGCTTGTGCAAGGTAAAGGAAACTATGAACAAAATGAAAAGACAACCCACCAAATGGGAGATAATATTTGCAAATCATAGACCTGAAAAGGGTTTAAATTCCAAAATATATAAAGAACTCGTACAACTTAACAACAAAACAACAAACAACCTGATCAAAAAATGGGCACGGGAGGGGCTGGCCCAGTGGCATAGTGGTTAAGTTCATGCACTCTGCTTTGGTGACCCAGGGTTCACAGGTTTGGATCCCAGGTATGGGCCTATGCACTGCTCATCAAGCCATGCTGTGGCGGCCTCCCACATACAAAAAGGGCTTAGACCAGTACCTATTAGTATTATTACATATGGTATTATTTCAGTTATATTTGTTAATGTTAGGCTAGAAAAGAGACTGTAATATACACCAAAATGTTAACTATGATTGAAAATCATTGGCAAGATACAAAGTTATATTTATTTCCTCCTTTAATTCTCCTGTACTTTCCATATTTTCCTACAATATTCAAGCTATTAAAAATGCAAGTTGCCATCACATTATTGCTTGCTTAAAACAGGCAATTTCTTGAGATTCCCTTTAACGTGTAATGAACACAGCATGCTGCAAAACTGAGGCAGATTACAAAGAACCGGTAGTGAAATAACTCTACAGCACAACATAAAAAGAAAGAATTCTGGAATATCACTTGGGAAATCACCATGATGAAAGAAGCCTAACTATTTTAAATAAGGAACTGATTTGATTGACTGAAAACATATTAACAGCATGCAATAAAAACTGATCGAAAATCAGGAACTGACATTTAATATTCATATCAAATCCCCTTTTTATTTGAAGATACAGCTGCCAAAAAGATAACAACCTTCTGGTTTCTCTGTAAAATCCAACCTTTACCTAAAAACACTGGTGTAAGTTTAAATCATAACCATGTAAATAAAATTTTGTAAGTTAACTAGAACTCTAAGTTATTGTTTCATAAAATAACCTCACTAGGTAACCTGAGGAGCCCTTTCTACGTTTTTTCTGGACTGCCCAAATCTCTAAATACTATTTCTTTGGTGACTCCATCGTCCTCCATTCATTCTGCCCCATAAAAACACCTGAAACCTCTCCCCACTGAGTCTCACTTCCAGACCGTTAGCCCATGCTCACATAATGAGTGCATTTTTCATGCCTCTGTAGTTCACGAGACTATTATATTATCTTGATTCTCAAAATTACTCCTAAAGAATTTCTTCCCTTCTCATTGTTTCCCAGAATTTTCCCAACTGCCTGTTTATACATTATTTCTGCCACATGCACAGCTATTTCTGAAGAGTTCACTAAGAGTGAGCTGTTTATTCTCAGAGTGTACTCACCTAAACCTCTACAAGATCCAGGCCATTAACCATGATGAAAATCAGGACTCGACTTTTTCCACTTTTTTCCTATGTATCTTTTCCATGTGCAGAGCTTCCTTTGAAGTTAATGGGAGCCCTCCATGTGGAAGAGATTCCAAATGATACAAAACAGAATGAGAACTAAGCCCGTCATCTATTTCTCACATTCAAGGACAAAAATACACACACACAAAGGAAAAGATAACTCATAATTAGCAAGGTCTGAGTAGAATTTGAATATTTCACTAAAAATAATTCAGAGAACTTCCTTAAGAAAAAAAAGCACCTTAGTAAATACTTTAGTCCATTTAATAGAAAATTAGTATCTTACATGTATCAGACAGCACATTGAAAATGCAAAGATAAACCAAAAAAATAAAAAGAAACAAAAAAACAAGCATAGTCCCTGAACTTCACAGAGCTTTTAGACAAATGGAGGAACAGGCATTAAGCAAAGACTCACACAGATAAATGTAAAACTAAAGCTGTAGTTGGTGCTGCCAAGGAGTGGGTCAGTATGGTAAGAGAGCTCTAGAGCCTGCGCCAGGTATAAGAAGTGTGCTTGAAGATGTTAGCACTTGCACTACAATCTGAAGGGTATAGGGTGCGAGTAGGGGATGGGGTGGCCATCACACAGTAAGCAGGAGCGAGTCTTATGCAAGACAAGCCTGGAGAGGAAGCAAATCATGCTTGGCCCTGCGATTTATGTCAAGAAATTTCATCTTTATCCTGAGAGGAACGGGAAGCCTTCAAAGTGTTCAAAGCAGGGCAGCAACATCAGATTTGCATCATGGAAAGTTTCCTTCTAGCTCTGTTTTGGTGAAGAGATTAGAGACAGGAGAAAGGATGCAGGGAGATGAGATAGAATCCTAAGTCGTAGACAAGGATAACTTTGACAAGAGTCGGGGAAATGGACTTAAGAGAAGTAAACAGGTTTGAGGAGTATTTAGGAAGAAAAACTAACCTGTCAATGATAAATTGGAGATGGAAGATGAGAAGGAATGAGGCATTAAGGATGACTCTCAAGGTTTAAGTTTCTGAAAGCGGACAGACTGTGGAGGCACATTCACAGAGAGTGAGAAGAACTATGTACACAGGGAGGGCATAAGTCATGAGTTCAGTCTGGTCATGTCAAGAACACGTGAAATAAATCATTGGCTATAGAGAAATCCCAATCAGATATACAGATTTGTGAATTGTTGATTATGGGTGTGATTCAACCCACAGGTATGAAAAAATGACATAAAGTAAGAATTTGAGTGCAAAGAGAAGAGGATATCAGACTGAGCCTTGAGGAAAGCCAACATACAATGGCTGGATGGAGGGGATGAACCTAAAAAGGAGACAGAGGGGTGGTTAGAAGGGTGGGAGAACAAACAGAATATGTCCACAGAAGTCAGAGGAAGAGAATGCTTTAATACAGCAAAAGGACTGAAAAAATCAAAGGCCATTGTGAGGGAAAGTAAGATTCAAAGTGAAAAACTATTCACTAGTTTGGGTAACATGGAGGTTATTGAAGAGATAATATTCAGAGTATTTAACAACCAGTATGGCATCCACCTGACCAATCTGAAGGGGTGCTGGGGCCACGGTGCCAGAGCAGGACACTGGAGGCCCCCTCTGTTCCAGACCTCTGCCTTTATTTTCTGGATAAAGGGAAAGTTGGAAGGATTCTGAGAGAGAGGGCCCAGCGTCTCAGATAATAGGCAGGCACTTGGGGGAGCAGTCAGTTACTACTGGTATGAAAGCATTCAATATCTGAACCACCACTTTTGCTACACCCATACATGCTGGCCGGGCAATCTTACCAAGCATTGTTTCTGTGGCTTGACGAAGAGGGGAAGCAGCCAGATTGGAATGGGCGGGTGACAGAGTTGAAGTCCCTCATGCAATTCTGATTTCATACAATGAATCAATACCTTCACAACATCATCTAGATGCTCAGAAAAATTCTTCCAAAAGTTCAAAACAAAAAAAAATTAAGAATTGGCCAATGAATGCAGCCTTACTTACAATAGCCAAGACATGGAAACAACCTAAGTGCCCATCAACAGATGAATGCATAAAGAAGATGTGGTATATATATACATATACACACACACAATGGAATACTACTTAGCCATAAAAGAGATGAAATATTGCCATTCGTGACAACACGGATGGACCTTCAGGGTATCATGCTAAGCAAAATAAGTCAGATGGAAAAAGACAAAAACCGTATGATATCACTCATATGCGAAAGTTAAAAAAACAACAAACAAATACACAGATAAAGAGAACAGATTAGTGGTTAGCGGAGGGGGAAGGGAGGTGGGCAAAAGGGGCAAACGGGCACATTTGTATGGTGATGGATGGAAACTAGACTTCTGGTGGTGAAGACAACGTAGCACATACACAAGTCAAAATACAATGATGTACTCCTGACATTTATGAAATGTTATAAACCAATGTCATTTCAATTTAAACAAATGGAGGAAAAAAAAGAATTGTCTAATGAAGAAAACATATATCAAACGGAGAATCTGTTTTAAAGAAGTTCCTAGAAATTTTGGCCCATAAAAAGAAGAAACAAAATGGGTTGTCATTCAAATCATTCAGGCTAAAGTGTTTTGAAGAACAAAGCACCTAACACACTGCCTTACACAAAACAGCCATTGTATAAGTGGTAGATATTATGATATGATTATTAAAAAATCAAATATGCCAGAGAGTGATATGCTGAAGTATAAATATGTATAGCAGTTTCTAGGTAATGCAACACTCTAAGGAGAAAAGGAACCAATCCATGATACTATTTTAAAGAATAACAAAGACGCTCCAGTAGCCCATATGGATCTCTTCCTTCTCTGGACATTTATCGTGTTCATTATCTGAATTCAGCACTTACATCATCTTGTTTTGAAATACTTACAATTGTGTTTGGTTTGCTCCCATCTTCCCAGTAAGCTCATAGCTTGGTTGAAAGCATGGACTTTCAAGGTTTGCATGGAGTCCTGCCATTTATTAGCAGTGTGACCTTGGGCAAGTTATTTAATCTAGCCAAGGCTCATTTTTCTTTCCTCTGAGTATTGGAGCTAATAATCCCAATCTCAAACAGATGTTGTAAGTATTCAGTGAGAAGAATGTATATAATGCACTCAGTGGAATGTCTGGCATCTGGTAAATGTTCAACAAATGATAGATATTATTATCAAGTAGAGACCAACAATCCTTTGGAATACTTATACTTTCCCTAGATCACAAGCAGTCAATAAATTAATGGTTTTAAATGAGGGCAATACCAACACCAAGGGCTTTCTATAAACATGGGGCAGGCAGACTGTACAGTCACAATGTCTGGAAGACATCTACTGAGTGAAGGTCAAGGATGATAAATGAAGAACTCTCTTATCTAAACTGACAATAGCACCTGCTGGAGTCCGAATACAATTCATAATTGGGGGGTGACCTCTAAATGTTAATCAGGTTTTGATAAATTTCACTATAAGATTGGAATTTACTACATTCAGAATCACATTTTGGGGTCTATATGTAATCACTTTTCTGGTGACGTATTTAGGTAACAATTATATATTTAAGACCATTTTTTTTTCCTCTGGATGACCAAAAGCAACATTCAAAATTAATAAGCAGCTTTAATATATTCTAGATGTTCCCTTCTGAATGTTAACATCGCATCTTATAAGTGATTATTTTATAGATCAATTACATACCTGGTCATTTACTTTCAGGTTTTAAAACACATAGCTGTTCATTCAGCAGTCATTTTTTGGGCATCTATCATGAGCAGGCTCTAAGTTAGACACACAGATATAGCAGTGAAAGTGGCAGCTACTGTCCCTGATCTCACAGGGCTTATGAGCAAGTAGGGGAGAAGAATATTAAACAAGGAAATATGCAAACACTGAGTGAGAAAGGTACATGCTCTTACGAAAACATATAGAGGAAGCCTGAAAATAGTGTAGAAGTCAGGGAAAGTACTCCTAAGGAAGCGACATTTAAACTAAGGAGAATGCAATGACGTTATTCAAGAAAAATGGAAAAGAAGATGTTCCAGGCCCAGGAAAGCACATCAAAGGCCCCAGCAAGGAAACAGACTGGACCATTGAGGGCACTGACTGAGGTCATTGTTGCTGGAGCACAGAATTCAGGAGTGCTACTGGCAAGAGAAGGGCCTAGAAGCAGGCAGGGAATGGATAATGGATGTTAAAATCTGGATTTTATCCTAAAGGTAAAGAAGTACTTTTGAGTGCTTGTAAGCAAGGAAGTGACACATTCAGATTTTTTTGTTCGCACCAAAACAAAACAAGAGGAAACCATATCAGATGTTTCACTTGTCTGTAACTTCAGGAAAACGTTTTAGGAGAGAGTGTTGGATTCTGGTTAAAGTATTTTAATTATTTGTGGATTTTAATTACCCATATTCTTCCTGATCTCCTTAATCACAGCTAGTTGAAAATTGGCTGTAACTCAAGATACTCTGTGAGGAAACTTAATAAAGTGAAGTATGTAACAGATGAAATCCTGATTCCTACTGAGAACTGAAGAACGTATAAGTAACAGGCATTCTGATTTCTGATGGGAAATGGAGAGGCCCTGGTAAATATCAGTCATCCAGAGCAGCTATTTTGCTTAATCCCGTAAACTAGTTGCAGATGTTGGCTCAAACAGCTAGGCTTTGCATCTGTAATTTTAAAATTGTCTCATATTTCTAAAACCTGACTCCGTATGCACCGGAAATCAGTGACATGAATTATGATCTTCAGGAAGAGGAGAAGCACAAGAAATGCCAGAAGTGATAGGAGATAATATTCGGAGCGGTGGTCGAGCTATGTGCACAGGATGAGTGAAGGATGACACGGTTCCTTCCTCCAGGACATGGATCCTGCAACTAGGCATTTGAAAATAAAACCCTGCAAGTGGAAGAACCAAACAGAGGAAGTCATTTATAGATAGTTGAGTCCTCAAAAACAAATCCTCCTTTTCCTCTTCCCTGTCTCTACTTTACAGCAGGTCAACAGGAAGACCAGAGTTGCTGGAGAAGGAAAAAATTTTTGAAGAGAAAAAAACTGAGAACACAGAAGTATGCTAAAAATTTCTTACCTTACTTAAGAAGATCATCTTTAGTAGACTGGGGCCGGAAATAATAAAATGACTCGCTATTAAACTAGTGTTTTAGTTATGATAGTGCTTTCTCATAAAAGACATCTATAAAAAGTCAATATAGACTTGAATTAAAACTTAGAAAAGGGGCTGGAGGTGGTAGAACTCCATAAAGACTTTATATTATATTGCAAATACGGAATAATCACAGGCATTAGAAACGACTTAAAGTATGATGATGACTGAATCTCATATTCATATTTGTACTTCCCAAGCTCATTTTTATTTATGTACACTATTCCCAAGTAGTGCTCCATTCAAGCAATATAAATGGTGGCACATCAAATAACCTACCCACAGGGGCCATCCATCACAGGCTGAGTGTAAATAACTTCACGAGAAATCAGGACAAAAACTTTGGCCAATTATTTGGTGAGGCAAGGAGCACAGTGCAAAGCTTCAACAGCTTAGGTTCAATTTTGAAACCAAGTCACTCATTTCCTCAAGAGGAAACATTCAATCCATAGAATTCAGCCTAACTGAATTCCCTGAGATGGGGAATGGGTTGGTTGTTGAGTCAAAGAGATTTCATGGTAACTTTGGAGGTAAGACATTTTATTCCTTAGTTTAGCTAAAGCTCTACCTGTTTACATTTTATTCATGAGATCATTTCTGATAAGTTTCATTCACTTTCTGCACTTACATAATTAGAAGATATATACTGCTAGGTAAATAACATTGGTCTCTCCAGGAGTTTTCAGATAAATCTGAGACACGTATTAACTCTTTCAAGCTACTAGGACTACTGCAATTAAATCACAATCTTCCTGTTCCATGCAAACTACTCCCGAGGGAAAGTTAATATGATTTCACAGAAGCTATGAGAGACCTGCTTATTGAAATGTCTAGAGAGAGAAGAAAAGGGGCAACTTCACAAAGAGGTGGGGGACTTACAGCAAATAGAATTTTCAACTGACATATATAGGTACTATTTGGGAAATCCGAGACCCTAGGATGAGAAGATATATACTTTTTTGAGGACAGAAAGATAAGATTGTTCTCAAATGGGATTATCCTATTACAAAACAAAATCTTTAAAAATTATGATGAAATGTCCCAGCGATTTACATTAATGCGAGAATTGATGCTCTGACATTTGGGTACCTTGACACTGAGACTCAAGATAAAGCCCTGAGTCTGGAGTCCAGAAGGCTGACAAACAGATGCCTAATTGACATGGTCAAAAGGAGCCTTCTTTTCTATGAATATATATCTCAGCACTCTCACAATGAAATATCCTAAGAATGTAAAGATATGTCTGTATTTGGAGGATTCTGGCTCAGGAAAAGTTATGTAACTTTATTGCACTGAGTATCAAAAGACCTGTGCTTTCAGGACAGAAACTGCAACTTGCCTTGGTCATGGTGAATTGGGGACACACTTATGTTGGGTGGATTTGAACTCAGTGTAGGAAGCAATGAACAAAAATAACAAAAGAGCTCTTTTGAAATATATACAAGAATTTCTCAGCTTCTATTTACTTCTATTTTCACTGTGATAGTGAACCAGTGGCATCCTTTCAAAGGACCTTATGGTATAGGACAAGGCCATCATCAATAACAAAAGATCCCATGGCACCCTTGTAGTCAATGAGGTTCTATAATTTGTCCTTTACTAATCCCTTAGTTTGCTACATTGAAAGGACTGGGGTTCTCTCAGTACAACAAATAAAGAAATTAGCATCTCTACAGGAGCCTCAACATGTGAAGTGACGCTGAGACCCCAGCCCAGCCAACAGCTGAAAGCCCTTGGCTTCTCTTTACATTCCACTTGGTAACTACACTGTTTCACCATCTTCTTAAGGCTCCCATCTGACTCCCACTCCCCTGGTTCTCAACAAACAGCCCAGCCTCCTGTTTTATCAAGCAAATTGAGCTAATCAGAAATGAGGCATCCAAGATTCTTTTCTCCTCTGTTTCTGTATCATTTTTCTCTCACTAGAAATTTTAATAGCATTACATATTCATTCACTTTATTTTTCATTTATAAATATATTATTTTATTATTATAAAGAATAACTTCAGGGGCCAGCCCCGTGGCTGAGTGGTTAAGTTTGCATGCTCCACTGCGGTGGCCCAGGGTTTCGCTGGTTCGAATCCTGGGCACGGACATGGCACCGCTCGTCACGCCATGCTGAGGTGGCATCCCACATGCCACAACTAGAAGGACGCACAACTAAGAATATACAACTATGTACCCAGGGGCTTTGGGGAGAAAAAGGAAAACTAAAATAAAATCTTTAAAAAAACCCAAAAACTTCATTTCACAGGCAAGCTACACGAATCTTAAATTAAATAATAGGAAAATTAATTCAATAGCAAAAGAATCATCCCCTAATGACCAAATAGGGCTTATACTAGGAAAACAAGGATGGTTAGTAAATCTATCAATATAATAAATTACATAATTTGTTCAATATGTAAGACCAGAATCATCTCAATGAAATTCAATGCTCATTTCTGAGAGACAATCTCAGTTCCAGAGGAATCAAGGAATTTTTCTTTATCACAATAAATATATTTTAAACCAAAAGCTAACATCAAATGGTTATAAACATTCCCATTAAGACAAAAAAAAAAACAGCTAAGAAAATCCACAATTAATTTTATACTATTCTGAAAGGAGTAATATATGAAAATAGAAATAAAACATACAACTACACCAACAGGTACGATAAAAATTATAACTAAATGAAAAACTACTACAGAATCCAATAAAATCCACTGATACAAAATAAATGCTTAAAAATAAATAGTTTTCACATAGCAATAAATAATTAGAAAATATAATTGAAAAAATATCCTATTTACAATTACAACATAAGGCTATTTCCAGTTATTTTATATCTTAACAAGAAATGTGAATTTACCTATATTAAGGGGGAAAAGAGAAAATTATAATAAACAGAAGGAATCACCGTCTGATTGGATGGGATAAAAGGATGTGAAAAAATGCGACTTCTTGCCATATTAATTTATAGGCTTTATAAATATCTCATCAAAATTCAAATAGAACTGTAGCTGGAACATGATAAATTTTTTTTTTAAAGATTTTATTTTATTTTTTCCTTTTTCTCCCCAAAGCCCCCCGGTACATAGTTGTATATTCTTCGTTGTGGGTCCACCTAGTTGTGGCATGTGGGACACTGCCTCAGCGTGGTTTGATGAGCAGTGCCATGTCCGCGCCCAGGATTGGAACCAACGAAACACTGGGCCGCCTGCAGCGGAGCGCACAAACTTAACCACTCGGCCACGGGGCCGGCCCCTGGAACATGATAAAATTTTAATCTTCGACTGAAAGAATGAGTAATCTACAAAAGCAAACTGCATTTCTGAAAAAGAAGACTAATGAAAGGAAACAACCTAGCAGACATTAAGATGTATTAGACATCTGCAATAATTAAAAGGTGTGTCACCATCCAAAAATCAACAGATGGAGGGGCAGGAGAAATAATCCAGACACAGAGCTTAGTTAAGAGCTTGTCTACAACCTGGACTGAGGCCAGAATTCTGCCACTTATCTATTGTATGACCTAGGGTGAACTATTTAACTTTCCTAAGCTTCAGTAACATCATTTCTAAAACAGGAGAAATAATGTAACCTACCTCACAGGGTTGTTGTAGAACTGCGTAAATTGATGTAAGCAATGCACTTTGTGTAATACCTAGTCGTAAAGTAAGCTTTCAAGATATGTAAGCTGCTATGATTATTACTATCATTATTGATATTATTATATGATCAAGGAAGTATTGCAAATCAATGGTGATGGTATGGATCCTTCAAACAATTATATTTGGACATTTGCTCCTTTGGAACAAAATTTTAATGATAATTATATTATTGTCATTGTCACTAATCATTGAGTTATTACAACGTGCAAAGCACTGTTAGGGCTTTATGAAAACTAATGTGGTTAATCACATTAACCCTAACAGGTAGACACAATAATCATAACACTTTTGTAAATGGAGAGACTGAGGCACAAAGATGTTCAGTAACTTGTCCATGGCTGGCGAGTGGCAGAGTCAGACACTGGAGCCTGGCAGTCAGGCTTGAGAATCCACGCTCTTAACCCCTACACTCTGCTCCCCAAGTAAGTGCCTCACCTTCTACCAAACACCATGATAAATCCCAAATGGATTCAGGGACAAACATCAATAATGGCTTCACATGAGTTCCATAAATACATGGGTGAATTTTTAGCTGCTCTTGAGGGAGACACCACCTTCCTAAACATAAATGCAGTGGAAAAGTGACAGAAAAGACAGCAATAGAAATTACTACAAAACATGTTTTTAAACCTTACCTCAAAAACCTTGTAAGTAAAATTAAAATGCACACAAGAAAATGAGAAAAATATTTGTTAATAAAAATGACAAAAGGTCAATATCTTTATTGCATAAAAATTCTGTTATGAACCAAAAAAGTAAAAAACTTCAAAGAGAATATAAGCAAAGGCGGGAACAGTTAATTTAGAAAAGAATACTAGAGAAGTGAAACTGTCACTCTTTGCAGATGACATGATTTTATATCTAGAAAACCCTAAAGAGTCCACTAAAAAACTTTTAGAAATAATAAAGGAATACAGTCAAGTTGCGGGATACAAAATCAACGTACAAAAATCCATTGCGCTTCTATACACGAACAACGAAGTAGCAGAAAGAGAAATTAAGAATACAATCCCACTTGCAATTGCAAGAAAAAGAATAAAATACCTAGGAATAAACTTAACGAAAGAGGTGTACACGGAAAACTGTAAAACATTGTTGAAAGAAATCGAAGAAGACACAAAGAAATGGAAAGATATTCCATGCTCTTGGATTGGAAGAATTAACATTGTTAAAATGCCCATCCTTCCTAAAGCAATCTATAGATTCAACGCAATCCCTATCAAAGTTCCAACAACATTTTTTACAGAAATAGAACAAAGAATCCTAAAATTTATATGGAACGACAAAAGACCCCGAATAGCCAAAGGATTCCCGAGAAAAAAGAACAAAGCTGGAGGTAGCACACTCCCCAATTTCAAATTATACTACAAAGCCATAGTAAGCAAAACAGCATGGTACTGGCACAAAAACAGACACGCAGATCAATGGAACAAAACTGAGAGCCCAGAAGTAAACCCACACGTTTATGGACAGCTAATATTCGACAAGGGAGCCAAGAGCATACGACAGAGAAAGGAGAGTCTCTTCAATAAATGATGTTGGGAAAACTGGAAAGCCACATGCAAAAGAATGAAAGTAGACCATTCCCTTACACCATGCACAAAAATCAACTCAAAATGGATTAAAGACTTGAACGTAAGACCCGAAACCATGAGACTTCTAGAAGAAAACATAGGCAGTACGCTCTATGACATTGGTCTGAGCAGCATATTTTCAAGTCCCATGTCTGACCGGGCAAGGGAAACAAAGGAAAAAATGAACAAATGGGACTACGTCAAACTAAAAAGCTTCTGCACAGCAAAGGAAACCATCAACAAAACAAAAAGACAACCTAACAATTGGGAGAAGATATTTGCAAACCACATATCAGATAAGGGGTTAATATCCAAAATATACAAAGAACTCATACAGCTCAACAACAAAAAAACCAACAATCCAATTAGAAAATGGGCAAAAGTTCTGAACAGAGATTTCTCCAAAGAAGATATACAGATGGCCAACAGGCATATGAAACGATGCTCAACATCATTAGCTATCAGGGAAATGCAAATCAAAACTACAATGAGGTATCACCTCACTCCAGTCAGAATGGCTATAATTAACAAGACAGGAAACAACAAATGTTGGAGAGGATGTGGAGAGAAGGGAACCCTTGTTCACTGCTGGTGGCAGTGCAAACTGGTGCAGCCACTGTGGAAAGCAGTATGGAGTATCCTCAGAAAATTAAGGATAGATCTACCATATGATCCAGCTATTCCACTGCTGGGTATTTTTCCAAAGAACTTGAAAACGCAAAGGCATAAAGATACTTGCACCCCTAGGTTCATTGCGGCATTATACACAATAGCCAAGACTTGGAAGCAACCTAGGTGCCCATCAAGGGACGAATGGATAAAGATGATGTGGTATTTATACACGATGGACTACTACTCAGCCATAAGAAATGACGAAATCCAGCCATTTGTGACAGCATGGATGGACCTTGAGGGTATTGTGCTGAGTGAAATAAGTCAGAGGGAGAAAGTCAAATACCCTATGATCTCACTCATAAGTAGAAGATAAAAACGACAAAAAAAAAAACCACATAGCATTGGAGATTGGACTGGTGGTTACCATTGGGGAAAGGGGGGAGGGGGGAGGGCAAAAGGGGTGATTAGGGTCACATGTGAGGGGATGCACTATAATTAGTGTTCGGGTGGTGAACATGATGTAATGTATCCAGAATTTGAAATATGACGTACATCCGAAAAAAATTAAAATTAAAAAAAAAGAAAAAGAAAAGAATACTAGTGGTCAATAAGCATGAAAAATATTTCTCTCACTCGTAAGTTGAAGACATAAGTGACTGAGGTTTAAAAGAGAGAAGTATGTGATCAGCAGGAAAATAATTTCATTTTAATACACTTAAATATAAAAAGTCTATAAAATTATTGGAAGAAAATACAAGAAAAATAAAATATAAATGCCACAAAAATTGAAAAATTTGTCTAAATCAAAATTATAAGTTTTATAATATACAATAAAGTTAAAGTCAAGTGATAGATAAGTAGAAAATATCTGCACTATATATAAAATACACAAAGTTAATATCCAGATTATAAAAAAATCCTAAAAGCCAATTAGAAAATAACATAGTCCCCTCAAAATGGGCAAAAGACACAATCAGACATTTCACAGGAGGGGGAATACAAATGTCTATTTCGCATTTTAAAGGCTGCTCTATAACTTACAATAAGTGAAATGCAAATCAATATATTACTCTTTCTATCAGATTATCCAAAATTATATAAAATATAATTATCCAATACTGGAGATTCAGGTACTCACATATATAGTTGTTGGGTCTATAAACTGGTTCACGTGTTTTGGAAAATCTGGAAATGACACAAATTCCTATCCTTACAGAACAGTTAAATTAAGTATGGCACATCTATACTGTGGAATATACAATACTAGGTAACAGCAAAAAAAGTTATGTCGTCTTCAGTCTGTGTACTTACACGGAAAGATCTCCAGGATATATCACTAAGTGGATAAAGTTCAACCTGAAATATATTTACTGAGCATCTACTATACATGAGGTTCTAGATGTTACAGATACATCAGTGAGCAAAAGAAACAACAGTCCATGCCTTTGTGGGGCTTACAACTACAGTGTAAAATATGTACAATTTGTGACCACTGTCATTTTTGAAATCACAAACCATGTGTCTTTATGTGTGTGTGTGTAGATGCGTGTTTGGGCATGTATGTACATATGAATACTCCAAAATAATAACAGTGGTGACATCCACAGAGGTGGGTGGGATTGGGTGGGAGTCAAGGATATAGTTAGTACATTACTTAACTTTTCCTCAATGAAAACGCGTTCATGTATTTCCTGTGTAACAAACAAAAATTACGGCTTGAAAATCATGTCCCATCGATAGTTGGTGTAAATAAGCTACATAGTGCACGTAAGGGAAGGAGTGAAGCAAGAACTAGAGAAAGCTTGAGGAGTGACTTCTGCTGTTTTAGGGTCACAGATCTATCCGGAGCCCCTACTTCAAAGTCTCTGCAGCCAAAGGACTAGACGCTGAGCTGGCTGGCAAGGGACGGAAATGAGAGCGGCCTCACCACCATGAAGCTGCAGCAGACGGGTGAGACAGCCAGGAGGGAAGCACTGGCATTCCCCAGGTCCGGACTCAGGAACAGTAAGGGGGCCCTGGGCAGGTCACTCACAGGTTTGGCCTGTGACAGACCCCCCTGAAGGAGAAAACCAGCAACTTTTGGTGTTGGCTGAAGTAGCAACTTATATGGACCCCCTCCCTGCCCAGATGGCTATGTAGGGATAAAGTGGAAACTTCTTCTCTGAGACGAGGAATGGAGATTAAAGAAGTGGAAATTAAAACAGTGGGAGCTACTCATCCAGGACCAAGGAAATGATACAATCCCAACGTCCACAAACAGTGAAAATAGTCATGAACAGGAAAACACTAAGACGTCGTTTCTCTGTTAGTTCAGGGGGACATTCAGGTCTGAAATTACAGTGGTTAATAAGATAATAGTGGGAGAAGATAAAATTTTTAAACGGTACAATAATTCCAGGGAATGCAAATCATATAGGCATTTAACTTATTTGGAATCAAACAGACCAGTACATCTGAAATAAATAAATAAATAAAAATTAAAAAAATAAAAAATAAAACATTTAGGAGAATTAATTGAAAATTGCTAAAAATAATAAAATAATTTAGTAAAATAGCAAGTTACAAAAATAAAAGAAAGAGACTCATAGATACAGGAAATAAACTGGTTAGTAGGGAAAGGAGGGGTTAGGACGGGCGGAAGAACCAGGTGGAGAGAATTCAGAGGGACAAACTTTCAGTTATAAAATAAGTCAGTCACGGGGATGTAATGTACAGCATAGGGAATACAGTCAATAATATTGTAATAAATTTTTATGGTAACAGATGGTAAAAAAAAACAACATACCACACTTCGTAAAAACGAAAGATAGGCAAAGAGGACAAAAGAGACAGAAGGGAAGGAGGGAAGCAGACAGGGAGGAAGGGCAGCTGTGGGACAGTGGGGGAGAGGCAGGAGGAGAAACCCTTGTCTGCCCAGGTGCCCTTTCCCTGGGGACAAGACCAGTCCTCTGCTACCCCAGGAGGAGACCACAGCTCAAGCGCAGGGCTAGATTCTGCCCATCCAAGGGATTCTTCAAGGTAATTTTGAGCAGATAGGATTTTTCTCCTCACTGATGTTAAGCCCTAAATCCTCAATTAAGATGTATCTTGGCTGTAAAAATACTGTGAGCACATCTTTGCGTTTTCTGGAAAAAAAATCATAAGAGGCATGCATTAAGTGCTATTCCACATAGAAGTCTAGATTTAAAAGATTCAGAACAAATTATCAGGCCATACATTTCACTAATTGTGGCTTTCACAGACTCCAGTTTCTGTCTATTTTATTAAAATAAAGATTGTTGTATTTTATAAGCTATCCATTGGCCCCCTGGAGACATTTTCTTAGAATTAAGGGATAAAAAGGAAATACATTCTAACAGCTCTGATAGTTTTTCATTGTTAATCAGTGCCACGGACTGAATGTTTGTGTTCCCCCAAATTTATGGTGAAACCCTAACCCCAATGGGACAGTATTAGGAGGTCCGGGCCTTTGGGACGTAATTAGGCTTAGATGAGGTCATGAGGGTGGAGCCGCCTTGATGGGGTTAATACCCTTATAAAAAGAGGAGGCAGGATCTCTCTCTCTCCTCTACACCAAGGAAGGCCACGTGAGGACATAACCAGGAAGAGGGCCTCACCAAGAGATGACCACGCTGAGACCCTGGGCTCCAACTCCAGCCTCCGGAACCACGAGGAATAAATATTTGCTGTTTACGTCCCCCAGGCTATGGTATTCTGTTATAGCAGTCCAAACTGACTCTCAGATTAACTCATACAAACCTAAATTCATTCTATTCAGGATCAATCAGCTTTAGATTAAGAAAACATTTAAGTAAGAAGTAAAAATAACAGTGAATGGATTTAAATGATGTAACTTGCCATAATTGAGACTATTAAACGAGATTCTTTTTTTTTTTTTTTGAGGAAGATTAGCCCTGAGCTAACTACTGCCAATCTTCCTATTTTTTGCTGAGGAAGACTGGCCCTGAGCTAACATCCGTGCCCGTCTTCCTCTGCTTGATATGTGGGACGCCTACCACAGCATGGCTTTTGCCAAGCGGTGCCATGTCCGCACCCGGGATCCGAACTGGCGAACCCTGGGCCGCTGAGAAGCGGAACGTGCGCACTTAACCGCTGCACCACCGGGCTGGCCCCTAAATGAGATTCTTGATGCAATTTACAAGTATTAGAGGAGGTGGTTAAACACCGTAATTAAGAGAACGAGGTCCAGAATCAAATTGCCTGAATTCAAATCCTGGTGCCATCGTTTACAACGTGTATGACTGGTGACATGACTTGGCCTCTCCATGCTTCAGTTTCCCTGTCTGTAAAACTGAGATAATAAGGGTACCTACCTCATAGGGCTGTTGGGAGGAGTTAATTTACTAAGTGTAAAGTACCTAAAACCATACCTGAAACACTAACTAATCAATGTTAACCGTTATGTTCCTACAGCATCGGTGGGAGTGGACAGCCATTCATTCCTTTACATCTTTTTTAGTAAATACAACTTTTCTACTCGGTAGGCTTTCAAAATGTAAATTCCCAAATCTCAAAATGGATTTACAGAGCCACACCATGTTTGTGGAGCTTCTCAGGCCTGTCTCTGTCTGCCGGCTCTTTCTCTCTGTCCTCCTCTTCCCTCCCCTGCCCGCCCGCTCTTGAGGGGTGGACTGAGATTGGAAAGGAGACTAGACAAGGCAGAAAATGAACGAGGAAAAAGGGAGTTTGTGTATTGCCATTAAAAAGGGTTAAATATTTCATTTTCTTCTCATGATAAATTATTTGTAAGCTCCAAAATTCTAAAGAAAATAGATAAAATCTCAGGAAGTAATCCTCAAAAAAAAAAAAAAAAACAAACTAATCAAAATATTTTAATGGCACTGTGCACAAGGACAGAATAATACTGCTTTATCTCACTAACAGAAGGTATTAGTATTTTCTCAAAATAGAATAATAAAGAAAATACCTTTTAAAGCTCCAATGGTCCAATTTACAAATTCTTAGTTTAAGAAACAATTAAAGTACATCAGCACATTGTATAGCTAAATCCTAGGTAAAGTCTTATTGTAATAAGCCATTAAAAAAAGAAGAAAAAAGGTCAGGGGCCGGCCTGGAGGCATAGCGGTTAAGTTCCCACACTCCACTTCGGCGGCCCAGGGTTTGTGGGTTCGGATCCTGGGCAGGGACCCACACACTGTTCATCAGGCCATGCTGAGGTGGCATCCCACATACAAAATACAGGCAGACTGTCACAAATGTTAGCTCAGGGGCAATCTTCCTCATTAAAAAAAAGAAGACAAAAGGGCCAGCCCCTGTGGCCAAGTGGTTAAGTTTTGCATGCTTTGTTTGGTGGCCCAGGTTCAGTTCCTGGGCACAGACCGACACCACTCATCTGTCAGTGACCACGCTTCACGGCAGCTCACATGCAAAAAAAGGGAGGAAGATTGGCAACAGCTCTTAGCCCGCATCATATCTTTCTCAGCAAAAAAGAGGAAGAATAGCAATACATGTTAGCTCAGGGAGAATCTTCCTCAGCAAAAAAAAAAAAGAAGAAGAAAAAGAAAAAGAAAATTTGCAAGTAGCCAAAGGGTAGAGAGTTGAGTAGTGTCTCCCAAAATTCACGTCCACCTGAAACCTCAGAATGTGACTTTATTTGGAAATGGGATCTTTGCAGATGTAATTAGTTAAGATGAGGTGCAACTAGAGAGTGGGCTCTAAATCCAATGACTGGTGTCCTTCTAAGAAGAGGAGAGTAGGGGCAGGGAGAAAAGGGTAAGGGGCAGATTTGTATGGCGACAGATGGCAACTAAACTTTTGGTGGTGAACAAGATGCAGTCTATAGAGAAGTCAAAATATGATGATGTATACCTGAAATTTATATAATGTTATAAACCGATGTGACCTCAACAAAAAAAAAAAAGAGGAGCAGACACAGTGGCACACAGAGGGAAGAAGCCGTGGGAGGACGGAGGCAGAGATTAGTCAGGCCTCCACAAGCCAAGGAACGCCAGGAGCCACCAGAAGCCAGGAAGAGGCAAGGAAAGATTCTTCCCTAGAACCTTAAAGGGAGTATGACCCTAAAGACACCTTGATTTCAGATGTGCAGCCTCCAGAACTGCAAGAGAATAAACGTCTGCTGTTTGAATCAACCCAGTTTGTGAAGCTTTATTATAGCAGCCATAGGAAGTTGACACACTCAGTCTCAGAATGAGTTTATAAAGTTACAGAGTAAATGTCAGCCTAAGTGGCAACAAGCAATGTGCTATTATCCTAACAGGGAAGAAACGTAGCTACGAACAATAGATCTCATTTTACACATAAGGCACGTGCTGGAGCAGTCATGAAATATGCATGTATTGGCATGAGGAATTATAATCCCATTAACTTGAATTGCATAACTTCAGAAATATGTTCCCCCAAATCAACCCAATACATCTAATAAAAATTACATTTACATTTCTTTGCTGATAAGGGACATCTATGTAATATATAATGAATACATATAAGCATTGTACATTCCTAAAGGTAAATATTATACCTTGCTACAAATCTTGGAGAATTTTTCATTATTCAGTTATTTCTTTAAAAAAAAAAAAAACACTAACAGGTATAGTATTGATAGAGTTTTCATTAGAATTGGCTACCTTGAAGACCAACAGAGAGATGGAGCAAAAATTTATTCAATTCTTCCTACAAGTAATGTTTTTTAAAGCACTTTTAATTAAAAGAATTTGGTAAAGAACTGCTGAATGGCTCTAAAAATATATAACATCTATTTAAAAATACATGTTAAGCTGCAAGGACCTTTGACAGGCCTTCAACTTAGAATCTGAAGGAACTTATTAGAATATTGGAGAGGGTACATTTTTCTTCTTCTCTGCTCAGAAAGCTGTCCTCAAAAATTAATCCATGAACCATGACTGGATAAATGGGGTCATTACATCATGTTCTGAATAAAGATGAATGTCCTCTAAATGAATAATCCCAAGATAAATTCGCCAACATCATTTTTTAAAATAAGATAGCTATCTTCCCTTGTATATATGACTTTTTAACAAGTGTTTTTAACTCAACTGAAAAATATGTCCTTTGAATCTAAAATTTTGTTACATATTTACCTCTACGTTTGTCGAAACAAGTCATTGAGAAAATATAATTAATAAAAACACTTCACTTTTTATTTATGGATATTCACTCAAGAGTACTTGTTGAGCACTGTCTATCTGCCAGGCTTTGCAAGGCAAATTGGAACAGCAATTACACAGATTTCATTGTTGCTTTGTAGCCGTCTTCCTACTTCCGAGGCGGGGAGAAGGCTCAATTAGAAAATAAAAGCAATAATCTTTCTTGAAGATTAACAGAAATAATACAAATATATAACAACAACAACAATAATAATAGCAAGCAATTTATATAGCACTTACTGTCAGCCAGGCCCTCTTCCAGGTGGCTAAATTGTATCATCTCATTTAATACAAAAACTTTGTGAGGCAGTTACATTATCATCAGTTTATTACAGATTAGAAACTTGAGAAAGTGGAAGGTTACATAATTTGCTCCTGGTCCCCCAGTGGCTTCCCAGTTCCAGCTCTGAAGGACCATTGCACTGTATTACCTGACAACTTAGCACAGTCCAAGAATTATTTTTAAAAAATAAAGAAAGAGGAAGGGGAAGGTAGGAGAAAGTCAAAGGATGAAATGCAAAAAATCATTAAATTTAATCAATAAATGAACCATAACCACAGGGTTTTAATAATGAGGTATTAACCACCTTACATTACTTTAAGAAGACAACATAAGAATCCTATTATCCAAAGCAAATTGTTCTGAAGGCAAACAATGTTCAACAAGAGCCTGCAGCCATCACCTCTGATGCACCTCCTCCGGTGTCTATTCTCTCTTCTTCCAACAATAGCTCTGACTTTCAGGTGGAGAGCAGCCCATCCCCACTTCCAGTCCATGTGATCTGGCCTAAGCCAATCAGTATAACTCATTCTCTGGCCGCAGTGATTGGTTCAGGAGTGAGCACACGATCCAAGTCTGTCCAATCAGAGTGAACCTCAGGAGTTTTCTGAACATTCTGGGAGACTCATTTATTTCTGCTAGACTCAAACTAAGAAGGAAATACCCTGGAGGCTGATGGGTATCATATTACAATCCTTTAGGGCCCAAGAATGGAGCCAACAGCAAAGAATTAGAACCAAAAAATAGTAAGAGTTCATCCAGTTCGTCATGGCTCATCAAAACAGTTCATCAAAACACTGTTTGAGCCATGGATTAAATAGTATTTAACTCTCTCTCGGAAATGTTCAATCATGTAAACTAATTAATTCACTTCTTTCCAAGGTCATTTAAGTTGAGTTTTTCTGAAATTTACATCCAAAAGAATCTTGATATAGATATTGGCACAGGAAGTCATTGGTTTCAGACCATGCACTTGTACAAATTGAAGAACTGGGGAACTTGATAGGAAAATTTCAGGACAGGGGTGTGTTGATGATTTTTTTGAGATCTGGAGGGGGTCCTAAGGAAAAGAGACTAGTGTCTACTAAAACCAGATTTCAGAAAGTAGGGAGGGAAGAAACCCTGTTTTGATAAGAAAAGTGTTTTCTGCTTGCAGCCTACAATTCAAGAAGGGTGAGAATCAAGTTATCCGGAGACTTGTGAGTTTAAGAAAGCCAAATTTCACCCTCCAGTCTAAAGTTAGAGCAACAGAAGACACGCTGGTGGGAAACAAAACAGACAACACGCCCGAGACTAGGAGGTGCACTGATACCTAGCCTCCTGCAAGGACCTGCTCTGCTCCCTGACGAAGGAAAAAAAGTCTTCCTAGTTGTACAACTGCACTTGAACGCAGTCTGGGCCAAGGAGCATGTCAGCCTTGCCATCCTGCTCTAGATTCTCATAACTAGAGGAATGGATTATCAGTTATGAAAATGCCACATCAGTCCTTCTGGCCCTTAACATATTCAAATCCAGCAAATTTCATACTCATTTCTTTTCGGCTACCCACACCTTCTGAAGACAAATAATGTTCCTCAAATATCTGTAGCTATCGTTTACATTCCCCTCCTCCAGTGTCTGCTCCTTCTTAGTCCAATAACATCTCTGACTCTCAGGTGGTGTTCTCTTGCCTCTTAAACCTTGAGATACAGCATCCCACCACTGACTTCAATCTCTAACCCTACCCCCTTTTTCCCTCAATCCTGGTTATTTTCTCTATTTCAGTAAAACCCTCAATGCCCTGGCTTGCCCATTTCCTTTCAATTTCCAGTCAACATCGTCTTTTGTCTCTTCTTTTTCCTGGGCACAAGTCAGATTATGTTTTCCAGTTTCCCTTGCAGTTAGGTGAGGTCAGATGATGAGTTCTGGTCAATGGAATGGAAATGGAAAAGATGTGTGCCACTTCCAGGCTGGTCCTTAAAAACCTCCCTCCCTCAGGCTTCTTTCTCTTTCCCATCTGCTGGAAAAACAAAGAGGATTCCAAAGTCCATGACTGACCATGTGAAGCAGAGATGCCCCCACATCTGGATGACCTTCATTGGATTGTTACAGCAGGGTGACTTAAATTATTATGTTAAGCTACTGAAATTCTGGGGTTGTTTGTTACTTGATTAACTTGTCCTGACTAACACATCAATGAAAACCATTCATACTACATTATACAAGCCTTTATTTCAACCTCTCTCTCTTCAAAACTTTAACTCACAAGCTCTCTTGACATTGCCTCCCTGGAAAAACCCCAACTCAGAATATCAATTCCACTGCTTTCTCTGCTTTCTCAGCTTTATGTTACCTTCCAGCTGTAGGTAGAAGAGCAATTCACAAGACCAAGAGGACTGGTACTACCTCAGGTTGTCACCAACACTGCACAGGACCTTCTACCAGTCCACCTATTTGACAATTTCTCCAATGTTTCTCGAGCTCTCAGAAACATCTAATGCTATTTGACCTTTCCCTCACTGAAATATTCTCTTCCTTTGGCTCTCATTCTACTACTCTCCAAGTTTTCCTACCTCTCTTATCATTTCTTAGACTCCTTTTTAGTCCCTCATTATGCCCCTTCATCCTTTAAGTCCCATATTTCCTTCTATGCTCTAATCCTTTGGAGGCAATCTCATTTACTCCCATGGCTTCAACTACCATGTATACACTGACAGCTATAAAACTTATATCTCCAGTCTAGACAAATCTTAAACCTCAAAACCTACTGATGTCTCCAATAGGCACATAAAAATGTACTTGAAACAAAAATCACCACTTTCTTCTCTCATCTCCCTTGAAATCTGCTCCTCCTCCATCTGCACTTCCTTTGTCAGTGGATCCCCTTAAGCCACAGCCTAGGAGAATGACTTAGCCCCCCAACTTCACAAATATTTATAGCTCTTTCCACTCTCTAAATATGTCATGAATCTGTCCCTTCTCCTACTATCGACATTTGCATTTTCTTACCTTAATTACTTCAAAAACATCTTCACCAATTCCCATATCACTAGTTTTACTCCTGCAAATCATCCCATGTGGCTGAAACCTAGAGATTTCCAACATACAAATCAGAAGATATCTCTTCCCTATTGGAAATCCTTCAGTGGCTCCCTACTACTTTTGGAATAAATAGTTCTCTGTCTCTCCTGAACGCTAGACACTTTTATCCAATCCCACTGGACTTTTTTACTCCAGTCTTCCACAGTGACTCATACCCAACATATCTACCCTTTCTGACTCAGAAGCCAAACCTGAGATTCTCATATATTTCTTTTTCCATGAAGAGCACCCCCATCTCATCTGTGCCTAAATCAGATATGTGGACAGCACTGCTGATGATCCCCAGCCCTCTCGCCAACATCCTGTTCATCACAAAACCTTTAGATCCCTCCTATTTAGTATCTCCTAAATTCTCCTCAAATCCAGCTCAGATGGCCTAGCCCAGATCACTATAATCTCTTGTTGGCAACAACCTCCTAACTAGTCTCCTTTTTCTAATCTTATCCTCCCTTCAAAATCTTTCTTCACACTATAGGCAGAATGATCTTTCTAAAATGTTATGGTCACTGTGCTTAAAACCTTACAATGATACTCCACTGCTTACAGCATCGCAAAAAATAGCCTGAATGGAGCTTAGGTCCTAGTGAAGGAAGATAAAAAATAAGATATAACAAGATGATGGATAATGGCAAGACACTGGGGAGAGAAGGTGACTTTAGATCTGAAGGATCAGAAGGAGCCAGCCTTGAAAAAGGAGGCAGACTCCAATTTGCTTACTTACCATTCACTCCCACTGGGTGGTGAGCTCCCTGAAAGCAGGACCCATTATTTATTCATCATTCTGTTCTAAACATCTACCACAGTTTTGGGCACTCCTAGGTTTTGAATACACTTTTGATGAGTGAAGGGATGAATAAAATTTAAGTTTAAGTTTAAACTTTTGCACAGGGCAACTTGAGGCTAATTGTGTAGTTACATTTTTTCACACATCTGTTGACATCAACTTATGGAACTTCTAAGCAGACAAATTTTCAGGCAGACAAAAATAATGGGATTTAGACTTTAAAGAGGAGTTTAGCTTTCCTTAAATCCTTCTAAAACATTTCAGGACAGATTCTGCACAGCAATCTCTTACAACCAGGAGCTCTAAGAGGATATCAGAATAAATGAACCACTTGCTGAGATAGCACAGGGTATTTCAACCCCACCAACCATAACAGCCAGCATCAGTTAGCAGGCTGGGCTCCAAGGCTCCCTGGCTTTGAGCTTCCTCATAGACAAAAACTGTTTTCATACAAAGCCAACCTCAGATATTCAGATTCATAAAGAAAATAGTTTCAAGTCATTATGGTTCATTTCTGCTAAGCAGGAAAAAACAATAACGGATTCTTTAAAATACATTATATTGTATTTAATTATTGGATTTGATTCTTGAAAATAAAATATCCAGGTTCATAACACCTTACTTCCAAAATGAAAGGTTTTAGAAACAAACAAACAAATTTGGCAGCAAAGCCTGACCTGATGTGAAAATATATCTCTCAGTTAATCATCCTGATGTGACTATTCATTTGTTTCACTGTAGAAAGAGAATGTGTTTAATTACAGGGTGCTGCCTCTGACCGCACGGCAATATTGGGTAATATATGATATATGCAATGTATTGTTCTCTAAAATAAAAAAAGTTCTGACCTTCAAGGCACATCTGGCCCCAAGGATTTTGGATGGGGGATCTGTATTCTATTATAACATTCACCCAATTCTATTATCTTGAATTATAAAACTTCCCATGTGGGCTTTGAAGTACTCAGCAAAAATAAAGTCATAGAAACACAATTAGTATGATTTTAGCATTTGGAAGTAATATAATCGAAAACTGTTCCTTTCAGATCTGATTTAAAGTATGCATTTATGCCACTAATGATTGCTTTTCCAATAAGTTAATACTTCTATGAACTAGAGATGCTTCTGAGCAGGAGTGAAGTTTTAGCGATAAATTCTTTACCCCTTACCCAGCCTTAACCTGGGCATTGAAATCTTCGGAATAATTTGCCACAGCTTCTAATTTTCCCAAGTGTTTCATTGATCTCATTTTATAACTTTTATAATTTTCTTATACTTTATATTTTTTTCTCCTTAAAGTTTCAAGAAACAGCACCTACCTGCTGAGAACAAGATTTCTACTCTTCACAGGGCACATATCCAGTACCCAGCTGCCAAACTCATAGGGATAGTATTTCTGATTCTCACAATCACCCTGCAGAGATATTTTCTATTCTTCTCATCACACAATTGAGCAAATGGGGTTTAATTTGTCCAAGCCCACATGGTTACTAAGTGACAGAGCTGAATTTGAACCCAGGGACGTCTAGCTCCAAAGTTTGTTTCTTCCAAAATGTCATGAGGCAAACAATTGACCCATGCCTTAATCTCATTCTCAACTTGTGCATAGTTGGAAGAAAGACTTTAAAGCTGCTTCATCCATGGTAGAAATGAAAGTGTAATTGTTTTTTCAAAAAATTCCTATACTAGTAAATTTAACAGCATCTTTACACTTCCACAAAATGAAAAGATACAGCATCTGATTTTAAAAGAGTCAACTCTAAAGCCACATAAAATGTCAGTTGATGTAACTTTGCTCTTTAATCTTTTTTAAAAAATAAATGTGAATTTTTGGAATTGGGAAGGCTTATCAACAAATGCATCGAAATCAGATGTTTAACGTTCACCCACCTTATAGAAGCGTCATCTACATTCATTGCACATATTATCATACAAGGGGAAGAGAAAGGCTTACACCTTATAACAACATAGCATCAAAGGACAGAGTGAAGGTCATTAATGATTTTAATTTTTTTAAGGCCCATTAAAATTAGAGAAATATCAAAGCACCAGAGTGTTAAGGGTTTACTATTACAGCATTTTAGAGTTTACTAGTTCATACCTTTCAATCACAGCAAGTTATTAGCAGTGAAGGGGTGAACCCTCTCAAGAGGATTTTTATTTCAATGATAGGGTGTTACGGACAAGACAACCTAAGTTTAAAAAAATTAGTAGCAAGCGCTAGTTGAGTTAATCAGTTAAAGACAAACTGTGCCCTTGGGAAGCTAAATGAAAAAGCAACAGTAAAGCTTACAGAACTTAGCTCGTACAATTTGCCTTGAAGGCGGAAGATTGGTTCCCTGAAATAGCAAAGAATTATATGCTTTAGTTCAGAAAAAAAGTTTTTCAAATAAAGTCTGTTATTACCTCTTCCCCTTTCAAAACAATGGAAAAAATTCTAGAGCAGAGGTCTCAATTTGTTCAATAATTGTACCTCTGAATTAAAAAAAAACTATAAAATCTTCATTGTTTTGACTTGAAAAGAAATAACAATGCAAATATTCATTATCACATAAAACATAAAAGAAACAGCAAACTGTCGGAGTTAATGCAATCTCTGCAGAGCGCTATTAGTCAGAGACAGCTGGTCAGCCCAAAACACAAAACTCCAAAGATCAGATCTTCTTAGGAACTAACATCTTCATTAACCAACAGGAATTTGGTGTGGCAGAGATTAAATCCACCAACTGCCTTCTTTATGAGCTGTCCCTTCACTGTTACCAAGCTGTGCAAATGTGTGAACTAGTCAGCAGCACCAGAAAGCGCATGCAGCTACGCACCAGATTTTAACCTTGAACCAACTCACAGATTCAATGTCTAGTCAAATTTAGGGGTAATGTAAGCAAGCAAAGTAGGACACAAGAAGTCAAATTTGAAAAGCAGAGCAAAGAGCAGAAAAGTTATTTAAAATAAATCAATAGGGTTAACTGCATAAAATAGCAAAAAAAAAGAAAAAAGTGCAATTCACACCAAAAACTTTAAAAGCAAAAACAAAACAAAAAGCTGCATTTCCAGCAAAATTTGCACATGATTAATTTGCATTAAAAAAATAGTCAATCAAGCGATTTAGTTCAAATTCTTTGGGGCATGCATGCACTGATTTGATTCTTTGAACAATTCCTACCTGATTTCCAATTGTGTTTTTCTTGTGAACCTGACTGCTCCTCTGCTGAGCACTGAGAAAAGCAAAGGAGAGCAGCACTGAAGAAACTCATAAGATTTTTTTCTGAACAAGTAACAGATTCTAAAATATTTGCAGGCTTTAAAATTATATCAACAACTGAGGCAGAGCTAATCACAAAAAATCCAGGTCAGTTTAATTCTGGAAGCAAAACCAACCCAGTGGAACTTCTAGTACCAATTAACAATCACAAAGCAAAAATGTAATACGACAGGAAGAAAAGCTGCATTGCTGCATTAATAACAATAGGCGTCAATGAAGTATTCGTGACATTCCACAAGTATACTACAGAAGAGTTGTACTGAAAATTAACAGTTAACATGTATTGAGAATATGCCATGCTCTAAGTGCTTTGCAGATATTAGTGATTTTAATTTTAATTTTAAGCCTGTGAGGTAGTTACTATTCTTCTTCTCATTTTACAGATGAAGAGAGTGAGTCCCCAAGAAGCCAAGTGGCTTTTCCAAAGTTACTCAGCTAATAAGTGGTGGTACCAACTAGTCTGACTCCAGATCCCAAACTCTGGGATATGATCCAATCTCATTGCTTTGAATTCCACTATATTCTGACAACTCCCACAGTGCGTCTCCAGCTTGGACCTGTCTCTCCAACTCGAGACTCACATATGTTTTTGACAACTCGACATCTCCACCTGGATGTCTAATGGGAACCTCAAAGTTAATACGTCAAAATTCAACTCGTGATCCATCCATTCTTCCTCTTCTCAGTTAGTGGCAATTCCAATTTCCAACTGCCTAACCTAAATTCCTTGATTTCTCTTTCTCTTATACTCCGTATCACCACAAATGCTATTGACTCTACTTCTTAAAATGTATTTAAAATTCAACATCTTTTCATCACTTCCACTGCTACCACCTTGGACTGAGCCACCGTTCTCTTACTTGCATGGTTCCGATTACTTATTCTCTGGTCTCTGCTTCCACACTTGTCCCCCTTCTGTCTAGTCTCAACACAGAAGCCACAGCGATCCTTTTACAAAGAGGATCCGGTCACTCTTCTGCTCAAAACCCTCTACTGCTACACAATACCATTCCACTCGGGTTTAAAGTCAAAGTCCCTACAACGGTCTACAGGTCCTACTCAGCTGACCCCACCCTCTGCCTCTTTGAGCCATCTCCTCCTACTCTCCACCCTGTTCACCAGAGAGGTCCAGCCACACTGATCTCTTTTTTCTTTTTTTTTTGGTGAGGAAGATTCACCCTGAGCTCACATCTGTGCCAATCTTCCTCTACTTTGTCTGTGGGATGCCTCCACAGCATGGCTGATGAGTGGAGTAGGTCCATGCCCAGGATCTGAACCCGTGAACCTAGGTCACTGAAGCAGAGCATGGAACTTTAACCACTCAGCCATGGGGCCAGCCCCTCTCTTTTCTTTGTTTCAAACCCACCAAGCACACTCCCACCTCAAAGTCTTTATGCTAGCTGCTCCCTCTGCCTAGAATTTAATTCTCTTATATATCTGCATGGCTCCCGGCATCACCTTCTTCAAGTCTTTGCTCAGTTTTATCTTTTTAGTGAGACCTACCAAGATCACCCTATTCAAAATTGCATCCCTCCCTTCTTTCAGGACTCTCACCCCCTTTATACTGTTCTATTTTTCTGTGTGGCATTTTTCACCTTCAAACACACTATATAGTTTACTGATTTTTTGTATTTATTGCCTCCATTAGAATGTAAGCTTTGTGTGAGCAGGGTTTTTGTCGATTTCATTTACTGCTCTAACCCCAGTGCCTAGAAACTATCTGGCACATAGCTGGCTTCCACAAATATCTGTTGAATGAAAAGTCCCATGATGTTGATATTATTATAACTTGAGTACAGATGGATCAGGAGCCAGATATGACCCTAATAATTTAACCCCAGAGCTCACATATCTAGGCAATATGTTTCTCTATCTCTCAAAAGAATGAAGGCTTTCTTTTGGTGGCTCCATGAGTAAATACCTATTGATATAAGAAAACACAACTCATTTTGGTTATTCTGGGAAGATTAGCAATAGTGAACGGTCTAACCAGTTGTTCAGTAGTTTATAGGAGCTGTTTTGGAGATCAATGGAGTAGTCGATAAATAGAGAAAAAGTAGATTGAAGTCATCAGTCAACTGTTGTAAGTGATGGGACATTATGGTTCAGTAGTGCATCAGAAACTGACACCACATTTAGAGCAGTTGTTCAAAATAGCAACCGTGATGTATTTAAGCTGCTTCCCTTCACTCAAACTCATGAAAAAACATATACTACCTTCAACTGAGGGTGGGGAAAAGCCTCACTGTATTTAATTACTAAAGATATTTTGTGTGTATTTTTGCCTTTCAATTTGCTAATTTCAGAGTTGCAACTTCTTTCTCCTTTCCTCATTTTTTGTTGTTATTTTTCAAGTTTTTAGTTAAATGCTTAATTCCCTTAATCACTATGAAATTCCTCTCTCTCCAATTATTTCTCTACTTAATCCAAATCTACATTATTCAGGTTTGGGGGTGAGGCTGTGGCTGAGGTGAAGCCTGTGTCCGGCTGTGGCCAGGGGTCTGATGCGCCCACACTGCCCTCTGGCTGCCCACCACGCCCCGGGCATGCAGAGTGTCTAAAGCACTGCTCTTCCTGGGCCTTCGGATCTTCCCCATGCTTTCCTTCTCCAGGGCCCTCCAGGCATTCCTCTCTTCTACGAAGAAATAGGAAAACTACTGTTATAACGTGATCATGCCTTCTTCGTGGATATGGTCATCTCTTCCAAGCACCGTGATTGTGTTTTAAGGCTTTTTTTCAAGGGCAAATGTTTTAAAATAAATCACTGATTAGTGGTGATAACTTCAAACTATGACAGACCCGTAGGTGTTTACCCTGGAGTAGGCAAACTATTCGGGACTCTTGAATTATGCATAGGTCCCCTTAAAATCACCTAAGAGAAAAAAGGCTGAATATAAAGCAAAAGACACAGAGATTGTTGATGACTCCTTGTGCTACCTTAGGCAAAGAGTATGACCTAAATTGATCTCCGTTTCTTAGCTGTAAAGTGTCTGTGTGTGTGTGTGTGTGTGTTTGGGTGTGTGTGCGCGTGTTAAAAGACAAAGAGATAGTGAGACAGAAACAGAGACAAAGGGTGGGGAACTGGACTAGCTGTTTCTTCGGTTCCTTTTAGATCCAAGAATCCTTGAGATGCAACGTTACTCTCAGAAACTTCTAAGTTGCACCAGGTGAAGAGACTTTCCATTGAAAGAGTTTTCATCTACTAAATAACGCACATTTACAGTCTACTACTTGCAAGAAGACGCAGGAGGAAAAATAGCTTAATTTTATAAGCCAATCTCAAATGTTAGAGTTAGAACAAATACTAAACTACCTTTACTTTCCACCTACAGGATAATGTTTTTCAGTAACTGGCCCCATAAATCCAAAGATACTGTTGTTAATGACATATTTAGGTACATGAAGTTATTCCATAAGCAACATAATACAAAATAAGCTGCCTAGTTAGAAAACATCCTTTATCATAATTCTCATGTATGCAATGATAATTGAACAGAACATATTTCAAAATACTTATTTTAAAATGTGTTCACAGGAAACCAGTAAGAAGATTTGCAAGTCAATTTGGGCCTGTAGACATATTCTTGGTGATAGGTACTTAACTGTTATCTCTGCAATATTCTAAACGTATAACATTTTAATTTGACATCAGTCAAAATTTTAGGGCACTAACTATCTGTAAGGCCCTCTGGAAGATATACACATGAATAGGGGATGGTCCTTGTAATCAGAAGCTTACAATGTATCTAGTGCAGGTGAGACACATAAACAGAACATAAATAATAAAGAAAGAATAAGCTCTATAAGAATAAATATGTGAGGACATAATAGAAAGCCTCCAAAAAACTGCTTCTGTTTCAAATGTGGGATATAATTTTACCCCATATCTTATCATGTGTGCGTATTTGTTGTTAATCATATAAATTCCTATTACACAAATCACTGTGGAAGGCCTCGCCAGAACACTAAAACACGTAAAACCAAATTGGGCTTATTAGTTTAATGCTCTGAGACATAATGATTTTTAAAGTATATAACAAGAGGCTTACATTTTTGTAAAAATAAGAGCACATTGGAAGACATTCAAAGGAAAAGAACACATGTTACTTCTTAACTCAAATTTTTTTTGCATATTCGTTTCCATCCTTGCCCATGTGCATACACAATAAAAGATTCAAATAACAGAAGTGTGTGTGAAGGGGGTGTGTGACCATTTACTGCATAAATCCTATGCATAGTAATTGCTCTAAATGTTCAAAGAAAGATCATTTTGGTCTGATGTTATCTGAGATTTTCACAGAAAACTTGAAGAAAGGTAAAATTTTAATGGAGGAAGACAACCAACTGCATTCTGAGAGAACGGAGTAGTATTAGCAAAGCCAGGAGGTAGAAAGATGGGGCACGTAGGGAAGTTGGGGAAAGTAAAACTATTAAGGCAAAATTATATAATTACAGACCCAGGTTTGTAAATAACCTTAAAAACCATAGTTTTTAGTATAATAACTATATGTTGAGGCCAATTATGGAGAATTTGGCCATTACGCTGAAGGCAGCAGAAAGTATTCAAAGCTTCCGAGCCAGCAAATAGCACGTTCAAAGCAGTGTTTCAGTAAAAATTACCTCCCTGAAGTGGGCAGTACTGACTCTGAAGCAGGGAACACAGGAAGCAGCTCAGATCCCCTCCCTTTGACGCCTGGAGCTCCGCCTAGCCTTCAAAGTCCAATCAAGCACCATTTCTGGATTATGCCTTCTTAGAAACCTCCAGTTACCTCTCCTTTCCATGACCTCCCGAAGCTCTTAATCTGTACCCATATTCTACAAACAGGATTGTGTGATGCCAGGTCTCTAACTCCCCTCCAAAAATGTCTGTGCCTTGATGGCTGATGGTGTGTTGCATTAATCTTGGTATCTCCACCTCTCTCACCACTGACACTACTTAGCACAATATTTATGGTAGGTTCTTAAGAAATATTTATGGAATCGTATTTTGATGCCAGGGTTATTTATAACCAGATTACTAATGTTTACCTGCAATAAAAAATTAAATAATTTGAAGAAGTGTGTCATAGACATAAGCTGTGGCAAAGTATGGTACACTTAAGTATCCAAAAGTGGCCAGTCTGGCTGGAGCATAGAGTTGGGGGGTGGGGTACAGAGGAACAGTGACAATAGAAGAGGCTGAAAAGGGAAGCAGAAGACAGATCCTACAGGACCTGGGAAACCATATTAATGAGTTTAGATTTTATTCTGAAAGTAAGTGGGAATCCCAGGGGGAATGAGAAAGTACATGACAAGAGGCAAGGAGACTGTTGGAGTAAGCCAAGCAAGAGAGGACTAACTTTAGTAGCAGCAATAATGATGGGAAGAAACAGACAAACCCAAAAATGATCAGAGGCTAAAGAGCTCCAAAATAAGACTGAGAAGGAGTGTCTAGAGCAGAAAGAGGAATGCCAAGAAACAGTGGAGAGTTATTAATGCCAAAGGACAGCTTTTTTTCAACCAGGAGAGGTAATCATGATGCAAATGAAGAACTCAGAATTGTCCACTAGATTAACTATTTTGTCCTGGCCAAAGGAGTCTAAACAGAGTGGTGTGGTAGAAACAAAACTGCAGTGGGTCGAAAAGTGAAAGGGAAGTGAGAAAGAAGGAAGAGGAGTACAGATTCTAAGTCAACCCAAAGAGGGCTCAAATGGACCAAAGAAATGGCGAGTCCCCCAGAGATGCAGATTCCATGGCAGACATCAGGGTGTGCCTCGACCTCTACCACTGCGCTCAGTTTGTAAAGGAGATTTGGAATTAAAAGAAACTTCAGTGGTAACCATGATGGAAACCACTATAAACCAGCAGATTGCTGCGGGTCCTTCGTTAGTGGGCCCTACCTTACTGACAGCTTGGTGTGACCTACAGTGGTGGCCACTAGAAGAGAACAGCAGCTAACAGAGGTGCCTCCTTGTTCTCTTCTAGTGGCCACCACTGTAGGTCACACCAAGCTGTCAGTAAGGTAGGGCCCACTAACGAAGGACCCGCAGCAATCTGCTGGTTTATAGAGTAAACCATACTCTAAAGCTGTGCTGTCCAATACAGTAGCTGGTGGCCAGATGTAGCCATTTAAATTATAATTTTAATTAATTAAAGTTTAATTTAATTTAAAAATTCATTTCCTCTGTTTCACTAGCCACATTTTAGTTACTCAATAGCCACATATAGCTAGTGGCTACTGTATTGGTCAGCATAGATCATAAAATATTTCCATCATCTCAGAAAGTTCTATCGGACAGCACTGCTCTGAAGTAAAGACGCTCTCTTAGAGTGTTCCTTTATATCATCCCAAGAAGATTATGAACACTTGCTGAGTCCCAAGAGTGCAACTTATCACATGTCGGCCTGACTCCATTCAATCAGATCAAAGCCAAGGGGGGAAGAAAACTACACAATGTCAATTCCCCCAGCAGGATCGTCAGTGAAGTCTCAGGCTAAATATTACGCAAGAAAGCCTGACAGAATTCGGAGGTCTATAAAAGAAGGATGATGCATCTCCCAAGACTCATTTTGAGGAGGAAGATGAAGTTCAAAATAACTGAACTGAGAATGAAAGGGAAAAATGGGAGTCCACTTATTTTTAAAATGGTGCTTGGAACATTGGATTGTCTAACTTATTTGAGTAGGTGATACTAATGGTGTCCTTGAAGGTCGCTTAGCACTGTATTTGCGCCTGACAACTGCCCAGTAAGCAACCAAGCACTTAATTCCTAAATTTGCATGAGTTCAAAGACGGATCTTGTCATAATCAAATACCTAAGTTTTGATTGCACAAGAAAGATAACATTCTCATGTGAGAATAGGAACTAGAAACACTATTATAATACAATATGATTATGTATTAGGGGAAAATAAAAGAAGAATGTAAAGGGAAAGTCCAAGATTGCTCTGCAATTTGGTGCCAAGGTTCACATATACTGCCTTTAGTAAAATGGCAACAGAGGCATTCCAGAGGATCAGGAAGGAGATATAATGAATGCTACAAACCATAGAATTTTCATGGTGCTCATATAACAAGGACTGAAATCTGCACACTGTAGCATTTCAACTGTGAGAAAACAGGTGTTGAGACCTACTCAGCAGACTGAAAAACAGACCTCGGTCTACTGCTTGAGGCATAGACATTTTACTCCAAGGGTCCGGATCTGGAGTCCATCTTTCTCTTAAACCACCATACTGCATAACTCTTAGTAACTCAGAAGGAAAATTGTGCCCATGGAACAAACGGAGAAGAGCACAAGAATCTGAAAGTTCACATCCCAAGGCACTCAGCTAACAAGCTTGCCTTGCTGTTCACACAGGAAGATTACTGAGAAAGAGGGGAACTGAATGAAGGAACAACTGGACTAGCTCTTATTTTCTTAAGTAACGAAAACTAGTTATATTGTGTAAAAAAATAGAATGTAGGGTGCTGTTTTTTCAAGAGGGAAGAATGAAAAATTAAAATCTTAAGTCCTGAGGGAAGTTGATGTTTTCCTCTGGAATACTGGACTTGTAGGTTGGGAAACTATTATAGTTGAAAGATCAGGCTTTTATAAGCCAGGAAATCCCAAAGCAAGCCTACAGCAGTGCTTTCTTGGACAAATTACACATGGTACATATTTTACGGTCCATGTTTAACAAATAGCTGGGAGACAAAAAGAAAAGTTCCACATATTCAACATGGCAGAATAAATTCTACAGGAGAAAGAAGAATTTTGAGATGTTCTGAAACTACTCTGAGACTTAGGATATTTCATTAATCTAATTTTAGCATTTTTTTTATTTTTAGAACAAAAATCATCCCAGTTGAAAAAAACTACATGTGTAAAATACTATGTACATCACCATCCTATAAATCTGAGAGGCGGTCCCCTGCTTTTGGCAAGTCTCTAAAAATCTCAAGAAACAAATGCTTATTTTCCTCAACTTCAGACCTTAGTTTTCTATCCTTGGAACTTAAAAATACTTACATAATTGTCTTCAAAAATGGCTTGACTTTTCTTCCTTGATGGAAACAGCATTCCTGCCAACTTTAAAATTTATAGCTACAACCATATTTTTTTACTTTTAAAAGCATAAAAAATACCATAACCCCTCACAGTGATTTTGAAATGAACATTTCTTCATCTTCATAATTATCCCATGTCACAGTGAAATGTATTCCAACTCAGCCTACAAATGGAAAGAACATTTACCTCTGCGTCTCCGCGTAAAATATTACATTTGGAGATAATATCAGCAACTAAAAAATATCCCAGTGGCAGTCATACTCCAGTCATTATGAATTTCATAACAAATAGTGCAGCCAGTAATCAAACTCTTGTATGTGTGTGTCTGTGTGTGTGTATGAGTGTGTATGAATGGCACTTTCTCACTTTTACAACTACACTCAGTTTTCAAAAGCATTTTCACATGACTTCATTAATTTGATCTTCTGACAATCCTGAAAGGTATACAAGACAGGGATTATTTATTAGTCCATGTGACAGGGCAGTAAATTGAGATACAGACAGGCCAAGTGACTCGCCAAAAGCCAAAGCTCATCGGCGGCAAACTCTGGAGAAAGAATGCAGACTCTGACTCTCAGACCAGTCCTTTAGAAGAAAGTGTAGGTGTGCGGCTTAAATTAGATTAGAAACAAGCAAAGCTGCTGAGTTTCTAAAGCAGTTTGAGCAATGCTTCTTTTCTCTCCCCCAACAGCATAAAGGTTCATAGTCTATGTCGCTGCCGGAAAAATGGGGGCAGTCACCTGGGTTACAGACAGTCTGCACCAAAAGGCCAGCTTTCAAAGCATTCACATCTGCAAAATTACATGCCTTTGAAAACCTAGTCAAAATAACACTGTAGTCCAACAGCTTCTGAGGTAGAAAATACTGAAATTTACTGGGGATAATAAACTCTGGACTATTTATCTTTAAAAATAAATAAAAAAGTAATCTAGGGGGAAAATGCTTCAAGAAGAGTACGGGCGTAAAATTTAAATTATACCACTGATTACAAAACATGTTCAAAACTTGAATCTTTCCAAAATGATTATGATTTTTTTCTGTTTCCTCCTTGAATCGGGATACCACAACAAGGCCGCATTGCCATGCCTTTTTCACTTTTAAGTTATGATGTCAAGTTTTCATCTATGTCTGCCACATTTTTATAAGAACCTAACGGGCATTTGTAACCAATAAAAATCAACATGAGAGGCACCATTCCTGTTATTTCAAATGATTCAAGGATTTTTCTTTTAAATTCCTCAAAGAAGCAGTTGGAGTAAATGGAGAATGTGTCAGTTTAAATTTTTACGTGTTTCTCTATACTTTTCAATTATTAGGCAAACTCCTAATTATTTTTGTCTTTTAATTTTTTCCCCCATAGCAACTAGAGTAGAGCTTGCCACAGGCCGCATGGAGTTCACCGACTGTGCTAGAAGCAGGCAGAAATTCTCAGGTCCCCCCTTCCAGGCCTAGGGACAAGGAGGAATACCAGAGTCTAGGTTTCTTCCCACTGGTGATTTTGCAGAGGAAATGAGCAGCGCAGATGGTGAGAGCCGTGGAGCTAGCAGAGAGGGACGCAGGTCTGTGTGAAACGTGTGTGGAGCAAATACCTGTCTAGAAGTTGGAGTGGGCAGTGTGGCTAAAAAGACAACTGACCAAAGGAACAAATTCACCACTGTGTTTTAAGGGTCACAGAGAAAACAGCTAAGAAAAACTAATCTACTACAAATAGTAATGGCCACTGGATGCAAAACATACGTACACTAGTGCTTAGGCCATCACAGCTGTGGGTAAGTTTAGAATGAGAGAATTTTCTGTTGGTTAACTGAGACTTTCCTCCCTAAAACATGGCTATAAATTCCTCAGGCCGCTGTTTAGTTTAGGTCACATGATCTACATATCTGTTTCTTCTAAGTCAGAGTAAAATTAAATAAATTAGTTCTACATTTTGTGGTGTTTTATTTTTCATTTGTCCCTGTTCTTGAATACATGGTTCCAGTAACAGTATATAGGGCCTTTTACTTTATATTTCATATAGACTACATTTTATATACTTGAAGTCAGAACCACTAATATGCCACAAATTTATTTTAGCGTTGGAATTAAAATTCCTTAAAAGCAAACAAAAACTGGTTCTACTAAAGTTCAGGAAAAACGGTGAATTCAGGGTCTTGAAAACGTCACACGATGAATAACCAACCCTGAATAACTAAGCATAATGTCTACGTGACAATATCTGTGAACACAGCAATAGCATATCAGAATATAAAAGAATATATGTATGATAGAATAGCAATATATAAACAAGCTTATATAAAGTATATACACTTTATAGAAAAGAGAACACTCATCCAAAAAGATTACGTCTAAGTTCACAAAGGACAGTTTTAAAAAAAATAGACCTGTGTGTTCTGATTTGGGGATGTTGAAATAGTTTGTATCCCGTGACCCGTGAACTTGATATTTCAAATTTATGTGAGAAATTGTTCCCCAACATACTTTAGATGTGCATCTGTTACTGCTTATCTATGGGAGTTCAAGTACAAACTGTAGATCATCATCCAAAAACAATGAATATCTATGACACATATGACTTCACATGCTGCACAATGAAGGAGCCAACTACTTTATCGAGAGGACAGGACCCTGTGGCCATGAGGCTCAGACCTCCTAAGTAGGTCAACTCAGAGTTAATGTTGACACAGAATGCGCTCCCCAAAGGTGGTAGGGTTGGAGTAGAAATTCACAATGTGTATTCTAGACAAACCCGCAGGAGGAACCCATGTGACCATCAAGTGTTTCACGTACTTTGCGAAGCCGATGAAATCTTCGTGGTTGGTGTTGATGTAGGAGACTTGGATGTCAATCAATAGCAGTACCTATAAGTCAAAGAGAAATGCTTCCATGAAAACCCATCTTAAATATTCTCGAACGCTAAACTTAGTAATTGCCTACGAATTATTTATCTTCATTTAATTTTAAAAAGGATACTTTAGTTGCAATAAAAAGTTGCACTAATTATTTTCACTAGACTCCTGTAATTTTTACTCTAAATTCAGAAATTAAAAAGCTACGTGAAAAGTCTGAGTCCCACATGGAGACAACAGGACAATTATAAGACAATTATAATTGAAGACAATTATAATTTATAATTTATAGGCATGTACTCTTTACCAACTTAACGTAGAACCTAGAATTATTCTACTCTAAAACGTATGCATGATGTTCAAAAGAGGGACATGCTTGTATCAGAAGCCATGTGGCCAGAAGGCCAGTGAGGGGCTGCTCAGAGCTTCCTGTTCCTGTAGACAGCATACATTAGCCACAAAATAGCAACATCTCTTGTTTTTCCTCTCCTCTTCTATCTCTTTAAACTCCCTCTAGGCAACCAAGAGAAGCATCTCATCCACCAACTCAAAAGGCAATATTCAAATAAATAGAAAACCTCCTTGAGATGAATAGGGCTTTATCAGCAAAGCGAAACTTCAGTCGGGTCTCTTAAAAGATCACCTCATCGGAGGGATCCTCCCCGCCCATTGTACCTGAATTAGCACTCTTGTTACTCTCTATCCTTTACTTTGCCTTATTTTCCTTGTAGCACTACCACTAGCTGACATAGTAAGTTTTACATACTCAGGATACAGACCTCATCTGCTGTGTCCACCACCATATCCCCAGTGCCTAGAACAGTGCCTAGAACATCATGTGCATTCAATCCAGATCTGTCCAGGAACGAACTGAATGCGTGTGCCAGTAAACACGAAAATGTTCTAATCATAAGATACTTATAAACTCTAAGTCCAAGATTTGGAAGGTCCCTCTGTAGAAAATATTCTTCAAGGGGAGACAAGGAGACTTAGAGAAAACAAGAGAAAAGTGGAGCAACCAGAAACTGGAAGAAAGAAAATTTTATTCCAGATATATTCAAAACTGAGTTCCCCTTCCTAAGTTTCCTTTTGTTTTCCCAACTCTGCCCCTCGTCTTTCTAGAATGCGGAGACTTGTTGATAGGGAAAAACACTTAAGTATCCCAGCCCACCATATACCTGCAGAGCTCTGTGCTTTGACTTTGTTGAATGAACTTTTGATGACTACAATGAGTATTTTCACATTGCCGCCCTCATTGAAGGTGACATTTGAGTGCCTCAGAGCACTGGTGGGAAGTGTTCATCGACACAGCCTACATGAACGCTCCCAAGCGGGTACTTCCTCGGGAAAGCCTTCCTTGGCCCTCATCCCTCACCTCACCCAAGACCAAGTTGGATCATGCTATTACTCTCAAATAGTCTATATATCATAATTACGTTTTATATCTATGGCACCCTAGACTTTTTATTTGCAGTGTTTACCACAAATGTAATTAATTATTTGTATATATTTTGTTTGATGTTTTGCTTCTCTGCAAGCCTGTAAACTCCATGGAAGCAGGGGTTATGTTTATCTCGTTCACCACTTTATCTCCAGAACTAGCATGATGATACACATAGTAGGTGCCCAACAAATATTTGTGGCTGTAAATTTTATAACTGTCTACCAGCCTTGAAGAACAGTTTGCTTTGAAGGGAGTACTTTTTCCTATATAATTAGGTCATGGACACTTACTATTGTTTCTCACTCACTACCCAATGTTATGGGCTCTGAGGCTTTGCTTTTGTGGCTAATCTCACTGGTCATCTGACCAAATCTTGCTATGAGGCCCAAGGGGACCTGCCAAAAAAGAGTAAACGGGATCACCCCAAAACCACCCCCACTCCAAAACATAAAGTCAAGGCACAGGTGCTATTGGGTCAATAACATCATACTTGCATGAAGAAGTTTCACAACATCAGATACAGTTTTGTTTCTCCTCTTAATGAAGGAAACTGAAGAGTCAGGAGGAGTGACCATTATCAGATTATCTGTGGTATTGCCTCCATTCTCACTACAATAAAGCCAGATTCTGTTAAATGTTATACTCCCAAATCCATTTGGCCAGGAGTTTGTATCAACAAACCACAATATGTAAGCCCAAATAAATTGCTGCCACCATAAAGAGTAAAATATCTACATAATTCTCAACATTGCCAAAGGTTGTCATGAATATCTTGGACATTCACACACATTAACTTGGACTGCAGTATAGGAAAAAAGTGGAAAAAAATAAAAGCTATGGCTGTTCTCATTCATATTCCTGGAAACTGGGAGTCTGTGTTCATCCTAGGAAAAGAGCCAGGTCGCATGTGGGGGATGAAAAGGAAAACAGTACATTTTTTCTCATTTTTTTCACTTTCTCAGAGTTTCTCACTGCCTTTTTCACCCACAGTTATTAAATATTTAGATGAAGAAAAAGTAAAGACACCCCTGGTAGCAGTAATCACCCACAAAGTCAACCACTTCAACATGTATGGAAGCACCTGGAATAATAGCAGGCACACAAAGATGTTCAAAAATACTTGTTTTTGAAAAAAAATTCACAGACAGATTTATGGTTTTCCATATTTTAAATTTTCAAGAATTTTTCCCTCCACAAAGCTTCCAGAGCAGAGGTCAGCAATAATTCCATTTAAATAAAGACCTGCAAGAGCACCTCAAAGCAGGTACAGAGGCCTGAGGAAACAGGTCACTCTCTGACCAGCTACTTCGGAAGTACCATATGGCCCAAACCAGCACAGAGTTCAGAACTCAAATGTGAGATCTGTACAAACTGACATGTTCACATTAGCGAAAAAATGTGTTTTTACTATGCCACACAGGTCCACATTAGAGGCAGCAAGCGCCAGCTTCTTCAGGCGGTTGGTTAACTGTCAGACCAGGCACCTGAGATGGTACCTTAGGAGGGAAACGCCTGCCGCGTCCCTTATCTCCCAATCGGGGAGTGAATTAATCACTACTCAGAGTTGCAGATGGAAGACAACGTCCCTTGCAGTCAGAAAAGGCAGTTGATATCTACTACGTAACAACAGAAACAACTAAAATTAATGAAGAGCTAAAAGTTATATTTGGATTACTTCATTTCATCCTCACAAAATGCCTAGGAGTTACCATTATTGTGCCACCTGAAGATGAGGACACTGAAGGGGAAAGATGTCGAGTAAGTCATGCATTTACACAGAAAGAAAAGTAGAGCTTAGATTCGAACTTGGGCAGTCTGAACTGGGAATCTACCATCTTAACAACAATGCAAAGTCTGAGTATGTCATTTTAATAAAACAAAAACTCTGAAACATGAAACATGAACTGTTTCAACTTACTTAGACATGAACACAAAGGTAATTAAGATAATAATTGTAATACTTTTTCCTCACTATTGTTTTTCCATAGGATCCCTAAGAGTTAAGTAGGATATATTATCATTTGAATTTTATAGAATAGTGACACTAACTTAAAATGGTTATCTTAATTACCTAAGATCAGGAGTAAACTGATACCAGAACTTGAGTTTTCTCTGTCCAGCAGCAGCCACGACATTAGACGCTGGGGGGAACTTCTGGGCTTGGGGTTATATATCTGGCCTAGGCTTGATTTCACTGGCTCATGGGTTAACATTGACTTGTTTATCTCCACAAAGTCATGAGGCCTATCTTCTCCGCTTTTGGCTACTGCGGATATCCAAAAGTGTGAAAGTTGGAAAACGAGTGAAAACTATGAATAACGGTTAACTAACTTCTAACGCACAATGATAAAAAGTAGTAGCAATGAATCCCACAGCTCAAGCACAGAGCAGATTGCTGCTGGAGTGACTCCCAAATATCCCAGCAGGGCCTCCATTCCTCCTCTTCTCTTTCTCCTTTCACTCCCAGCCCTCCCACGCTCACTCACCCCACACACACCCTCTGTCGCATCTCTCTTTCCCTGTGGTTTGTCTCTCTCTCTTTCTCTCTTCTATTTTGCTTTTCTCCTTTTCCCCAGTTCTCTCTCCTTCTTTCCAAATCACCTGAGAGCCAAGGAATCTTGGAATTCTAACTTATAGAGGACTTCAGAGGTCATATAGACCAACATCCCATGTTGTACATGAGAAAACAACAGTCCCCAGAAGTGATTTGCACAAGAACATGCTGTTATTTTGAGGAGAACACATGGCCTGAGTCCAGCGTCCTCTCCATGCTGTCACACTTGCAGCTGTGTCCTGGAATTGAAGAGCATCTGAAAACCTTTGTGCTTTCCATTATCATGATTACAAGTAACTAAGGAAAAATCCACATAAATTTAAGAAGCTTTCATTACTTTCAGGTAGTCCTTAATTTTTTTAATGAATTATCTTCACTTGAAAATAGTCTTTCAAGTTCATAGAACAAGCTAAGATTAGAAGACAATTTAAAGGTCACTCCTTACAAACCACATACATTCACAAAACAATTAGAAATGTCTAAAAGTTCTTATGTTTAAGTTCTTAATGTTTAAATGTTCTTAAACTTTTTTTTCCATCATAGATTCCATGGATGAGCTGATGAATAACCTTGTCCATTCTCCTCAGGAAAAACATGAAAACAATGAACATTTTGCATAATGTTTTGGGAATTTATGAATATCCTGGTGCCCATCTCTGGACCCATTAAAAGTTAAGAACCCCTGTCTTAAGGAAAAAATGTGGTGTGTTTCTGGATTACTGGTTTTCAAAGTGGGGTGTGTACATGCTAGGGGTGCACATAATGATCCATGAAGCATTGAGGCAAAAGATAATGAAACTCCTGTTACTGCTTTTTAAATTTCATCCTTCTAAAGTCTTTACATTTTTTATATTTTTAGCATACACAAGATGTTAGAATAGCAACACATGTATGAAACTTGTAAATAAGTAAAAATAAACATATGTGGCTGAGTCCTCTGTTTTTTTTTTTTTTTCCATTCAGGGATAGGCCGGCAGTTGGAGACCACCAGACAATCCTGGAGAGACCTTGCACTTCTCACAAGGACCCTGTCCACCAGAGGCCTCTTCTCACCTGGTCCTTCGTCTTCCCTTCTCGCTCTCGAATGTGGTTAGCAACAATCCTTTCCGTTTCCTCGCAGAGTCTGGGGAAGTTTGCCAGCTGTCAAGAAAAATAGATCTGAGTGTTAATACTCAAAGTTATACCACAAAGAAAGGAGCAGAGATAATCATTTCACCTTACAGAAAAATGCATTACAATTCTGGAAGCAAAAGTGAAATATCAGGAAATCCTAAAAAAGAATGGCAGTGACAGAAGAGGTGCCACAAATTATAATCAGAAGTAAATTTGTTATCTGAGAAGAAACACTTCAAAACCAGCAGAGAAATTTCCTACAACGAAAAAAGAAACCCAGATACCATCTAGCACTTGCTCTACAGAGTTGGCACTTAATGAAGTTCAAAGATGAAGAAAATGGAAATGAGGATGAAAAAGAGGATAATGACTAACATTTCTAGAGTGGTTACCAGGTGCCAGGCATGTGCTAAGCACCTCATGCATTACCTCACTCAAAATTCTCAAGGACCATAAGAAATAGATCATATTATTAGCCCGATTTTATAAAGAAGGAAAGTGAAGTACAGAGGGGTTAAGCAACTTGCCCATGATAAAGAGTTCAAGATTCCAATCCAAGCCCTTGGACTCTAGAGCTGATGGTCTTGTCTGTTACTCTTTGAGGATGATTTATCCCATAAACCATAGAGAGAAATTTCTTTTAAATTTTCCCTTAACAGATATATGTGTGTGTGCATATTTTGTGGCAAAACTGTAGAAATAATGCATGTCAATGCCTTATCCCATCTAAATTATGCAGATAATTGTCCAAAACTTAGTTCGTAAAAGTGAGTGAATTCATTACAGTTGTTTTCAACATAAGAAAGAAAAAGAACGGGATGCTATGATAATGTTTAAGGAGCCCTAATCTAGAAGGAGAACTCAGTCTGGTAAAGGTGTGTGGGAGTGGATGTGGGGAAGACGAGGCCTGCCAGGCACAGGAACACGTAAGGCACCGGGGCACAGGGACAACGAGTGGGGAAAGAAGTAAAGGAAGGCCAGCGCAGTGAGGAGGATGGTCTCGAGGCAAAGCTAGAAAGGTAAACAGGAGCAGGTCAGGGGCATCCTCGCAGACCTGTTGGGAATTTGGGCTACTGAAGCAATTCAGATGAGAAATGCTGGTGACTTGGACTGGAATGGCAGGAGCAGAAATGGAGAAAAGTAGGCAAATTCATGGCTCATGATAGGCGTAATGTTAGTTCCAATTATTATAAAAAGCACTTGCAAATTCATAAGAGTAACACTAATATCTCATATAAAAGCAAGCAAAAAAAGGTAACATGATTTAAAAAGAAACTTCACAACATGATTTAAAAAGAAAAATATTAAACTTCACAAGTGACCAAAGTAATGCAAGAAAGATAACAACTATGATGTTGACAAGTTCTTATAATCACTTTTATAAGATTAGTGCAGGTGAAGGTATTCTGAGACTAGCACAGTTTAAACCCACTGAAGGGATATCAATGATAACCAGCTTTCAGGAAAACCATTTGGCAACACCTACCAAAAATCCTAAAAACATATATAAATATATATTGCAACAATAAGACAGACAAATAAACGAAACTCTATAAACCACATAAGTATCCAACGATGTTAAACAAATTAAGGTAGATCCACTAATGGGACATAATTAGCCATTCCAAATAATATCTAATTTTTTAACAATATCTAATAACATGGTAAAGACATTAAGGGATGAAACTTAGGCACACTAAGGGAAGAAAATCAGGCTACTAAATATATAATGCAATTATACATGAGCACACACACACATACATAGTAACAAGCCTTCAAGGATACAGCCCCAGACCATACAAATACCAAAGTTCTTGAGTAATATTATAGCAAATAATACTTCCCCAAATTTGTAAGCACTTAGAACTAGGCCTCCCTGAGACGTGGCTGCTCCATAGTCAGCTGGGGTCACTGTGTACACCAATTTTATATCATGCATGGTGCACATGAGTGTCTCAGCAAGATAAACTGCAGTACTTCATGAAACCACCACGATCACAAATCATATATGAATGTTAAATCTCCTAATGCTACAAGTCTACTGTCTGTGTGCAGACAAAGAGCTACACAAACACTACAAAATGTTAATAGTGATAACCTCTTTGAATGATGGGCTTATGCATAGTCTGAATTTTTTTTCTATATACTTCTCTGTATTTTCCAAACTTTTCTACAGCAGACATAGAGTGCTTTTATAACAATATTATAAAAATATAGAAACCCAGCTGCCTTGGTCACCTCAAAAATCATAGTGCAGGGGGCCGGCCCCATGGTATAGTGGTTAAGTCTGGCACACTCTGCTTCAGCAGCCCAGGTTTGCAGGTTCAGAACCCGGGTGCAGACATATACCACTCACTCATCAAGCCATGCTGTGGTGGCAACCCACATACAAAATAGAGGAAGACTGGCACAGATGTTAGCTCAGGGCTACTCTTCCTTAAGCAAAAAAAGAGAATGATTAGCAACAGATGTTAACTCAGAGTGAGTCTTCCTCACCAAAAAAAAAAAAAAAAAAAAAAAATCACAGTGCAGTGTCTCTTCATGGCGTCACCAAACCAGCTCCCCCTTACTGGGGAAGCTGAATGCTGAGATGACTCCTAGCCGAAAGCTGAGATGTATGCTCTTTTGGGGAGTTATTTCATGCATAACTGGAAAACACAAACAGAGCTTCCATTTCAAGTCTTGGAAACATCCTCCACGGAAAGTTCGATCATCCTGGAAGTGCTTTTTACACTCTGCGAATACCGCAAGTCATTTTTTGTGGGGCCTAGAAAAGATTTCTAAGTATGGAATGGATAGCTGATCGATACCGGTCCTTCTTTTTGACTTCTGCAAACCCGGGTGGTATAGCTGGAACCCACAACTACCCTGCCCTAGGCCAGCAGAGCAATGGCTTCCCCTCTGCACTCAGAGAGCATCGCAAACTCTCAGGGGATCAGGGGATGCTTGCTCCTGACAACAGCCACACTAATACAAAATCACACTCCTGCAGAGAAGTGACCACACAAGCAACAGTGGTCAACTGAAGAGGAGAGAAACGCCTTTAGCAGCATTTAGAAAGTGGATTACAGCAAAAGGTTATTTTTAAAACACCAAAGAGTGGCAATATAAATACTTATGCAGAAACTAAATACTTGATAGCTGAAGGACCCCAGGCTAGCACACGGCCATCATTAAGTCAAGGAAAGGTCAAAATGACAAGAGTATCCCATGAAGTAGAAACATCTGAGAACCCTCCAATCTCATGGCCTTCGCAGGAGGTTTGGTTTTGTATGTGTGTCTCCTGATCTTTCCAAGCTTACTACTGATGAGCTTAATTTCACCAGGAAGGAACCTGCCAGAGCCATAACTTTATGCCTACAGTTGAGACAACTGGAAGTAAATGAGCCTAAATTCTAAGTCGATCAAAAGGGAAAGAGAACATTCTAGAAGAACTGCCCTCATGGCGGCAGAGGAGGAGAAACATTGAAAGAGACATTAAGCAGTACAAGACCTAGACATCCCTGAAAGGCAGTAACAAAGCTGGCACGGCTTCTAGCTGGTTGATCTTGAAAGGCTTGCAGGAGCATAAAAATGGCTGTGGGAGTGTAAAAATCAAAATGTTCATTGTAATTGCTGGTCTTCCCAATTCTTCTCATAATACATACAGGAAGAATGTGAAAAAATGTCCTACTGACATTCAAAATGCTTTCTGATTAGGCTTTCTGCCTCTCATTTCATCAGCTCATTCAGCGGGAGTCCTTGCTTAGTTTGCATGACTCTTTAACTTACTTTTAAAAGATACTTAACTCTGATTGCTCAGTTCAATCCCTTGGCGCTCTTCTACATCTCTTACTTAAGGTGCAATCAGTTTCCTCAATGACTTAAATCATTATAATTTTTAAGCTCTTTTGCTCTGGATGCTGACTTAAAAGAGCGCAGTTGCAAGAATGTGTTTCGTTTGTCAGTCATCAAATTTCTCATCATGTATGCCAAAATAATATTGATCTAGAAGACACTATCTTTTGACCTTTATTCCCCATTAATTATTTAAATATTCTGTAATTTGATTTGTATAGGATCAAGGAATTAAGGCTTTGCTATTGGTGATAATAATATTACATTCCTAAATTTATTTCACACCAGTCATTCATTTAACAAACATTCACTGGGCACCTGCTATAGGCCAGCTGTATACCAGTTTATGTTGAAGCACCTGATATTAAAAACCTGGCAGTCTTGAGTGGCAAGTTGACTATACAGCTACATTGTCATACAAGAGATAAATATCTAAAACAGCAAGAAAAAAACACAGGGAAATAAATGGCTAAATCTGCTCTGAGAAGGCGTCAGAGAATCTGGTGCCTAAATAGCGACAGTGAAGCTTCCAGACAGAGCAGGACATCTATTAAATGGTAAATTACCTCTAAATAGTTTATTCTTCAAATTACATAGAATATTCTTAAATAAAAAGGAAGATTTGATGGAAAAACAATATAATAATATAACTTTAGGAATCAAAACTTTAAAAATATAATTTTAAGAGAAAACTTTAACTATATATGTTCTGAGAGAAAACAGCAATAATGCCTAAAAAATACAAAAACATGTTTCAATAAAATCCAATACTTTAAGTGTTATTTAGGGTAAGTTTAATTATTTTGGTGGGATCTCAATATAAAAATTTAATTTTAAGCATGGACTACATTTTTCCTTAGAGGAAAAAAAATCACTTGAAAGACATTTCTATCCAATAAAACAAAAATTGCACACCTATAAAATTTATTAACTATTGATAAATCAGATCACGAGAGCCATGCTATTAGGTTTCTCTTGGCACAAGCACAAGACCAGGCAAGATTTCCATACCTTCGAGAGTAACTAGTTCAATGCCTTAAACAAAGACTCAGGTTATTAGGCAACCATCTGCTCATAGTTTCATACCAAACATCACTGAAAAAATAAACTAAAATCAGAACAAAATTTCTTTCACACACATTACTTGAGTTGTTTGGTTTGGCTCACCTAAAGATATGGGCTCTGTTGTGATCAAAAAGCTATAAACCTTCCATTGTTGGCCACTTACTACAAACTGAGTAGCAATAATGATTTTACTGCTGATAAAAGCATACAGAAAATTTTATTCCATTTCTTCAAATTAAAACCTGCCAAAAAATTCCTAGTAGTTCTTTATTTGTGTATAGCATAATGTTGGATTTATTCAGGAGGTGAGAAAATACTTATCTGGGCACAACACGTATGCTATAAAAAAAGAAAAATATTAGCATTCACATTTACAAAGATGACCAAAGATGAGAAACAATTCTAGTATAAAGAAATCAAGAAATGACACAAGAGTGAATGGGAAAATTTTTTACTGAGTGTTCTCTATTTAGGGAGTGGCGTATGGGAAGTCTCGGAAGACCTAAGTGAAGTTGGTAGGAAAAGAAAGTGAGCTGGGTTCCATCCGGGTGGCCTTGGGTAAAGTGATCAGAGAGAAAGAAATACTGTTGGCCCTCGTTCTCTAAGGGGGCAAATCTCAAATCTCTAAACCTCAAATATTTTCTACAAATGGTGGGAGGAATGGTGAGGTATATGATGGAAGAACATATATGGTATGCTGGTATGTTCTGCCATCATATACCTCACCATACCATTTCTTCTAAGCAGAGAAATGAGAACGCTCATGTTATTTAGCAAAGGCTAAGGAATAAAAACAAAACGTTCAATCTTGAGTGAAATAGAACTGAAAGGTAGTCGGAAGAGACACAGCCTCACTAAGTACTTCAGAAAACACTCACACAGGAGGGCAGAGTGGGGTTGACACTGCATCAAAACAACACCTGAAGATAATAATCAGGTTCTCACCTCCTCTCTTTCCAAGTTTATCTTTGATAGACATATCAACGAGCAATTGAAAAGAAAAACCAAAACAGTAGGTAAGGGGAAAAGCAGAGAGCAGGGTAAATTATAAATTAAGAATTCATCGTAAAGTTCATAAATTATTTAATGAACTGTGAGATTAAAAGGTGAGATTCCTAGAATATTATTCAGCTATAAAAAAGAAGGAAATCTTACCATTTGTGACAACATGGATGGACCTTGAGGGCATTAAGCTAAGTGCAATAAGTCAGATACAGAACAACAAATACCATATGACCTCACTTACACGTGAAATCTAAAACTAAAACAAAAAACAAAACAACTGAGCTCATAGATACAAAGAACAGATTGGTGGCTGCAGAAGACACCAGGTGGGGGGTGGGTGAAATGGGTCAAGCTAGTCAAAAGGCTTACAAAATAAATAAGTCCTGGGGATGTAAGGTACAGCATGGGGCCTACAGCTAATAACACTGGATTGCGTATTTGAAGTTGCTAAGAGAAAACATCTTAAAAGTTCTCATCACAGGAAAAAACTTGTCTAACTATATGTGGTGATGGATGTCATTAACTAGATCTATTGTGATGATCATTTCACAATATATACAAATATTGAATCATTACGTGGAGCATCTGAAACTGATGTAATGCTACACATCAATTATACCTCAGAAAAAAGGTTTAAAAACAGACAACAACCACAAAAAAAGGTAAGATTCCTATGCCTTAAAAGCCCAGTCCCAGGCCTGAGTTCCCTATAAGACCCAATAAGATGCTCAGACTTGAATAATCAGCCCGACGTGAAGCCTGAGCATCGGGGCCTATTACGTGAGGCATCTACTACATGCAAAGCACAGCAGAGTCTGCTGGACTGGACAGGCAGTCATGAGAGGAGGTGAAATGCGAGTCCTTTCGGACAGAGTGAAAACCACAGCAGATCTAGCCAGACCCAAGAGAAAGCCGTATCTGAGCACGATGCTGTGCAGCTATTCTTCATTCCACAAACTCGTGGAAGGGAACCCAGTGGCTACTCCAGCCAAACTGATCGCTACCTGCCAAGTCAACAAGACATGATTCACTTCTTCTTTCAATTGTTCATTCAATACTTATGACTGAAAATCTGGCTGTTTTAGGGTTGTGAATAGATGGATGAATTTAATAAACTAAGTCTCTACTCTCAGGGAGTTTACATTTTCAAAGTCCCTTTATTGTCCAACAACAACAAAAACAAAAGACATATATAGTATAATCCATGTGGTCATGTGTGCCGCAAAGAAAAACAAAGTTTAGTAAGTAGATGAAGAGTGACAGGTGAGTTCGCGTGCGCGCGCGTGTGTGCGTGTGTGTGTGGGGAGGCACGCATAACTGTAGACAGAAAAGTCAGAGCAAGACTCTGATTAGGTGGCATTTGAGCAGAGACCTAAAGGAAGCGAGAGTATGACCCACGCAGACGTCTCGAGGCGGAGCCCTTCCCACACTGAGAAGTGCCCAGGCACTGCCATTATGCCTCCTTGACCTGTCGAAGAAACAAGGAAACCAGTGTGGCCAGAGGGGACTGAAGGGAGGGGGGAGTGGGAGGAGTTTAGAGATGAAAAGGGGAAGATCATGGAGGGCCCTCAAAACCCACGGTTAAGGACCTCCGAGTCACTGTTTAGTTATGTGTATTCAGGGCCAGATATTTACTTACCCAACACGCCACAAAATTCAGCATTTCTCCCAACAGCACTTTTTAATGAAAAATCTTTCCCTATACTTCTAACAGCCAACTAAGGTACTTTTTTATTTTCTTGCAAAGCACTTTTCTTTTTTCTAAGCAAGGGGAAAAAAAAAAAATCAATTAATTGGTATGATGGCCATCCAAGAATGTGGTTTCCCAAGAGGCCAATAAATGGCACAGTTGCTAAACTGTGGTTAAAAAAACAAGGTGTTTCTCTCAGTGCTTCCTGAAAAGAACCTCAGGACCCTGCAACGATGCACTGGAGAAGAGGAGGTAAAGAAAAGCACTGAAAGCTGATGCCCACCAGAAAATTCCAAAGTTGAGACGTCCCTGGAGAGAAGCCAAATAGCTCATAAAGCTCTGTGTCACTGTCTTGTCCACCAGCGCCCCAGAGACAACAGCTAGAGAAGAAATGCATTCCCCCAGGATAGAAGTCGAGCTCTGTGCTTTGTTATTTGAACACATAAATCCCATGTTTTCACTCATGTTTATTTACGTGGCTTAAGAAAAAAAGATTAAATATTTTACACATAAGACATTCAACATGAGGAATTGTAAATAAAAATACTGTTTAAAGTTACATATATATATTGTCTTCACTCCTATTATTCCAGTGAAAGTATTAATAGCTCCCCATTTCAATCTCAAAAATGTCCTGCATTGGACGATAAATTATATGGTCACCTCACCCAAGGCTCATGTTCAAAAAGGGTCAAATAATGAGTCTTGGCATACTCAACTTTAGTTAAGATTATTTTACTTTGCAAAAGATTTTAATTAGACCAGTTTTAAAGTAAAAGAACTTGAAGGTAGATATACTAAGGCCAAAAATCAAGAATATCAAAATGAGGAATAAAAAAAAAGGATAGATATTTGAAAGAAATTTGTCCAAATTTCATCATTTTAAAAGGAATGACTACAATATTCTTTTAAAACCAAGTACAGGTTTCTTTAGCATTTAGGATAACTTAAGAAAATCTAAATTGTTAATAAGTTTTTATGGAATGCCTCTTATGTAGGTTTAGTCATTGTGTTAGGTGCCAGGAATAAGAAGATAAAAGACATAGCTCTTTTTTAAAAAGAGCTTATAATCAGCAAGAGGCAGCATTCACCTAAATAAGCAAATGACAAACAAATCACACCGCAGTATCATAAATCCTATGACAGACATAAACGTAGGGTGCTGACTGAAGCACTGAGAAGGCAGTGAGGATGGAGGTGAGGGAGGACTCACAGAGGCCCGGCAGGAAGATTTTTCTGGGGGGAAAAGATGATGATTGAGCTGGATCTTAAAAAAAGAGAGGAAATGGCAGGTGAAGACAGGATGGAAAAGGAGACATTCTAAACAAAGAGAATCACATGTGCAAATGCTAAAGGCATGAAAAATCTTTGAGGAGAGTGCAAATCACTTAGAATGGCTGAAGCAAGCAGAAAGTGACAACAGATGTAGCTGGAGAAGCATTCAGAGAGCAGATGGTAAACCAAACATACCCGTAAATGATTTGAACTTTCTTCTCAAGATATGAAGAGCCATTGAATAATTTTGAGGGAACAGGCAAAATTGATGTCTGTATTTTAGAAGGGCCACCGTGCCAGCAGTGGGGAGGACGAATTTGCGGGTGGCCAGACTGGAGGTAGAAAGATCAGTTAGGAGGCCACTAGAGTCATTCAGTTTAAAAAAACTGTCCAGGGCCATAAGTTAGGAGAGAGAGTGGTTGCAGTAGACTGTAGAACAGACATTTCAGTGAGGAGGCCTGAGCTGCAGGTCTAGACTGGGGAATCAATGATATTTTAAGTGGTGGTTGAACTGTGGGAGGTTTGATCTGCCAGGGAAAAGGATAATGAGAAGAGAAAACAAGGAGGAAGCTTGCCAGACTCCCATGTTTAGAGGCAAAGGTGGAGGAACTCTTAAAGGAGATGGAGAAGGAATCATAAGAGAGATGGAAGAGGACCCATGAGAGAGGGGCATCAGCTTCAAAAGGAGTGGAATACAGTGTCAGGAATAAGAATGCCATTAGATTTGGCAATCAGGTCTCTGGTTGACCTTTGCCATAATTATTTCAGTAGAGTGGTGGGGTGGAAACCAAACCACAAAGGGGTAAGGAATTCACTGGAGTTGAGAAAGTAAAGACAGCAAGCATAAACTACTTTTTTCCCAAGAGAAAACACAGGTGGAAGCCCAACCCTTGGCAGAGACACTACCTGAACAGAGACAGAGAGAAGTTGGGCATGGCTGGATGTACTCCCATAAGTTTAGGGGTTAGAAGACAGGAAATTAAGATTCCCATTTCTGGCCCCTATTTTCTCTGTGAAATCGTTACTGAAAATAAGGATGAAAGTGATGAGCGAAAGGGCTTAAAGAGAGCATTGAAGGTTTAACATCGCTACTGTGGAGAACACCAAAAGTCACTAACAAATCCTATGCTGAAGACTATGGATATGTTGTGTACTAACGAACACAGACAGACAATTATCTCCAAGCTCTTCAGAAACCTGGGAAAAAGGGGAATAAAGACAAATGGAACATTTGACCAGCCTTGGAGTTTCAACAGATGGCAAAGTTAATCCGGGCAGAATTGAAGTGAAAAGTTAAAGCTGGATGTGCTTGTTGTCAATCTATTGCCTCTCAGTTCCAAATTCAACCTTCATGCCCACTTTGTGAAAACAATTCTGGGCCCCTTAAATAATATTCCTTTGCCGGCTGGCACAATACGAAGCTTTGTCAGGAGAGGCGTGGACCTGGAGACAGACTGTGCGAGGAAAAGGCAGGCTCAAGCAGGCTCCTACAGCGCAAGGCAGCCACAGCCCCTAGCACCCCTGCCCCCTGCTTTGAACAATTTTGTAGCAGAGTTCCTCCAATGTGATACCTCCCCGTGGATGGCTTCTCCCTTCCAGCATGCGCCGGAGGGCAGAATGAATGGAGAGCTGCTGATGTCAAAGATTGCAGAACACAGTAGCTGTTGGGTGTTGGACATGATCTCTACATGGATCTCTACTGCAGTCACCCAAGTTGAAGGTGAATTTAGGATGGAGAGGGAAAATGTAAGCCAGGTTCTAAATATCTTGATGAATGCAAGAGAGTGACCAGGAGTTGATGGTGACAGTGAATAGAAGGGAAAAGGGTAGCAGAGTTGGTAACACCTGGGCCTTAAGGGAAGACTTTTTATAGGAAACTGAAGGAATAATGGAATAGTTTGGAACCCACAAAAGAAGAAGTAGGCAACTGTCATGCCTGATCCACGCCATTAGATTCTTCAGGTTTAGGCCAATAAATAACCTTCAGTGAAGAAAGCTACAGGATAAACAATAATCTTGGGGAGAAAGTTAGGTTTTACATAAGGCAAAATATAAAATGTTTTGAGAAGACAGTACAAATATACAACCATCATTGATCCAGAGAGCACAATGAAAAGGGAGGTTCAAAGGGTGGCGAGCAAAGAATAGAGGCCAAAAAGTGTCCAGGAACAAGCTGTCTCATCCCATGCCATGAGGACCAACTGTTGGTTTTCCAGTAAGTTGGATACAATGGGAAGTGATTTTAAAAAAATAATTCATACATACCATAAACACTTTATATAACTTAAAACATAAATATACACACATGTGCCAACCTTTTGATGTAAGGCCAAGGCCTGTTCTCTGCATATGGATTTGCTGATTGGAGTTATGCGTCTTCTGTCTTACATAAACCACATCCTTCATCTACAATTCCCAGTTTTGCTCTCTTTAAAGTGGAGGGAGAACCTCAAGACACTTGTGAATAATCTGAATGCAGAGCCCATCTAGGCTTTTATAACACCCCCCACATTCTTTTAGCGTTGTCCAGCCTACACCTAGTCAATAGCAAAGCTTTCGTAGCTAACCTTTATCAAGTCTTTCTAAAGCTGAGTTTACAGAACCGAAACTCAGTCTTTTCTGCATCTGATCAGTTTACTTACTCTTCATTTAAACTACATAATTAAAAGAAGAAGTACAATTGGCTAAACAGGTTTGAGGACAAACATAACACAATTGGCCCTTGGAAAGAAGACAGCTTAACTGGTGGAAGCAGAAGTGTATGGGCAACCTAGAGAGAAGCCTTTGGCTGAAGGCATGTGTGTGCTGAGGGTGGCCATCCCTGTGGGTTAATTCTGTAAGGCATTTAAGAGAGCTTTAACTACAGAGGTGACAAGACTGACTGCACTTTGAGGTGTAGGCAAGGACAACACCTCAAGGATTCAAATCTTGGCAACTGGACCTCAGGGGTTGGGCTCTTAACTGCTACACCACATTCTCCTTTCCCAGAATGTCCAGGTTCAAGTAGGATTCATTTAAAATCTAGAATAATTTCCTTATTGGTATACAGAATAGCAATGATTCCTTTCCCCTAACAATTACCCCCATCCATGCGCCACAGGAAAAATTAGGTTAGGGTGATCACCTAATCGTTCTAAAGTGATGTTTACCTGTTTTAAGACAACAAGAAAAAAATTAGCTGACTAAAATAAACTCTTTCTGGTTTAAGCAATCCTATTTGGAATGGGGTGATAAAGACAATATGCCCAACTGTCATGAGAGCGATTCCCACGTCTCATTCACAGGGAAGGAGAGCACGTAGCAGGGCAGGAAAGATGGGTAAACCGAACAGTTACTCACTGGAAAGTTAAACAATTCAAACTTACTTTTTTGGTACACTTCTTGACGGTGTTGATTAATTCTTGTATTACCAGATCTACACTCTTCAAGGAAGGCCCTTTCAGCTTTACGATTTGTTTTTTGACTATTGCTTCAAAGGCCATGTCTGGAGTAAACAACCCTGTCCTGAATGTAAGAAAGAAAGCAGCATGTTAGATTTTTTTTAAGTTGAGCAGGATCCAATGCTCTTTTGAAAAATCTTTTCATTGACATGTCGCTTACAGTAAGCTTGTAATACCCACATTTAAAAGTTACATAATAATTTATGGTATCCACAGAATCATTTGTAATAATACCTTTAATAAGAGTATTCCATAATGACTTCCATTCTATAGATGCTTAACATTACCTAAAAACAGTTCCCAAAATGTTTAATGGCCTATAATGTGGCTTTACCTAACATTCAACTGGAATTTGTCTCATCTCACTGTTTCACAGCAATAAAAAGGAATGCTACAATAGAAATGGTGTCCTAAATTTCAATTTCAATTTCTAAAGTATTCCAAAAGCAATCTTCTTGTCCGTGGAGGAGTAGGAAATGATCTCCACTTTTTGAACAGTGAAATAGCAGCATTCCTGGACTACACAATCTATTCTATCCAGGAGAGCTGTATGATAGTGAGCCAAGTGCTTCCCAGTCTGAGCATCCTGGGGTGCTGAAAGACAAAGAAGGCAGCTAAGTGGAACTAGCTTGAGACCCTGGAGGGCTAAATTGTGAATTTACAAAATAACAAACAATAACCCAAATAGCAAGTATCTTTTCATTTGGCTGGAATTAATTCAGATTGGTCTCATAACAATGCTTTCTTCATGCTGTGCAGAAGCTCAGGAAAGCAGGTGTGTAGGTGTGTTTCATAAAAAGTGAAAAATGATTACTCATATTTAAACAAAAGATCAATAGAGAAAAGCAACAATAAGGAGGACCCTGAATCCTGAGCATCGGCCATGCCTGCAGATTTGCAGGCTCCGGGTGCTGGCGCTTGACTCTCCCTCTTCCTAGACCGTCCTTCCTTCCTCTTCTCACTTCTCCTTCTTCAATTCACTTCTCTTCCTTCAACACTCTAGTCCATGGTACCTCTTTTGGGAGATTTCTTTAACACTTCCCTCACAGCAGCTTTATCCTACATCCCTTCTCATCATTTACTTAGCACCCTATGCTCACCTCTACTTGTAACTGTAGGGATCACACTATATCGTAATTGTAGTTTCTCCATACTGGATACAGAATAAAATCCACACTGTTTAGTCTAACATTAAAAATTTTCCCCCGTCTGATCCTAATCTTCCTTCGTAGTTATTTCCTCCTCCCTTTCATGCACCTGACATCTCAGCCATACTGGGCCATTTGCCTTTCCGCAAACATACTCATCCCACTATTTTATGTCTGTGCTTGCGTCCATGATGTTCATTTCGCCCTCCGCCCAACTTCAGCCTGTCCAAATCCCACCTGTGATTCAAAGCCCAGATCAAAAGCAACCACTACCACAGCTCGTCTGCTCCAGTGCTGCTGCTGCTGACAAGGTCTTCCTTCTCTGAACCCCACACCCTCTTTTGCGTTGCAGTGGTCTGAGCACCTATTTTGGTCCCATTGCTACACTGGGAGGAAGAGTTGCTACTGCAGTCATCTTTGTTTCCCCCACAAGGAGTGTCTCCCTGCCGTGCTCGGCACTGGCACTCGGTGTTAGGAGAACAGAGAAGGACCACCCGGTCCTTAGTGGGCAAAGATGGTTTCTATTATTCAAATACCGAACAGAATCAATTGGGAACAAAACTTTTCAAATTAAGTGCATTTAAGGGCTTAAATCATCACACCATTAGTATGTTTTATACTCAGGACATTGTGCACTTCTTATCGTCTCACAGGCAAATTAACTCCAGAATAACAACTGATCTCTTCTATTGGTATGCATATAAATCAGAAATCTACAACACTGAATTACTGAGCTTTTGCAGTTACATTCAACAAAAATGTATCTGGTAAGGGGTTTTAAAAGCCAAGTAAAAGTACTGTATTTGGCTAAGTAAAAATACTTTATGACCCCAAAAATGTGATTTGGTTTTACTGTGTTTATCAGATAGACATGTTCACATACCAGTTCTGTCCAGCTAAAGAACAAGACATAGTTTCTATACCAAATATGTTCTGGATTTGAGGGAGAAGGAATAGAATAAAGAACTTAGAAATCCTGTTGATGATAAGAGAAAAATATTGGATTTGGTTATAGATGTTTTCTCCTTTTCACTTTGTGAACGCATATTTACCCACACTATTTGAGACTTGTAGAGCAGGTTGTGTAAATTCCAACATGAGAGATAATTCACATGTCCATAATTCCTTTGGAAAATCACCCATTACATGCACACTCAGTGTCAAGCATTGCCCTCTCAGGCTCTGTTCCCAAATAGTCTCAACTTGGCCCTGTGGCAGAAGCTGAGATACAGTTGCCAATAGAGAGGGGATGCCTTCTTCATGTGAGGTAATCTATGAAGTAAGCAACCTAAGTTTTATTACCTTGAATTCAAGACATTTCAATTTAACATATTCTCCATTAAATTTTGTTTAGCCTTCTGTAAATGAACTCAAGACATCTGTGTTTTAAATTCATTTTTTTCTTATCATAGTTCTTTAAAGAAAGTAATTGAATATAATCCCCCTTTATACAAGGGTAAATTCAGGCACAAGTTCCACTCCCAGCCTCACGTTCCTCTGCTCGCCTGTCCACTTTCCCAACTCCACTCACCATCAATGACTCCCTGCTCCAGGAACACGAGCTGTACTGTACCACCTCTGTGCCTTTGCTCACACCACTCCTGCCACTTTAAGCTCTTTCTTTTATCCTCCAGCCTCAGCAATCTCCATCCTCTCACGTCTCATTGCATTACCACCTACCCCATACTCAACACACACGCACACACAAGCATGTGTATGCACACAGCACCTTTGCCTGTGAAATCATTCTTGTTCTCTAAACAGGCAAGGTTTGACTCACAAGTAACCACCTTCATTAATCTTTCCCAATCTTGCTCAACAACTCCCATCAAAATTAATCTGTCCTGTCTCTGTGTAAGTAATGATTGCTTATGAGCACGTCAGTCCTCTCTCCATAAAATGTCAGGCTCTAGAGAATAAGGTCTTACTGATCGGTAAATCCCCAATTGTACAGAGCACAAAGCTGTGAGTGCAGAAAGCGTTTTTGTTTTTTTAATAGAAAAAAATCGAGTATGACAACACAGAGAATTACCACTGAACTCAGACTAGGATTTCCTATTTCTTACTCCCACCTCTGTATTCTACTCTGCTCAGATGATGAAAACGCTACTTCACTGGCCATTTATAAACATTAATTTTCTTTTAGTAGTTTGAACTGAAGACAAGGAAAATGTGAATCACTTGCCTGATACCATGTATGTTTTTGATTGCATAGCTTATTTCTCTTCGCAATTCTTTCTCATTGAACTCCATCTGCAGATGCAAAATGAGCAACAGTTATGACACAATTCCTTTGAATAATAATATTGTTGAATATTAAAGAATGAGAACAACTTGACTTAGTTATTAATAGATGGATACTCGTGTCTTTCCTAACCTAAACCCAGATGGTCAAAACATCTGTTTATATAAAGTTCAAGGCAACACAAACATTAGGGATTTCTGGAGTCTTAGTGAAGCGGATTTTAACTCTATTATAGATACGGAGTGCAATGCATAAAGGATGCCTTCTGGACATAAATCTGGCCATTCATTTGAAATATATAATTCTTCATTCTTTTGCTGAATGTAGTAAATGTCCTCACAGACAAATGCATAAATAGGAGTCTCACCTGATCTGCAACAGCGGTCCAGCTGTGCTGAGATTAACAATGGCTGTCTTCTCTCCCTGGCCATTTTAACCACCTGAGTTCAAGGCCTCTTTGTAAGAGGAAATTAATAATATTTTACTAACCCAAAATAGGATAGATTGCTGCATAAAAACTTCCCAGAAGTTCTAGGTACCTTAAATTTATTTGGAAGTAGGATAAAGTGTCATAGAGCTTAGACCTGGAAGGGATATCAAGAAAACATTTGGTTCAGCCCCTGGCTTCTGACATTTGGCCTCTCCAGACTCAGTGTCTATCCATTTTCCAACTCACACTTGACACCACAGCACAATGAATTGCCTCAGCTCTCAGCCACACCCTGTGGCTCCACCACTCAGCCTTCACCATTCCTCTCTTTCTGTCTGGAACAAGCCACCCCCACCACCACCTCTGCACACCCCCCACCCCTCGCTCCACCTCCAGCTACTTAACTAGCTGCTCACCCTTCTAAACTCAGCTCAGAAGCCAGGCTCCCTCACATACTTGGGCTCGGATTCATGTCTGTGGGCTGTGTTTCCACAGCACCCTGTGCTCAAGTTTATCACTTTACTTAGCACATTTTAATGAAACTATCTATTTACCCATCTGCCTCCCACACCAAGACATAAGCACCCGCCTCTGTATGTGAGGCAACTAGTCTAGTCCCCAAAACTACTTAGCTGCCTACTGGGTATTTCAAACATTCCAAAAACAGAACTCTTGATTCATACCTCCACACAAACACAGATTTCCTCAGTTTTCCTCATCAGATGGGCACTAACATTTGCTCAATTGTGCAAGCCAAAACCTTGAGAGTCACATTGAATCTGCTCTTTCTTGCATCCCCCATATCAATCCAAGTCCTACTGACCCTACCTCCAAATCCACAGATCCATCCACTTCTCTCCATTCTCTCTTCTGAGGCGTTTTTACCATGAAGCTAAAGGAGTTCGAGTTTCAGGGCTTCTCCCTTGCATAAGCCCCTTCCCAAGACCCCGTGCCTAATTGTGTGTTTATAATTTTCTCTTCTTCTTCTTCAAGGGGGCCCCCAAAATTGTATAAGCTTCAGGCCCCACAGAAAGTAGATCCACTCCAGCTCTGGTCCTACTGTTTAACTCACCTTACTTGCCTCCCTGAATCAACCCCTGCCCTTGACAATCCAGCCCGCGTAGGGTTCTTTTAAAAATCATCAACCAAATCAGGTCACGTCTTTCCTTAAAACCCTCCCCTTACTTCCCATTGTTAAACGTAAACACTTCAGGGGCCGGCCCCGTGGCCGAGCGGTTAAGTTTGCGTGCTCCACTGCGACGGCCCAGGGTTTTGCAGGTTTGGATCCTGGGCACAGACATGGCACCACTCATCAGGCCACGTTGAGGTGGCATCCCACATGTCACAGCTAGAAGGACCCACAACTAAACATATACAACTATGTACTGGGGGGATTTGGGGGAGAAAAAGCAGGAAAAAAAAAAAAGATTGGCGACAGTTGTTAGCTTAGGTGCCAATCTTTAAAAAAAAACAAACACTTCACTGCAACTCGGAAAACTGGGCACTTACTTCCTCTGAATTCATCTCATACCCCTCCCCCTCATCAGCTCTGCACCGGCCTCAGCTGTGCTTCACCTGCTGTCCAGGTGCTTGCTGCAGGGCCTTCGCCTTGGCTGCTTCTGCCTATTGAATGACCCTCTTCCCCCAGATCCTTACAGCTGATCTCTTCATGCATTCTGGTCATGCTTTAAAGGCCCCCACTCCGAGAGCCCTCACCTGAACATCCCATCAAAAGTTGCCACCCAACCTCTCTCCTTCGCTCCTCCTCTCCTCTCCTCTCCCCTCTCCCCTCTCCCTCTCTCCCTCTCTCCCTCTCTCTCTCTCTCTCTCTCACATTATGTTACGTAATAACACTTGAGATTTTCTTACTTTGTCTACTTGTTAATTTTCCATCTTTCCCCACTAGACAGTGTCTCTGCATTGATCACTGGCACCTGGAACTTTGGCAAAGAGTAGGAGCTCCAGAAATATTTTTAAACTAATTAGACAACGAACATCATAAAAACTCAATTAGTATTTGTTGAAATAATTTGAAATGTCATTAGATCCCATTAAATACAATCAGAAACATCAGTAAGAAAACACTTCTAAATTTCATTACCTGAGCACGGAGGCTTTTGTTCAAGGAACTATCTTAGCCCTGCACCATTTTATGAACAGTTATGTAGACCAGACTATAGAAATGAAGTGAAATGAAAGGGAAAAAAATAACCTTTGGTACAAACCTTTACTATCTCAAAAGGAAAGCGTTCATGGAAGATACGATTGATCTTAGCACCCCCTGAGAGCTCCAGGGTATCGACCTGATCCCCTGACCCTTCGATTCTCTTCTCAAAGTCCACAGCAAATTGCTGAACCATCCTAGAATTGTGAAAGAGAAATACATTCAAGTTAAAGTTACCAGGCTTTGCATTCTCATTTTAATGTACTGTGGTTAGCCCTCAGAGTCCTTTTCCTGGTGTTCTTAGTGGCCCCTACTGGCGGAGTTAGCATTGCACTCTCTTCAGCACTCAAAATGTAATTATATGAAATACACATTATTAAGATTTACTTTAGACATTTAATTAAAATATATACTTTAAATATCTGTGTCATTAAATGCATTCTGTCCATTTAGTTGCAACCATAAAACGGTATTTAAAGAATGATTAAATTCAGAATTAAAGTTAAGCAATAAAACTTTATATAGAATAGTCCAATGACCCACAGCTGCTATGACCTCACACTCACCTACTGCTCCAACTGCTCCAGCTGAGGCCCCTCATACTTCGTGAGCTACTCCCTTTCCCACCCCTAGCGTCACAGACCTCACCATGCCAGAACAACGCAAATTTGTGAGCCTCATGCTCTTCTGCAAGTAGCTCTTGCCTCGTTTTTCAATGACGCTTCGCAATTTGATAATGAAATTAAAACTCCATAACCCATCATCCAGGAGTCCCCATGGTCTGGCCCTGGATGACCCGTCTCCTACCACTCATCCACACTCACCCTCCAAGCCAGCACGAAGAAGCTGCTCGCAGTTCCCCACACATACCACGTCTCTGTGCTTTTATATTTGTTTTCCTTTCTCCTCAAAGTACCATTCTCTCTGCCCCTTGCCTCTTTGCCTGGCTAATTTTTATCCACCCACTAAGACTCAGCGCAAGCCTTAGTTTTCCCAGGAAATATTCCATGATCCATATCCACCACCACTCCTCATTGCCCCCAGATGAAGGGCCCTTCCTCTGCGTCCTCAGCATATTTTCAGCATAGCACTTAGGAGAATTCATGCCATTGTTCCTCTATCAGTCTCTCTCCTAAGGGCAAGGACCATGCACTTTATTTATCTCCCCTGCTCAACAAATGAGTTACTCAATAAATTCAATGAAGGAATGAAAGACCTTAAGGTGGTTGGTAAAAAAACAAAGAAATACATTTTCGGGAGAAAATAACTATTTGCATTTGTGATTACTAGGTTTAGAAACTAATTTTGACATATTGAAACTACTTTCAAATTCAAAATCTAATTGGAAAAAAATTCAAACCATCTAAAACATGCATCTCTTATTTTCTTTCATCAAAATCATGGGTGATTAAAAGCAACTGCAAATTATTTAGCCCAGAAAATCTAGAATATAATTGGCTATAGCTATGTTTATGTATATGCTAAGGTTAATCTCAATTTTTTAAATACCTGGAAAGGTATATATGCAACATTTGCACTGAAACCCTGGGAAATTTACCTCCAGCCCCTCCTTTCCCCACCTCTGGCCCACTAGAACAAGCTGCAGCTGAGTTCACACTATTCTCTTGCTCTCCTCATTCCAGGGTCTCATTCAAGTATCTCTTTCTCTGTGAATTCACACCCCTCCTCGATGTAAGCGCTTTCTTATCTGGGCTCCCTTAACATTTTATCCTTACCAGAAACAGCACTTATCAGATCTTAATGCAGTTAGTTATATGACTGCTTATATATCTGTTTCCCCTGCTCTAACTGTGGCCTCTTCTTGAGGGCAAAAATCTGATTCATTGTTGAATCCCCAGTAGATAGCACAGAGCCAGATTGCAGACACAAAGAGATAAGAAGATGAGAAGGAAGGCAGGCAGAAAGGGAGGAAGGAAAGAAGAAAGGAAGGAAGAACGGAGGAAGGAGCTGAATCAGCCCCCTTACAAGGGAAGAATCTAGCTATGGAAAATTCTGTAATCTGAATCTAATGGAGTCACAGAGGCAAGATCCAGTCTTTGCAAAGAGAATAGTTTCAGCTGAATGTTAAGATGATGACCTAGGGCCTAAACAGAAATAGTTTTCCTTTCTCCATAACTTCAACAGTCTTTATAGGGGCTTAACCAAAGCTAAGAATAAAAAGAAAAGATAAACCAGGAAAGAGCTGAATCCAAGAAAAAATGATCTTCTAATTTTTCTAAATGGAGGAATATAAGATGATGCATTTAAGATGTTGCTTATATAATTTGAGCATTTAGAAATCTCCCCACAAAGAAAGAAATTATATTGGGCATTTTAAATGCAAAATTAAGGGTATTTCGATTGCAAGACTGCAGAGGGATAAAGGGGCCATAAGAGGTCACAAGCATCATCTGTGGAGATGACTTCGGATGTCCTGGAATGAAGACTGGGCAGCGGGTTCTTCTGGGTGAGAGGGACCTGAGGCAAGTTGCAGCACAGGGATAAAAGGACAGACGAGGCTGGAAGGGGCAAAAGGGGGAATAAATGTATAAGACACAAGGGGCTGGTAATCTCTAACAACTCTGCTATCCCAACCCAAGACCCTTCAGGGATATACCTAGTAACCCAAAGATAAGATGGGAAGATCAGGAAGAGTAACAAGATACTTGGCAGTTTTCACATTTACTATTTTAAAGGACTAAATTAAAATCATGACCAAAAAGGAAAAAGGAATTTAAATGTGGCCTTATCGTCTGTACTTTTTCATTAAATCTTTGGTCCTCATTCCTCTGAAAAATGCACACAGATCACATGAAATGATGGAAATAAAAACATAGTAAGTATAAGTGACATCAATAGAAACAGTTATACAATACAGATGATATTTTCAACAGGAGCTCTGCCCACTTCCGAAGACTAAGGGCAAAAAACCCTACTGAGTTATCACTACTGGTTTCACTCATTTATTGAATCCAATTATAAAAACATAATGAAATTGGGAACGGGGATGGGCAGTTGGTTAAACTTATAAGAGAATAAGACCAAGAATTATGCTTGCAGAAAACATAAAGATTCAAGGCTCACTGGATAACATATACATAGCGTCACATACTTTACTTGTTTCTTCTGTTAAACCTAGAAAGTAACATGACAAATAGACCAAGGCAAAAGCAAGCTGAAGACAGCAGTGAAAACGCGGACCAGGGAAGGGCAAGCGCACTCACTGTAGCAGTGCCTTGGTCTTCCTGGTGGGGTCTTCCGGCTTGAAGTTTTTATAGGCTTCCACTTCATGTTCTATGGAGAGCAACTGTCCCTGTAGTTTGTTCCTGAAGTTTGGCAAGGTATCTCGAATGTGGTTCGTGAGTTGCTAAATAAAACAAAACAAAATCATAACAAAGCACATAACAGACTGAAGATTAACTCATGAGACAAAAATCGGCCTTCACTGTTTTCCCTATCATTCAAAACTTTAGAAACCATACATACATTTGAGACTGACTGTGTAGGTAGATAATGAGAAGCCCCAACTCTCCCCTCCACTGCCCTAAGGTGATGCTCAAAATTCCTTCAACTAGAGTCACTCTCTTGGGCTATCTCTTCACGTCTGGGAATACTCTGTTAAACTGCAGCTAATGTTACTAATGAGGCTGCCTAATAACACCTTAGCATGAACCGACTTATCAGATCACCTACCTCGTAGAAAGGAAGCTTAAGTGAGAGTACGGTAGAAATGAAGGAACTGGAGGGTTACCGGCGCTGCCTGATGTTCTCAGGACCAAATGGCTTAATATTGGTGAAGCTCAGAGGTACCTGTCAGCTATTAATTTCCTCTCCATTCTGCAGCTCAGGCAGGTGCTTCCTCTTGCCTCCACCTCTGGGCCCCAGGCCAACCATGGTTGGTCACTGCCTTATGCCTTCAACAAGTTGCATATAAAAAGCTCCATGAAACTAGCAAGGGAAAGCTCTCTCCCCTGTTGATACCTCTACCTAACCATCTGCTTGACATTTCCACTGAGATCATCTGCTGAGCTACTCAAGCTCAGCACAGTGAAACATTCTCTAAGAGACTGTCTAAGAGTACATGATTAAATAAGAACAAAGGTGGATATAAACCCAGATTCCATAGCTCTCTCCCTTAAGTTCTATTCCAATGCAATTAACGAAAAGTCTGAATTAAAAAGAAAAAAGATAATCTTGAATAGTTTAATAATAAACTCAGAATCAAGAGAGAGAGAGTATAAACTCCCTAGAAATGCAGGAAAAAGAATAATAAATTAAAAGTAAAGGGAATAATTATACCCAGACTGAAGAAACTATTTTAAAGCATTTTTATATTTATCTGAGGTTACCTGAATATATCTATTCAATAAATATATAGTTATTTCATTGCCAATAGTTTACCCTTGCCCACAGTTATGACTTCCTAAGTTATTCCCCTGGCATGTACTGCTACTACGGCTCTGAAGCAGAAAACGAAAGAATGGCCGGCACTGCGCTCCCAGTAGCAATGTCACAAGAGATAAACCCTCCCATCTAAGAGTAACAGTGACTGTGAGAAACCAGTAGCCCCCTGACTGCTATGTGAGGGGTAAATAACAAAAATACTTGGTTTTCATCTTTTGCTTCTCAGATACCTCAATAGCAAAGCGATACTGGACCGCTCTTGGCTTTCTGAAACACTTCTTTCCTTGGCTTTTGTGACCTCAGCTCTTCTAATTTTTCTACTAACCTTTCTGGATGTACCTTCTCCATCCCATTTGCCAAGTCATCCTACCCCACCAGACCTGTAAATATTAACATCAATAGGTCCTAAGCCTCTTGTTTGTTCACTCTCTGTTCTCTCCTGAGACAATCTTATTCCATCCATGGCTTCAATAAATATCCAAACACCTGTGGCTACCAATGTGTTATCTACAGACCAGACTTCTCACCTTTGCTGTAGGCATATGGATGAGACCACTTGATTGACTTCTCCTCTTGGATTGTCAGTGACACCTCAACCTCAGCATCTCTGAAATCAAGCACCCAATCTCCCCTTCAGAGTTCTCCATCTTGGTGACTTCATAACAATCTGGGAACTTAGATGTTATCCTTAACTTCACCTCTCCATCACCCACCAGAGCTAAACTACCACCAAGTTCTCAATTTTCCTAAACATTTCTCAAATTTGCTTTTTTTCATCTCCACTGGCCCTAACCAAGCAAGCAACCATCATTTCTCACTTGGACTCCTAACTGGTCTTCTCATGTCTACTCTTGATCTTCCTATCTGTAACCACCATAATCTTCTTTAACCCACAGATATGATTGTGTTATTCCCCTACTCATATCCCTTAAATGACTGACTCCCCACTGCTCTTAGGATAAGAGCCAAAATCCTTAACTTGGCCTGCAAACATTACATGATCCAGCCACTGCTTAAATCTCCAAATTCACCTCTTATAACTCACTACCTCATTTTTTGCCATCCACCCATAATGACATTCCTTTCAATTCCTCAAAAATGTCATGTCCTTTTCCAGTTTTTGCCATAGAATCTGTCCCCAGGGTCAGAGGTGTTAGTGCACACTGAATCAGCAACAAAATTATCCTAGTTGTAAACATAGTGTGAAGATCCTTGAAGCAACAGAGAGTGCTTATCCAGAAATGAGAGATCTTCAGTACAAAATTCATTCAATTTTCAGTCAACCAGAAGTCAATTATGTCATAATTTAGGGGTCATTTATAATAACCAAATAGTCAATCATATCCTTTCCATTTTTCCAGTATTCACAAGCTAATTTACTTCCAACTTTATCTTTCTAATCATCTTAGTAATTTTTCTCTAAGATTTTTTCAGTTTATTTGTTTTTTTCATAGGCCAACATAAGCATGACAACAGTAATCTAAAAAGAGTTTCACCAGTGCTAAACATATTTGCAGAATATTATGGTTCTTGAATGACAAACCAGTGTTGTTTCTCATAAAACATATTTATCTTTTTTAAATGGCACAACCATAGCACTGCTCCATGGCGTTCAAACACTCAGCTACTCTTAATTAAAAAGTACAAATTCCACGTAGGCGGGACCAAGATGGCAGAGTGAGTGGTCTTCTTTGTCTCTCCCCCATCGAATCTACAACTAACTGGACATTCACCAATTAACAAAGGATATCCAGATAGCATCTCAAGACGCCTAAGAGACTCGTGCTACTATACATCGGAAACCAGACGGACTTCCCCCCGGGAGGAGGTGGAAATAGGTGAAAACTCTCCGACCCCTGACCCCCGACCCCCGGACAGCCTAGTTCCTGCAGGAGGCTCTCTTCCAGTGGACTCCCTGATAGCATCACCACACACCAAGGGTGGGAGTGTGCACTCACCAGCGGAGCGACAGTGGAAACAGGTGACAACAGCCCTACCCAAGCCCCCCATGATTACACCTAAGCCCAGGGGGAATCCCCAGGGTCCTGCACCCACCAGCAGGGAAGGCCTCTGCTCGCCATTAGCAGGGAGGCCCCGCCCAGAAACCAGAATAAAAGAAAACTCCCAGGGAGTGGATTCCCCGGCATGGCACCAGACCGCCTGCTGCTGCTGGGCTCATGGTCTCCAGCGCACGGGTCGGTGCAGGGGGCACCCGGACTTCCTGTGGACGTGCTTGGGGACACTGTTGGAGCTCCAGCGCCCGGCTCTGTGGCCCGGGGGGAGGCTCCAGGGTTCCGCACCCCCCGGGCAGGGAAAGCCTCTGCACGCCATTAGCAGGGAGGCGCTGCCCAGAAACCAAAACAGAGTGAAGCTCCCGGCAAGTGGATTCCCTGGCACAGCACCAGACCGCCAGCTGTGACTGGGCCCACAGTCTCCGGCCCTGCATGGGTCAGTGTAGGGGGTGCCCGGACTTCCCATGGACATGCTTGGGGACTGGGTGGAGCTCCAACACCTGGCTCTGTGGCCTGGGGGGATGCTCCAGGGTCCCGCACCTCCCCAGCAGGGAGGGCCTCGGCTCGCCATTGGCAGGGAGGCCCCTCCCAGCATTCGGAACACCAGGAAGCTCCCTAGAGCAGAACTCCCCACAAGGCAGCAGCTTACCAGCCAACGCCAGACCCACAGACTCTGGTCGTGTCCCAGACAAGGCAAGGGGCTCCCAGAGATCCCATGAGAGTGGAGTAGGGCAGAGTGGAGCTCCGGTGAAACAGCTACATAGCCCAGGGGGAAACTCCAGGTTCCTACAGCAGCCTCAGCGAAAGCCTCTGCACAGCACTAGTGGAGAGGTCCTGACTGGCAATCACAAGGTGGGAAGGCCCTGGGGCAAAAGTAGCACAGCTACGTGAGCTAACGACAGACTGCAGATGTTACCCATAGCTCTGCTGGGACCTATAGTGGACAAATGTGATCTTGCGGGCTCTGTCAGGGACAAAGCTGCGATTATAGGTGATCCTGCTCCTGGCTGCTAGGAAAGCCCACAACACCGCTGCAGACCACAAGGAGGGAGCGCGTCTAAGTGGGCTGCAACAGTAGGCACCAGCAGCCTCAGGGCGCCCTTGCAATTGCCCCCACAACCAATGAGGGACCCCACAGGACCACTGTGACTACGAGGAGGGGTCCAGATCCAGTCAGTAACAGCTGACAGGGTTCCGGGTTGTGCAGTCTAAACAGCTACCCCCCCCCCCACACCAGTCGCAACAAGTGGAAGCAGCGACTAAACTCTATCTCTATGTGGAGGCACAAATCCATACCATCAAGCAGTATGAAAAAATATATTAAATCTACAGAACAGAAGGAAAATGATAAGCACCCAGAAAACAATCCCAAAGACAATGAAATCTATAACCTAAATGATGATGATTTCAAAACTGCCATTATTAAAAAACTCAAGGAGTTAAAAGAGAATTCAGATAGACAACTCAATGAGTTCAGGAGCTATGTCACAAAAGAGCTTGACACTATAAAGAAGAACCAATTAGAAATACTGGAGATGAAGAACACAATGGAGGAGATTAAGAAAAATCTGGACTCTCTGAACAGTAGGGTCAATAATATGGAGGACAGAATTAGTAATTTGGAGGATAGGAATACAGAAATGCTGCAGACAGAGGAGGAGAGAGAACTGAGACTAAAAAGAAATGAAGAAACTCTCCGAGAATTATCCGACTCAATTAGGAGATGCAACATAAGGATTATAGGTATACCAGAGGGAGAAGAGAAGGAGAAGGGGCAGAAGGCCTGTGCAAAGAAATAATAGCTGAGAACTTTCCAAACTTGGGAAGAGAGATGGAACTTCATGTGACAGAAGCCAATAGATCTCCAAACTTTATTAATGCAAGGAGACCAACCCCAAGGCATATAGTAGTGAAACTAGCAAAAGTCAACGACAAAGAGCAAATACTAAGGGCAGCCAGGCAGAAGAAAATAACTTACAAAGGAAACCCCATAAGGCTATCAGCAGATTTCTCAGGAGACACCTTACAGGCTAGAAGAGATTGGAATGAAATATTCAAAACTCTGAAGGACAAAAACCTGCAGCCAAGAATACTCTACCCAGCGAAAATATCCTTCAAATAAGATGGAGAAATAAAAACTTTCCCAGATAAACAAAAGTTAAGGGAGTTCATTGCCACAAAACCTCTTCTTCAAGAAATGCTCAGGAAGAACCTCATTCCTGAAAAATCAAAAAAAGGAAAGGGGTTACAAAATCCAGAACAAAGGAGATAAGCAGAAGGACAATAACACAAAGTAACAGCTCTCCATCAGGACAAAATGCAAAAGAACCGGAAAACAAGTGATAAAATGGCAACAGTAGGCCCCCACATTTCAATAATCACTCTAAACGTGAATTGATTGAACTCTCCAATCAAAAGGCACAGAGTGGCAGGATGGATCAAAGAATAAGATCCAACAATATGCTGCCCCCAGGAGACACACCTCAGCCCCAAAGACAAACACAGACTCAAAGTGAAGGGATGGAAGACAATACTCCAAGCTAATAATGAACAAAAGAAAGCAGGTGTTGTCATACTTATATCAGACGAAGTAGACTTCAAAACAAAACAGATAAAGAAAGACAAAGAGGGGCAGTATATAATGATAAAAGGGACGCTCCACCAAGATGACATAATACTTATAAATATATACACACCTAACACAGGAGCACCAAAATTCGTAAAGAAACTATTAACAAAACTAAAAGGAGACATCAACAGCAATACAATAATAGTAGGGGACCTCAACACCCCATTAACACCAATGGACAGATCATCCAGACAGAAAATCAACAAGGAAATTATAGAATTAAATGAAAAATTAGATCAGATGGACCTAATAGATATATATAGGAGACTTCATCCAAAAACAGCAGGTTACACATTCTTCTCAAGCGCCCATGGGACATTCTCAAGGATAGACCATATCTTGGGAAACAAAGCAAGCATCAATAAGTTCAAGAGGGTTGAAATAATATCAAGCATCTTTTCTGATCATAATGCTATGAAACTAGAAATCAACTACAAGAATAAAGCTGGGAAAGAGCCAAAAATGTGGAGACTAAACAACATGCTACTGAACAAACAATGGATTATTGAAGAAATGAAAGAATAAATCAAATATTATCTGGAGACAAATGAAAATGAAAACACACCATACCAAATTATTTGGGACGCAGCAAAGGCAGTCCTAAGAGGGAAATTCATTGCAATACAGGCTCACCTCAATAAGCAAGAAAAATCTTACATAAACAACCTCAAACGACACCTAACGGAATTAAAAAAAGAAGAACAAACAAGGCCCAAAGTCAGTAGAAGGAGGGAAATAATAAAAATTAGAGCAGAAATAAATGATATTGAAACAAAAAAGAGAGTAGAAAGGATCAATGAAACAAAGAGTTGGTTCTTCGAAAAAATTAACAAAATTGAGAAAGTCTTAGCCAGACTCACTAAAAAAAAAAGAGAGAAGTCTCAAATAAATAAAATTAGAAACGAGAGAGGAGAAATCACAACAGATAGTGAAGAAATACAAAGGATCATAAGAGAATACTATGAAAAACTATATGCCAACAAATTGAACAACCTAGAAGAAATGGATAAATTCCTAGACTCATACAACCTACCCAAACTGAATCAGGAAGAAATAGAGAATCTGAATAGACCAATCACAAGCAAAGAAATAGAAACAGTAATCAAAAACCTCCCCAAAAATAAGAGTCCAGGACCAGATGGCTTCTCTGGAGTATTCTACCAAACATTCAAAGAAGATTAAATACCTATCCTTCTCAAACTATTCCAGGAAATAGAGGAAGATAGAGTACTCCCTAATACATTCTATGAAGCCAACATCACCCTGATCCCCAAACCTGACAAGGACAACACAAAGAAGGAAAACTACAGGCCAATATCACTGATGAACATAGATGCAAAAATCCTCAACAAAATTTTGGCAAACCAAATACAGCAATACATCAAAAAGATTATACATCATGATCAAGTGGGATTTATACCAGGGACACAGGGATGGTTCAACATCCGCAAGTCAATCAACGTGATTCACTACATTAACAAAATGAGAAACAAAAACCACATGATCATCTCAACAGATGCAGAGAAAGCATTTGACAAGATCCAACATCCATTTATGATAAAAACCCTCAATAAAATAGGTATAGAAGGAAAGTACCTCAACACAATAAAGGCCATATATGACAAACCCACAGCCAACATCATACTCAACGGACAAAAACTGAAACCCATCCCTCTCAGAACAGGAACAAGACAAGGGTGCCCACTTTCACCACTCTTATTCAATATAGTACTGGAGGTTTTGGCCAGAGCAATTTGGCAGGAAAAAGAAATAAAAGGAATCCAAATAGGCAACGAAGAATTAAAACTCTCACTGTTTGCAGATGACATGATCTTATATATAGAAAACCCCAAAGAATCCATACAAAAACTATTAGAAACAATCAACAACTACAGCAAAGTAGCAGGGTATAAAATCAACATACATAAATCAGTAGCATTTCTATATGCTAACAATAAACTAACAGAAAAAGATCTCGAGAACTCAATCCCATGCACAATCGCAACAAAAAGAATAAAATACCTTGGGATAAATTTAACCAAGGAAGTGAAAGATCTAAACAACGAAAACTACAAGACCTTCTTGAAAGAAATTGACGACGACATAAAGAGATGGAAAGACATTCCATGCACATGGATTGGAAGAATAAACATAGTTAAAATGTCCATACTACCTAAAGCAATCTACAGATTCAACGTTATCCCAATCAGAATTCCAATGTCACTCTTTACAGAAATTGAAAAAGAATCCTAAAATTCATATGGGGCAACAAAAGACCCCGAATTGCTAAAGCAATCCTGAGAAAGAAGAACAAAGCTGGAGGCATCACAATCCCTGACTTCAAAACATACTACAAAGCTACAGTAATCAAAACAGCATGGTACTGGTACAAAAACAGATGCACAGATCAATGGAACAGAATTGAAAGCCCAGAAATAAAACCACACATCTATGGACAGCTAATCTTTGACAAAGGAGCTGAGGGCCTACAATGGAGGAAAGAAAGTCTCTTCAACAAATGGTGCTGGGAAAACTGGACAGCCACATGTAAAAGAAGGAAAATCAACCATTCTTTTTCACCATTTACTAAAATAAACTCAAAATGGATCAAAGACCTAAAGATTAGGCCTGAAACAATAAGTCTTCTAGAAAAGAATATCGGCAGTACACTCTTTGACATCAGCTTCAAAAGAATCTTTTCGGACACCATAACCCCTCACATGAGGGAAACAATAGAAAATAAACAAATGGGACTTCATCAGACTAAAGAGCTTCTTCAAGGCAAGGGAAAACAGGATTAAAACAAAAAAACAGCCCACTAATTGGGAAAAAATATTTACAAGTTATTTATCCGACAAAGGGTTAATCTCCATAATATACAAAGAACTCACACAACTCAACAATAAAAAATCAAACCACCCAATTACAAAATGGGCAGGGGACATGAACAGACATTTCTCCAAAGAAGATATACGGATGGCCAATAGACACATGAAAAGATGCTCATCATCACTAATCATCAGGGAAATGCAAATCAAAACTACACTAGGAAATCACCTTACACCTGTTAGAATGGCAAAAATATCCAAAACCAAGAGTGACAAATGTTGGAGAGGCTGTGGAGAAAAAGGAACCCTCATACACTGCTGGTGGGAATGCAAACTGGTGCAGCCACTATGGAAAACACTATGGAGATTCCTCAAAAAGTTAAGAATAGAAATACCTTATGACCCAGCCATCCCACTACTGGGTATCTATCCTAAGAACCTGAAATGAGCAATTCCAAAAGTTCCATGCACCCCCTATGTTCATCGCAGCATTATTCACAATAGCCAAGTCATGGAACCAACCTAAGTGCCCAGCAACTGATGACTGGATAAAGAAGATATGGTATATATATATACAATGGAATACTACTCAGCCATAAAAAAGAACAAAGTCGTCCCATTCACAACAACATGGATAGACCTTGAGGGTATTATGTTGAGTGAAATAAGCCAGACAGAGAAAGACGAACTCTGTATGACTCCACTCATAGGTGGTAGTTAACATATGGACAAAGAGAACTGATCAGTGGTTACCAGTGGAAAGGGAGGTGGGGAGAGGGCACTAGGGGTGAAGTGGTGTACCTACAACATGACCAATAATGATGTACAACTGTAATTTCACAAGGTTGTTAACTATCATGACCTTAATAAAAAAAAAAAAAGGTACAAATTCCACATTATGTTATGTGGCTTAAAACAGAAGTATACCACTGCTTTTTATTTTCTAACTTCTTCAATCATTTTGTCTAAACAGTTCAGGTACACTGCCACCAGTAGCCTACTATTGTGTTTGTCTCTACTGACACCTGACACCTTCTAGGCACGAACAATCAGAACATCATCGATAACTACTTGATTGACTGACTGACTAAGTTCATAGATAAAAGTAAAGCATACCTTATGAGACTAGATGTGAGAAAAGCTGCTCAGCACTTGAGTCAATGTAATCAAAACTCAGGAAGGGGGCCCTGCCCTCGATGACAACAGTACTTAACTCCACCAGGGGAAGGAAAATATGCAACCAAGTAAGTGCGCTGAGGTTTTATGGAAGAAGTATGTGCGTGCATGGAGTAGTGGGAGGCAGAGAGCCCAGTTCTATCTGTTGTGGAGCAAGGGGTTATCTGCAGAAGCTTCTTAGATGAAGAGGGATCAATGACTGCATACGAGGATTTATTTTCAAGACTTTAAATTGAGGAACAAATCAAACAAAAAACCACAAAGAAATTTTAACAGAAAATCTAACCTAACCATTGCAGATTGATATTTCAAAAGCAGATCCCAAGAGATCAACTTTTCAGAGATATACAAGTTTAACTTAAGATAACTACATATCATGAATATATGTATGCTAAAATGTCTACTCCTGTTCACTGTTCCTAAATAAGTATGCATTTCTGCTTTGTGCACTGCTCCTTCAATAATATTAAGGTGAATTCTATCACGGAAAATAGTAACAGTGTGGATCAAAGTATTCATATTAATTTTTTAAATTCCTATCATTTAAGCTGAATGTCTTATTTTATTAAAAAGTGAATACAAAAACAAGAATTATGAATTCCAATAGTCACTTACACATTTCATAATTGTTATTTTCCTTGAAAAAACATTTTTACCTGATTAAGGACCTTCTGCAGGTGTGGGGTCCCCATCCGATCAGCAATATGTCTGTAAGCCGGGTGCGAGAGAAAAAATTTCCTTTCTGCCAACATGGCAGCTTTAATGTCCTTCTTTCCATCTATGTCCTTCTGGCTTCTGTTTACAACCCCCACGTAACCTGAAACAAAACACACACCTATGGAGTTTGGGACACTTTCTCACTTATTCTGGGGAGATTTCAAGGCTCCTAAAGAGGCTGAATAAGAAAGGCAAAATTATTTTAAGGCCTGAGGAATGAGTCCCTTTCTAGAACTCAACTTGAGACATCAGTATTTAACAAAGACTGGCTGATTTGGCTAAGGATAATTTTTTAGCATGAACACAATAACGTCTTTTGCCTTTAAAGCTCTGTGCGTTTTAACAGAGTATGTCTCTTAGCAGTTTGGTCATATAGCGGACAAGTAAATAAGTCAGACTTACTACAGTATATATTTATGCAGTCTATGATGAATATTTATACCCTCCCTTCAAACCCTTTCCTTTTCCTGTTTTCTTATTCCTGTTATTTTAAGGAATGGTTCTCCCTCTGGATCATTTTTAATACATCATTTTGGAACATTGTTCCATTCTATAAAAATATAACTAATCATAAATCCATTCCTCACAACTGTGGAGATATTAAAACCAAGCCTCTCATTGGTTACCCAACTGTTTCTCCACCACATCATCAAAGGAAGTCTGCTACAGGATACAATACATTACCCCTGCGAAGAGGCAGCAGCTTGTTCTCTAGAACATCCCTGGCATCTGTTCCTTCATCCATAAGATCCAGTTTGGTAATGACTCCAATGGTTCTTAGACCTGTATCACAAACAAACCCAACATCACACAATTTGCAGAAGACCAACATATTTTAGAGATATGTGCGTCTCCTGCTAACTGTAAAGCACTCATGTTCTGGTCCTTTTCCCATTCCTCTCTGTGGTACTTTGTTTTCTAATCCACTGCTACCCAAGTCTGGTGAATTTCAAGAGGATGAGGCAGAGAGTTGCAAAATCGCCCATCCACAAGATAACTTTTGATTCAACAGAGAAAAAACAAATAGCTGTATCACCAAAATATTGTTAAATTTATGAGTTTATTTTTGTACCATGCATGCATGGAAATTACACATTGAAATTTTCCTCCAAGGTACTGCACACAATATGGATGTTTTCGATTTTTTATGTATTACATTATTAAAAACAAATAAATGAATACGCTATACATGGACCAATGATGAGAGTGTGTCATAAACCAAGCTTATTATTGATCCAGCTGAGTGCCTGAAGTCAAAAAAATTTAAAAAAAGAAAATTAGTGATAGGATAGTGTCATTACCAAAAATAAACTTGCACGTCTAGCAGCATTCACTGGTTTTTAGAGAAGGAAATGCAACTTAATGGAAAGAAGACCCAATTAGGAATTCTGAGGCTGAGATTCTAGTCTCAAGACAAGTCACTTAACTCTATGGGTCTCAGTTTTCCTCATCTGTGAAATAAAGAGTTAGAAATTGTGATCTCCAAGGTTCCTTTCAGTAGTAAAATAATGTAAAAACCTAGACATTTTATGTAGCATATAAGATACAATGTATTTGTCCTGTGCTTCCATCATTGGATAAAATCAACAAGATTTGTCTAGTGATTCATATTTTTAAGTGTATTTCTTTGGACTTCCAATTAAACATGGTTATCTGAGCACAAGCCTTTATCTTTTACATAAAACCACGCTAAAATAATAATGGCTAACATTTATAAAGCCAGCTATGGTTTTAAACATTTACATGTCTTAAATTATTTAATTCTAAAAAGTACTCCAACGACTATTTTTGTAAGATGAGGAAACTAAGGCAGAGAGATTAAATAACTTTCCCAAGGTCATACGCGAGGTCAGTTGAGGCAGTCTGGTTCCAGGGTTCACCAGTTCGGATCCCCGGTGTGGACATGGCACCACATGGCATGCCATGGTGTGGTAGGCATCCCACATATAAAGTAGAGGAAGATGGGCACGGATGTTAGCTCAGGGCCAGGCTTCCTCAGAAAAAAGAGGAGGATTGACAGTAGATAGATGGGGCTAATCTTCCTCAAAAAAAAAAAAAAAAAGAAAGTCATAGGGTTCATAATGCCTAATATTTTCAAAGGTATGAAGAGATTTAGACATCTGCAGGAGAGGCTGGGAATGCATTCGCATTAGATAAACAGAAGACCAGGCAAATGAACAAAAACACAAGAGTCAACTTCAAAGAAGACAGCATCATGCCGGAGAGAAACTGTTATCATAATTTACCACATGGCTCAGCTGTGAGTAATATTTTCAGAGTCACAAACATTCATTTAGCAAAATACGATGGTATAATTATATTAGTAGAATGGGGGGTAAGTGTATATATGCACATGTAAGTACATGTGAGTATGCGAGAGGGACTATAAGCCAGCTAAATCCTTCTCCTCCACAGTAGGAAGTCAAAAGAGAAGATCTAAAAATAAAAAATCAAGAAATAGCAGTATAAACAGATTACATAGAATTACGGAGGCAAATACCAAAAGAAAGCTAAAAGGGTTGAAAGTGGGAGCCTCTGGAAATCAGTAATCAAGAGTCACTGGGAGTGGGCAAAAGACTGATAGGTTTTATTAAAAGTCTTTGGGACTGATTTTTTTCTTAAAGCTATGTACCTTTACAACATTAATAAAAATAAATGTTGAATTTTAAAACTATCTTCTTTTACTACTCTCTTATTTCTGAAAAGGCAGAGGAGTCTGTGCTCAGTGGTGTACCAGAAATGGCAAAGGAAATAAGTTTCTTTTTCACATTTATCGGCAGCTTGAAATAATCAACGACCTCCTGCTGGCCGACGAGATCTATACTGAGAGATCTCAAAAAGCCTTTGCCAGAAGAGATGCAAAGACAGCATGTTTCAAAAGCACTCCACTGGGAATCTAAAGACTTAGATAAAAATAATAACAGAGACCATTTATGGAGTCTGATTAAGTGCCAGTTTCATCCAGGACTCAAACAACAATTCTATGACATAGGTATTATTGTTTTCTCAATTACACAGATGAGGGAAGTGTAACTCGGAGAGGAAAAATAAGCTTGCCTAAAGGCTCCCAGCCTGCAGGGTGTGGAATCCAGGCAAGCTAATTCCATATTTAATCGCTATACTTTTCTGCCTCCCAATTCTTAGCTAGATTCCACAGGTGCTTAGCTGTTATTTGGCAAGTTAGTTACATCATCTGGACCTATTTATATAACTAAAAGTTTAGATGTCTCTTTCAAGTCCAAATTTCTGGGAAGAAGAACTTCCAGATTTAGAAAAGTTTATGTACAATAATAAGTAAAGATTAATTTAATAAAATTGTTGCCCTTCAACTAAAAGGAAAATAAAAACAATAAATTAAGAGCTAACAAATAGTGCATGGTATGGTGTTTCAATCAAGCTTCCCTTCACTAAAGAATAGCCACAATGATGAGTGCTTGTGAGCTCTGACTAAGACCTTGAAAAGAGACAAAAGGCGCTTCAGAACTCTGATTCTTATGTAGCATAGAGGCTAAGAGCACCGACTCAAAGATCAGGCTGTTTGGGTTCAAGTCCCACCTGTGCCCCTTATTAGCTGTGAGACATTAGTTTCCTCATCAGGTGGAACCACACCAATAGAGGAACCACACCACCACGGTTAACATTTGATGACTGGGGTAATTATTAATAACATCCCCCTTTAACTCTCAAAAGACTTCCTATTTGAAGAATAAGTTACATGTTCACTCTAACTTTATATAAAATGAAGAAAATAATAAACCTATGTTTTAATATTAAAAACAGAACTTATGGCTTCTGGTCTAGCACATAAGGAGCCTAGAAGTTGCTGGTGTGTCCTAGCAACAAGAAAAAAGCTGAACAAACAGAAAAATCAACAACCCTTCTTAGATTGATCAGAGAAGTGAGGTCGCAGGGTAAACTGCTGCCCCCAAAATTTGGAGAGACAGACAGGTGAATACAGCGAATCACAACTTATAAGCAGAAAATCCACGGGAACCAGCGCCCAGGTAGGAAAACCTAAACTGTAATTGAGGAATTGCTGGAAGCTCAGTGTGGACGGTCTGAGAGTTAAAACTCCAAAGGAACCCAGCCATAGCGGGTATCCATACTTTTGTGAGTTTTGCCTTCAGGAGTTTGACCAGGTTCTCACAGTGAATATTTGAGAAAAATCCCCTCATGCTTCCAGCAGGGGGAAAAAACAAACAACCTGATTAAAAAATGGGTGAAGACCTGAACAGACACCTCACCAAAGAAGATATACAGATGGCAATTGTATATATGAACAGATGCTCCACATCACACATCATTAGGGAGTCGCAAATTATGCAACAGTGAGATACCACTACACACCTAGAAGAATGGCCAAAATCCAAAACACCAAATGTTGGTGAGAATGTGGAGCAATAGGAGCTCTTATTCTTTGCTGGTAGGAGCAAAATGGCACAGCTACTTTGTAAGATAGTTTGGCAGTTTCTTAAAAAACTAAACATACTCTTACCACGTGATCCAGTAATCACACTCTTTGGTGTTTACCCCAAGGAGCTGAAAATCTATCCACAAAAAAACTTGCACACAGATGTTTAGAGCAGCTTCCTTATAATTGCCAAAACTTGAAAGTAACTAAGATGTCCTTCAGGAGGTGAAGGGGTAAACTAACTGTGGTACATCCAAACAATGGAACAGTATTCAATGATAAAAAGAAATGAGCTATCGAGCCATGAAAAGACATGGAGGGACCTTAAGTGCATATTACTAAGTGAAAGAAGCCAATCTGAAAAGGTATACGGTATATGATTCCAACTATATGACATTCTGGAAAGGGCAAAACTATGGAGACGGTAAAAAGATCAATGGGTGCCAGGGGTTAGGGGAGGCAGGGATGAAAAAGCAGAGCTCAGAGGACTGTAGGGAAGTGAAAACTATTCTGTACAATGTTACGATGGTAGATACATGTCAGTACACATTTGTCAAAATCCATAGAATGTACACCACCAAGGGTGAACTGCAATGTCAACTATGGGCTCTGAGTGAATGACGTGTCAATGTAGGTTTATCAGTTGTAACAAATGTACCACTCTGGTGCAGGATATTAATAGTTGAGGAGGTTGTATATGTACAGGAACAGGGTGTATATAGGAACCCTCTGCACTTTCCACTCAATTTTTGTGAACCTAAAACTACCGAAAGAAATAAAGTCTATTAATTAAAGATAATTAAATGACATAACACATGTAAAGTACTTAGTACATAAAAACCACTCAATAAATGAAAAGTTAGGATCTTACCATAAAGCTTTCTTTCTCACCACTACTCCCACTCTACTCCAATCCTAAACTCAGGTTACACCCAAGGAGTTGCAGTTCTCCACGTGACCATGCGTTCTTGCCTCTTCACTCCATAATGCTATGCCCCTCAGCTCCAAATATCCTTCCCTTCTCTCCTTTTCTTGGCCAACTCCTACCATCCTTCAAAATACCTTTCAGGCCTGTCCTACAGGTCTTAAACAGGCTCCCACAAGCGTAAGTTTGGAGCCTTTCTCTGTGCCTTCAAAGCTCTCTGTGTACACTGAAATAATAGTTCTTATAGGACACTAGGGATCTGCTTATTTGTCTGTCTCACCCGCTGGGTCATGATCTCTTCAAAAATAGGGACTACATCTAATTTGCACATTCCAAGAAATTCATATAGGTGCCAGAGTGGAAACTCAATAAAAGTTTATTTATTAAATGAATGAAAAAGTAAGCATGTTTATTTTTCTTAGTTTCAGACAAGCATTGACATACAACTTCCAGAAAAGAAATATGATACCATTCTACCATGTTACCTAGGTCTGTTGTCAGCACAGTGATTTTCCTGTAAGAACACTGCCATTTCTTCCGTTTACATACGCAACTAAATTATAAGTAGTGTGTTGTTTCATCTAATTAAGAAATGAGACAAAACTAAGCCACGAACCACATTAGCAGTTGCCAGAAAAGTAATCTGGAACACTGTGTACACTGAAACAACAGCAGTGAAAAGAAAAATCAGCGAAGAGTTAGTGTAAACATATATACAGCAAAATTAAAAACAGACTTAGGAAATTAGATGTCCTTCAGTTAACGTATTTTTTTTGTTTTGGATTTTGGTAGGATGTGGGGGGAGTTTGAAGTAAACGTTGTTCTTTCTGTTTGGCAAAAATGATGGAATATTTTATTTCTGAAAGCAATCAGTGATGGATGGGAATAGTTTCATCTTTTTTCCTATAAGTTTTCCATGAACATTATTTTCTTGTTACTTCCAACAATTCTGAATAACAGTTTTCCTTTTCAAAGTCATCAGCTAATATTACTACATGTGATACTAAGTAGAATATTAAGTAAGTTATTGAAAGCATAAAAATTACTGTTGCTATGGTAACAGAGATTTTCTCTTGCTCACCAATATATGCTCAGACTCCAGCAAAGTACTTGAAATATTTAATATTTGTGGAAGCAAGGGAGAGGAGAAAGAGAGAAAGAGGGAGAAAGGAGATGGGGGGGGAAAGGAGGAAGAATTACTCAAAAGATAAGAAAATTTAGACATAGAGTAGTTCTTTCACTGAGAATTTGTACTCCAAAATAGACTAAGGCGTGAAGAAACAGAAGAAAAGCATCCATATATACTTAAATCTCTCTGCTTTTTGTCCCCCTAAAGCCATTTTCTTCTTCTTCCTTGGCATACAGCTTAACTATATTTCCAAATCTCCCTTACAATTGAGTTACAATTGAGTTACAATCTCCCTTATAATCTGCCTGTGATTGAGTTCTAACCACTGGAGGTGATATGTGCCACTTCTAGGCTTGGTCTATATAACTTCCCATATGTGCTCCTGCCTGCTCTTTCACCTTCCACTTGCTGGATCTAACCATAATAACTCCCTAAGTCCCTAAGGGTGACAAATGGAAGTATCTAGTTATCCAAAGTCATAGAGAAGAAACACCACACTACTCTGAAAATCCACGCAGGATGGGCATTTTTACTTTTTGTACCATTACAGGTTCCAGTCTACTTATTACAGTATATTAGTGCAAACAGTGGTCCTTTGGAGAAGAGAGCTGCCTTAATGAAAACCTGGCTTAGCAAGATTAGGTAGTTAGGAAACAAATATTGCAAGTCAGAAAGATGAAGATTCATGTTATGCCATAGGTGTATATTTTGTAAACCTGCCTCATGGGATAGCTAAGACTAAGTGCCTACTGAAGGGAGAAGCTGTTGGAAAGAGCCAGAGTGTTAATTTGTCTTGGCTGTTCCTTGCTGCTTAAAGCAAGGGATTTAAGAAAGATGAGTTCACACAACAAATTTACCATTCTGCAAGCAGAAATAGAACGTATTAGAGAGAAGCTAGAAATTTGGGTCTTTTAATGGTTGAAAAAGCCAACCGTTCTTGTAATCTAAACAATAGAAGAAGAGACTGAAAAGGATCTCAGCAACAAAAGTCCACTAAAAATTTTCAGTTAAGCAAAGGAGCTCAGTAACTTCTGTTTCTGGCTACGAATGAGTAACAGAGTGCAGACATACCTTTCTGTAAACTGCTAGAAAACTGACGATATATACAAAACAATTGTTTTCAGACATGAAACAATGTGTTGCACAGGACTATGATATCTGAGAGATGAGAAACGAGGTAAGTCATACCATTACCCAATTTCTGTCTGGAGGCAATCTCTGGACTACAGCGCAAGGGGGAAAAATCCAAAGAGATCCCAGCAGTCCTGCTTAGTTGAAGAGACACAGGTTGGATTTCAAGGAGGCCAAGGCAGTCAGAATTCACAGGATAGTGTACCACACAAAAGGGGGCTATGACTAGAAAGAGCTCCAGAAATAGACCTAGGGGTCCCCTCGAGTCTTTGAATGCGTGTTTGCCTAAGATAAAACTCCACATGGCTGGGCAAAGCACAGCTTCCAGGGAGCTCTAAACCATCAATTCCCAGAGTTCACATAGGCCTGGGAGTCATTTAAGTTCTCGCCAGCTAGAATGGAGAGACCCTATTGAACTAGAGACACTGGAAGGGTCAAAATTCAGTAAAGGTTGCTGCAGATCCACTCTTTAAAAAAAAAACACTAAAAATGAGCTTCAAAAAATCAACTGATCTGCAAGTAATGTAACTACCGGCTAAAACAAAGTCTAACATGTTTTTAAAGAATATAATAAAACTCAACACTCAACAAAGTAAAATTCAAAATATCCACATTCAAACAAAAGTCACTAGATACACAAAGAAGGAAATGTGACCACGATCAGGAAAAAAATAAAAATCAGTCAAAAGGATCTCACTTAGAAACACAGGAATTCACAGACAACATTAAAACAACTACTATAGATGTGCACAAAATGTTCAGGGATATAAAAGGAAACATGAAAATAACGAGGAAATAAAAAGAATGATAGTTGATGAAAACTATAAACTCACAGATCCAAGAGGCTCAAAGAACACCAACCACCCAAAGACAATCACACCAAGGCACACCATAGTTAAATTGCTGAATACCAGTGCTAAAAAAAAAAATCATAAAAGCAGAGGGGAAAAACCAAGACAGACAAAGATAAGAATAACTGTAGACTTCTCATCAGAAACTATTAAAGTAAGAGGACATTAGGATGACATTTTAAAGTACTGAAAGAAAAAAAAAGAATTGTCATCTAAAATTCTATACCAGTGAAGAAAACATCTTTCAGAAATAAAGGCAAAATGATGACTTTTTCAGACAAACAAAAGATGAGATAATTTGTTCCCAGAAGACCTGCACAACCAGAAATGGCAAAGGAAGTTCTTCAAGCTGAAGGAAAATAATATAAGATGGAGACTCAGGTCTACAAAAAGGGATAAAAATCTCTGGAAATGGTAAAAGTAAGGGCAATACAAGATAGTTCGTTCTCATTTTTAATACCTTTAAAAGATAACTGACGAGGGGCCGGCCCTGTGGCCAAGTGGTTAAAGTTCTGCGGATTCCTCTTTGGTAGCCCACGTTTGTGGGTTCGGATCCTGGGCACAGACCTACTCCACTCATAAGCCATGCTGTGGAGGCATCCCACATACAAAACAGAGGAAGACTGGCACAGATGTTAGCTCAGGGCTAATCTTCCTCAAGTAAAAAAATAAAAAAAGATTAGCAACGGATGTTAGCTCAGGGTGAATCTTCCTCACAAAAAAAAAAAGATAATTGTCTATTTAAAGCAAAAATAATGGTCATTTATAACATATGTAGAAGACATAACATGTTTTATATGTAGAAAGGTTTATAATATATGAAGAAGACAAGTAGTAAAATGATAGACAAATCCAACTACCATCATGTGCTGCACAGCAACATTTCAGTCAACAACAGACCGCATACGTGACAGTGGTGCCATAAGATTAGTGCCACATAGCGTAGGCATGTAGTAGGTTATACCATCTAGGCTTGTGAAAGGACACTATGTTTTTGTACAACAAAATTGCCTAATGACGCATTTCTCAGAGGGTATCCCCATCTTTAGGCAACACATGACTGTATATGGATAATTATACTGAATGTAAACAGCCTAAATACCACAATTAAAAGGCAGAGAGTGGAAGTTTGGATAAAAAAGTAAAGTGAAATTATGTGCTATATAAAAGAAATACACTTTAAATATAAGGACATAAACAGATTAAAAGTAGGAGTATGGGAAAGCTATACAATGAAAACACTAATCCAAAGAAAGCTGGAGCGGCTCTTTTAACATCAAACCTAATAGATTTCAGAGCAAGAAATATTACCAGGGATAAAGAGACAGAAATTTGTCATGATAAAGGGGTCAACTTACAGAGAAGACATAACAATCTTAAATGTGTAAGCATCTAATAACAAATTTTCAAAATACTTAAGCAAAAGTTGACAGAACTGAAGGGAGAAATAGACAAATCCAGAAATATAGCTGTAGGTATAATATTCCTATCTTGGTAACTAAAAGGACAAGTAAATAGAAAAATCAAGAGATATGTAAGACTTAAACAACACAGTCAACAAATGTGACCTGAAGGACAAGCCACCCAACAACAATAGAATATACATTCTTCCCAAATGCACATTGGTCATTCATCAAAATCGACCATACACAGTGCCAACAAACAAATCTCAATAAATTTAAAAGGAACAAAATCATACAGAAATTAATGTCAGAAAGTTATCTGGGAAATGCCAAAATATTAGGAAATTAAACAACATATTTTTAAAGTACCATGGGTCAAAAGGAAGTCACAAGGAAATTTAAAATAATTTAAACTGAATAAAATAAAAGCACAACATATTAAAATTTATGGAATGCAGTTAACTAAGTGCTTAGAGGGAAATTTAAAATATTTAAATATTTTGCTTTAAAATATTAAACATTAATATTAAAATATTGCTTTAAAATATTACTACAGTAGTCCCCCCCTTATCTGCGCTTTTGCTTTCTGAAGTTTCAGTTACCCACAGTCAACTATGGTCTGAAAAGATTGAATGGAAAATTCCAGAAATAAACAATTCATAAATTTTCAATGGTGCACCATTCTAAGTAGCATGATGAAATCTTGGGCCCTCCCTCTCAGCCCACCCAGGACGTGAATTATCCCTTTGTCCAGCGTACCCAGGCTGTATATGCTAGCTGCCCATTAGTCACTTAGTAGCCGACTTGGTTATCAGATCCACTGTCACAGTATGGCAGTGCTTAGGTTCAAGTAACCTTTGTTTTACTTAATAATGGCCCCAAAGCACAAGAGTAGTGATGCTGGCAATTTGTATACGCCAGCAGGAAAAGCTGCAAAGTGCTTCCTTTAACTGAAAAGGTAAAAGTTCTCAACTTAACAAGGAAAGAAAAAAATCGTATGCTGAGGTTGTTAAGATCTACGGTAATTTTTATTACAGTATTTTGTTATAATTGTTCTATTTTACTATTAGTTATGGTTTTCAATCTCTTACTGTGCCTAATTTATAAGTTAAACTTTATCATGGGTGTGTATGTACAGGAAAAAACAGAGTATTTATAGGGTTCGGTACTATATGTGGATTCAGGCATCCACTGGAGCTCTCAGAACATATCCCCCTGGATAGGGGGGGACTGCTGTATTACCAAATAGGAAAGGTTTAAAAACAGTGATCTAAGCTTTGACCTTAAGAAGCTAGAGAGAGAGGAGTAAATTAAATCCGAAGTATGTGGAAGAAAGGAAACAATAAAGAAGAGTGGAAATCAACTAAATATAACATGGATAAAAGATATAATCAACTAAACCAAATGCTTATTCTTTGAAAAGGTCAATAAAATTGTCTATGCTCACCCTTTGTTTTATACTGGAGATCCTAGCCGGTGAGACAAAGCAAGAAGAATAATTCAAACGCATAAGCTTGTAAAGAAAAGAGTAGAACTGTCTTTATTCACAGTCAGCAAGATTGTGTATGTAGAATATCAAAGAATCTACAAAAGGCAACCAGACCTAATAAGTGGATTAATTGAGGCCAAAGCATATAAGGTCAAAATACAAAAATAAATCATACACAGCTATATATTAGCAACAAAAAATTGGAAAATAAATAGTATTTTCAGTAGCATCCAAAAACATAAAATACATAAGGATAAATTTAATAAAATATATTCAAGACATGTATGCTGAAAACCATAAGCTACTACAGAGAATACCTAAATAAATGAAAAGAAATACTATATTCATTGACTGGGGTATTCAATACTGTTAAGTCAATTCTCTTCAAACTGGTCTAGAGCAGTGCTGTTCAATAGAACTTACTGCAATAATGAAGATGCTCTATGTGTGGGCTTTCCAATACAGAAGCCATTAGCCACATGGGGTTATTGAGCACTGAAAATAAGGTGTGACTGAGGAACTAATTTATTTTATTTTATTTTAATAATTTTAATTTTAATAGCCAAATGTGGCTAATTGCTAGCATATTAGATAGCAGAGCTATAGGTTTAATGTAACTCAAACAAAATCCCAGTAAGTTCTTTGTAGAAACTGACATGCTGATTAAAAAGTTCAAATGAAAAGACAAAGTACCTATTATTATAACCAAAGTAATGACAAAGGAAATTTGCACTATTGATTCCAAGGCTTACTGTAAAAGCTACCGTCATTAAGACAATGTGGTATTGGCACAGGGATAGACATGCAGATCAATGGAACAGAATAGAGTCCAGAATTATAGGTTATACACACATGCATATGTACATATACATACACGCAATTGGTTTTGAACAACGATGCCAATTTAACTCAATGGAAAAGGATAGCCTCTTCAAAATAAATGGTGCAGAAACAATTGTATATCCACATGGAAAACAATGAAATCTGACCCTCCCTTACTTCATACCATACACGAAAAAAGGATCACAGACTTAAATTTAAAGCTAAAACTACAAAACTTCTCAAAGAAAACATAGGACAAAAATCTGTGCAAACTTGGGTTAGGCAAATATTTCTTAGAGAGGATTAAAAAAATGTATATCATATTTTTAAAAATTAATAAACCGTACAAAGACATGGTGAAAGAATATTTAAAAAGTAAGTTATGGGCTGAGAGAAAATATTTACATTACATGCTAAAAGATTTGCATCAGAATATTTTTTTTAACCTCATAACTTAATACTAAGAAAACGAACCATTTAAAATAGGCAAAGATTTGAACAGACACGTCACAAAAGAAAATTTACAAATGGCCTATGAGGACATGAAATGATGCTCGGCATCATCAGTCATCAGGGAAATGCAAATCAATTCACAGACATTACCATGACTAAAATTAAAATAAAAGTAACAATACCGAGTCTTGGTGAGCACGTGGAGCAACTGAAACACACATTACTGCTGGGAATAAAAATTGTTCTTTGGATAAGAGCTTGGTGGTTTCTTAAAAATATTAAACATATGGGGGCTGTCCCTGTGGCCAAGTGGTTAAGTTTGAGCGCTCCTCTGCAGGCAGCCCAGTGTTTCGTTGGTTTGAATCCTGGGCGCGGACATGGCACTGCTCATCAAACCACGATGAGGCAGCGTCCCACATGCCACAACTAGAAGGACCCACAACGAAGAATATACAACTATGTACCGGGGGGCTTTGGGGAGAAAAAGGAAAAAATAAAATCTTTAAAAATATATATATATATTAAACATACACTTACCCAGCAATTCCACTCTCAGGTATTTTCCCAAGTGACATGAAAACATATGAACATAGAAAACTTAGAGATAAATATTTATGGCAGCTCGAAACTGGAAAAAACCATAAGTTCCATCAAAAGGTGAATGGATCCACAAAATGTGGAATATCCACACAATGAAATACTTTTTTTAAAAGAATGAATTACTGAACCAGCAGCAGTATGGATGAATCGCAAAAACATTATGCTGAGCAAAAGAAGCCAGGCACCAAGAGTACTTATTGCATGATTCCACTTTATATGAAACACTAGAAAAGACAAATCTAACTTATAGTGACAAAAAGCAGATCAGTGGTTTCCTGGAGCCAGGACTGGGGGACCACAGCAGGAATGACTGGAAAGGAACACAGGGGAATCTTTATGAGTGATGGAAATGTCCTTTATCTTGGTTGGGGTGGTAGGTGCATGAGTGTATATATTTGTCAAAACTCATCAAACTTTACACTTAAAATGCATACCTCCCTACCCAAGCCTGTTGTCTCAGGTAGCCTCAAGGTAACCACAATAAGGTGAAAGAGAGAAGAGGGGTGGGGGAAGAGTATTGGTGGCAAGGAAACAAAGAAAGAAAACAGATTTAAGACCTATATCCTTTTTTTGAGGAAGATTAGCCCTGAGCTAACATTCACCACCAATCCTCCTCTTTTTGCTGAGGAAGAGTGGCCCTGAGCTAACATCGGTGCCCGTCTTCCTCTATTTTATATGTGGGAGGCCTGCCACAGCATGGCTTGATGAGTACTTGATGAGCGGTACTACATCCGCACCAGGGATCCAAACCTGTGAACCCCAGGTCGCCAAAGTGGAATGTGTGAACTTAACCACGGCGCCACGAGGCTGGCCCTAAGACCTATGTCTAAGAAAAAAGCCCTAGGTACAATTATTTGTACAAGGAATTAACCAGAAGCAGATAGTTAAGTTTATTGAGTTTTTTAAGAAACTGTATTCCCAAAGAAACAAAAAGCCTGCCCTGAAAAAGCCTTTGATAGTTTTGAGTCTTAAAACAATCTTTATGGCCCAAGTTTGTACAAGTAGAAAACAGGTGCATATCCCGGAAGCTCACAACCCCCCATCTCCACTTCAGATATGTCATAGAGGATAGTGGACAAGGAAGAAACTCCCAGAAGGTGGAGCCCTGGGAAAACGATGGACAAGAGACAAGGGAGATCCTCCCAGAAAACACACGTAGGATTTAATCAAGAAACTTCTCTCCCTGCCAGGGTAGGAAGTCTTCACAAGGTCTGCCCTGTAGGATTCCATCACTGCTGTGGACCCAGGACTGTTCCTTGTTTCCCACTCTTACCTTTCTCATACAGGAGTTTCCACTGCAGACAATAACTAACAACACTCCACACACAGCCCTCAGCAATCTGTCTGGAATCCTGAAAGGTCACCTCAGACCGCTGACTGCTGACCACAGAATGTTCTGGCCCAGAACACCACCCAGGGACTCTGTCGGCAATAGCGCAGAAACTCTTTTAACTGGAGTTCTAGTTGAGTAACTTAGGACTAGTTAACACCACCATGTCTCTCTCTGTTAATGCCACTCTGCACTCCCAACCAAATCCAAGCTCCTCTGCTCGTCTGTCTTCCTCTGAACAGGAATTTCTCAGACAGCAAAAGTTTCCATTAAGCCATTCGGCTCTGCTGGGACCTACTAAATAGGGAACGTGATTTGCATTACATAGACCACTACAGACAACATTACCAGAAACTGTGGTTTACACACACACACACACACACACACACACACACACTTGCATAGGCAATACAACTGCTTTTTGAGAGGCTGGCTCTGGCTGTGTGCACCAAAATGGGTTATAAAGGTGCTAACAAATGAAGGTACAAGGAGCCTTAGACAAGTGATGATGTTGGGCATCTCAGAAAAGATAGGCAAGAAGGAAGCAGAGAACAAGGGTTAACTTTGCTGACAGATTTAAGTGTAATGGCTGTGCACTTCCTGAAAATGCCACAATTGTCTATTTTTTTTAAAGCCTTTTATAACAGAAATTCCTGCAGGAAAAATAACTTTGCAAGTCTGAAACTCAAGAGCCACAAACCCACTTTTTAACCAAGGAAACAAATTAATTTTATGTAATCCTTTTATGGACCTTATTATGCGCCAGGAAACTTTTAAAGTATTTTGCAGATGTTAACTCATTTAATTTCACAAAAATCTTATAAGGTATTATAATTATCCCCATTTTATAGATGAGGAAACTTGAGGCAGGGAAAGACTAAGTAATTTGCCCAAGGTTACACAGCTAGTAAATGGTGGAGCCAGGATTCAAACCCAGGCAGTTTGGCTCCAGAGTTTCTGCTATTAACCACTAGGCTGCACTGTTTTAAAATGTAATCTTTACATGTCTTATGCTTTTATTCATGTAATTTCTTAGTAAGGCAAAGTTTCTTAAGAATGTTTCTCGGTTATTTTAGCAGAACAGCTTGTACTTTCATTCCAACAGGCTGCCTGCTTCCTCTCTTTGCTGCCCTTCTGCCAATCCTTTAACTCTGCCATCTGGAACTATCTTTACTGTCACCCAATGACTCCAACACACTCCTGCTCTGATCTAAACCATAGCTCTTACCTCCTTCCCTTCATTTAAACCCAGTTCTCTCCTTTATGCCCCTCAGGCGGAGACTGCATATTCTCCCAGGCCCCAAAGAGCCCAGAGGAAAAGAGAGTGGAGGTTAGCGAAGTTTCCTCACTCCTCAGCGCTGCTCCAAACCAAAATCTTCGACACCTTCATATAAAAACATTGCTTGAGAGCCTTAAGGCATCTGGTTGTGGTGCCCCGATTCCTCCTTGTTGCTACTAAATGCCCAGACACCATCTTCAAAACACACACACACTTTATTGAAGGTTTGGGCATCATGGTATTCCTCACTGCCCTTCGTTCCACCATTATCTGTGCAGCATCAATGGATGTGAGGATGATGTATCCAGTTCTCTTGATGTATTTAGTTTCTTGACCTCTTCTATTCAATTATTTTCACCTGCATGCCATTTTAGCAATTTCCTCCCATGACCACATCCTGGTATTTATAACCTGGACTTGTTCCAGCTGTAAATCATAAACTCTAACATTCTCCTCTCTAACCACAAACTCCAATTCTTCCAATTCCTTTACTCACCTCCTATGAATAATGCATTTCTATCCTGCAATCATATCCCAAACTCTCTCCCTGAACAATCTCATTTTCCCCAAAACTTACAGGTCTTTTTTGGCTTTGTTTTCTTCCCTTCTTCCAAAGATTTCACAGTCCATCTTTCCAATTATTATTTTTCCAAAATCCTCAATTCTTTTGCCCACTTTGTCTTCCATCCAACTGATCCTGCAAAATTCTGACCCAAAAGCAATCTAAGTATTTGCCTCTCTAACCCGTAGCTGCTGAGTGTTTCTGGGAATCACACCATCCTGAAGCTTGGTGCGCATGGGCTCTGGCCTCAATGGAGTCCTTTAGTGCTGCCCACTTTCTCCTTCTCCCTTTCCCCACAGTGGCTGTTCAAAATACCTTTCTCCTCAAACGTTTTACACAACCCCCTTCTCTCCTATCCTCCTTACCCTTCCCCCACTCCCAGTTCTTTCTCAGCCTATGGCCTTGCTTCCTACTTAAAGAGAAAAAACTATATCAATAGGCAATAAATTCTCAAATGCCTTTCCAGATATCTGCAAATTAACTTCTATCTGCATGTACTTTCTTACTTCATTCTTGTAACAGTGCAAGACATAGCTCTCCTTCTACTCAAGAATCACAGCAAGCACTCAAGAAATGTTGGAGAGAAAGAATAAAGAAAAAGGAAGGAAAGGAAGAGGGGGAGAGAGAGGGCAGAGGGCAGGGGGGAGGGCAGGAGGAAGGAAGGAAAGAAGAAAGCAAGTGGAGGGAGAGAAGGGAAGAGAGTGGGGGAGAAAGGGAGGGAGGGAAGGATCCTAAAAGCCAGAGAAAATGAAGGTCCTACAGAAATTTAGAAGAGTTTTGTTTTGTTTTAATAGTCATATTTGACTTATACTGTCCACGAAATAACTACACGGACCTGGTTTGGTTAGCTTTATCTGGGTATCTGTAGAATATGTTTCTATAGCAAATTTTAAAAGAGCTACTATGCTAACAGGAATGTTAGAAGCTCGTGGTCATATCAGAATTCAGGAGTAAGATTTAATTGCATAGGTAACTATTGCGTTTTAAATGGCCTTGAATTTTATGAGAACTCAATTGTTCTATAATAGTCAAGTCACTTTAATTAAACACTTTCACCTTGAATAGCAATGCAACACATCCGTATATTAGTATAAAGAGAATTCTTGAGAAAAGATTCCTATCACTAATATGCAATTAAATTAAAGAAATGAAACAATGTTTTATTGCTTTCTCACATATTTTTTAGTCTTTCTTATAAATAGTGTCTCTTTTTCACATTCCAATTTCTACATTGAAACTCCACAAAGAATAACTCAGGGAAATTTTAAACTTGTTCAAGCAACGTCTTTACAGTGACCCCCAGTGGCAAAAGGAATGAACGTATCAGTTTTAGTAATCTAGATTCTAGTGGCCTTTCACGCTGATAAACTTGTGATGACAATAACAAGTTCCATTTTAATAGCATGTTCACTTTTGCCAAAGTACCTTCACATTTTTCTTTTTATTCCTAGTTTAAAAAAAGAATTACAATTATATATATAATTTGAATATTTTATAATTTGATAATATATTTTATAATTTGAATAATTTTATGTATATAAGTGTATATTCATATCCAATTTCTAAATCTACTCTCTTTCCTGGTACATTTTATAATGAAGGTAATTTTATTTTTCCCAATTAAATTAGCACATCAAAAAGTATACAATTTTATTAAAAAGCTTTTTGTAAGCTTTTTTAAGTAAGATGAATATTTTTTGTTGTCATGTTTCCAGTTCTAAGATCCAACATTCTTTTTTATGATATACATAAATCTAGATATAATGATTTATATATGACATATAAATCGAATATCTAATTCTAATTCTATCTATTCTATATATATAGAATATATACAACTCTAAGATATATTCTTAGGTATAATTCAACATACTTTTTTAAAGCTCAAATAGAAGTTCTTCTCTACATTTGGGCGAGCCCATTTATCAGTCTACAGATGAACTACTCTCTTTGCAAAGGGACCAATTTCTAACATAAGATTTAACAAACTTACTTGAGTTGTACATGCATGAAACTCTTAAAATTCAAGTACATACAATGCAACACAGCAACACGAATTTGAAATGTGAGTCTGTAATTCTCAGACTTCAGGGTATAATATTATGATGATGTATTCCATACACTTCCTATCAAAGTTCTGATCACACAGGACTGTAAGTGTGTGTCTGTGGTCCCACTTTCTTTAGAGCAGACAAGTATGTTCAAACCTAGCACACAGTGAACGCTCAATTTAAAAGAATGATTGATTGGGGTGGTGAACACGATGTAATCTAAACAGAATTCGGAATATATTATGATGTACATCAGAAAGCTATATAATGTTATAATCGAATGTTACTGCAATTAAAAATAAATAAATAAAATAAAAGAATGATTGATTGAACAGAACTGACGTAAAACAACTTTTTCAAAGACCAAAAATGTTTTGGTTTTAGCCTCTGTTCTTAGGACTTTCTCTACTTGAAAAAAAAAAAACTAGTTGATTTTAGGAGTCTCATTCATGTTAGACAAAAGCTCAAAAGCCTATCCCTTAAGAAATCAAAACATGGCTCCTATGAGTTACACACTGAGTTATTTCTTCTTAAAGAGTAAGATATCTTCACATATATTGATTGATTTGATTAATATAGAGTAGAATTTGGACTCCTGTTGCAATTATTTAACATCTGTTAGCTTTTTTAATATGGTCAAATATTTAAGCTAATAATTTGGAGGTAAAATGAGGATCCAATTGGGAGAAAAGAATAGCTGCGGAAACAGACATACTGTCTGGAAAATAGGTTTTCTCCATGGATTGCTCTTATATTTGCATTTTATAAACATATTCATCACATTCTGAATGCCAGCTTATTGCCCGGATGCTTGAAGCTTCTGTTTGACTTAAGAGCACCTCCACCACCTGCATGACCAGACAGAAAAGCAAATGTCTGCTAAACGTTGCCAAAGGTCAGTGAATATCAGCTTCCATCACCCATGGACTTTAACTTTTTCCAGACTGGGGAGGGAGACTCGTCAAAAGGAAAAAACTTCAGGAGGTAGGTTGGACACACCTCCATAAAACAAAGAAGTCTCTCTCCTGCTTCGTGGTAAATTCACAAATTTCACCTCAAGAGAAAATGGAGCCCTCTTCCCAACCAGAAGTCTAACACTCCTCTTGGAATGATTTTTATACTCCAGGAAGACCTCTGGTCATGCTAGATTTAGAAATGAAATTCCTTTGCTGTGAAATAAATCACCATGAAAGGAATTTCCAGACACATTTGCCTCCCTAGTGAGGCCTTTGAACAGCCCTCTCTTGTAGACGACAAGCTTGATGGGTAATGCTAAAATACTGCTGTGCCCAGAAGATGAAAGGCACAATGAGAGTCTTCATGGGTAATGAACTCATGCTCAAGTAATAAATCAATACCACTGTTGGAAGTGACTCTTCCGCTTTCTATACAGAAAATGTGATTGTCTTTTTATGATGAACTTCTCAGCTAAGGTATAGCGGTATCTATAAAACACACAGATATTAGTCTCACTTCTAGCCATGTTAAACAGCAGTGTAAACATGTTGTCTTTATTATATGACCATTAGAACTTATGAGGTTAGGTGGATATTACACCATCATAAATAAACTCAATATGATAAAAGCTATCTCCCCACGGATCAATCTCACCAACTAACCTCATCTGTATCCATGTACTCTGCCTTTCCTACTGTTAAAATGGAGAAAGAATCTAATCAAGGACTCCCACAGGTACTCTGCATCTTATCCCCACTCCCCCAATCAAGAATTTTTCTCATCTATTTATCTTGTCTTTATTCTACTTCTCCTACATTTATCCCATCTCTCTCCTTCACCACCAATTTTACATCTCTTCTGGATCATTCTCATTAGCACAGAAACATGCCATAATATCTCCCACCTTTCAAAAACATTCTCTTCATCTTATACCACTAGTGTCCTATTCTTCTGCTTCCATCTATAAAACGAAAGAGCTTCTATATTCTGTTTCCACTTCCTCACATCCAAGTCTCTTTTGAACCTTCTCTAAGGAGACTTTCCTACTAAACTCTTCTTATCAAGGTCACCAATAACTGTCAAGTGCCAAATCCAATACTCAATTCTCTACCCTCATCTCCATTAGATGAGAACATGAAAGTCTGGTTTTGATACAAAGATTGGAGGTAATGATGACTTAGACGCAGTTCAAGGCTGCTTTCCTTTGTTTACTACCGAATCTTCCAGCAAGCAGTAGACAGGATTCATGGGCTAAGAATACAACTGACTGAACGGATGCAGCTTCCGAGCATTCCTTGGTTCCACACAGAGGAGCACTTTGAGTTTGAAGTTGAATATAGCCTGTGAGGACTTGGGAAAGTGTCAAGCCAGAGGGGCAAAGAAATATGGGTGCACCCCTTTGTATGCCATGAGGCTGCATGCACCACTTCATTACGATGTAAGAGAAATCTCACTACCCCATAGTTGCCAACTCCTGTGTTCAGTTTCTCACCATGTTGTTGGGCTTCCTCACAATGTCTGAGCAGTAGGCTTGGCCTTGATCTACAAAATCACCCACCTTGATCTCTCAGCAGCATTTGACATAGCCAATCACTATGTCCTTCCTGAAACCTTCTTTTCCCATGGCTTCTAGAACACCACACTCATTTGGTTCTCTACCACTTCTCAGTCACCTCTGCTTTTTCTCCTCCACCTCATCACTACTAAAACACTGGAGAGCCCCAGGGCTACTTTCTTGGCCTTCCTTCTCTTCTCTATCTACATTCATCTCCTACATGATCTCAACTCAACTAATCTTAAGGAATTAGATACTATGTGAATTAGTTCCCTAGCGCTATCACAAACTAGTGGCTTAAAACAACAGGAATTTATTTTCTCACAGTTCTGAAGGCCAGAAGTCTGAAATTAGGGTGTCAGCAGCACCACGATCATCCCTCAAAAGGCTCTAGAGAAGGATCTTTCCTTGCCTCTTCCAACTGTTAGTGGCTCCTGGAGTTCTTTGGCTGTGGCAGCATAGCTCCAATCTCTATTTCTATCTTCACATGGACTTCCTTGTGTTTCTCCCTCAAATCTCCCTCTCTTTTCTCTTACAAAGACACTAGTCATTAGATTTAGGGCCCATGTGAAATCCAGTATAATCTCATCTCAAGATTCTTAACTTAATTACATCTGCAAAGACCCTATTTCCAAATAACACACACCCAGGTATGGCGGGTTAGGCCTTAGAGATATCTTTTGGGAGGGACACAGTTTAACCTGCTGTATCACCTATAGGCTGATGATACACCCAGATTCACAACTCCAGCTTGAAATTCTCTCTGGAATTCCAGTCTCTATCATCACTACTTAGGTGTCTAATAAACATCTCAAATTTTACATGTCCAAAATAGAACCCTTGATCCTCCCCAAACATTCTCCTCTCCTAATATTCCCAATTACATTAAATGGCATCACCATTTAATCTGTTCCTTTGGTTAAAACTCTTGGAGTCACTCTTAACTTCTTTCTTTTACTCACAGCAAACCGTCAGTAAACTGTCAGCTCTACTTTCAAAATCTATCAAATCTGACAGCTTCTTTCCTTTGTACTATTACTCCCTTATTCCAAGCCATATCATCTCTCTCCCCACTGGACCTCTTTGAAGAAATAATCTTACTGATCTCCTTATGTCTACTCATGTCCCTCTTTTAGTCATTTCTTCTCACAGCAGCCAGACTGACCTATGAAAACATAAATCAGATCTTGTCTCTCTACACTCAAAACCCTCCAGAGGCTGCCCATCACCTTGAACAAAATATAGTCTTTGTCATGGCCTAGAAGACCCCACATGATCTGGGCCCGCCTACCTCCCTGATTGCAGAACCTACTTCTCTCATCCTGTCATTGAGCTCCATCTTCAATGACCTCCTTGCTGTTTGCTAACATGTCACGCCAGATCCATTCCCAGTGCTTTGTGTTTGCTGTCCCCTTTGCCTGGAATGCTCCACCCCTAGATATTCACAGGGCTTCTTCCCTCGCTTAGCAGTTCTCTGCTCAACTGCTGCTTCCATCGACCATCTGTCTAAAGTAGCACTCCCAATCACTCTTTCTTCCTTATCCTGTTTTATTTTTCTTCATAGCACTTATCACTATCTGACATTAAACTAACTTGACATTAAAATAATCATTTATCTATCATCTGTCTGCTTCCCCCATTAGAAAATGAGCTCCATAACGCCAAGAATTTTGCTCTATTCACCACTGTATTTATGAGGTGCAGGTGGTGCCTGGCATATAATAGTTGCTCATTAACTATTTGTTAAATAAATGAACAAGCAAGTAGAATGACCTTTTAAAATTAGTTAAAGCAATGTAGCCATATTAAAAACTGATATTAAAAGTGAAAATCACATTAGGCCAGTTGGAGATAATACTCTCCAAGTGCTTCTGGGTGATAATGAAGATGCATTCACCTGAGAATGTAAAATTGAACTCTTCCAAACCAATTCTTTTTCCAGCATTTTTAATATTTGCTCTAGAAGTTCAGTCTTTAAGTTTGTCAAGAGGTCTGTTTCTTATACAGATTGGTGCAGAGATAGTCTAATTGATCTCTGCCTCGCAAAAGAAGAATTATAAGGCAAAACCTAATTCAACATAACTTTAACAATGTTTCACCATGTTTAGTGCCATGAAACTTCATCAAGCAGGTTTCACTCCAATTCTATAAAATTCTAACGCAAATTCATGATTATCCCTAAACAAAGCGTTTAAAACACAGTTGGTGTGGGAAAGATGATACAATGGCAAACTAGACCTATTGGTATCAGACACACGTGGGCTCATATCATACTTCTGCTACTCACCAGCTGTTTGACTGTGAGTAAGTGCCACAGCCTATCTCACTTCCTCCTACATAGGACTGGGCAATGCCACCAGCTGACAGGATACATGTGGTTATAATATATGACACACAGTGTTATTACACAACTCATTTCACTTGAATTAATATTCTGTGAGCCAAATCACATCTCCTAAACTGTGAAAATGTTCATTGCATAAGGCGGACCCTCTGTAATATCTCTCTCTGGGGACTCCTATGACCTCACACGTAAGAGAAGATGCCATGCAAACAAATAGCTTATTTTTAAAAGTGGTGGAGAGTCACAAAAATAATCAGAAATATGTCCTAAGCATCTACGTCATCTAGTATCCTACTATGTGGTCCAGCATATAAAATTTACACTACTGACCACAAGCACTTGCCTGGCTGAATAGATGCCTGATAAATGTCTGTTGAACAACAAATAAATGAACTAACTAAGAAAGGCATTGACTGAATTCTTAATGTACCTGAGTAGAAATTCTAAATAGCTGGAGGAAGTGTTCCTTAGAGGAATCGGTGCAGTCTCCATGGTGAGACGGTGCTAAGAATCCTAGTCTGCCCCTTACTCTGAATCTATGAGTGGCAGCTGGCACGATGCCTTAAACACATCAAGTCAAGCTAAGGACAGCCCTCCTTCGGCCCTACCCCAGCCCCGACGCCGCTAAGGTCTTCTTTTACCTATAGTTAATCTAGAAATTTGCAGGTGAATTGGAAATTATTTTTACTTTTATGATACATTATTAAAAGATTCAAAATAATTCTATTACAATTCTGTGTTATTAAACTTCATAAATTCATACTAGTGTAGGCAGCAATTTGGATTACAGAATGCTGCTGATTCTTTTATAGGTTTTTTATGACTCTAAATTATGTACAATATATAAAATAACAAGTACTGTCCTTTGAATCTTTCCAAGAGGAAAGTAATTGCTAGCATTTGTTTAGTCATTTAGAGTTAGTCGTCTTTACAGATAAATTTATCTTATTTAATTATCATAGCAAGCTGTTGAGATAAGGTTTATTATAACTCCATTTCATTTTAGAGATGAGGTGATAAGGCTCAAAGAAGTTAAATAACTTGCCCAAGGACATACAACCAGAAAGTGACAGATCTGCCCCCAAACCCTGTGTTCTTTCATCTACACCATTTAATAAAGCAGTTAATTGAGGAGCGGTCTGATGAAGTAGAAAGAGCACTAGATGAGGAGGCCGGGGCTGCCACAAATGCGCTGTGTGGTTGCAGGTACGTTATTCAACACTGTGGACATCACCTAAACAAACTTCCTCACCCCAAAATAGGGCCTCATCCCAACCCACCTCACAGAATTCTGGTGAAACTAAAACCAAAGTACGTAAGAGCACTTCAAAAAGTTAAGACAAACATACAGGGAAAAATACATGTAAAACATTATATAATTCTGATGACTAGGAGTTCGAGCTTTTAAACGGTGTAGGTACTCCCCTTAAAGTTTTCCTAAAAATCCTCATTTAGTCAGTAAAAAGATTTTTCACAAATGATACAAAAGACAACCTTGAGATTTGTCTAACCACAAATTTGTGACATTCTGCATATACTGGGAGAATAATTCATCATGAAACTTGTTTTTATATAAAACATATATAAATAACCAGCAATATAGGAATATTTATTCTGTAAAAGCTTTTATTTTGAATATCATTATGTAAATAATTTATAATTAACATAAAGTTCCTTCCCAAGTATACAGTCAAATACACACAAGTCCTGCTCAGGTGAAAATGACTGTCTATGTCAAATAGGCTTAATTTAGCACAAAGTAGCTGCTGCCTAAAATAGAAGACCTCTCAGAAAACTTAGAATTATGTACCTTCATGGATAAGATTATAATTCAGATACCTGGAATAAAGAATGGTCCTGCATTCTCTAAATAGGTCATCCTCTTTAGCCAAGGGCAAAACCTCAGGAAAGATGTACCTGACGTGATGAGAACAGGCCACTTGCAGAGCCAGCCAAATCAATCCTGAAGCCCAACAGAGTAACAGATGTCACACCCAGATTGCCCTCATCATCCCAATTCAAATCTTTTACATGAAAATTTCCTAATTATTAAAGTTATATAAGATCAGAATGAGAAATAATGGAATGGAATAAGGAAATAGTGGAACGGAAAGAAAGGAATAAGGGATAAGGACCTCTGAAAAGGCCATTCCTCCATAAAAGCAACAAGAACATTGGCAAAAATGGTCAAAATCAACTTTTTCAGAACTCTGGAAATTAACCAAAGGCTTGCAACAAACTGAGGGGCATTTATTCAACAAAATTGGCTGAATCTCAGTAAGAACAGTGAGATTTGTGATGTCTGAACGTCCCCTATTCCCATTCCCCTCTCCTTAGCTCTGCAGTAGCCTTGAAAACCAAAAGTCCCACAATCACAGTGAAAATTAGCAGCCAGCAGCCACTGGAGGGGACAGAATGGGGTTGGAATAACCAAAAATACCATTTTCAGGGAACTGTAATTATTTAAGCTGTCTAGCAGTTCTCTAAAACACCCATTCATAGGGCGTTTCTTTATTTGGTCAGACTCAGAGCTTACTCAGCACAAACAGCCTTTTCCCCCAGGAAGCGCGTCACAAACCATCAGTGGCAGCTGTTTAACGTCACAGATGCCTCAGGCAGCAGTAACGGTTGAGGCAAAAAAAAGAAGCTGACCAAAAAATTTAAAAGGAAAATCTGGAGAGTCAGATAGCCATAAGGGCCTTTGAAGTTTGTATATATGTACAATCTAGAAGGTCACGTGCGTGCCTGGGGCTGTGCACATTCTCAGAACAAAGCCGAGAAGACCCTAAACTCTCAACTCTGCCTGACTTTAAGGCTCTACACAAGCAGGAAGTGAAGGCTAAGGCAGAGCTGTAAACTGCCTTCCTGAGCATTGAAGGCACACTCCAAAACACACACCAAGCGCTTCAGCAAACGCTGGGAGACTTACTGGCTCTGGGCATTTAAGAAAAATCCCTGTCCAATCATTAGCTGACCACTAAGAAAACTGAGCAAAGCCTTTAGTGATCACACACAACAAAGGCTACAAACTTTACAGAATTAGTTCAGGAAAATTACTAAGCAAACAAATAGCAATAGCAACAACAGCAACAAAACAAACACTGGGGGAAGAGAGGAATCTGATTTTGAGTGTTGCCACATTATATTACTTAAAATGTCCCATTTTCAACAAAAAATAATAATTTATGCAAAGAAAGTGTGGCCCATACACAGGAAAATAAGCATTCAATAGAAACTATCTCTGAAGAAGTCCAGACATTGACCTTACTAAACAAAACTTTAAATCAGCTATTTTAAATATGTTCAAAGAATTAAAGGAAACTGTATCTAGGTAACTTGCAAAAGCATGAGAATAACGTTTCACCACATATAGACTATCAATAAAGAGATAGAAATTATTAAAAAAAAAATAGGAATTCTGGAGGTGGAAATTAAAATAAAATAGAAAATTCCCCAGAAAGACTCAAGAGCAAATCTGAGTAGGCAGAGGAAAGACTCAACAAACTTGAAGATAGGTCAGTTGACATTGTTCTCCTATCTGAGGAACAAAAAGAAAAAAGAATGAAGAAAAAAATGAACACAGCCTCAGAGACCTGTGGGACACATCAAGCATACTAACATACATTTCGTGGAAGTCTCAGAAAGATAGGAAAGAGAAAGAAATAACAGTTGAAGAAATAATGCCTGAAGATGTCCCAAATTTGAGGAAAAACACTAATCTATACATCCAAAAAGCTCAACAAATTCCAAGTAGGATTAAACCAAAGAGCTCCACATGTACGCACATCATAATCAAACACTCAAAAGACAAAGAGAAAATCTTGAAAGCAGCAAGTTGTGTATGTTCAAGAGATCCTCAATGAGATGATGCTGACTGTTCGTCATGTCAAGAGATGCTCAGTGAGATTAACAGCTGACTTATTAGAAAACCACAGAGGTCAGAAGGCAGTGAGATGACATACTCAAAGTGGTGAAAGAAAAAGACTATAAACTAAGAATTTTCCTTCAAAAATTAAGGAGAAATTAAGACATTATCAGATAAACAAAAACTGAGAGAATCCTCACTAGCAAGAAATACTAACTGGAGCCTTTTAGGCTGAAATGAAAGGACACTAGACAGTAACTCAAACACACACAAAGAAGTAGAGAACACTGGTAAAGTGTAGGTAACTACGCTTTAGTAGTAACTACTACTAAGTGTAGGTAACTACACTACAGTAGGTAAAGGTAACTACATAGGTAAATATAAAAGAAAATATAAATGCATTTTTGTTTGTAAAATTTTTTTCTTCTATCTGATTTAAAAGACAACTGCATGAACAATAATTACATGTCTGTGTTGATGAGCTTGTGATATATAAAGATGCAATTTGTGTAACAATAATAGCACAAAGGAAGGGGAGGGAATGGAGCTATATAAGATCAAAAATTTTGCACACTGCTAAAATACTGTACAATGATCTGAACTAGATTGTTATAAGTTGTTAATTGTAACTCCATAGCAGCCACTAAGAAAATAACTTTGAAAAATACTAAAATAAATTACAAGAGAACTAAAATGGTACACTAGAAAATATTTTTTAACAGAAAAAAGACAGTAATAGAGAAATAAAAAAACAAAATACATACAGAAAACAAACAGCAAATGACAGACATAAATTCTACCTTATAAGTAATTACATTACATGGAAATGGATTAAACACTCCAATCAAAAGGCAGATATTGGCAGAATGGGTTTTAAAAAATGATCCAACTCTATGCTGTCTACAAGAGACACATTTTATATTCAAAGACACAAGTAGGTTGAAGGTAAAGGATGGAAAAAACATAGCAGGCAAACAGTAACCAAAAGAGAGATGGAGTGGCTACATTAATATCAAACAAAATAGAATTTAAGGCAAAAATTGTTACTAGAGACAAAGACAGACATTTTATAATGATCAAAAGGTTAATCCATCAAGAAGACATAACAAGTATAAATGCACCTAACAACAGAGTCCCAAAATACATAAAGCAAAAAACAACACAATTGAAGGCAGAAATAGATGATTCACCAATAATAGTGGGAGATTTCAATATCTCATTTTCAATAATAGAACAACCAGACAGAAGACCAAGAAGGAAACAGAATATTTGAACAGCACTGTAAACCAAATAGACCTAACAAACATCTATTGAACACTCTATCAACAACAGCAGAACACACACTCTTCTCAAATGCACAAGAGCATTCTCCAAGACACACCACATGTTAAGCCATAAAACAAGTCTCAATTTAAAAAGACTGAAATAATACAAAGTATATTCTCCAACCACAATGGGGTGAAATTAGAAATCAATAACAAAAGGAAGTTTGGGAAATTCACAAACGTGGAAATTAAGCAACACATTCCTAAATAACCAAAGTTGATATCACTGCTTTTTTACCAAAGCTGAAATTATAAGGAAAAGTAGATCTGTGAATCAGATGTTTGGAACATAGCCACAGAATGATCAGGAGGAAAGAGGGCATATGAAGGTATCTATTTGTTAACCCCAATACGTCGTATCTCTATATACCATGTTCCAAACTGGAGTTGTATTGGGTTCTACAGCTTCTTCTTTTTTCTATTTTAATTCTTTTACCACCAATGAAAACACACAATGTGAACCCTATTAGTTTGGGCAAGAATTCACCCTCGTCCTTTGGAGCTTCAGTCCGGAACCAGCCAAAGCCCCAGGAAAACAACATACCAAACTGGGTCTTTGGTGGAGTCTTGATCACCATGCAAATCCTTCCGATAGTTCTCAGGTTTCTCAACTATGACACTATTCAGGAGTTTCAGAATTGCAACTGGGATGCGAAAACAAATAATAAACCTTGAGGTTAGCAAGGAACTTTCAGTAACTAACCCAAGAATCATACTTATTGAGAGCCTTCAGGCAATGAAGCTGTCCTTAGCAATCACCATGCAGAAATCAGCAGACAAAGAAGCGGCACACAGTGCCATGGAATGTTTTCTCTGTTTCTGAAAAATTATCAAATACCTGCAAAATTACCTGCCAATTATCTGCAAAACTTTCAAAAATCTGTTCCCAGGACTACCATGTGCAAGATATGAAAAATTGGGGTAATGAGGTCCTATCTTTGACAAAGCAGGAGTTCTAATGATCCAGAAGAGATGAGGTTCATTTAGGGTAAGTTCATGAAATATATTCTCACTTAACTTTCTGGATATAGATTTGTGGCATACAATTACAGATGCATGAGTGACAGCTAATGCTGTATTTCACTTGTACTATAACAACTCATGTAAATACTGGCAGTGAGATGGCAAAGACTGATTCCTTTCTGGGAAACTGGTGATTCTCTCCACCAACATTAACTGCTCCCACCTGATGATCTGCCATCACGTGAGAGTTATTGCATTGGGTTATAAATGAATCTTCTTTTGAGGAGTCTGAGGAATGAAATGTAGTCACTGCCCATTAATATTCCCTGTCTACACAAGGGGAGTAAAATATAGCATGAATATGTTAAATCAATCTCAGGAAGTAACTGCAGATACTTCCCAGGATATACTAGTTGGCCAATTTTCTTTTAGTTTATATTTCTTATAAAATTCAGAGTTTATACAAATAAAACGTTCCCCATTGGCTTTTCTTCTACTATATTTGAAGTTGTGAGGACGTAAGGCAGAAGCAACTGCAGCCATCTTGCCCCTATGAGGAGAATCTGTCTGAGAAAAAAACCAACTCCAAGGAGGCAGAACCAAGGATTGACCAAAGAGCGATCAGACACTGGGGATAGCATCTGCACTCCTCCATGAAGCTTCATCTGGACTAAGTGTGGACTTCTGAGGAATGTGACGGTGCTGCACTCACTAAAAGCCACTGATGGGCGTGCTCTCTTTCAATCAGATAACCATGGCTTTGTCTCCTGTGGGACAAGAAGGCTGCTGAGACAGTGGTGTTCCAGCATCATTCTTACAATTAGACTCTGGCCCCAATCCATAATCTGGCTCTAATACTGGAGAAGGAGTCCTGGTGATGGTCTCCAGGTAGCCATCCAGAGCGTCTACCTGCTTTGTTCTAAGCCCCAATGTCAGGGATGTTGAAGGAAGCCAAAAAAAAGCAAACCAATGACTATTGCAGAACTCCAGAAAGGTTCAAGAATGGAAGGCAACAAGGCCAGTGTGTAAGAGGAGCTGAAAATAAAAGAATTGGCTGAAAATTTATATGGGATGCTGTTAGATCTCCAGATCTTTTTCCCATCTTGCACAACCAGAGTTACTCCTCTGTAACCTCAGCAGAATATTGAAGATTTACTTTCAGAAGAGGATGAGCCAGAGGGACTTTGCACTCCAGGAGACCTTCAAGAATGCCGCTATGAAAACAGAGGGATTAATGAAAAGTCCACGTGCTGAAGAGTGAGAACCACCCCACCTCCCCCGACCAACTCAATTCTTCCTCTTGGCTCTGAGACCTCTGGACATCAGGCTTATACCAGACTAGCTCAAGAGAAAATATTCATAGAATCTAATAGCAACTGAGGAGGCCTCCTATAAAAAGGCCAGGTCCCAGCCCAACGACCCTACCGTAAAGCCCATTAGCCAATGAACCCCATTCACACAGAGCTTCCACCAGCTTTTTAGTGTTCTACTCTTATGTCCCAGTGGGCAGAAAAAGATCACCAATCATCTGAAAAAGGTCTCTGACATCAAAGACAATGACCAAAATAAACAACCAGAAAAAAATGGACTCAGAGACACTGTAGATTACAAAAGCAAAACCTCAAAGCTTCTCATTAAAATCTTTCGGGAAGATATTACACTTGAGGAACCAAGAGTACAATGCTATTTAAAAAAATAAAAATAACATTCACAAAATAAGAAAATGCTGTTGGGACTTTTTAAATCACACCAGAAGAGAAAAATTAATCAGAGGAGCTAAAGATAAAGTTGAGTAAACCTTGCAAAAAGTAGAACAAAGAGACAAACATGATAAAAGAGGAAGACTAAAAAAAAAAAAAACAAGGATTAATCCAGGAGTTCTAACACACTAATGATAATTCCAGATAAAGAGGACAGAGAACATGGCGGCAATTAATTATAAAAAAGGAGAATTCCCAGAGTTGGAGAACACACATCTCCACATTGAAAGGACACATCACTGAACGCCCTTCCAAAATTACTTTCACGCACACACGAAGGCTAATCACTGGGGTCTCTCAAGATAAACGTTATTACTTGGCTCAGAGAAAGAAAAAACAAAACATCAGCATGAATAAGAGACTTTTTGGATTCTGAAATGCCAACAACAGATAAATCTCTGCTTTTATAATGTGTATTTATGTCAAATAATTATAAGCTAAATAATATCTTACATGCATTAAAAGAACTTCACAAAACAAACAAAAAACAGAAAGACTTTTTATTGGGAGTATATTCAGGTAACTCTTATAATAACTAAGGAGACTATCTGAATTCTGTACCAGAAGTGTGTTTTATTGGCTTTTTAAAATAAGTAGTTCGTGAGGATTAGAAATGTCTATTTTCTTGGATCTCAGTTAATCTTACATTTATTTATATAGGTTCAGGCTATATTCCCCAGTTATTTTTCTTTCAGCATCTTAAATACAAAAGATCTAACAATATTAATAATGGCTAATTTAATTAATAATGAAATCAAGTTATGAGAATTTGTGTTACCTTGAAATATCCCCCAAACTCTTGACATTTTAAATGAATTCCCTTTCACACACTTACCTTGAGGATCGACTTCTTTAGCTAGCTTCAATGCATCTGAGTTTGCAAGATCAGTGTTGGCCGGGGTCACAGCTAGAATCAGACAGTTCTCCCGTGTGATGAACTGCATAATCATTTCTCTGATCTGATACTCAATATCTGGAGGCTGATCTCCCACAGGCACTTTCGTAATTCCAGGTAGGTCAATAAGGGTTAGATTTAACACTGTGGGGAGAGGGAAAAAAAAGAGCCTTACATACACCCTCCATGTTAAAGATATCGACAATGCAGAATCATCTGTCACTGTAGGGGAAATAAAACAAGCTCAGCTGTACATATTGTACATCTAAATAACTCCAGCTCATGTGTAGAATAAAAAGCATAGAATACAAAATGGCTGCAAGTTTTCTCTATTTTTATGATATGCTTGTGCTATGCCAAATGATCATCTTGACATAATTTGAAAGGTACTGATTTGCATGCCTAACCGGTTTCTCAGAGAGCTGTCATATCCATAACTGGGGGTTATAATTAAACACTGAACAATAAGTACATATGCTGTCTGCCAGTCTTGCACATTGCCTTTAAATGGTGTAAAACTTCTCAGGGTAAGAGTAGTCCTGCCCTTCAAATCATCATATGTTATTTACAAGGGGTTAGCCACTTGGCCTATTGGAAAGCTGTTAGCCATTCGTAGTGCCATTAGGTTACTGTGTAGGTGAAACAGCCAGACTCACGGAACACCAGCCCAGATAGCCGGAAACTACTCCTGAGTCAGTTACTCCAGCCCAACCTGGCTATCCTCCTCTCTGCACTCAACAGTGTTGGTGCCAAGTCCTCTTGGGAAGTCAGATTTGAGCTTATGTCATTGATGCTGTGTTTTAAAAGCAACTGAGCTGGGTAGAGGATCGGTGATGAAAATCTGCCCCACTAAAAATTTAGGCAGAATAGAGGCCATTCCATATCACACACCATGAACCAGTTATCTAATTTATAAGTTTCTGCTGATAGTCTGGGGGAAAAACATCACAGTTGATTCCTCAGGAAGAGAATAAATAGGAATACATAGGGCTGCAAGAAAATCCAACAGGGGAAAACTCAACTATAGCACCATATACCTCCAAGATTTTTGCAAAAACAGAAGATGCTAAAAATGGAAGCTTTTATGCATACCTCTTTGGAATTCTAAAAGTTTAAAATAAACATAAAGGAAATTTTTTAAATGACAACGCAATTCTGATCTTCTTAAAAGTCATCTCCCAGGGCTGGCCTGGTTGCATAGTGGTTAAGTTCTCATGCTCAGCTTTGGCTGCCTGCCGTTCGCTGGTTTGGATCCTGGGCATGGACTTATGCACCACTTATCAAGCCATGCTTAGCAGGCATCCCACATATAACGTAGAGGAAGATGGGCATGGATGTTAGCTCAGGGCCAGTCATCCACAGCAAAAAGAGGAGGCGTGGCGGCAGATGTTAGCTCAGGGCTAATCTTCCTCAAAATGAAAATAAATAAAGTCAACTCCCACTGCCTCCCCATAAATAAATCTATGAGCTCTTTGCACTATACCATTTACGGCAGTATCCAAACACTATCCTGGAAACCTGGTGCTTTTTGAGAGAATAAACCATCCTCTATACAAACAATGTATGTTAATTAATGTAGTAAAAATTTTTGAGGACAAAATGAATTCTGTTATTTTACTTACCATGTGGGGAATAGACTCGTAAATTAATGGGTATGGAGGAAATGCCTTTATTCATTCCAGTCACTCGATCTGTTTCTGCTTCAATCTCATGGCGAACTTCATCAAAATCTGTAAATTTTTTTCCTTTACAATGTAGAAATTCAGCATATTCTACAAAAGAAAATTAATACAACTTAAAATTCACGTATTTTTGCAATTACAAGGAAACAATGTTTCTTTAATTACAAGTCAAAGTATCCAACATTGTTTCTTTAGCCATCAGAATGAGAAAACACAGCAGTTACTAAGAAGCACAGCTAATACTTTAGAAATATTAAACATAGTACAAATGCTAAGGGTGCTAAATTTGCTAATTTTCAGACAAGCAATTAAGTACTATAAGTAGTCCTTAAACCATTTAACCTATTAAATAATTTAAAGAGAGTTTTGGCCTTCCAAATGATAAAACAACAAACAACAGCATCCAATTGTCAAAGAAATCAGATCTAGGGCACACAGAGACTACCTACTAATCTTATTAGCACGTCCTTTTTCAATATCACCACTTTATTATGAGGGAATGCTGTTGTATAAATATCATTTCAAAAGGCAAGAAGATTTAGAAATAAAGTTTGCTGAATTCTTTGAAAAGAAATAATATTATGGAATATTTTAGCTTAAAAATATGCTATTCAAAACACCACACCAACTTGTCTAATTAAAAAGATATTTTCTCAAGAAAAAGAAGATATAGAGTATTATAGCAGAGAAAATATTTACCTGTAATCTAAAAACAAAACAACAGTACTAGCAGAAGAAAACACTCTAAAATAACCACATAATAATGGAAAATTATTTTTAAATTTCAATAACATCTTACCAGCTGTTGTACTATCAATTTCTATACCTGCTTCCAGAAATATCACGAATATGATAAACAACACAACTCAGAAAGGAAGCTGATACTATCAGATCTAAAAAAAATTATTATAATTTTAACAAGGGAACAAGTCTTAACAAACATTTTAGTTTCTCTAATAACTAGCTGAAGAACTGCTCCACTGAACTTACACTAAGGCTAAGCATCTTGGGCCCCAACATCAGCTAAGACAATTACTGGTAGTCTTTCTACCATTCCCCACCATAAACATTTAACCATCACCCACTATGGGAAGGCCAATAGGAAGACAACTATAAGATGTGGTCGCCCGTCTCCAAGTGGCTTAGCATTAGCTTGGGGAGCAAAAGATCATATCACAGAGACAAAAAGTTACCACAGGCAGCATAAAATAAGTGTTGATCTGTGCTTAAAGTGATAGGAAAGGTAGAGAGAGGAAAGATGGCTTCAGGCTGTAGTGCCCAAAAAAGGAGGCGGGGTATGAACTGAGTACTGAAGAGTCACGAGGGGTTCAGGGTGCACAGAGAGAAAGCAAGGTTTATCAGGGAATCAGAGAATCTTAACAGCTTCAACAAATCCCTGGCAGGTCATCATCCAGCCTTTGCTTGGACCACCCACTGACAGGGAGCTGAGGCTTTGATCTCTTTGGAAACAACTTATTGAAAAATGTTTCTTAATGTTGGTATGTAATCTGCTTTCTTATCATATTCCTTTGGTCCAACTTTTGCCCTCTGGAGCTACTCAAAGCCTTCTTCCGCATGAAAAGGCTGAGACTAATCTGAGCAGTGGCAGCAGAGTCCATCTCCACCCTGGGCTTCTCTCATGGCCTTCTCTGGCTAGTCTGGTCAGTGCTCAGGCCTCCTGGTGGCAGACACAGATTACCCAGCCCCACCTCAGCTACTCAGGACTGGGAAGGTCATGGGCTCCTAAAGTGGACGAACGAGAATCTGCTTTAATTTACCAAAGAACTGTAAAGACCTAACTTTTCGAAAGTTTGACTGACAGTCAGAGCCTTTATTTAACCTCTGTCTTTCCTGTCAACGTGCATGGACATGAATATTTTTCTTAGTTTCTCTATATAATAATATGTGCTACCTTCTGAAAAAATGGCAAGCTAAGACTCTCGAAATTTCATCCCTCAATGGTGTGAGTATATCCAACAAGAAAGCTTCAATAGCCTTCAGAAGTCTGGCCTCAAGAGATCATTGCATCATTTGGGCATGTTCTTTCACATGTTTACCCTCATAGGCGCTCTTTTTATTAGAATATAAATTCTCAGAAGATATAGTCTTTACTTTATTTACCCACTCAATGGATAGGCCAGGACCATGAGAATGTAAGAATTTAAAGATAAGTAGAGGATAAAACAATAAGAAAAATAAAGACGAACAAAAGATGTTAGAACCCAGAAAACAAACAAAAATTAATAAGTAAAAATGAGTCATAAATAATGGAATAAATGGAACTGTACTTTTTAAATTCTATGTATTCTGTGGCAAATGCACACTTGAGGACTTATGGCTATTATAATTATTGCTTTCATAGAATTGATAAGCTTCTGGATGAGGGACTATGTTTTCAATTATGATACCAATCAATAATTCAAGAAACACAAATGTGGACGTCTCTTCTTGCCACTAGATGGCGCCTACTAGCTTTCTCTGTAGGAAACTAATGCCCTTCCAGAAGGTTGTAAAACGGATGCAATTTTCAAATTAGATTTAAATTTATTCTTAGACTCCTGAAAATGCTTTTACCTTGGAATTGAGAGATTAGAATGTACAGGACCATCTCAAACCTGAGTGTCTTTTTAAGGGTTGGGTCCCACAGAGATTTAGGGACGCCTTTCTTAATTTATTTATTCAACTAACATTTATTGAGCTCCTACTACTTGCCAGGCACTGTTTTAGAAATCAGGAATATAGCAGAGGGGAGAGAAATAAGTCTCTAGGCTTATGAAGCTTACATTCTAGTGACATGAAACAGTACACAATGCGCGTGTGTCAGACAATGAAGTGTTACGGGGAAAATGGAACAGGAGGGGGATAGTAAAGGCTGGGGAAGGTGGGTTGCTTTGCTAGATGCTTTGGTTGAGGAAGGCTTCTCTGATATGATAAAGTGAGATTTGAGTGAAAACTCAAGAAAGGGAGGGAGCACGTCATGCTTCATATAAGGGCATCCTGGCAGAGTGTCTGGAGCATGCTAGGCATATTGGACCAAGAGCAAGGAGGCCAACAAGCTTGGAGCACAAGCACACTGAGGAGAGAGACAGCAATGAGGTCAGGGCTATGGTCCAGACCTGGACTGTGTAGCGGCTGTGGGCCATTTTTAGGACTTTGAGTTTTACTCTGAGTGAATGGTAGACCTCAGGAAGGGTTTTGGGTAGAAGGGAAACATGATGTGACCTAGGTTTTAAACAAATATCTGTGGCTGCTGGGTTGAGGTTGAGAACAGATAATGAGGAGCAAGAGAGGAAGCTGGCTATTGGAATCACAAAGGTGAGAGATGATGGGGCTTGGACCAGGGTAGCAGCAGTGGGAATGGTGAGAAGTGGTTAAATTCTAACGCACTTTGAAGGAAAAACCAACTGAATTTGCTGATGGATTAAAGGTGGGGTATGGGAGAAAGAAAGGAGTCATGAAGAACTTCAAGGAGTTTGAGCTCAGCTAAGGGAAGAATTCTGAAATAGAAAAGACTGAAAGGAAGAGGTGGGGGTGGTGGGGGTTGGGAATCAGCTCAGTTTGGGACCTGTTAAGCTTGTGATGCCCACTACATGCCACCCAAGTGGAGAAACAGAACTGCTGCTATTGGTTGAGGATTACACAGCCACAAGAGATACCATTCACATTCTTAGTCATCTGATAGGCATATATTTATTCTGAAAATTTTCCAGAAGATGGCAGTCAAGTGCTTGAGGAAAATGGCAGCTTTTTCTAATTAGCACAAAAATGCCTTTGGGGCTGGATACATGAGAGCATTTCATCTAGGGATAAGTCTAAACTAGAGATATATATTTGGAATTCATTAAAGTCAGGCATGTGGATGAGATCACTAAGTGAGAAAGTTAGACAGGGAAGAGGTCAGAGCACTGGGCCCTGGGTTTTCCCATGTTTAGAGATCAGGAGATGGAGAGTGAGCAGAAGTGGTCGACAAAACAGGAGAAAAACCAAGAGAGAGAGGTGGAGGTGGCCCAAAGCATAGTAAATAGGGCATTTCATGGAGGAAAAAGACCTTCCACGCCATCAAATACTGCCAACATGTCAGGTGAGATGAGAACTAAGAATAGATTCTATCATAGAATTGGGCAACTTGAGGATCCTTCAGGAAGTTGACAAGAGATCCTTCAGGAGCTGTCACAGTGGACTAGGGTGATAGCCTGATTGGCATAGATTTAAGAGAGAACGAGACGACACGAAGTGGAGACGGTTACAGACAATTCTTCCAAGGAGTTTTGTTGTAAAGGAGAGGAAAGAAGTGAAAGGGCAGGTGGAGGGGGTGTGAAGTCAAGGGAAGGTTTTATAAAGACAGGCAAACGAACAGCACATTCATAGGCTGAGGGTATTAATCCAGCTTAAGGGAATTGTGCTGATGCAGAAGGGAGAAGGGCCGAGTGCTGAAGTGATGTCTTAAGGAAGGGAGGATAGGAGGCGTTAGAAAGGAACATGCCAGTTCATCCATAGGAAAAGGAAGGAAACAGGATAATGAGTATTGAGATGAGACAAATGGGTGGAACTAATGGTGGTGGGAAGACATGATATTCATCAGGTGAGAGTGGAGATTTATCATATTTATCTAAAGCCATTTTATGTCTTTAAAAAACATTTCTGTATATATTCTCACTGGCTAAATCCTACAAATACTATTGTTTCTACCACAAAATACATCATGCACACACACACGCACACATGAAACCAGAGGTGAACTTGTTTTAACTATACTTACTTAGTTGTGGGTATACAAAAGTAGTCAGATAATGCATTACTGAAGCCCACCCTATAGATAACATCTCTGTCACCTGGGTCACCACGGTAACAGGCGGGGTGCTCAAGTTTTTCAGGAATTGAGAGTGGACTCCTTGTCCAGTTCAGGCCAGTTGAGACCACCAACTCATCAACTGGGCCTGCGAGGATGACCAATAAATGACTCTTTGACATCAGGGAGCTAAAAGCTCCACCCTTGGATCATGGGAATGCCGCCATTTTGTGAGCATGCATCCTACGAAGATCCATGAACCTGGACTATGCTTGCGCAGATCATCAGTTCCCTCACTTCTCCTTACCTTCAATCATCTGTTCCCACACTTCAGACTACCTTGCTCCCTACCCCATAAATATCCCTGAGTCCCCATTTTCAGGGAGGCAGATCTGAGATTGAGTCTCCTGCCTCCTCACTTGGCTGCCTGTGATTAAATCCTTTCTCTTTGCAAACTCGTCATCTCAGTGATTGGCATAATTGTGTGGTGGGCAAATGAACTTGGTTCCATAACACACACACACACACACACACACCCCCATAGAGTCATCCTAAATGAGTGGCATGAGAGTAACCATAGCAGAGATGTCAACTTAGGTCTAATCTACATCCATCAAAGGATTCAAACCTGCCCAGCAAATCAAAGAACTAACAGGGCAGTGTGATATTGTGATTTATAATAAGAAATACATATTTGATCTTTGTCCCCATTTCTGGCACAGAGCTCCTAAAAACCTTGGAATTTCCTAAGTGATGAAAGCGATAAGGCGTCTTTTGTTATGTTAATGAGGTGACTTCCGGAGAGCAACTAAGGATGGGGGCTGATTGCCAGGAGAACCACTCCTGTGATTAGAGGGTTGGAACTTTCAGTCCCACCACCCCCCCCACCTCCAGGGAGGGGAGAGGGCAGGAGATTAAGTTCCATCACCAATGGCCAAGGATTTAATCAATTAAGTAAGCCTAAGTAATGAAGCCTCCATAAAAACCCAGAAGGACTGGGTTGGGAGAGCTTCTGGGTTGGTGAACACGTGGAGGCGCTGGGAGAGTGGCACTCCAGGAGAGGGTATGGAAGCTCCAAGCCCCTTCCCACCTACTTTGCCCTACGCATCACTTCCATCCAACTGTTCCTGAGTTGTATCCTTCTATAATAAATCAATAATATAGTAAGTAAAATCTTTCTCTGCATTCTGTGAGCTGCTCTAGCAAATTAATTGAACCCAAGGAGGAGGTCATGGGAACCTCGGATTTATAGCCAGTTGGTCAGAAGCACAAGTAACAGCCTGGGCTTGAGACTGGCGTCTGGAGTCGGGGGCGGGGGGCGGGGGGGGGGGGGGGTGGCGGGGTGGAGCAAGGACAGACTTGTAGGACTGAGCCCTCAACTTGTGGAATTTGATGCTATCTTAGGGTAGATAGTTCAGAATTGAGCTGAATTGTAGGACACCAACCTGGTGTCCAAGGATTGTTTATTGGTGAGGGGAACACACCTCCCCCACAACAGTAGAATTGGTTCCCAAACCTAAAGAGGCAGGAACCACAAAATCCTTTTTTTTTTACGGGTCCCAAAGAGCCTCCTGGGAAATCATTCATCCTACAGGATGGAAAATTCAGGCAAAACCTAATCTAAGTTGTCAGAAGGGGCCTACCTGTAATCCATCCTCTACCAGCTCCAGAGACTCATAGATCTGTGTCCGCTTGTCTCTGATAATTGTCAGACCACACATCCTCCTTTCTTATTAGAAAAACACGGCGGGGCCAGCCCGGTGGCCAAGTAGTTAAGTTCGTGCTCCACTTCGGCAGCCCAGGGTTTCACTGGTTTGGATCCTGGGCGCAGACATGGCACCGCTCATCAAGCCATGCTGAGCATCCCACATGCCACAACCAGAGGCACTCACAACAAGAATATACAACTATGTGCTGGGGGGCTTTGGGGAGAAGAAGGGAAAAAAAAAAAAAAGGAAGATTGGCAACAGATGTTAGCTCAGGTGCCAATCTTTAAAAACAGCAACAAAACATGGCAACCATAACTACAATTCATAGCCACTGGATTATACGGCCAATAAGGTGAGTCTCACAAGCAACAAGGATAGCCAGTCCTGTTAGAGGATCCCTGCCCCGCAGCGAGCACACCATAAACAGGTAGACAGCAGAGGTAGCAGGTGTGGTTTTGAACAATTGACTACAGTTGCTATTGAACAGGATCATCAATCAGCTTATCTCACCACACAATTCCTAAATAAACCTTTATTAGCAATGACAAGTTAAAAAGATCACAGCTTTGCCTCCCTGCTGTCCAAAAATACCATTATGGACAAAAGTCTTGCAAAGGACTATCACAAGAGTAAGGTATTGCCTACTACACTCTACTCTGAAAAAGAGTGTTCACATGAGTTTGGGGATGAAGGAAATTCTAACGCCTAAGCCAAACACTATGGAACAGGTTGTACTAGCTGATCAATAGCAAGACTTTTTAAGAGCAGGTAAACGTGTGTCTTCTGAGGCTTTACTATGGTAAACTGATATGTCTGAAGGTCTAACAAATCTCATCTTACGGTTCTGAGATACATTCTTTCTCACAGAAAGGTACAGTATCTAGGGGCACAAGCTCTCTTGGCATGTTCTCAGTGTTCCTTCCATTCTAAATGTTTGGTGGTTGGGGACATGAAATGATCTCTTTCTCAAACAATCTCAGGCTTCAGCCCAGGGTCAATCTGAACAGACAGTGATTAAACCTCTTAGCCATAAGCTCATATAACGGATGAAGGCTATGTGCATATAAGCACTGAAACCCTGATAATGCATCCAAGAAATTCTACAGTGTGTCAGTATAACCTGTCTTGCTGAAATTCATAGCATGTTTTCAGTTTCACAAAATGAGACTCGCAGTTTTAAAAATCTTTCCTGTTTCCTCAATGTTAAAGATAGCCTACATTTAAAGCAAAGGTTCAGACGCATTTTTTCATATTGAATAATTTGGGGGGGAAAAGAGGGTATTAAAAAATCAGAGCTATCATTCTACTTTATTTTTATTTCCTTGTAAAACATTTCAGGGCTGTCATTTCTACTGGTCATGAAAAAAAATTATGCTAGAGTAAACAACCGACAAATTGTGTGGGGGAAGGATGAGATGGTTTATGCCTGGGCAGCGTTCCAATCATCTGTGAAAAGCACAGCATGACCATAAGAATTTAAATATTTCCAATATGCCCCTTCCATGGGGAAAAACACGCATATGTTTCGATTAATCAAGGTTAAGTAGAAAGGAATAATTATGGAGCACACGCATATAATCTCTTGTCAATCTTTATTCTAAGTGGGGCCCTCAATACTTTAGCTGGAGTCTTATTTCTGAAATGTTAACAGCAATGTTTTCTGAGCACAAGGCCTCAATGAAAATAGGGTACATGGGTCACATAAACAGGCAACAGTTTTCAATGCAATGAGCTGAATTCACTGGCTGTAGACAGCATCTATGTATGACTACATTTAAAAACGTATTTCCTCAAAGGCAGAGGCCTTTGTGTTTCCCTAATGCCTGTCATATTTAGAGTAAAGAACATCTTGTATATTTCTTCCTTCTTCTTTAAAGCAGTCCACTTTGCATACCATTGAGCAAAGCCAGTTTTGGGAAAAAAAAAAAAAGCTTCCATCAAGCCTTCAAGTGATTCCAAACTGAAGGCAAGATCCTAGAACTGTAGTTGGTTAAGCAACAGGGTGAGTTAGACCTGAATTATGCAGACCTAGATGTGAAGCAGAACTCAACGGCATTGCTCAGGTAAACAGGGAAAGTCTAAAGAAGCAAACAATGAACTTAAGGGAGTCCAGCAGTGGGTGAAAGGTAGAGGTCTCAGCAGGAGGGTTAAGAACAATGGGGTGGGGTGGAAAGAAGGGGGCCCAAGAGTTCATAGCAGATGAAAGGGGAGAGCCAGGCAGGTATCAGAGACCAGATGCAGAGACGAGGGTTTAGGCAGAGTAGATCCATACAGAACTCCAGACCCAAGTGAGCCAGACAGTACCAGGTACCAGCCAGACGTGAACTCAGTGGTAGAATGGAAGGTAGAGCCTTTGCCGTTTTCATGTGATACGAAGCCAAAGCCACATATGTAGACTTCAGAGTCAAGAGAGATTAATATCAATACTGCCTTGATGCTTACTGCTCAACGATGGCCTTTACAGTTTTCCTGCCTAAGAGCTGGGCTGGTTCTAAAGCCTGGGTGAGGCTGAGCCTATATGCAAGGATTAAGTGGTCCCAGATAACTAGAGTAGTGCTGGCACATGAGACCAAGGCCAGCATTTGACAGAAACCCACCACCCTCCCCCGCGATGGGAAATTTGTATGGAATATTCTATCACAAGTACCCCAAACAACAATCAGAGAATCAACAGCTGTAATTCCTACTTAGCTTGATTTAGTTCCATATTTTTTCCAGAAGAATTTGAAGTATAACAAAAATCAACTCTATTTCACACTCACAGTTTCCATGTAAAACACAATCAAGAGATAAACTATATTCCAAATACTGAAACCAAATAAGAAGTATGTCACGCAGTTGGCCAAAAATTGCAAAGTGGATAATTATTCTAAGTCTCAGCAGCATCTGACATGATTCTTCTCCTCTTCCTTGAAACATTCTCTTTGACTGATTCCCATTATTTCAACCTCCCTGATTTTTCTTCTTCTTACTGATCGCTCCTTGTCCATGTGCTTTTGCTCACTGTTCCTTTCTTGTCTCTTCTTCACTTTTCAATACTGGGGTACTGCTAGACTTCCTTGCAGACCTTCTTCTCTTCTTTGTCATCTCTATCCTCTCTCTGGGTAATCTCATCCAATCTATTGGCCTTAAATATATATAGTTTATATATAAATATATATATATCTATGTATGTATATCCCCATATTCATGTTTCAAGCAGTCCCCGGAACTTCAGGCTTCTTTATATCTAATTCTAATGCTTCATTGGCATTTTCACATGGATGTCTAATAGATAACTGAAAATTAGCATGCCCACAACCAAACTTCTAATTCCCCATTGCCCTCCCCTCCCGTTATCCATATCTACTCCTCCTCCCAGTCTGCCACATCTCAATTATTGATACTACCATTGAATCTGGTGCTCAAACCAAAAACCACAGCTGCCTTTGCATTCCTTCTTTGCCTCAGCTCTCTCCCAAACATCTTCTCACTGCCTCCACCGCAGCCGTCCCACTTCTAAGCTGGTACCACCTATTACCTGGATTACCAAAAAAGCATCCTAACATCCATTCCCGATTCCACTGTTGCTCCATTGAATCCATTCTCTACCTGGCAGCTGAAAGATCTTTCTAAAACATGAGTCACATATTGGCTCTCCCCTTTTTAAAACCTTTTATTGGTTTTCCAGTGCATTCAGAAAAATCCAAATTCCTCGCCTGGCCTGCAAAGTCCTAGACAGTCTGACCTCTGTCTACGTCTACCTCTAACACTATCACCACCCTCTGTGCTCAGATCACTTTAGCTCAAATCACAACAGCCTGCTTTCTGCTCTTTTGGCACAGCAAGTCCATCCCCACCTCAGGGCCTCTACATGCTGCTCCTCCTCTGGAATGCCCTTCACCCAGACCTCGGCATGTGTGGATCCTTCCTGTCATTTACTTCTCATCCAAAATACCAACTCTTTAGAGAGGCTTCCTTGACCAAGCAAAGTAAAGAAGCAGCTCTTAGTCGCACTCATTCACATTATCCAATTTATTTTCTTCAGTGCACATAATCACCATCTGAGGTTTTTCCTGTTCGTTTTTTATTGCCTGTCTTCACCCATGGGAATGCAAGGTCCATGAGAAGAGAATCTGCTGTAGGCTCAGTGCCTAAAAGTGAATTGCATCTATTAGGCACTCAAGACATATGGGTTGAATTAATGAATAAATAAAGAGTAAGTGAGTGAATGAATCAACACATAAACACTGGAGGACACTTGCGGTTTCTGGGTATGGAGAAGAAAACAATCATAAACATGGCTTTTGACATATTGAGTTTGATATCTTTGAAATACCCTAGTAGAGTTTTAAGCGGTCAGCTGGAAATGTGGGTCTGGAGTTTGGCCCAGGAACTATAAATGTGAGAGTTATAGGTACATAAGTTGTAACTGAAGGCATGATGTAGAAGCGATCGTCTAAGGGAGAACATGAAATGACACAGAAAGGAGCCTTGTAAAGTAGGCACAAATTTTAAAGACCAGGTAGAAGATAAGGTACCAGTAAAAGAGACAGGAAGAGTGGCCAAAGAGACAGCAGGAAAACCACGGGTATTTGGCCTCACAGGAGCCAAAACAATAGAGTATGTTTCCAGAAGGAGAGCGTAATCAATAGCGTTAAAAGCTGTTGAAAGGGCAAGGTAAGGACTGAGAAATGCCTACTGGAATTTATAGAAATTGAGTATGTGTTATACAGTTTCCTGTATCCTTAAACAGTGTTCTACATATAAGTTAAATATTTCTTGTTATTTCAATGAGTTTTGCTATAGATTACTTTGTTTACTTAAAAATTATTTTATCTTTTTTTATGCTTTCTTTTTTGTCTCTTCCCTTGCCATCAAGTTTTCAGTTATCACTCTTGCTGTTAGCAGTGCAGCTATTTTTAAGCCATATTCCCATTCTAACTTGTAGCTTTGTATTTTACTCTACACTAAGAAGTCCAATCAACAACCCAGTATGGATATTCTGAGTCTAAAATAACTGCAGAGGCCCAGAGTAAGGCCATGACCCTGCCACGCATGAACTTTAGACACAGACTTTGTAATATTGATTTTGGCTACCCAACGATCTTTTTGCTTCTTCCTGATAATCAGCTAAGTTTAGAAATTAAAAATATTAAAAAAGTTTCTGAATGAGTTATTACAATATTATTTAAGAATAATTGAATGTACAAATTCAGAAACGACAAATGACTCAATGTCATTTCTTGTTTTAGTAAGATAAAAGATAAGATGATTTGCCAAGTAAAAATCTGTAGAGTAATTAAAAGTGAAATGACTAGACTTCATCAGGAAAATTCAAGTAATTAGATTTCAATACAAAAAAATGCAACAGAAAGCCTAAGATTTATAAAAATGAAAATATTATTTCCCCATAGAATCTTATACACAAGGAATTAAGTTTATAAATGAGATTTAAGTGGTAATCATAGCAGAACTCTAAGTATATAAATATGTAACTAAAAAAATATTCTCAAAGAAAATATCAGAGCTGCAATATACATTTCTGGATACATTATAATATATTAACTGCTTGACCGAAAAAACCTTCTCTATGAGTATGTGCTTTTACGCACAAGTTGTCAGCAACACTATTCCATCTAAATATTTTAACAAGATCTTAGTGTATTTGGCAAACTCTTCAAATGTCTTCACAACAAATTCCTGAAAGTAATTATCAGCTGGAAAGAGAGCCAACTTAACTTACATATATGGGGAAAAGTATGAATAGAAGTTCATTTTTTACATATTAATATTCAATTTTTCCAATACCATTTGCCGAAAATACTACGCTTTCTCTACTGAATTGCCTTTGCACCTTTATGAAAAATCAGTTGTCTATATAACCGTAGGTGCATTTTTGAACTCTGTTCTGTTGCATTGTCCTATTTGTCTATCTTTAAGTCAATGCCACACTATCCTGACTATTGTAGATTTCTAATAAGTCTTGAAATTAGGTAGTGCTCATTCTCCAACTTTGCTGTGATTTTTAAAGTTGCTTTGGTTATTCTGGGTCCTTTGCATTTCCTATGAATTTTAGAATCAGCTTGTCAATTTCTAAAAAACAATTTAATTTTTGAATCTTTATCTACAGCATTCTTCCCAATATTACTCAGAAAAGATTTGCTCCTCCCTGACCCAAGCTTGCACATACACACACATAGACACACACACAGAATGTTCAGCTAAAAGCATGAGAGATTTCCCATGAATGGCTGCTCTGCTAAATGCATTAAACTTTAACAAAATTACAGATCCTTATAACTGGGAGGTACATCGCCTCTAAACTCTGTCTGATTAGAGCAATCACTTCAGTGTTGTTGGAAGCCATAACAAAATATATTATCACCTATGGCCCAAGCACCATCTAACTAGTCAGTACAGTATAGCTTGGTAACAAGAGTATATACTTTTGAAACAAATGTCTGAACAAATAAAAATAAAAATTTTATCTTGAATATATGAAAATTATTGGGCATGATATTCACAATTGACTGTATAAAACTAAAATGCAAAGTATCCACCTCTAACAAGAAGCCTTTGCTTCTTAAATTGCAAAAATTATTCTATGACTCAGACAATAGTCAATCCAACCATTTCTTGAAAATTTAAAAAAAAAAAAGAAAAAATAGAAAAACTAAAAATTGTTTCTAGTATGAATAAAATTCAATTAATAGAACAGATCAATTAATGTGTGAACTATCTAAATGGAGATAAATAAATTTAAAATGTTTTAAAGTCTCCCTTAAGTGATTTTTGTTTTTAATCCCAAGGGATTCTTGTAAGAACATCTAGCACTGAGCAAAACGTAATACGTTATGTGGTCAGTTTCAATGATGCTAACAGAAATGTACCTATAAAGAAAAACAAAATAAAGTTCTGATCTGGAACTCAGTACTGTGGTTTTTCCAACTGAATTTGTATGTTAATTAATGCTTAGCTACAATAGTCACCAATTATCTCAATAGGAACTTAATAGAAAATGCTCTCACCAATTCAAAATGAAAAAACAACATACCAACTCTTATGGGATGCAGCAAAAGTGGTACTAAGAGGGAAATTTATAACAATACAGGCCTATCTCAACACACAAGAAAAATCTCAAACTAGTAATCTTAAACTACACCTAACAGAACTAGAAAAAGAAGAACAAGCAAAGACCAAAGTCAGCAGGAGGAGGGAAATAAAAAAAATTAGAGCAGAAATAGATAAACTAGAGAGATGACTGATTGTGTCAATAGAAAGGATCAACGACACTAAGCTGGTTCTTTGAGAAGATAAGCAAAATTGACAAACCCTTAGCCAGACTCACTAAGAAAAAAAGAGAGAAGGCTCAAACAAATAAAATTAAAACTGGAAGAGGAGAAATTACAATGGACACCACAGAAATACAAAGGATTATAAGAGAATACTATGAAAAACTATATGCCAACAAATTGGATAACCTAGAAAAAATGGATAAATTATTAGACTCATACAACCTCCCAAAACTGAATCAAGAAGAAATAGAGAATCTGAATAGACCAATCAGAAATAAAGAGATTGAAACAGTACTAAAAAAAATCTCCCAAAAAACAAAAGTCCAGGACGAGATAGCTTCTCTGGAGAATTCTACTAAACATTCAAAGAAGATTTAATATCTATCATTCTGAAGAAGACAGAATGCTTCCTAAATCATTGTGTGAAGCCAACATCACCCTGATACCAAAACCAGACAAGGACAACACAAAGAAGGAAAATTACAGGCCCATATTGCTGATGAACATAGATGCAAAATCCTCAACAAAATATTGGCAAATCTAATACAGCCATACATTAAAAGGATCATACACCATGATCAAGTGGGATTTATACCCGGGATGCAGGGATCGTTCAACATCTGCAAATCAATCAATGTGATACACCGTATCAACAAAACGAGGAATAAAAACCACCTGATTATCTCAATAGAGGCAGAGAAAGTATTTGATGAGATCCAACAGCCATTTATGATAAAAAAAAAAACTCTCAATAAAATGAGTATAGAAGGAAAGCACCTCAACATAATAAAGGCCATACATGACAAACCCACAGCCAACATCATACTCAATGGAGAAAAACTGAAAGCCATCCCTCTGAGAACAGGAACAAGACAAGGGTGCCCACTCTCACCATTCTTATTCAACATAGTACTGGAGGTTTTAGCCAGACCAATTAGGCAAGAAATAGAAATAAAAGGTATCCAAATTGGAAAAGGAAGAAATAAAACTCTTGTTGTTTGCAGACGACATGATTCTATAAAAGGAAACCCTAAAGAATCCACCAGAAAACTGTTAGAAATAATCCACAAGTACAGCGAAGTTCCTGGGTGCAAAATCAACTTAGAAAAGTCAGTTGCATTGCTATACACTAACAATGAACTAGCAGAAACAGAAGTCAAGAGTACAATCCTATTTACAATCACAACAAAAAGAATAAAATATCTAGGGATAAACTTAACCAAGGAGCTGAAAGACCTATACACTGAAAACTTATGGCATTATTGAAAGAAATCACAGAAGACATAGAGAAATGGAAAGATATTCCATACTTATGAATTGGAAGAATAAACATAGTTAAAATGTCTACATTGCCTAAAGTGATCTACACATTCGGTGTAATCCCAATCAGAATCCCAATGACATTTTTTACGAAAATAAAACAAGAATCCTCAAATTTATATGTAACAACAAAAGACCCCGAACAGACAAAGCAATCCTGAGAAAAAAAGAACAAAGCCAGAGGCATCACAATCCTTGACTTCAAAATATACAAAGCTATACTAATCAAAACAGCAAGGTACTGGCACAAAAACAGACACACAGATCAATGGAACAGAACTGAAAGCCCAGAAATACATCTATGGACAGCTAATCTTCAACAAAGGAGCCAAGAATATACAATGGAGAAAGGAAGGTCTCTTCAACAAACGGTGTTTGGAAAACTGGACAGCCACGTGCAAAAGAGTGAAAGTAGACCACTATCTTATACCATACACAAAAATGAACTCAAAATGGATTAAAAACTTGAATGTAAGACTTGAAACCATAAAACTCCTAGAAGAAAATATAGGCAGTACACTCTTTGACATTGGTCTTAGCAACATCTTTTCGAATACCATGTCTACTTGGGCAACAGAAAAAAAATAAAAAATAAAGAAATGGGACTACATCAGACTAAAGAGCTTCCGCAAGGCAAAGGAAACCAGGAACAAAACAAAAATACAACCCACCAACTGGGAGAAAATATTTGCAAATCGTATATCCGACAAGGGGTTAATTTCCAAAACATATAAAGAACTCATGCAACTCAACAACAAAAAGACAAACAACCTGATCAAAACATGGGCAGAGGATATGAACAGACATTTTTCCAAAGAAGATATACAAATGGCTAACAGGCACATGGAAAGATGTTCAACATCACTAACTATCTGGGAAATGCATATCAAAACTACAATGAGATATCACCTCACATCCATCAGAATGGCTAGAATTAACAAGACAAGAAATAACAAATGTTGGAGAGGATAAGGAGAAAAGGGAACCCTCACACATTGCTGGTGGGAATGCAAACTAGTGCAGCCACTATGGAAAACAGTATGGAGATTTCTCAGAAAATTAAAAATAGAACTACCATATCATCCAGTTGTCCCACTACTGGGTATTTATTCAAAGAACATAAAATCAACAATACAAAGAGATCTATGCACCCCTATGTTCATTGCAGCACTATTCACAATAGTCAAGATGTGGAAGCAACCCAAGTGCCCATCAACTGATGAATGGATAAAGAAGATGTGGTGTATATATATATATATACAATGGAATACTACTCAGCCATAAAAAAAGACAAAATTATCTCATTTGCAAAACCATGGATGAACCTTGAGGGTATTATGTTAAGTGAAATAAACCAGACAAAGAAAGACAAACACTGTATAATTTCACTCACATGTGGAAGATAAACAAACACACGGATACAGAGAACAGTGCAGTGGTGACCAGAGGGGAAGGGGGTGGGGAGTGGGCAAAACAGGTAAAGGGTCACATATGCTTAGTGACGGATAAAAACTAGACTATTGGTGGTGAGCATGATGCAGTCTGTACAGAAACTGATATATAATCATACGCCTGAAATTTACACATACAATAGTACATACAATAGTACACTTGAAATTACCGCTATGACTTCAGCAAAATAATTTAAAAATTAACCAACTAAAAATAAAAATTTTAAACAGACTGTCTCACAAGGACACTCACCTCCTTTAAAAGGGACTCAAACATGGAGGTAATCAACTACTTTTGCAAAACAGACGAAAGTATAGGAATTGGAAAAACGACAATCAGTAAAAAATATATGAGAAAAAAATCATCGTGCTTGAAAAGCAAGTGCACTCATTTTAGAGGGGCCTCAAATATGGACCACAATGAAAAGTGCAATCTCAATAACAATGTATTAACTACTTGATCATCCAAAGATGTCATCATACTAAAAACTGATGTAAATATATGCTCTAGTACTTGATAACCCCTCTTAGTAGTTTCATAATGTTAGAAGAGCCCATCTAAAACATCTGCATCCTCCCTCTTTCAACCTGGAATTCTAAATGTCAACCATCCAGAGGACAATCTGTTAACCATCCCACACCAACTGCTTCTCACTACTTCACACTCACCCCTCCTCGGAGCTTCCAACGCTCAGCTTTTCACAACTTCTTTGTTCTCAACAGTTCCTTCTTCTCACCTGCCACCCCATGAGGGCATTTGCAGAGTCCATAAGTGCCACTCTCTCTACCATGGGTCATGTTTCTGGGGGCTCTGGAACCATTCCCCATAAAAATGTACAAACTGACACATACACAGAATTTGGGGTATAATTTCAGGGTATTCACAGATAACTCTGCTCCACCCTCTCCCTCACAGGAATATGAGCTTAAGCACCTCGGATCCTGCCGCCTGCATAGCAAACACTCAGTAAATGGTGTGTATCATTACCATGATTACAATCCACGCCTATCAAAATATTACCTAACAAGGCCCCACTCATATATCATTTCCACTAGAAATTTCCTTTGATCACTCCACTGACTGTGAGGAATGCTTTTCTCCTCTGAATTTTTGTAGGCTCTGTGAATGTACTGCTCATGTGGTTTTACAGGTAGAAAAACACCTTAAAGATTCTCTATCCAAAGCACCCTGTTTAAGAATATTCATATAGCATGTGCTGTACAGTCCACAGCGTAGCAACTATTAGCTTATGTCTGAGCTCAAACGCGACAGGGAAAGTACTTAGCGAGTAGAGGCTGTATCTTCCACATCTTGAATTTAACATTCCTTAAGGATACAAGAATGATTAAAAGAATAAATAAGTAAATGAATAATTCTAAGTTAAAACAAAACTACTATTCACCATTTTTTGAAGACTCATGAGACCTTAAATGTCTCTTTCGGTATTTTAGAACTTTCAGTATTTTTTTCCTCATTCAGTAGAAATCAACGCTATGGAGCAAAATCCTTTTGTGAGCCGATCTCTTTAGGATCTTTGTATGAGCCATCTCCTCCCATCAGTCTAATCAGTTTTAGAGACTAGCTCAGCACAAGACTCTCGAGACAGGTTATTGATCTCTGGACTTCATTTTAGTAAGATTTAATACAACAAAAATATTCTATTTTCAGTCTCCCGAAACCTGTTCTGGCTTTTGTGATAAGGTTTTCTATTTCCTTGGTGAGCAAGCCTTCAATTACACATTGTGCCTCTTAGGTTACAGAATTGAGACCATTTTCCACTCTGTAATATAATCTATCCTTTCAACTGGGAGTTTTCCGGCCATACAAAAATCTACTACTTATTCAGGAGCTACTACTGTGGAAGACATAACGTGTTAAGCTATAATTAGCAGTCTTGAAGAACTTAGCCAAGTTGGAGAAAGAAGACAAACTTGTGAAAATTAAGCAAAAGATTTAAATAAGATTTCACAATAGAAAACATCATCATGAATAATTGACAAATGAATGGTGTACCTTGGTGCTGTGTGGATTTAGCAAAGGGAGGGGTCTCTTTAGGCTGGGAATGGTCTGTAACGGATATATGGAAAGATTTGAGTGGGAGCTAGATTTAGGAGAATAGACAGAATTGGGGAAAAGCCAAGAAGAGGAAAGAGAACATTTAAAACTACAAACGGGCCAGCCTGGTGGCGTAGTGGTTAAGTTCGCATGCTCCGCTTCAGCGGCCCGCGGTTCACAGGTTTGGATCCTGGGCACGGACCTACACATTACTCATCAAGCCATGCTGTGGTGGCATTTCACATACAAAATAGAGGAAGACTGGCACCGATGTTAGCTCAGCGACAATCTTTCTCAAACAAAAAGAGGAAGACTGGAAACAGATATTACAATAGATGTTAGTTTAGGGCCAATCTTCCTCACCAAAAAAAAAACAAACAAACAAATGATAACAAAAGCACCAAAGTGAAAAAGCAAAAGGGAATTGGGGATAAATCAGCTGGGCAAATAACAACAATTATCCAATTAAAAAAATATTTGTGGAATGAATGGATGAAAGCATAAGGCGTTACGAATGAGTGTCAGAGACAGAACACACCTCTCTTTGGGGGTAAATGTTAAATGAGATGTTGTACATAAAGCACTGAGCAGTGTCCATTCCATACCAAGACGTAAAAAATGTGGGCTACTGCTATGACTATTTTGACTTTTTAAATGATCAACATAAAGGTACTGGCTGAAATTTGACATGCACTTCCTTCAATTTTTATGACCTACTGGGGAAAGAAGTTTCCACAGAAAACAAAACTAAGCTCTGATAACAGCTACTGGATTCTTCTTTGTTAACCTTCTCAAGGTAGAAATCAAAGAACTAGTTGAGGGCCATTGATAAATGCTGAGCAGTGAAAAGTTAGAAGAAATGACAGTTGTGTACACAACACGATATACATAGTGGTCCTGATGGTGATTTTAACTATAACCCATATTGGCCTTAAAAGCTGATTTTAGAATGCAGGACCTGTAAAAGATGGAAGTGCACTGCATGTAAAACTTTATACTAACCCCAAAGATAATTTGGAGGGTAATTATACATCTCAGCAAAAATCTTCTCACTTATCACATTTAAAATAGAATTTGAATCCAACAACTTACTTTATACACATATTCTTAGGGCATATCTGTTGCATAAATCAGGACATAAATCAAAACACATTAACTCTTGCTAACACCACAACAATCCTGGGAAATCAGTACTATTACCCCAGCTCAACTGTAACTTCTCTGAGCCTTAGTTTCCTCCTAAGTAAAATGAGAAGAAGAAGAACCCAAAGAGCTGACAAAGTCAAGATTTACCCAAAGGGTCACCCCTAAAATTTCTAATACATGTGATCTTACCTTTCTTATTCTTTAATAATTCCGAGCTTGTTATTGGATTTCTTTAAAAAATTGTTTCAAGATATAATGATTTTTTTTGAGCTTCAAAGTAGTCCATCTATAAAGTGAAAATAGGAGTAGGATGCAGAAGAAAGGAACTACACAGGCTGAATAAGAAAAAGTGCTTATTTTTATCTGTTTCAGCATAAATCTGTGGTTTTGCCCAAGTGCAAGCCCCAAAGCCTATACTGATGACTATGATCTCTAGCTTTTGACCCTTAGAGTAAATTTTAAATGACTGAGAATCTCTTATATACTGAGCTTTTATTCACAAACAGACACACATTATCTCCTGTGAACACTCACAACAACCCTGGGAAGTAGGTATTCTTATCCTGGGTGCACTGTAACTTCTCTGTGCCTCAGATTCCACTACGTGAAATGGAAATAATAGTAATAATAACAGCACCCACCTCAAAGGATTGTCGGGAGGATTAGATAAATTATACATACTAAGCACTTCGACAAGTGCCTGGCAAGTATGTACATGCTAAGTCCCATATAAAGGTAGCTATTAAATCGTCATTATTATTATTTCTGTATAACTAGAAATACAGCTTTTCTCCACCAAAGCTAAATGGCCCAAATGCAGGCAGAACCTGAGACCTGTCCCTTCAGGCACCACTTCGAAGCACCAAAGTTCATGCCAGGACATGAATAGCATAATTTTGCATTTGGAACTTGAAATTTACCTTGATATAGTAATCATTGATTTTTTCCAAAAGAAAATTAAAAACAATACTTAAAGGACTCCCATTTTCCTCAGTATAGTTTAGTAAACAAACGTGACATAAGAATGGGCTTCCTCTCCAACTATAATAATCCCTTGAGACTAACATTTTTAGTATCAGAGGGAAAAAAAGGTAAGTTCTGAGTTTCCTGATCACAGAGTCACGTTCATCGGGAGCCTCAGCAGCAGAGAAAGTCTCTGCACTCACAACGGCACATTCCGTGTGTGTACTATAGCACACGTATGTTCTTCAAACACCTTTGAGTGCACTATGTCACTGGATCTTCAAAACCGTCTCGTGGAAAGTGATCATCCAAAAAGCTTAAGTGATTTCTTCATAAAGTCATAGAATTAACATCTGCTTTCTGTCTCCATGGATACGCTATTCTGGACATTTCATATAAATGGAATCACACCACAATATGTGGTCTTTTGTGTCTGGCTTCTTTCCCTTAGCATAGTGTTTTCAAGGTTCCTCCACACATGTATCAGTACTCTATTCCTTTTTATGGCTGAATAAAATTCCATTTATGGACACACTACATTTTGTTAATCCATTCATCTATTGATGGACACTTGAGTTGTTTCAACCTTTTGGTAATTGTAAATATGCTGCCATGAACACTGGTGTACAAGAATCTGTTTGAGTGCCTGCTTTCAATTCTTTTGAGTATATAATCCAGAAGTGTAATTGCTGCATCATATGTTAATTCTGTTTAACTTTTTGAGGTACCACCAAACTAATCTCCAGTGGCTACACCATTTTATATTCTTACCAATAATGCACAAGCATTCCAATTTCTCCACCCCCTTGCCAACACTTATTATTTTCCACTTTACTTTAGTAATGAGTACAGTATAAGAGATGTTAAACATTCACAGATGACAATGGCCATGCTTTGTTAAAAATGTAGGGGTCAAAAGTTTATGTCTCTAGCTAATATCACGACTGCTCTCATTACCACATTCTTTCTTTAAAGTCTCTCACTCTCTTTGCCCTCCAGCTCTTCCTTTCTAGCCAGTCTGGAGTCCACTGCTGGCCATGTGACCCATCCTTTCCCCAGCATCCTCTTATCTTCTCCCTCACACCTCTATCCTTCCAATGCACCCTATTACAAAACCCCAACTCTAGAAGCCACTCTTCTCGCTGTGACATCATGAGTCTGAGCACTGTCTGAAGATATCTCACAACAGCACAGTCCATCTTTGGTACAAATTAATGGTCTCTGACCTGGGCACTGTCAATCATAGGCTGTCTCTGGTCAGCTTCCTCATCCTTAATAACTACTCCAAACCTCCACTCCTTCTTCTAATTTAACTCCCACCCCCCTGTCCCCATCCTCAGCAGAAGAATTTCTCTCTTTAAGAAAATTGAGGTCATCAAGGATGCTATTTCTTTTCTTGTTCTCTGACCTACAAACTTAACTACTGCTCACTCGACCTTGCCTTCTTTCTTCCAGGCACGTGGCACATGGTTTCCTCTTCGATGTTGACTCTCTGCCTGACCCTTGGCCCCTTGGCCCCTTTTCCTGCTGGGACCTCCAGGATTGTGCTCCACCCAGCACTTCCTACTCTTCCTTTAGCTTTATCCTTTCAAGCTCTCCCGATTCCTTCTCTTGTTCTGGTAATGTTCTAAGTCTCCTCCATCCGTAAAAGTGGAACTCCCTCAATCCCTCAATCACACTCTAGCCATCACATTGTGTTTGTTTCCTAGGGCTGCTCTTAACAAAGTATCACAAATTAGGTGGCTTAAAACAAGAGAAATTTTATTGATTCACAGTTCTGCAGTATAAAGTCCAAAATCAAAGCATGGGGAGGGCCATGCTCTTTCAGCAGGCTCTAGGACAGAGTCTGTTCTATGCCATTCTCTCAGCTTCTGGTGGTTGCCAGCAATCCTTGGCATTTCCTGGCTTATGGATGCATCACTTCAATCTCTGCTGCTGTTGTCACATGGTGTTCTCCCATGTGTCTGTGTCCAAATTTCCCTTGTCATATAAGGACACCAGTCATTGGATTAGGACCCACTCTAAACTAGTCTTTACTTGATTCTTTGTCTTAACTTGATTACTTCTGCAAGGACCCTATTTCCAGATAAGGTCACATTCTGAGGCTCTGACATGAGTTTGGGGGGGGGGGGACAGTATTCTACCCAGTGTACTCGTATTTCTGCAAAGACTCCTCTACACTGTCTATATCCAATGTTCCCCCAGTGCAATTGGCTTCTGCCCCCACTGCTCTGAAACAGAACTCACTAAGGTCAGCAGAGCCTCTCAACTCCAGGCCTCACCATACTAAATGGCCTGGCTGCACCTGACATGGATAATCACCCCTCCTTCATGAAACTCCACCCTCTTGGCTTCCTCCATGATGCCCTCTCGAGGTGTTCCTCCTATCTTTCAATCCATTCCTTCTCCACATGCGTTTCTTTTTCTCCTGACACTTAAATGCTGGTGCTCTCTAGGATTTCCTTCTTATTCGCTGTTTTTCTCACTCCTCCTGGATAATTTTATCCACTTTTTGGTTTGAAAGAACTGTACTTTTATGTCTTACAAGTCTACATATCTAGCCTAGATTTCTCCCTCAAGCTGCAGACTTGAATGTCTAACTGCTTGAATGGGCTACAAGCACCTCAGCTCATCATTTTCCTTAAATAAATCTTCAGTTTTTTCTCTTTACCTGACATCACATCACTGAGCCAATAATCCAAGCTAAAATTCTGGAGACATCTTGCTCTTATATCTACATGTATATCTATTTTTCCCTTTATTGTCTTTTTAATATAATATTTAATAATACAAAAGAATAGATATGTAATGAATGACATACATATAATGACTGATAATAAAACCAGTACTCATAAACCCACCTCAATACAAGAACCAGAACTGTCCAATACCAGTCCATCTACCTTTGTACCTTGCCATTCCATATCCTTTTCCTCACCTCCCCCTCCACGAGAGGTAACCATTATCCTTAATTTTGTTTTTAATATTTACTGTTCTACATTGGTTTATTACATACGTATGCATCTCTAAACAACATCTCTAAACATTTTTTAGTTTTGCTCGTTTTCGAGCTTTATAAAAATGAAGTCATTTACTTGAGACTTGCTTTATTTACTCAACACTATGCTTCTAAGATTCATTCATATTATTGTATACAACTGAAGTTCACTGGTTGTATTTCTACATAGTATTTCATCATGCATAATTTTAAAAATACATAATTTACAATATTAACAGAAACTATATGGGACCTAGAAACAAACCTAACAAAAGATATGTCAGACAGGTATATCTATCTGAATTTACTTCCCAAAAATTTCTTGGCTCCCCTCTAAATCTTTCCCCCCAATGCTAAATGAGGAAGTCCTCACCATCTCTCACCTGCTCAGCTCACTCCAGAGTCACACCCTGACTCTCACTCCATTCAGTCTAACCTCCCCATCATCATCACAGCGATCCTCTCAACAGGTAAACCTGACTATACCATCCCCTTGCTCCAACACCTTTGAAGGTTCTCCTTTGTTCAAGGCTCCTCATGTACCACCACTGCCACCACCAATCTCACACTCACACAAACACTATAGCAACCTCACTCCAGCAACCTCACTGTGTTTCTCACCTCCCAGCTTTTGCTCCAACTCACTTCCAGGAATATCCCCACCCAATTTTTTGTCCTTCCAAACACACAGACACCTCCACATACATTCACACACATGCATGCACAAAATACATACACACCCACACACACACACCCCTTCACCTGGCTAGCTTCTACTCATTAAGATTCAGCTTAGGCATCTCTTCAACAGAGAGTTTTCCTTTGATGCTAACCATGCCTCTCACCTGTTAGGTCAGATATCTCTCCCCTGTAGTCTCATAATAGATATAGTTACAGTTATGGTTATTGTTATGGTTATGGTTATAACAGTAGCTTTATCATTTTATTGGCCACATTGTGCTATTTAAGTCTCCAACTCCCCTTCTGGTCTATGGGTTCCTATAGGTCCAAGACTACCTTATATTCATCTCTGATTCCTCTCTATCTGCCATAGAGCCTGAAACATACAATGTACTCATCATGTATTGAAAAAAATGAGCTCTTTTGTAATTGTTCTGTGTAACTCTGAAAGTTAGGATCTTATTTTAGAAAATTATATTCTTTTTAAAATGACCAGATTTATCATGTTTTATAAATGAACATTTGTCAAATTTTCTACAGTACAGCTGTGCATAGCTTCCATGCCATTAAGCAGTTCATTAGCCAACACATTCATGCAGACAATACATTTATAGTAACTTCTCCCTGGCGAAGAGATAACACTTATCCAGAAATTCACTATTTCATAAGAGAATAAGAGCTAAGAGCCCACGCAGCTAGAACCAAAGGTTGAAATTTGCTCTTACATAGTAGTACTACCCATAGAAGTACTTCCAATTTTCACCTTTTAACATGCTCAGCCAGGTGTTTAAAAAAGAGAACATCAATTTAAGATGTTCTAACAGAACTTCACTACCTTCAAATTGTGGTGATATTTTATTAGTTAGCTAAATATCTCTAATTAAAACAGAACAGCTTAGCATCAAATCACTATAATTCATTAATTCTCTGCTGAGAACATATTTTTAGCTCTATCTCAGGAAAAATTGCATAACAAAGTATTGCCCCAGTTTCCTCAATTCTAGTTATCCTACTTGAAATGCCACTATATAAAAATATGTTTCCATTAAAAATCATCCATCTTCTGCTGGTGTTTCCCATTGATGTGATTGAGAATTTTCTGAACTCGTCACCAGGACGAACCCTCCCCTTGCAGGAAGGAGCAAGCATGCTAAGTGAAACGGAAGGTGATCAGATACAAATGCCACTGCCCCCAGAGGGAAGTGCATTTCAACCGCGAGAATACTAAGCAGCAAATCGCTTTCAGAGCATTAGGGTTGACAGTCACTCTGCTATCTTAAGAAGATTTCATTTTCCATTTTTTCATCAAGGAATAATACTAGGTACCCAAAAATCAAAGAAGGGTGAAGAAATGTGTGAGGGGGAACAAGGTCCTGACAAGCACTGTTTCCTCCTACTGATTTGAGTAAGGTTATATGGTAAACTTGGTACAGCCACAGAGGAGGAACTGTAACCAGGTTGAAAAAGAGACTCAGGACTCAAAACTATCTCAACAGGCTGGAATCATCAGTGAAATTTAACAACAAAATTTACTATCATAATAAACGTAAATTTATTATCTGCTCTTAAATCAACAAGAAGTAGAGGATCCAGGCAAAGTGAAAAAAAGAAAAAGGATTTGGCAGCTACAGTGGACTGTAAGTTCAATACAAACCAATAATGAAATACCCCAGCCCAAAGACTAACGTGATCTCAGACTGCACTAAATGCAGGTTAATGTCCAGAACATGCAGGGCAACTGTCCCTCTGAGCTATGTGCTGGGCAGAGCCCGCGTGCATTGTATGCGGTTTGGGATGTCATGCTTCAACAGCCTTCCTGACAACTTGGAATATATGAAACAGGAAATGACCACAATAGTGAGGAAACTCAACCCCACACCCCAAACCTTCCTCAAGAAAATTAAAACAAAAGCTTAACAGGAATTTGATGCTTTTTATTCTGAAGACATTTCTTTCACAGCTATGCCTTCTTGGCATCATTCCTGGCATTCTTCTAGTTAAAATTTAAGAAAAATGAGGAAGCAGAAAGGTATTGTAAATAAAAATAAAGAACTAAGTATAGGGTATATTAAATGCTTCCCTAAGTTCTCATCTACTTAAAGCTCAGATAACTGGTATCACTGAAAGTGCAAGATAATTTGCCTAAACTTCTAAAACCATAAATAATTATCGCAATTGAAGGTTTGAATATGGCATTTAATCACAAAAGGAGAAATAACAGCCAAGTTTGTATCTGTAGATGATAGCAAATATCACAGTCAGCTAACATATGATGTTGGAAAGAAATACATCTTTAGGCCATAAATACGTTAGTCCTCTAAATATCTGCATCTAATACAAACTAAATAAGCAGACCACCTCTTACACGGCAATTTTTATTAGGTTGGAATTTGAATGTTTTCAAGCTTTGAAGTCCTTCTCTCCAAAAAAGGACTATTATGTAAATACCTACATCATCAGCCATTTCTTACTAAAAGCCATGATACAATCACTACCTCTCTGAATGAGAGAACAGAACAAAGTAAAAAGGATTGTTTCATTCATATGTTGGCAGCAAAATCAGTGCTATTAATGATGAGAAACGCAAATTATATCTCCCTATGAGAAAATAATCATAATTTGAAAACACAGATGTATTACTACTATTCCAGTTGTAGAAGGCCCTTTGATTCACATTGCAAAACAACTCTCTTCAAAACAGCAATAAACTTACTGGTCTACCCATTTAGGTTTCATGTCACTGAATTTTCATAGAATATGAACTTCCACTGTATTTTTACCCACTAAAGTTTACACTGGGTGTGATCTCACAAGATCTCAAATTCAACATTCAGTGGAGATGAAGAAGGACCCCTTCATTCATTCCAGAAGCATTTACTCAAATGCCTATCATTTAAAGGGAGCCACACTTAGGTGCTTGGCATACAAATATAATGGGCTCTGCCCTCAAGTAGTTCATTGATTACTAGATAAGACAGTGAGAAAAGCACCACAATAGAGAACAACGTGATTGGTATAATCATAGACATCTATGCAGAGTGCTATGAAACATAAGGAAAAGCACAATTAAGGGAAGGAGCATGTTGGAAGTTTGTAGAAGAGGAGACATCTGAGCTGAAGCTCTTTTCACAAGAGAACAGAAGTGCATCAGGAAGAGAGGATGGCAGAAGGAATTCCACACAGAAAGAACAGCCTGCGAAATGCCATGCTCACTGTTGCTAAAATAGAGGGTTGACTGAACAGCACAAAAGAAAACGAGCCTGGAAAGATGGAAGCAAACTCTGAAGGTTTTGGGAACAAATCTTAATGTCCAGGAACCTAAGCAACACTAAAAAATTTATTTATATTTTAGGTAAAACAGCTACCCCCCACCCTCGTCGACACCTCTATCACCTGAGTTTGCATTGTCATAAGTCTTTTAGATAGGATTCTCAAAATGTTTTCTTAAAACATGATATTTCCCTGCTCAGAAATCTACAACTGCTTTCTGTCTTTCACCACAAAATTCCAAACTCTTCCACCAAGGTTCCAATGTTCTCTCCAACCTGGCCTCAGCCTGTACAAGTCAGCCTCATCACCAGTGTGGAAGGAGAGGTCTGCTCACTGTCTCCTGTGTATTCCCCCTCAAGACCTAACTTTAATCCATTCCCTCCACCTAGACTATCATCCAGTCCACCATCTATTTATCTGAAGGATACATGCCATCAGGGCCTCCACTGCACCTTCTCTAACTACTCAAACTCACTTTAATCTCTTGTTTCCTTGAATTCCTTTTGTACTGAGAGTCACGACCACACAGTTTATCATTGAATTGTCAGTTCCACCCACGCCTCCCCAGTATAGGAGCTTTGGCTTTTACTTCAACTACATGCCCATCAGGCCTTGCAAATACTGAGTAAACTGTGCAAGAAGTATGTGGTGATGTATCAAATAAACAAATAGTTCTGGTTGACATAGGGAACAGAGAACACATTTTTTTAATCTTTTAAAAAAGTATGAAAACCTTGATTCTTAAACACTAACTTTTAGAGGACATCAAATTTTTAATTATTTTAATGTCATCTTTCCAGTTAGACATCATCGCCATTATCATTCAAGCCATCCCTGTGCGGTACAACGTGACATATGGGAAAGAAGAGAGAAGAACATACAATCTAACAACGAAAGAGAGAAAGACTTTGGGAGACTACTGGCCAGGGATTCACAACGCCCACTTATGCTACTATAAGCTGACATCAAATATATTTCAAAGAAGTCAAAACCAAACACCAAATATGCCAAGTATTGGCCAAGGTCACACAATAAATTAGCAATACCATTTACTTATACTAAGTTTTGCTACCTGAGCAGAAAACCTGCCTCTTCAGAAATGTCATTATTCAGAAATATATATCTTCACAAATAAACTAAAACTTTAGAGAATGAGAATGCTTTTGCCAAACAGGAGCACACCTCAGGAAGAGAAAGGCAAGTCGATGACAAATAAGACTTTCATAATGCAAAGCACTGCATGTAAAATATTTCAAAGTTAGATTTCTGTTTCAATACTTTGCCACTTGATAACCAAGGAGGCACTAAGTCCTACATTCATCAAAAGAGGTAGAGATATGAGATTTGCAATATCTCCTTGCCTTGAGATCAAAGTGTCAGTTCTAGCAAAGTTTCCATCATGCTTTAAGTAAAGAACCGGAGAGAGCATCAATCACCAGGATCATTAGAACCTGATAAAGCAACCACCAAGTCTAAGTATTTGAACTAGGAACCTGCAAATATGAGGCTAGTAGAGTTTACAACATCTTAAAGAGAATTTAACCTTAGGAAAATGTATCTGTGACTGTGACTAGTCACACTGTGTTCATTATTTAACATCTTTAGGAACAGAAAGGAGAGAGATCAAAGCATGAGTGGAATGGCATAGCACACTCTCCTTCTCCCAGTCCCCCAAATAAGAAGGAGTTTCTGTATATGACTAAGCCACAAATTCAGAGCAATTAGTTAGATAGACACATAACATTTTAATAGCTTTATTTAGGTATAACTGATACACAGTTTTATAAGTCAAGGCTCACCAGAGAAACAAAACCAACAGAATAGAGATATATACATAGGTATATAGACATATAGAAAAAGATTATGAAGGACTGGCTCACATGATTATGGAGGCTGAAAAGTCTCAGCTTGCAGACCTGCCATCTGCAAGTGAGAGGTCCAGGAAAGCCCATGGTGTAGTTCCTGGGCAAGCCCAAAGGCTGGAGAAAGGGGAGGGTAGGGGTGGGGGGCACACAGAGAAGGCCCGCTAGTATTGGTGAGGGCAATTCCTTTACTCAGTCTACCAATTCAAATGTTAATCTCGTCTCACAGACACTCAGGAAGTAACATTTTACCAGCTATCAGGGCATCCCTTAGCCCAATGGGGTTGACATAAAACGAACCATCACAACAATAAATCACATATATTTAACGTATACAATTTGATAAGTTTTGACATATGTACACCCCTGTGAAACCATCACTATAACCAAGATAAAAAGTTTCCTCATGTCACTTTGTAATCCCTTCCTCCTGCTACTCCTTCCGCTCCCCCTAAACCACTGATGTGCTTTCTGTCACTATAGATTAGTTTCCATTTTCTAGAATTTTATATGAACAGAATTTATACAATATGTACTCTTTTTTGGTTTTTTTCACTCTGCATAATTATTTTGAGTTTCATCCATGTTGTCGAGTGTATCAGTTGTTCATTCCTTTTTGCAGAGTTGTTCCATTGTACGCATGTTACACAATTTGTTTATCCACTCACCCACTGATGAACATTTGGGTTGTTTCCGGTTTTTGGCTATTTGTGTATAAGTCTTGTCAGGACAAATGCATGGGTTTCTCTTGGGCAAATACATATGAGTGGATTGGCTTGTCATATGGTAGGTGTATACTTAACTTTTTAAGAAAGTCCCAATCTGTTCTCCAAAGTGATTGTACCACTTTACATTAGACACCAACTGTGTATGAGAGTTTCAGTTCCTCCACATCCTGGTCAACACTTTGTATGGTCAGTCTGTTTAATTTTAGACATTCTAAAAGGTATATAGTAATACCTAGCTGGGGTTTTAATTTGCATTCCCCTAGTAACTAATGATGTTTAGCATCTTTTCATGTGTTTATTTGCCATCCTTCCTTCTGCCTGCATTGGCAGTTCCACTCTCTCCACCCTGCCCTTGGTAAATTACTGATCCCTGTCCTTGGATGGAGAACCCACGTCTAACATTTCTGTTCACATGTTTAGCTAAAACTAGAGTAAGTTCTGGTGGGGTAATATGCTTCCATTACTGGTATAATTAGTGATATATTACTTAAAATAATTAAAATATATCCTACAATTTCCCATATTAACATTTTATGAATGTAGCAGCTATTTTTTTCATGAAATCAGTAAATCCTTGCGGTTTCCCTATAATTAAAAAAACACAATTTGTTTTTTTAGTAACTTTGATGCTTTTTTCTTTTGTAAAAATCAATAGACAAGAATGTTCTCTTTAATGTAAAGATCAGATAAAATCTAAGTGAGGTAGCTATATTTTCACTTCCTAACCAATATACCTAAACAAATTACATAATTGAGGAAGTCACATAATACTACATTTTTTCAGGATTCTTGGATGCTTGAATAGTAGGAAGTAGAGTAGTTTTCATAATTTAGCTGTAATTTATAAATCTTGACCTTAGTACTTCCTCTGTCTGGATTCTGTTTTAACTACAAAAGTCGCTTAGTGTTTTGGTCAGATTACCATTTAGGAATTTGGCTCCTTCAGGAAACTCATCTGTTTTAGGAATTCACCTCCTCCAGGAAACTCATCTGTTTGAAAAGCATCAAAGTTAACACAGGTTCCAGCAGAATCAGTAACATACTAGCTGTTTTCCTTGGCAGCACTTCTTTCAATCACCCGTGCTATCAGTGAAGAGCTGCTTTCCTTTTTCTCTCTAAAAGTCATCAGATCAATGAGAAGCTCATTCAGAGGTGAGCTTTTATATATATAATGTGAACATTTTCGCCTTGGCATTGGCCATTTGACAGTCTATCATATTACCCTTCCATGCCCAAAGACCCAGAAACCTGAAAAATAAAAATGACAGTTTAACTTAGGCCCTTGAACAAAGAAATATCAGGGTTCTTCACCCAGCTCATTCTTAAAACATCTCAGTATTAACTTCTCCTACCTTCCTTATGCATTATAAATTAGCACCTTGATTAAAAATTTAGTGAGACGGCTTAAATTGTCAAGTCTTGAGCGATTTACCAATAAAAATTTGTACACTGCATTAACACTTTTGCAAGTGTTTTCAAAACACATTAGTTTACTTCTCTAAAACGTTGTATTTGTTTCATCAGCTGTCAAACAGATTGAAATGCTCTCTGTTCACTACAAGCAGTATTTTAAAGACTAGAAATAATTTATAAAGCACTCTGAACTCACTGCAGATGCAGTTACCTTAAGGTGCCAACCTTGGGTGGAAGCACGACTGTAGCCACCCAGGCGATGTGGTTTCAAGAGCTTGAAAAAGCTTCTACAGATTAAAAACCAAAACTTGCCCCCTCCCAACAGGAAATTCCACTAGGAGAGATGAATTTCTGTAGAGTAAGGATTCTCACTTTTCCTGTCAAAATGCAAAGACCTTTGAAATATTAACACTTTAAACTGTATCAGTTACTTGTAGCTGAGCGTAAATGAACTTATCAGATGCTCTTAGAAAGGCTCTCAGGGTGCTAGAGGATAGGAAAATTCAGGCACCTGGGAGGGAGGAGACAACACAGGAGTAAAAGTGAAGACAGATGTGGCAGGTTGGGGCCAAAGGAAACAAATTTAATTTGCTTAAGTATTATTTTATCTCAGAGAAATCATGAAATTCTACATAAATACTAAGGAAAGTTATGGTTATTAATATACCTAAAATTAGTACTGATAAACTTGTGAAATATTGATTTTTCTCAGCTTGTTATCATGAAATCAAAAACATTTAGACTATGAGTAATACTTTTTAAAAATATCTAAGCCCAGTCAAATCAGAGGTCTTGATGCATAACGCACATCCCCTTCCCCAACATACATACACACAAAACCTGCTATAAGAAATTAAACTAAGGATGTATAGCAGACACACACACACACACACACAAAGTCCTATGGATTATAACCCTTTTGAAACTGAGGATAGGGCTAGAAGCATAAAGAGAAGAAATGAAGCCTCAGTCCAAATGCAGCCTCATGATCCCCGAGAACCACAAAGCCCACCTGTCTACCACGACGCTGCCATCAGAGTACCAGTATCTGCTCCCTGTTCCTCTTGTCTCCCTTCTGATAGATGTCATTGCATGGTAATCCCACAACAGCCACCAAGTGAAATGGACACATAATGGACAGTTCACCAAACTGCATAGTCACACACACACTTATCACGAGTTCACAATTACCTTATCATTCAGCCAAGAGCAAATCAGGAGGGAAAGGACGCTTATCAATCAGCATTAGCTTAGCACAGCTCCCCTAGTCTCCCTCAGTGCCGTGGAAATACACAGGTGGGAACCCCAGGTATTAGTAGCCTACACAAGATGGCTCTTATTTAAGTCTGAGGAGTTATTCACTTGCTTCCTCAAACTATGGATCTGAACCACACTCTTACAGAACGTGCTTAGACCTTTAAACAAGTACCCTTGTGAGGTTCTCAGTTTGGCATCGTCTAACATTAAACTCCCACTCCAGTTAGAATAATTGAAGCAGTGCCACATACTTCAGGTAGATGTAGCATCTTTCAGTAAGAAGACGGCCTCATGAACTAGTTTAGCTTCCTGTGCCATCCTTACTATCCCTGCCATTATTCCTTAGAAGACCAGCATTGGGATGGTCTTTTCAACAGCCAAGAGCTGATAAAGCAAGCACCAATAAATACGAAATTCTTCTTAAGACTGGCCTTCCCCTGACAAACATGGCCATATTCATGGCAACCATCCTCAGAGCCTAACAGAGGTGGATTTTAAGGTGGGGTTCTAAAAGTGACAACTATAAATCCAAGTCACTTCTCATTTCAAAGGCCCTGCTGATTCATCTACCTTGCAGCTTGGAAGAAATTCCTTCTGTCACCTAAAAATGTCTGGACTTCACATGCTTCTAGTAGGTCAGAGGCAGCATCATGATTTTAGCTAATCTGATGTCTTTAACTTGGGAGAAAAGGCCTCACTCATTTGGTATTCTGTATTTCTCCGGTAGCTTCTCTAAGTGGGAGACATATTTAAAAAAAGAGAGAGAGAGAGAGAATAGGAGGACAGGTGAAAAACAGTTTGCTGTAAGCTCTTTATCTGGGAAAGATAAATTGTAAGGTTTTCTCATCATGTCAGAGCCATAAACCAGTGCCCCAAAATGACCCTGGCAATCTTTTCATGAGCAGTGAAAATCAATGTTATATCAGTGTTGGTCATTAACAAACAGGGTTAACAGTTAACTAAGGCTCTTCTCTACTTCCAGCCATGACAGAGTATCAGGAATCAGATTTATCCTCCTGCCTCAAAGAATTAGAAAATTGGACCGAATGTATGAAAGAACAGTGTTCATATATTGGACAACAGGTACTACAAGACAGTAATTCCTGAGGAAAGGGAAACCAACAAAGTGAGCACTTCAACTGCTCCAGCTCACTATCTAGAGAAAATGTCTATGCCTCAGCACAGGGAGGGAGAACCCAAACAGATCTCAACAGTCTTACTAAGCTGAAAAGACAGAATTCAGAATTCGAGGAGGCCAAGGCAGCTAGAATTTTGTGGAGCAAAATACTGAAGAGAAGGGTGCTGCACAGAGAGAAAGTTTCAGAGACTAGTAGAAGGGTCCCCTGAGTACTGACCAATGAATGAATCTGAGGATACTACCAAGGCTGGCAGAAAGAACCACTAGAAAGGAGTAGGCGAAATGATACCCAGAGCTCACAATGGGCTTGGAATAGTTGGTGCTCCAATGAGCTAGAGTGGAAATACCTACTAATAATTGGGATTTCAAGTAGAGTCGATAATAAAGTCAAATTTGCACTTGACTAAAGCCTGCTCTGGAGCCATCCTAAAGAATTTTTAAAGCAAGCCTCAAAGAGATCAAACTGATGCCTGTTAACTGCACATCAGAATGAAGTCCGAAATTACTAAAACAAAATCCAGCAAAACATAAAATTCACAAAGTCCAATCTCCAGTGGTAATATTACTAATATTACCAATATTACCACGTCTGGTAATACCAAAATTACCAGACACGCAAGAAGCAGGAAAACATGACCCATAACCAGGATAAAATTCAATTAGTGGAACAGACACAGAAATTACAAAGAGGTATTCCGTATGTTCAAGAAAGCAGAGGAAACCATGTAGTTGATGAGGAGAGAAATGGAAGATATTAAGAAAATGCAAATTGAACTTTTAGAGATGAAAAATACAATATCTCAAATGAAAAATACACTGGGTAAGATTTAACAGCAGATTAGACACTATGATGAAAAAGATTAATGAACCTGAAGACATAGCAATAGAAAACATTCCAAATGCATCACAAAGTGAAAAAAATACTGGGAAAAAACAAACTGAACAGAGCATCAATAACCTGTGGGAAAATATCATGTGGGCAAACAGAAAATATGTGTAATTGGAACTCCTGAAAGAGGGTGAGTGAAGACAGAAATATTTGAAGGAATAATGGCCAAAATTTTTCTAAAAATTTGATGAAAACTGAGTCCACAAGCCTTTCCGCTTCCAGTCTTGCTTCCTTACAATATAGTCTTTGCAAAGCAGAAGAGAGATCTTAAAATGTAAATCAGAATATGTTGTTCCTTGTCTTAAAACTCTTAAGAGTCTTCCCACTGCAATTAGAATAAAATTCAAACTACAAGCCATGCAAGATTCCCCTGCCTCTCTCTCCATCCTCAGAAGGCACCACACTCCTTCAGTCTCACAGTGACCCAGCCACGTTGGTCTTTTTTAAGTTCCTATAATATGTTAAACTCTGTCTTACCTTGGGGGCCCTGACTGCCTATCCTGTTTAGAAGATTCTTCCCCCACTTTCTACATGCATCACTCCTTCTAATCCTTAGGATCTCAGCTTAAACGCCACAGCCTCAGAAGAAAATTTTGATCACCCTATGTGAAATAGTTATCCACCATCCCACTGCCAACTCCCATTGTTTCCAATCTTAGCCCCTTGTTTCAGAGCAAGATAAAAATGAAAATTATTTCAGCAGTTTTCTAACCATTAAAAAAAACCAAAAAACTCTTAGGCCACCAACACAACTTCTATGAGTTCATCCTCTTTGCTTCCAGTGTCAACCTTCTCCATTTCCCCACTGTTGAACAGGATAGATGATAGATCTTAAATTTTTGAAAGAACCCCTCATAATTACTAACTAAGATATTTAAGAAATTGGCTTCAGTAATAAAGTATAGGTTGCATAAATCCATTTTCTGAAATTCTTCCTTATGAAATATTTGAATTTGTCATCTTACCAGATTTAACATTTTAATGGTTAATTCTTCTATTTCTGAACTCTTTGTCCATCTGTCTATATCTGCTATGTATTATTTATACAATAAACTATTACTTAAATGAAACCTTATAAACTAAAAAACGCAAATAATTGGATGTTTTCCAACTTCGCATCACCCTTTTTGGAAAAAGACATAATGATGTGGTATACTCTTATGGGAGACTAGAACTTTAATATAAACCCATACCAAAACAATCTATTTCCGATATTGTGTAACAAGTGATACTCAGACTAACATCCCTTGGGCACTATAAAATCCTATATTGTTTATGAATTAATAAAATTTTAATTGTGTTTTAAACCAGGGGTTGGCAAGATTTGGCCTCAGAGCCTAATCCAATCCACCATCTGTTTTTGTACAGGCCCTAAACTAACAATGGTTTTTCCTTCTTAAATGGCTGAAAAAAGTAAAAAGAATATTCTGAGACACAGGAAGACTATATGAAATTCAATTTTCAGAGTCCATAAATCAAGTTTATTAGAACACAGTCACTTCCATTTATTTACGTATTGTCTATGGCTGCTTTCAAAACACGACGGCAGAGTTGAGTAGCTGCAACAGAGACCATGTATCCTGAAAAGCCTAAAATATCTGGGCATTTGCAGAAAAATTTGCTGACCCCTGTTTTAAACCACTGTTTTCTTAAAATATACTTTACTGAAATTTTATTCTTTGAAAAATCAGTAATATATTTATAGAAGAAATGTTTACTCCTTGTTAGCCAGAATACAATCAACCAAGACACTCTAATTCTTAACCATTATGTATGAAAACAAAAATCTCCCATGATATAGGCTGCACTGGTCTCCCCACTATTCCTCAGTAAGCCAGGCATATGCTCACCTTAGGGATTGGCACTGGCTCTTTCTTTTGGGTTCCTGGACACAATTCGAACGTACGTGTGTGTGTGTGTGTGTGTGTGTATGTGTACGCCTCCCCACAGCAACAAGCAATTCTTGGACACAAGCAGGGTGTCCAAGAATTCAACTCATTTCTGACACTATATACCTGGAAATAGCATGAGATTCCATAGGCCAAGCGTTCAGTCCTACAAAATTAACACCCCAACCCCCCCCCCCCCCCCCACACACACACACACTTCAGACTCTAGTTGCAAGTCCAGGCTGTTATCTGTACTTCTGACAGAATGGCTATAAATCACAGGTTTCCACGACCTCCTCCTTAGGTTCTATTAACTTGCTAGAACAGCTCACAGAAGGCAGAGAAACATTTTACTTACTAGATTACCAGTTTATTAGAAAAGGATAAAACTCAGGGACAGCCAGATGGAGAGATGCGTAGGATAAGGTATGGGGAAAGGGCGAGGAGAGTCCATGCCCCCTCCAGACCCACCAACCCGGAAGCTCTCTGAATCCTGTCCTTTTGGGTTTCTATGAAGGCTTCATTTCACAAGCAAAATTGATTAAATCATTGGCCATTGGCGATTGATTCAACCCCTAGCACCTTTCTACTCCCAGGAGGTCGGGGGGGGTGGGACTGAAAGTTCCAACCCTCTAATCACATAGTTGGGTCTCCTAGCAACCAGCTCCCATCCTTAGGTGTGGTCCGAAAGTCACCTCATTAACATAACAAAAGACACCTTTGTTGCTTACGTGGCATAGGAAATTCCAAGGGTTTGGGGACCTCCATGTCAGAAATGGGGACAAAGACCCATTATCTATTTCCTATTACAAATCACAATATCACTCTTGCTTCTCCCTGGAACGCTCTTCCTCAAGTCAGCCACATGGCTCTGCCCTCAGCCCCTTGAAGACTGTTACATTCAAAACTGGTATGAAATTGCAACCCAGTTCTCCCAATCCCCTTACTATGACCTTTTTTATTCTGCAGCATTTAACACAAACACACTACACAATTTACCTATTTTGTTTTGTGTATTGTATGTCTTGCTTCATAATACCAGGGTTGCCTACTTTGTTCACTATCTGACATAGAAGTGCTCAATAAATATTTGCGGGATGAATGAATATTTTCAGCTAACAGCTAATATTTCCCCTTGCACTGGTACCATCAGTTATTTTATTTCTTTGAGGTCATGTTATTTAAACAAGAGTTTGCGTTTTGCATTTTGCTTATTTCTCTACATAAAACTTTGCTACATATCTCTACTACTTTTACTTGAGCGGCTAATAACTAGAACTTAACATATGGTTCCTTAGGAAGAGGTTTAACTCAATGCCAGCACTTCAGGGAGCAGTCAATTGGATCCCACATCTGAGGTCCACGCTCCAAGCAGAAAAATATTGTCAGATGCCTTATTCCATTTAAAATAAATCAAAACAAAATCAAGCAAGTACATTTGAAAGCATTCACAACCAAAGACATCAAACATCTTTCCCCAATAGCTTACTCAATATCCCCAAGCCACCTTTGATAAATCTGTATTTGTTTTGTAAATCCTTTACCTGCCCATCCTCAATTCAAACAAATAAATGAAACCGGTAAACAGTTAGCCATTGATGATTAGGTAGCTAGTAACTAAAGTCTTTTTTCTTTTTTGCAGTTACTGATTATAGCTTTCAGCTGTTCACCACCCATTATTAACTGTGCTGTTTAGGCAACATGCTATCTGACTCCCACCAGGTTCCTACAGATAACATCTTCCTGGAGCCTGGGTCACCATGGTAATGGGTGTGTGAGCTGTTTTTCAGGAATTAGAATTCCTTGTCCACTTCAGGCCCATTGAGACCACCAACCCATCAACTGGGCCTGCACAGATGTCTGATAAGCGACCTTTGGATGTCAAGACGCTTGCACAGATCATCAATTACCTCACCTCCAATCATCTACCTCCAAATTTCAGACCACCTTTCCCCTCCCCATAAATATCCCTGAGTCTCCATTTTCGGGGAGGTGGACTGGAGACTCGTTCTCCCATTTCCTCCTTGGCTGACATGTGATTAAACCCTCTCTCTGCTGCGGTTTTGTCGTCTGGGTGTTTGGCTTTCTGGGCAAAGGGCAAAAACAAACCTGGTTCAGTAACATAAACAAACACTACAAATATATTTGTATAACAAAAATGCAAAGACATCACCCCCAATAAAAAAAAAGCAAAATACAAACTGGAGTAATCATCCATTATGCGCAAATGTGTGTATACACATGTATTCATTCCTGCCTCCTCTTCTTTCACCACAAGAAACTCAATTTTATTATATGCATATTACAAGTCATTGCTGTTGGGGATAATTAGAAAAAGGCAGCACTGACATAGAAATAGAAAATATGTGTGGGTTGGTGAAAGATTCATTCAATAGAATCATTTTCTTTCCTAATTAGTACACGGGTAAAACAAAGAAAACATCCAGTGTGGCTACTACAGACAAGGACAGGGAGCTTCACACACTTGGTCTGTGCCCTTGAGGAGCAGACATCCTGGCAGGACATACGAGTTCATGATACACCAGGATGAACTCCGTGATAGATGTGTAAATGTGAGGCTGGGGCATCACCAAGAAGACAATGACTCTTCCCATGGGGAGTTGTCTCCAGGCCTACCCTCTTAACATCCACCTCCGTTATTCTCGCTCATTGGGTAGTTGCAGCCAGACAATTCCTTCATATGACTCCTGAAGTTTACCCCCTGCTATTATACTATCCAGGGACTATTTCGGGGTGTGGCTATTCTCATCTATCAGATGCTACAGCATAACTTATTTAGCATAGGGACTGTGTCTTATATATATCTTTGTATACTCCTCAGTAACCTAAAGAATTAGCTTTCAGGGGCCAGCCCGGTGGAGTAGTAGTTAAGTTTGTGTGCTCCACTTCAGCGGCCCGGGGTTCACTGGCAGATCCTGGGTATGGACCTCCACCCCACTCATCAAGCCATGCTGTAGTGGCATCCCACATAGAAGAACTAGAAGGACTTATAACTAGGCTATACAACTATGTACTGGGGCTTTGGGGAAAGGAAAAAAAAAAAGAGGAAGATTGGCAACAAATGTTAGCTCAGGGCCAATATTCCCCACCAAAAAGAAAAAAGGAAAGAAAGAAATAGCCTTCATACGAGTACAAAAGGTGCTCAATAATCATCTGTTGAGATTGGTGTCAAGATGGTGGTGTAGGCGGACTCTGAACTTACCTCCTCCCAGGGACACAGCAAATTTACAACTACTCTTGGAACAATTACCCTTGAGAGAGAACTGAAAACTGCATAAAAAGAACCCCTACAACAAGGACAGTTCTGACTGAGGTAGAAGAGGCAGATATTCCTTTCTGGAGAAAAAAAAGCCACCTTCACATGATCATCTCAATAGACGCAGAGAAAGCATTTGACATGATACAGCATCTATTTATGATAAAATTATGAATGAAATGGGTATAGAAGGAGAGTACCTCAGCATAATAAAGGCCATATATGACAAACCCACAGCTAATATCACTCTCAATGGAGAAAAACTGAAAGCTATCCCTCTAAGAACAGGAACCAGAAAAGGATGCCCACTGTCACCATTCTTATTTAACATAATATTGGAAGTCTCAGCCAGAACAATCAGGCAAGAAAAAGAAATTAAAGGGATTTACATTGGAAAGGAAGAAGTGAAACTGTCACTATTTGCAGATGACATGATTTTATATATAGTAAACCCTAAAGAATCCACCAAAAAACTTTTAGAAATAATGAATGAATACGGTAAAGTTGCAGGATACAAAATCAACACACAAAAATCAGTTGCAGTTTTATACACTAACAACAAAGTAGCAGAAAGAGAGAAATTAAGAATACAATCCCATTTACAATTGCAACAAAAAGAATAAAATACTTAGGAATAAACTTAACCAAAGAGGTGAAAGATCTGTACACTGGAAACTATAAAACACTGGTGAAAGAAATTGAAGAAGACACAATGAAATGCAAAAATATTCCATGCTCTTGGAATTAAAGAATTAACATAGTTAAAATGTCCATATTTCCTAAAGCAATCTACAGATTCAATGCAATCCCTATCAAAGATCCAACAACATTTTTCACAGAAATAGAAGAAAGAATCCTAAAATTTATATGGAACAAAAAAGAACCCAAATAGCCAAAGCAATCCCGAGAAAAGAGAACAAAGCTGGAGGTATCACACTGACTGATTTCAAAATATACTACAAAGCTATAGTAACCAAAATAGCATGATGCTGGTACAAAAACACACACAGATCAATGGAACAGCATCAAAAGCCCAGAAATAAACTCACACATCTATGAACAGCTAATTTTCAACAAGGGAGCCAAGAACATACAATAAATGCTGTTGGGAAAACTGGACAGCCACATGCAAAAGAACAAAAGTAGACCATTATCTTATACCATACACAAAAATTAACTCAAAATGGATTACAGACTTGAATGTAAGATCTGAAACTGTTAAACTTCTAGAAGAAAACATAGGCAGTATACTCTTTGACATCAGTCTTAGCAGCATACTTTCAAGTATCATGTCTGACAGGGCAAGGGAAACAGTAGAAAAAATAAACAAAGGGGACTACATCAAACTAAGAAGCTTCTACACAGCCAAGGAAACCATCAACAAAACGAAAAGACAAACTAACAACTGGAAGAATATATTTACAAACCATATATCTGATAAGGGATTAATATTCAAAATATATAAAGAACTCATGCATCCCAACACCAGAAAAACTAACAATCCAATTAAAAAATGGGCAAACGATCTGAACAGATATTTCTCCAAAGATACAGAGATGCCCAACAGGCACATGAAAGGATGTTCAATATCACTACTCAGCAGGGAAATGCAAACCAAAACACCAAGGAGATATCACCTCACTCTCATCAGACTGGCTATAATTAACAAGACAGGAAACAAGTGTTGGAGAGGATATGGGGAGAAGGGAACTCTCACACACTGCTGGTGGGAGTACGAACTGGTGCAGCCATTATGTAAAACAGTATGGAGGTTCCCCAAAAGATTACGAATAGAAGTGCTATACAATCGAGCTATTCCACTGCTGATACTTATCCAAAGAACATGAAAACACAAATGAGTAAAGATATATCCACCCCTATGATCATCGCAGCATTATTCACAATAGCCAAGACTTGGAAGCAACCTAGGCACCCATGAAGGGACGAATGGATAAAGAAGATGTGGTATATATACACAATGGAATACTACTCAGCCATAAGAAATGATGAAATCTGGCCATCTGTGACAACATGGATGGACCCTGAGGGTATTATGCTGAGTGAAATAAGTCAGAGAGAGAAAATCAAACACCATATGATCTGACTCATAAGTAGAAGACAAAAATAACAATTACATATAGAGACAGAGATTGGATTGATGGTTACCAGAGGGGAAGTGGGGAGAGGTGGTGGTGAAAGGGATGATTAGGCACATGTGTGTGGTGATGGATTGTAATTAGTGTTTGGGTGGTGAACATGTTGTAATCTACAGAGAAATCGAAATATAACAATGTACACCTGAAATTTGTACAATGTTATAAACCAATGTTACCACAATAAAAATAAAAAACAAATAACCATTTGTTGAATAAGTGTTCTTTATGCGCTTACTTTTATGACTACTCAACTTGAACAATCTCAATAGTATAGATACAAAATAATTTAAAATCTTATTTAAAAAGCCAGCAACAGGGGCTAGCCCTGTGGCTGAGTGGTGAAGTTCGCACACTCTGCTTCGGCGGCCCAGGGTTTTGCTAGATCGGGTCCCGGGCACAGACCTGGCACAGCTCATCGAGCCATGATGAAGTGGCATCCCACCTAGCAGAGCCAGAAGGACCTACAACTAGAATATACAACTATGTACTGGGGGGCTTTGGGGAGAAGAAAAAGAAAACAGGAGGATTGGCAACAGGTGTTAGCTCAGGGCCAAAGAGGAGGAAAAAAAAAAAAACTTCAAGCCTGTGTAAAACGTGTACGAAGTGCGAACTGATGCTCACAAGTTGGTGCAGGAATCAAAAAAGCGAATCAAAAAAAAGTAATAAAAAGCCAGCAACAATTCAGACAATAATAAACAATTTAGATGATTTCTCAAGATTACACCTACCTTGTAAATCAAAATAGACCTGTATTATATTTAAGTACATTTGTGTTTATTCTGCATCTTGCACTAATACTGGTCAATGAAAAGCCTATATAGAGTCTAATATGGACATTAGTAGACACATACATAGCAAAATGAAATGATAAAAATAATACAAGGATGAAGAGTTAGATACATCATATACATGTCAAGCAAAAGGGTTTTTATGAGGAATGAGAGGAACAAGGTAAATGGATAACGAAAATGGAAATCACGGTTAATATGCCTTAGATTAGAGACCCTCCAACGGATACTCTCAAATTGCTTGTGACCTGCCTTACAGAGATATGTGCTTCATAAGTCCTAATACTTGTAAAGCACTGCATAACCCCAAATTCCTGTATAATGGAACAACAAAAAACGAAGTTAAGTGAAAGAGACAATTCCATCCAGTGTATTACCTATGCACAGGCTAAATAAAAAAAAATCAGGTCTCTTTAAATATTAGCCAAAATGAGAGTAACAGGAAGACAACTGAAGAAACGTGGTATGCAGAACATAAACTGGCAACTTCTCTGTTGTGTGGCACATTGTGGGCACTCAAATCTGTTTAATGAACAGATGAATGAATGAATGCAAAATAATGAAGATAAAAATGTACTAAGCAAATACACTTTGGGAGGTAATGAGAAAAAATTCTACCAGGCTTGCAGGAGAGTGTTAATATTAAACTAGCACAATCAGTTGAAAAGTACTTAATGTGAATTTAGTTCACTTAGCAAAATAAACACCCTCAGTTAGCACAAAACCATCCTTTAAGCCAGCAGAGTAGCTTAACTATGACCAGTTTTTATGCTATTTAGACAAGAGAACAACCAGTTTCTTAAACTTATAGACCATATCATTCAACAAATGAGATAACCTGTCCTGCCCTGCTAGTCAAGTGGCTACTGAAGTCAAGGTTTCACAAAGAGAAGGATGCAGGTGTGGCAGTGGAAAGATAAAGTATGCCCCACAGAGGAGGAGAAGGCAGAGAAAAATGCATTCCAGACTACTCCGACTCATCCAACAAATGCACATACAGGGAACATCTGTGATTATAATTTCTGTTGCTAGAAGCCCAAGGGGAAACAATGAGAGTGGAAAGGGGTAGGGAAGTAGCAATTGTTGGTTTACAATATCCATGGGCATGATGTAAAACAAGTCTATTCATTTTCTTGCAATAAAAATCACATTTCCTCCTCTCAGATTTGAACAGATATTAATAACTCTACAGCCTATCTTTTAGTCCTCTTCAATATCAATCATTTCAAGACAACTCTTTTTGTAGAAAATGGGAGTGAGAAGGAGGATAGAAAGAAAGAGAAGTCCCCAAATTAAGGAACTTGATATGTCCCCTCCATCCAACCTCTTTAAGCAGACATAGTTCTGGAGTAGACATTAGATGGACTGAAAGGGTCTATGGTCAGAGAACTGTAATTTTTGGTTTGGAAACTCAAGGAAGATACAAGCTTCAACATCTTCTCCTAAAATAGAATGGAGACAGAGCTAAAAAAACAACAAATGATCACCAACTCAAAAGTCATCTTAACCTCACAATCTGGAATGTTAATTCCATTGAAATATATTATTTCTTCATTTTCTTTGAGAAGACATATAATACCTTTAATTTAGTCATTTTCTTCCTAAATGGAAATATACATGGTGTTAAACAGCAGCCATCTAACTGTGAAGAAATAAAACTGGGGTCACGTTTTCTTAGAGTAGCCCTTTGACTTTCTCAAAATTTTGAGAGTTGAGTGAAAATTGCTCTGGACTTTGTATTGGAAGATACATAACTGGGCAACTGTAAATTCTAAGTCTATTAATAAATGTGTAGCCAATCTTTAAGCTAAGAAAAAAGAGTAACAGAAGAAATAGGTAAAAATAACAGTTTCAGAGTATTGTCAACAAGAAACAAAGAAAGAAAAGAAAAGAAATGAATATAACCAGTAATTCACAGTGGGCTCTCAACAACCAAGGATAAAATAAAGACAAGTTGAATATCTTGAGTTATGTAAATATTAAAAGAGCAATAACCTGAAAAACACAATCAAACCAGATTTAAAGTGGTTCTAAGTGAAAGTCCCAAATAGCATGAACTATCTTTTTTCCCCTCAAAAACAAAGTTTTTAAGAATCTTGAAAGAGAACCCTTTTGCCCTCTCAGTGAAATAGGTTATAAATGGGGGAATATTTGGACAAAGTCTTACTTCAATACATGTTTACAGTCTCTAAATCTCTATCCATTTAACAAGAATGTTGTTCTACCTAGGACCTTTGGAAGTCCATTTATTATTACATTGTGTCCAATATTCAAGGAAAACCAACCCAAAGCATCCCCTAGAGAAACAAATCCCTTTGAGCCCTTCTATGCCAGTGATCCTCAACCTTCTTGGAAAACCCAACACCCCATTGTCCAACTCCCCCACCAAATACATTCCAATACATTTTTGATAGTTATACTTTTCAGAATTAAAATGATGTGCCTGATAACTATGTGACATTCCATAGGGTCAATTCCTGGAATTTATCAGAAATCAAGTAAGAGGACCTCAGCTCTGAGGAACGAGCAGATATGCACTTGCTGCTACAGAGCTCTCACCTGGACGATTTTTACTCTCTACATTTAGGCCCACAAGGTAAGTCAGTTATGTAACAACAAAACTAGGGGTTAGAATCTCAGCCTCTGATGGTCTGTGAAGATCCTCCTCGCCCTGTTAGTGATCTGGTGCCTCTGAAACAAAGTTCTGACTTCTGTTACTAAGAATCTTTTTTAAAATCGTCATTTACAGCAACTCCAACCAAGGATCCAAAATACTGAATAGCAATAATTCTCTAATAGATTACAAGTCATATGCAATTTTTAAAACATGGACACGTCTCATTGCACAATAGATGCAATACAAAAGTGGTAAATCAAATTTTGATGAATTAATAATATAGTTGGCATGCATGAAAGGAGGAAGCAGCAAGGAAATCTTTCATAAAAGAAAGAATACTTCTGTAATTTGAACAATTACCTTTAAATTATCCATTTTGTAATTTCTGATTTTTAACATCTTCCCTTCTGACATTAATGTCACAGATATAAGGGAGAATGAGGCAATATAAGAGCATTTAGAGAAATAGTTTAACATAGTAAAGTTCTCCAGGAGACAAAACCATTTGTCCTCAACCGTGACCTACAGGCTTTACTTTTGTGAGTCCTTAACAGCAACTTTTAATGCAAAGAGTGACTGGGATTCTGATGTTTTTAAAGACCACCTCTCCTTCAGGGGCATATCAAATTCCAAATGGATCACTTCTTAAAGCAGTGACACTTTTAATGTTCTCAGTAGTTCATCAAAAATTTGACACTCAGACACATTGGCTTTCTCAGTCTGACATGCCATTTAACCAGTAAACAGTAAGATTAGGAATTTAGAAGGAAACCAGTGGTATGCTGGTAAATGTTTAACAGCTGGCACCAGAGGGGGAAAAAAGTCTGATCCGCAGCATTTGCCAATTTCTGTACTGTAAATCTTCCCACCATGGCCAACTTCAAGCTAGCACCATGATGTCACTGAATACAGAGATAGGAAGAGAGGTGCACAGTCACATCTCAGGAGCCTGCACGAGCCAATTGCCATATGGCACTGGAGGAACCCCCAGGCACTGGAAACTGTCCCCTTGTCTCATGAAGACTCTCTCTGTTCTCCCTTGCTCTTGACACTGCCCCTCATCACACTTGAACAGCTCTTGTCTTCTCAAGCCACACCTTCAGAAATACCTCTCTCTGCAACCAAACTACCACGAACTTATCACTTAAAACGTTTCATTTATTCATAAAACAGAGGTGGTGATTTTTCTCACCTTCCTCACAATACTGTGATTTCTTGGAATGCTCTTCTGTGGTAAGTACTAAATGTCCTAAAACTAATTACAGAGAATAAGGCATAGAGCCTATAATTAATTTGTTGGCTTGGTTTAGTCAAGCAGTTAAATATTACTGAATGGGCATTATGTTGGAAATTAGACAATAATTACGAATTAACCAAACAATTTCTATATTTACTATTCACATCTTTATGCTCCTTTACACAAAAATACCCTATAAAAATATAAAGAGTGTCTTGCAAATATAAAGCAAGCAGTAGAGATTCCGATTTTTAAAATGCAGTATTAACAGTGTCAGAAAGATACTAGTAACAATTCCCCCTCGTCCCAACAGTGTGGCCTTAGACAAATTGCTTAAGCTTGCTGGGGCTCTTTTTCTAAAATGGGAATCACAAAATCTATCTCAGAAGGTTCCTGTTAAGATTAAACGAAAACATCTTCGAAGTGTACAGTGCTGATACATAATTAAAGCTCCCCAAAAATGGCAAATACTCTTTATTATAGCTTTCTACATACTACCTATCTTGGGCCCAGCAATTCTTTTATAAGCGTTTCTAGAGTTATGGCAGGAAAAGCTCTGCATTAGAACACTAAGTGTCCACCTGGTGTAGAGTATGCTCTATGTGCTCTGACAGCCCACACCTGGGACCCAGATGCAAGCCCAGCCTCACGTCTAACTTCACCCAGGCTCTTATGACCCACAGCGCCATCTCTGAGCCCCTGAGTCAAAGGCACAACACCTTGTAAAAAGCCAGGCTAGCAGCCTCTCTTTATTTTATGCTGACTAGTATAGCTTCCATCTGATAACTCAATGACAATAGATCGATGTATACAGAGAGAAAGAAATGTAAATAACCTAAATGAATTAGTGGAATTACTTTAAAAGTACAGTAAAAGAATAAGTTACTATAATCAACTATATCTTAGGAATGCAAGGATGCTTAAATAAGAAATCTATAAAAGGGTGAACATATCAGAGTTTTTTAAATGATCATCTCAATAAATGCCAAAATGGCACTCAATACAATTATATACGTATTTAATAGATTTTAAAATCTTTTAAAAATTAGGGCTAAAATAAATTTGTTTTTCCTTACCAGGAAAAACAGATAGTAAAAAGTACATGCATAATTTAACATAAGAGGCATTTTTATCACAACTAGAAGCAAAACATGGTTCTAGAAGTCCTGGCCAATGTAATAGAGCATTAAAGAGAAATGAGAGACACACTAATGGAAATAAGAAGATAAAATAATCATTATCAGCAAATATCTTGTCTCCTACTTCCTGGAGAAAATACAAATGAGGAATCCCCCAACTCTACCACTAAAAGTATAGACTTACTTTCCCCCACATTTTCCTCTTTCCATGTGGGTGCAATAGAAGAGGTGTCCCTTCATCCTCCTTATGAGTAAAGGAAATATCCTAACCCCCTCTCCAATCCTTGAATCCTCTATCATTTCTTTCTCTTACATTCAATGGCTCTAATCTTCCTACCATTTCCCTTTCAAGGTCCCTAGCCCACAAGACCCTACCCAGTCAGGCTCTTTCCCATTTCAGCAATGCTAACTCTCTTTACCCCATCTCCTACTACGCCTCCTCACTCACTCCACTCTGGCCCTGCTGGCCTCCTTGTTAAACTTCAAACACGTAAGCAGCTTCCATCTTAGAATCTCCTAACCTCCCTCTGCCTACACAAACATCAGCAAGCTTGAATGCTCACTTTCTTCATTACTAACATTCTATGTTTGTTTTGCTTATTGTAGGTTTCTCCCCCACTAGAATGTCACCTCCATGATGACAGTGACATTTGCCTGGTACACAGCAATCACTCAATAAACATTGGTTGAATGAATGAATCTATCAAGAGAAAGTAGTATTTATGGAACTTATTCAGTTAGGACCAGAAGGCAAAAGTAAATTGCATGAGCAGTGACATATATCCCAGCTTGTTTCTCTCTGCCATTTTGTCAGCCCTCCATCAACCCAAGCCTACAGTCACACCTGGGATTTCCCTGTGAATGGTTCCCTTAGGGTGAAAAAGAAAAAAATGAGCCTAGTTCTCAGCTGGCATCATCTAGAGCAGCGCGCTGCATTGCAAAAGCCCCATTTTTGGGGTTCCTGAAAGGTTGTGGGGTCAGTAAGTTTTCCCTGTGGGAAGAATTTCTAGCCCACTTTGCATGAACAGAGAAGTGGGGTGCAAGGGCTGATCCTCACTGATTAATGGGAAGTAACCAAAGAATGATCAGGGGCTTAGAAGGGACAAGACTGGGAGACTGTTGACAAAAGGGCATAAGGGAGAAGCATGCAATGAAACTTCTCAAAGGAGCTCAACATGGAAGAATATTTTTCCCATGTCAATTCTTTCCAAAAAGCCCCTACTGCACTGGAGCTGATTAATATTCTGATCAATAAATCTCTTTTCTCAGCCATCCCAGTATTTGCATGATAAGCATTTGTTGAATAAATTAAGAAATGCAAATGAAATGACTACATAACTAAAATACCCAAGAGAATCAGTTAAAAATATTTTCATCTGTCAAATGCAGAGTAAGATGGTTAATTAAAAAATTAAAATTAAAATAGCAGCTATTACACAAATCAGCAATGAGCAGTCAGAAAATGTAATGGAAAAAACCCTATTCAAACCACAAGAACAAACAATAAATATGAATACCCCAACTAGAAATGCTTAGATGCTATATAAAGACCCTGAAGAATTTTACTAAGAGATACAAAGAAGATTTGAGCAAATGAAAGGAGATAGCATCCAGGTCCCTGGATTGGAAAAAATAGTAAATATTTTAAAGATACTGATTATTCTCCAATGAATCTAATGAAGTTAAAATAATTCTAGTGGCAATAGTTTTGTCTTTACAAAATTATTCTGAACTTTGCCACACAAGTAGAAAAGAACCCCTAAGCAAAAATAAGTAATGGGGGGAGGACTATATCCCTGACAAATAGATATCAAAGCAAATCATAAAGCCATAAAAGTAAAACACTGTGGAACTGGCACAATAAAACAGAAACAACATTCAAAAATAGATTGTGGTAAGAATGCAATATAAGATAAAGGAGACTGAGTGGGAAAAAAATTACTTTAGCATACACAAAAATAAATTCCAGATAAATAAAGAGACAAATGTTAAAAAATAAAGAATGAGGCCAGCCCAGTGGTGTAGTGCTTAAGTTCACCTGCTCCACTTCGGTGGCCTGGAGTTCACAGGTTCGGATCCCAGGCACAGACCTACACACCACTCATTGGGCCATGGTGTGGCAGCGTCCCACATACAAAATAGAGGAAGACTGGCATAGGTGTTAGCTCAGGGAGATTCTTCCTCAAGCAAAAAGAGGAAGATTGGTAACAGGTGTTAGCTCAGGGCCAATCTTCCTCACCAAAATAAAATAAAATAAAAATAAAGTATGAAAAGGAGGACGATTTTGCTGAATATTTACTTTTCATTAAATTTAAATGTATAAATTTTATAACCATAAAGGGTAAAATTTCTATACATTAAAAATAATATAACCAGAATATAAACCACCAAAAGGACAGAGACTTTGTCCTACTCACTGCTCTATCTCCAAAGTTTAGAATAGCAGCTGGCGCACGTAGATTTGTAAGGAATTTTACTTTTTTCAAATGACAGCATTTGAGTCCATTCCGTTGGATCAAACTTAGTATAGATTTTTTTAACGCTGAAAAACAGTTAAAGGGTCAGACCCCGGGCCTAGTGGTTAAGTTGGGCACACTCGGCTTCAGTGGCTTAGGTTCACAGGTTCAGATCCCAGGCACAGACCTACACCACTCATCAGCCACGCTGTGGCAGTGACCCACATATAAAATAGAGGAAGACTGGCACTGATGTTAGCTCAGGGCTAATCCTCCTCAAGCGAAAAAGAGGAAGACTGGCAACAGATGTTAGCTCAGGGCAAATCTTCCTTAGCCAGAAAAAAAAAAAGTTAAAATTATCTGCAATTTCTACAAAAAAGTCAGCTGGGATTCTGATACAGATTGCATTGACTCTATGGTCTGTTTGGAAAGTATTGCCATCTTAACATTAAGATTTCCAATCAGTGAACATGGGATGTTTTTCCAATTATTTAGATATTCTTTAATTTCTTTCAACATTGCTTTGTAGCTTTCAGAGTATAAGTTTTAGTCTTCTTTTGTTAAATTTATTCCTAAGTAGTGTATCTTTTTGATGCTATTGTAAATTGAATTGTATTCTTTCATTTTTTGATTGTGATAGAAATACAATTGATTTTTGTATCTTGTTTGTTTTTTTTATTGTTCTGTTGAGGTCACATTGGCTTACAACACAGTGTAATTTCAGGTGTACATTACTATATATCAGTTTCTGTATAGACTGCATCATGTTCACCACCAACAGTCTAGTTTTTTCTGTCACCACACATATGTGCCCCTTGATCATGTATTCTACAACCTTGCTGAACTCACTTAGTAGTTCTAATAGTTTTTCAGTGAATTCCTTAAGAATTTATTGATCATATCATCTGCAAGTAGAAATAATTTTACTCCATCCTTTCCAACATGGATGCCTTTTATTTCTTTCTCTTGTCCAGTTTCCCTGGCTAGAGCATTCAGTACAATGTTCAATAGAAGTGGCAAGAGTGGATATCCTTGTCTTGTTCCCAATCTTAGAGAGAAAGCATTCAGTCTTTCACCATTCGGTATGACGTTAGTTGTGGGGTTTTCGTACATGCCCTTTATCAGGTTGGAGAGACGCCCATCTATTCCTAGTTTATTGAGTGTTTCATGGTAGGGTGTGGGATTTTTTCAAATGCTTTTTCTAAGTCTATTGAGATGATCCTGTGATTTTTGTTTTTCTTTCTCCTGACATGATACATTACATTACTTGATTTTCAGATGTTAAACCACTCTTGCATTCCTGCAATAACACTGATTCTCAAACTCATATAGAATTTCAAAGGACTCAGGATAGCCAAAACAAGATGAACACAGTAGAAGGACTCATAATTCCCAATTTCAAAACTTACTACAAAGCAAGGGTAATCAAGACAGTATGAAACGCACAAATATAGACATATAGACCAATCGAATAGAATTGAGAGTCCAGAAATGAACCCATATATCTAGGGACAACTGATTTTTAAGAAGGACAACAAAAGCATACAATGGAGAAAGAATAGTCTTTTCAACAAATGGTGCTGAGACGAGTGGATATCCACATGTAGAAAATAAAGTTGGACCTGACCTCATCCTGTATACAAAAATCAACTCAAAATAGATCAAAAACCTAAACATAGGAACAAAATTATAAAATTCTTAGAAGAGAACATGGGGTATATCTTCATGACCTTGGTTTTTACAAATTATGAGGTATGATTTTTATGAGTGCTTAAATCTTAAGCATTCAAAGCAACTGAGAGGAAAAGCAGTAAAATTCTCAAAAAAATGGGGAAAGATAAAAATAGCCAAATCACAAAAGAAGAAATACAAACACCAAATAAACATGAAAAAACTTCAACACATCAGTTACTAAGAAATAAAAATGAAAACAAAGCTCATTTGCCTATCAAGTCCTAAAAAGGACAAGCATAGCTCATTAGATGTAGATACAGATATGGATATAGATATAGATACACATACACTATACATATGCATACAGACATTAAATGGATGTTGAATCTTGCTACTTAAAAATATCCCCAAACAAACACACATATACAAGAAGGAAGTATACCAAAGGAATATTAGTAGCTATGCTATATTTTACAATTATATAGCTGTATTACAATGAGACTATTATTTTCAAGGCATAAAAAATAGATGTTAAAAATCTATATGCAAATGAGGCTTTCCCTTTACTGTACCCAAATGAATTAAAAGAACAATGAAGTAGGGAGCATTGGAGAGAAATTTAGGCAGCTATCCAGAGCAGAATGATCACAAAAACATTTCTGTTGCTACAACCCAACACCCAGAAATGGCGGCAATAGGTACCATGGGATGTACTCATCCATGTAGCAAATACCCTCATTCATTACCTGCTTTGGAAGTAACAAGCTGCAGCACAAGAGGCCGTCTCGTTACGATGCCTGACCCTCGAGGGAGAAAGTCCCTAAAAAAAAAAAAAAAAGAAGGAATAATAGATTAAGGCATTTTAAGGAATTCTGATCACCTACAAATTTATAAGTCAAGTTCCATAGTAATTCTCCTAGTTCCCAGCCTTTCCATGTATCACATGTCTAAAGAATGCTAGATCTGCTCATCTTATATAAAAAGCATTTGCAAAGTTAAAAAAAAAAGAGGGGAAGGGCCCTCTACATTGAATATTAATCCATGAGCATTATCATAATGACCTCATTGGAATACATCATTCATTTAGCTGAAATTAATAAAAGCTTGCAATAAATTATTATGTATTGTCAATTCACTTTTATTTTCAGAACATCAGCATTTATAAAAACATTTGATACAGAAATTAATCCTTAAACTCTTTTTGGTAAATAAAAAATTCAGTAGTCTGTCCAACTTCAGGATCAATATAACACCATTAAATACTGACCATTATTAGTGGTAATAAAGGCACATTAGATTGTATCTTCAAAATATCCTGAATTTTTTCTCCAGTAAAAAGTCACACATAAAATATGGGATTAAGTAGAGGTAAATATTGTGTATGTAGAAATTAACAGCAGAAAAAAAAATTGCAATTTGTGTTTTTGTTTGCTCTCATTCCTGATAGATGGGAGTTTACTAAAAAGGGAGTTTTTAAATAAAGATTGTGTTTAAAATGGTATGTTAATATATACAAGACCAATAAAACTACAGCAAGGACAGTATTTTATAATTACATCCACAATGTCACATAAATCAGTACTGATTCTGCAATATCAAAGAATTCATAAGCATACCTATAAGCTTTTAAACACATTTAGAACGCATCACAACTTTTAGAAGAATCATCATTTTAAAAATCACAAAAGTCCATTGAAAATAAATTTTTGACTCAATGGCAGTGTTTCTGAAATAGTCATTCTGGGACCATCAGAAACTGTTATAACCACGGACAGCCAGGACCCATCCTGAACCTACAGATTCAGAATGTTCAGGGGAAAGTGTGCAGTCTCTGCCCTCTTAACAAGCTCCAGGGGATCCTGTGTTCATCACAATGTAAAAGCCACCTGCCTCAAGTCAGGATACGTTACTCAACAATCAGCATGGGGTGTTCTATGAGTTTTGTAGGAAATTTGGCAGAACAGAGCTTCAACACAGATGGGATTTCAATGAACAGCAGCTTAGGAAATAGATAAAGGCCAATAAGAATACTGCAAAACCCAAGCCTTCAGCTCCCCTGATACTTTAGAATGGAGAGTTACAGAGAAAACAATGATGCAAAATTTCCCCTACTCCCACCAATTTATTTTGCAAATGCTACTGTACATTCTGACAGAGGAAATAATACTGAACAGCATCTTAACTAAGTTAATGACTTTACTCCTTAATTCCAAGGGCTAAGTTTCATTTGGAATGTCAGCGTAAGTGAATAAAATAGAGAATAATGAAACTACGGACTTGTATTTGCTCTAAAAAATGTGACCCTAAATAACTAATATTATTTATTCATCAAAAAAAAAATGTTCTAAGAAACTAAGAAGTGCTAGGGAGATGCTGTGAGCATGGCCCTGCACTAGGTGGGCACCAGGAATTTGAAATCTCATGAGCAGATAAAGACATGCACATAGAAAACCATTAAAGAAGGAAACAGATAAACTACATTGGAGTTCAGAAAAGAGGCAGATCGATACACTCCTTCATATCTAAATAGATATAATTAAATACTCTTTTAATATTCTCCAAGAACTATATTAGAATATGTGCTAGTTTGGATGGTTTCAGTAATCATTTAAAGTTTAATCAAAGCAAGCAGAGCATCTACTCTGTGCCTAGAACCAAAAAGGAAGAAGATAAGTTGAGAAACAAATGGATAAAAGGAAAATAAAACAAAACAAAACTTCAGAGCAAAGAGCTGGAGAACATCTGTTTGAGATTTTAGGAGCGTGAATAAGGTTTTAGGATATATAGATGCCAAAGAGAAATATACAGGTTATAAATGTCTGCATAATGCCCTTTAAAGAATCAAAATATTTTCTTCAAAAACAATAAAAAGAGAAAGAGAGAGAAAAAGAAAGGAAGGAAGGAGGGAAAGAAGGAGAAGAAAGGAGGTTTAGTTACTTAATATCTTCAGGCTGGGATCTGTTTCAACTCAAGCTATGACCATATATTTTTAATGCAGATTTAATAACAATCCCTTTGAACATTATTAAAGCAAAATAGAAGGTAGCAAACATTTTAAATAGCAAATAATCATCATGTGTTTGGCTGAAAAGCCCACAATACATCTAAATATTTTCTCTGCTTTTTTACTAAGTAAATAGAACTTTGCATTAAAAGTGATAAATGGATTCAGGTACCCAACCCCTTTCTTACTAATTCATACTTACTGACCCCCTTCATGGCTCTCACCAGTCCTCCTACCTCCAACATATATTCTCACCAAAAGTCAAAAGAACTGGTAATGACATCTTGCTATTTGGAAGTCTCTCCTGACTTGACAAAAGTCGCTGAAGCGCAACAAAGCACTAAAGAGAAATTTCTCCCTTCTGAAGAGTGAGTGGCTAATCTGGCATCCTGAAGACTCATGTCATTCTACGATCCAGCAGCATGAGAACCACGTGCCCAGCACACTCCTGCTGTGAGGGCTAAGGGGTGAGGCCTCAAATGAAACACAAAGAACCTCGCTTTCAGCCCCAGCTCCACCACTGAGTGGGCAAAATTGTCTCTGAACCTCAGTTTCTTTTGCTACTAAACTGAGACAATCCTATGGGTCAAATGAAAAGCGTCATAAGGCAACTTTTTTAAAAACCCAAGCCTCACAGAAAAAAGTAGTACTATTACTTTTACCATTGTTACAATATAGCCACAGTGTATTTCCCCTATATTGCAGCATTCTCTCATCTTTAAAAAAAGGCTCTACACACAATATTTTAACATTTCACAAATGTAATTTGGAGATGGGGAGCCTCAGACTGCACCTGAACTGTCCCCTTGCTGTTGACAAGCTGCACCGCTTTGGAAAGCTCAGTTTCTTATGCTTGCTCCATCAACAGGGAGCCAAGGCACTGACACAAACAATCATGAATAATTCATTAGCCACTGAGTGCAACCATTTGAATTTTATTATTTTCACTATAATAGGTGGTTGGTTTTCCCATAAGTACATCTTATGGGAAAATTACTTTGCTAAATTAATGCAGAAAAAATAATGACTGTACCTTTAGTATTACTGTGAATTTAAACTATACATTTTTTAGTATATAGTCTAATATATAGAAATAAAAAGAAAATTTGCAGGCCATTTTCCTCCAAAACGGATCTTCAAAGTAAAGGGTGAGAATAGCAATCTGAAGACCAAGCATTATTAAATTGACTCCATTCTATTGCCTGAACGCCTTATTTATGGTTGGACTGCACAGATTTTCAGGCAAGAGGAGTGCTTCCCTCTCTGTCACATAGCAGCTACAACTCAAATGCCTTTCTTCTCTCCCCACCCACCTTAATAAAGCACTAATCTGCACAGTCTTAACAGCTGGTCTTCCAGAAATAAGTCAATGCTTTTTCATGATTTCTTGACTCCTGCACAAAAGTAGAGGACAATTCCCACACTGTGGTCTAAGAACCATCTTGATAATATTTCTTGTTGGCTCTTCCAGAAACTTAGTTACCGAGAAATATTATTGCTCCACTAGAAAATGACTGACCTTTAGAAGACTAAAAAAGGAGAGCACACTTGCTGTATCAATAAAGCTAAAAGGAAATTTCTCCCTTAGCAGCAAAGAAAGTAACCACAGAGATGCTTTTATTCACTATAGATGTAAATAATCCTTAACTAGATGATCTGTTCAATAAATAAATATTTAACATCTGCCCTTGACAGAAGATGAGAGGCATAACTCATACTCTCCAAGGAGTTAATTCATGTAGCTCATTCACTCAAAGATAAATAAGCTTAGTCTTAGAGGAGAACAACATGCACACAATTACAATAAGCGTGAGAGGTACTCTGGTTAAGCTCCACACAAGGAGAAGCACTGACCAAGAGCAGGGAATAATCTGTTCTGCTTGGGGGACTGGCCAGAAACAATTTCAGAGAAGAGACATGTGGTAGGAAGCATTCCACAAGGGATCAGGATGCGCAAAGACATGGAAGATCAAAGCAACACAGAACATTAAGGAACTGTGGACTAAAGAAAGGTCAGAATGAAGTGGAGAACAGTCTGGAGAAGGAAGCAGGAGCAGACCTTGGGGGCCTTCACATGCATTTTTTTCCAAGTACCTAGGAATCATCCATCCTTCATCTTCCTCTGTCTTCATGCTCCAGAATCGTCACCAAGTCCTGCTCATTCTACCTTCTTAATATCCCTTAAATGCATCCTCTCCTCTCTATTTCAATCACCACTCTAGATGTCACCAACTCTCATACAGACTATCACAATAACCTCCCAATTAATTTCCCTGCACCCAATTTGAGCACCCTCCAATCCATTCTCAACAGTAACATAAGTCCCATCCCACCATTTCCAGACTCTAAAATTAGAGTCATTAAATGACTCCCATTGTTTAGTATGAAATCCAAACCATAAACAAAGTAGGAAAACAGCCCTGCACTCTAGTGTGGTCTCTGTGTGCACCTGTGCTCTCAGGCTCAGTGCCTTGGAGCACTCCATGCTCCCCTCATGGGGTGCCCTCCCCACACTTCTCCCTCTAGCCAACTCCTACTTAATCTTCAACACTCAGATCCATGTCATCATGTCTGAGAAGCCTTCTTTGGAACCCCCTGTACATGCCTCTACCTAAGCTCTCAACACACACTTGTCATACTGGTCTAGTTACGTCTGCTCCCTAACCTTGTGTTCCCCCCAGTGTTTCCTTTAGTGCCCAAGTATTAAATATTTTTAATACTTTCTACCTACTCTCTCAGGAAGATTTCTCACTGCCCTGTATATTCATAACAGGGAAGGAAAACAATCCCATGTCTGAGTCCCCGATAGGCAGAAAACTAAGCAGCATTTTACGTGGACAGAAAGAACAGGCAAGATCACTTTCAATTTACCAATAATTTGCTGAGGTCATTTAAATCAATATTTTTATTGTGAATGTTTAAGAGTCTACAGTATTCACTAAAGTACAAAATACAGAACGTCAGATGAGCCAATATTACCGACCGTTTAAAGACATGGAAGAGAATTTGAAGAAAACAATTTTTTTAATCAAAAAGCCAATACACTTTTTTAAAAAATCATTCCTTAAAAACAGAGAAGTATCTTTTTAAAAAACTAAGTAAAATTTTATGTGCTCCAAAATAATTCCTGTCAGATTACTCTCTCAGAGTACTTCAAAATGATAACCCAATTTAAAAAGGAGAGAGAGGGGAAAAGGAAGAGAGGGAAAGGAGAAAGAGAGAGAGAGAACAGAGGCAGACAGACAGGTCACTGCCAAATCCTGCCCACCTTCTCCCCCAAGAAGCAGTGAGGTCATATATTGCACACGCTGAACACAATGGCACTATTAAAATGGCTTTGTGTTTGCGTGCCCTAATCCTGAAGCTTTGCCAACCATTACAATGCCACTTTAATTGCTGAAGGAAGTAATTATGCCAAAATCCATGCATTTAATTGGAAATTTTCCACTGCTGTTTCCTTTTTCCTAATTTCTTGTCACACAGTAAGAATATGAGCACTCACAAATTTGTAAAAGATCACATTTTGCTGCTATCAGTTACTCTATAATTTGAGATATTCAATAAATACCACCATCACTTTGTTTGAAAAACATAATTACAAATCCAACTGCAGGAAACACAAATTTTTGTCTGTTTTTTTTTTAAGAGTTTGAAGGAGGTTTTTATTTTTATTTTTTTTCCTCCCTAAAGCCCCAGTACATAGTTGTATATTCTAGTCGTAAGTCTTTCTAGTTCCTCTATGTGAGCTGCCAGCACAGCATGGCTACTGACAGACAGTGGTGTGGTTCCCCGCCCAGGAACCAAACCCAGGCAGCCAAAGCAGAGCATGCCGAACTTTAACCTCTAGGCTATCACAGCTGGCTTAGAAACACAATGTTTTTATTTTTTTACTAACATCTATGAAGCTTCGATATTTAACTTTTATTCATAAAACATAATTTCTAAGCAATATATTTTCATTAAATCTAACTAATCAATAGTTAATGGTTCCGACTGCAACATTCAAAATGCAGAAGTTCCTGAGTCAGAGATCTGTAAACTGAATGAAGAAGCCAGTTCTCAGTTTACAAATACCATGTGTGCTCCCCACTAAGAAACACTCTCAAGAACTTAATGCCTTCATATTTAATCCATTTTATTTGCTTATTCACAAACCCAGTTTGTTCAAGATTTTAAAGCAGATTAATGAGTCCCAGCTTAAAGCAGAGGCACTTAGCTACCAGCAGAGGCACTTAGCTACTGCTCTATTCCAAATAACAGACTATAACTTATCCTGGGTAGCTGCCATGCAAATGAATGACAAAAGGGACTACTGAAGAGACGGCTACTTGCCTGCCTAATATCCATCTCCCACTTATTTCTTATTAACAGAATCCCAGTTTTGTTGGGAATGGCAACGTGCCCAACTTTATGAGATAACTAAATAGACAAATAAATCTACATTGCCCAACCTCCAGTGCAAATGAAATGTCTACATTTTAATCAGTTTAAGATGTAATTAGAGGTTGTTGAGTGACATCAGGGATATTTAAAAGGGTCTGATTTAGTGGATATGTACCTTTTGCCCTTCCCTATTCTTTCTTCTCTCTCTCAGTTATACATGATAGCAGAGCTGCAGGAACCATCTTAAACTAAAAGACAATCTCGAAGATGGAAGATGGGAGCTATGGGCAAAAGATGGCAGAGCAAAAAAGACAAAGAGTCTAGGATCGTGCTGGTATTATGAATCACTGAACCAGCCTTGTACTTCCTAAGAAAGAGAGTGAGAAGAAAAAGAAGAGAGAGAGAGAGAGACACTATGCTTTAAAACTGTGTTTCTCAACCTTCTTTCTATTATTGTCCTCCTAAGGAAACTTATTAGATATTTTTCACCATTAAATTTCCCCCCATTAAATTTTAATACGCAGATATACCATATATCAGAACTGCACATATATATATCTGTGCTTTATACATAAAAACAGTAAGCTTTTTTGCCCCCAAGAATCAATTTTTGTCCCCTTGGGGGCAACATCACCCTCCTTGAGGACATGTGCTATAGATCAAAGAGGAGTAAGAAAACCCAGGATGCTAACATTCGGTCCTGTCGGGCATCCCTTCCTGCAGGGTTTCTAAAAGAGATGCATGTACAAAGAACAAGGTCTGATGGCTTTTGCCTCAAACTCCAATACATTTCCTCCCCAACCCTGGAAACATGAGCTGGACCATATGGAACCCTTTGGCCTAGTTAAGAGGCAGGCTTAAGGCCTAGTACCAACGAGGCTCACAGGCCTCCCTTGCCCGTTTTCTATGAAGCCCATACATGAATCTTAGACCTCTGTAATTTGACACTACAGCGGCAAAGAAAAGCCCATGTGTGGAAGACCATACCCAGGGAGAAGAAGCAAGGGCAAGAGAAAACATACCCAATGAGGAGGACAGGGCTCGTCCAGCAGCCCACCTCCACCCTTCCGCTACTAAGGCCTGACTTAGAGAATGGCCCCGTTACTGTCCTTGGTGCTGAATGTCTATTACCAGTTCCTTGGCAGGGGGCTGGAAGGGAAGAGCACAGATAAAAGTAGAAGTAAGCTAGCCAACACCGTGTTCTTCTGTTTTCACTTCTTCTAAGATGTTGGAAGAAAAATTAAGTATTTAATTGGAAGCCAAAAAGGTATAGGTCAATTTCTCCACTAAAACAGAGCAGAGAGCCATAGCCACATCATATATTTAAAAAGAATGGGAATCTGATTTTCTAATTATCAAGGAGAGATTTAAGTAGATCCTTGGATCCAGCTCCTCCCTAACACTGTAGAAGCCTCATGTATTATTCCCCCAGGAAAACTTTTTATTCCCAGAACATCTGGTTCCCAAGTGACCTCACAGTAATTTCAGACCTCTGTGTTGATGCCTCTACCATGGAAGCCCTTCTCCACTGCACCCTCCTTTACCCATCTCATCTTTAAAGATAGAATACTGGCACAGCCCCCTGTGGGAAGCATTTCCTGAGATGCCAGTATGTTTAGATGCTCCTCTTCTTTACTCCAGAGTACCAGTCACATCCCCTCCCCTAAGGAAATTCTCTGAGGACAGGGACCTCATTTCTGTAAGGCAGTGTTTGGCACAGCACCTAGCACAAAGAAGGTGCTCAATGGTGACTTGGTGAACAAATAAAGTCAGTATTCTAGGAATTAAAACTTAATTTATTGCGAAAATAAATTTCAAGGAGTGATTTTCTAAAAATAAATATGTAAACATTCCTAATTAAAGAGATAGATATCATATATGTGGTCTATTATTTTACTTTCTTACCTGAAAAGTGTTTTTTCTTGTCTGCTTAATTGATTTTTTTCTATGATCCGATAGCATTGACCACAGAAATTTTAAAGATCAAGGAAATAAAGAAGGAAAAATCACTCAATTAATATCTAATAGATATATATATAGGCATATATATATTTATAATATGTATATAAGATATGCACACACAACAGATATTTAGCTATTTCTTATCTTAAAAGTTACCCTTGAAACTATATTCCCAGTGAAAGTTTAGGAAAAATATTTTAATACCTCCAAGGCCTAAAATGCATTAAAAGTAGCTGGAGGAAGCACATAACAGAGTTCAACATACTCCTGCTTACTACTCAATATATTCTGCTGACTAAAGAAGGCATATTAATGACTAAACATAACAATTACTATCTCTACCTACACCTCTCCGAGTATACCCATTAGACTATATTACCCATTTGTATATGTCAAGAAAAGTATACAAACTACATGTCGACCAATAGTCAGTAAACTCATAGTGTGTGACTAAACTGCTTGGTGGCTTCCTTCTTTATTTAGAGTAGATAGCAACTCAAAGCATCATTTGCCTTAGCAGCAATATTTACTCTTCCTCCTAAGACCTAACAGCATGTTTTAAAAACAAGCACACAAGCTTTTGAAAATTTAAGAAGTCCAAAGGAGAACAGACCATTAGGTTGAAGATAAAACAATCAAGACTGGCAGAATCTACTAAAAAATCAATGGCCATTAGGGTTTAAGATAAAATTTAACAAGGGAAACAGAACAGAAAGATATTAATGGGGTAATTCTACTCAAATGTGAATTTTTCTATCTTTACTGGAGTTTTATTAGGTAAATAACTAATATAATATTTGTTTCTGTGAAATGCTTTTAAATACTTCTTTTTTAAGGCAGTATAGCCCGGTGGATAACAGCACAGATTCTAGCACTAAAATGCCTGGGTTTGAATTCAGAATCTACTACTTAATTGGCTCAGTTTCCTCATCTGTAAATTGAGGAGTGGGGGATAATACAATGCTTCATCTGCTGTGGCCAAATGTAATATGCAGCTTAATTTTTTTCTGATTTGAGAAAGGTAAAATGATGCATAGAACTTATACTGTGTAATGAAATCTGAGGCAGCACCCTGGAATCAAACACACTGATATGTTTGTAGTGTTGGGGCCCAGGGAGACTGCCCCAAAATATGCCACAATGGCATAGTGATTATTTTGAATTAAAGTTACTTGAGAAGCAACCTATGCAAAAATGGCATTTTGACCCTGCTCTCTCTGTTCCCAGTGAAAGCAGGAAATAAATCTCCCATGTGAAAGATGGGATGCTCTTTCCTACATCCTTATCATCAGAGCCAGGGTATTCATGGCCGAGAGGCCCATATAAACAAACCTTGTTATTTTTTTACTAACTTACTACCCCAAACCCAAACTCTCCTTAAACTCTTACTAATTAAGCACCCAAAACTAAGTTTCTTTGTCTTGCCAAATCCTCGCAAATTTGTTTCTTTGTGTAAAAAGATATAAACTGCCTGCTTTGTTAACTCTCTGAGCATCATTTTTTTATGATCTCCCATGTGTACGTATTAAATTGTTTTTTCTCCCGTTAATCTGGTTTTGTGTCAATTTTATTATTAGTCCAACCATAAGAATTCAAGAGGGGTAGAGAGTGGAATTTCTCACGTCCTGACAGCAGTAAAACAAATGAACATTCACACTAACAGAGACAAAGACAAAGTGTATAGCCTCGCATCACTCAGTTCACATTTGCCAGGAAATGAGTTTAGGTCAATACAGGGTTGCCAAATGAGTTACAAAAATAATATCTGGTTTTCAGAGCATTTTGCATTTTGAAGTTGTAGACAAGATTAAAGTATTTATAGTAACACTTGGCACATTGTCAGTGGTCAAAAAATGTTAGCTCACGTCATTATGATGATAATCATTATAGTTATTTTCAGAAGAAATAGTAGTAAGTTACCCTGAAGTTTTAAATAAATTACTAAATATATTTATTATTTCCAAATGTACTTATTATCATTACTACTATATACTAAATGTACTTATTATTACTAAATGTAATTATTTACCCAAATTTATCTCCGAAGCTAATATATCTCCATAGCAACAAGTAGTGATTCTCTTTTGTTAGCCATAGGCATGTGGCTTTAGGATAAGCCAGATCCAGTTTGTCACACTGTATCTAAAGTTTTGGGTGGTGTGAAAAGGAAAATATATCAAAATAAAAATACCTCTAACTTTAACCTTTTCATCCGCTTCCTCCAAAGTCATCAGCTACCTAAAAGCTTTATTTTCTAAGAGCTCTCACTATTGTTCTACTGCCTGCCATGAGAAAAGGTTAATGCAAAATATGGAATGAAAGCTTAAACAAAAGAATCAACACACATTCCAAGCACAGTGTGCTCAACTCAAATAGAGAAAGAAATGAACCCCCTGGCATCTAGAGTATTCCACAAGCGTGTGGCAAGTGTTATTTCTAGCCACTTAAAAGCACCAGTGAAAAGAGCTCAAATACTTAGAAAAGAAAAGATCTCCACTCCCATGAGGAGAAGCATTTATTAGCACTTAATGGCCCTCTTTCATTGCTTTTCCACTGACGCATCTCTATTTGTTCCAATTATAATTTCAAGTAACAGACCCAATAATGGTAAAAGTCTATAGTTCAGTGTGTGTGTTGTGAAAAGAGGTCTTTAACAGCACAAACCACATATGAAAGTATATGACAACACGAGATCTGGGAAAACCATATCACAATAAAGAGACAGGAGGTGATATAGAAAGAGCATGGTCAAGAAACCAGCTTAGGGGCCGGCCCTGTGGCCGAGTGGTTAAGTTGGTGCACTCCGCTGCAGGCGGCCCAGTGTTTCGTCAGTTGGAATCCTGGGAGCCGACATGGCACTACTCATCAAACCACGCTGAGGCGGTGTCCCACATGCCACAACTAGAAGGACCCACAACTAAGAATATACAACTATGTACCAGGGGGCTTTGGGGACAAAAAGGAAAAAATAAAATCCTTAAAAGAAAAAAAAGAAACCAGCTTAGGTTCCAGCTGTGACTTCAACATGTCGTTAAATCTATAGGAGACTCAGCTTCTACATCTTTACAGTGTGAGGACTGAACCGATGTCTTCCAATGCCTCTGCCACTTCCAAGATTCCATCAGTCTCTGATGCTAGAAGTAAATCAAGATACACAGAATCTAATCCCACCCCTGGCTTTCCAAGCAATTTTAAGGCTTCCTGTTTTCACTTCCATAACTGGGGAGGTTATTATCCAGTTTAAGTCCAATAAAGGCAAGGACTATGTCTTTTATTTTATCACCACTACCATGGGGAGCACATTGCAGGTGCTCAAAAATATTAGTTAGAGGGAAGAAAAAAAAAGGCAGGCAAGCAAGCAGGAAGGGAGGCAGGCAGGCAGGAAGGAAGGCAGGAAGAGATAGGCTGAATAATTTGATATTACTGGAGTATTGCATGTAAGAGGACAGTGACGAAAGACAGCTTGGAATACGGGTTTCTTACTTTTAAGAAAGATCATATTAGGAAATTTCAAATTTAGAGACTATACTATATTAGAGAATATTACAGAGATAATATGTATTAAGTGTTTTCTGTGCTCAGAAATTAAGATGCTAAAAAATTTAAATGTGTGTTAGGTTATGCAGTGTTATGTATTAATTATTGTTGTGATACTTTAAAATGATGGATCATAAATTATTTTTTCATTATTATGTATTTTTCCTCATTGTTAGTAGTCAATATCAATATAGGTAGGAAAATAAACACCAATCAATTGAAAATGAAAACACTGAGATTTGAAAATGAGGGAAGAAAAGATAGAAATCTCTTGCTTCACTGGATGGAAAATAGCATTTCTAACACAAGAGTTCTAACATTAGCAAACAATATTAACAAAACAGAAGCACTTTAAGTTATTTAATTACCTACTTATGCAACTAAATCTATATGACTTTTGTTAATCTGACCGTGAATATTGTAAAGTAATAGTCACACATCAATAACTCAAAAGGAAAGATTCAGTTGTCACTCTCCACAGTTTAAATTTTCATGAAGTGAACACACAAGATTCATATCTTATCTCCTGACTCAATGAGATTCGAGATACAATAGGCCTATATTTTTTAAACGATGAGATGTGACCAATAAGTGGGTCATGAAATCAATTTTATAGATCATGACCAACATATTTTTTATAATGGAAAGGAACAGAACTCAACAGAAAATATCTGAGTATACAACATGTAGAAATGCTAAGTATTTCATATAGCTTTCATCTCAGTTTCATAAACATACACTGGGTCACAATGTAAAATGTATTTCTCACGAGACACAGTGTTTGAAAAACACCAAGTGAGTCTTCACTATTCCACTTAAGGCTATGTATGTTTCTGGTATTTTAGATATATTCCAATTCTGTATTTCAACCTGAAAGAAATAGTTATCCTTTAACATAGAAGCAGAGAATTGCAGAATTTTAAAGAATTTTATCAAGAGCTGGAAAATCCTAGATTACTGTATTTTAAGTCCCATTGGGGTTGCAGTTTTAAATAGTGGATCAGGATAGGTCTCAAGGAAAATGAGATTTGAGCAATGACTTGAAAGGGTGAGTGAATTAGCTGCACAGATCTGGGGAGATGTGTGGCTGGCATGCTAACGAGATGAGCAAAGGGAAGAAATCAGATTAGGTCAGAGGGAGAAAGAGGGGCCAGGTCACTGCGGCCATTGTAAGGACTCTGGCTTTTCTCTATATGAAATGGAGAGCTATTGATCTGACTTACATTTTACAAGGATCACTTTGGTTATTAAGAATAAACAGTAGGGGTCAAAGAGAGAAACAGGGAAAACAGGAGATGTTACAATAACAGAGGGAAACAGCATGGACACACTGACCAGCTGGTAGCCGTGGAGGTGAGGAGAGGTGGTCAGATCCCGGGTCTATTTAAAAATAGAGCCCACCTGGAATTATTTCTGCGTTGCAACACAATGTGATGGGACAGGAACAAACTGTTTCCAGAAAGACTTGGGTTCAAATCCAAGCTCTGCCACTCATTAAGTCTGTATTATCTTAACTATATTTTACATCATCTCTACATCTCAGGGTCCAGGTCTGTAAAATAAAAACAGCATCACACCCTCAAAAGGGTTGTTGAGAGGATTAAATAACATGCAGAGAGCACATAGCAGGATTTGATAAGTGTGAGCTTCTTTTCTTCCTCCTATTATGTTTACTTGTTAGAGATATATTTAAAATAGGAAGACCCAGGGAGTCAGATCTGGTGGACCTTTCCTGGAAGTTAAGAATTTTTTATGAAAATAACATAGTTTCCAAAATAAATTGGGTACCCATAAAGTATAAAAGATTAGTGCATTTTATTAAAAGACAAAAATAATAGATTCAGAATCATGTCTAATCCTCGTGTTAGAGGACATCAGCGATGAGATTCTGTGCAAAAGTTTCTTGACCATCTGGTTCATCGTTTCATAAGAAGACCAGTAAACGGCGGAACATGAAGGGCAGCTCTCAGGGACAGCCTCTTGCTCTTTGAAATGGGAAAAGGTTATTTAAAAAGAAACTGTCCTGAGGAAGGAATTAAAAGTGGTTTTTTCAGACTGCAATTGAACTACAGCTAAAAATATCTTACTAATGTTTGACAAGCTACTTCATTCATTTCTTCAGCAAATCTTTGAAAGCTGCAATGTCGCAGGCACTGTGAAGAGACTGAACAATCCAGGAACACTCCCTTCCCTCACAAAATTCACAGGCTAGTACATCCATTCTTCATTCAACCATCACATACTAAAACCACACTCTATCTACAAATTTAGGAGATGGGTCGCCTCCTAAAATTAAAAACCTCCTACTTCCAAAACAGCCCATTATATTTTCAGTCTTGAGCCTATGTTTCAAACCTACTCATGGTTGACACTCTCACAATCTGCTTGTATCCACGTTGATCTTTCTGTCTAGCCATCCTCTTCATCCTTTAATAAAAGTAATTTTGTGTACCACTCCCAAGTTAAATCGACTCAAAATAGCTCCGTCACCTATTAAGAAACTATTTCCTGATAACCACCTCATTATGTTAAAAGTCCTCTTCCTGATTTTCAAGATCCTCCCCTAAATCCAGTCACACTAAGCAAGCATTTTTTGGCTATTGTTTCTGCCACACATACCCAAAAATAAAAAATGGAAAATAAATCTTCAGCTCCATCGAGACAGGTTTGCCTAGGGCCTTGCCTCCATGTATTCCAAAGTCCTCTGCTCCATGCTTTTCCTCCTGTGGCTCTCTCAACCTCAAATACCTTCTGTCTTTTTAGTATAAGTCATTTCGTAAAACTCTCACAACCAGTCTGTGATCCAAGCAAGGCAGGCATTATCTTTATATTGCAAATCAGAAAGCCAGAATTATTTTTAGACTCCCTACTCTCTGCTTATTCAAAAAGGAGAAGTGATATTTGACATGAATTTTGAATACTGAGTAAGCATTTTCCGGGTGGCCAAATGAGGACAAAGACATTTCAGGACGGATACATAAAGGTCAGGGAGGTAGGAAAGAGAAGTATACATGTGTGTATACATGAATTTATGCACATAAAGCTTTGAACTGCTCCACTACACTTGAGATGCAAGAAACATCACATCTTTGTGTTTATCAAATTCAAATCAGTTCAGATGTGAAGGCCAAGACTCAGCCAGGTCAGTAAGAAATCTAATGTCAGACATGTTTAAGGGCTCTTCCCTCACCCCTTGAGTTGTATCAGACCCAAAAGGTGACACAATGAAGAAAAATATAGGCAAGGCCTGTTGTCAATGGCCCATGGTGACCCCCGCTGCTGCCCCGGGAGATACTCATTGTTTAAACCCTATGGCCCCGTTAAAGGTGACTTGGCTACATTTGGTAGCATTCGATGCAGGCCCTCCATGCCACCCGGCCCTGCCTCTGTGCCAAGTTAGCCATGAGGACTTCACTATAGGTGTCAAAGTTGTCTCAGCGCTCAGTCCTTCCTAGCAATCACGTCACGATACCTACCTCAGGACTTCCAAGGCACTGCTTCAACTAGAGTACCAGCTTCAACTACCCATAAAAATGGACTGTCTCTGATTTCCTCACCCTGGAAATTTTTTTCTGCCCTAGAGAGAGAACAGCCAATCTTCTAATGACAACTAGCATTTCTTTCCCAATCTCTTTCAACAATAATGAAGTTTAGTTGTTCTCTCAAAGTCTTTAGACACAGGATGGTCCTAAAAGCCTGAACCACGAAATCTAGGACCATCCAAGAGCCTGTTTAGCTTCCTTGGAAACAAGAAGGATTCCATCTTTAGGAATGGAGCAGACAGTCTTCCATTCCCAAGGAGAGAATGTATGCTTCTCTCAATGCTGCAGAACAAACAAGAAAGTTGTATTTTCCTGTCTTGCTACAGTAAATTCTTGATAAGGTGCCCTGTTACATACATAAGTAACTTTAAGTCTTTCTCCAACCAGATCACAGGCACCTAAGTATCATTGTCACAGTAGGCACACAGATATGTTCTGCATATATTCTAGCTGATTATTATATCAACCCATATGTTTGACATATCACAAACCAAACTGTCCCTTAAAGTATAGCTAAGTGGCGACAGATGTAACAAAGCTCATACAACAGATATAAAGAGGATCCTTTTACCCTAGCATTAGAAGGAGTCTCGTCATCTCTAAGTGTAAATCAAATCTGTGTCCCTGACAGATTCTAAACTTGATCAATAAAAAACCCTCCACAATCATTCTCCTACCAAGCACCAGTTGGTTACAGTAAATGCGGGGCCCATGTACCCACGTCTGGTGGCGAATGAATTCTAGCTCTGTGATTATTTTGCCCAAAGTAGAACACTGTCAACAGTTTTTAAGCAAAATTTTAAAGTGTTTAAGTTCTATGTAGAATTTCCAGCTACTATCTCTTTTCAATTTAAGGTTACTAAGGCCCACTTTTCCAAGAATGACACGGTTACAAGTTAAATTTTGAAGTTCCAAGCTCAAAACCTGCAACTAAAATGTCTTCTTCAATCAAATTCCCACATTAACAATGTGCCACAATTGGAAGGCGATGGATTCCAAAGAAGGAAGGGTTAGGTCCTGGCACCAGCTCTGGACCCTGAACAGATTAGTGAACCCCTTCTACCTGCACTCTCACTTGTAAAATAGTGACAGTACACTTGCCTTGTTCCAACACATCTGTGTCATGATTAGTAAATAAGATAGTGCATGGAAAAGCTCTCTAAAAATTGCAGCATGAAGAAAAACGGAAGGCAGCATTACCGTCAACGTCCATCTTGGAGCATAAATTTAAAGGAAAAAAGTTATCTCCAGAAAAGTAAAATTCAGAAAGATAGCACCAAATACAAAAGAGAAACCAATAATAAAGTCATTTTTGTTACCGTAAATGCTACTCTCCAGTCTATGATATCACACTATATATCTAAGACATTTCTTAAAAGTTAGCCACAATTTTCATCTTGCTTCTCTCAATTAGAACTTCTCCTTATGGTATCACCCCAGTTCAACCCTTTATAAGGCTTTTCTTAACATAACTGTTGTAGGAAATTGTCACTCGGAGCACAGAAAAAGACAAGTCGTCTTTAACCAGTAACAGTAGTTTTATATGTCCAATCCCTGACGGACACCTGACAACCTGTCACCACCAGCATGTAAATCAATCAACAAAATATGTTGCTTCTGACACAATGACTTTGTCTCAAGCTTATCGAATGGTCAGCAAGTAAGCCCCAGTGTGAAAGACAGGAGCAAACATTCACTGAACCAACTGTTAGGAAAACAATAGCAGAGATTTAAGTCTTTGATCAATAAAAAAAATAGTCTCTCCTTTTTAACTAAGATTATCATTCCTGAACACATTTCTACAGAGTCAACAAAATTCCAGGTCACTACTTTGATTTTAAGCCATTGTCCAGATTTCAAACTCTTGCTTATAAAAGACAAAAACATTTCTCACATCAGGAATTTTGGATCTTAGAAAGTTTCAAGCCTATCCGTTCCTGAATGTCAACAGGGCTACCACAATAATGACCATTTTTACTTTCATTTTACAGAAGTCAGATTTTGTTCACTGGCAATTCTCAAAGGATAATTAAAATGCTCAGTTCCTTTAACTGGTAAAAGAAATCTAACGGACCTTCCATATTTGATTGTTTAATCATTTCTACTAAAGGTTACTATTTTAATTAAAGATATTAAATGGAATGAACATTATATCTTAGGATAAAAGAGATGAATATTTGCTACTCCAAAGCTGATGAAGTTAATGTGTTCTCCAGGGCCAGAATACAGTCTTGGATAGGGTTATTTTACTCTTAAAAAATCTTGACTATCTATTAACCTTTTTATGATCCCACAGGGCAATACAGACTTAAAATGTGTTTTTTTAATGTGCTATGGAAATATAAACTTGAACAGAGAATATACAGCCTCTCTGACATTCACTTATCACCAGGTGTTCTATACCATCTACACCTCACAGCTCTCTCTCAGCAATATACGTAAGAAGCACAAACTCTTGGCCATCCTACAAACAAATAATAGAGCGAGACCCTTTGGGAAAGGCCCCAGCTAGCATTTCAATTGTTAAAATTGTATTTTAATGGAAAACTATAAAACATAGTTGATATTTTCTTGTTGGCATTCTTAAAACACAGTATACCGAGTATTTACACATTTCTTGACAGAGTCTTCATTTGAAACATCAATTATCGTATTATGCTAAAACAGAGTGATGCCCACAGTGGATATTAAAGAGGCCTGATCACCCTGCACAAATTGTGAGCTTTTATGATTATTATTATTGTTCCCTTAGGAGGCATTTTACAATGCATCTGTCTCTTCCTTTGCTGTCAGCACACTGAGTGCCATTTCTCCCTGCCATCAGGGTGCCTGCTCTTAACCACTCCTTTTCTCCTTGTTCCTAGTCTGCTGCTCCTACTCGGTAATGGGCGTAGATGTCAGATAAACAGCCCTGTGAGAGTTGTGTGAAGTGAGTGGGCTCAAGGCAATGGCCTCCATTGTTCACCTGAGGGCAATCCAGAGGAGCTTTGCTACATCATAATGGCTGCTCAGAGCCTATTTAATTTACCTCTTGTCTCTCAGAGCTGTCTTCTTTCAGGGTTATATGAAAAATCAAGGATGTGAAAATGCTTTCTACAACATAATGCATGATGTTAAACTGTCAAAGTTACTGGGGACTAATGCACTTTTGGATTTCGGAACTCTGGCCCGGTGAGGTGCAACTAGAAAATGTCATCCTTCACGCGCACTGAACCCTACCCACTTCAAAGCATTGATAATATACATATATAATTGACTTCAGTTCTCTCAACAATAAAGTAGGTAAGTACAATGGACCTGTTACCAGTGAGGAAAGAGACAAGGAGGGATTAAGGGACTCATCCCCTGTCACAGGAGTTCACTAGTGACAGAGTGGGACTGAAGCCTGATATTCTGATTTCTAGTCCTGCACTTTTTCTAAAGAACTGCCTCCCAAAAAAGTTGCCCTCCACATGGAGTTCTCTCTCTGGGGAGCTCCCCCACTCGCAAAGAGCATGTCACTAGTGGGTCAAGAGGAATATGTCAAGAAATGTTATTCTCTACTTTTTACAGAGGTGCATGAGAAGAAAAATATTGGTTTAGATCATAGGTTAAACTAGAGAGAGGAAGAAAGGGTGAGAGGGAAAACTAAAAAGCTCAGATCTTATGGGTTTTTTGGGGGGGTACATAAAAATGTAAAGACTTAGAAACAGGCTAACACTACAAACAGAGAAAGAGTTAAAGTCCCACTTAGAATAAAGTCTGAGTGCTGGTATATGTCTATGTAACATCACTCAGACATCTTTGAAAGAAAGATCTCGGTTCAATTAAGCATTTGTGCTCAGAACTCCCTACCCCCCTTCCTCCTCTGAGACCTCCCTCTTGCCATTTACATCCTCTCAGACTCTCTCCTGCATTTTCAACCTCCCCTCTCAAGTGGTTCCTATAAAAGGGTTCCAGTTTACCATCCTTGCGGGGAAAAACAAGCAGACAAACCACCCGCTCTCTCCACCCTTGTCTCACTCAACCCCTTCCACTTGCTCTGACCCCTCACCACTCCCTCCACAGCCACGTTTCTTCAAAAGGGCTTCTGAAATCATGTTCCTTGCCTTCTAATGCATGCCTCAACCACCGAAATTCAGGACAGTCTACTTCACCCTTAAAGCTGCCCTCACCAAGATCACCAATGACCTTCTTATTTCCAAAAATGATGGAACTCTCAGATAATTTATCTGACTTCTCTCAGCAACACTTAACATTGCTGAAGTCTCTCTCCTCTCCTCAACTCCCCTCCCCTCTCCTGATGCTTTCTCAGCTGAGCTCCCTCACTCCATTCCCTCCCACTTCTCTCCTCCTCACTGCCCTCCATTGTCTATTCCTTCTTGGGTTTTATCAGCCACCTTGTCACTCTACATGTTCTCCCTCAGCGGTTTCATCCACTCCCTGCTAATGCTTCCCATTCATGAACCTGCAGTCCCAATCTTCTTCTGGGCTCCAGTCCTCTACTTGTTATATCAATATATCAGAAGCCCTCCAAACTCATCATGTCCCAAACTGAACACACTGATGCCCCAGTCTACTCCTCCTGGTTTATCTCCTGTAATAGTGAATGGCACCACCAACCACTCAATGAAGCAAGTAAAAGACTGGAGGTCATCCTTGGTTTTCTCCCCATCTCTTACTCTCCTAACCAAAGCCCTCATAAATTATTGATTGCAAATCCTCCTCCACTTTGCAGTCTCTTCTTCTGCTGTACACTGAACTCTTCATAGTGCCCTGCAGATTCCATCTTCTTTCTTTGCATCTTGGCCTTTGCACATGCAGTTTCCTCTACCTGGAGTACCTACCCCTTGCCCACATGTCCTTCAAGACTCAGCTCAAGCATCAGCCCCTACAAGACTTCTGTTATCCTGCCTAGGCTGAGTTATGATATCCTTACTCTGAAGTCCATATTATTTGTAGAAACCTACATTATAGACCCAATTGTATATGTCTGTCTGTTTTCCATCTTCCCAACCATACTGTCAACTCTTAGAAGGCAGGAACCATGTCTAATTCATCCCAGTGTACCCAAAATTTAGTATAATTCCTGGCACATCATAGGCCCCCAATTAACATTTTATGAATAAATAAGAAAACAAACCCTGGGCAACTTCCACTGTCCACATTTCCGTGCTTCCTGCCATCTGTTACTACTCTCAAAATCCTCCCCATTCTTTGTCACCCCATTCAAATATCACTTCATTTATGAAACCTTCCCCGATTCCCACCCCACTCTCTCATTTCTCACCTCTCTCATGGTGAAGAACTGCAACGGAAAGTAGACAAAGAAATATGAGTACTTACTTTTCTATTATACTACTGTTCTATTATAGGAGGCTTGAAGGGAAGGATCATTTAATTCATCTTTTAGTTGCCTCAAAACTAGTGCTTTCCTTACTTAGGATTCTTTAGAAGAAGGCACATTCACATTTGAAAGAAACCAAAAGCAACACGCTAGCAAAAACCTCCTCTGCACTAAAACTCAGCAGCATCTCACAATAGAGCTTTTAAAAGGAGTCACAGATCCTGTGTGTAGCGCTGCTTACGAGCCATCACATGGCAGCAGCGGAGACAACACACCAGCACCAAATCTGAGACAAAGAGCAGAGATGAAGCCTGCTCTGTTCCTGCTGACACTACTGAGGCCACTGCTCTCTCAGCTGGCCTAACAACAACAGGCCCAGGCCAGCCTGCAGCCCAGCTGGGCAAGCGAGCAGATGGGCATCCGGAGCAGCGCTTCCCAGCACTGAGGGCACTGCTGCCCTCCAACTTCACTTTAGCTTCAAATGCAGCTCAGCATCCCTTTCTCCTCAAAAGTCAATACATAACCTCCTGTCAAATTTACAAGAGTTAAAATGAAATTGCGATTGGAAATAATATAAACATCCAAAAAGAGGGGACCCGGTCACACAAGGAATATTAGTAATCATTAAGAATGGTGCAACAGAACAGTTAATAACATGAGAAAAAAATTCACTCTCTACTAGTAAGTGAAAAAACAAGTTAACAAACCCAAATGTACAACATGATCTATATATGCGCATATATTACATTTTTAAATCATATAGCCTGACAGAATAATATAACATAAATCTATTGCAAAATGTTAAAAGTGGTTAACTTCAAGGCAACTAGATTATAAGTAATTTTCATTTTCTTATCATTTTACCTGTTTTCTAAATATTCTTCAATGGACACGTATTTCTTTAGCAAGAGGGAAAAACAAGTTTCAGAAAATGAATGGTCATTCTTGATTAAATTCTAAAAATCTCTAAATTTTCATAAATATATTCAATTTTTTATTTATATCCTAAAGACTTAAATGTTTTATTCTCTCAGTCTCATTGGATCTTACAGGTGAAAGCGCAAGATTTGTAGGATCACTAAGTCCACAAAATATCACCTTGGTATGCTCGATAAAGTGCTCACTTGTGAAACCAGATTCAAACCAAAAATGATAATGAGAAATGTACTGATTTTAAAATAATTTTTTACTCAGAAAAAGGTTAAGACAAAGTCAGAAAACCAAGGTTAAATTCTACCACTGGCCAATTTAGGTAAAGATCATATTTTTATTATGTTCATCTATAAAATGTAGAAAATGCCAGACTATTAACAGTAAAGGAAGTTTGTGTCAGATGCTAGATTCTATATCTTCACATTAATGAATGAGATGACTTGGTAAGACTTTTTTTAATTAATTTAGCAGGTATTTATTAAGCGTTCACTATGGAATAGCATGTGTTAATCTAGGTTTTCAACCAAAGAAGCAATTCTCCACAGCATTTCCCTTACTTAGAACCAAAAGATTGACAAGAGATAGACATGATTATTCACTACTGTCAAATCCCTGACATCTTTTCTATCCATTAAAGGTCTACCTTTGACATCTGTGGAGTAGGATAACAGCTAAAGTTGTTTAAGGAAAAAAGCCTTCAAACAGAAGTGGATTAGGAAAGAAAGGAAAAGCTTATACTAATTAGAGAAAGGAACATAGTATGAAATTTAAATTTGACATTTGGAAGGGGCAAAACAAATTCCACCTGATGGTAGCCTTGTTTGTTGGGTTGCTTATTCTTACTGTCCAGACTTGACAAAATATAAAGGTAGCAACTCTACATCCATGGCCTTTTTTAAAAAAAAATGACTCATGAAATTTAGCAGCCCGGGAGCCACTAGTTCCAAGAGCATTTAGCCACCCAGAAGGTAGCTCATCTACAATTTGGAACCCTGCCCCTAACACAATGTCACACATAGAGAAGATGCTCAAAACACATTTGTTGAATGAAGAAATGTAACCCTGTTTCATACAGAAGATGTGTCTTGGGGATCACTTTAAGATGACTCAAAAGACCTAAGACTCTAAGAAGGTTCAAAAATGAAATAAGAGAAGAAGCAATACAATGAGGTACAATTAAGGGAGATTGGCCCTAGAGAGCAAGATTTCCCTACAAGTTTTTAATTCATTGTTAACACTGCCTAAAATCCTAACACTGGGCAGGATATATTTGGGTTAATATGTACTCTTCTTTGAAAATGTAAATAATTTGGGGAGGATTAAAGATGGTAACCATTTAACATGACTATTTTATCAGAAAAATGACAGGAGTCATGTCATAGTGTTTACTAAGTATGTAAAATATAATTACATATTTAGGATTATGAGAGATCTTTATTATAACTTAAAACTTAATTGAAAGTTTTAGATACTTCATGTACCTGGCTGTAAATTATACACTGGCTTATATTTCAAGTTATACTAGATTGAATCACCCAAAATTGCTGAATTTTTTAGTCAAAATGATCAAATATTAAACAACTAAACATAATTTGGGGTATATGACACCGTAGTGGTGAATACATGACAGTATGCATTGTCAAAACTTATAAAACATTACAACACATAGAATGAACCTTAATATATTCAATTCAAAAAAAATCATTAAGGACAACAAAGAATCCCAGAATTAAACGCAAATGTGACAAAATCTAACTATATTATAAATACATGAAACAACCTCACAGAAAAGGGTGGGGAGGGGGGAGTGCTGACCTAGGTAACTTGGGAAATGAACGAAATCCATAAAACTAAAGGCAAAAGGAACTGTACATAATCACTATAGTCTAGTCGATAAAGCTGTTACCCCTATGGGTACAAGTTAACAATTCTGACACTGTCATACATGGATACTGGAATGAATAATTAAGTAAATAAGTGAATGGTGGGAGCCAAGTTTCTCACTGTTGGAATCATAAGCAAGAGGAGGCAGCTAGAATTATCCACGTGGTAATGGATTCCAGTTGGAGACATCAGTATGAACTCATGTTTAGTTTAACACAGATACAGACGGTCCCATATAGAAATATTTATAGATGTGTATATACACGGGTTAGTATACACATATATATCTCCCTGCTCTGTCAGCTGAGAGAGCCTAGAAGGAACTGTATCCCAGTAGCAATGAGCACACCTAGCGTCCAGATCCCAGTTTCTAATACTACTCTCCAATAAAAGGAACCAGTGTTCCTTGGAGAAATAGATGACTCTTGTACTAGGGTGGGAAATATAAAAGAAGATCCTGAGCATCTTATATTGACAGAAAGTAAGGAAGTGCTCAAAACACAGACACACAATGATGGGAGTATGTCAAAGAGACACAGGAGCAACTGAAAGGGCTCTCAAGGGAATAGTTTGAGCAACAAAATAAATAAAGTAGTATTGGATTGCAACCCAAAATATAAAACGAATATCCATGAGTCCATACTGATTTACATAAACGATTGAATAAATAATTAAGGGAGAACAAACAAATCTGCCATGCAGAAGAACTCCGAGTAATTTATGTAAATAATGCACCCTCAGGGAAGTGGCATGTCACTCCCACTCCTTCAGTGTAGCTTGTACACAGTGAGTTCCTTCCAAAGAGGACAGTATGGAAAGGGAGAAATGTGGCAAACACTAGGTGATATGGTCAACATCGACAGTAACAGGTCATGTTCACAGTACGTACCCCTGACATGATGTGACGAAAATGGGAATTTCCCTCTGTGATCTTTCTCCCCAAAACACATAACCACAAGATAAAAACATCAAAGAAATCTCAATTAAGAAATATTCTACCAAATACCTGACCAGTACTCCTCAAAATTGTGAACATCATCAAAAACAAGGAAAATCTGATAAACTGTCATAGTCAAGAAGAGCCTAAACCGACATGATAACTAAATGCAATAAGCTATCCTGGAGGGGATCCTGGAATGGAAAAAGGGCATGAGGTAAAACTAATGAAATCTGAATAAAATACAGATTTTAGTTAATAAAAAAAATATCAATATTGGTTTTTTAATTATAACAAATATACCACACTAATGTAAGATTTTAATGATAGAGGAAACTGGGTGTGGGTTGTACGGGAACTCTGTACTATCTTTGCCACTTTTCTATAAATCTAAAACTGTCTTAAAATAAAAAGGTTATTTAAAAATAATTTGGGAAGAACTGAGATATTTACTGCATATGATTACCACCAAATATATACCTCCAGCCTCATCTCTAATACCATATATCGGCATCATCCACCTCCAGCTTTCTAAATGGGAAACTCTTAGATCTGATGTTTTGGTCATTGTGGCCTTTTCACTTCGATGCTCTTTCTCTCTTGGGTGGACTATTGGCCATCCCAGCACAATTTGGTTTCAAAACCACAGAAAGTCAATTATATGGGAAGATTTTCAGAAACAAATGTATTTTTAAGACTAGATTTTTCAATAACCATATAGAGTAACTTTTAGAAACCATGTCCATTGTTATTCTACCTTCAATTCAGGATGCAGGACTGTTTCTTTTTTGCTGCTGTGGTTGGTGTCTAATAGTCAAGACCAAAAAGTTCCTCTCAGATAGATTCATACACGCCCTCTCCCTCCACACAAACACAAACGGAATTGGAAGTTATTATTACTACTCTAATATGAACTATGTCACCTTTATAATTCTCAAACTTATTTTGCAGGAGCAGTGTCAAAGGAAAAAAAGGCCAACTTAGTGACTTCTTTCCCTTTTGGAAGTTGCTTATAAGTTAATTCAACTGACATCTAAAACTTCATGTGAGCTCTTTTTAATTCAGAGGGTCAGGAAGTAGCTGGTGGCCATTGCTCAAATTTTTAAACATGTTCTGTTAAATGCATATTTTAAAGCCAATTTTACTACTGGAAAGTCACCGACTCAATTTTAAATAAATTTAATTATGTTTTATCTCTAAGAAAGCATCTGTTAGTTTTCTAGGAAAATGAACCAAGTCATTTTTTCTCCTTGGCCAGAAATTCTACTTCTATATAAATTCATGGAATAAGTACTTCCATATAAGGCTGAAATAGCTTTAAAAAGCCAAATCTTAAAATAAAACCAGAAAATAGGTTCACTATGAACATAATTTTCAGTGTCCTTCTTACAGCACAATTTTCAGTGTCCTTCTTACAGCACAATATCAAACTAAGCTTTCAATATGCCCTCACAAAACGGGTTGCTACCCAGGCTCCAATCTTCTCTTTTGACGTGAGCCATAAAGCATTTGAACATAAAACGTAAATGAGAATGCAGAGCCAAATAAACAGCTCATTTTAAGGCACTACACATCAGCTTCAGAAGAGAGGTTTGACAAGGGGTCCCCAGGCAAGCTAGAGGTGTCCTTAATGTCCAACTACCTCTCTCTTCCTCTGGTCCTCTAGATGGTAAATCCCACACTGCTTGAGAATTGATATCTGAAGAACTGCACCCAAGATCATTGTTTGATTCATTGATCCTACTGCCAATAACTAAGGATGGTTTGGAGAATAGAGGTTGATACATCTGTAGTTTTTGCATCAATTTTTCCTTATACCCTAGTTCTCAGCACTCAGTGTCGCTACAAATTTGCACCTATGGTTGGTAAGTCCTAATCAGAGGAACATAAAATGAGGCTGAAACTCAGATCAGGACGGATACAACTCCAACATATCTAGATGTCCACGCAAGCACTGTGGCCACACTGAATATATTAACTAGTATGCTAGAAACAAAGACACTTAAACCCCAATCTTTCACCTTCCACAACTATCCCTGGTGAGTGTTCAACCAGTCTCTCTTAATATATTTCCAGTAAAGAATAGTTTTAAGGGGGCTGGCCCTGTGGCGGAGTGGTTAAGTTCGCGCGCTCTGCTGCAGGCGGCCCAGTGTTTCGTTGTTTTGAATCCTGGGTGTGGACATGGCACTGCTCATCGAACCATGCTGAGGCAGTGTCCCCCATGCCACAACTAGAAGGACCAACAACAAAGAATATACAACTATGTACGGGGCGGGGGGGGGGGGGGGAGGCTTTGGGAAAAAAATAAAATCTTTAAAAAAAAGAATAGTTTTAAGGAGGCTTCCCTAATCAGTGGGTTTTTCCTCTTCTATCTTTTGGAAGGAGCTTTAATTTTAAAAAGCAAAAAGCCCTTTCTCCTGTCTTTAATCAGTTTTTATTTGCTTGCCCAAATCTTTTCATAAACTTCAGTTTTAGCCTCCCCAACACTATCCTGCCTAAACCTTCATGTGAATTCTTTTCCAGTCAGAGAGTCAGGGAGGAGCTAACAGCCCTTGCTCTAACTTTGAAATATGTTCTGCTAAATGCCTATTTTAAAGTCAATTCTACTACCAGAAGGGCACTGACTCCATTTTAAATAAATGCCACTCTTGTATTTTTCCTTAGTTACGTGTCCCTCTCTTGATGTGTTATATATTTTCCATACACCTTGCTCAGAGAGTTGTCTACATCTTTGGCTTTGTCAAATAAACCACCTGCCCATATACCTTTCTCTCCTGTTTAGATCATTCACAGGTAAATCATCAAGATTTCACTTTTTATTATCAACCATCTTCAAGAGTCACAGTGTGTGCCTTCTAAAATATCTAATTTTTCTCTAAACTTCTTAAAATCTACTTTTAAAAAATGATACCCAGTACTGCCTTGTCTTGACATTATAAACCCTAAAAAGATCACCTTTTCCCAGAACTCCTTTTAAAACCATATCACCAATACATTCTTTGTTAGTCATCGAAAGATATAGAATTGCAATTCTCTCCACTGCTTCTTCCTTCAAAGAGATGACTCTGTTGGAAGGATAAGAGAAGAATGCCTCAGATGCCCTGGCTTTATGCTAACTCACATCTGTACAGCACTGCTTCCAAAATACTTTCACACCTATTATCACATTTGATCCTCACAGTAACCTTAGAAGTTTGGAAAGACAGGTGTTATCATCCAAGGCTGAAAACAGTTAAATGATTTACTTAAGGTCACGTGGCCAAGCAAATGGAAATTGAGGCCTATTTCAGGGTCCTTTCCATTAATACTGCCTTCCTCTTCTTTTAGCAGAATTACACTTCCAGCCAACATCAGGATGCTAGAAGTTCCCCATCACTGTTATTTCTCGTATCTATGCCAGTTTTATAATCTTTATTAAGAACTCTTTTAATTGTTTCTAATAGCTACAGAGTTTGTTCTCTGAGGAAATTGTCATTTCCCCCTTCTCTAAGAAAAAAGAATTTCATATGACCTTGCTTTTATTCCCAGCCCCACTATCTTTTCACTGCATAGCCCTGGGAACTGGTTTCAAAACTCTGTTGTAAATACAGCGTTACTATTTTTTCACACTTTATAGCAAACGATTTTGTAATCATAAAGAAAAATAAAAATTGCTCTAAATTGTTAATACATAGTGATAGTAACCAGCTGGCTTCTAACTATAAAAAATAGAATAAGAAAAAAAAAACAAAGAATGAGGGGGAAAAAAAGAAGAAACCTTTAAGTAGGAAATAACCAAGAACTTCTTGACTATATGGGTGTTAAAATACAAGACAGGTTATAGAGAGCACAAAGGAATCACAACCCATTTTGACTTCCAAAAATCAATCCAACTGTAAGGATTGTTTAAATATATCCTGAAAGTTCCATGTGTCCCTATTGAGAAAAATGACAATGGGAAAAAACTACCTATCAGATGATGCCTGAAAAATAACTTGCTAATTTGATAAAATAAAAATTAACAGTGCATGAAATAAATCCCAAATCTTTCCTAATATTGACAGGTTGCATGCACATTTACACATACGTAGGTTGCATAAATGTGTTCATAAATGATCAAATAAAGGTTAAAACACAGCAGAGATTTTATGAAAGAATTACCTATTAACAAAATAAGTAACACAATACAAATAAATACAAGGTTTACCTTTTTTTAGGGGTCCCACAAATCCCTGGGAAAAGATCCATAAAGAATGGGATGATTTTGCTACTCTGAGATACCCTGGCGATAATAAAGGCAAACCAAAGAACTTGTAAAAACAGGCTAAGAACTGGATCTATAATTACATATCCATGAAAACTACAGAAAACCTTTTATATATTACACATAGACAATTTCTTTAAAAGACTCTGCCTCCAGATGTATATTCAATATGAACAAAGAACAGATACTCTCTGAATTTAGAAATAATGGTCTCTAGTTCAGAACTACGGTCCTTGGCTTCTGACTACAAGATAACCTTGGAGAGACTTTTCACCTCAGTATCCTTATTTTTTTAAGTGAGGGTGTTGGATCAGATGAATTCTAAAATCTTTCTATCTCTATAATCTTGCGATTCTATGAATAACAGCAGAAGACTACTTGCCTGAATCTAATCAATTTTAGATCTCCAGCAGGAAATAGGAAGCTCCTTGTGCACAACCCACAGGTAATTGGGTTTTCCCTCACAGCAATAACATCTCCAGTAATTCAATTGCCTGATAAATCTACCTTCTCCTGCCCTTGCATTTGATGATAATACGTTATTATCTAATCACATCACATTAAAATATAATTCTGCTATAACCAATGGGAAATAACCTTCTAGTAAAGAGATGTGTAATGACTCTTTCAAACAGTAATCCAGAAAAGATGATGACAACTCTGTGTGCCGACTTGCAAAAACAATTTGGCTTTAAGAGAGCTATGTGAATCTGAAGCAATGTTTATAGTGTAGTCATTAATCAAATGCCTTGTAAATGAAGTTACCAGACATGTGTTCACTGCTAATGACTTCTTAACCTAATTCTCTGATTACAAAAACTAAAACTTTTATGTTTGCCCTTTCTTGTTTCAAATTCAAGCCACAGCCAAAAACAATAAGCTTTGATTCTTACTCTTCTGTTAAGGACACCCACATCATTCTAAAATTCCTAAAAGCAAAATATAAACTACAGAGGCAAAGGTTACTTTCCAGGAAGGCAGTGACTGACCATGGAGATACTTTTTTTAAAAAAAGAGGGGAGGGGGGCTTCATTAAAATTCATTTTAGCCACAGTAACATCAGTCCTCTAATAATTTCTTATGTCTGCTTTGCCCTCAAGCTTTCCATTTCTTAAAACTATTTTAAATGCCTCATTACAATGAACCTCTATGATCATCCTCTCTATTATATGCCCATTAAATTGTCATTTGATTTATAAACAAACCCAGAAGTCCCGTGTATTTGGTACTGACTGGATTACTCTCTTCAAGGCTCTATAGCCTAATCACTTGGACCACAAATAAAAGATTTTACCACTTATGAAGGATATGTAGCTTAACAACTTGACGGGTTTCCTAAAAGAGAGACTACAATCTCACACTTTTGCCTTATATTGACAGGAACCAAAACTTCAGTTAACAATCTCACAAAAGAAGTACCAAATTCATTTACTGCCCTAAAATGTAGGAAGTTAAATAGCTATTTATTAGTTTTTAGCTCATTATATTTTCAGAAGTCATTTGATTTTAGCAATACTCCAAGAATTCAAGTTGAGACCAGTCCAGCTCTTGGTCCCCTGGAAGATTCCACTACTGTCAATAGCCTAAGATCCCTATGAGACCATCCCAAACTTTTGTTGTCCAAGGCAAAGTGGCCTCTAGCCTAGGGCCTGTGGGTATCTCATCCCACTCCCAGTTCCATCCCACACCCTCAGGGGCCTCCAAAGCAAGGGTATAGGCACCCCAACCTAAAGTCCAAGATCTATCCATTCCCTAACCCCCTCTATGCAAAGAGTTACCCCTTGGCCATCCCTTGGGCCTCTGGGGTGCACACTGGTGCAGCCTGCCTTTAGGAGAAAACACAAAGAGGCCCAAACAGGTCCTGAAAGCAACGTGAGGCCATTTAAGCAGATGATTTTGGAGACTCAGTTACCTGGAACATGATGTGGGGGTAGGGTGTAGGTTCTATGTGGGCACATCTCTGGCCCCCCGGCACATCCTTGTCCCCTCAGGTCTAGCCCCATGAGGAGGGGTGAAGCCAGGGGAAAGGTAGAGTGAGGCCTTCTAAAATTTGAGGCCTAAAACAAAGGGTCCCCATTGTATACGTCTAAGGACGGTATTATTCCCGGTTATTTGAAATTTCAAGAATTCTTCAGAGGCCTTGACTCTAAAGGATATGGGGCCTAGGCCAAACACAACTATGTGCTCTCGTCCTAATAATTTCACAGATTAAAACCAGCTTAAAATGAGCATCGAATGTATCCTTTGAAAGAAAGATGAAGGCACAACACAACTGTAAAAGTATGTGTGTTCGCCTAGGAGATAAAGAAAGTTATTAGAATTCCATAAAACAATCTCCTGGGTTTTTTTAGTATTGAGTGTTATAGCCACTTTCTCTCCACAGACTTTCCTCATCAATTAACTAATCAACAGTCAGCAGTGGAGTCTCAAAGCTCAGCACCCCAGAGCATTGCCTTAACACTCCCCCTGTACCCTAGAGATCACTCGAGTTTGGAGGGACATTAAGGGAGTTGGACAACTCAGTTCAACATTTCCCAAGCACCTACCTTGTCCCAAACACCATGACAGCAGCTAAGGATAGAAAGATGAGTAATCCTGACATCAAGAAACGTGTAGTGAATCGACTGCAATAATGGTCCCATTTGTTCATACATCCCTGCATCCACACTCTTTGACAGTGCTCTCCCACGCTGACCCTGAGGTTAGCTGTATGACTTGCTTTGGGCAATGGGACAGCAGCATATGTATCAGTAGCACAATTTTTAAAGTCCTTGCACATCAGGGTTTTCTCTCTTGATGCTCTCGGGAACCCTGTGGACATCACGTCAACAAGTCTAAGCCAGCTGGTTGAAGAATGAGAGGCCACAAGAGAATAACTGAGGTGCATCAGTCATAATCAGCCAGCTCCCAGCTGACCCAGCGGCCATCCATATGAGTGAGTCCCAACAAAAATCAGCTGAGCCCTGCTGAGCCCAGCACAAACTGCTGATTCCACAGGATCATGACCTACACTAATGACTGTTGTTCTAAGCCACTAAGTTTTGAAGTGGCTTATTGCAGGGCAGAGACTAACTGACAGAAAACTCAGTGCCTTGTAGGGAAGCCAGACTTGTATACAACAGAACACAACACAGTATGAGGGCCACAATAACAGACTTAAGGGTAAGATTCATGGATAACCCATAGGAGAGGATGATTAACCCCTGTGGGTCCAGTGTAGAGGGTTGGACAAAAGTGTCAGGAAAAGAATCAGAGGAGATGACGCATATTCTTTATTCTGAGGAAAAGAACCTCTTCAGGAGGCGACAGACTTAACCAATCTCTGCTTCTTCCCTCATTGATACAAATCCCCAAAGGGAACACCAGAACCAACCGAAATCCACAGGCTGCTGTTTCCACTGGGAAAATACGGGGAATTCTTTCAATGAGAAGCTCTCTCTTTCTCTCAGAGCCCAAAAAGCTGTGTCAGGGTCAGGACTAGAATTGGACAACACCTTGAAGATGCAGCCATGTTGAAGGCCTGTTTAACTCAGCTGTGTTCAGCTCCCTGTGGTCTCTCAGCTATCAGGCCGAGAAAATGACAATACACTGTCACCACAGATGGTGTGACAAGCACTCTGAGCAGACAGATACAGTGGCATACCCTTACCTAGAGAGAGGCCTCAAGTCAGACTGGGAACGTCGTGAGCTTCTGAAACAATTTAAACGTCCAACAATAAAAGAACATTTAAAAATATGTTAGTGTAACTGTAATAAGGGATATTAGGAAGCCACTAAAAATATGCATCAAAGAGCTTTTAATGAGATGGAAAGTTCTCATAAAATCAGGTACAAAAATTGCATGTACAGAACGATCCCAATTATGCAGAAAAATATATTCATAAGGAAAAAATAGAAATTGTCTAAATGTCCACAGTATCTTTGGGTAGCAGGATCACAGGTGAATGTTTTCTCTCTTCAATACTTCCATGTTTTTCAATTTAAAATATAAAGTCATTTATTTAAAAAATTGAATCAGACAAATCAAAATCAAGGGTCAGTCTATAAAACAACCAGCCTGTACTCTTCAAATATATCAATGTCACAAAAGGAAAGAAAACGCAATGGAATTGTTCCAGACTAAAGGAGATCAGAAATACAGGATAACTAAAAGCAATATGTGATCTTGACTTGGGTTCTTGGTCAAGGGGAAATATGCTTTAAAGAATATTAATGGGACAATTGGCAAATTTTGAATATAGAGAATGTCCTTGTTCTTAGGGAATACACACTGAAGTGTTTAGGAGTAAAGGGGCATGACATCTACACTAACTCTCAGATGGTACAGGAAACACACACACACACACACACACACACGAGAGACAGACAGAGAGATGCAGTGATAAAGCAAATGTGGCAAAACATTAACAGTTGGTGTGTCTGGGTGAAGGGTATGCAGGAGCTTTTTATCCTATTCTTGCAACTCTTCTATTTTTGAAAGTATTTCCAAATAAAGTCAAAAATAATTCTAGATCTGAAAAAAATCTATTTTAAAGGAAAAAAAAAGCTTTGGTCACTGTAAATTTATTATTTTAAAGAAAATTCTAAGAAGATTTGGTTCCTAAAACAGTAGGCAACATTTTCATGCCAAATAACAAAACTGTCCCCTTGGGGAAACTAAGATAGAAGGACAAATCCCTTCATTAACACTGTTCCTCTCCTAACAGATGTCTTGGCTGAGGCAGGAATCTCTTCCACTCAGTACCCACTAGAGGCCAAAGGTGCCTGGCAACACATCAAAGTCGGGCAGTCTGGGTGCCGGCATTTGCATATCTATACTGTACGAAGAAGGCTGCCATTTCAGTGGCATACACAGAACAATATTTCACCCATGGCCTTCGTCCTGAATCTCCAGCTCTCAGACCCCGGCTCTCTGGTGCCGCTTGTGGCTCAGCCTGGCCCTCTGCCTGGAGTCTGCTATTATCTCATCTGAAAATTTCCAGTCCTAAAAATTTTCCCAAGCGTAACTGACAGCCACACTCCTTGCCCTCTCTGCTTAGTTCTCCATGAAGAGACAAAACAAGAAAGAAGAATTTTTAGTTTTTTATTAAATAGCATTATACACTGTCCTTTTCCTTAAATTTTAAGTACCTGAAAGAAGGGGCTGTAATCTTAAGCATAGTCTACATTATACTTAATGTATATTTGATATCATGATCACAAAATTATAGAAATTTAACTGTATCCTGGAAAAGCCAAATCATTAAGAATTAATTCCATCTTATCCATGAATGATAATTTGTGGTAAATTTGACATGTTACTGCACTAAACAAATGTTTTATATGGAACTGATTGAAAAACTAACTCAGTACAAATGAGAATGTAACTTCATTATTACACAATTACGAAGAAATGTCACAGGACAATATCACAACTGTCCTCAATAAAAAAAAATATTATGCTTTGAGATTTGGGTAGGTTCCAACAAAATTAATTTTATTCACAACCAAAAAATAGTTCCCAATAAATTATCCACAAAATAATTCAAGGCTATCATAGATACCTACTCAAATTTAGCAGAGAAATAAGACATGGAATTTTTTTACTTTACTATTTAACAAAAAAATCAACTCTAATTCCACTACTCAGCAACAATGTGCTAACATTTTCGTCTTAGACCTCTCCAGACATTTTTACACATATATGTTTCATAAAAATATTGTTACACCATACATATTGTTTTGTAACTTCTTTGTTCACTTAACAGTATAATGTTCTTCCTTGGCAATAAATACACCTCTTCACCATCAGGTTTACAGGCTGCACATTAATCTATTTTAAGATGTACCAAATGTCTGACATTTAGGTTGTTTCCATTTTCTTCTAACATACATAGATTTATACACAAGCCAATACTGACATCATAAATTATTTCATGGACAAGATTTCTTATAAAAAGAATGATCTTTTCCTACAATCACAGAGCTGCCCACAGTAGGAGCATCTGAAGGCCTCTCTCTGTAGTCATTAGGCAACCATCTTCAACCAACTGTACTACAGCTGGAGTGGGCCACAAACAAGGGGACCTTATTTTTCAGGATTAAAAGTGGAGCACACAGCCTAGCAAAGCATTTTTTCCTCTGATTTGTTATTTGTATATATAGGAAATCTGATAAAACTGTAAAATTAACTCACATATAATTGTCTAATAAACTGCATTTACAGAGAAAAATCAAGTATTGTCTCAATCAGGACATATGGTTATCCTACATTAAGCACATATGGTTAACACAGAGTTTCCTGAATGAGGGCAAATTTTCTGGCCTTAATTAGTTCCTTTCATCTCTGAATGGAAGCATGGCATGCTTAACTTGATCAATAGAACAGCACACAGAAAATTCTTTGGGGCCAAAAAACTAAAACACAACTTCTCTAGCCAAAGTGCACTGATCTTGGATCACAGGATGTCGAGTCTAGAAGGAGCCCTAAGGATTATCTAGTCCTCATCCTTCATCTTGAAATAAAGAAACTAAAGATCATAAAGCTGAGGCGGCCAGAGTCATGGTTAGTTCATTGATTCAACATTTATTGAAAATCTACTAGGTGTCAGGTCCCATGCTTAGCTGGGTGCGTGCAGGTTAAGCAGGACGGATATAATCTCCAACTTCACGAAGCATATAGGAGTCATGCTGATAGGCAGTTAATCTCCTGTTGAATTATAGGGCTGGATCTTCTACCTGCTATTCCAATGCAATTTCACCATTCACTCATGTATCCAAACATTCAGCACCCACTACATGCCAGGCTCTGTTCTAGTTTCTGGGGACAGTGAACATGACAAAGCACCTGTCCTCATGTAGCTTACATACTAAGGCGGTACAGAGATATTTGCATTAACAAATAAATAAATACATAAGACCATGGTAAGCACTATGAGAATCTGTAAGTACAGTTAACAGAACAGAGGGTCCCAGGGAAGAGGTGATGCACCTTTAGCAAAGGAAATGTGGGAGGACCGCTCTGATTCCAGAGATTAAAATTACATAGTAGTTACATTTGCAGCAATGGAATCAATGAACTTTTTTCCTCACTTTTAAATAAGATATTCAACAGATGACCTCAGAAATCAGGACACTTAACAACAAGCATGTGCGTTTCAAATGTTTCATTTTATCTTAGTTTATTCTGCCCTTCTGACCCTGGGTTAGGTCAGTCGTCCTGACAGTACACACCATGGAAAGGAAACTTTACTTCACGGAACGTTCAAGAGGGTTTAACCTTTACAGACTCTTTAATCCATTATTTACTCAACTAATGCTGCTTATGCTCCATTTGCTCTACTTAACGCTCTCTGTACCAAAACAATAATCTCAATTAAACGCACTAGCATAATCACCAATGGGAAAAATTTAATTGCAAAAGATAGCCAAGTTCTAAGGAGAAGACAAATGGGTTTCAAACTATAAATACACAGAGATACCTGAGCTATTCCAGCTGGCACATCTGACTGTGTAACTACTGATTACTAGATGCTCTTCTGGAGACTTAGACAATAAAAAAAAAAAAAAAATCTATTTTAAAAATCTACATGGAGACCTAAATTTAACATACAAGGTTTATATCTGGAAGTCATTTCCGTTATAAATCAGTGAAATTCTAAATTTAAGATTATTTCCTAGCAATCACAGGGAATAACACAAGAGCATTTGGGGTGGATTCAGCAACTGGCTAGCTCAGCCTCTGCTCCAGTCCCCTTACTTGCCTTCTGATACTGCAGAGGCTGCAATGCTGAAAACTTCATTTCCCAGACCTCCTAGTAAGCAGCATTCTTGATGCAATTTTCACCATTAGATGCACTTCCATAGACTTGAATTCAGTCAGTTAAGTGGGAGAGAAGCAGCACTCAAGGCGTCATTTTGCTGATGTAGATCCAGCAGACAGCAGAGAGCTTGGAAGCTAACAGTGCTGCAAGCAGGCTGATTGTGAATCACAGCTAAAGGAGAATGTTCCAGAAGACAACAGTTGCTTTGTGACCCCTGATTGTGGCCAAAGTAGTGAAACCAGCAGTTGGCAAACAGACGTCCTGAGTCCCCAGCTTCCTAAATGTAACAGAGGCAGTTCCCTGGCAGCCAGGTCTGCCGTGTTGTTCTGGGAGCCATTCCTGGAGGTCCAGCCTAGAGTCTAACCCTCCAGCCCTTCCAGTGATTAGTAAGCATCCACTTCCTTATGGTAAATTCTTTTTATTTTTTTGCCTAAGTAGCTAGAGTGGCTTCCATTATCTCCAACTGACCCCTGAGTGACACAACATTAAGACAATTACACGGCAACATTCAACTGCCTGAACACTTTGATGCTTTCAAATATTCAAAGTAATCTAAAGTGGTCTAGACCCTCAGTAGACAGCACTGATTAAAGAATAGCACATAATTCTTCACTTCTTTTCTCTGAGCAGTAACAAAAAGAATGCTAGATTTTAAAAACACAGGTACTCAACACATTAAGTCATTTTTCATCCAAACTCATTATGATTTGATATTTGAAAACTGTAACACAGAAAAGACATTCTAACTACTTCCAACCCTTGCTTCTTTGAACAGCTAAAGCAGCGCCTTTCACATGGCAGACCCTGAATATACGTTAGCAACTGAGTACAGGCAAAATGATACAGAGGAGCCAAACTAGTAGATAAACCAAATGTACATTCGTTTTGATCTGGGGACAGCAGATTAAATTATGAGAATGTTAAGGATAAAATTAAATGCATTAGCATAAAATCCATTTACTTTATTATACAACTACACACACTCTGATAGAAAAGATAGGAGCTTCTGTATTAAAATTTTAGGAAATTTCTATAAAGATAGGAATAGTATAATAATTTCCCAGAACGACAGAGAATCAAATCAGATGGGCAATTTCCTCAGCATATTTCTGTTTTTTCATATATTTATGTTTTTTTCATTTAAAAAAATAGAAAACTTGACCTTAAGGGTCAGAAATGCACCCACTGGGGTAAATAATTGATGAAAGGTCCCAACAGGCCCCAAGTACCTCTAGGAATCAATACAATTTTCTTATTCCCCAGGGGTACTAATGACGTACCTTTTCATGCAAAAATATGATATAAAAGAAATAAAGTCACGGCCACCTGGCTCTCCCCTGGATGATGAATGGTAAGCCTGGGTTCACATTTATGAGGAAAGTGGAATAAATTAGAGTTGCTTTTATCTCTGTCACTTAACACAAGTCTGTTCTCCAATTCACAGGGGAAACAGAAGTAATTCACCAGATCCTTCTACCAGAAGCATGTTTGGTACAGGAGAGAAGTCAGCTTCAGTCACAAGCAATTTTCATGAGTAAATTCCCAGAGTCATATCAATTTGCCAACAGATTCAAGTTTTCCCCAATTCCAAAAAATATTAAAGGAATTTTAAATTAATATTTCCTGATTATTCAATTTGTGTGAAGCGCTTTATTAATTTCCAAAGAGAGAGACAACAGAATAGGAAACAAGGCCCCTATCCCTGAGGAACTACAAAGGAGCAAAGATCTCACCCCTTTTTTTCTCAATCTATGCAAAAAAACAACAAAATCCATTAAAGCTTCTGCAAACTTAGTAATCCTCATTTTGGGGAGCTGTTGTTGGGCATCTTGTCTTTAATACCTATTTCTTCATTCTTCTTAATAATTTCATGTGGCATATTTTTAAATGAAAAACTTACTTTAATTTTAAATTCTCTCAGAACTGCATTAGTCAGCCAAAGAGCATGACGTGTCACCATGGCTGCACTGACAACCATTGTCCTGAGTGCTACAGAAAAGCGAAACGAGTAAACGAGTGAATGAAACAATACAGCTCAGCAAGCGCAGCTCCTCACTAAAGAACACCCACTCTCATTTGCAGCCTGTTCATAACCAGACACCCCGCCTAAAACTTACCCATGACTCGAACCTTGCAGATATGAATGAGGCAATTCACTTCTTGTGAATTTGAATTCTTGAGTGCAGTAGCTAAAGGTCAAGGAACTGGGTTAATGAGAACATGCCACTGGGGTGGTGATGGAGCAGGGAGTGGAGAAAATCAAAGGCACAGACTCTTGACTCTCCACTGCAAGTAAGAAAGTCACGGTAACAATGCCTTCAGGCAATAGAATCCCATTCTAGAATTTTTTAGGAACTTGATCACTTAGTTTACAGAGTATCTAGGTCCTAGGTCCTTTGTCACTTCTTTTTGCTTTCGGCATCATCTTTTAACTACTTCACTGGTGATTAGCACCTCTGTGGAGGATGGGAATGGAAAGGAGACTGAAGCCCAATTTCACCAGTTGGCAATAAGTTCAGCAAAAACGTTTATTGTGAAGAAAAGAATAAGATGAATGGAGTCTTCACCTTGGATAAACGCAACTTATAAAGAAGTAGATTTACAAAACACTTAAATGAGAAGTTAATTATACTTCTGTCCTTTAAAATAGTCCCTGCTTTGTAAAATTATTCCACTTAGGACTATGTTTAATAGACATAAAATCCTTGGGTTTAAAATATGCTTTAACTTACCAAAATGTGTTTTACATATGGTGTTTCAAGAATACATCTAAAGAAAAGCTTACCTGTGTTATGGAGGAGGACTGGGTGGCTAAGATTATAGTTATTTTAATTTATTTCTATGGGTTCAGGGCCTATCCAGAAATAAAGCAAAGTTCCTTGATTTAGGTTTTCAACAATTAACTTTTTCCAATTTCATACTAGATTCTTCTTTGCATCATTAAAGCCTATAAATGGAAAAAATGTGGATCCACAGGTGAAAAAAAAAATCTTACTTTCCATCACCATAAAATATAAAAGAAGTATTACACATGTTCTGATTCCCAATATGCCAGAATTAGATGGGTATTTCTGTAACTTAGCTGATAATGTGGAAAAATATTAATTTTCTAAATGAAGTTCTTGAAAAGATAAAAGAAAATGCCCCCAACAGCAGAAATACTTCAATATAAAGCCACAAGTATTCTTATTTGGAATTACCATTACGAGATCCTAATACTAATCTTTCATCCAGAAACATGGTACTTTAGTAACAACTTTGACACAAAGAAAGCTTTTTTGCTCTTTCTGGATCATAGTCAACAAATGCCACTTGTTAAACAAAGGTTTGACGAGCACCTGCTCTGTACAAGGCGTTTGCTTTGGGAGCTAAAAAGATGACCCCAGCCCACATGGAGGTGAAGCCTACAAGAAGAAAAAGACAGGTGTGGGAATACCTGCAAAGCCACCCAGTGCCCAAGAAGAGCCCAGGGGCCACCTGAGTCAGAAGAGAAGAGATGGGATGTGGCTGGGGTTATCAAGGAGGGCTCCACACAAGGTGGCATTTGAACTACAAAAGACAGAAATGATATGCCAGACTTAGATAAGGAGTGATAAGGAATAGGGGAAAAAAAGAAGAAGAAGGAAGAGAAAATAGGAAATGGCAAGCTGTCCTTTGCTTGCTTTGACTTTTCATTTGGAAAATTTCAAGCTTATATAAAAGTAGAGAGAATAGTGTACCAAATCCACGATGTGTACCTATCTCCAACTTCAACAATTACCAACTCATGGCTAATAGCGTTCCATCTCTTCTCACACCCACTCCCATGTCCCAGTCTCCTACCAGATTATTTTGAAGCAAATCCCAGACATCACATCATTTATCAGTAAAGATTTAAGTATGTTCCTTTAAAAGATAAGGGCTCTTTTATTAGACTTACCGTGGTATATTTATTTTTATATTTATTTAACAAACATTGTCCTAACATGAACTTTTACAAATATAAGCTAGTTTAATCCTCAAAACAATCCTAGAATGTACTTACTATTATTCTCATCATTTCACAGATGAGGAAACCAAAGCACAAAAGGTTAAGTAATTTGTCCAAGGCTGCCCAGCTAGTAAGTGGCAAGGCAGGATTTGAACCCAGGTGTTCGGGCTCAGGTCAATGCTCTCAAACACTACACTACACTATGTTGCCAGCAAATATTTGGTTTACTTCTTCAGAGTCCAAACATAACTTACGCAGGTGTCATTTTTACATTCTGTGTTCCAATTTCTCTTCAAAAAGAGACACTGTTAGTCCTTCTACCAAGAAGGAAAAGTACAACTGCACGCTTATTCCAATGGGATAACACTGGCTTTTTCAGTAGTTTCAGTGCACACAATTCAAACCCAGCAATCAGGAACTCTAGAAGTCACTAAGTGCAAGAACAGCGAGTCATCCAGGCTCACCAGTCACACATGTCCATTTGACAAGTAATGAACTATCTGAACATCACATTTTGATGATAAAAGCACAATGTTCTCAAATTACTTTTGAAAATCCAACTTCATCAACTACACCACTGCATACCTTCTCACTGCGACCTCTAAAAAGAAGAACTATCATAGAAACCACTAAAACATTAAATGATTTTGACTTGCAAAAATGCCACAATTAATTTTAAGGAATCTTTAATTATAAAAACTGATGGTTTCGGGGCTGGCCCCGTGGCCAAGTGGTTAAGTTCGCGCGCCCTCCGCTGCAGGCGGCCCAGTGTTTCGTTGGTTCGAATCCTGGGCGTGGACATGGCACTGCTCATCAAACCACGCTGAGGCAGCGTCCCACATGCCACAACTAGAAGAACCCACAACGAGAAATATACAAATATGTACCGGGGGGCTTTGGGGAGAAAAAGGAAAAAATAAAATCTTAAAAAAAAAAAAAAAAAAAAAAAACTGATGGTTTCCCCAATCTTTCAAATAATTAAGAGATTGATCAAATTAATCTAATCACTAACACGCTTATATGTGTGTGTATGTACATACCCCTACATGATGCACGCACATAGACTAATGGCACCCAATTTTAATATCTGAAAATCTAGATATCTGAAAAACACATATGTGTTTGCATATATGTATATGGATATGACATCCAATTTTAAAATATAGAAAAACTACCATCTCTAATTAGGAACTAAAAAAACTGAGTTCACATTACAATAAGTTTTCAAATGAGTTCCAGGAAAAGAACTGTCTACCATTTACTAAATTTTTAACAGATACTTTAGCTGTGGCAAGAGGCCTTCTCACATTCCTTTCCTGTGGTCAAGTGACACTCAGAAGAAAAATAGAAACATTCTTACTTTTGAAAGCACTCACGGTAATAATATCATATAACAAGAGACTCAACCTAAATGTGCCTCTGGTTTGGATTAGAGCTAAATCCATTAGGAAGTAAAGGAAATAGCTCCTAAGGAAAGATTTGATAATACCATTAGGAATGCTTATTTCACTGTCATTGAAGGGAAAGATAAAAGAACATTATTTTCTTACTTTCTGGAGAAAGGGGCGAAAAGGCATGTGATTTTTCACACGTTTTAAGCTTCCCAGTTAAGAGCATCAGGTATGTTCACAGCTTCCAGAGCTTAACAGCTGTTCTTTAGAACAAAGGGACTGAATACTTTAAAAGATGTCTGCTTCTCACCCCAAAAGGTACCCGTCCTTTGTTTGAGACCAATTTCTCCCAACTGAAGTAAGTTATCCTGCCGTTTGAAACGCAAGGAGGAGACACAATTAATGCAGTCATCTCCAAGTCTTCGCCTCTCCAGAGCAGTCCAGATGCCCCCTGCCCTGCTTTATCTTTTCTTTGGTCCATACCCCTCATCATCCTGTACCCTGCCATATAATCTGCTTATTTATCATGTTCACTGTTTATCCATCTCCCCAGCCAGAAAGTGGGCTCCCGGAAGACTGGAATCTTTGATTCCTATATGGGCTTTACTCTCTAGCTCCTAAAATAACGCCTGACACACAGTGGGTGTTCATTAAATATCTGTTGAAGTCAAGGTTTCAAATAACCTTTTCAATAAGAGTATTACTTTATAGCAAACTTTTATGGAGATGGAACACCATTAAAGAAACTCCCCACAGCCTATGAAATGCAGACCATTTTACTGATGAGAAATGTGTCATTTACAGATATTAAGTAACTTCACAGCAAGTGAAGCTCATTCAAGATCTCTTCACCTCAATGTATGACTCAGCTTGACTTCTTAAAGGACTGACACCATTGTATCTTCAAATATTCAAACCCATCCAATAACTACAACAATAAAATGTGAGTTGACAAAGTTGATCAAGTATCTTCATAAATTACATCAAATACAAGACTCAGACCCTAAGAGTACATTACAGAACGATTTTGTTCCTCCTTGCTATGATTATACTCCTCCTGTGATCTTAGTAACAGCAAAAGAACAATAATTTCTGTAATACTTTACAGTTCATAACGTGGTGTCACAAATACTACCAAATTTGACCTACACTATCAAAAAATACATCTATAATCTTGCTCTTCAACTGACTCCAAAGAGAAAAAGAACATCTTGTCCAAATCAGACCTGAATGAGAAACAGATATTCAGAAAGAGACCTCCTGAGTGGCAATTTCTATAACTTCCAGAGTAGATATTCGCTCTCCAAATTTTCTCTTACCTAAAAAAAAAGGCCCGGGAGAAAAGTAACATAGTTCTACAAACTGAGACACAGCACAATCGGGGCCTGGCCAGCAGGCCAAAACTGGAAGAGCCTGTCCTGTTAGTGTCCCAATTACTAACAGCTTCACTTCACTTTTCCTAGGAAATGCTAACAGGAAAACAAGCAGAAACAATTCCCAACTAAGAATAACTCATTCATTCCCACATAAACTATTTTGACAATATCTAAGGTCCAATATCCACTGAGTGGCTACTCTGTGCTCAGCACTATTGGAGATCCGGTGAAGTGTACGTGCAGCTCCTATCCTCAACCCTAGTTGGGAAGACCAGACACAAAGAGGCAAAGGCAAACAATAGACAAGTTAGCTGCAAAAAGAAAAAAAACTAGAAACGGGGCGATAGCAAAAAAGCTTTATTATTTCAAGAAATATTTGGCATTTGGTAATTCATTGCAAAGTCTGTATAAGTAATATGACTTGAAAATTAAAAATTCAACTTTCTGTTATAAAGTAGTGTACTCTTAAAATCTTGTTAAAATTATACTTATTCTTAAGACCTAACTCAAATGTGACAATCTCTATCATTTTGCCTGACCTTCCCTCAACTCTCTACAAGGCTTTGCCATCTCTCAAATTCTCCACATACCCCTTACCATGCACCTGACTTTCCTTCCTGGTGGGCTACTAGCCAGCTTCATGAGAGCAGAGGCCATAGCTTGTAGCTACATGGTACCTTACCTGGCAGTCAGTAGGGACTTAGCAATTGTTGGCTACATTGAGTGGAATAAAGAATTTACTACCTCTTAAACCCACAGAAGTTATCTTCCTGGAAAAAACACAATTAATACATGACCTCTGACTTATTAGGGGATTACATTTTAAATGTTCTCTTTGGCAAATAAAAACAAGCAAAAGAACAACATCCAAACATTTAAATAAAAAAGTAAATTCGGCTATGTAAGTTACTTAGTCACTGATACAGCAGTAGTGCAGTGGTTATCAAGCAAGTGTGATCTGGAAATTCGTGGGGATGTTTCACGGTGATTGTGGGAGCAGGAACATTAAACATCCTGAATTCTTGGGAGAGGCAAATGGCCCTCTCTGCCCCATCACTTCTGACAATGCCAAGCTCAAACTTGTGTCTTTTAGCATTTGAGGCCATTTAGAATCTCGCCTCCTTTGGCACATACTCAACCCTCTGACCAAGCTATTCCTTGTAAACACCCAACTTTTTCACGTTTTCACGTGTTTATTCATGCCGTTCCTCCTCCAGACACACCTTCCACCTCTCTCTCTGTCTTGCCCCATCTTCCTCCAGGGCCCACCTCAGTGATCCTCCTTTCATAAACTCTCCCTAGACACTCCCTTTCGAGGCGGTTGATTTCCCCTTGGATTACCCATTACAAGACAGGCTGTTCGGATGCCTGATTGCATTCAGTTTAGCATTTTACTTTATGATCTTAGGCTGTTTTCTCATTGTTTCATGTTTTATCTTTTCCCCAAAGAATATAATTTTGAGTGCAGGGACCATTTTATACCTCTTTTTGATACAAAACCTATTTTGCAAAGTGATTGACATATAGAAAGTGTTTAGTAGAAACCTATTTAACTGAAGACCAGCTTCACTTTTTATTTCAAGGAACTGGGCTCAACCTTTTGCAGAACACTGAACAATGCAAGAGAGACTTCAAAGGCTTACAAGCCCCAAATGAGTAAAGGACTCCCTGATCATCAGCTAGCTCACCACAGAAACAAAAACACATTAGTGTTCAGTTGGTCCCATCTAAAATTTATCTTCAGTAATGCCTCCTTAATGAGGATACACTGAGAGTCCATAACATTATATATGCTACCAATTTTACTTTGCATCAGTAAGGAAAGTAAGGAGCAATTCACATCAGATATTATTTAATATTTTCATGATAATGGAAACATAATAGCCAATGTACTAATATTTAAACAGGTCCTGAAGTAAGCCATCTGAACCCTTATTGCAAGGCTACTTCTTCAAGGGGCAATATATCTTCCTAGGCACTACATCAGCACTTCCAGTAGCTCCTACCAATGGTGCCTAATTATGGCTTTACAACCCAAAAGACTAGTGAGGAAAACTGAATGTCATATATGAGCTGCTGCAATTAAAATTATAGAAAATGTGAGCACTTCCCATATTTAAAAACTGAGTCCACATAAAAGTTATCAGCCCCCACCTTTAACTAGTTGAAAGTTAAATTAAACTGAAAGTAACTGGTAATAAGTTGATTTCTGTCTTGAGAAACATTTATTGCCTATAAGCATTAGTTTAATTTTTCAAACAATAAAAATAAGGCAAGGCAGTAAGATCTTTTAGCAATAATAACCCAGCATCATACCTCAGTGAGAACTAATGATTACTAGCCATGACATTAATCTATTTGTAATTAATTAGATGGAAAAAGAAAAAATGAACAGCCAGAAAATTTCAGGTCAAGAGCTTAAGTTTCTATATGGATAGAGCTACGGAAAAACATGGTTAGTATAAACTGGAGAAGAAGAATTCTAGAGTAAACCAGCCCAATTCAACAGCTACCTTTGAATGACAGGTACAACTACCCACTTCCCATATGAGGAAATGCCTCTGAAGAGATAAACTTGAGCAAGAGTGAAAATCACACAGTAAAGATGTTGGGAAACTTGAACTCTGCTAAGACCCTACGTGGCCAAGCTGTGAGCAAGCAGATGACAGGTCCTCAGGCAAGTGCAGGGCAGTGTCAGATGGGGAGGGCAGAAGAAATAGCACTTGGGTTGTGTGCCAGGCGTTTTCACATACCTTAATTCAGAGGGGAAAGCAATAGTTTGTGCCCAAAGCATTCACAAAATGGCCTTCTCCAAAAGACCAAACATAGGATGTTCAGATACACAGCCTTAAAGAAAGCACACGCAAGAACCATTAGCCCTACCACTATAGTTTAAGAAATTGTATAAAGGACATCAAGAAACTTATTTTTCTCCTTCTAACACTGCAATTTCTCTATCAATGAAAGAGAGACAATAAAAAAATTAAGTTTTTCAATAGATAGAGGCTATTCCTTGCTTAATAAAGCAAGCCAGAGTTGTCAAGAAGCACTGACTTAGAAGACAGCTAATTCTCCTCTTTCTGCCTGAAAAATTGTCTAAGTTGTGACATCTTTAACTCAATTATGCATGTCTGTGAAGATGCCATTAAATAGGTGGATTTGAGCATTTCAAATAGATCTGGCATGAAGCTATTTCTTGCTCAAAAATTTCCACTCATTCAAGCAATGCGCAAATTGCAGTGTCAAGGCTGAAAACAGGAAAAATCACTTGGCTTGGCACCAAGTACTTCAGTGCGTTTCAGTTTCTCCCCCTTGGCCTGAGCAGATCACAGAGAAAATGGATGCCTGGCATGCCATGAGCTGTGCTCAGGACACCACTCGACACCCTCACCAGGGAGGGTGGGTTCCAGGGTATAAAGCAAAGCATTCCAAAACTGGTCAGCTCTAAGAGATCTGCCTGTTTGGAAACAACACTACTCTTACTCAAGCAAGAAGCACTTTTTAAAGAAATGTTTCACCTCCAACTCTCTTAACAGCACAGGGGATGATACTGAGTGGAAAAACCCAGATATCAATCATGCATTGAAGAGCAATTCATGAATTTGACCCAAGGTGAAGAAGTTTTGAAATAATTAACCAATTTATTTCATTTACATCTTACAACTCACGTATGCATAGGAGTGACATACAACAAAAATCTATTTCTAAAGTCTGAGAGCTTTTCCAATAAGTATAAAACAAAAATTCTAAGTAATAAGAAAGTTTTGTGCTTCATTGAAGGTGGTTTTCTTTTTCTCTCTTAGCTATATATAAAATAATGGCATATCTTAAAATTGTGGCATCTTTGATAGATAAAATATGGTAAGTGATGGTAAATACAGATATACAAACACATATATACGACATATGACCAAAGGTGCCACTGAAGTAAAACCCACAAATGCCAAATACTAGGATGACAGGGATTCTCTTTGACACTCAAGCATGTGAATTTGGGGCCTGCTAATAATTTCTAAAGTGGATTATAAATAGGAAGTGTACATTATTCCAAGAAGAGACTAGGTTTAAACAAAAGTAGATTCGAAGGAAATGTTGAAAAAATACAATACCATAAATATATGAAAAGTACTTCGGGTGCTTCTAACCTTAGTCTAGGGTTAAGAAATGAAAGGAGAGCCACGTGCCCTGTATCTCCCATGGCACATTACTTGGGTATCTATTAGCAGAAGAACCATAAACTGGATGAACCGTGGACGTGACCCATTATAGCCTAGTACTGACATGACTTCTGCATTCCAAATATTTGAGGTTCAAAGCATGAACAGTCATATTAAAATACTGGTTTTTTTAGGGAAATAAGGTAATTATGATAGGAGCAGGGAAAGGAGTATTCCTCAATTACTTAACCAGTAACCATTTCTACAATAGAGTACACAGCCAGAGTTATACCAAATTTCAAGAGCCATCACCGCTCACATGGATAAAAATTTGCTTCAAATCTGTTCTAAGCCTGATCTTCAGCTCACTTACCCTTTGGGGGGCCTGCCCTGAAGGTCAGACTCCTCTCCTGCCCAAACCTTTTCAGGCTCTTCTGCACATGCTGTGTGGAGTTCCTGCTGTCTTCAAAGGCTGCGCTCCATGTGCAGTTACACCCATAGCCAAAAAAGATTTAAAATGCTTGGTCTTTATTAGAACCTTACATGCACCTAAGCTTTTAAAATAAGACCTAAAAGCACCTTTTAAAACACTCTAAAAATACAACTGAGTGTGAGTGTTTTGACAGACAATGATCTCTACTTCTTAGAATCTATGTGTCATCTCAGCCAACTGACCAGATGTGCAACCTTGCAAAAGTTTACTGAAAACCTATGATGTGAAAGTTATAATACAACATGCACAGAGACCTAAGGATGCAGGTAATATGATGCATAGAAGCTTACAACATAATGGTGCAAATAAAATAATAAGTGATATTTAAGATGTCCATCAGGCCTATATAAGAAAATACAAGTGAGGGCTTTAAAAAGAAAGACATGAAAGAAAATAAAATCAATTTAAGCTGGCAAAGTAGAAAAGCTTCAGAGAGGAAGCAATAGGTAAACTTCGACTTCCCAATTCTACTGAATACATTTGTGAGATCTTTGAGGGAAAGAATAATCATTCTCATCTTTGAATCCACAATAGCCAGCACTATCCTTTCTATATAGCAAACACTCAGTAAAATTTTAATGAATTGAATTAATATGGGACTAACAGGAACAGCAAAAGCATTCTAAATGGAGGAAACAGTATGGGTAATGACATAGGGAGAGAAGGCACAAACAACGTTCCGGAGAATAGTACCTATGGTGTATGAGTGAGAAGAAGGAAAGACTATGTGGTGGCCAGATCATAGAAAGCTTTAAATGTCATGCCAAGAAGTTAGGATTTTATTATGTAGGAAAAGAGAGTGATGATGACTAGAGTTTGGCTTTAAGAGAACTCTGGCAAGAGTAAGATGATTTAGATGGGGGTTGACACTGGAAGAACCAAGGCTATGAAAATAAACTATTGTAATACACTGGGCAAGAGGAAAGTAAGTTCTGGCTGGGACAACAACAACAGAAATGGAAAAGCACCAAAAGAGAGCCAAGTCATCACCGAAGTAGAAGCCACAAAATTTAGTAGGTGCGGGGAGAGGAGAGATGAATAAAATATGAAAGTTTCAAGGTCTGTCAATTACTAGAACAGTAAAGACCGTTGATACACACAGGAAACGAGCTATCTGGGGAAGATGACGCATCTATAGAAAAGTATGAGCATCTAAGCTGAAATCTCAGCATGCATCTGAAAATATAGGAAAGGGATCCAGGCTCAAGATCCCAAAGTCACCTGCCCAGTTAAACCCCAATAATGGGCAAGATCACAGAGAACGGAAGCTACTACTGTTGTTACACATTATGAGAAATTGTTTTTGACTCAGCTCTAGAGGAAACTGTACGAATATGAATGTTTCTTCCTCCTTTCTGATAACAAAACTGTCTAACTGATCATATTTCACTTTTCCTCCTGACTACCAGGGTGCTTATATGTGGTCAACTCCAGCATTGTGATAATCCTTATGTTTGGAAATTTTCTGTTCTCCATTTCTTGGTCCTACCTTAGTTACTTCTTTTTCTTGGTCCTGCCTCTTCACTTCTATTTTACTTTATTGTTTCATTATACCTCCAGAAATATTTGTTGGGAAAAAAATGAATGAATGTCATTTCAGGAAGCCACCTCAAATCCTTTGTGAAAAAGCTGGATATAAATACATTTAAATTTTTAAAAATGGTTTTGTTTGCAGGGATGATACCTAACTTCTTATGAATTACAGAAATGTTTCTCTCCAATTAAGAAGATCTGCTAGATTTTAAACGTCTGTGTTTTAAAAGGCAAATAAAAGAATGATTAATTTCATTATAAAACAATTTAGCCTCACAAAAAGATTCTCACTCTAAATTAGAACTCCAATCTACATGATAAGAAAAAAAATTTTTTCAAGCAAGAATGAGAAACTTTTGGCAAGCAAAATCAGAAAATTAAAGCATCTCTAATATAATAAGGCAAAGCATTAAGAAAACACTATTTACAAACGTTCAATTTATATACCTTTTTTTTTTTTTGAAGATTGGCACCTGGGCTAACAACTGTTGCCAATCTTTTTTTTTTTCTGCTTTATCTCCCCAAACCTCCCCCCGTACACAGTTGTATATCTTAGTTGCATGTCCTTCTAGTTGTGGGATGTGGGACGCCGCCTCAACGTGGCCTGACGAGCGGTGCCACGTCCACGCCCAGGATCCGAACCCTGGGCTGCTGCAGCGGAGCACGTGAACTTAACCACTCGGCCACGGAGCCGGCCCCCTATATACCATTTTTTAAAGAGAGAAGCTACTGAATAAAAAAAACACACAGTGACAACTCAACAACAAATGCTGTACCCATTCCAAATAGGGGTGTTTGTTGTATGCATATTACATATAGATAAACTATGATCTCTTTGTCCTTTTCTTGGTTCCAGCTTCATAGGAAAGGCCCTTTTCCAAGTTCAGGGGCCTCCACTTAACACATTACACTTCCACAGTCTTGTCTGTTCTGTGAACAACTGGGCGTTTGTCCTCTACCCCGGCAAGCCTTATCGTAAGCTCTGTTAGCTCCTTTTAACCAGTTACCAGGTCTTGTCCTCCTCACTGGCACAGCTCCTTAATGCTCAGGCAGCTGGAGACCTTAACGGAAAATACGTAGGGTAGACCCGAATATACATATTTTCCATCTACAACAAATGTATTCCTCCATTCACCCACCCACAGGGCCAAACCAGGAAACCCACAAGTCATTCTGAAGAAATACTATGTTTTGGAAAAACAGCCTTCAGTTATAGGTCTTCATAATTTGTCTTAAATGTTATGCCAAGAAAATGCAGCATTTTAAATAGAGCAGGTGTCGTTGCGATCCTCGCAGTGGTGGCCATCTCCTAGGCATGTTTTGCTACATGTAAATCTTTGCTTAAGCACCATTTTTAAACCTATCATTTATTGAGGAGTCTATGTACCAGACACTTAGAACCCGCTTTTTAAACCACGTAAAAGGATAATGTATATTATCTCCATTCTGCAAACGAGGAAACAAACTCAGAAAGCCACATAAGTTCAAAAGCCCTTGGCTGTCTGTGAATGTGACACTGCCTCTCTGGAGAACTCTGTGTTCAAAGTGCTCATCAGTTCAACAGGGCTCCACGCATCTCCAGTCTCTCAGCACACATTCAGTGACTACCTTTTACCTGTGGGCTTCGTGAAGGCTTCCAAGAAGAGATGACAGCTGTCTTGAAAGGTAAGTGAGTTAGGCAGGCAAAGGGAAACACAAAGAGCCTTCCAGGTAGGGAGGAACACGTCTTAAGCCATGGAGACATGAAAAGGCTTGATGCATTCTAAGAACTCTAAGTAGTTCAGCAGGACTAAACACCAGAGTGAATGGCAGGAGCAGCGGGAGAGAAGGGACAGAGAGGCAGATGGCAGATCGTGAAGCAGACAGTAGATCATGCGAAGAAGCTGGGTGGAGATTTTAGCAGTAGAGTGGCTTAAAACTTGCACTTTAGAAAGTCCATTTAACTGTTTTTGACTTGCAAAAAGGGCACTTTCATATATGTATTTTTACTGTATTTCTCTAGTGAGCTCACATTCTCATTTGATCTGACATTTTTTGGCAACCTTCTCCTCTTTCTTTCTATTCCTTCCTCTCTTTGCCACTCTACCACCAGCTGAGGCTGTCACCTCATCAAACTGGAACTTCCCTATTCTCCCCACATCAGCTCTACGCACCTCTCATGTCTTCACCAGCTTCTTCAGTTCCAATGGATGAGGTACCCCCTCCTCTGGCAAGAGGCCTTCCACCCACTGAGGCTGTGGATCCCTCCGCACTGTGCTTTCTCAAGTCTGTCCTGCTTCTCCTCCTGTCTTTCTTCCCTCGATCACCTGTGTCTCCTGGATCACTCCCACTAGCGAACAAAAATGCTCTAATATCTCCTGTCAAAACGTGGACCCTCCCTGAACCCCAGATCCGCTTCCAACTTCTTCCCAGAAGAGTTGTCTACACACTCGGGCTCCACTCACTCACTCCCATTTCCTGCTCCACTCACCCCACGTAGGCTCCACCACCCCCATAAAAACGCCCTTTCTCTCAGTTCTAACTAAACGGCCTCTGCATTTCCCTCCTACTTCTTTGATCTCTCCTTCCTGGCTCCCTTTCTTCTCCTGCTTCTCTTCTTTTCCCCTCTTTCACATAATCTCTCCCAAAGTGATTTAATCCAGCCCTTAAGGTTTTCTTTTAATTGAGATATAATTCACATACCATAAAATTCACCCTTTGAAAGTGTACGATTCAGTGGTTTTTAATATATTCACAATATTGTACAATCATCACCACCATCGAATTCCAGAACATTTCATCACCCCAAAAAGAACTCCTATACCTGTTAGCAGTCATTCTCCATTCCATAACCCCCTGAGGCCCTGTCCACCACTAATCTGCTTTCTATCTCCATGGATTTGCTATTCTGGACATTTCATATAAATGGAATCACATGATATGTGGCCTTCTGTGTCTGGCTTCTTTCCCTTAGCATAATGTTTTCAAGGTTCCTCCAAACTGTAGCATGTATCAGTACTCTATTCCTTTTTACGGCTGAATAAAATTCCATTTATGAATATACCACATTTTGCTTATACATTCATCAATTGATGAGCATTTGGGTTGTTTCCATCTTTTGGCTATTACGAATAATGCTGCTATAAACATATGTGTATAGTTATGTTTTCCTTCTTGTGGGTATAGACACAGGAGTGGAAGTGCTGGATACTATGGTAACTATGTATAACTTTTTAAGAACCTGCCAAACTGTTTTCCAAAGTAGCTGTATAATTTTACACTGCCATCAGCAATGTATGGGGGTTCCAATTTCTCCACATTCTCACCAAAACATATTATTGTTCATCTTTTTTTACTGTGGTCATCCTAGTGCGTGTGAAATGGTACTTCTCAGTGGTTTTGATTCGCATTTCCTTAGTTACTAATGATGTTGAACATCCTTTCATGTTTTTATTGGCCATTTGTATATATTCTTTGGAGAAATGTCTACTTAAACTCTTCGCCCATTTTTAAATTGGGTTATTTGCCTTTTTATTGTTGAGTTATAAGAGTTCCTCATATATTCTGGATACTAATCCTTTATCAGATACATGCTTTGCAAAAAATTTCTGCGATTCTCTGGGTTCTCTTTCCAGGTTCTTATCGTGTCCTTTCAAGCACAAAAGTTTGGGTTTTTTAATTATTTTATTGAGGTCATATTGGCTTATAACATTGTGTAAATTTCAAGTGTACATTATTATACATCACTTTCTATACAGACTGCATCGTGCTCACCACCAATACTCTAGTTTTTACCTGTCACCATACATATGTGCCCCATTACCCCTTTTGCCCTCCTCCCACCTCCTTCCCCTCTGGGAACCTTCTGGGTACCTTTGGTACACATCTGGAGAGGGGCCTTGGAGAAACTGCACGAAGGAAGCTTTTGGCAAATATTTGGGGCAGGAAGGCAGCGGAGAGCACGTCTCCTTATCCATAAGTTTGTTTATCTTCCACGTATGAGTGAAATCATACAGTGTTTGTCTTTCTCTGTCTGGCATATTTCGCTCAGCATAATACCCTGAAGGTCCATCCATGTTGTCGCAAATGGCACGATTTTGTCTTTTTTTATGGCTGAGTAGTATTCCATAGTATATATATACCACCTCTCCTCTATCCATTCATCCGTTGATGAGTACTTCTGTTGCTTCCACATCTTGGTTATTGTGTATAATGATGAACATAGAGATGCATAAATATCTTTGAATTGTTGATTTCATGATCTTTGATAAACACCCAGTAGAGAGAAGGTTGGATCACATGGTATTTCTATCTTTAATTTTTTGAGAAATCTCCATACTGTTTTCCATAGTGGTTGCACCAGTTTGCATTCCCACCACCAATGTATGAGGGTTCCCTTTCTCTACATCCTCTCCAACAGTTTTTACTTCTTGTCTTGTTAACTATAGCCATTCTGACGGGCATAAGGTAATATCTCATTGTAGTTTTGATTTGCGTTTCCCTAATACTTAGTGATGCTGAACATCTTTTCATGTGCCTGTTGGTCATCTATAATATTTTCTTCGGGAAAATGTCTGTTCATATCCTCTGCCCATTTTTTGATCAGGATGTTTGGGTTTCTGTTGTTGAGTTGTATGAGTTCTTTATATATTTTGGAAATTAACCCATTGTTGGATATATGATTTGAAAATATTTTCTTCCAGTTGTTGGGTTGCCTTTTTGTTTTGTTCATGGTTTCCTTTGCCTCACAGAAGCTTTTCACTCTGATGTAGTCCCATTTGTTTATTTTTTTCTTTTGCTTCCCTTGCCTGAGTAAACATGGTATTTGAAAAGATACTGCTAAGACTGACATCAAAGAGCATACTGCCTATGTTTTCTTCTAGGAGTTTTATGGTTTAAGGTCTTACATGCAAGTCTTTAATACATTTTGAGTTAATTTTTGTGTATGGCATAACACAATGGTCTACTTTCATTCTTTTGCACCTGGCTGTCTAGTTTTCCCAACACCATTTATTGAGGAGACTTTCCTTTCTCCATTTTATGTTCTCGGCTCCTTTCTCAAAGATTAGCCATCCATTAATGTGTGGTTTTATTTCTGGGCTTTCAATTCTGTTCCGCTGATCTGTTTATCCATTTTTGTGTCAGCACCATGCTGTTTTGATTACTATTACCTTGTGGTATATTTTGAAGTCAGGGATTGTGATGCCTCCAGCTTTGTTCTTTTTTCTCAAGATTGCTTTGGTTATTCAGGGTCTTTTGCTGTTCCACACAAATTTTAGGATTCTTTGTTCTATTTCTGTGAAGAATGTCACTGGGATTCGGATTGGGATTGCAGTGAATCTGTAGATTGCTTTAGGCAATACGGATATTTTAACTATTTTTATTCTTCCAATCCATGAGCATGGAATATCTTTCCATTTCTTTATGTCTTCGATTTCTTTCAATAAAGTCTTATCGTTTTCAGTGTACAGCTCTTTCACCTCTTGGTTAAGTTTATTACTAGGGATTTTATTAATTTTGTTGCAACTGCAAATGGGATTGTATTCCTGACTTCTCCTTTTGCTAGTTTGTTATTAGTGTATAGAAATGTAACTGGTTTTTTTTCCAGTAATTTTATTGAGATCATAATGGTTTATAACACTGTGTAATTTCAGGTGTACATTATTATTTATCAATTTCTGAATGGACTTCATCACGGTCACCATCAGTAGTCTAATTTTTGACCATCCCCATACATATGTGCCCCGTTATCCCTTTCAGCCACCCCCCAACCCCCTTCCCCTCTGGTAACCACTAATCTGCTCTCTTTATCCATGTATTTGTTATCTTCCACATATGAGTGAAATCATGCAATATTTGTCTTTCTCTGTCTGGCTTATTTCACTTAACATCATACCCCCAAGGTCCATCCATGTTGTTGCAAATGGGACAACAGAAATGTAACTGGTTTTTGTATGTTGATTTTGTACCCTGAAACTTTGCTGTAGTTGTTGATTATTTATAATAGCTTTCTGATGGATTCTTTAGGGTTTCCTATATATAAATAATGTCATCTGAAAATAGTGACAGTTTTACTTCTTCTTTTCCAATTTGGATTCCTTTTATTTCTTTTTCTTGCCTAATTGCTCTGGTCAAAACTTTCAGTACTATGTTGAATAAGATTGCCAAGAGTGGGCACCCTTGTCCTGTTCCTGTACTCAGAGGAATGGCTTTCAGTTTTTTACCATTAAGTAGGATGTTGGCTGTGAGTTTGTCATATATGGCCTTTACTATGTTGAGGTACTTTCCTTTTACATTCATTTTATGTAGAGTTTTTTTCATAAATACATGTTGGATCTTGTTAAATGCTTTCTCTGCATCTATTGAGATGATCATGTGATTTTTATTCCTCATTTTGTTAATGTGGTGTATCACATTGATTGACTTGCAGATGTTGAACCATTCCAGCCTCCCTGGGATAAATCCCACTTGATCATGGTGTACAATTCTTTTAATCTATTTTTGTATTCGATTTGCTAATATTTTGTTGAGGATTTTTGCATCTATGTTCATCAGCAATATTGGCCTCTGTTTTTCTTTTTTTGTGCTGTCCTTCTCTGGTTTTGGTATAAGGGTAATGCTGGCCTCAGAGAATGAGTTAGGAAGCATACCAACTTCTTCAATATTTTAGAATAGTTTGAGAAGGATAGGTATTAAATCTTCTTTGAACTTTTGGTAGAATTCACCAGAGTAGTCATCTGGTCCTGGACGTCTGTTCTTTGGGAGGTTTTTGATGACTATTTCAATCTCTTTACTTGTGATTGGTTTATTCAGATTCTCTATTTCTTCTTGATTCAGTTTCAGAGGTGGTATGATTCTAACAATTTGTCCATTTATTCTAGATTATCCAATTTGTTGGCAAATAGCTTTTCATAGTATTGTCTTATAATCCTTTGTAGTTCTGTGGTATCTGTTGTAACTTCCCCTCTTTCATTTCTGATTTTATTTACTTGAGCCTTCTCTCTTTTTTTCTTAGTGAGTCTGGCTAGGGGTTTGTCAATTTTGTTTATCTTCTCAAAGAAGCAACTCTTAGTTTCATTGATCCTTTCTATTGTTTTTTTGTCTCTATTTCATTTATTTCTGCTCTAATTTTTATTATGTCCCTCCTTCTACTGACTTTGGGATTTTTCTTCTTTTTCTAGTTCTTTTAGGTGTGGTTTAAGATTACTTATTTGAGATTTTTCTCGTTTCTTGGGTAGACCTGTATTGATACAAATTTCTCTCTTCATACTGCTTTTGCTGTATCCCATAAGTTTTGGTATATTGTGTTTTCATTTTCATTTGTCCCCAGGTATTTTCTGATTTCTCCTTTGATTTCTTCATTAATCCAATGGTTGTTCAGTAGCATGCTGTTTGGTCTCCACATACTTGAGACCTTCCCTGCTTTTTTCTTGTCATTGATTTCTAGCTTCATAGCATTGTGGTCAAAAAAGATGCTTGATATTATTTCAATCTTCTTAAATTTATTAAGGCTTGCCTTGTTTCCCAATGTATGTTCCAGCTTTGAGAGTGTTCCATGTGCACTTGAGAAGAATTTGTATTCTGCTGTTTTTGTATAGAATGTTATATATATAGATAAAGTCCCTCTGGTCTAGTGTTTCTTTTAAAGCCACTGTTTTCTGTTGACTTTCTGTCTGGATGATTTATCCATTGACATAAGCAGAGTTTCGAGGTCCCCTACTCTTATTGTGTTGCTGTCAGTTTCTCCTTTTAGGTGAAATATATTAGTTGCTTTATATACTTTGGTGCTCCAGTGTTAGGTGCATATAAATTAATAAAGTGTTATGTCTTCTTGGTGGAATGCCCCTTTTATCATTATACAATAATGTCCATCTTTGTCTCTCATCTTTTTTTATCTTGAACTCTACTTTGTCTGATATAAGTATGGCTACACCCACCTTCCTTTGCTTGCCATAGGCTTGGAGTAACATCTTCCATCCCTTCACTCTGAACCTATATTTATCTTTAGAGCTGAGATATGTTTCCTGGATGCAGCATATTGTTGGGTCTTGTTTTTTAATCCATCCAACCACTCTGTGTTTTTTGATTGCTGAATTCCATCCATTTACATTTAGAGTGATTATTGATATATGAGGGCTTAATATTGCCACTTTTATCTCTTGTTTTCTGGTTGTTATGTAAGTCCACTGTTTCTTTTCCCTTGTATTTCTGAGTGCCATTTCAGTTTGGTGATTTTCTGTGATGGTTTTCTCAGTTTTCTCTTTATTATGATTTGTGACTCTGCTCTGATTTTTTGTAATGTGGTTACCATGAGGTTTGTATAAAAGATCTCATAGATGAAACAGTCCATTTTCTGATAGCCTCTCATCTCCATTAGCCTAAGCAGGTTCTATGCCTTTCCTCTTCTCCTTCTATGTTTTTGTTGTCACAAATTATTCATTTTTGTCTTCTGAGTTTGTGACTAAACTGAAGTATTTGTAATTATTTTTGATGCTTTCTTTCCCTTTATCTTTTATGTTATAATTAAGTGTTTGCAAACCTATTCTGATAGAGAGCTGCAATTTTCTGAGTCGGTCTGTCTGTTTATCCTCTTGCTCAAAGCCTTGTAAACCTTTGCCTTTTTCTTTCAGGTAGGAGGGCTCCTTTCATCCTTTCTTCTAAGGCAGGTCTAGTGGCAATGAACTCCCTCAGCTTTCATTTATCTGGGAAAGTTTTTATTTCTCCATCATATCTGAAGGGTAATTTTGCTGGATAGAGTATTCTTGGCTGGTAGTTTTTGTCTCTCAAGTATTTTGACTATATTATCCCATTCTCTCCTAGCCTGTAATGTTTCTGCTGAGAAATCTGCTGAATGCCTGCTGGTTCTTTTGTAGGTTATTTTCTTCCATCTTGTCGCCCTTAATTTTTGTCATTGATTTTTTAATTTTTTTTTATTGTGGTAATACTGGTTTATAACATTATATAAATTTCAGGTGTACATCACTGTATATCAATGTCTGTGTAGATTACATCATGTTCACCACCCAAAGACTAATTACAATCCATCACCACACACATGTGTCTAATCACTCTGTCATTGACTTTTGACAGTTTTAATACTATACGCCTTGGCAAAGGTCTTTTTGCATTGATGTAATTAGGACTTCTACTGACTTCATGTATTTGTATGTCTAGTTTCTTCCCCAGGTTTGGGAAGTTCTCAGTTATCATTTCTTTGAACAAGCTCTCTGCTCCTTTCTCCCACTCTTCTCCCTTTGGGTTACCTATAATCCTAATCTTATTTTTCCTAATTGAGTCAGCTATTTCTCAAAGAATTTCTTCTTTTTTTTTTTTAATCTTAGTTTTCTCTCCTCCTCTACCTGAAGCATTTCTAGGTTTCTATATTCAAGGTCACTAATTCTCTCTTCCATAAGGTCTACTCTATTTTTTATGCTTTCTACATTCTTTTTTTTTTTAAAAAAGATTTTATTTTTTTCCTTTTTCTTCCCAAAGCCCCCCGGTACATAGTTGTATATTCTTTGTTGTGGGTCCTTCTAGTTGTGGCATGTGGGACGCTGCCTCAGCGTGGTTTGATGAGCAGTGCCATGCCCGTGCCCAGGATTCGAACCAATGAAACACTGGGCTGCCTGCAGTGGAGTGCGTGAACTTAACTGCTCGGCCACAGGGCCAGCCCCTCTACATTCTTTTTTATCTCATTAACTGTGTTCTTCATATCCAGAATTTCTGTTTGGTTTGTCTGGGTTTGTTTTTTTTTTAAGAGCTTCAATCTCTTTGGTGAAGTATTCCTTGTTCATTAACTTTATTCCTGAGCTCATTGAACTGTCTTTCTGAGTTTTCTTTAACTCTTTGAGTTTCTTTATAACTGCTATTTTGAACTCTCTGTCAGATTATACTCTTCCATGACTTCAGGTTTGGTTTCTGGAGAGTTTTCCTTCTGTTCTGCCATGTTGCTGTAGTTATTCATGGTGTTTGATGAATTGATCCTCTGCCAGGGCATTTGTGGTAGTAATCACCTTTTCTTATTTGGGTACAGCTTTGGTTACCTTGGTTCTGGTCATCTGGGTCTCATGTTCCTCCAGTGGCTCTCCACAGGCTCGGGTCCTGCTGTCCCATGCACCACCTGTGTTGCTGTTCCCAGGTTGTCTTGGGGTTCTGGTTTCACTGCTGCCAGGGGTGCTGGGTTCACAGATGTCACTGTTGCTGGTGGGGGCCTGGGGACCCAGGGACTTGTATACAGCCCCTGTTGCCGGTGGAGCTAGTATCGAAGTTTCTGCCATTGGGGGCTGGGTCACCAGTTTTGCTGTGGTTCCTGTTGCTTCTGGTTTCAGAATCCACCTGCCACTGTTGGAGGGGAGAGGGTAGGCAGGGGCTGTTTTTTCTGTTCCCACCCCATCTGCTCAGAGTTGTGCTGGCTGGCTGTTTTGCATTTGAGTGGGCTGGGCCAGGCCACAGCTGCTTGGTGAGACACCTTCACGTGGGCTGAGCTACCACCACTCAATGGGGAGTGTTCACACAGGCAGGGCCACCACAGCATGGTAGGCACTCCTGTGGGCCAGGCTACTGCCACTCTACAAGTGTTCACACACAGGTAGTCTGCCCCTACCTCCACTCACAGTTGCGCTGGCTGCTGTGTGAGGATCCATGATCTGGACCACTGTCACTGGGGAGGATGAAGGAGCTGCTCCCCGAGTTCCACTGCTTCCCAGGAGTCCAGTCTACTCAACTTCAGATGTATAGCTGCATGGATCTCTCAGGCATCCTGTTGTGTGGTGCAGGGATCCTCTGTTGAATCCTCTGTTGGTTAATGGACATCTGTTTAGTTGTAACTTAGAAGGGAGAGACAAAAGGATCCTACTATTATGCCGTTGTACAGATGAGGAAGCTGAGGCACAGACAGCTTAAGTGATATCCTAAAATCACAGAGTTGTTGAAACAAATTTTTAGGCCCAAGATGGAGTTGTTCCTACCCAGGGTGCCACATCAACAAACCAAAACTCAGATGACTTTTTTGTCCTTGTAAATGCTCCAGTTGACCAGAAACAACGTATATTCAGTCATCCAATCCCCAAACACCAAGCAAACTCTGGGTCTTCTCACCCCAAATAAGGCTGACTATGGCCCCAGCCAATCAGATATTTTCTGTCTGTCTCTTCCTGTTCTTCATTCTTTATCCTATAAAAGCTTCTTGCTTTCTACCCATTTTAAAATTCTCCAAAAGGAGATTGTCCACTTCATGAAGTATTAAATAAAGTTTGTTTGTATCACCTCAATTGTCTTCTTTAATCATTTTTTTAATAGAGCTATTAAGTGGCACAGCTAGGATGTGAACTCAGGCAGTCTGGCTCCACAGAGTACATGTTCTTTACCTCAACACTTGACAAGTTCTGGAGTACATTCTATTCTAATCTACATTAGAGTCTGTTGAGGGAAAATACTTTTTAATTGCCTTTTCATCCCAAAAGTAGGCACTCAAACGTGAGTTGATCGTTTGAATTCCTTTTGGTCACAAAATAGCACACTCTGCCCAGGCCATGCTCATTCCTATATAATCAGAAATGACCACTGTATACACAGAAAAGATGAGAAAAATGAGAGGAAAACACATTTGGGAGGAGTGGAAAACAAAAGCTTGATAGGTAGAACCTTTCAAAAACCAAGTTGAGATTTAAAAAGAGGGTGGTATCTGCAGGTTCTTGAGAAGGACAGCAACATGAACTCTGTGTATTGGAATATTAATCTGAAAGCAGCAATACTAGCACGGAATGGGTGAATGAGAAATGGAGGGAGTGAGAGAGCAGGATGCTATCAGAGTGATCCAAGGGTGAGGGGAGGACCTAGACTAGAATGGTCACAATGAGAATAAAGAGAAAGGATGGACCTAAAAAATATTCTGAATAAGGAAATTACAATATGTATTAGATTTAGGAAGAAGACTTTAAAAACAAAAAAGAAGATGAAATGATGATTTTTTTTATAAGTTTCTAGACTAGTATACCGCTGAAAGAAATGCGATGCTTAGGAAAAACAGACTTTAAAATCAAGCTGTTATTCTATCCTTTTTTCCAAAGAATAAATACTGTTCACCACTAAAACATCCTTCTCCACAGCTGCTTCATGGAATTAGCCATTCTGTGAGAGATTCCAGTTTCTTTACATCCACAACTATTTTTTGAAGGCCTGGAATAACTGGACTCAGGGAAGTCTTTATCATTTTACGTGTCTGCCAATTCTTGTCTACCCAGATATGGCCTAGAGAAAACATACATTTTTTTAAAGCCAGGTTTCTCTCTGACACTCAGCCAGCCAAATAATAGACTTAAGTTAAAAAGGAACCTTCAAAGTCCTTTTGTTCAACTTGCCTCCCATCTACACCACACCAAGGAGCCAGCCAGGCTTGAATCCCCAGCCTCTATCCTTCTGAAGATGGAATACTTACTGCTTCACACGCAACCCATTTCCATTTCCTAACTGTTCTGTTGAGCAGTTTCCCTCACATTAAGTTTAAATCTGTCTGCTTGTGGCTTTCACTCGTTTGTTCTAATGCTGTCTTCTGGGGACATACAGAGTTAATCTAATCCCTCTCCAATTAATAGCTCCTCAAATATTTGGAGACAGTATCATGACCCCACCAACTACTTTCTACAAAAGCCTCACCTAACAATTGTTAGCCAGGGTACTCTGGTAATAACAGGACAGTGCCTATCAATGCTTGTATCCATCTGGGTCATCAGGTTCTTCGAAGGAGCTGCTTGCTACATACATAGAGCCTCATATAATTTCTGGCATATAGTGGACTCCCAAAATATGACTGTAAGTGACTCAGTGAACAAAAAAAATCCATCTGCTAGTAGAATTTTCAAACATATCCTTTCTCAACTGGTTTTATCATCTACCTACAACCCAAGAAGTTTGCTAAACTCTCTTTGCCCTCAAAAATTCAATGGAATGTCATATAAAGAAAATATAAACCCAGAAATAACCTGGCAGGTATGCAAGTAAATGAAACATCTTAATACATAAGAAACCTCGGTGGGGGAAAGACAATTTTTATTGTATACCCTTTTGGAATCTCTGAGTTTTTTATCACATGTACATATTCCTTTTTCAGTTCAGACAGTTAACTTAATCAAATAAAAATAATAAAATTACCTCCATTTAACTCACCTAGTGGAATAGTATGGTATAGTGTGAACTGTACCTTCTATAATATAAAGATATGTCCTACCACTTAAATATAGAATCATCAAATAAATGACTAGAAGTAACATTAGATTTAATGTAGTCCAGAGACATTCAACAATTTTGAGGACAACCATAGTAGGAAATACATTTTCTATTGCAGGGTGGTACACATATACAAATACACAACTAACACAAAAGTTTCAGAATACAGTACTTATCACTGCTAGCTAAAATGTACTCTGATACTTTTTTAAGCCTGTCACAACCCATTAAATTAATATCATGTCCCACTGATAGGTCACAAGCTACAGTTTAAAAAACACTGATCTAGTCTAACATCCACCCCTACTCTCAACCAATTTATTGATGAAGAAGGTATGATTCAGCTTGGATAAGTGGCTTGTGCAGAATCATATAATTCATTCATTCATTTAGCTGCTGCTATATGCTAGCGTTGTGCTATGGGAAATGACAAATGAAACACTGCTCCTGACTTCATGGAGGCTGCAAATAATTGGGCAGACAGACAAGGCAACCAACTGTACAGAAAGATCCCAGTGCAGCAAACTGTGAGCAAGGACCACTGAGACGGGGCCTCTAAATCAGACGGAGCCTCTAAATCAGACGGAGAGAGCTGAGGAAGACCAGTGGGGTGATGGTAAAGACCGAATGACCCCAGCTCTCATTGCTTTCCGCCACGCTGAATCAGCTTACCTGAGGCATTCCTTCAATAAATATCCAGGGAACAGCTAGCATGGGTGTAAATCAAATCCATCTCAAACTCAATAATTCACAAATACTCCTAATTCTCTCAGCAGTAAAATTTCATCTGTATTTTTCCTTCATATCTCCCTACAATATAGTAAACACTCAACTAAGCAAGGCTTCCTCCTTCCCATTCCCCATCTTGCTCTTGAAGCAAGAGACTCAAGATCCTTCCATCACTTCCCTTCTTCATTGACTCGGAAAAAAAAAATCCCTGAGGAAAATATAATATTCAAAGTAGCTAAATCAAACCAAGTATCCCCCCACAATTTCACATTTTTTTTAAGGATTATATAAACAGATTAAGTAGTTTCTTAAGCTGAACCCACAAGGACCACAGTCATTCCCATAGTTATTCTGGCATTTCTAGATGAGAATACAAAAATCTCATCATAAAATGGTTGCTGTCTAGGAAGTAAAGATTCAGAGGATCATGAATGCTAGGATCCATGAAAATCAATTGTGGGCCTCTTCCTCTCTTTTAAATATATGACAAGAATGGATTTCAGTTTTATTAACCAGAAAACAGAAACACACACACAGACTCGCACACACAAAGTTCTATGCCTTCTCTAGATAAGACACCTAAAGCTATTCTTACACAAAGCTACTGAGGCATACCTAGCAGAACAAAGACAATGTAATGTTCCAAATGGAAGCAGTTAACTGGTTCAGAGCTAAAATTGGTGGTTAACAAGTTGTGGAAATGTCAGTCAAGTCAGAATAGGAATCTTTCCACTGAAAATTGAGTCATTGGGCATTACTTCAATATTTACTACAAGAATTCTGGTTCTTCTCTAAGGTCTAATAACACCAGACACCACTATTTTTATGCCTTCCTTCCTGATTCCTTGGCTTTCGATCTTTTCTGTTCATTGGGCTTACTTCATACTCTTGCTAAGCAGTCCTGCTTCTCTAGCTGGTCTCCCTTAGTTGTTTTTCCCATTTCTAGTCCCATCTTTGCCTACAATTTCATCTAATGTTTCCCAAAGATAAAAATACGCTAAGAATGGTTTACTCCATCACAGAATCAAACACTTCCCCGAAAATGTATTTTCTAGGAGAACATCTGAACACATTTTCAGCAAAAATCATTTCAATTCTATTATCTCTATGTTATTAATTCTATTATGTTCATTATCTCCAGTATTCACCATTTAACCCCTTAGCATGTCGCAACTTTTTTCCAGCTCAATCTTCCTCATTTCTAAATTGAAGTTAATAAAACATGCCTTTACTATCCTCTCAGGGATATTGCAAGGATTAATAAAAGAATAAATGAAAAGGTGCTTTGGAATTTTGCAGAGGGAAGAGTATACAAATGGGGTTTATGTTGTGTACATCTGTTTAAAGAAAAAAATACACTATGTGTGAGCAATGCTTTCTTTAAAGAAGACCCAAATACACTCTAAGTTAGTCTGATCTACAGTTAGTATTTTGATGCAGCTGTAATTTTCCAACATGGACAAAAAGGAGAATTTGCAAATACACATTACTATCTATTGTCTCCCCTAAATTTACTTTTCTTTTTAAAATAGTCATAAAATGTCCAGTCTAGATAAAAGACAAACTAATAGCCATTAAATGGGTTCTGGTACCAATTCCAACCTGGGCAGGAGGTTTACCACACCAACAACAAGCAATGCTCGGGACACCAGCTGGGTGTCCTACAATTTAACTCAGTTCTGACACTATCTACCTGGAGATGGCCCCAGATTCCACAGGCGGAGGGCTCAGTCCCATAGGATTGACCACACACACACACACACACACACACACACACACACACACACACACTTGGAAGCCAATTGCAAGCCCAGGTAGTTATCTGAACTTCTGAGCAACTGCTGTAAATCAGAGGTTCCCACACCCTCCTTCTTGGGGTCAATTAATTTGCTAGAGCAGCTCACAGAACTCAGAGAAACATTTTCTTACTAGATTACCAGTTTATTATACAAGGATATAACTCAGGAACAGCCAAGTGGAGGACATGCACAAGGCAAGGTCTAGGGAAAGGGCCTAGGACTTCCCTGCCCTCTCCGGTGTGCCACTCTCCCCAAATCTCCACATGTCCACCAAGCCAGGAGCTTGCCAAACCCAGTCCTTTTGGGTTTTATGGAGGCTTCATTATATAGTCATGATTGATTAAATCATTGACCATTGGCCACTGATTCAACCTCAAGACCCTCCCCTCTCCGCGGAGGTTGGGAGCTGGGACTCCAACCCTATAATCACACGGTTGGCTCCACTTCGCTAGGAACCAGCCTCTATCCTTAGGTGCTTTCCAAAAGTTACCTCATTAACATAACAAAGGACATCATTATCATTCTCAACACTTAGGAAATTCCAACAGTTTGGGGAGCTCTGAACCAGGAACTGTGGACAAAGACCAAACATAAATGCAAAATATATTTTGATCATCTGAATGACCAAATATATATTTTTCTTATAAATCACAATATTACAGTATCATTTATTGAATGCATAACATAGGCCATACACTTCATACCATCTTACTAGAACTCACATGCAGGTAAAAAAAATGAAGTCTGTATCATTATCCTTATCCTGCAGATGAGGAAATTAAGCCCCAGTGAGGTCCAATGCCCTGCTGAGGAGCCGTGCTACTAGCAGGGGTCAGAGGTGGGACTGAAACACCAGTCAGCAAAGCCAGCACTCTATCACCAGGATACGAGGACTCCTTTTCAAATACTTGTAACCACAGTCCCTCCAGGACCAGTTCAACCAACCGCATCCCACCAACAGAGTAATTAAGAAATTGTCTTTCAGAAAGTTTGCAAAGTCACATAGCAAGAGCATGTGCAGAAGAAGAAATCTTGACCTGAAATGACCGCAGAACCAAAGATTCTCCTCCCCACAGAACCAAAGGACTAGGACATGACTGGAATCTAAACCTTGGACTCTTATCAGAAGCGAGGGGTCCATCATTCAGGAAGATCTAGTGTTAAAATTCTTCCCCACCTTACCATAAATGTTTAGAGCCTCATGATAAATGTTTAGAACCTTACCATAAATGCTTGAAGTCCACCAATCAAAACTTGTCCCACCAGTGTTTCCATGTGCCAGCCTATTCTTTCTAACCTCTTAAACTTCACCCCAAATCCTGAATCAGGGAGACAGATCTGATGGCACACGCCCCCTGTCTCCCTGCAGACGGATCTTGCAGAATAAAGCTGATCTCTCTTCCTAAAGGCTGATGCCATAATTAATTGGCTTATTTATGCACATCAGGCAAGAGAACCCCAATTTTGTGTGGTAACATACTGGCTTTCTGAGGATCGAAGAAAACAAACATCATAAATAAGATCAGGCACCATCAAATTACTTATTAAATGGATTAGTCTTTTCAATTCCAAGGCCGTGGAACAATAGATAATGAGACCCTTCAGAAGCCCTCCCACTTCTAATAGGTATGCATGTATTACTCATGGGTGTATCTTGATCTTGAAGCAGTGGGAAATGAAAATGAGACACTATCACAAAACAGCACTGAGGCACACACTTTAAACTCCAGGAAAGAGAGGAGTTTCATCAGCGATATTAGAGAAAAACAGGATCTAAAGCATGGTTATCATTAATATAACTCATGGGTTAAATATATCATCTTTTTCCTCAACAACTATCTTGTCTTTCTTATCAACTAACATTAAAGATTTAATACAATATTAACACTTGTTGAAATTAATTGTTAAAATAATTTCTGACATCAATGGACCTCACTCTAAGAATACAAACACCAAAAAGTAAGAAGATGAAACCGGAAAACTGAAGGGTAAGGATTTACTACCCAAATATATGTTTTATTTTACCAAAAAGTTCACCCATTTCTTTAAATAGTAACCTTGCCATTTATATTATTTATTTGTACACAACTTTTCAGAAGCTTTCCTTGGTTGGAACAAGGCCTATCAGCGACCATCACAGGCACAACTTTCCAGCTTGCCCACCTGGTGGGAAAATATGCATAATGTATGAAAACACCAACTATGCCATTTAGTCTTTTCCTGGGCCCATCTGTTCCCTAAAAGTCACAATTTACTCTACAGTATATTATCTCAGCCAAATTACCTGGTCTAAGCCTGAGAAAAATCCTGTTCCCTATCTCCTTCGACTATTGCGTACGGGGGAAAAAAATGAAATATCACTGCTGGTGTCCTATCAACAAAAGCAATGGAGGGGAGTATCAAGGAGGAGGAAAGACTGGTCCAATGGAAGGGAATGGGAAAAGAGGAGGCCCAGTGAGGGTGCGAGGGAGGCAGGTTAAAACAATAACAGGAGGAAGAGAAGATGATGAACTGATGCAGGGCTCCCAGTTCTGAACACCAAGTTCTAAATTCAACTCTGATTCTGTCTCTGACCTTGAGCAAATCTCTTGGTTTCTCTGTATTCTAATATAGCTCCAGAAAGTTAGCAAAAATTAAGCCAGGAGAAGGTTTCTTACAGAACCTAGTGAAATGCCAGCCCTTGTTACTGATAAAAGAAAAGCTAAGCTAACTATGACCAAAAAGAAAATCACCAACATATCACCAACGTGGTATCAGTAAACCTCTAATCTGTTGGAGCAGTGTTTAACTCAAGAAATGCAAATCATACAGTGTCAACCCTCCACCTTTACTCTCCCCACTTTCTAAACAACACATTCCCTTCTTAGGTTTGCCTTTAGGACATTTTCCTTGACATTTGTCTTCAATTTTCCCCTCTACTTTAAGTAAATGCCTCATTCCTAAAAAAGAAAATAGAATTCCATCTCCCTTAAGTATTAGTGCCTTGGAGGTCCTCATAAAGCAGTTGGTCTGATCTATCCCACTCTCAGCCTTCTCACTGTATCCAGTTATATTTTTAATCTCTCCAACCTCTTTTCTTTCCTGCTACTTATCTCTCCGGCCCTCTCCAATATACAGTGTCTCTTTGTGATAAAGTGACAGCCTAAAATTCAATGCCTTGTTGTCAAGGCAGACACCAAGACACAGATCACTACCTCCCTGCTTTGACATCGATACTTCAGTAGATGCAGCCTTGAGCTAAAATGATGCCGGCTGCCAAATGCACTAGAAACTCATATATTGTCTACTTTCCCCTTATATCCCAATTGAATTTCAGAATTGTAGTTTTTCACAATTAAATAAATTGACATAGTATAAATTATTTTGTCCCAATTAGTTGGCATTATACCCAACTGCCTTCATTTTTCAAACTCATTTGAAAGTTGAAGTCTCATACCTTATGCTGTCAGTTCTCTTTTTATACATACCACAGCCTCTATACATTCATACTTCCTTCTATATTCTTACCCAGTATACTTAGAACTCAGTAAATACATGCTCATCGACTTTACTTGCCCATATTTCTCAAAAGTATCAACAGAACTCACATCCAAGGCTAAATCCCATTTTGGTCACTTACCAGCCACACGACCCTGCGCAAAATTACTTGTTCACTAACCTTGAGTTTCCTCCTCTATTGACATGGGGATGTGAAAACAAGTAATGCCTAGAAGGCACAAAAGCGTTTAACAGCATCAATGCCTGCCACCCGGTGAGGCTAAACCAATACTCACCCCCTTCTTCCTCCCACTTGACATAAATGTGTTCGGTGTAACATACTCCGTTAGGATTTTTAAATTAATGCTGAGAGTGTGAGAAATTGGAAAGCAGACTTAGAGGTAGGCAAAACTTTGGCCATATAGGAAAGTAAACTGGATTATTCCACAGTACCTTAGCTTGAGGCTCTCTGGACTTGGCTTTGGTGGGAGAGGAGAAAACCATCTATTTCCTTGAGCTGCTTGCAGCCATCTCTTAACATTAAATAAATCATAATAAAAAGTAAAACACCATAATTTAACTCCACTTACTAGTCCTACCAAAGGTACTACCTAATATACTAAACACCTAATATACTAAACGTACGTTCCATTAGTAGAGAACCCAACGGCCTACCTTCTAGCATAGCTATGAAGTTTCCGTTCCTCCAAAGTTCTGTATGACTGCGTGCCCAACTTCACTCCTAAAGAAATTAACCAAGTGCATTTTCTGATATCTATTCATCGTAAGTAAGTTTCAAAACAGAGATATCTTATCCAGTCCACTTCACCTAGTTGTATTGCTTCTTAGACATTATTAATAAAAAAAAAAAGAATTAACTTGACTTTGCTAATTAAATCCTACCAACTGTGAATTTGTGATAACCTAAAACATTATGTAACGTTAATTCAGCAAGAATATCTTTGTAATTTCAGTTTTTAGCAATTCACTGTTGGATGAAAAAAGTTCATGTTTTTGATACTTTATTTAAATAGAGGCTTGGGAACCATGAAGCATGATTTTCAACAATTATCACATTTTAATTGTTAGCACCCATTTATCTAACTTTAATACTTGAAAGTTACTTGTTGAAAAATATTCACTAATTCACATGCTTTGATATTTTAAAAAAATCTTTCCCTCAATACAAACCTATTTCTGAATTAAGAAGTTTTACTAATATGAATGCTTCTGTGCCTAATCTCATTTGCAATTAGAGAATTCTTACCTCCTCAATTTTTAAATACTCTCTTGAAATCAGTCAAAGGATTTAAGACTAGATTCGTGTCTATTTAAGCCATATAAATGACTTCTGGGTTTTTTAGAAATTCTCTGGTAATGTCCATTCAACAACAGCATCAAACAGCTCACGTTTAAGGTTCTCCTGCAAAACAACTTTAAGTTGGTGACCAATATATCCATCTTTAGAAAACTCACGACTCAATAAACATATATTATTTGATATTCCCACATTGAAATGATCTCCCCTCAACATAGTCACTTAAAAAAAATCTTTTATTTGGTCTCAATTAATCACAAAACCTATTCTATCTGTGCAAAATTGAAAGTCTATTTACCACTCAGGCTAGAATAAAATAATGTGGAATGCTCTGCCTATATAATTAGCATTAAAGAACTAGTGTTTCTAACAAGTATATCATTAAAAAACATTTGCACATTAGCAACTAGTACAGTTTTCACTTAACACCTCTATAAACAAGTTATATGTACGCTAAACACATACTTAAATAAACAACCCAATTACATACTAGAGCTCCCTTCAAGAATGTCCAACATACTAAAGACAAATACTTATCTTTTAATTAATGTTGTTCCCCCCTAAGGGGTTGCCTCAAATCATCTGTGAAATGAGGCAAGGTAGACAAATATAAATAAATATTAATAAAATCATTAATATAGCAGCTTATTTATTTAGGTGGTACTTTTAAGCGTGGCCGAAGAATGAAGTTAAAAGTATTTATCAGAGGAATTAGTAAATCTCAATATGGAGGGAGCAATATGACACAGAGGTTTTAGAGGATTGGTATAGAGCCCAGACACCTCAGGGTGAATGCTGGCTCTACCACTTTAGGTTAAATTAAACTAGCCTTCAGTCAGTTACTCAAACTCTCTAAATCTCAATTTCCTCATCTGTAAAATGGAACCCATAAGAGCACCTTCCTCTTTGGGGTTTTATGAAGATAAATGAGATTAGCCATGTAAAAGCATCTAGAACAGCACCTGATGCACAGCAAATAAATGTGAACCATTATCATCATCTCACTGCACTGTAAAAAAAAAAAAAAAAAAAAAAAAAGGACGTGAAAGAAGCTGAATAAATTCAATTCTTCCATACAGAAACCAGACCAATGGGCAGACCCCAAGCCAGCTAGTGAACCCCTATATTCAGACCATGAGTCTCAGCTTTTATTCATCAGACATTAAGCTGCCTCTCACTGCCAGCATATATCTCATCTGAACAACCGAAAGAACAATCTGGTTACTCACACTATATCATTAATATGTAAATTTATCACTTCAGCAAGAAAATCACAAACAAGTGGTTCATTCAGGACTCATTTTATTCATAACAATCTCAAACTTGTCACCCCAAAATTGGTTTTATAGCTACAGTAAATGAAGTAAACACATTCAAATCCAAATTCATTCAGTGGTGTCAAAAAAATTAATATAAACAAACTATCTGAGAGAAGAAGACACAGCTAGTCCACTAAACATGGATTGTTAAATATTGAAGAGAAAATGCATCATTATTTTGAAGAGAACAAGCTTAAATGATGAGCAAACACTATTAATTTACACAAGAAATGATCTCTTGTTTTACAACTGCATTCAATAACCGCACATAGGTCAGACTCTTAAAATGAAAACAGCCACATATGAAAGAGGAAAGTTTTATCCTTAAAGGACAGGACCTTATCTTTATTGCAAAATTTCTGAGTAATAAAAAGAAAAAGCTTATAGTAAACATGAGTAGTTTTTTTCGGCCCAGGATGAATCTCTTATCAAAATAGAGAACTCCTTTTTTCCCTAAGGTTGGTCTATAATTAGAAATTAGATTCCTCAATAATTCAATGACTGAAACCTTTATTAAAGTCAAATGACCTTTTTAATTAAATTTTCTCCTAATATATAAGCTCTGCTAGGCAGGTGTCATCTCTACAGATAATAAAGCCTTTATATATTTCTAAAATGAGCTTTCGCTCTATGTTCATCCTTTTCTTTGACATTCTAACACTAATTAATTATTGGTAAAACTTTAAGAAGTATAACAAATTACTAATGCATTCTGGTCAATGCTCTGATTTGTCTAATATTTATAATATCCCTATTTTTCATTCTATCATGAAAAATGTTCAAGCTAAAATATTTCACCCTTCCATATCTCTTTTTTAAAATTCTCTTTACCAAAGAATATAGGCAGTGAGGGGAAATGTGGACAATTTTATTATAGTATTACGTGTGTTAGGATTGAAACCCTGGAAAGAACAACTGAGATATGTGCATAAAATTGAGATTAGGTTCAAAAGCTCTTGCCACAAGCAACGCATTTACAATATAGGCTCATCCAACTAAATATATGAAAGATGCATAAAAATACAGTAATTGCATTTGAGTTATTTAAAAATCTTAATCTTTAAGTTATTTGTTTAAAAAAAGTAATTAAATGTCTATTAAGGCATCATATTAAATGCCCTGGAGCTTGAAAACCCAAAAACACATTGTCATCAAACCTCACTTTCCCTGCTTTAAATTTAGTGAATTTCATTGGCAACAAATCAAAGAAAGTAAAACCCCTAAGTATGTGTCGGTTGTATGTATATTTTTGAAATCACATATCCATCCATCACTTCACCATAAGTCTATGATGACGTCAGCAAAATGCTTTACCATCACTTTTCTCGTCACTCAAAATAAATGACAAAACTGAGACAAAGTGATTGACTTACTCAAAGATGCCAGCCAACTGTCAGCAATTTTACTTTTTTATTAGGTTTCTTAGCTTTCTAGTTCATATGGGGGGGGGGGGTGGACAACCAAGAGTAACATCTGAGAGAGACAGCATGATCTCGGAAGAAAGAATATGCACTTTATGGATACTAACATTCCCAAAGAGATGTGGGAATATCTAAATTTCACACATCATCAAACACTAATCAGATAAAGGAACAGGAACAGGAACCTTCTGAATCCCAAATCACTAACTAGCCAAATAAAAAGAGTACAGCACAATCTCTGGATCGTCCCTGCTCCGGCCCACTCTCTCGGCTGCGGTACATGTCTACCTGGTGTACCACCAGGACAGCTTTCATAACGTTTTCAAATGGTCTTTTCTTTGCAAATGTCTGCACTCCTCAGGCAAGGCCGTAAGGTAACTTAATCCCTCATGAATTGCTCAGTGGATGAAATGCTGATTCCCCATTCAAAAATTAATTCTATATCTTTTTCTGTATTAAGAGTCACGAAGAAATCTATAACTATAATTGAGATTCAGCATGTTATCTTAAAGACTCGCAGGACAAATAAGAGCTTAGGGAACAGAAGACGATGCTGGGGGAGGGGGCGCAGAGAGAGTGCGAGAAAGATGCTGGTCAATTCCGAGATGATGCAGGAATGACATGGCACCTGGACCACATAAGTCCACATCCACCCCCCCTCAGAGTGGCTGCCTCGGTTTCTCTGACATATGCCTGGAGCTGTGAAGAAGTGCACACGCGAACACACCACCTTTTATTCTTCGACTCCTAGGGAGGAGAATGGTGGGGAAGCGTCGCAGGATAAAGCTTCACCACAACAAACGATTTCTTTCTCCTCGCACCCCGCCTCCTCTGCTAGGGGCAGGCGACGACTGTCTCGAACAGTAGACAGCTGAGAGGAGCCGAGAACCAGGGCGAGAAGGAGAGCATCTCCGCGGAGGGCGGGGGGATAAAGCCCCACAGCCTTGCGGACAGCCTCGGGGAAGCGGGGAGGAAAAAACAGGGAGACGTGGAGCCGGGAAACAGGAGAGGGGGACTGGGAAGCGCCCGGGCGCGCTCCGCATCCAGGCTGCCCGAGGCTGGCGCGCTCCGGGCGGGGGAAGTCGAGCCCCGGGCGGACTCCCTCCCCCGACAGCCTGACCGGAGGACGGGGAGGAAATGGCTTTTTATCGCAGGATGAAAGGCAAACAGGAGGGCCACCAGGCGGGGGGGACGGACGATGCCCGAAGCCGGAGGACCGCGCCCGCCCCGCAGACACTGCCGCTGTGCGCTGCATTCCGCCGCAGCCCCGGGTGCACCGTGAGCTCCCGCCGCCGGTCCACGTCCCAACGGCCGGGAGCGGGGCCGCCCCTCGCCCCCCGCCCCCACGCGCCCTGCGCGCTCACCTGCCCACGAAGTTCTCGAGCACCGAGCTCTTGCCGGCGCTCTGGCCGCCCACCACGGCGATCTGCGGCAGCTCCAGCAGGCAGCTCTGTCCCAGCGCCGAGAAGGCGTCCTGCAGACGGTTCACCAGCGGGATCAGCTCCTCCATCTCCCGGTTCCCCATCTTCCTGCGCGGCCGGCCGCCCGCTGGTCCCTGCTCGCCTCTGCGTCCTGGCCCAGCGCCGGGGCCGCGCCGCCCTAGCAGCCGCCGCGCTGGGTTCAGTCGACAGGGTCCAGCGCAGACGTCGGATCCCGCAGCCCGCCCGCCGCTCGGCTCCTGACAGCTAACGGCCCGCAGCGCGCCTGCGCGGGCCTGCGGGGGCGTGGCCTGGCTCCACGACCGCCCCGCCCGCGCCCCGCCGGGCTGCTGCTCCGCCCCAGGGTTCCCAGCCAGACAGCCCCGTCCGCGCGCGCACCACTGCCTCCCAGCTGCGGCTAGATGCCATCGCCCCTGTCTTCTGCTGCCCAGGCTCAGACGCAAAGTTAGGGCACTTGGTCAGGGAATGGCATGAAGTCAGCAGCAGCTGGCGGCACTGTTCCTTTTCAGTGGCTACAAAGCTTAAGTCCAGTGGAGAGCACTACCACCGATGACAACAGCAGTGTCGCCAGTGTAGGCAGCAGCAGCACCTCCGCCGCCACCACCAGGGCGCCGCCGCCAGAGTACGCTTCCCAGAAGGAAATCTCGTGTTCTTAGGCCCTACTCCAGAACCGGGCTCTCCGCGTGGCCGGCCTGTTGGAGTCTAAATTCTTCAATCTGACGTCCGTTTCAGGCCCTGCATAGTCTGACCCTCCCTACTCTACATTAATGACTCGGTCCCCCACCCCGCCTAAGCAACAGTGGAGTCCGTCGCGCTCACCCGCACCACTCCCGCTCTTCAATCTACCACGCTCATTCTGTCCTTCGCGACTCATGCCATTTCTCCTCCCAACCTTTCACCTTCTATAGGGTCTATCAATAACCATGTACTTCGCGCCCATTCTTTTAAATTTAGCAAATTGAGAACTGACTGTGCGGTGGGTCCAGTGCCGGGTGATGGAAACTCAAAGATAAATGGCCATGCTTCTCTTGGCTTCCTTACACGGCTCCTCTTTTCGAATACGATACTCCTCAGGATTTAATTCGTGGGCTTTCTCTCGCCTCCGCTTTGTGCTGTACTGAGGACTTTCCCGTGGCTTTAACTCTACACAATGGGCAGCGACTACAGAAATCTAAATTGCTAGCCCACTTCTCCCTCCTGTGCCTTAGACTGTACTCCAACTGGTCCTGCACCTCACTACCTGAATGAATGTCCCACAAGTACCTCTGACTTAACTTATTCAAAACTGAGCTCGTCTTTTCTAATTTCAGCATTTAATGATACAAATGTCCCTCTGACCCTAAAAGGACTTATGTAAAAATGTCCATAATAACCAAAAAACTAACAACCCCAGTTTTCATCAAAAGGTGAATGAATAAACAAGTATGATATGTGCATACAGTGAAATAGTCTCAGCAACAAAAACAGAAAATTTCTGATACAGCAACAACATAGTTGAATTTCAAATGTGTCATATTGAATGGCATTTGCCATTTGTACGTGGCAAACGGGACTTTGCAGATGTGATTAAATTAAGAACCTCAACTTTTTTTTTTAAGTAGAAGAGAAAGACAAATAGAACTGAACCTATCATCTTCTCCACTGAAGCAGATCCTATAGAATGTCTGCCCAGCATGCCTTTATTAAGAATCACTCCTTCATCCACCACATGGCTGTAGCCAGAGTGATCATGAAGATAGAAGGGCATGAAGGGCAACTAATTGTGCCCTGGCTGCAGCCTTGGGCACCAGGGTGAGACCCGAGCTGCATCAATCAGAGCACTTTCCCAGGACTATGGAATTGAGAGAGAAAGAGAGATTAGTGTTTGAGTAACTATAGAAGAAGGTGTAAAATCTGGAACTACGGTCAGTGACGTTTTCAGTGTCAGAAGGGAGATGCAAAAGATGCTGGTCTTGAGCTGGCCCTGACGGCCTAGCGGTTAAAGTTCAGCACACTCTGCTTTGGTGGCCCAGGTTGAGTTCCACAGTGCAGAACCACACCACTTGTCTGTTAGTAGCCATGCTGTGGTGATGGCTCACATAGAAGAACTAGGAGGACTTACAACTAGAATATACAGCTATGGACTGGGGCTTTAGGGAGGAAAAAAAGAGAGAGAGGGGTAAGATTGGCAACAGATGTTAGCTCAGAGTGAATCTTACCAAGCAAATAAAAGACACTGATCTTCAGAGAAAGAGAAAAATAAAATTAAAAGACAGAAAGAGAAGAGCAGGGGAAAACAAAGAGAAGTCCTAAATAGTACTTGTGTCCTCATTCTAGTTCATTTCTGGTGCTCAGCTATAATCCTGCCATGATTTCCATGAGCTCGCCTCTCCTCATAAACTTATAGACAATGCTCTGCCCTATTCATAGAGTTGTCATGGCCAATTTTTTTGGTAGTGGGTGATCAGCTTCTTCATCCTAGTCTGTCTTAGTCTGGAAGCTCTGCTGAAACCTGTCCATGGTGGGTGACCCTGCTGGTATTTGAAATATTGGTGAAATATCTTTCAACAACATGCAGCCACCACAAGGTGACAACTGACAGATGGGTGGTGTGGTTCCCTGATGGCACCAACTAGGTCATGGCAGTGAGAACACTGAATCTTAACAACTAGACTACCAGCACTGGCTTAATGGAAGAGAGAAATGTAAATCAGAGAATGTGTGTAATGTGCCAAGTGCAATAATGAAAATCTATTCAGGGTACTAATATATGGGAAGCACAGGAGAAGGTGGTTGTTCAATAAAGGATGGTTACAAATGAACATTTTATGATATAGTGCCAGAAGGTGAGTAGATGGCTCAAAAAGAGCACGTGGGGTTCCGCTCTGCTCTACATAGGGTCAATAGAAGTTGGAATACTCTCAAGGCCACTAACAACTCTTCCACTAATAGGATAGGCAGAATAATTCCTCCCCCAAGAATGAATACGTTACCTGACACAGCAAATGGGACTTTGCAGGTGTGATTAAATTAAGGACTTTGGGATGGGGAGACTATGCAGGATTATCTGGATGGGCCCAGTCATAATCACATGGTTCCTTAAGAAAGAGAGCCTTTCCCAGCTGTATCAGAGGGAGACATCACTACAGAAAAGTGGTCACAGAGGTGCAATTTTTCCGGCTTTGAGGATGGAGAAAGGGGGCTACAAGCCAAGGAATGCAGGCAGCCTCTAGAAGCTGGAAAAGGCAAAGAAACAGCTTCTCCCCTAGGTCCTCCAAAAAGACCACAGCCCTGCTTACACCTTGATTTTAGCCGAGTGAGACCTGTGTCTTCTAACCTACAGAACAGTAACGCAATACACGTGTGTTGTTTTAAACCTATAAGCTTGTGGTAATTCATTAACAGCCATGGAAAATGAATATAAATAAGGACAAACTCTTTGAGGGCAAGGTCCATCTTTGAGATTCCCAATGCCTAGCACAGTGCTCAGCACCTAAGGAGACCATAGTCTATTGGAGACAGGCATAAACAAATTATTACAACACAATGTCGTAAGTGTTTCAAGGGTGCTGTAGACTGAATTGTGTCTCCTCAGAATTGATATGTTGAAGCCCTGACCCCCGGTGCAGCTGTATTCGGAGTAAAGAAGTAATTAAGGTTAAATGAGGTCATAAGGGTGGAGTAGTGATCCGATGGTGTAGTGTTCTTATAAGAGGAGACCCTAAAGAGCTGGCTCTCCCTGCCAGGTGAAGACAGAGCAAGAAGGCAGCTGTCTGCAAGCCAGGAGGAGAGTCCAGCCCAGGAACTGAATCAGCTGGCACCTTGATCTTGGACTTCCCAGCCTCCGGAATTTTGAGAAAATAAATTTGTGTTGTTTAAGCCACCCAATCTATGGTATTTTGTTATGGCGGCCCAAGCTGACTAAGACACAGGGTTGGTTTAAAGGAATACAAGATGGAAATCAGGAGGTAACAATTCTGTCTGAAGAGAGCCGTGGAAAGCTTCAGAGAAGAGGCACCTCTTGAGATGGGCCTGAATGAGTACATCCTGCACTCTGCTATGGTGTGAGAAATACACAAGACTCAGAAGGGGGCCAGCCCCATGGCCAAGTGGTTAAGTTTGCGCACTCCACTTCAGTGACCCAGGGTTTTGCCAGTTCAAATACTAGGGGTGGACATGGCACCACTCATCAGGCCATGCTGAGGCAGCATCCCACATAGCACAACCAGAGGCACTCACAACTAGAAGATACAACTATGTACTGGGGGGCTTTGGGGATAAGAGAAAAAAAAGATTGGCAACAGATGTTAGCTCAGGTGCCAGTCTTTCAAAACAAAACAAAGACTCAGAAGCTCTAGCCCTGGCCTGAGTCTCTTGCATTCTTGTAGGAGACAATGCCACCATGCATTAGACAGAGAATGTATACTTATTATTAAATTTGAATTTCTTGTGCACTGAAGCAACGCATGTCATGTCTATTCTCCAGAACTTAGTTCAGATCAGCAAGTTCCACCCACCTACTTCAAGAAGCCATCCTGAGCGCTCTCGCTAATTGCTGTCCTTCTTTACTTCTCATTTCCAGAATCAGTCCTGCAATAACATGGAACCAGGAGAAATCTAACACATAGACACACTCAACACCCTTTTCTCATAAGTTAATCTGAATAAAACAAATAGTAAACAAACAAAAGAGAAAACTTGAGGGGAAAAAGCAGAGGGCAAATTTTGACAGGAAGACAACGTATACCTTCGCGGGTGGGTGTAAAGCTCCAAAGGGGAGTGCGGTCAGCCGCCCCGGCTTCCGGACTGTATCACACCGTCACCTCACCCTGTTTCAGCACCAAGTCATTAATGCCAACTCCTGCTCTCTAACTATCACACTTGTTTCCACGCCACCTTCCTAATAAGGCAGAAGATTCCTAAAGGGTAACAGCCTTTTTTAGGCATGGCTCTCTATCTAAGAAGTTAGAGCTTTTTGTGAACACATCAGAATTCTTATATCTAAAGAGTATTTTTCCTCAGGGTCCTTTTGAGAAGCAACAAACCTATTGCAATGATGCTGCATGTCACACAATATCGGTGGAACTCTGCCTTTGAAATTAACAAACCTCATCCAAAAAATCAGACACGGTATTCCACAGCCACACATCATTTTAGATGAACAGAATATTGTCCATGTTGGTCTCCTACCTTATTCATAGGACTTCGTACCAACTAACTTTTGGCTGATTCTAAAAATTAAATCTATGTAATGTATACCTATATATACACACACACATATATATATATACATGTTATATACATTTTTTTAAATGCTACAGGCTGAAGACAAGCTTTAAGAGAGGAGTTAGAAAATTTTTGAGTAGTAACAAACATCTCTGGAAAACTATTTAACCTCTCAAAAAAGAGCACTTACTTGAATATATGAATTCAGGAATTTATGTTTTTTAAAAATCAATCATAATACTGCAGAGTTACACCTCATATATTCCTAACCCAGTGTTCAATACATATTTATGAAGCAGAACTGAACTGAAACTTGAAGCATTTGTCATATAGACCATGTGACCCATGTGAGTATCACTGAGTAAACACTATTATTACTCTGTGTACAATTTAGGACCTATTCACATCCTTCAGTTCTTTCTCTAAAGGTTATCTCCTGGATGGATTTTAGATCTTGCTGCAAATCAGTTTGTCTGCAGGCATCTTTTGAGTTCTGTTAAACACAGTGAACATCCAGTGTCGACACACAGACTTTCAATGCTGTAGCCATTCTAGCTGACACCCAGGTCTTTCAGGGCTTCTCTCCTTCAGCCTAGAGAAGTGGTCAGAAGGCAAAGACTCCCAGTTTTATTGTCCATATTTTTCATCAGCCGTCATCAGGAAGCAAAACCACTCTGAAAGAACCACTCCAGTCTCCTACCCCTATCACTTCTGTCGATTTGAGACCGGACAGATGGAAACTCACCAGTAGCCTCGTGGAAGCATGGCTAAACCGACACACATGCAGGGCAGAAAATATCAATAGGCAAGCTTAAGATGTGAAAACAGAGAGTTAGGAAGAGCTCTCTGCACCACTTAAGTCTGATTTAGCAGCCAGTTTGTGCTTCCTTCTGTCAAGTAGTACAGCTGTGTTCTGCTGTAAGCATAATCCATACATTCTGAAGCAGAACAGAAATCACATAGGATTCCCTTAAAAGGAAGGTCCCCTGGTGCATTTTAATTCTCATTTGTTGAATTATAAGTCTCTCTCTCTCTCTCTCTCTCTCTCTCTCTCTCTCTCTCTATATATATATATATATATACATATATTCATATATAGAGGAAGAGCAAGATTAATTATATATTAAATATAATTATATATTAATTATCATTAATAATAGTATAATATATTTTATGCATATTAGGTAAGCTGTAAATGACCATTTAAAAATATGTTTATGAAGATTTTTCACTGACACAGAGAAATGCTATGAATAAAATATAAATTAAAAAAGCGGGGTACAAAATTTTACATGTAGTATTGTTGTATCTACACAAAAGACTATGTCTAGGGAAAAAAACTGGAAAGAAATGTGTCCAAAAACTTAATATTATTCTGTATAAGAAAGTCTAGAAAAATTTTGTTGTCCTTTTCCTTTTATTTCTCAAACTTTCTACCATGAACATGTATTACTCTTGCAATTTAAAAAGTTGAGTAAAAATGCCATTCGATTGAACTATAATTAGTATACACACACATCAGCTTATCAACAACAAAAGTGTTGCATAATGTAAGGTTAAAATAACTTTGCAAATAGAAACAGGAGAGTCCACAGGCCCCCTGTCCCCAAGCCTTTGCCACTCACTGACAGCTGATAACTGGCTAATGATAACTAAGACTTTAAAATGAGAAATATTTCTTTCTGACTCAAAGAGCAGAAATGTCACAAGCCCAGGCCACCATGGTCACAGGGACTATCATTAGCCTAGAGTTCATTCAGTATAGCAAGTTGCAGACTATCCACAATTGTAGGAAAGTAGGTACATGAGCTGAACTTTGTTTGTGTAAAGTATATGCCATAATCTATGGCATCAATAAGCCAGACATAAAAGATTACATCTGCTATGAATACATTTATATGACATTCTAGAGGAAGCAGAAGTAATCTGTGATGACAGAAAGCAGTCTGGGGCTGAGGGTGAGGACAGGGGATTGACTGCAAGGGGGCACATGGAAACTATATCTTGATTGTAGTGGTGGTTACCTGGTTTATATGTTTGTCAAAACTCATTGAACTGTACCCTTAAAATGGTGCATTTTCTTGTATGTAAATTACACTGCAATAAAAATAAATAACCTAAGGCATTTATAACATACTCCTGTGTCACATGTAATGCTAATACAGAGTATGGTAATCTCAGTCTGTGGTCAACCTTAGTAATAGGCAGCCGTAATCATGCTGTGTTTTGAGAGTCCAAAATAAAAATATACCCACCCCCTGAGAAGCTTTTAATGACTCCAAAGTTCTGCCAATATAAAGTCATTCTTATGAGATCTCTGAGTGTTATGTTGATGGGAAAACATCACTTGGAGAAGGGAAAGAAACACCTTAAGCCATCATCAACTATCTCTTAGAAAAGATTACATTCCAGCAGTGCCAGCCTGGGAAGAGGTGTCTGGGAGAGGGGCAGGGGGACAGGAGGAGACAGGGCCTCATGAGCACACCGGGGAGAGAGTGTCCAAAGACAACTTTGCCTGCTTCACACGGTCTCCTCTCCTTCATTGCACAGGAGAAATGGAAACCTTTAAAAATTCATCCCTGAGCATATCCATGAGGCCCAACTGACCTCCGGTTCCCTTCCTCCTGGACCTTTTGCCAAAGATGGTGGTGATGAACAACTTTGACAGCTCTTGTATGCCACTTTACGTCCACAGACCACTTTCATTTCAGTTATTTCATTAGATCAACACAGCTCCCTTTGAAGTCATAACTAACAGTCAGAGAAGAATAGCATGCCTGTTTCACACTTAAGGAAACTCAGGGAAATGAGAGGCCTTAGGTGACTCAGCAATGCCGCACAGCTAAGAACTGCCAGAGACGCTCCCTGATGTGCGTCAGTGGGCCATACTTGGATCAGCCCCATGTGAAAACCTTGAACCTGGCAATATATAGGACCTACATTTGCCAACATAATATTGAGATCGAAAAATGCATGGTAAATTATTGTTTGTGAACAAGAGCAAGTTTGATCTTTACATAAATTATTTTAATCGCCATGACCTAGAGTCAGCAGATTGGGATTCAAGTTCCTATTGGCTATAGATTTACCCTCCAAGCCCTTAACTTCATCTGTAAAATGGATATATTAATGTCTATTCTTCCTAATTCATAGAACTATTGTGAAGTCAAATAAATAAGGAACACTAAAATATTCTATAAACTGTATGGTACCAAAAGACTATTAGATGTTTTATTTAAAATTACCTGAATATAATTTATTAATTACCAAATTCTTGATTAATTGTAATTTTTAAATGATTTATGTGATAAAGGTCTATGTAATAAAAATACCTTCAAGTATCTCACTATTCACGTATCTCATCAATTTTAGGATTCCTTCATCTGGCAAATTAGAATTGCCACTCTTAGGAAAAACACAGAAATAACCAAACAGAAAGTGTAGTTGAAAGTAACAATTCACTAGGAATCAAGCATGACAAAGTAATGGACAGCAAGATGAGTTTTCACAAACACGTAAGAACATCCAGGAAGCAGTGAGTTAAGAGGAGATAAAAATGGGCTAAGATTGACTTTGCTGGAGAAATGACAATTAAGCTTAATCCCTCTACAACTTTTGTTGTTCTCCATGTACAGCCCAAAAGGGCTTAAAATAGGATCAAGGTAGCTAACGACGCAAGGATAGTTTCCAGATTCTCAGGCAAAATTGTGCAAAGGATCCCAGTACTTCTGGAGCCAAGGAATTCCAAAAATGCCCACTCCCTGCAGAGGCCTCTTCTTTAGACTTTCCTTGGTAACCGTGTAAAGAGAACTCCCACTCCACCTTGTTTCCCTCAGCCTGCTCCCCCTCCTCCTGGCTACATCCTCATTTGCCTTCCAGAAGTATTTGCAGATCTAAGAATTAGTCCTTTACCAGTCTGCCAAAGAGTAACTCGTTATGCAGAGTCACTATCTCGAAACCTCATAGGTGAACCTGGAAAAAAGGTCAAAACCGTAGACCCTTGATTTTACCATCCAAGCACTATTCCATCCACCAGTCACTCTTTTTGATAAAACAATATCCGTGCTTCCCTACTTGAGCTTCAAAATCTTCTCCTCTTAGAGTAACCTGAGGAAGTTACTTTCTTTTCTGGTTTTCTTCCATCCCCACGTAAGTTATTTGAGGAGTCTAAATGCTGGCAGATATATACTGAGAGAATAGAAAGAGAAAATTCCCATAAAATGTAAAAGGTAGGTTTGACCCCATGTCCTTCTTATGAAATGTATTTATTTTTTGATTGGTGAAAATTGCCAGAAAACACCTTATTGCTGAAGAAATATGTTTTGAAAAATAAAAATTCAACTGGGACGCCTGAGCTCCAACTCCAGTGTACAGCACCTCTGATTCCATTAGGGCACGCTCTACTTATATCCCACGGCAGCACAGGGATGTGCCTCACACGTGCACACACACGCACAGAGTCAGAGTCCCCTTCAAGCCACTGACATCTGCAAAATGACAGCTCCACCAAGGAGGCCATGACAGCAGCAAGAAAACAATTATGTTTTCTGTGAATGAGTGTGCACATTTCTCAGATGAGCCATTTAGCATCTACCCTAATAAAAATCTGCTTTCTTTTTTTCCTCTCTTTCTTTTTAAAACCACTTTTCAGCAGTGGCTAAATAGACAAGGATCTGGCTGGAGTGTTGATGTTGGCTTTCCATCCGCTGACATGATCTCTCTCACAATCCAAAGGGGCTAGACACTGCAGTGGGATGGACAAGTTTCCCATTGCCAAGTCTTTCATGCTATTGAGACAAGCTCTTCAAAGATTTTTCTGTCCTACCCAGATGTCTCAATCCAAACAGAACGAGAAAATCAGAGAAGTCTCTTTTAGAGCCATTGGCTAGACAGTTGACTGACAGTTACATCTAATCTTGCAATATTGGCTGAGGGCTCTTTCATTATCTGCTTCTCTTCTCTGCTCCAGGAGCTAGATCCATTTTAGACAGGAGAGAACTGGGACACACTACCTGCTGCAGGCAGAGCCCCAGTTCATGGAAAACAGTCAGGCAGAAGCAGGCAGAGGAAAGAGCTTTCTCACACCATCATTAATAATCTGTGCCTTACATGTGGCTTCATTATTTTTCATAAGGCTGATTGTCTCTTCTGTCTCATCCCCCACTACTTCTGAAACCCTCCACTGTGTCCTCTGTACCCCACAATCTATTGGCAGTAAATTCTCTTCCATCCTCAACTTTTCTCCAAAGTTCCCAATAGAAACCTGGTTCTCCCCTGAAGACTTGTTTTCACTAGAGGTCTTGAGAGGTAGTGTCGTTTCTCTCATGCCCCTAAATTCCTAGGCCTACGACTGAGATAGGTATACTCTGTGTTCCTCACTGCTGCTTCTAAACCATTTTCTCTCCCTTTCGCTAAATTTTCCAGCTTTGAATCTACATCATCATCTATTATCAGCCCTGCCTTTCTTTGCTGTAGACATCTACCAACCTCTTGGTCATTCTCCCTCGTGTTCAAAGATTTCAGTTCACGACTCACTGCTACTCTCTCTAACAACAGTCTTGTCTTAATTCTTAGTGATTTCAATTCCATGTTGATGATACTTTGAACACTGTCCTCTTTGTTGTTCCATCCTCTCTCCTCCAGTGATTTTTGTCCTCCACCCTATGTCAGCCCATCTCCCCAAGGTCAGTCCTTAGTCCTTGTCATTACCAAAATCTACAACCACTCATAATCTCAAAATCAAACACCCCACACTCAGACCTCCATCCACCCTCTTTCCAGATCATTCTCTATAGTGCTCACCTGCAATAATCCGTCAGTCTCACTGGGAGCTACAATCAACTAATTCTACCATCTGTTCACTGTCCCTCATACCCTTCCTGTCCTCACTTCCATCATCCTATTTAAATGCCATGATCTATCATTACAAACACTCTCTAGCATATACCCTCCACCTTCCTGCTTCTCTCTCAATTTATCATACTTACTTAGCAAAACCCAGCCCTGGGAAAATCCATTTCTCCTCCTGTACCCAAGAAGCTCAACATGGCTAGAAAAAAACCACACCACCATGCTGACAGGAACCATTTTAAGTTAATAACGCTGAACTGCAGATAGACTTGGTAACACCACTGCCTTTCCACAGTCCGTTCACTCCCTCACTCTCCTGAAGATGACAGTTTCATACTTTCTCCTCTATCCTCAGCCTTCCATGTCTCTTCTCCCATCTTCAGTCTTAAATGATGAATTTTATCCTATTTCACTAAGAAAATAGAAATAATCAGAAGAGAAATCACATTAGCTCCCATCATCTCAAATACCAACCTACCAGCTTCTAAGCCATTTACTCTGCCTTTCCTAGTGTTTCTATAGATCGACCAACCAAACTCCTGTCTAAGACAAGATCTCCACATATGCACTAGATTCTACCCTCTCTTCTTTATTCAATTACAGCAATTCTCTTTTCTTTACTGTGTCATTAATTTTTCCCTCTCTATTGGATCATTCCATCAGCATATAAACATGCTATCTTCCCCCCCAGCACTTGATCTATCATTTTTTTCTTACATATCTCAGTTAGTGGAAACTCCATCCTTCCAATTGCTCAAGCCAAAAAACACAGTCATTCCTGACTTCTATCTTTCTCTCACACCATACATTCACTCCATCAAGAAATCCTACTGGCTCTACCTTCAAAATATATCTAGAATCTGATTGTTTCTCACCATCTCTGCTATTACACCCTGATCCAAAACACCACCATCTAGTCCTAGATTATTTCAGTGCCTTCCTCTCTGGCCTCCCTACTTCCGTCCTTACCTTCCCACTAACTATTCCCAATGCAGCAGCCAAAGTGATCCTTTAAAACATAAATCCCATCATGCCACACCTTTACTCACAAAGCTCTCTGCTGGTTTCCCATCTTACTCAGAATAAAAGACCTAAAAGACTGTTCGTTACTGATCCCCACCCCTCTCCTGCTTCCTCTCTGCCTTTATCCCCAACTCTCCCCTTCACTCACTTTACTATAGCCACAGACTTTCTTGTTGTCCTTGAAAATACCCAACACAGTCCTTCAAGGGGGCGTTTTCACTTGCTCTTCCCTCTGCTTGAAGCACTCTTCCTTCAGTAGTCACAAGGCTCATCCTCTCACCTTCTTTTTAAGTCTGTGCTCAAACATTACTTCCCAGGAACACTTTACCTCACCATTCTACTTACAATTGCGCTCTGTCACACACAATTTCTATTCTCCTTCCCTCTTTTGTTTTTCTCCATAGCACTTATGATCTTCTAATATCCTACATAGTTAATATTTTGAGCTATTTCGTATCTGTTCCACACACACACCTGAAAGTAAGCTCCATGAAGAAAGGGATTTGTCTGTTTTGTTCATAGTTATATACCTAGTGCCCAGCAGAGTGCCTCGTGCATAGTAGAGGCTTAAATATTTGTTGAATTAATGATTTTAACACCTTAACTATGTGTCCTATATTATTTTGTACCTATCTGTGTGTGCAAGTCTAATAGTATCACAAGCTTCTTGATGGACAGAATCGTGCCATCTATTTTCCTGACTTCCCTCCACAGCACAAATCATGGCTTCCACAAGATGGGTTTCAACATTAAATACCTACTGAATTGAACTGCACTATAAATATTATGCTGGTCAGCGGAGCCCTTCCCAAATTCCTAACTTACAGAACCTGAGGGAGATAATAAAATGATTGTTGTTGTTTTAAGCCACTAAGTTTTAGAGTCATACATTACACAGCAAGAGCCTATTTGGAGCACTTTTATAGCATCGCTTTTAGAAGTTATAAATAATTCCCATCTTATTAAATTAGCTGTCCTATGTTAAGTTTTCTCTCTATCTAGTAATTTAGTTACCAATAAAATGACTCAGCCCACTGCATATATTTATTGGTTAAGCAAACTACTTATGTAACAAATATAATAGATCCCAAAATGCATAATAGGTCAAATACAATAAAAATTTATTTTTGGTTCACATAATACAGAAAAGTAAACGAATTAACAGGGCAGTCGTGCTCTGTACAGTCAGTCTAATAGAAGCTCTGCTAACTTCAACGTGTGGTTTCCAAAGTTACCCTACCAGCTTTCTCCATTCCAGCCAACAACAAAGGGAAAAGAACATGCAGGAGCACACATGGGAGGTGTTTATGGGCCAGTCCTAGAAATGCCACATCCCTTGCACAAACATTCCACTGGTAGAACTCAGTCACACGACCATACCCAACTGCAAAGAACACTGGGAAGTATAGTCCAGCTAAGTGCCCAGGAAGTAGAGTTGCCAGATTTAGGAAAAATACAAAACAAAACAGGGCACCCTGCATTTATCTCTAATCCTACCAGGAAGAAGAGGAGAACATTTCTGTTGGGCAGATACTAACCAAATAAGAAGGAGGAATGAAATCTCAGTATGTATTCTTAATACATCCCAGTCTTATAATGACATCTGTCTCAGAATGCTCAAAACCAGTTTCCAGCAATTCAAAATCACTGTGATTGCAGATTGCACTTGAGGACTCAGACAGCCACTTATGAAAACATGGAGGCAGGAAACTACAGAGCAAGGGAAACGAAGAATTGCTAGTTCTGCTCAAGATAATGGCCATATCTGGAAAGACCTTGCAACTCATCCATAGAAAAACATCATCTAAGCATCCAAAGCAAATTCACCCAGGGGCAGGCCCCATGGTCTAGTGGTTAAGTTTGCACGCTCTGCTTCCGCAGCCCAGGGTTTGCAGGTTCGGATCCCAGGCATGGACTTATGCACTACTCATCAAGCCATGCTGTGGCAGCATCCCACACAGAAGAACGAGAATGACTTGCAACTAGGATGCACAACTATGTATTGGGGCTTTGGAGAGAAAAAAAATTTTTTTTTAAACCTACTTTAAGGCAAATTCACCGAATGACTATTCATTGACCTAATTTATTTCTCTGGCAAAATGACCTTATGCGCTGCTAACAGGAGATAGAAGATGGCAGAGAAGAGACATCAGGTTTTAGGAACCTTCTCATGACATTCCACCTGGAGACCATCGTCTCTCCTTAGTTGTCGTATCTCCCTACCAAGAAAATCATTTTGACATGGCTTTGCCTCCAGGAAAAACTACTATTCCGACAATTTCCATTTAGGCAGGCACTGCTCAGCCTACAGGGGGCCTCCAGCTAGGACTCTACTGACTAGGTGATTAATTTGGGGAAAGCTGAGTACAGTTGACAGGATAAGAGTATCATTATTCTTGAGAGTGAGACTGAATTTTGTGTGTGTGTGTAAAGATTCAGTCTCAGCTCTCAATTAAAAACATTTCAAAATGTTCCTCATTTGGGAAGGAAAAGTTGAGTATTAGGGATTGGAGGTTGAGTTCTACCAGTAAGAAGCAAATTACTAGCAAGAAAAACCTAATCAGAGACTGGTCACAGACATGACCCCAATACCTGGGCCAATACCAGACCAGCTGAGGACCATGGTGCTATATTATTTAGTTAGTTATCTCTTCTAAACTTAAGAATTCTAGAGAGCTAACCTACTTCTCAAAGAAGGTAGCACACAATATGGTTTCTATTTTCATATCACTTTCCACATTTCTCTGTTTTAATGTAGATCTATTTTTGTAGCTAACAAACCTAACTGTGGTATAAGACTATTCTGGTGATGCTTGATTTTCTCTTTCTCTAATTGGACACACTTTACTCCACTTGTCTCAAGAAGTTGACACAAAAAGAGGTAATGGCCCTGATGAAGGAGAAATCCAGCCCAAGCCAGGTATACTGAAATGGATGGCTTACACGCAAAGATCCTCACAACCTCATCATAATGAGTTCACTTGTGGGTTTCCTCTCGGAGTTTCCCAAGGAACCTGCCAATATTTTCAGAAGCTCATCATCACACACACACACACACACACAAACCAATGGGAAATGAAGCACAGAGTGATGTCTTAACACAGAATACAAGTCAGAAGTCTTTTCAAAGGTCAGAGGTCACTCAGCAATGAAGGCAGAACTGAAACTTACGAGTTTAGGTTGCCCCGACTTAAGAGATACTCAAGCACATGAAGTGGGAGATTTGCTATTTGTCTCATTTGTTTTTCTAGGGCAGATTGTTTTTTTAAGATTTTTTTTCCTTTTTCTCCCCAAAGCCCCCCAGGACATAGTTGTATATTTTTAGTTGTGAGTCCTTCTAGTTGTGGCATGTGGGACGCTGCCTCAGCATGGCCTGATGAGCAGTGTCATGTCCGCACCCAGGATCCGAACCGGTGAAACCCTGGGCCGCCACAGTGGAGCGCACGAACTTAACCACTCGGCCACCGGGCCGGGCCCTCTAGGGCAGACTTTAAAATAAAACTTCAGAGCAAAAAAATTAATGTTCCATTAACAGCATAGTTTCGATAAAAATTGCTTCTGAAAAAGTTCTCCGTCTATTTCCGTATCTGCACCATCACCCAGGAGTGTTTATTAGGCTCTGTTTGAGAATCGTATTCTACTTCATGTGACTCAAGGAGAGCTAAACAAATCTACATGTGAGAATTTACCATCTAAATCATACTACAGATCCACTCAAGTGCAGAAAGATGTAGCTTTAGAATATTTTCATTGGGTTAAAATGCAATAGGGAGGGGCAGGCCCCATGGCTGAGTGGTTAAGTTCATACACTCTGCTGTGGCGGCCCAGGGTTTCACTGGTTGGGATCTTGAACATGGACCCAGCACCATTCATCAAGCCATGCTGAGGTGGTGTCCCACATAGCAGAACTAGAAGGACCTACAACTAGAATATACCACTACGCACTGGGGGTTTTGGGGAGAAGAAGAAAAAAAATTGGCAACAGATGGTAGCTCAGGGCCAATCTTTAAAAAAAAAAAACATGCAACAGGGAATGAAAAGATGACCAGCATCATTAGTCACTAGGGAAATACAAATCAAAACCACAATGAGAAACAACTGCACACACACTAGAATAGCTAATTTTTTTTTTGGTGTGGAAAATTGGCCCTGAGCTAACACCTGTTGCCAATCTTTGTCTTTTTGCTTGAGGAAGAGTGGCCCTGAGCTAACATCTGTGCCCATCTTCCTCTATTTTGTATGTGGGATGCCGCCACAGCATGACTTGAGGAGTAGTCTAAGTCTGTACCCAGGATCTCAACCCACAAACCCAGCCTGCTGAAGCAGAGCATGCCAAATTAACTACTGCACCACTGGGCCAGCCCCAGCTAAAATTTTTTTAATGGGAAATAAGTGTTGATAAAAATGTGGAGAAATTGGAACCCTCATACATTGCTGATAGGAATATAGAGTGATGCTGTTGCTGTGGAAAACAGTTTTGTGGTTCCTCCATAAGTTAAACAGAGAATTAGCACATTACCCAGCAAGCAATTCCACTTCTAGGTGAAACTGAAATTGAAAATAGGTATCCAAAAAAACCCGGAACAAGAATTTCATAGAAGCATTATTCACAACAGCCAAAAGGTGGAAACAACTCAAATGTCCATAAACTGATGAATGGATAAATAAAATGTGGTATATCCATACAATGGAATATTATTCAGCCATAAAAAGGAATGAAGTACTGATACAAGCCACAACGTGGATGAACCTTAAAAACCCTGTGCTAAGTGAAAAAAACGAGACATAAATGGCCACATGTTGTATGATTTCATTTACATGAAATATCCAGAAGAGACAAAACCCAAACTGGCAGTTACCAGGCACTGGGCCAAGGAGGAAACAGGGAGTGACTGCTTAATGGGTATGGAGTATCCTTTTGGAATGATTAAAATGTCTTGGAACTAGATAGTGGTGATAGTTACACAACATCGTGAATGTACTAGATGCTGCTGAATTGTACACTTTTAAATGGTTAATTCTATGTTATGTGAATTTTATCTCAATTAAAAAAATGGAAAAAATATTCAACAGGAAGTGCCCACTTAGGTATACACACACCCCATCACCCGCAGCCCTCGACCAAGGCTTGTCAGTCTTGTGTTTCAGGTTGAGGTGTAGCACAGTTGTTCTTTGATCATTGGAAACCTGACTTCAGCCTTGCGCACCCAGGGCCCTGAACCTGGGGGAGAGCAGAGTTGAAATAAAAATTCTCTGTGGCCCTCAGTCTTCCGAGGAGGTGATGTTCTCCTCTTTCTTCTGCAAGAAGCTGATAGTAGGTATAGGCTGTGCTTTTCTTCCACAAGCTTCAGCCTGTTTCAAGAATTCCTACCAGCTACAGACTCATCTCAAAGCCCAAGAAGGCTTGGCATTGCTCCAGGGCTCTGATCTCTGTGCTGTGCCCCATAGGCTCAGAGCCAACAATTTCTGCATTCATAGCAGTGTTTCTGAACCGTCCCACTACAGTATCATTTCCACTGATATTTGCCCAAAGATGCTTAGACAATGTTACTTTAATGTTTCCTTTCATTGCCACATCCTGAGTCCTTGACTATTACCATTTATGCACCAAGTACTTGAGTGCTAAACACTGTTTTTAAGCTTTGCAATAACCCGACAACTATTTGGGGAGACTATCACCACCCTTACTCATCTCTTTCTATTGAGCCCCAGAAGTGAAGAATAGCAGAAGAAACACGTCTGGCACATCATAGGCTCTTAATAACTAAATATCTTCCAGAGAGCCGTCATTTTCTGTCTGGAAATTTCTAAGATTGCAGTCTATGCACACTCTAATCTTATGCAAATCACTTATCAAAAGCATATGCTGAGCTCACTCACTGTGGCTCCTCCCTTACATGCAGTGGTATTTCAAGTACCCTTGGAAGAATTCTCATAGAGACTACCGCTGCAGGGAGGCATTGTCAGCATATGTATTCTCTTCTCTCCCTTAATAAGGTAGCACAAATACCATATCTTTTTTTACTGATTCACTTAACAAACATTTCTTGAGGAACTTCAGAATACCATGCCCAGCATTGGAGATAAAAGCAGAAGAAACAAAGACGTAAGTTCAAAGAACTCAAATATTTCATCCTGTATTTGAAAAAGTCTATTTCTAAACCTTGAAGGAGAATAGCAAAACAACCCCAACAAGTCAGTAGGCTGACAACTCAAGATCCAGTTTCCAGCTCCACCTCCATTCTTCTGAACACCTTTTCTGATTGCCCCTACCCAGCTCTAATCATTTCTATTCTGTTGCCTCCTTTTGCATAAGTGACTGCGTTACTTTGTGTCTGTGTGTATTCAGATAGCTAGACAGATGGACAGATGGATAGATATCTTCATAGCTTTCTATACATTTCATATATAGATACAGGAATGCACACACACACCTTCACATCTTTCTTTCTAACTATAGTACTGGCTTTTGAGGGAGTAGTGGCTATGCCTTGTATCTGTCATCACCTTTTTTTATATCCTACCCATCGTTGTGTCCGTGCTCACCCCAGCATCAGGTAAGGACTACATACCTAGGAGAGTCTCAAGAAGGGCTAGTGAACCAACTTGGAAGTAAGAAGTTTATTCTGGTCGCTGTCACATTGTAGTTCCCTCTTCCTTGAAAAGTAGCAGCTACTCAACAACGTGCTCCACATTCACAAAGCCCTTTAGGATTTTTCAAAACATTTTACCTACATCATCTCATTCCATTCTCACAAAAAGGAGGCAGAGTAATTTTCCCATTTTACTGATGAACAAAAGCCTGCGTCAACTGTTCCCTTGCTCTCTGCCTGCCAGTTAGATTTGGCCAGTGGAAGGATCTACGAAGGGAGGGTGGAAGGAAAGTGAGGTTGGGTTTTTATTTACTCCTCTAGCTCTCTTCCTGTTGGTTATCTATCATTCAATTGTGACCCTTAAAATGACAGCCACAACTCCTCTCAGAGGACCCTCTCTATTCTTCTACTCCTCCAGCTCCGTCTTCTCGGTAGAGCCTAGTAATGGCTTTGGCCTAGTAATGGCTCCCCACTCTTGCCCTCTGGGGCCCCTCACCATCCCTTGTTGCTTCCCTGAACCCTGCCCACACTCCGGTAAATAGTCTTTCTATTAAGCGCTCTTCAAAGCCCAGTGTGAATGCGCCATCTGTCTTGCTAAGATCCTGAGTGCTACGTATTAGTCCTGTTCACACTTTCTAACTCTTGCTCCATCCTTTGGGGTCCCACTCTAAACACTTCCTCACTGAGCATTGTCATATCACACTGGGCATCCCCTGCTGCCTGTTAGACATCCAGACCTTCCAGGCATGCAAAAGCTCCCAGATCAAGCCTGTTCGCTCTGCTGGTGAGGTCTGGAGCACAAGAGGCTGTACCTGCAGACAGCTGTAGCTTGTGAGGTCTGGAGCACAAGAATCTGTATCTGCAGACAGCTGTAGCTTGCTCTCAGTAAACAAGTCAGCCCCAGACGCTGGGACATTAGTGGAAGCAAGACAATGACTCATCAGAGAAGCTGCAGTCACTTGACCCCCTGTGACTCAGACACATTTTGTTGTCAACAGGGCGCTGAGCTGAATAAACCAATGCGCTGCCTCACCCAGGTTCCAGCAATCAATGAGTTAAAAAGCACTAGGAATATCAGCCTATCTGGTCCTATCCTCAAATACTCTCTCCCGTCAGTCCCCCAGTGTCCCTCTGTCATCCCTCCTCTTTCCACCCTACCTACAAAAACACACGTATTGCTGAAGATGAATCAGATAGAGGTGCACAGGCTGAGCTTCCGAGATAACAAGCATGTAACCTCCAGCCAACACAGAGCTTTGCTTCTGTCATCTGGTGGTGCACAGTGTCCAGGACTCCAAAGCCCTGTTTCTCTTGTCTTTAATTTTAGCTTTAACAAGGAACTCAGCCTGAGAGGCAAGGACCCTCAGCCAACCGGCTTCTAATCCAGTCTCTCTTCCCCTATTCCTTAGTTGAGGCTCCTTCAGGTTTTGTAAGTTTAAGACCTTTACCATTGACCTGGCCTTACAAAAATTTTGACATAATATTATGTTGAGCAACAAAATGTCTGACGAAACAACATTGAGTAACTACTAGGTGTCAAGTATTGTGCTAAGGCCTTATTTTTATTATCACATTCAATTGTCTTATACACCATCTGAGACTGTGTGTGCATGTGTGTGTGCGTGTGTGTGTGAGTGTGTAAGTGCATGTTTTACAAATAGAGACAAGCTCAGAGAACTTCAGTGACTTAGCCAAGGTCACACAGTTAGTGGTGAAAAAGGAATTTGAGCCCAGGTCTTCCTGTCCCTCAATTCCATACTCTTAACCATTTTCTTGCTTCTGTGCATATTTAATCACACCATTTTCAAAATTCAGAGTTCTTTATCTCTACACAAAAATTCTCAAAAGAATTTTTTTTTTCCGATTAAGTTCAGCACTCATTTATTGAGCACATGCTGTGCGCCAGGCACTGAGCAAGGTACCGGAGGCGCAGAGGTGGAAAGACACAGTTTCTGCTTTCCAAGAGCTCACAATCTAATTAGAGGAACAGCTTCTGAATTTCTATTAAGGCTCCTGGTTTCCCTTTGGCCCCAGGATTACGTAAAAGTGAATTTTCTCCTTTGTTTATGTCAACCTCACAGCTGAAGTACTTCTGCTTCTTATTTAATAGTTGCGACTGAGAGACCAGAAAAGGTGATTACCTATATGTGTCTTTTAGGAAGAAAGGAAGAAAGAAGGAAGGAAGGAAGTTAGACGAGGTAGGGGCAGGGGGGCATGTAGGGAGGAAAATCTCAGAAAAGAGGTCGGTTATGCAAAGGCAGGGAGGTAAAAGAGCCCCAGGACTTTTGATGGAACCCATTGGACACATGTCTGAAATTCACACCATTGAAGTCGCCCCAGAACTTCATCTTTTTAATTTAATGTTTTTAAACAGGTAATATAGTGATGGTTCAAAATCAAAACAATGTAAAAGGGCACCCATTTAAAAATCTTGTTCCCAGCCCATCTCCATCTTCCTCTTCCTCATCCTGTACTCCCATCTCCATCCCTTAGGTAACTTACTTAACGATGCATTGTTAGGCGATTTTATGTTGCGTGAACATCATAGAGTGCACTGAAGGGGAACAAAACTTGCCACCCCAAAGTGTATCTTATTAACATGAGGATTATTTTAGGCTGATTATTTTTAAGAAACAAAAGACTGAGAAAGTTTTTCTTGTTACTTCCTCATTAACTGCCTAAAAGAATTCAGGTGAAAAGACCTGTCTCAGGAAGCAAGGTATCACCTTAGCATAACATGAACGGGGTGGTAGACAGGGAGGAACCTAGAAGGGCCTGTTTGTTGGGCTCCCTTCTGTGTTCTTCTGTTTTTGTGTGGCCAAACAAACACTGATTTTCCAACCATTTGCTCCTTTTCACCAACCTGTGAATTGCTTTCCTTGACTTTGGTGTCCCTGAGCCTCCTCACCCTCAACATCTTTGTCTTTAGCTGAGCATGGTACTTAAGGTGAGGGCTTCAGCCATTTTTGGTGAGTTACTTGTTTTTTCCTGGGTTTCTCCCGTGTATACATGTTATTAAACTTTTGCTTGTTTTTCTCCTGTTAATCTGTCTCATGTCAATTTAATTCTTAGGCCAGCCAGAAGAAACTAGAAGGATAAAGGAAAATTTCTTCCTCCCCTACAGTACATACATAAACCTAGACGGTACAGCCTACTACACACCTAGGCTATATGGTACTAATCTTATGGGACCACCATTGTATATGTGGTCTGTCATTGATTGAAATGTCGTTATGAGGCACATGTCTGCATAACAATCTGCTGTATATTCTTCCACTGCTTCTTTATGCAAATAGAAGCCGATACAACTATACATACACACATAATTCAAGACTTTCTGAAGATGCATGTATTTTTTACTACACTAAAGCACTGTATTACTTGGGGAAAGTAAAATGTTATGCATTTTAACATCTGGAAGAACGATTTTCTTGGACTGTTATTATTGTTAGCCTTCATGGGTGGAGTGTCTCCTACATACCAATACATCTAACAGTCACAAGGATTTCATTTTAGAGATGAAGAGCAATGAGACTTGGAAAGGTCAGGTAACTTGTCAAGTTCAGACAGCTAATGAGTGGCAGAACCAGGAGGATGCTCCTTCCTCCAGCGTCCTGTTCTGGAGAAATGGCCCTACCATTCGTCTAATTACTTGAGCTAGAAATCTGAGTCTCCCTCACTGTGCTTATCCAGTCAATCACCAAGTCTTATTGATGCAAAAACTCTTATTATCTTTCAAATCCACCCCTCCTCTCCACTCCCACCACCAGCTCCCTCTATGGGCCTCCTCAATAACCTGATCAATAACAGTGGTTTTCTGACTGGTCTTTTTTCCTCTAGGCTGATGTCACTTCCAGTTTATCCTCCATTCTGCTGCTAGAACGTTCTTTCTAACACACAAATCTATTGGTATCTCTCTGCCTCAAAATCCTTCCATGGCTCCCAACTGCTAAGAGTGTGAGACCTAACTCCTTGCGTGGCATGGTTGGGCCCCAGCCACATCTCCTGACGATTGTCCTCTCACATACCTTATGATATAGAAAAACCAAACGACTTCAAGTTTCTAGAACCCTCCAGCTCTCTCCTGCTCTGGGCCTTTGCCTAGCCAAATCCTCTGTCAAGAACACTCTTCTCTTTCTTGGAAAATTCCACATCCTTCAGCTCACACAATGCCTTTCCTGGAAGCTGTCCCTGTCTCCCCCAGATCTGGCCACTTTCCCCTGCTCTCCCACTGTTTTTGTTCCTACCCACACGAAAGCCGTCGCCACACAGTAATGAATGATCTGTGTGTGTTTCTCCACATTAATCTTCACATTCTTTCAAAGGAAGAACCACTTTCCTTCTAATTTTAGGTCCACTCATCATCTGGTAAGACTTCAATATGTATTTTTGAGTGTTTATTTTACGAATGATTCCAAAACCCAAGCTCTTTTCATTCATTATTCCAGACTGTCTCCCTAAGTAATCCATCACTACTACATGGGTGGGTTTACACGGGACTCAGATTTGAAAGGAATTACGTGGATTTCAGGAGCTGGATCCAGTCCTAATAGAGAGCAACAGTAGGAATGAAGGAGGGTCCTGTGAAACCCTGAGTGATTACAAAGGCAGAGTGAGCCTACAAGAGGAGGAGAACCTGGTCACCCTGAAACAAGAGAAACAAGATCAAAAAGGGCAAATTTTACCTACTTCCTAATTTTGCCTTTGGCAGGCCCAGACTCAGGCAGATGTATCTGAAATTCAGGCTTAATGATCTTGAATACTAATCATGAGTTGACTGGTCTCATGCTACTGCATGCAGCTGAGAAAGGAGCTAAATATTAAGGGCCTGGAATTCTAGAAAAGACTACCATGAGTTTTGGGAATATAAAGAGAAATTCTTCTATCAGTGGTTATAAAACTTAGGTGAACATAAGAATCACATAGGCAGTTTTTTTAAAATGCAATTTTCAGGGCCCCACCATGGAGTTGCTGATTCAATAGGCCCAGAAATTTCCTTTTCTAACAAGCTGCCCAAGTGATGATGATGTAGATGATACTTGCAGTGGTTCCCAAACTTTTTTTTTACTATGCACCCCAAGTATTTAACATTTTATTTAAAAATTATATGTGTTCCTGTGCTTATATATAAAACATACTCAAAATAGAAATGTTAAAAAGATAAGTTGAAAATAAAACTAAATAGAATTTCTAATATTGTCTTTCCACACATCAATGCATCTTGTGCATTCCTACTAGGGATCTGCCCATAATAAAATGAGCATCTTTTCTAATGGTCTCAAGGGCCTCATTTAGGAAGATATCCAACTACAAAAATCAAAGAAACAGCTATTGAGGTCTTTCTGTGTACCAGGACTGTGCTGGACTTCATCCATATTATCTCATTTAATTCTCCCACTAATCCTCTAAGATAGGTATTATTCATGTCAACTGCAGATGAGATTGACATTCAACGTAATTTGCCTCATTAGGCAAGATCCATGTAACTTGCCTAATGTCTCATGGATAATAAATGATGAAAAAGGAATTTGAATCCAGGTCATGTTTTTCACTATATTGTGTACATCCATTAAGAGTGGATTTGGCTGCAAGTAACACAAATTCAAATACAGTGATTTAACTAAACAGTGGTTTATTTCTCCCTATAACAACAAGTCCCCGCGTTTGGAACATGGGCTGGTAAAGAGGATCTAGGATGGTGCCAGAGACACAGGTTCTCTTTTTCTGTCCCATTATCTTTAGCAAGTGGTTTTTGTCACAAAATGGCTAGTCCACCTCCAGGCATCACAGTCATGTTCCCAGCAGAAAACAGAAATTGGAGAGGGGACAAAAAGCAAAATGTAAAAGCTGAAAAGGCACTTAACAGATGACTCAGTTCCATTTAACAAGCTTTCCCAGAAGCCCCACTTGGTGACTTGATCTTGCATCTCACTGGTCAGAACTGTGTCACAAAGCCACCCCGGTTGCAAGCTGAGTATCTCAAGCTGGGCCTAATTGGGGGCGAAGTTGGATTTCAGTTAGGAAAGCGAGGATGGGTTTGGGGGAGGCAAACAGGAACATCTGCCACATTGCTTCTGCCTTAACCCCAGAGCTACTACAACATTGTAGCTGCTGCATAAAATAATACAGTCTCAGCATCCCAGGAAGAGAATATTTTCAAATCACGTAGTCCACGTCCCCATCCAATGCAAGAATCCATTTGTGACCAGGTGGTTATCCAGCATCTGCTTGGAACTTCCAGAGAAAGGAAAGCTCACGACTTGACTTTGTAATCTATTCTAATCGAGGGAAGCTTTAATTGTTGGACCTTCTCTTCTAGCAAAAATCACAACGTATCACATTTGTATTTTTACATTAACTCCTTCGGACCAGGGACTGTTTCTTATTCATCTCTGTACCTGGTACAGTTGATTGCCATAAAGAGGTGACTCGAGAAAAGATTTGAGGAATAAATTGAGAAATCTCTTTTCCATATTGAGATTAAATGATTCTTTTAGCCATTAAAAAAAACCTTTTCTCTCCAAGGCCCATCCTATTCAACTACACTGTCATGTTCAGTTAATAAGCAGTATGAAGAGTGAATTATTAGGGTCACATCCCAGGAGATGGTCAGGATGTAAACGAGGCCCTGCAGAGCTCTGGAAATAAGCACTGATCCGGGAAGAGGCGGACGTGCTTCAGGGAACAGCTTGTGAGCTTGACTCACACGGCTGAGAAGAAATGGGGCTTTCACATGGCAGGCCCCAACCCCAAATTCACCCCCTCCCCTGCCCTCTGCTAATCTGGGTTTCCATCACTGCCTTGGGCAAATTTTTCCGGCCATGACAACCAGAGAATCAAAAGACATGAGGGGTGTGTGCACGTGTGTGTGCGTGTGTGTATCTGTCCCTAGGATTGTAGCCTTTCTCCCACTTTCTCTTGTCCAGGAAAGCGACCTCCCAACCCGAACCACAGGCACCGCATACCCCGTGTATTCACATACACAGTAGTTTTTACTCCAAAGTAAAATATTTGGAAGGAAACAAACTAAGTGGAGATATGAGTTCACAAGTTTCAAGAGAGGAGGACGTAACGGGTGAGAGGTCGGATCTGCAGTCAGGCAGAATAAGGGCTGACTTGTGATTATTTAATTTCTCTAAACATCTGTTTCTTCACCAGTAAAGCAGGGAGAGCATATCGTCCACCTCAGAGGCTGCTGTGAAGATTAAATGAGATGAAGCCTGTAAAATACTTACCACGGTGCCTGGGATGTAATACGTTTGATAAACAATCAGCTAATCACTGTCCCCCTCACCCCACTTGGCCCCTTGGGTTGGCACCGGTTCTGCTCCTTCCACAGGCTCTTTCTCTAATTCTGACCCTCAAGATCGTACCTGTTTCTTGCTCTTCCACCTCACATCCCCCAAACCGTGCTCAGCTCCTTTCAGTATTCTAGACATCTGAAAAAGAGAGTCTTTCTCTCACTGGGACCCTGCCCTGTGCTTAAACTTGCTAGAATCCTCACGCGTCTTCCCAGAAATTGTCTCATTCACCTTTTCTCCCTGACTCTGGATGGTACCTCCAAGTTAGCTCTCATTTTGTTTCTTTTGTTTTACTCTTCTCTGCCTATTTCAGTACTGAAAATAAGGATCCAAATCCTTCTTAATAAAAATAATGTAAAAAAAACATTTTAAAGCACCTTACCATTTACTAAACCTTTCCACTTAATAAATCTCATTTTATCTTTACAACAGCCCTGCAAAGGACTATGATCCCCATTTTAAAGATGAGAAGCCAGATTCAGAGAGCTGACAAAATTGCCCCAGGGCTCAAAGGTAGTCAGAATGGACGAGACACTCAGACTCTGATGCTCTGAAACTCCTGGTTTGGTCTCTCTGCCTGCTTGACTCAGCGCCTAGGTCACTCTGGGTGGGCAAGCTGGGGAGGAGCTACATTACCCAGATCTCCTATCCTGCTACAAACAGGTGTGCTGAGACATACAAGGCCACCCTCCATCCTCTCACTGTCTCTACCATGGTGTGAGCTGGACAGGTTAGTACAAGCCCATGGCACTGGAATAGCGGCTTCTGCTTTCTACTATGACTACAAGAATGACTCCTCAAAGACTCTAAGCCATCACACTCCATCAAGTATTTATAGCAAACCCAGGATGTAGTCAACACCGTAGAATATACAGAGATCTCAGACCTAACCCAATGGCTCCCCAAAGCTTCCAGTCTAGTCAGGGACTGAGACTCAGAATATAAAACAATATATAATGAATTGTTAAATTGGACAGTAGAGATTATAAATGCCGAAGTAATTCAGAGAAAAGGTAGATTCATGAGGTCTGAAATAATAAGAGAAGGTTTTATGGAGGTGAAGCTTCAACTGGAATAAGAGAATACGTCGGAAAAGAAATGAGAACTGTGTGGTTAATAATAGATATCCCCAGTGTATTCAATATGCCAGGCATTTAGACACACAATCCTTCAGAATATTCAAAGCAACAACCCTGGAAGGCAGGTACTTTTTATCCTTAATTTATAGGTAGAGAAACTGAGAGTCAGAGACGTTAAGTAATTTGCCTAAGGTCACAAAGCTTTTAAGTGACGGATCCACGATTTAAAACAAGGTTTATCTAATGCCAAAGTTAGTGCTTTTTCTTCTACCTATGCTGCTTACTACTGACAGGTAAATCCAAGAGCTAAAACAAGTGTTATTGGCCCATAAAGAGGTCCCACTGACAGAAAGGGGTACAGTGAGAAGAGCAGTAGAACTGGAATCAGCAGACTAAATTTTAATTAAATTTCAATTTTTAACTTGTTTGGTAAATGCCTTAGTTCCTCACAGTTTCTTCATCTGAGGAAAATGGAGAAAATGCTAGCACCTTTCTCAAATAACCATTATAAGGATGAAACGAATAAACGTGTGGATATGACTAACACGTTAAACATCCACTCTCAAGTATGAATTTTAATAAGCAATTGAAATACAAATTAAAGCACCTATATCATACTATTTCATTGGATTTACCTGAACTCATTTCTAAACACTGTAGCATCTTCAAGCTTTGCAGGGGATGGAGGCTGGGGAGTATGGGAAAAGGCAGAGAAGCTTCGGACGGACACTGCTCAAACCATCAGAGGCCCTTAAACTATCAGTCTCTCTCCAAAGCTGACCTTTCCAGGCCCCACGGTGTTACTTCTCAGTGTTCTCTCCTCAGACTGAGGAGTGAGGGAGCGAGACCTCCTCGAAATAGAAAGCCAAAGACAGCTTCTACCAGAGCACCCAGCTGGGCACACAGCTTGTGCTCCATAAACAGCGACTAAGTTAAACTGAATTTCCAAGGGCCCTAAAAGCCAGCCTCTGATATTAATCATTCTGTGGAATCAAGCAATGAATGGGGATGTCACCATGTCTGAAGGACCTAGACAGTATGTGTGGGATGGGGCAGAACTTCCTATTCCAGCCCCTCCTCTTTGTTCCACAGCCCACTGGGCTGCAAAGGACCTCCCAGGAAGAGAGTGCTCGAGTCTCCTTGTGATGGCTGAGGGTGCAGGAAGGGGCCTTGAATCACCTCATTACCTGGTCAGCGGGAGTTATTTCAGCCGGAGGTATTTTAGGAAGAAAAGTGTCTGTGTCTGAATTTCATGGCTTTCTTGCTAACAGGTGACATTTACAGTCCCAAACTCATACATCAGAATTTCAGCTTTCAGTTTATGATTTGAAGGAACAAAAAATTACCACCTTCTATTTATGTCACTATGTTAGTGTCTTTTTTTCCAACTGTTCAAAGTATTTGGTATTTATTCCTCTGTGAATTCTTAAAAATTCAGAAATACTGTTATGGGGCCGGGGAAGGAGTTCCAAGAGAGTTAGAGGTCCTGCCTGAGAGAGTGGGGCCAGACACTGGGTCCCTGATGTCAATGTGATCTCACTGGCGTCCAGGGGTCGCAGAGGCCTGGGACCCTCCTGCTGTGGCTGTTGGGAGAAGGCAAGGAAGGGGCCGCCCTCTTCTCTTCAGTCAATCATACATGGGTTCATTTACTTATTCACTCAATCACTTATCAGGGGCCTTTTTGTGTGCCAGGCATTGCACTAAGCCCTTGGGGGAGAAGGGGGTTTTGTTTTGTTTTCTTTTCTTTTTTTTTTATTTTTCATTGAGATTATGATAGTTTACAACCTTGTGAAATTTCAGTTGTACATTATTATTTGTCAGTCATGTTGTAGGTGCACCACTTCACCCTTTGTGCCCGCCCCCCAGTCCCCCTTTCCCCTGGTAACCACTAATCTGTTCTCTTTGTCCATGTGCTTGTTTATCTTCCACATATGAGTGGAATCATACAGAGATTGTCTTTATCTGCCTTATTTTGCTTACTGTAATACCCTCAAGGTCCATCCATGTTGCTGTAAATGGGACGATTTTATCCCTTTTTATGGCTGAGCAGTATTCCATTGTTTATATATACACCACATCTTCTTCATCCAATCATCAGTCGATGGGCACTTGGGTTGCTTCCACATCTTGGCTATTGTGAATAATGCTGCAATGAACATAGGGGTGCATGGGTCTGGGAGAAGGGAGATTTAAAGGAAAATAACTTTATATGATAGAGTTATCACTTTAAAGGGGACAGAAAGCCAGCCTGAAAATATGCGGCTATAGGAAGAGAAGTCAGTCAAGGCCTAAAGAGTAGCCCTGGGACACAGCAATCGAAAGGTTCTCTTGAGTTCCCTGGCATAGAACATTTGCATGACTTGACTAAGCTCACACAGATGACTAAAGTCAGAGACCAACCTAAACCCCAGCCCTGAATGCCTTTCAGACAACTGCATGAGCCTAGCCCAGTGAAAAGAACTCAGGCTTTGGAAAAAAAATTCATCTGGATTTAAACCCTGGGTTTACCTTTAATTAACTTAGAACTAAACCTCTCTGAACCAAAATTTTCTCTTGTGAGAAATAGGGATTAAAAAAATACTCATTGTAAAATGAGATTATTAGGATTAAATTACATGCTATGATTTCAATTTCCAACAAAATGTAGTAATAAGGATCAGATTTTCTCTCCTACTTGAAAAAACTGAAACATAAGACAAAATATACGAAACAATGATTTTCAAGACATTGGACATCAAGCAATAAAGGACAATTATCCCAGAGAAATGGGAAACAAATGAGGTGAGCCCTATGACTGAGCCAGGTTAGTGCCTTGAGAGAGTTTCCGGGCCTTGGACCCAACATGCAGCCTGGTGGACTCTGTGAACTGAAGATACACAGATGAGAGTCCAGAGAGATAAAGTGACTCAAGTTTGCAAGGCAGAGAGTCCCCTCAAGTATTCAGTAGAGGACTGTAAAGATTAGGAAAAATAATCCCACGAGCTCACACAGGACCTTCATAGTTCTTTCATCCTGAGTGAAAAACCATAATTCATGGGGCATTAGGTGGAGTACTCAGAAGGATTTTGCTCAAAAGTGATGTACAAAATCAACCTCACACTAAACACTCCTCTGTGTTTCTGGATAACAAAGCTCAAAAGCAAGACTCAAAAGGATGAAACCGTTTCCAAGCAACTTAACTATGTCCTAGAACAAAGTTCAAGAATATTTATAGATATAAATATATCCAGCACCCAACAATGTAAAATTCACAATGTTCAGTGTCCCATCAAATATTAACAAGCATGCAGAGAAGCAGAAATTAAACCATAATGAGGAGAAAAAAATCAATCAAAACCAATGAAAACACCCCATAGATGATGGAACTAGTAGATGAGGAGATTAAAACTATTATTATTTCTGTATTTCACATGTTTAAGAAGCTAGAAGGAGATTAAATGTGTTTGACATTTGTATGATATTAAAAGACCCAAATCAAACTCCCAGAGATGAAAACTACAATTCCTGAGATTAAAAATACAATGAATGGGGGCCAGCCTGGTGGTGCAGTAGTTAAGTGCACACGTTCTCCTTCTCAGCGGCCCAGGGTTCGCCAGTTCAGATCCCAGATGCAGACATGGAACTGCTTGGCACACCATGCTGTGGTAGGTGTCCCACATATAAAGTAGAGGAAAATGGGCATGGATGTTAGTTCAGGGCCAGGCTTCCTCAGCAAAAAGAGCAGGATTGGCAGATGTTAGCTCAGGGCTAATCTTCCTCAAAAAAAAAAAATGCAATGAATGGCATTAATGGCAGATTAAACACTGCAGAAGAAAACATTAGTGACTTTGAAGACAGAAAAATAGGAATTACCAAAAATAAGACAGAGAGAAAAAGAGAAGGAGAAAATAAAAATGAATAGAGCATCAGTAAGCTCTGGAGCAACCTCAAGAATCCTAAGACGTATATAACTAGAGTCACCAAAGCAGAGGAGAGAAATTCTTTTAAAGACAGAAACTACCAAAGCTCACTCAAGAAGGAATTTTTTTGAAGTCTGAATATCCCTGTATGTATTAAAGAAATGAAATTAATAGTTAATACCCTTCCACAGAGGAAACTCCAGACTCAGATGAATTCACCAGTGAGTTGTACCAAAGATTTAAGGAAGAAACTATTCTAATTCTACACAAATATGTCCAGATAATTGAGGAGGAGAGAATATTTACTAACTCGTTCTAAAAAGTCAGCATTACATTGATGCCAAAACCAGCAGAGAAATTTCAAGAAAAGAAAACTACCAATTCAGATTCCTCATAAACATCAATGCAAACATTCTTAAGAAAACTTTAAAAAATCTAATCAAACAATTTTTTAAAAGATAACACATCATAATCAAGTGGGCTTTATCCAAGAAATGCAAGGTTGGCTTTAAAAAATCAACTAGAGTAATTCATCTTGTTATCATGCCAGCAGGAAAAGAAATCTCAATAGGAACAGAAAAGGTATTGGACAAAACCCAAGATCCATTTGTGATTTTTAAAAAAACACTCAGAAAACTTGGAATAAAAGGTAAATTTCTAAATCTGATAAAGAGTATTGATGACAAATTTACAGCAAACATTATACATAATGGTGAAAGACTGAATGCTTTCCCTAAGCAGGAATAAGGTAAGGATGTTTGATCTCGCCATTTCTGTTCAATATTGTATTGGAGGTTCTAGCCAGTCTAATAAGGCAAGAAAAACACATAAAAGGAAAAAGAAAAAATGGAAAGGAAAACGTAAAATTCTTTATTTACAGGTAACATAAATGTCTATGAAGAATATCCTATGCAATCTGCAAAAGAAAAAAAAACCTACTAGAATAAATGAATTTAGCAAAGTTTCAGGATACAAGATCAATATACAAAAGTCAAGGTATTCCCTATGCTAGCAATAAACAATAAAAATTGAAATTTTAAAATACAATTTACAAGAGCATTAAAATATGAAGAATTTAGATATAAATCTGACAAGAGATGTATAATACTTGTATACTAAAAATTATAAAACAGTTGTGAATGTGACATCAGCATCATGGCAGAATAACCTCTTTCCTTAGTCTCTCCCCACAACACACAATGAGAAGGGCATTCATAAACCAACAGAGGACATTCACACAGCACAACAGATGTCTGAGAGACCCACACAGCCATACACCTGAAGGTGGAGGTGCTGGAGCCCCTGGGAGGGAGTGGAAGGAGGTAAGTGGATCTCTTCTCCCTCCCCAGTGGCAGCGATCTAGGGCATGGGACCTCACATGGTGGGTGGTGCACAACTCTGAGAGGAAAGGGGGAAAAGGCACCTCTCCATAGGAACACTTTCACTCTCAGAATTGCCGCCCAGCCCATGTGAATGCTCCACACCAAGGTGGCGAAGTAATTGCAAAGCTGAACAGCCCAGGTCAGCAGACAGTGAGTGCTGAGCAGCAGCATGTGGGATTGCACAAGTGAAAGAAAGCGCCCCTCCCCTCTGCCTAGTGCACCAGCTCCAGTGGTTGGCCAGAGTAAGGGATCCTTGCCAGAGTGCCTAAAGCTACATGTGTGAAGCAGCAGTGGCCAGTGGGCAAGTTCACAGGGGCCCTGTCAGCACAGCTTCAAAAGGACAGACAAAACTGCCAGGGGTTACAGTGGGCTCAGAAAATGTAAATCCTGCCTCCACCCCAGTGGTGGCAGGTGGAATCTGCAATCAGATATTACCACTATGTGACAGCAAAAATCCACCTCGTGAAATAGCCAGAAAAAGTATATTAAAACTCCAGACCAGAGGAAGATCCAAGATGGCGCCGTGAGTAGTCCTCTTTGTCTCTCACCCTTCAAGTCTACAATTATTTGGACACTTATCGCTTGACAAAGGATATCCAGACAGCATCTCAGGACGTCTGAGACACCCACGCGACTATACATCGGAAGGCGGATGGACTTTCCTCCGGGAGGATGTGGAAATAGGTGAAAACTCTCCGACCCCGACGGGCAGCCTAGTACCCGCAAGCGGCTTTCTTCCAACGGACGCCCCCAGAGGATCCACACACATCTAGGGCAGGAGCGAGAACACAACAGAGGAGCGACGGTGTAAACAGGTGACCAGAACCCTACCTAAACCCCCCGCAATTACTCCTAAACGCAGAGGGAAACTTTGGAGTTGCACACCTGAGCCCGCGGGGAGAGTCTCTCCCCGCCATTGGCGGGGAGACCCAGCCTGGTGCTCGGGGCACCCGGAGGGTCCCAGAGAGAGACACGGAGGGCACGGAGGTCTCCCAGCTGCCGTTGCCCACCCCGTGGGACTAGGGATTGCCGGAGATCTCGGAGAGGACCAGGGCTGGGGGAACTTTCAAAGGCCGGTTCTGCGACCCGGAGGGGAAGCGCCGGAGCTCCACCTGGGCAGCAGACAAAACTCTCTGTCTGCCGTTAGCAGAGGGGCCACGCTGAGCATTCACGGCTCCAGGAGAGGCCCGGAGAGAATCCCAGAGGGCGGGGCGACCCCCAGCTGCCGTTGCCCGCCCCGTGGGGCTAGGGATTGCCAGAGATCTCGGAGAGGACCAGGGCGGGGGGAACTTTCAAAGGCCGGTTCTGCAACCCGGAGGGGAAGCGCCGGAGCTCCGCCCGGGCAGCAGACAAAACTCTCTGTCTGCCGTTAGCAGAGGGGCCACGCTAAGCATTCACGGCTCTGGGAGAGGCCCGGAGAGAATCCCAGAGGGCGGGGCAACCCCCTAGCTGCCGTTGCCTGCCCCGTGAGACTAGGGATTGCTGGAGATCTCGGAGAGGACTGGGGCTGGAGAGAGTTCCAGAGACCCAGCTTAGTAGCCTAGGGGGAAACCCTACAGGCTCACAGCAGCCTTAGGGAAAGCCTCTGCACAGCACCAGTAGAAGGCACCCAGCCGCCAGCCACAAGGCTGGAAGACCCCAGGGCAAAAGCAGCATAGCTAGGTGCACTAACCACAGACTGTAGAAGATGCCAACAGCTCTCCTGCGACCCATAGAGGACAAGTGAGATTTGGTGGGTGCCGACAGCAACGGAGCGACAAATATAAGTGATCCCACCCCTGGCCGCTGGAAAAGCCCATAACACCGTTGCAGACCCCAAGGAGAGAGCACATTTAGGTGGGCTGCAACAGTAGGCACCTGCAGCCTGAAGCTCCCCTGTGATGGCCCCCACGGCAGAGGAGGGAATCCAAAGGGCCACTGTGGCTACGAAGAGGGGCCCAGGCCCAGTTAGCAACTACGGACAGGGTTCCTGGTTGGTGAAGTATAAACAGCTGCTCCCCCCACCGCAGCAGCTGAAACAAGTGAAAGGAGCAACTAAACTCTATCTCCATGCGGAGGCACAAATCAACAACATCAAGCAATATGAAAAAATACATTAAATCTCCAGAACAGAAAGAAAGCAACAAATACACAGAAAACAATCCCAAAGAAAATGAGATATATAACCTAAATGACGATGACTTCAAAACAGCCATCATTAAGATTCTCAATGAGTTAAGAGAGAATTCTGACCGACAACTCAACGAGTTCAGGAGCTATGTCACAAAAGAGTTTGATACGATAAAGAAGAACCAAACAGAAATATTGGAAATGAAGAACACAATAGAGGAGATTAAGAAAAATCTAGATGCTCTGAACAGTAGGGCCGATAATATGGAGGAAAGAATTAGCAATTTGGAAGATGGCAATATAGAATTGTTGCAGGCAGAGGAGGAGAGAGAAGCAAGACTTAAAAGATATGAAGAAACTCTCCGAGAATTATCAGACACAATTAGGAGATGCAACGTAAGGATTATAGGTATACCAGAGGGAGAAGAGAAGGAGAAAGGGGCAGAAAACCTATTCAAAGAAATAATGGCTGAGAACTTCCCAAATCTGGTGAGGGAGATGGATCTTCAGGTGACAGAAGCCAATAGATCTCCAAACTTTATCAATGCAAGAAGACCAACTCCACGGCATATAGTAGTGAAGCTAGCAAAAGTCAACGACAAGGAGAAAATATTAAGGACAGCCAGGCAAAAGAAACTAACCTACAAAGGAACCCCCATCAGGCTATCAGCAGATTTCTCAGCAGAAACTTTACAGGCTAGAAGAGAGTGGAATGATATATTCAAAAATCTGAAGGACAAAAATCTACAGCCGAGAATTCTCTACCCAGCGAAAATATCCTTCAAATACGATGGAGAAATAAAAACTTTCCCAGACAAACAAAAATTAAGGGAGTTCATTGCCACAAAACCTCCTCTTCAGGAAGTCCTCAGGAAAACCCTCATTCCTGAAAAATCCAAAAAAGGAAAGGGGCTACAAAACCAAGAGCAGAGGAGATAAGTAGAAGGACAACAACAGAGAGTAGCAGCTCTACATCAGAACAGATTAAACCATGGGACGAGAAACAAAGGAAACTGAAGAAAACCGGAAAACAAGACACAAAATGGGAGTGGTAGGCCCCCACGTCTCAATAATCACTCTAAATGTAAATGGACTGAACTCCCCAATCAAAAGACACAGAGTGGCAGGATGGATCAAAGAACAAGATCCAACAATATGCTGCCTCCAGGAGACACACCTCAGCCCCAAAGACAAACACAGACTCAGAGTGAAGGGATGGAGAACAATACTCCAAGCTAATAATGAACAAAAGAAAGCAGGTGTCGCTATACTAATATCAGACAAGGTAGATTTCAAAGCAAAACAGATAAAGAAAGATAAAGAGGGACAGTATATAATGATAAAAGGGACTCTCCACCAAGAAGACATAACACTTATAAATATATACGCACCCAACACAGGAGCACCAAAATTTGTAAAGCAACTCTTAATAGAACTAAAAGAAGACATCAACAACAATACAATAATAGTAGGGGACCTCAACACACCATTAACACCAATGGACAGAACATCCAGACAGAAAATCAACAAGGAAATAATAGAATTAAATGAAAAATTAGACCAGATGGACTTAATAGATATATATAGAACACTTCATCCAAAAACAGCAGGTTACACATTCTTCTCAAGTGCACATGGAACATTCTCAAGGATTGACCATATTTTGGGAACCAAAGCAAACATCAATAAATACAAGAGAGTTGAAATAATATCAAGCATCTTTTCTGATCATAACGCTATTAAACTAGAAATCAACTACAAGAAAAAAGCAGAGAAAGGTGCAAAAATGTGGAGACTAAACAACACGCTTCTCAACAAACAATGGCTCATTGAAGAAATTAAAGAAGAAATCAAATATTATCTGGAGACAAATGAAAATGAGAACACGACATACCAAATCATTTGGGATGCAGCAAAAGCAGTCCTAAGAGGGAAATTCATCGCAATACAGGCTCACCTCACTAAACAAGAAAAAGCTCACGTAAGCAACCTCAAACGACACCTAACGGAACTAGAAAAAGAAGAACAAACAAAGCCCAGAGTCAGTAGAAGGAGGGAAATAATAAAAATAAGAGCAGAAATAAACGATATTGAAACAAAAAAGACAATAGAAAGGATCAATGAAACAAAGAGTTGGTTCTTCGAAAGAATTAACAAAATTGACAAACCCCTAGCCAGACTCACCAAGAAAAGAAGAGAGAAAGCGCAAATTGATAAAATCAGGAATGACAGAGGAGAAATCACAACAGATACCAATGAAATACAAGAGATCATAAGAGAATACTATGAAAAACTATATGCCAACAAATTGAACAACTTGGAAGGAATGGACAAATTCCTAGACTCCTACAATCTCCCCAAACTGAATCAGGAAGAAATGGAGAATCTGAATAGACCAATCACAAGTAAGGAAATAGAAACGGTAATCAAAAACCTCCCCAAAAACAAGAGTCCAGGACCAGACGGCTTCTCTGGAGAATTCTACCAAACATTCAAAGAAGACTTAATACCTATTCTCCTCAAACTGTTCCAGAAAATTGAGAAAGATGGAGAACTCCCTAACACATTCTATGAAGCCAACATCACTCTGATCCCCAAACCTGACAAGGACAACACAAAGAAGGAAACTAAGAGCTTGTTCTTTGAAAAGATAAACAAAATTGACAAACCTTTATCTAGACTCACCAAGAAAAAAAGAAAGAAGGCTCAAATAAATAAAATCAGAAATGAAAGAGGAGAGATTACAACGGACACCTCAGAGATACAAAAGATAATCTGAGAATACTATGAGAAGCTATACGCCAAGCAATTGGATAATCTAGAAGAAATGGATAAATTCTTAGAAAGATACAATCTTCCAAAACTGGATCAAGAAGAAGTAGAGAATTCAAATAGACCAATCACCAGTAAGGAGATCAAAACAGAAATCAAAAACCTCCTAAAAACTAAAAGTCCAGGACCAGATGGCTTCCCTGGTGAATTCTACCAAACATTCAATGAAGACTTAATTCCTATCCTTCTCAAACTCTTCCAAAAAGTTGAAGAGGCTTCCTAACTCATTCTATGAAGCCAACATTATCCTGATACCAAAACCAGACAAGGACAACACAAAAAAAGAAAATTACAGGCCAATATAACTGACGAACATTGATGCAAAAATCCTCAACAAAATACTGGCAAATCGAATACAACAATACATTAAAAAGATCATACATAATGATCAAGTGGGTTCCATTCCAGGGATGCAGGGATGGTTCAACATCCACAAATCTATCAACGTGATATACCACATTAACAAAATGAAGAATAAAAATCACAGGATCATCTCAATAGATGCAGAGAAAGCATTTGACAAGATACAGCATCCATTTATGATAAAAACTCTAAATAAAATGGGTATAGAAGGAAAATATCTCAACATAATAAAGGCCATATATGAGAAACCCACAGCAAATATCATTCTCAAAGGAGACAAATTGAAAGCTATTCCTCTAAGAACAGAAACGAGACAAGGATGCCCACTGTCACCACTCTTATTTAACACAGTATTGGAAGTCCCACCCACAGCAATCAGGCAAGAAAAGGAAATAAAAGGGATCCACATTGGAAAGAAAGAAGTGACACTGTGACTATTTGCAGATGACATGATTTTATATCTAGAAAACCCTACAGAATCCACTAAAAAACTTTTAGAAACAATAAAGGAATACAGAAGCCATGGGATACGATATCAATGTATGAAAGTTGATTGCATTTCTATACACTACCAACGAAGTAGCAGAAAGAGAAATTAAGAATAGAATCCCATTTACAATTGCAACAAAAAGAATAAAATACCTAGGAATAAACTTAACCAAAGAGGTGAAAGATCTGTACACCAAAAACTATAAAACATTGTTGAAAGAAATCAAAGACACAAAGAAATGGAAAGATATTCTGTGTCTTGGATTGGAAGAATTAACATTGTTAAAATATCCATACTTCCTAAAGCAATCTATAGATTCAATGCAATCCCTGTCATAGTTCCAACAACATTTTTCACAGAAATAGAATGAAGAATCCTAAAATTTATATGGAACAAAAAAAGACCCTGAATAGCCAAAGCAATCCTGAGAAAAAAAGAACAAAGCTGGAGGTATCACACTCCTTGATTTCAAAACATACTACAAAGCCATAGTAACCAAAACAGCATGGTACTGGCACAAAAACAGACACACAGATCAATAGAACAGAATCAAGAGCCCAGAAATAAACCCACACGCTTATGGACAGCTAATATTCAACAAGGGAACCAAGAGCATATGATGGAGAAAGGAGAGTCTCTTCAATAAATGGTGTTGGGAAAACTGGATGGCCACATGCAAAAGAATGAAAGTAGACCATTCCCTTACACCATGCACAAAAATGGATTAAAGACTTGAACGTAAGACCTGAAACCATGAAACTTCTAGCAGAAAACATAGGCAGTATGCTCTTTGACATCTGTCTAAGCAGCATATTTTCAAGTCCCATGCCTGACCAGTCAAGGGAAGCAAAAGGAAAAAATGAACAAATGGGACTACATCAAACTAAAAAGCTTCTGCACAGCAAAGGAAACTATCAACCAAACGAAAAGACAACCTAACAATTGGGAGAAGATATTTGCAAACCATATATCAGATAAGGGGTTAATATCCAAAATATACAAAGAACACATACAGCTCAACAACAAAAAAACCAACAATCCAATTAGAAAATGGGCAAAAGATCTGAACAGAGATTTCTCCAAAGAAGATATGCAGATTGCCAACAGGCATATGAAACAATGTTGAACATCATTAGCTATCAGGGAAATGCAAATCAATACTACCATGAGGTATCACCTCATTCTGGTCAGAACGGCCATAATTAACAAAACAGGAAACAACAAATGTTGGAGAGGATGTAGAGAGAAGGGAACCCTTGTATACCGCTGGTGGGAGTGTAAACTGGTCCAACCACTATGGAAAGCAGTATGGAGTATCCTCATAAAATTAAGAATAGATCTACCATATGATCCAGCTATCCCAATGCTGGGTATTTATCCAAAGAACTTGAAAACACAAAGGCATAAAGATACCTGCACCCATATGTTCATTGCAGCATTAGACACCATAGCCAAGACTTGGAAGCAACTAGGTGCCCATCAAGGGACAAATGGATAAAGAATATGTGGTATTTATACACAACGGAATACTGCTCAGCCATAAGAAATTGTGAAATCCAGCCCTTTGTGACAACATGGATGGTCCATGAGGGTATTATGCGGAGTGAAATTAGTCAGAGGGAGAAAGTCAAATAGCATATGATCTCACTCATAAGTAGAAGATAAAAACAATGACAAACAAACATAGCAATGGAGATTGGACTGGTGGTTACCATAGGGGAAGTGGGGAGAGGGCAAAAGGGGTGATTAGGCTCACATGTGAGGGGATGAACTATAATTAGTTTTTGGGTGGTGAACATGATGTAACCTACACAGAATTTGAAATATATTATGTTGTACATCCAAAAGCTATATAATGTTATAATCCAATGTTACTGCAGTCTAGAAAAAATTTTTTAAAAAGAAATACTAGAGGTGAAAGACACAATGGAAGAAATAAAATAAAATATGTATTCCCTGAATACTTGAGTGGACACCATAGAGGAGCATATCAGTATAATCCAAGATAGACATGTTGAAATGCTCCAGATAGAGGAGGAGAGAGAACTAAGACTAAAAAGAAATCAAGAAAGTCTCCAAGAAATATCCGACTCAATTAGGACATGCAACATAAGAATTATAGATATTCGGGGCTGGCCCCGTGGCCGAGTGGTTAAGTTCACGCGCTCTGCTGCAGGTGGCCCAGTGTTTCATTGGTTCGAATCCTGGGCGTGGACATGGCACTGCTCATCAAACCACGCTGAGGCAGCATCCCACATGCTACAACTAGGTGGACCCACAACGAAGAATATACAACTATGTAACGGCAGGGGGCTTTGGGGAGAAAAAGGAAAAACTTAAAATCTTTAAAAAAAAAAGAATTATAGATATTCAAGAAGGAGAGGAGAAGGAGAATGGAGTAGAAAGTTTGTTCAAAGAAATAATGGCAGAGAACTTCCCAAACCTAGGTAAGGAAATCCAAACCGGTGAACCCTGGGCCGCCAAAGCAGAATGTGGGCACTTAACTGCTGTGCCACTGGGCCAGCCCCTGTACATTTAACTTTTTAAGAAAATACTAAACTGTTTTCCAAAGCAGTTGTATCATCTTACAATCTCACCAGCAGTGTATGAGAGCTCCAGTTGCTCTCTGTCTTTGCCAACACTTACTCTGGTCAGTCTTTTTAATTTTGGTGTGTAGTGGTAATAGCTAATGATATTGAGCATCTTTTCATGTGCTTATTTTCCATATGTATATCTTCTTTGGTGAAGTATCTGTTTAAATCTTTTGCCCACCATAATGCTAAGAAATTAGAATCAAGTACAAGAAAAAAGCTGGGAAAGTCACAAACATGTGGAGACTAAACAACATGCTATTGAACAACCAACAGATCAATGAAGAAATTAAAAGAGAAATCAAAAAATATCTGGAGATAAATGAAAATAAAAACATACCATAGCAACTTATGGGATGCATCAAAAGTGGTCCTAAGAGGGAAATTCATAGCAATACACACCCACTTTAACAAACAAGAAAAATCTCAGATAAGTAATCCTAAACTACACCTAACATAACTAGAAAATGAAGAACAAACAAAGCCCAAAGTCAGCAGGAGGGAAATAAAAATTAGAGCAGAAATAAATGAAACAGAAACCAAAAAACACTAGAAAGGATCAATGAAACTAAGAGCTGGTTCTTTGAGAAGATAAACAAAATTGACAAATCCTTAGCCAGATTCACTAAGAAAAAAGAGAGAAGGCTCAAATAAATAAAATTAGAAATGAAAGAGGAGAAATCACAACAGATACCACAGAAGTACAAAGGATTACAAGAGAGTACTATGAAAAACTACATGCCCACAAATTAGACAATCTAGAAGAAATGGATAAATTCTTAGACTCATACAACCTCCCAAAACTGAATCAAGAAGAAAAATAGAATCTGAATAAACCACTCAAAACTAAAGAGATTGAAATAGTAACCAAAAACCTCCCAAAAAACAAAAGTCCAGGACCAGATGGCTTCTCTGGAGAATTCTACCAAACAGTCAAAGAAGATTTAATGCCTACCCTTCTCAAACTACTCCAAAATATTGAAGAAGGTGGAACACTTCCTAATGCATTTTATGAGGCCAACATCACCCTGGCCCCAAAGCCAGACAAGGACAACACAAAAAAGGAAAATTACAGGCCAATATTGCTGATGAACATAGATGCAAAAATTCTCAACAAAACATTGGCAACTTGAATACAGTAATACAGTAAAGGGATCATACACCATGATCAACTGGGATTTATATCAGGGATGCAGGGATGGTTCAACATCTGCAAATCAATCAATGTGATACACCACATTAACAAAATGAGGAATAAAAATCACATGATCATCTCAATAGATGCACAGAAAGCATTTGAGAAGATCCAACATCAATTTATGATTTTAAAAAAACTCTCAATAAAATAGGTATAGAAGGTATAGAACATAATAAAGGCATATATGACAAACCCACAGGCAATATTATACTCAACAGGGAAAAACTGAAAGCCATCCTCTGAGAACAGAAACAAGACAAGGGTGCCCACTCTTGTCACTTCTATTGAACATAGTACTGTAGGTTTTGGCAAGAGCAGTTAGACAAGAAAAAGAAATAAAAGGGATCCAAATTGTCAAGGAAGAAGTGAAACTCTCGCTGTTTGCAGATGATGTGATTTAATATATAGAAAACCCTAAAGAATCCACTCGAAAACTATTTGAAATAACAACTACAGCAAAGTTGCAGGGTACAATATCAACTTACAAAAATCAGTTGCATTTCTATACTAATAATGAACTAACAGAAAGAGAACTCAAGCATACAATCCCATTTACAATCACAACAAAAAGAAAAACATAGTTAGGAATAAATTTAACCAAGGAGGTAAAAGACCTATACACTGAAAGCTATAAGACATTATTTAAAGAAATCAATGATGACATAAAGAAATGGAATGATATTCCATGCACCTGGATTAGAAGAATAAACATAGCAAAAATATCCATATCACCTAAAGCAATCTACAGATTCAATGCAATCCCAATCAGAATCCCAATGACATTCTCCACAGAAATAGAACAAAGAATCCTAAAATTCATATGGGGCAACAAAACACCCTAAATAGCTAAAGCAATCCTGAGAAAAAAGAACAAACCTGGAGGCATCACAATCCCTGACTTCAAAATATACTACGAAGAAATAGTAATCAAAACAGCATGGTACTGGTCCAAAAACAGACACACAGATCAACAGAACAGAATTGAAACTCCAGAAATAAAACCACACATCTACAGACAGCTAATCTTTGACAAAGGAGCCAAGAACATACAATGGAGAAAGGAAATTCTCTTCAGTAAGTAGTATTGGGAAAAATGGACAGCCGCATGCAAAAGAATGAAAGTAGACCATTATCTTTCACCGTACATAAAAATTAACTCAAACTGGATTAAAGACTTGAAGGTAAGACATGAAATCAATAAAACCCCTAGAGGAAAATATAGGCAGTACACTCTTTGACATTGGTCTTAGAAGCATCATTTCAAATACCATGTCTCCTCAGGCAAGGGAAACAAAAGAAAAAAATAAACAAATGGGACTACATCAGACTAAAGAGCTTCTGCAAGGCAAAGGAAATCATGAACAAAATGAAAAGACAACCCACCAACTGGGAGAAAACATTTGCAAATCATATATCTGACAAGGGATTCATTTTCAAAATATATAAAAAAAAAAGCTGGGCAAAATATATAAAAAATATATATATAAAAAAATATATATAAAAAAGCTGAGCAGAAGATATATAGATGGGCAACACATGAAAAGATGTTTAACATCACGAATCATTGGAGAAACCAAATAAAACAATGAGATATCACCTTACACTTGTTAGAATGACTATAATTACCAAGAAAAAAAAATGTTGGAGAAGATGTGAAAAAAAGGGAACCCCTGTACACTGCTGATGGGAATGCAAACTGGTGCAATCACTATGGAAAACAGTGTGGAGATTTCTCAAAAAATTAAAAATAGAAATATCATACGACCCAGCTATCCCACCACCGGGTATTTATCCAAAGAACTTGAAATCAACAATTCAAAGAAACTTATGCACCCCTATGTTCATTGAAGCATTATTCCCAATAGCCAAGATGTGGAAGCAAAACAAGTGCCCATCAACTGACAGATGGATAAAGAAGATGTGGTATATATATACAATGTAATACTACTCAGTCATAAAAAATGACAAAATCGTGCCATTCACAACAACATGGATGGACCTAGAAGGTATTACGTTAAGCAAAATAAGCCCCAAAGAGAAAGACAAAAACCACATGATTTCACCCATATGTGGAAGATAAACAAACACATGGACAAAGAGAACAGATTAGTGTTTACCAGAGGGGAAGGGAGTTGGAGTGAGCATAAGGAGTAAAGGGGTACATATATATGGTTACTGACAAATAATCGTGTACAACTGAAATTTCACAATGTTATAAACTATTATGACGTCAATAAAATTAAATTAAATTATAAAACATTGCTAAGAGAAATTAAAGAATACCTAAATAAATGAAAACATATACTATGTTCATGGATTAGAAGATTCAATATTAATTATGTAAATTGTCAAATTGATCTATAGATTCAATGCAATCCCAATCAAAATCCCAACAGATTTGTGTGTGTGTGTGAATACTGACAATCTGACTCTAAAATTTATATGGAAATGCCAAAGACCTAGAAGAGCCAAAAAACTTTGAAAAAGAAAAACAACTTTGCAGGACTTACACTATTTGACTTCTAGTCTTATTATGAAGTTATAGTCATCAAGACTGCTTGGTATTGGCATAAAGATAGAAAAATATATTAATGGAACAAAATAAAGAGCGCAGAAATAGACCCAGACATTTTTGAGCAATTGATTTCAATAAAAGTGCAAAAAGAATTTAGTGGGGAAAAAAAAGAGACAGTCTTTTCAGCAAATGCTGCCAGAGCAATTGGATATCTATATTAAAAATGTTTGATCCACACTTCACACCATATGCAAGTTAACTGAAAATGGATCCTAGACCAAAATATAAAACCTAAAGCTACAAAACTTCTAGAAGAAAACAGAGAAGACAATCTTTTGAACTTGAGTTAGCCAAAGATTTCTTAGATTTGGATCAAAAGTATGATCCATGAAAGAATAAATTGATAAATTGGACTTCATCAAAATAAAGAATGTCTGCTCTTTAAAAGACACTCATAAGAAAATGAAAAGACCGCCCAAAGACTGAAAGAAAATTTGCAAATCTCATATCTGATAAAAGACACAAGTCTAGGGTATATAAAGAATTCTCAAAACTGAATAATAAGAAAAATATCCAATTTTTTAAATGGGCAAAAGATTTAAACAGATACTTCACCAAAGAAGATATACATATGGAAAATAAGCACATGAAAAGATGCTCAATATCATTAGTTATTACCACTACACACTCATTAGAATGCCCAAAATTAAAAAGACTGACCAGAGTAAGTGTTGGCAAAGACAGAGAGCAACTGGAGCTCTCATACACTGCTGGTGAGATTATAAGATGATACAACCGCCTTGGAAAACAGTTTAGTATTTTCTTAAAAAGTTAAATATACAGGGGCCGGCCTGGTGGCACAGCAGTTAAGTGCCCACATTGTGCTTCGGCGGCCCAGGGTTCGCCGGTTTGGATCCTGGGTGTGGACATGGCACCATGTGCCAAGCCATGCTGTGGTAGGCATCCCACATATAAAGTAGAGGAAGATGGGCACAGATGTTAGCTCAGGGCCAGTCTTCCTCAGCAAAAAGAGGAGGATTGGCAGCAGTTAGCTCAGGGCTAATCTTCCTCGAAAAAAAAAAGTTAAATATACAGCTACCATAGGACACAGCCATTCCACTCTTAGGTATTTACCTAAGAGAAATGAAAGAATATGTCCATTTAAAATGTGAACATAGCAGCTTTATTTTTAATAGTCAAAACCATAGGACTTAAATATTCACTGGAATGGATAAAGAACTTGTGGTGTATTCAAACACCAGAATACTCCTTAGAAATGAGAGAATTATCGATACACACAACAGCATGATGATTCTTAAAGTATGCTGAGTGAAAGTAGTCAAACAAAAATGACTGCATTCTGTATGATTCTGTTAATATAAAATTTTAGAAAATGCAAATTAATCTATAGTGACAGAAAACAGACCATTGGTTGCCTGAGGACAAGAAATGGGATGGAAAGATAGGAGACCAAGGGATTAGAAACAGACATAAGAAAATTTTTTAGGGTGATGGCTATGTTCATTATCTTGATTGTGGTGATAGTTTCATGGGTTCACACAAATGTTAAAACTTATTAAACTGTATGATTTAAGCATGTGCAGTTTACACCAATGGATAGATCATCCAAACAGAAGATCAGTACAGAAACATTGGTCATGCGACACGTTAGACCAGATGGACTTAGTAGACATGTATAGAACATTCCATCCAAAAACCACAGAATATGCATTGTTTTCAAATGCACATGGAACATCCTCCAGGAGTGATTACATATTAGGTACAAAATGAGTCTCAATAAATTTAAGAAGATTGAAATAATACTAAGCATCTTTTCTGACCACAACGGTATGAAACTAGAAATCAACTACAGGAAGAAAATCAGAAAAGTCACAAATATGTGGAGATTAAACAAAATGCTACTGAACAACGACTGGGTCAATGAAGAAATCAAAGGAGAAATCAAAAAGTATCTGGAGACATATGAAAATGAAAATATGACATGACAAAATTTATGGGAGACAGCAAAAGCAGTTCTAAGAGGGAAGTTTATAGCAATACAGGCCCACCTCAAAAAACAAGAAAAATCTCAAATAAACGATATAACAATGCACCTAAAGGAACTGGAAAAAGAACAAAGCCCAAAATCAGTAGAAGGAAGGAAACAATAAAAATCAGAGTAGAAATAAATGAAATAGAGACTAAAAAAAAATAGAAAAAATTAATGAAACTAAGAGCTGGTTCTTTGAAAATATAAACAAAATTGACAAACCTTTAGCTAGACTTACCAAGAAAAAAAGAGAGAAGGCTCAAATAAATAAAATCAGAAATCAAAGAGGAGAAATTACAATGGACACCTCAGAGAAAGAAAGGTTATAAGCGAATACTACAAAAAGTTATATGCCAACAAATTGGATAATCTAGAAGAAATGGATAAATTCTTAGAATCATACAAGCTTCCAAAACTGAATCAAGAATAAATAGACAATTTGAATAGACCAATCACCAGTAAGGACATTGAAACAGTAATCAAAAATCTCCCAAAAAATAAAAGTCCAGACTAGATGGTGTCCCTGGTGAATTCTACCAAACATTCAAAGAAGACTTAATACCTATCCTTGTTAAACTCTTCCAAAAAACTGAAGAAGAGGGGAAGCTTCCTAACTCATTCTATGAAGCCAACATTACCCTGATAACAAAACTAGACAAGGACAATACAAAAAAAGAAAATTACAGGCCAGTATCACTGATGAACATCAATGCAAAAATCCTCAACAAAATACTAGCAAATCAAATATGACAATACATTAAAAAGATCATACACCATGATCAAGTGGGATTTATTCCAGGAATGCAGGGATGGTTCAACATCCACAAATCAATCAGTATGATACACCACATTAACAAATTGAGGAATAAGAATCACTTGATCAGCTGCCAGGGATGCAGGGATGGTTCAACATCCACAAGTCAATCAGTGTGATACACCACATTAACAAATTGAGGAATAAGAATCACATGATCATCTCGATAGATGCAGAGAAAGCATTTGACAAGATCCAACATCCATTTATGATTAAAACTCTGAATAAAATGGGCATAGAGGCAAAGTACCTCAACATAATAAAGGCCATATATGACAAACCCTCAGCCAACATCATACTTAATGGTGAAAAACTGAAAGCCATTCCTCTGAGAACAGGAACAAGACAAGAGTGCCCACTCTCACCACTCCTATTCAACATAGTACTGGAGGTGTTGGACAGAGCAATTAGGCAAGAAATAAAAGGAATCCAAATTGGAAAGGAAGAAGTGAAACTTTTGCTATTTGCAGATGACATGATTCTATATATAGAAAACCCTAAAGAATCCACCCTAAAACTATTAGAAATAATCAAGTACCGCAAAGTTTCAGGGTACAAAATCAATTTTAAAAAATCAGTTGCATTCCTATACACTAACAATGAACTAGCAGAAAGAGAAATCAAGAATACAATCCCATTTACAATCACAACAAAAAGAATAAAATACCTTGGAATCAACTTAACCAAAGAGGTGAAAGACTTGTACACTGAAACTGTAAGACATTATTGAAAGAAATTGAAGAAGATATAAAGAAATGGAAAGATATTCTGTGTTCATGCGTTGGAACCATAAACACTTTAAGATGTCCATACTACCGAAAGCAATCTATAGATTCAATGCAACCCCAATCAGAATCCCAATGACATTCTTCACAGAAATAGAACAAAGAATCCTAAAATTTATATGGAACAACAAAAGACCCTGAATAGCCGAAGCAATCCTGAGAAAAAAGAACAAAGCTGGAGGCATCATAATTCCTGACTTCAAAATATACTACACAGCTATAGTAATCAAAACAGCATGGTACTGGCACAAAAATAGACAAACAGATCAATGGATCAGAACTGAGAGCCCAGAAAAAAAACCATACATCTATGGACAGTTAATCTTTGACAAAGGAGCCAAGAACATACAATGGAGAAAGGAAAGTCTCTCCAATAAATGGTGCTGGGAAAACTGGACAGCCACATGCAAAAGAATGATAGTAGACCATTATCTTGCACCATACACAAAAATTAACTCAAAATGGATTAAAGATTTGAATGTAAGACCTGAAACCATAAAACTCCTAGAAGAAAATATAAGCAGTACACTCTTTGACATTGGTCTTAGCAACATCTTTTCGAATACTAAGTCTACCTGAGCAACAGAAACAAAAGAAAAAGTTAACAAATGGGACTACATCAGACTAAAGAGCCTCTGCAAGGCAAAGGAAGCCATGAACAAAACAGAAAGACAACCCACCAACTGGGAGATAATATTTGCAAATCAGTTATCAGACAAGGGGTTGATCTCCAAAATATATGAACTCATACAACTCAACAACGACAACAAAACAACCCAACCAAAAAACGGGCAGAGGATATGAATAGACATTTTTCCAAGGACCATATACAGATGGCCAACAGACACATGAAATGATGCTCAACATCACTAATTCTCAGGGAAATGCAAATCAGAACTACAATGAAATATCACCTTACATCAGTCAGAATGGCTACAATTACCAAGACGAAAAACAACAAATATTGGAGAGGATGTGGAGAGAAGGGAATGCTCATACGCTGCTGGTGGGAATGCAAACTGGAGCAACTACTATGGAAAACAGTATGGAGAGTTCTCAAAAAATTAAAAATAGAAATGTCATCTGATCCAGCTATCCCACTACTGGATATTTATCCAAAGAACTTGAAATCAATGATCCAAAGAGATTTATGCACCCCTATGTTCTATGTTCATTGAAGCATTATTCACAATAGCCATATATGGAAGCAACCCAAATGCCCCTCTACAGATGAATGGATAAAGAAGATGTGGTGTGTGTGTATATATATATATATATATACAATGGAATACTACTCAGCCATACAAAAGACAAAATTGTCCCACTTGCAACAACATGGATGGACCTTGAGGGTGATGTTAAGTGAATTAAGCCAGACAGAGAAAGACAAATACTGCATCATTTCACTCATATGTGGAAGATAACAAATACATGGATAAAGAGAACAGATTAATAGTTACCAGAGGGGAAGGGGGGTGGAGGGTGGGCGAAAGGGACAAAGGGACACATATGCATGGTGATGGATAAAAATTAGACTACTGGGGGTGAGCACGATGAAGGGTATTCAGGAATTGATAAACAATAATGTACATCTGAAATTACACAATGTTATAAACCATTATAATCCCAATAAAATTACTTTTTTTAAAAAAGAAGATATACAGATGGCCAAAAGGCACAGAAAAAAGATGTTCAATATCATTAAGTACCAGGGAAATGCAAACCAAAACTACAATGAGATATCACCTCACTCCTGTCAGAATGGCTATAATTAACAAGACAGGAAATAAGTGTTGGAGAGGATGTGGAGAGAAGGGCACTCTCAAACACTGCTGGTAGGAGTGCAAACTGGTGCAGCCACTATGAAAAACAGTATGGAGATTCCTCAACATATTAAGAATAGAACTACCATATGATCCAGCTATCCCACTGCTGGGTATTTATCCAAAGAACTTGAAAGCACGAATGCATAAAGATACATGCACCCCTATGTTCACTGCAGCATTATTCACAATAGCCAAGACTTGGAAGCGACCTAGGTGCCCATAAAGGGACGAATGGATAAAGAAGTTGTGGTACATATACACAATGAAATACTACCCAGCCATAAGAAATGATTAAATCCAGCCATTTGTCACAACATGGATGAACCTTGAGGGTATTGTGCTAAGCGAAATAAGTCAGAGAGAGAAAGTCAAAGACCGTATGATCTCACTCATAATTACAAGGCAAGAACAACGACAAACAAACACATAGGGACAGAGATTGGATTGGTGGATATCTGAGCAGAAGGGAAGATGGGGGGAGGGTGAAAAGGGTGATAAGGCACACGTGTGTGGTGATGGATTGCAATTAGTCCTTGGGTGGTGAACATGATGTAATCTACACAGAAATCGAAATATAATGATGCACACCTGAAAAAAAATTTGCAGTTTGTTGAACGTCAACTATACCTCAATAAAGCTGCTTTTTAAAAATTACATAATCTTTTTACGGTACTTTCACATAGTAGGTCCTAAATGAACACTAGCTTTCTTTCTTTTAACAACTATGTTTTACAACTATGAACTAATAGGATCTTAATTCCTGGCTAGGGGAGCTCATTTCTCACCAGGAAAAGTACAGGAACAATTTTTGAAAAGCTAAACTGCTCTGTCATCTTTGTTTTCAGTTTTCCTACAGCTGGCAGCTCTGTGTCAGCAGTGCCCCAGAGAGCTGGGAAAAGTGAGAGAGTCCAGCCTGGCTTCACTCCTGTCCACCCTCATCTCCCAGAGCCATCATCTCTGGCAACCTAATCTAATTTGGTGGCTTATCAAAATGCAAGGCTCTTCATTGCGGCAATCCCACTGCCCTAGCATAGTGTTTGGCATGTGGCTAGTGCTTGATAAATGCTGAAAGAAGGGAGAAATGAAGGAAAAGAGCAAAGTTTCTATCCCCGTTCCTGTTTGCCTGCATGGTGACCTCCCGCTCTCCCATCTAGCATAAGCCCGAGCAGAATCTCAATAAAGAGGATTCTGAGGGACCCAAGTATGTCTGATGAAGACATGGAGCTCAAGGTTGGGGGACATCGCTTCGCTTGTGAGGGGAAAGTAGAAGGTCTGTGAGGGTAAAGTCGGTGCAGAGAGGTCAGTGCCCCCTGAGAGTGCTCTAGGTAGATGCTGATGAGCCCCCGAGAGCCCTGGCCTGGACCCCAAGCTGCGCTCACACAGAAGACGACGGGGTACAGTTCAGCACAGGAGAGACAGGAATCCTCCCCATTTCTGCACAGGATCCAGTGAGGTTCTGGTGACAAAGAGGACAGAAGGTGATGCTTGCCATTTTGACATCTCAAGTGTTTTGCAGCTTCATGAGCACTGAGAGACAGAACCTGTGTTCTTGAGGAGAGAATAGCAGCAGTGGCGCAGACGGTCCTCAATGGCACGACTGAGGGAGACCAGAGCAGAAGGTTGAGAGCCATGCTAGATGCCAAGACTGATGGGTGTGGGGCAGGGCTTAAGACTCACTAGGCAAATGAGAGCAAGAAGTTTAGGAAATTTGAGTCATTACTATTAACGTGACCTCATTTGTACCTGTAGACTGATGGGAATTGGGATATATCCACTGGAAAAATTTTGCATCATGAAAAGTAAGCCAAAACTATTATCTCTAAGCATTCCTAGCTCAGACAGGAATTTAAGACAATACACTGGGAAAATAAAAGTTATATTTTATTTTCTATTTTTTTATTATCTTTTATTTTAAGCTATCTCCCCACTAGCTGTAAACGCTGGCTATTCAGGGAGTTCCCTTCTCCACGTATCACTTTCAGATACATTGAAAGTAAGCTTATCTATCGGTTCTTAGTATTTTCCTCAATGCTTACCATCCAAATGCCTCCAAAAAGATGGCAGAGTCCTATATGGACAGTCAAATAAGTTCATTTCAATTACCTGAATGTATTCCTCAGGAAAATCCTAAAGGCCTGACTTTGATGATGAAAGAAGAGCCCTGAAATGCTCCCTTGAAGCCCCAGCTGTGGGTGGGCTGAGCTCTGCTCTGGCGGGTGGCCCAGAGCCAGTGCAGCTCTGGGTCTCCATAATACCTACAACTTTTACACCAGTGCCTTTCCACGACTACTCCACTTCTGGGGCTTACCAAACACCCTGCTCGGGCATCACAGCCATTCTCAGTCCCTCAATCTTGAACTGAGAGCAAAACAGAGATGATATTTTAAGATCTTCATGTTGCTAGGGTTCCAAACTCTCGTGCTCAAGAGAGAAGACGGTTGGCATGGTATGGTAGAAAGAACTGGACTGGAAGCTTAGGGATATCGATTCTAGTCCTGACTCTGCCCTTTCTCACGAGTAAATGACTGGGAATCAGTCCAGTATACACTTGTAACTCATTGGCCAGCCTCGTCTCCCATGGCTGTGCTGTGCCATGGGGAGGCAGAATTTAAGAGTAACATCACCAGCCTTGGGTTGGGGGTAAGACCTGGATCTTCCACATGATGACCAGAAGATGGGTTAGGTGGCCTAGCCCATTCAGACGACCTTTGTAGGAAATTTTTCTGTTGTCCAGTTTCCAAATGGCCTAGGGTTCACTCATTCTCTAAATGGAGAAGTAGATGCTGAGGTGGCCATGGGAAAATAGCCCTTCTTGCAAGGAGAGCGCTAAGTAAGCAAGCACTCAATTGGTGCTACTCCTTAAACTTAACTTGAAAATGGCACTTCATGGCTTCTGTGAACTAATAGCATTCAGTAAGAGGTCAACCTTAATTTTCTGCAGGACCTGTTGGCATAAGTGCCTTAAAAATTAATAAATTAATATTATCCATATAACAAAGCACTGCCACATACTAACGAAGCTATCTTTTCATCATCAAATAGAAGGCTCATGAGAGCAGGGACTTTTAACTTTTATTCACTATGATTTTTCTAGTGCAATAGAACAGTGCCTGGTTCATGGTAGGACCTCAATAAATGTTTGTCAAATAAAAGAATCATTGAATAAGATATTTGTGAAATGAATCTGTATGCAGTGCTTTGGAGAATTGCCAAATGTGTGTAACCGTCCTTGATCAAAATAATGGGAACTTCATATTGCCTGACAACTTTCTGTGAATACCCTCACAACATTTCCTCACTTGTTCCCTCAGGCACTCCACTAGCATCCTCAGGAGACTGGTAGAGATTCAAGCCTTATTTTAAAGAAGAAAGCTGGACACTGTTATTTCAGAGTTGTAGATCAAATCTCAACCGAGCCAACACTATGCCTCCAAGATGGCGCTCTGCAGGTCCACAGCCCCGAAGACCACCTTAGCTTGTTCCCACTCACCACCAAAACAGGGAGAAAAAAGTTCTTCTGAATATATTGCCTAGATAAATAAAATATATCACTGTAATATTAATTAGGCGTTCGTACCTGTGCTTTTATTAATGGAACTACCTTGTTTTGATCCTCTTGGTTTGTTTAAATACAAAGAATCTAATGAATTCAAACCGTTAGCTCCACCAAATATCGCAAATCATTCCAATTTTCTTGAAAAAAGTCATTTTAAAAACAATATGCTCCTAAGATCTCCAGTGGGATGACAAACTCACAGAGCCTCCCTTTTTCAGTCCTAGGAGATAATATCCTATGACAGCTCTTCTAAGACCTGTCTTTATCAGAATTGCTTGAGAGCTTTTAAAAGTACAGATTCCTGGGCTCTACCCCTGTCCACTCCAACACCACACAGACATACCCAAGATTCCAAATGGTACGTCTGGGATATGGTCCAGAATCTGTATATGGAAAATGGTCCCCAGGTGGTTTTGTGGAGCAACCAGATTTCAGAAACCCTTTGTACACTGTGCTGCTATATAAAAATCTCCCAAAACTACTGACTACGAAATCAGTGGTTCTTTTCCTCGGCTCCTAAAGGAGAGGATTGTGTCTCTTAACCCACCAATCCTGAGGCATACAGGAGCTACAAACTCAAATGCCAGCAGGACCAGGCATGTAACATAAATGCACGAAGGAGGCAGACAGGGAGCAGTGGGGACTGCTGCAAATACGAGTATCTAAAAGAGACACACGCTTACCAGTTCTAACCTAGTGTGAACATGAGCCCGGAATTGCCAGAGCTTCCAAGTTTTCAAAAGAAGCCAGAAATCCAGATTTTATATAAAATGTCTTGTGAAGGCTAAACTAGGTAGAATGTGGCCCAGAGGGCATATAATCTCTGGTTCTGTGGAAGGGCACAGACAAAACCCTTTTAGGCAGTGTGTTCGTTCCCTGAGGCTGCAGGAACAAACTACAGGTTTCCCCCGCTATCCAAAAGCAGAGCGTTCCTATGAAAACTTTCATAGGCTGAAATGGCGCGAAGTGAAGAAACAGTTACCATTCATTTATATGGGAAAAATTTTTGAGTGTTCCCAGACCCAAAAAGCAACCTACTAAATCATACCAAATAACACATAAAACTTAAAATAATACTGACATACAGTAAAAGCAGGAACGATATGATAAATACACAGCCTACAGAAGGTAGAAATAACGTGCACACCACGTAGTTTCACTTACCTGAACCAGGAAGGCAGCGAGCACACTGGAAGGCTGAGAGGCGGTGGTGATGATGTGCGGTAGGCTAGATTGTCGGAGGTTGGGTGGTGGGAGCTGCAGGAGACTGGGTGTAGGAGAGAGAGGAAGAGGGTCGTCTGCCAACATCTCATCACCTTCTGAGTCCACCAGGGCAGGCCGGTCACTAACGTCTACTCTTTCTTCCACGTCTGCCTGCCTCACGTGGAAGGTGGAGGTTCGCCGTCTGCTGTGGCTGCTGTGGCTGCTGTGGAAGGCCTGAAATAGGACAGTGTGCTTCACTGCTTAGCCTCTGTAACAGCTCGCTGCAAAACAAATGCTGAACGCTATTTTTGCTTGTTGCATCTTGCCATAAAAGCAAAAATCCTCTGCAGATTTCCCTGGGTTAGCAAAAACAGGTACTAATGTAGGTCTTTCATAAAAGCAAAGTGGGGTAAAGCGAACTTTCGGATAGCAGGGGGAACCTGTACCACAAATTATGCGGCTTAAGACGACTGAAATTTGTTCTCTCATAATTACGGAGGCTGGAAATCCTCAATCAAGGTGTCAGCAGGGTTGGTTCCTTCTGGAGGCTCTGAGGAGAACCGTTCCATGCCTCTTTCCTTGCCTCTGGTGGCTGTTAGCAACCTTGGCGTTTCTTGGCTCGTGGACACTTCTCTCTAATCTGCCTCTGTCTTCATATGGCCTTCTCCCTGTGCATCTCCCCTGTCTCTGTTTCCCCTTCTGTCTTCCCCTAAATCCTGTCTTTGGATCTAGGGCTGCCCTAATCCAGGATGATTTCATCTCGAGGTCCTTAACTGATTTTAATCACATCTGCAAAGACCGTTTTTCCAAATAAGGTCACATTTACCAGTTCCAGGGGTTAAGACTTAAATATTTCTTTTGGGGGGGGCGGGGACACTATTCAACCCCCTACAGGGAGGCTTGCATTAAAAATATATCCAAATCCATTATTACTATTAAATTTTATTTTTGCCAACCTTTTCCCGCATCTACTAATTTACTACTAGGATAGAAATGACTTATGTCTTGGCAGAAAACTTGACATGCTAGCTCAGGCCAAGATGCATATTGTTACATTTCTTTCTCATATGCCTCCCAGATTTACTAAAGTCTTTGGGCTGTGTCTAGCAGTCCTCAGGATGCACTCTCAGGGCCCAGTGATAGCGGGGAGTGGGGCTGCTATGCTCCGTGGTGGAAATCACCCTCTGAAGGAGGTGACCTCCTTGGCAGAAAACTTGACACGCCAGCTCAGGCCAAGATGCATATTGGTACATTTGTTTCTTATAAGCTTCCCAAATTTAAGCTCCTTCACGTCCAATTAGCATTAGCCCATTGCTCAATTTCTAGCCATTGTTTCTAAAATCAGGGACGTAGGGTATAGGGCTCTCTGCCTCCATGCAGCGCTCCACCCTCCTTGACTGGAGAAAAGCATGCTCTCACCACACGCGTGGGAAGGAAAAATGGTGACGGTGAAAGAGCAGAGTGGGCAGGGTATTGGGTGAAGAGACAGAAAAATAGGCCAAGTAGAAGTCTGTCCTCAGACACAAGAGAAAGAAGCAGGAAATGTGGTTCAGGCAAAACAGCCCTTTGAAAGTGTTCTCTCCCAAGAGGAGTTCTGTAGACGCCCCAGAATCTAAATGTGATTTCTAGTGCCATCTACTGGGAAGCCTGGGAACCAGCTCAGACCTGAGCTAGAAGAACAAAACAGTGCGTCCTGCCTTGGATCACTTTAAGGAGGCAGTTTTTATTGAGACTGGCCCCTTTTCTGTCCAAATGAGGACCTAAGAAGACTCTCAGTAAACAACTGACATCTTCTGTGCATTCCTCACACTTTATGCACATGTGGTTCCAGAACTCATCCATGTGTTGCAATTTGTTTCTGAAGCTCGTCAGTGAGCTTTGAAATAGCAGGAGCTGTATCTCTTTCCTTTTTCTTTCCTCAGCACAAGCAAGGTGTCTGGCACAGAGCAGCCTCTCAAAAAAAATGCTTTTTGAATATTTTTTTTAAAACCTCAATTTAAGAATTCTACTTCTTAGCAACCATCACTGCTGACAAATTTGAGAAGCCTAATGGCAAGACAAGCCACAAGAGGAACACTGGATTACCTACGGTTTACTGAAGTCCTCGGGCTGTATTGAGCAGTCCTCGGGAAGTACACTCAGGGCCCAGTGACAGTGGGGTGTGGGGCGCTGTGCTCCATGGCGGAAATCACCCTCTGCAGGAGGTGACCTCCTCACCCTACTGTCACCCGCTCAGAGGGCAAAGATGTATAGGTGTGTGAAATAATAAAAAATATATATGGCTCTCTGACCCCAGTTCCTGACATAGAGCTCCTAAAATTCCTGTAATTTCCTGGGTGATGGGGGCATCTTTTGTTCTAATGAGGTGACTCTTGGTGGTCTCCTGGATGGGAGCTGCTCACCAGAAAAATCAAGCTGTGATTAGAAGCTTGGAACTTTCAGCCTCACCTCCCATCCTCTGGGGAAGGGAGAAGGGCTGGAAATTGAGTTAATGATGGATCATGTCCACATGATGAAGCCTCCATAAAAATCCCCAGAGTACATGTTCTGAGAGCTTTCGGGTGGGTGCACACATGGGGGTGCAAGGAGGGTGGTGTGCCCAGAGAGGCCATGGAAGCTCCACGCTCTTCCCACACACTTTGCCCTGTGCATCTCTTCTATCTGGCTGTTCCTGAGTTGTATCCTTTTATAATAAGGATAATAAAGGATAATAATAAGGATAATAAACTGGTAATCTATGTAACCTGTTTTCCTGAGTTCTGTGAGCCCCTCTAGCTAATTATCAAACCCAAGGAGGAGGTCATAAGAACCTCTGATTTACAGCCAGTTGGTCAGAAGCACAGGTGACAACCTGGACTTGTGATTTTGAGACTGGCATCTGGGGTAGGGGGGTGATCTTGTGGGGTCTGCGCTAAACCCAGGCAGATAGTGTCAGATTTGAATTGAGTTGTATGACCCCTAATTGGTGTGGGAGAGTTGGAGAATTGCTTGGTGTGGGGAAAAAAAAACCCACGTCTGGTATCAGTGTTGTGAGTCTGAGTATGGCAAATACAGTGTGCTTTTGCTAGACAGGGTGGGAGGAGAGCATATTCCAGTTATCAAGTGACTGTTGCTGCTGCATCTCAGAGCCAAGCCAATATTCCTTAATGGCTCCTTCCCCCTTAACTAAGAACATAGCCACTCACAGAACCTCTCTCAGCGGTCCTCCACATTGGCTGCACAACATTATCACCTAGAAAGCTTTTTAAAATTCTGATGCATAGGATGCACCCCAGACCGATTAAATCAGAATCTGTAGGGGTGGGGTCCAAGCCTAAGTATTTTTAAGTTTCCCAGATAGTGCACTGTTGGTGGGAATGCAAATTGGTACAGCCACTATGGAAAACAGTATGGAGTTTCCTCAAAAAATTAAAAGTAGAACTACCATATGATCCAATAATTTCACTTCTGGGTATTTATCCAAAGAAAACGAAAACACTAACTCAAGGGGCCAGGCTGGTGGTGTAGTGGTTAAGTTTGCATGCTCCATCTCAGCAGGCCAGAGTTCACAGGTTCAGATTCTGGGCATGGACCTACACGCCACTCATCAAGCCATGCTGTGGTGGAATCTCACATACAAAACAGAGGAAGACTGGTGCAGCTGCTAGCTCAGCAACAATCTTCCTCAAGCAAAAAGAGGAAGATGGGCAACAGACGTTAGCTCAGGGCCAATCTTCCTCACCAAAAAAAAACCCCACTAACTCGAAAAGACCTTTGCACCCCTATGTTCACTGCAGTATTACTTACTATAGCCAAGACATGGAAATAACCTAAATGCCCATCAATGAATGACTGGATTTTTAAAATGTGGTATACAATGGAATATTATTCAGTGATGAAGAAAAATGAAATCTTTCCATTTGCAACAACATGGATGAACCTTGAGGGCATAATGCTAAGTGAAATAAGTCAGGCATGAAAAAAACAAATATAGTATGAGCTCTCTTATAATAGAATTAAAAAAAACAAGCTCATAGACAGAGCAGATTGGTGGTTGCCAGATGTGGGGGGTGGGGGATGGGGGAAAAGGGTGAAGGAAGTCAGAGGTACAAATTTCCAGTTATAAAATAAGGAAGTCATGGGGATGTAATGTACAACAAGGAGACGATAGTTAATAACACTGTATTGCATATTTAAAAGTTGCTGAAAGAGTAGATTTTAAAAGTTCTCATCACAAAAAAGAAAATGTTTCCCAAGAATATTAGCTTCCTATTGCTGCTGTAACAACTTACCACAAACTTAGTGGCTTAACTAAAACAACACACATTTATTATGTCAATAGTACAGAAATTTGAAATGGATCTCACCAGGCTGAAATCATTAAGTGTTGGCAGAGGGGCCAGCCCGGTGGCACAATGGTTAAATGTGCACATTCCGCTTCGGCAGCCCAGGATGCACTGGTTCGGATCCCAGGTGTAGACATGGCATCGCTTGGCACGCCATGCTGTGGTAGGCATCCCATGTATAAAGTAGAGGAAGGTGGGCACGGATGTTAGCTCAGGACCAGTCTTCCTCAGCAAAAAGAGGAGGATTGGCAACAGTTAGCTCAGGGCTAATCTTTCTCAAAAAAAAAAAAATGTGTTGGCAGACTTGCATTCCTTAATCTAGGCTTTATGGGAGAATTGGTTTTCTTAGCTTTTCCAGTGTCTAGAGGCTGCCTGAGTTCCTTCCATCTTCAAAGCCAGCAACGATCAGCTAAGTTTCACATCACGTCACTCTGACATTGGCTTTTCTGCCTCCCTCCCACATTTAAAGACCCCTGTGATTATGTTGGGCCCATCCGGATAATCTAGGATAATCTCCCCATCTTAAAGCAGCTGATTAGCAACATCAAATCCATCTGCTACCTTAATTCCCCTTTGCTGTGTAATGTAACATAGTCACAGTTTGCTGAGATTAGGACGTGGACATCTTTAGGGACCATTGTTCTGCCTATCATATCAGATGATGCCAATGTGCAGCTGAGAGCTACTGGTCTACCCGTAAGATCGACTCAAGAAGTGGCCCACTTAGCAAGCTGGTCCATGATGGAAGATTGGAGGCACACAATGAAAAACAGGTGTGTGGGGAGATGATGTGGGAGAAGGAGAAACAGCCAGCCTCACCGATTTTACGTTGTTGTCTTGGGAGGGGGGGACTGTCACGTGATTTACTCTCATTCAGTTCTCTTATAGTCTTGGAAAGTTATATTGTACACTATCCCAAGGATGGTGGGACCATCCCCACTCAGGAGAAGCCATGATAGAAAATATGTCATAACACAAGATGGGATTTTTCCAGACTTTTGCGATGGGTAGCCATCAGTTTGCTCCTTGTTTTACGCTCATTCAGAGCCTGGATGCATGCCAGATTCTCAAGCACTCTGTAAACTGTCCCCTAGTGTGCAAGATGCAAATTACTAGCCCACAGGTTCAATACAGCTTGAAGATGTGTTTCAATTGGCCGACATTTTAATATTCACACACACACTCAGGATTTCTGACTTCTTTTAAAAGATCTAGACACGCTGGGAGAGCACTCCTGCCGGACAACGCTCAGCCGGAAGAAGAGCAGCTGGCTTTCGGGGGGCATCTACTCCCAGGTTTGCCCAGAGGCTGCAGCCAAGCCTTTTTGTTTTACACCTGGCTCACTTCACACAGTATGCTACTTGCCTAGTCTGGAAGGTATTCCAAGTTACAAGCTTCTCCCTCCTCCAGTGTTCATATGCCTAAAGTCAGGCAAAATTCTCACAAAGACCCATTTGCCTGTCATCACTGTGAAAAGCTCCTGGATGTTAACTTATTGTGGCGATCATTCTGCAATACATAAAAATATCAAATCATTATGTTGTACACCTGAAACTAATAGAATGTTGTGTCAATTATACTGCAATGAAAATAAGATAAAATGGAAACTACACCTCCCTCCAAAAAAAAGAGAAAAAAAATGACTAGCTCTCCAGTGGGAAAGATGGGATACAGGCCAATGCATTGCCTGTACACACAAAACCCTCTGCTCACAACTCAGCGAGCACACTGAGGGGAGGTAGACTAGGCTTTGCATCAACAGCCTGAGTCACCCCGTGTTCCGGTGAACATAATGGTCTCCATTAGCACAAATCTCTTCATAGGAAATTAAGCTGAAAGCTGCCGGACTATAATTCCTGCCCATTGGTGTTTCTTCAGCCTTTGGAGGCACACGTAACAACCTCGCTCTTCTTTCACAGCCAGAGTCTTTCAGAATTTCTAAGCTAACTCTCATCGCCCCTGAGTGTCTCTTCCCACCTCCAAAGGCTCCTCTCCAGTAAACCTGCCTAATTCCTTGGACTCCTCCTCTGAAGATACAGTTGAGACCTTGCCATCATTCTGACAATTCCCTAGCTTGGCTGCACCACCCAAGTATGCTGCTCTACAGTCTGCAGAGAACTGGAGGGTGATATGACCACAGAGCAGGCAGACGCAATCTCAACTCAGACCCTATGCCTCCATAATCTATCCTAACACTGGAGGAGTTTACAGATTAGGAAACACTGCAGGACTCCCAAGCTGAGGCCCTTCAAGGTGCATGGGCACGATGAGAGCTCACCTTCCCTTTACATGGCTCCAGGGGAAAACCCTCCCCTGAAGAACACCAGCTATTTCTAATGTGTAAGATCTAAAAACACTACCCCACACTCACATCCCTTTTCCTCAACGGGCTGAAACAATTTTGAAAGGATGAGAGCCTAAGTGAAATACTCGAGGTTGGAGTCCATTTTAGAGGCCATGTGGAGAGAAGCCGGAGCGGTGGATGGTGACAAGGCTCATTTTCCATGGCACTGCTCATTAAGTCAGCCTTGGCATAATGAGGAGAGATGAAGTTCAAGCCAGTATCAGAACTGCTGGTACTGGTTTCAATAAACAGATCAGACCGATGTCGCTGGCTCTAGTGAGATTTGGGGTTAGATGTAGTTTTGGTTTAATTATTCTTTATCTCAGATTAAATGAGACGGTGCATGTACATCACTTAGAAAAGTTCCTGAAACATGTTAATTTTTATTACTAATCCATGTTTTGGCCATTCTTAAACATCTTTACTTCACCACAGCTCTTTACACTGGGTCTGGCGTGCAGCCGTCACTCAATAAATGTGAGTAAACCAACACCGGAGACTTTAGTCTCTGACATACACAGTCATGGGGCCAGTTACATCCACTCCCCCGACTGAGAACAGAACAAATGGCTTAGAGTACAAGGTTTGAGTGGCTGAGGAAAGCTGTTAAATAGGGAGTGGGTCAACAGATCCTTAAAACTTGGGACCACATCAGCGGCAGTTCCATCTGCAGGGAGTCAGAGGAGATGTTCTCTCAAATCTGTCTCATGCCTATGGAGATCCTCCTCTGTTTATAGTCTTTTGGCATGGAATGCTCTGCTATCTCTCTTGAGATCATTCCTACAGAACCAATAAAAGGATAAAGCAAAAGCAAAACAGCAATCAGATCCAACTGTCTCCGGTCCTAAGGAGCTTGGTGCATACTTGCTAAGGCATCAACGTCTTTGGGGGCTCCAGCAGGGATCCTACTAAAGGGCACGGGAAAGGAAGCAAGGTGATCAACCCAAGTGGGACAGAAGAGAATAGGAGGGGAAGGACTTTTTTATTTTCCCAGATCCTCAGCAACCTCACCAAGCTGGAGGCCATATGCAGCTGAGTATGAAAGCAAGAAAAACAGGAGGCTCAAAAAGTAACGAGCACTGTATTTCTTCAATCTCTGGCAGCCAGGGCCCCAGGTCAGTCCGGCAGGAAGCTCAGAGGACTGCCTGGCCTCAGGGATCACACAATCTTCACAGTCTTGAGCATATCTGACAGGACATACGTGTCATCCCAGCCCCTCCCAGGCCTCCTCAGTGTCTGCTCCAAGGCCTCGGCCACTTCCAAGAGCTCCGGCGTGGCAAGTGTCTGCTCAGGGTGCAGCTGACAGAACAGGATCTCATTTACTTCACCCTCAATTCGCCGGACATACAGGAGGGGGAACACAGCCTTGAGCCCAGCCAGCACTGAGTCCTTTAGCCCCAGGTCTCGGCACACGAGGTTGAGGATGAAGACACCTGTAGGGTACGAAGGAGAGACTCAGCATGACTACAGATCAGGGGACACGTTGGAGACGAGGTTCAGGTCTGAGGAATGTACCAATCCCTGTCCCAGGGAGGCTGGTGGTAAGAAGCGCACCTACAGCGGCAGTGAGTTAGAGAGAACACACAGCACACCAAGGCAGAAGAATGTGTGGGGAATATGTGAACCGTGAGAAAACTTCAAGCTAATTTCTTGCTCTTCTGTGTTGCTAACAAATTATTTTACCATTCTCCATGTCTCAGTTTCCCAAAGAACTACTTTGAGAAAGAAGTAATTAATACCCCCAAGAAAGAATGTACCAACTCCATACGGATGTTACATTCCTGACACATACATTATGGAGTTTTTATTAGCCACTGAGAGGGTCGGTGACAATTAAAGTGCTGACTCTGTTCACCATAGTAAATGCCTCTGTGAGGCTGGGAACACATGGATGAAGAGCTCCAGCTTTCAAGTCACAAGGACCTGAGTTGGAGCCCCAGCTGTTACTTTGTGTCACATCGGCAAGTCTCTTTACCTCGGTTTCCTCATCTGAAAACGGGCTGCTATGAAGATGAAACAAGATGCTGCCTAGTCCAGGGCACACGGGAAGAATTCGAGTGGTAGCTAGTGGCACCATGCTGGTGAGAATGTTAATCACCACAACCTCTTGGTAAAACTGTGTGGCTGCGTCTACGAAAGCTGAACACACACAGAAGCTATGATCCAGCAATTACAACCTTACTTCTATGCCCAAGAGACTTGCAAACATATTTCCACAAAACACATCTACTAGAATGTTAATGGCAGCACTACTTATAAAAGTCCCAAACAGGAAACAATTCAAATATCATCAGCAGAATGAAGAAACGAATTGTGGCACAGTCATACAATGATACTTCACAGCAATAAAAAGCAACAATGTCAACACAACACTGTGGATGAATCTCACAAGCATCATATTGAGTGAAAGAAAAAATCTAAGGGGTACATTCCCTATGATTCCATTTATATATACAACAAAAGTGGGTAAAACTAAGCAGTGCTGATCGAAGTTAGGACAGCGGTTAACCCTTAGAGGAGGATGAGTTACTGCAAGGAGGTGAGAGCTGGAACTCCAGGGTGCTGGATATGTTCTGTGCTTGGTGCCAGTAAATGGATGTGTTCGATTTGGGGAAACTGATGGAGCTACCACTTATAACATGTTCATTTTTGATTAAAAGATAATTTTTCTTAAAGGACCCATCCCTTCTCCCTTCCCAACCTTTTGTCCTTCATACCCTCAGGAGTCAAGATGCTTTTGACCTTCTGCAGGAAAGGCTGGTCCACAAACGCCGGGGGTGGACAACTCATTCCCAGTGTTGGGTCCTTACTGTCTACATCAAACATTATGACATCGTAGTGAGGCCGTACTGGGAAGAGAAACAAAGGAGTCTTTAGCCTTTGCTAGATAAAACAATGCCATTTACATTACTACACCACATCGCCTCTGTGACCTGTGGTGGGTACTGGTGGCTAAGTAAGAGGGATGACATGGAAGATGTGGTTTGCCTGTAAGGGCACTCACACCACCATCCAGGGGAGTTGCTATTGTCAGGATTCTGCTGTGAGTACCCCACGTTAAAGATGAGGCCTTCATCTCTCTTCTTCCTGCACATTTAAAAGCACCTTCCTAACGCACACACATTATTGGGGTCCACACGCATGATTATTACTTGGTTAGGAGTCCATCTATATCAGTGATTTTCCACTCTGGCAGAACATTTGAGTCACTTTGGGAAGCTTCTAAAGACAGCCACATGCCGCATAACAACGTTTTGGTCAATGACAGACCCCAGAGATGGCCGTGGTCCTGTAAGATTAGTACCATACGCCTAGGTGTGTAGTAGGCTACACCATCTAAGTTTGTGTAAGTACACCCTATGATGTTCACACAACAAGGAAATCGCCTAACAGCTCATTTCTCAGGACATTACCCCGTCGTTAAGTGACGCATGACTGTACTTAAAGAGCCTGGGCTTGCCTCCTGACCAACTGAGTTAAAAACCCAGTTGGGGTGGCAAGGAACAGATGGGAGGGGAGAAATGAGAAGCCTCCAATATTCTTCTTAAGCTGCCCAGGGAATTCTAAATACAGTCAGAGTTGAGAACCACTGATGTAGACAAAGCAGCTGCTAAGCTTTCAAAGGGCTGACCCAGCAAATGGTAACTTTAACTTAACCCTGGAAACAGCAGATGTTTGCCTTGTAGGAGAAAATTTTCTCAAGTTAAAGTTAACACATCTTTTCTAGTTACTTGAACAATAGCTGGCTCAAAAAAGAAATTATTTTGCTAAACGGATGACAAAGAATCGATGATGAACCAGATCTATTCCTTACTATAATGTTAAATAGTTTTTACAAGAGGGTAGGCCTGCAATGCTACTGGCTTGTTTTTAGCAAACTGTGAGATGGTGATAATGATTATTCCATAATTTTTTTACCTAGGACTACTATTTACCTAGGACTACGGCATGCCTATCACTCTTCATAACATAGATCTGATTTGGCTTCTTAGAGAACAGAACATGTTGGCTCATCAAAGTCCAAGGATAACCATGGCTCACATTTGCAGCATGAGCCCTCCAACAATCTGAAAGGTTGTTAGAGATGATGCCAGGGCTGTTCAAAACTGACCTCTAGGGCTGGCCCCGTGGCCAAGTGGTTAAGTTCACGCGCTCTGCTTCGGTGGCCCAAGGTTTCGCCAGTTTGGATCCTGGGAGTGGATATGGCACCACTCATCAGGCCATGTTGAGGCGGCATCCCACATGCCACAATTAGAAGGACCCACAACTAAAATATGCAACTATGTACTGGGGGGATTTGTGGAGAAAAAGCGAAAAAAAAAAAAAAGATTGGCAACAGTTGTTAGCTCAGGTGCCAATCTTTAAAAGAAGAAAACAAAAACCTGACCTCTAGGTAATAACAACAGCAGTACATCATGTATTGAGTACCTACTATGTGCCTGGTGGGGTTTTAAATGCTTCACACGTATTAGTTACCGTTGGCCTGGGCCCCCAAACTGGCCCCAGCCTCAGAGAGTGAAGCTGTGAAACTCTGACAGAGTTAAATTCAGTTTGCAATTAAAATTAAGGCAGCATCTGTCCATCGCACCACCAAAATATTCGTCCCAGGAATCCTGGTTTGCCACATCCTTACTGGAAAATATTCTAATCCAGTGAGAACCAGAGCATCAGCAAGGGAACGAGAAGACCAGGAAGTGTGGGTGGCCTGAGCTCCCCAGGTTCACTTAGGACTGAACCAACCTAACTGCCTTCTCCCTGAGGGACTCACGCTCTGGAAAGCACCTGTCACCAGGAGCCTATATATAAAGTTGCAAAAGAATCAGGGTAGCTATTGCAGAACATAATATGCCTTCTGTCCTAAGTCTGGGATATAAAATATTAGGGCAAAATGGAGCCTTAATTCCAGTAGCAGCAGGGCTATCAGAATTCCCACTGAGCAGCATCTGTATTGGGGTTTCTCAACCTCAGCACTACTGACATTTGGGGCCAGACAATTCTTTATCATCAGTGGCTGTCCTGTGTATTGTAGGCTGTTCAGCAGCTCCCTTGGTCTCTATCCACTGAAGGTCAGAAGCACCCCTACCTAACGGTTATGACAACCAAAAAAAGTCTGCAGACATTGCCGAAAGCCCCTGAGGTTTAGAACCACTGATCTACATGTACACTGCTTTGCTTTATTTCTGGCTTCATGTCCAGCTGAAAGATTTATTAAAAAAAACACTTCCTAACACACACCCCAACTTTTCTCCCCCTTTTCTTCACCTAGATACAGAGTTTAGGTTTCTTCAGTTGGTGAGGATGTGGCAAGTTACAGGGTTAGAAGAGAATCAAAAGAGAAGCCCACTGGTCTGTTAGCACCTTAAGGGCAGGAAAGGGCCTATTTTACTTGCTATTGTACCCCAACCCCTAACACAGTGCTGAGCATATGGTTGGCACTCCATATTTATTGCATAAATATGTCAATAAATGGATTTTTTTTTTTTTGAGGAAGATTAGCCCTGAGCTAAGATCTGCTGCCAATCCCCCTCTTTTTGCTGAGGAAGACTGGCCCTGAACTCACATCCACGCCCATCTTCCTCCACTTTATATGTGGGACGCCTACCACAGCATGGCTTGCCAAGCAGTGCCATGTCTGCACCTGGGATCCGAACGGGCAAACCACAGGCCACCGAAGTGGAACATGCGAACTTAACTGCTATGCCACCGGGCAGGTCCAATATATCAATAAATGAATGAACAAATGAACAGGTGAAAGACTGGGATGATGCTGATGCCGCCCTCTTAGAGAGGAAGTCTACAGGCCTTTGCAGGCCTGACAACCTCGGATCAATCTTCCTTCAATGCCCTTCCAAATTCCCCAGTAGCAGTACCTTCTCCTCCCGCCAGGCTGGTAATATAGTCCAGGCCATCAGCAATGTGGACCTTCATCCGGTCGCTCTGGGAGAAGCCAAACCATCGGGTAGCCACTTCCAACATGGACGGGTCGATCTCCACAGCATCGATGCAGGACTTTGGGAAATGATCGTGGACAAAGAGAGGGAGGCTGCCCCCGCCCAGGCCCACCACTAACAATGCCAGTGGGGTCTCTGGAATAAAGGAAGACAGCACCATTTTACCATCTGCTCGCTGGAAAGTTGTATACCAGTCTCGGGGAGGGCAAAAGAGGGAGTCGGATTGTTGGCTCTGCCCAGGAGATTTAAAGACCTGGCCTCCCTGTCTCATCCCAGAAACTTAGGAGTCAATTTGCCATCTGCAAATGCAACTCTGGCATCACAATCCAGAAGGTTTAGATCCAGAAGACAAACCAGTGTGTTATAATTATGGCCCCTTAAAGGCCCCAAGCACAGAGCTGACATCATATCAAGAGTCCCAGCATAAGCATTAGACCCTCTAGGAAATGGAATGGGAGGGTAAATGGCCAACATCTTGTTCACGATCACCAGGCAATGTAAATGCGATGCCTTCTGCCCAGCTCTCAACTCAAAGGCCACAAGTGTCCTTTCAGACACATCAAGCAAGTGAGGGCAATCCGTCTGAGTAAGAAATCACAGGAAAACAAAGGCCCAAATCCTAGACCTAAGCACAGAGAAACCACAGCAACCACAGGGGGATGGAAGGAAGACAACAAACAAGAAAGAACCATCAATAGGAGACCAAATGTGAGGATCAGATGTAAGAACTGAGACTCTAGGGACATATGTCAACGCCGAGAGAGGCCAAAAGTACCGGGTGTTTCAGTAAGACATACTCAGGGGCTCTGGGCGAAAGCAGTTACAAGCGTAGACAGAAACAGGAACGTTTTTGCTATTCTGGTCTGATCCAAGCCTGTTATTAATGATAAGGCTATGACTGCACTACTTATAATATGGATTTTTTTTTTAAGTAGAAATGCAAGATAGACTTGCAACTAGTGCTCAAAGAAAACACTGCTGAAAATTCAGAAATTCTCCTAAAGTGCAAAGGCATTTCCCTAGAGACGTGATTTTTAAATGTTCCATCTGGTTACATGGGTATATACACCTGCAAAAATCCATCAAGCTGAACTTTGTACTTTACGTATCTCATTGTACTTTACATATCTCATTGAATGTATTTTATTCCTTAATTTTTTAAATAAATGAATAGAAGAAAAAAGTTAGACATCAGCACATGTAGCCATTTCAAGATTACAATTCTAGTTTGAGGGAAAAGTTACCTGGATGTTCATTAACTAAGAAGATGGTTGGGAACAAGAACAATATGAATATATGTGCATTTATTGGCCTGTAATCATTGTTCTTAGACCACAGTAGCTGACGTTGATCACTTCTGTCACCACACAGGCTCCCCACTGTGGCAGGCAGTGGTCTCCCTCACCTAGAAGCAGCTCCGGGTTTCTCAGCAGGGCAAGGCCCGCGATCATGGCTTTGTGGTGTTCACAGCACAGGTAACTCCTATCAATGCACTGCCCCGGGGCTGCAGGGCGGTCCTCGGGAGCATCAGCAGGCCGCTGCTTCTTCTTGTCCTTTTTCCGTTTCTTCTGGGCTAAATGACAGATAGAAACAAATGAAGTCCTACGCTTAGTACACTCATCCTTGGAAAGCAAGGCACACCCCAGCAGCGGCTGCAGCTGGCTGGATCCAACCCAAGAACCCAAATGTTAAATAGGCAGGAATTTTGTGAAACGGTTAACATTTTGGTAGCTTGAAATCTGGCCATGGTGGCCATTTTTATGCCACAGAAATTGGCAAGCAGTACCCATCAGCCCTTTTTTTCCCCAAAGAGACAGTTCTTAAACATTTAACACACACCACTGGATACCAGAGAGTGAGAAAAGGAAAGTGGCAAAGAGACATCCCCAAACCTGAGAAAACTCAGCTGAGGAGTCCTAGTACAAGTCTCCTCTGAGACATGTAAGGCCAACAGGAGAAAAGTTTATCATAAATTCTTTTAGAGAAGGACTTAAAGTTACTAATTACCCCCTCTATGCCAATTACTGTACTAGACTTTTTTTACTCTTTCAGCTCTTACAACAACCCTACTATTCCAATTTTTGGCAGTGGAAAAACTGAGCATCTAAAGAGTTAACAATTAGGCCCAGAATCAGCAGGCGGTGGTGCAGCCGGGATCTGAACCCGCATTGCCCGTCTCCGACACCTATCATCTCTCCACCATAGTGCGGACAGGAATCCGCACCAGCCTGCTGGACAAGGAAAGCACGAGTGTCCACGGAAGGGGAGAAATCCTATAAAAGGCCCCTCCGCTTTCCCTGTCCCTACTCCCTCAGTTCTCTAGGAGACAGATGGTTCTGGGCTTTCAGAGGGACCAGCTGCATGCCACAGCAGCATCAGGCACTGGCATGGGGTGATAGGTGCACTTCAGAGATGTTTAATCACTTTCTAATAGATTCTCCTTGCTCACCTCCACAAGAGAGACCATTCTCATGAGAATAAAGTGATACCAAGAAGGCTAGGAACTTGACAACAGTGGAAAAAGTCTGAAACCCACACTGGAGGGCAAATGTTCTTTGAAGCAATTTTACTGAGCTTTCAGTGAGATGAAACTGAACCAACCCGTAGCCAGAGTGACCAAGTGCTAAGATAGGAACCCCACAAACATGGGTGCAGGTGACGAGGGGGAACCTCAAGAAAAAACCATCCTGTTGAGGGTAACCCAATCCTGAGCTCTGGGCAAACCCACCACCTCAGGAGTTTCTGAATTTTCTCTTTTCACCCGTCCTCCCAGGCGACCTTGCTAACAGAACATCACGGTCAGGCAAAGGGAACAACTGGGAATTAGCAGACTCAATTTCAGATTCCATGCCCAAATCTCTGTGCCTCAAAAGAGAAGTTATACTGGGGGAGGAGGGGGGAAGCGTTCACTCTGTACTCTATACATCTGATATTTGAATTGACTACAATGAGCAAGGATTGCTTTTATAGTAATACGAACAGACATGCCCAGTGAAAATGACTGGGGAAACAAACTACTGCTTTCCCTTTCAGTGGGAGTTTCTGAGCAGCATCTGGGAGACCACTTAAAAGGGATCCCAGAAGACATGGTGTAGATCTATGCTGTCCAGTGCTGTAGCCACTAGCCACCTGTGGCCATTTAAATTTAAATGCAAGTTAAGAAAACTTAAATATAAAATGAAAGATTCAGTTCCTTAGTCACACCAGCCACATTCCAAGTGCTCACAGCGACAGATGGCTAATGGCTACCATACTGGACAGCTAATTGGATATTAAACATTATTTTCATCACAGAAAGTTCTACTGAACAGCACTGGACCAGATGACCTCTAAAGCACCCACCACCTCTAAAACCCTCTGAAACAGGTGCTGGTGGGTGGCACTATGGAGGAGGGCTCACCTGCACCCTCCATGTTTCTGGCTCACCTTACAGAGGCCCACTGAATTAACACATAGATGGAAATGGAGCAACTTGTAAAACAGGTGGCCTCTAAACTGCAGGCATTCAAACGATTATCACATTTATTTGGTAAACCACCACCCCTGCTCCTTATCATTTCAGAGCCAGGCTCTGTTCAAGAAGAGAACACGCACCTCCATTCTGCTTATCGCCATTCATACCCTAAGAGCCCAGAGGGTAAGAGGACAACCCCCAGAGCCATGTGCCTCTGGTCACGGGTATCCAGGTGTGTCCTACATCTCAGCCAAGCTCCCAAGTCCTTCTGACCACTCCAAATTGAGAGTCTATGCCATGTGCACCTGGGTCCCACCACCGTGCCGCCTACGACGCCCCACCTCTGTGAGACACATCCTTCAGCAGCCTGGCTTCTGACTGCACCACGTTCCTGTTGCTGAGGAAGATGAGCCGCCGAAAGTAGCGCTTGTCATCCCCCTGCACGTCCTCGACGACGTAGTCGCCACTCAAGGGGCTGCAGTCTTGGTGCTGAACAGTCCGGACCCCGATGTCCCCACCCACGGACAGAAAGGGCACCTGAAGGTACAACAGAGATGTGATCAAAATACCAACTCAGTTAAGAAATATGAGAAATCATGATCCCTTCTCTTTGTGTATATATGAGGAATCCCAATACCAAGGTTCTGGGCAGCAGTGACTCCAAAGATCTGCCATTCTGTGAAAAGACTTCTCTGGGGCCTTTGGATCGGTCTCAAAAGGTTTAATTCACGTTTTTGAAAACCAGATGAACACATAAAGATCCCCCAAAACATTAGGGAAATGCAGTTGGTTCTCCCCAAGAAAAATATGAGATTCTCAATAGTAATCCTTAATAGGACTTTCAATAGTCCAGAACAATGAAGGCAGGAAGGAACTCTCTATACTTATGAGAGAAGGAACCTGGAAAAGGATAAAGACAACAAAATCCAGGGGAAAGCAACCACTCTAAATTGGGAGAAATTTGTCTCTTCCCCCGGTTATTTTCATCTTTTTTCCCATTTTTCCAAACAGGAGAAAAAATTAGGAGAAAAATACATTTTCCCCCTAAACTTTTCCATTTCCCTTCCCAATTTACATCTCTTTCCTTTTAAAGACCTGCAAGAGTAATGAACAAACACCAGGATGCTGACTTTGTGTACATCACACAGAGATGTAGGCACTGGTGAGAGAAGGTCACAAATGAACCTCCCACAGGATCTGGGTCGGTCTGATGGACACCAACCCCAAAGTCTGCCAAGAAGAATCCAACACACACTCATCTGTAAACACAAGTCAGCCCCATGGTCAGAACCACAGGCTGGGAACCCAGGAGCCTGGGTTCCTCTTTTCAGATCTGTTACTATAGCACCAAACCTCCAGATACTTTGGCTTTCCCATCTATCAAGAATGACAAACTCCTTCTTGGGGCTGGCCCCGTGGCCGAGTGGTTAAGTTCGCGCGCTCCGCTGCAGGCGGCCCAGTGTTTCGTTGGTTCGAATCCTGGGCGCGGACATGGCACTGCTCATCAAACCACGCTGAGGCAGCGTCCCATATGCCACAACTAGAAGAACCCACAACGAAGAATACACAACTATGTACCGGGGGGCTTTGGGGAGAAAAAGGAAAAAATAAAATCTTTAAAAAAAAAAAAAAAAAAAGAATGACAAACTCCTTACCATAAAGTCCTTGCAATAAAGTCACCAGTCAATTACCCCTCTCGTGACCAGGATGGTGCAAGACAGAAGACAGTGTCAACTGATAATACCATATCACCATTTTGGCAAAAACCTTCAGTTTCCTTCCCAATAAAACACAAGACCAGCAATGCCAATATCCCAAAAATTATGCTGCGCTCTTGTGGCCCTTTCCCATTCCACTCTCAGATAACAATGGTTCTAAGAAGCAACGTGGCCAAGGAAGTCCAGCGCAAAAGTGGGGAAGGAGAAACACGGTCTGAGCAATCCACAGTCTGAAGAGCTGGAGCCTGCGAGATGGAGAGCATCTCCTTCATCCTGTCTCTTAGGAGTCCTAGAGGCCCCACAGACACAGAGGCCACTGCTGCTCTCAATAAGGACAACCACTCCCCTTCCCCTCATTGCCTATAATTTCTGCCCACGTAGCTCTTAACCCCTGACATGCCCTCCAGGACCAAACTAAAGTCATAGATCCCAGTCCTCGCTTCTTCCAAGACACCCTCTGCCCTCCTAAATGACTTCTCCAAAGACCTGTGCAAGCTGCTACCAAAGCTCTGTTACCTGCTGCCGGGCAGGCATCCCGGCTGGGGCCAGCTCCATGACTCTGGCCGACAGCTCAGCCTGGATGCTGTCCATGCCTTCATACTGCTGACCTCGGTGAAGGGCCACGGTGATCAGCCTCCTGAAACCTGCGCTGGCTGCCAGCTGCTTCCGGCCCTCCTCCATGCCAAAGAGCCACTCGGTCTCTCGACCCTGGGGGACTACAAAGAGGCATTTGGTGACCGGGAGTCCAGGAAAGAGTGTTCAAGCCCACAACCAATATGACCCACATGGCAGAGAGCCAGCCCCTGCCCAGGCCCAGCATCGCCTCCAACTGTGACTCGCTGAGGGGCTATCTATTCCCTAGTGCACAATGCCCACAGCAAAGCAGCCATCAGACACATGGCAGGACCCAGGCGGATACGAAGTGTGAACGCTTATGGAAGGGGAGGGAGGCAGGTACCCAGAGCAAGAAAAACAGAAATATATTAATGCTTATTACACGCCAGGCATTATTCCAAGCAATTTACAAATAGAAGCTGATTGAATAGTAGCCCAAGATGCAGGTGGTATTATTATTTCCATTTTATAAATGAGGAAATTGAGACAGAGAAGTTACATTATTTGCCCAGGTTCACACAGCTAGTGAATGGTGAAGCTGGGACTCACAAACAGGCAGTCCAGCTTCAGACTCCGTGTCCATGCCCACTGCACTATTCGTTCCCACAGGTGGACAGTTAGGATTATGGAATACTTGGAAAAATGGCTCAGTTGTCAGGAAACAATTGCCAGCATGACGATATCAACCCCTTGCACCTGTCTAGAATTTTCTACTTTTGAAAGCATTTCCTCATACCATCTCTTTTATCCTTAATAAGGTAAATCTGGTATCGTTTACCCCTTTCAACAATAACACTAACATTTATAAAGCACTTTTCATGTGCCAGGCACCATTCTAAGAGCTTTTACACTTCTCACAACTACACAAGACAGTTACGATATCATTTTATAGATGAATAAGCTGAGGCAGTGAAAGAAAAGTAACTTGTCCAATGTCACATGACCAGGAAGCGACTGAGCCAGGCCTGGAACCCAAATAGCCTGGTTCCAGAGCTCACTTTTTTAGCTTCTATTCTGTACTCTCTCTAAATTCAGCAGAGAAGACAGAGACTCCCCAAGTCACTGCAGCTCACAGGCCACCGAACTGGGACTCCACTGCTCCCATTACTCCACGTTACAGAGTAACTAACAACTCTACAGTGTGTGACTTGCCTCAATTTATCTGTATTACTTCTCTCTCCTTCCCTATCAACTCCAGTCTCACACTTCATCAAGCCTTTGCAACAGAAGATGAGAAGAAATAAGCCTCCAATCTAAGCAGGTAGCTGGAGAGCTGCTACCCCCCTTCCTCATGCCTTGGCTAGTCTAACCTCTTGAAGTACCACCCCCTAGAAGATAAAACCAGTCAAGGCATACCCCTCCACCAAAGCCCCAGCCCCAGCAGGCCAGCCCCTCCAGGGAAGAGAGGGAGCAATCCCAACTCACTGATGAAAATGGCAAAATGACTGTCCCGCGATGGTTTCACAGTGGGGCTGTCCACCACGTGGAGGGTGTAGCGTGGCTCCCCCGTGTCCCCATTGCACAAGTCCAGAGACACACTCCCCAGCCCGGCCTTGCGGTACAGCTGGCTGCACAGCCAGGCATACTGCTGCCGCTCCCGCACCGCCTCAGCCAGCTGCTCAGCACTCTCCAGCCGCACAGGCTTGCCCTGCTCCTGAGCACACAGCTCAAAGATCTGAAGGGCAGAGCCAGGGACTGGTCTGAACTTGGTCATGATGAAGGCAAACACAGGCAGGGAGAACCGAGGCTCTGCTTCCAACACCTGGTCCTGGCTGCTGGCCACCTGGTGCACCCTCACCATCCACCCCTCCCGAGAGAAGTGACCCACTGCTTTCTTCAGGACGTGAGCCTGAGCCAGGGAGATGCAGAGGTAGCGACCGCCCACCTGCAGGACACGGCCAACCTCAGCTAGCATCCTGTCCACTTGTTGCAGGGTCTTCTCCTCCTCATCTGTCAGGACAGCATCCAGGGTGCCCTTGTCCAACACCACCTGGAAGGAGGCATCGGGAAATTCCATCTGTGTCATGTCCATCTTCAAGAAGCTCATCTGGGGCCGTCTGCTGGCATTGCGTTCCTTCATTTGCTTGATGACGACCTCACTGATGTCGATATTCACTATATCCTCATAGCCCACATCATACAGCTGCTCACTGAGCTCTGAGTTACCGCACCCAATCACCAGCACCTGGGGAGAAAACCCAACAAGATGGAGGCGATCAAGGCAAAGGAATGAGCTGCAGATACTTCAAGGAATCAAGTCTCTCCTCGGCTGCTGCATGTTTCCTGAAGGTGGAGATGCTATTGTCAGGAGGGAGCACCATTACAGAGCCGATTCTAGGCTGCATCTTGAAAGACCACTGGTTAGAGGAACTCACTAGTGAAAAGCACATTCAGCTACAACAACGCAAGTTACGTGAAAATGGGCTTTCTGTACTGCAGAAACGAACTAATCATGGTTTTCTCTGAATCAAGAATTTATTACTCAAGAATTGACAGGAATTCAGAGAATCCAAATACAGTAGTTACAGTTGAAAGCTATTTGTTTTACTGTTGAAAACCTAGTTCTGGCATAATCCTATTCCACTTATCCCTTTGGCTTCACCTCACGAGAGTCTGCTATTTTCTGAAGCCAAACTTAAAACACAGGTTGTTGCCTCCCTCTCTGTGAGCAATCTCCCACTGATCCTTCCAAATTCTGCCCCATGTCACCATCTCTGGAAAAGCATGGTACCATGAGAAATGCATAAGTTTTAGAGCTAGATGGGCCTGAGTTTAAATTCCCATGTGTCCACAACTAAAAATATACAGCTATGTACCGGGGGCTTTGGGGAGAAAAAGGACAAATAAAAAAATAAATAAATAAAAATTCCCACGTAACCACTTACTACATGTATGATCTTGGGCAAGAAACTGGCTCTCAGAGCCTCAGTTCCCTCATCTGTAGAATGTGTATACCGCCACTCAGAGTTTATTATGAGAATTCAGCAACTGAACAAACACACACACACAGCACCCAGCATAAGGCTTGACACTAAAGCTTCTTCCATGAATGTTAGTTTTCCACCTTCCTTCCTTCCCTACCTCCAATACAACCCCACCTCTATCAAACCTCTTATTATTGTACCTATCTCTTTTCACTTCTGGAATGCACCCAGGGTTTGTATCTTTATGCTCCTGCGCTGAGCCCAGCGCCTGAAATTCAGCGGGCCGCAAAAATACTTGATAACAGATTCAAGTACCAGTAAAGCCACAGGTGCTGCCTGCTCCACAGGGACGCACAGAGACAGAAAAGCACAATTTCTCTCTAGGAGGCGATATCTAAATTGGAGTACTAAAGAAGTCACTCTTCCACTGGGGTTATTAATTCAAGAATGAGCTGGAGGCAGGAGGTCTGTTATTTGAAAACCGTTAAAAGGATATCTTTAAGTTGCCTGTTAGCCGGAAGGATGCACGGAATCTTGAAAATACGGGCCCAGTGAGGCCGCCACGCCTGTCCCTGTCTACCAGGCGGAGGATTACCGTGGTCAGTTCCCACCTTCCCGAGCACACACAGGGCTGCAGGGCCGAGCTCACCTTTTCCCTGGGTTTCATGTATTTGTGGAGCACCCCGCACAGTTCCAGGTAGGTTCCATACCACTCGAAAGCTTTCTTTCCTCGCTGCTGGAAGAACTTCTCCCAATAGTCAACGGAGCCAAACTCCTTGGAGCTTTTAGGTAAGAGATTCATATTCCCACTGCCTGAGCTGCGTCTTCAGGACTCTCCTACTCTCTGAGGTACCATCAGAGGGGCTTCCCCACACGCGGGCTCGGGACACTGCAGTGGGAATTCTGTCCGCGGACAAACAGCCACATTGATTGGTCCCACATTCAAAACCCAAAGGCTTGACACGCCAACCACACGCACGGGACACTGCCCCTAACACAGGTTCAGCCCCTCCTCGGCGCCCACAACCCCCGCCCCACGTGGGGAGCCCCTCACGCTCCAGAGCCGGGTTTCAGAACCCGCAATCTTATCCGGGTGCGAGGCTTCGCGATTGGTCGGCCGCCCACAGCATTCCGGCATCTCATTGGTCCCTGGTTTTCCTTCCTGGCACCTCATTGGCTGCGACGCGCTCGCCTCACGCCGGCGGCTTGGTCGCAGGCGCCGAGCGTTTCTGTACGTGAGGCGGGGCGGGGTTGGACGGGGCCTCGGGCGGGAGTCGCGGTGGAGGCCCCCGGGTTGCCCAGACCCGGGGCTGGTTCGAGCGGCGCGCGAGGGCAGCCTTGGCGGGTTTCGGGTTTCCCGCCGCGGCGACAAGCGCGCAGACCTGCTGGGCTCTGTTCGCTTCTTCTCCGAGCCGGTCTCTTGCCAGCTCTAATCCTGAGCCGCGCAGGGGCTGAGCGCGGCCGGCGGGGGGCGCCCTGGAGGAGGGGGCTGAGCGCGGCCGGCGGGGTGCGCCCTGGAGGAGGGGCCCCCGCCGGAGAGAAAAGCCTGTAGGTTAGAAGGAAGCGTGCCTGGGGAGGGGTAGAGCCAGTCCATAGCAAAAGAAAACTGCCCATCCTAGCTGGATTGTCTTCGGCATCTCCCGCCCCACCCCCACCTTAGTTTAACCACTTTCCTTGTATAATTCAGGTTTAATGTGGAGGAAATGACACTTGGCTATGGTTTTGCTGCACCTCAATACAGGGTCCACTATTAATAATGCAATAACATGAAAATTCAGGGGGGGAGAATAATAACGACTAGGTATTCAGGAGTGCCTCCTCTCTCCTCCTCCCCTCAAAGCACAATATGCACTCAGGACTCATTTTGATAGTTTGTCTCCTTAGCTTGTCATTCTGATGTCATCTTTAAATTGTTGCTACTGCTTATTTTATGTCTTTCATGAACATACTGTACTTTCAGATGCTCACGTTATCCTAATACCCTAAGGAAGTTCCTGTGAAGGATACTGTTTCACAGCCCTGTAAATCGCGGGAGGAATATACAGACTAAGGCGGGCAGATAGGCTTGAAATTGAGCATCTGTAGTCTGGACTATTATAGACCTCTCTTGCATAGATAGCCAAGTAGATTCTATTAATAATTAAATAGGTTAAAGTGGATTGAAACTTTGGTTTAAAAGAGTAGTTCTCAAACTTTGCCTTGCATCGGAATCACCTGGAGGACTTATTAAAACACAGCTTGCTGAGCCCCAGCCCCAGGGTTTCTGATCCATCAGGTCTATAGTGGGGCTCCAGGATTTGCGTTTCTAACAAGTTCCCAGGTGATGCTGATGATGTGGGTCCGGGGGCCATCCTTTGAGAACCACTGTTTTACAATATAATTAAGAGATAAGTCAAAATGGATATGGTTACATCTCCACAATTTTAAAAGGTTAATCTAAAAGTCCTGCACGAGTAACATGAAAGAAAATCTATTTTCGTGTACCACTTGCTGAGTTCACATTTTTTCCTCTCTACCCAAGATAAGGTAAACTGGAAGAAGGCTCTGAGGTGGCTTCAGCAATAGCATCGTGCAGGGTTCCTAATGGGTGAGATGTGGATTCTTTCAGAAAACACTGCTTGAGTGCTGAGGACACTGTGCCTGAAGTGCTGCACAACACCAAAGAAACGAACAAACGAAACAGCCTCGGCCTTCTCCAGGCAAGGATGTGTTCAATTCCACAGATATTTAAGTTGACTACTATGAGCAATCACAGTGGTAAAAGCTAAGGATGCAGCGGTAAGCGAGGCAATCTCATGGGACACACACGTCAACGGTTACAGAAATCGTGTAATGAGGGCTGTGATGAGAGCTGTGGAGGGGAGATATAAGATTCCATAATAGCAGATACCTTTGAGACCTCTTCTGATCTGGCAAGTGACCAGAGAAGGCTTTCCTGAGGAAGGGACAAAAAGAGTCTTTAATCTGAGTGCTTCAGTAAACACTGCACACCTGAACTTGTTCCAGTCGTATCAGGATGACCTAGGTGAGAACCAAGAAGGATTCTCACCACCAGGAGGGCTCTTCAGGAACCTGTGGCTGCTTCTTTTCCCTGTGTCTCTATTGTCCATTCTGTTAAGGGCACGATATTGGAAAAGGTCATAAGAAGTGACTTCTATCACAGCCCAGGCTCCAGCCCCTTATTTGATGGCCTAAAAATACAATCTTTGTTTACACTATGTCTCAGACAAAGAAGGAAAGTAATTTACCTATCTCCATCTGTGCCTGCTCCCTTCTTTGAGCCTAAGAAAGCAGTACCAACCAGAGCACTTAAAGATGAAACATACTAGAGGTTTCCTAAAAGTGTATGAATGACTAATGAAGAAATTTGGGGGTTTTTCCAAAGATTTTATTTTTTTCTCCCAAAGCCCCCGGTACATATTTGTGTATTTTTTAGTCATGGGTCCTTCTAGCTCTGGCATGTGGGACGCCACCTCAGCATGGCTTGGTGAGCAGTGCTATGTCTGCACCCAGGATTCGAACTGGCAAAAGTCAGGGCTGCTGAAGCGGAGTGTGAGAACTTAACCACTGGGCCCCAGGGCTGGCCCCCAGAAATTATTTAGATATAACATTGGACTCAGTATTTTAAAATACTTATACTTGAAATTTGTTTCTCTCAAAGTTTGATTATGAAATATAATTTATAGGTATGTTATTTGTATAGTTAATTTAAGCCAATTAGATATTAAAATACTTTGTGTTTTATTAGGATCCTCAGAGTGGTTACCAGTATGATTTAAAATACAAACTGAGTTTAGATAAAGACATTCAATACTGTGGGATTTTTCCTAAAAATATAAACCCAGACCTCTGAATATATAATTTGCAGTTAGTCTTACTTAATTGAAACATAAAGTTTTTGGTAACAATATTCAATTAATTGATTGTTGCTAAGATAGTAATTGCAAAAGGAAGAATAGATAATTAAAAGCTTTTCTGACAGTTTGGGGGACCGAGGATGGGAGAGAGCATGTCACAGGCAGAATAATATTCCCCAAAAATGTCCATGTCCTAATCCCCAGAACTTGTGAAAATAGCAAAGGGGAATTGAGGTTGCTGATCAGCTGACGTTAAAATAGAGAGAGTAGTCTGGATGATCCAGGTGGGCCCAGGGTCATCACAGGAGTCCTTAAAAGTGGAAGTGGGAGGACCATAGAGGCAGTAGCACGAGAAGGAGTATCTCAGCGTTGCTGGCTTTGAAGATGGAGAAGGGGGCCGTGAGCCAAAGAAAGTGCCTTCGTCTCTAGAAGCTGGAAAATCAAGGAAAGGGATTCTCCCCGAAGCCTCCAGAAGGAACACAGCCCTGTAGATGCCTTGATTTTAGTCCAGTAAGACCCTGTCAGGCTCTGACCTCCAGAACTAGAAGGTAATAGATTTGTATTGTTTAAGTTACTAAGTTTTTGGTAATTTGCTACAGTAGCAATAGGAAACTAATACAAAGCATAAACATGCGAGGGAGTGTGTGGTTGGGCAGAAGGTTACAGCTCGGGGAGAGAGCAAAAGATAAAACTAGAAACTGAGGTGAAGGTCAGGTTTTGAGAAGTCTCCTGTTCCAAGCATTTAGGTTAAACCTGTCAGGTCACAAGAAGCCAGTGAAGAACCAGGGTCACGACAGCGGGAAAGAACTGATATGAGAGATGTGCTCAGGAGGAACTGAAGCATTTGATGACTGATTGTACATAGGGAATAAAAGACTCAAAATGGCTTCCCCATTGGCTTCTGGATGACTGGGGAGATGGTCAAGAGAAAGAAACAGGGGAGGAGAAAGGGCATCGTTTGTAGAACTGTTGCTTGAGAGGCATTTAGAGGTCGTCATGCTAGTAAAGCCCAGAGCCAGAGCTAAGAGCCAGGCTCCCCACCCTGCATGACCCTCCCAGGGCTCACACCCTTCTCAAATTCTCTCAGTGGTATCCAATTGGTGTTAGTGGTCCAAGACATGAAATGCTTCATGAGTGGGATATAAAACTGTTTAAAGGGCATCTCTTTGGTGTACAGGGTGTGGCTCATATAATTCTGGAAACTATTTCATACTGGAAGTCTTCTTTGCAAATAGGTTTGTTTTCCACATTTGAGAAGTTAAAAAATGAATAGTCTCCTGTGTCTTGGAGTAATGGAAAGCAGGCATGACATCCTAGGATAACGTTGTACCATTTTATTAGCTGGCATCAACATTTTCTTGAAGGTATTGTTGACCTGAGAAGTAATTCTCGAGCTGACATTGGATTCCTAAGATTGGAATAATCATAACAGTATTTTTAGTTTGTATAGCACTTGTGATTTGCCAAGAATTTTCTCATACATTACTTTGAATTCATGGGATGGACACATACATGCACACACACATAATTGAGGCAAAACTTCAATTGATTAAAAATAAATGAAAAGTTCTATATGACTGAGTGAACCCAGCCATGCCAGCCTCTGGGTGTTGTATTTGATTCCCAGGATTCTCGGTTCAGTGATTTCCTACTCTGTCACTGTTGACCTCTGTAGGCGCACCAGTTTCCCATATGCATGGACTGCAAGGCATTTATATCCACTTTTATGGGATGAAAGCAAAGGGCATAGCATATGTGGCAAGTTGTTTGCCTTTAGGGTCAGTGAGCAATAACATTTTGAAAATTAGAAAGCCAGGAAAGATGAGGGGATAGTGTGAAGGGCCATGGCCTGGGCCGGGTGCATCGGACCCCTACATGAGGAGACTCACGGGGCCTCCTTTTGGGTCCCATCTTTGTTTTTTACAGCTTGGACACTGGGAAAGATTACAAGGGTAAACTATGTTTTCTTCACAATTTTATTCTAAACTTCAATTCCTTTGCAACAAAAGAAAAAAACCTTGGAAAACAAGCTGTTTTTCTCCTAAATTCTAGCACTCAGCACATCTACCATGAGTATCTCATGTACCCCATTTTATTGATGTTCTCTGTCCTTGGTCCATAACAAATATTTTTCTACCACCAAAGAAAAGGATTTTAAAACGCCATTTAATAAATAAAAAATATTTAAGTGCTCCACCCAAGGTACCTTTTTTAACATTCAGATCCAGAGACTTCAAAGAAACCAGGAGAACAAAGTTCCATTAATCCAACAAAGAAGTTATATGTAAACCTTCTCTAAAACTAAAACACTTGTCTAACCATGAGAATGCAAGAGAGGTCTTTTCCTAAGAGGAATCTCAAATTATGGCGCCAAAATTTTTTACTGTCCTTAATCCATCTCACAGTGTATCTTTATGCTCATTGTTCTGGTACAAAGAAGGAAAAAGTTTTCCCCAGTGTGTGGAAATTTCATCCAAGCAACAGCTCTAGTGTTTGAAGACTCTACAGAGAAAAGTCTTCAGGAAATATGGTGTGGGTACTTCTGGAGATGGCCAGCCCTGGTGGTCTAGAGTTAAGATTTGGTTGTGGCCCAGGTTTGTTTCCCAGTCAGGGAACCACACCACCCGTCTGTGGGTTGTCATACTGTGGCAGCTGCATGCTGCTGTGATGCTGAAAGTTAGGCCACCGGGATTGCAAATACCAGAGGGTCACCCACAGTGGACAGGTTTCAGCAGAGCTTCCAGACCAAGACAGACTAGGAAGAAAGACCTGGCCACCCACTTCCAGAAACACTGGCCATGAAAACCCTATGAATAGCAGCAGAGCATGGTCTGATATAGGCCAGAAGATGAGAGGATGGCGCAAAAGACCAGACGGGGTTTCTCTCTGCTGTACACAGGCTCACTGGGAGTCAAACGATTTGGTGGCGCTAACAACCACAATTTCTGAAGGTATATGGTAGGAAAGGGAACCCTTGGCTAAATTTAAACCCCTGTAACTTAACAGGAAACCATATACCGTAGAGTTTAAGAACATGGGATTTGGAATCAGGAAGATCTCTGTTTCTCAGTAAGTGAATTTGGTCAAACTGCTCACCTTCAGGTCCTTTGCCTATGACCTCCTTTGCTTCCTTTGCTGTTGCTCACCACACTCCATTTACCACACAGCAGCCACAAGGATCTTCTCTTTAAATATAGAACAGCATTTTTACCCATTGAGATATACTTCACATAACAAAATTCACCATTTAAAAATGTACACTTCAGGGCTGGCCTGGTGGCGCGGTGGTTAAGTTCATGTGCTCTGGTTTGGCAGCCCTGGGGTTCATGCGTTCAGATCCCAGGCACAGACCAGCACCACTTGTCAAGCCATGCTGTGGTGGCATCCCACATAAAACAGAGGAAGACCGACACAGATGTTACTTGGCAACAATCTTCCTCAAGCAAAAAAGAGGAAGATTGCAACAGATGTTAACTCAGGGCCAGTCTTCCTCACACACACACACAAAGTACACTTCAGTAGTTTTTAGTATATCCACAATGCTGTTCAACCATCACCACTACCTAATTCCAGAACATTTCCATCACCCCCCAGAAAAACTCCCTACCTATTAGCAGTTAGTCCTATCTTCCCTTCCCTGTACCCTCTCAAAACCACTACTCTACTTTCTGTCACTATAGATTTGCCTATTCTGGAGATTTCATTGAAAAGGAATCATATAGGGGGCCCGCCCCGTGGCACAGCAGTTAAGTGCACACATTCCACTTCGGCAGCCTGAGGTTCACCAGTTCGGATCCCAGGTGCAGACATGGCACTGCTTGGCAAGCCATGCTGTGGTAGGTGTCCCACATATAAAGTGGAGGAAGATGGGCATGGATGTGAGTTCAGGGCCAGTCTTCCTAAGCAAAAAGAGGGGGATTGGCAGCAGTTAGCTCAGGGCTAATCTTCCTCAAAAAAAAAAAAAGGAATCATATAGCATGTGGTCTTTTGTGACTGGCTTTTTTCACTTAGCATAATGTTTTCAAGGTTTATCCATGTTGTAGCATGTAACAGTACTTCATTCCTTTTATTGGCTGAATATTTCATTGTATGGATAAACAAAATGTGGTAAGTCTATTCATCATTGAGAGATAACGTTTGGGTTGTTGACATATCTTGGCTATTATGAATAATGTTGCTATTAACATTCATGTACAAGTTTTTATATGAATGTGTTTTAAATTATCTAGGATATATACCTAGGAGTGGAACTGCTCAGTCATATGATAATTCTATGTTTAATTTTTTGAGGCAAACAATGATCATTTAAAAGTTCAAATCTGTTCATGTCACCCTCTGGTGGCTTCCCAATGCATTGAGAATGAAATATAGACTCTTTGGGTGCCCTAATAAGTTCTTTCATGATCCGGACGCTGCCTATATCTCCAGTCTCATCTTCTACCACTCTCCTCGTTTACCAAGCTCCAGACACACTGGCCTGCTCCCTTATCCTCAAAAATGCCAAACTCTTTGATGCTGAGAAAACTGGATAGCTATAAAACTCCTGAAAGAAAACATAGGGGGAAAGCTTCAAGACATTGGATTTGGCAATGACTTCTTGGATATGACACCAAAAGCAAAGACAACAAAAGCAAATATAGACGAACGGGACAACATCAAACTTCTAGGCATCAAATGAAACAATAAGTAGACTGAAAAGGCAACCTATGAAATGGGAGAAAATATTTGCAAATCATATGTCTGATAAAGGGTTAATATCCAGAATATGTAAGAACTCCTACAACTCAACAACCCCCCCGCCCCGCCACAAATAAACCAGTTGAAAATGGGCAAAGGACTGCAATAGACATTTCTCTAAAGAAGATATACAAATGGCTAACAACCATGCGAAAAGATGGTCAACATCACTAATCTCTAGAGAAATGCAAATCAAAACTACAGTGAGATATTACCTTATACCAATTAGAATGGCTAACAAAAAACCAAAATAACAAAAGCAACAATCACACCTGCATAGCCCCCAGGGTGGAGGGAGCCTAGCCCCTAAAATGACCGAGGAATCAGCTGCAAATTGACAAGTCAGTCCCCATTTGGACTTGCTGCCTAAGCGGTTTGGGAGGCCTACAGCAAGCAGGGCTCCCACATGTCTCTTGTTGGAAGATTCACCAGCCAGCCCCTGCCCTCGCTGGCAAAGCTGTCTAGTATATGCTTGTTCTGTTATCAGGGGGAGTATGCGCATCTGTGTAGTCTGGGACTTGCGATTAGGCACAGGCCTTGTCCCCCATAAGCTCGCTCCTGTGACACAGCCTCTCCAGACCGTTGCCCTTTTCCAGATTCCAGGCCATCCCGGAACTGCTCCGCATTCACGTGCGCAGTAATAACTCTTCAGCAGGCCTGAGAAGATAGTGCCGGCTCCAACGACCTATACAGCCTCCAGGGTACGGGAGCCCACTCCTCGAAAATCACCCGAGGAGACAGCTGCAAAATTGGCAACAGTCAGTCCCCATTTGGACTTGCTGCCCGATGAGGCCCGGGTCTTCTCCTGCAACCAGGCAGCCCAGATGTCTCTTGTTGGAGGATACTCGGGCCTGCCTGCCCTCCCTGGTAAGGCAGTCCAGATTTTTCCAGCTCTGCGTTCGGCGGCGCATTTGTGTAGATTAGGGCCTGGAATGAGGCAGATGCCTTGTACCACCAAGAGCCCTCTCCTGTCCCCAGGCTTCTCCTGACACTTGCCCTGTTCCCGGTCCCCAGCTACCCTGACTTGCGGGGGCATGCGCATGCGCAGTACACCCGCTGTCAGCCGGCCTCTCGCGCCCGGGCCCTTCAGCTCTGTGGACTCCCGCGGGTCCCCAACCACCTGCGAAGCCTCCATGGCGGAGGCAGCCCACCTCCTGAAAATCGTTCTGAGTTGGCAGCTTTAAACTGCACAGTCAGGCCCCAAATGGACTTGCTGTCTGATGGGGACCAGGCTTCTCCAGCAACCAGGGCTCCCAGGTGACTCGTGTTGGAGGCTAACCCGGCCAGCCCACCGGGGCCCTTCCAGGCACGGCAGCTGAATAAGCTCCGCCTCGCCTTCAGGGGAAATATTTCCCTTTGAGTAGGTAGAGTTCACGTTTAGGCAGACATCTGGTATCGCCAAGAGCCAGCTCCTGTGATCTGGCCTCTCCTGACCCCTGCCTTGTTGCAGGTCCCTGGCTACCTGGACCTGCCGTCCCGCGCATGCGTAGGACACACCCCGTCGCTGGCCTTGGACTGCCTGGGTCCTCCAGGCCCGTGGGACTCGGCCTGGCCCCAACTGCCTGCAGAGCCTCAGGTGTGAAGGGAGCCAACCGGTGGAAAATCGAAAATTGTTCTGAGGCAGCAGCTTTAAACTGGCGACAGTCCCCATTTGCGCTTGCTACCTGATCCATTCTTCTACCTAAACCAGACCTCTCAGGTGTCTCTTGTCAGAGGCTTCACCAGACAGCAGTGTGGCCCTAACCTGGCAAGTGCTTGTCACTTAATAGGACTGCCATGAATGATTCTTCGTGGTCCTGAGAATTTTTCCTATAGTTTTGATACTGCCTTGAATCTATAATTATGTAAAGAATAAATCAGAAAGGCCAGGTTGGTCCTTAGGGAAAACTTGACAACATTTTTAAAAAACGATGTTAGGGAAAGATTCATTACTTTAACTTTTCACCCTCTGAAGAAAGTTTGAAATGTGTCTATTTAAAGGTATTTTGATGACATAATTCCATTCCTTCTAAATAACTGCTCATATGCCCCTTGTGACCATAGCTCCTAAGGCAGAGAGCTATGATAATGGATCCCTTGTGATTTGCTATGTTACTGTAACTCAGAGAAGTGTGCCTGTGACTCTGAGCCCAACTTGCCATGCATTGTGTTTTAGGCTTTGAAATGAGTGTGAGCAGAGGATGCAGAATTTTCTTTGCTTAAAAATAAAAGGTTAAAAATGAAAAACAAAAACATTCACAACTCCAATAAACGAAAATAGTATATAGGGAAATGTGTATATTTCATACATGTAAAGGTTTAGATACAGTCTGTGGATATACAGCAATATAAAGTAAAAGGAGACCATTCTTGTCTTTCTACTAACTCTGTGATGTACGGCAGAAGGGCAGGTGGCCCAAATATTTCTGATTAAATGTGCCTTCGTTGCCTGAAGAAACCAGGATCCTCTTCTCACTCTTGCTCACCTCCCAGTCAGAGCCTATAGTAAGTAATGAGCTCTGACTACCCAGGTGTGTCTGGGAGGATGCAAGAAAATCTCCCTTTTGGAAACCCCTTTCTCCCATTTTCTAGTGTAGTCACTGGCAAAAGAGCTTCTCTCTTTAGACTACTTTGAGTGGCTTGGATGTAGTTCTGCTTTCAGGTATGAGGGAGTAAATTGAGACAGACCATTGCTCCCTCTAAGGATAAACAGAAAAGCCAGATAAATACCAAAAACATCGCTATAAAGCATTCGGAGAGTGGTTGAAGCAACAACTGGAGGGCCCAAGATTCCAGAGGAGAAACTGCAAAAAGGTGAGCTGTCCTTTTCCAGCTGCTTTTTCCCTGCTTATAGATTCTGGGCACAAGGCAAGATGGGCTTTGCCTGGGCCAAGGGCCATTGTTGGGGGACAATAGAAAAAAAAAAAAAACCAGTTATGTTTTGGGTCCTCACATGACTGGAGAGACAAAACTGGAATCTTAGAGAGCCAGGATCTCAGGGAGAAGGGAAGAGTGAAGAACTGAGGGACACAGATGGTTTCTCCCTCAAAATTTTGCTCAATTCTGAAGCTGTTGGGGTAGGAGGCTGAGCTGATTAAATCACTGTTTTTCAGAGGCTTTCTGCTGAGCATCTTTGTCTACCCAGTAGAGAGGAGAGTGAATCCTCTTTGGAGAAGGATAACATCACATAGATGTTCTTTCTTACACTCAATATTTTATATTCAACTTTTAACACCCGATTACTTAATACTCAATATTCAATATTGAGTGGATATCAAAAACTGTTAGGTATACTAAGAGAGAAGAGTCATATGACCAAAAACCAAGAAAACAATAGACAATAGAAACAAGCTCACAGGGTAATCCAGGGATTAAATTAGCAGACAAGGACTTTGATTAAAATGTTCAAGAAAATAGATGCAAAGATGGAGAAGTTCACCAGAGAATTAGAATCTACTTTTTTAATGGAAATAGAACCAAAAAATACAATAACTGAAATTAGGAGTAGCCTGGGAAGTCAGGGAGCAGATGTGCATATGGATGCTAACACTGACTCATGCCTCTTCTGTTGCATCTCTGGAGCCCTGTGTCAGTGCCAGAATCCTGAGATCTAGGGCAGACTCAAAGGATTGTGCACACATTTAAAAAAACAAACTTTTAGGGGCTGGCCCTGTGGCTGAGTGGTTAAGTTCGCGCGCTCCACTGCAGGCGGCCCAGTGTTTCGTTGGTTCGAATCCTGGGCGCAGACATGGCACTGCTCATCTAAACCACGCTGAGGCAGCGTCCCACCTGCCACAACTAGAACGACCCACAACGAAGAATATACAACTATGTACCGGGGGGCTTTGGGGAGAAAAAGGAAAAAAATAAAAAATAAATAAATTTTAAAAAAAGTCTTATTTAAAAAAAAAACAAAAACCAAAAAAAAAACAAACTTTTAAAATGTAACACGTATTTTTCTTCAAGAGTATACTCTTAGTACTATGTTGCAGTAAACAGGTTCCAAAATGTAAGGATGAGCTCTTTTGTCAGGAATAATTCCTCAAGAATTCTCCAAAATAATTCTAGGCACAGGTACACTTTTGCTATCGTGACATTTTAGAAAATAGTTGAAAAACTTGTTATTGCTCTATCTGTAAAGGATTGCGGGGGAAATGTGGCAGAGTGATTGCCAAAAAGCTTTCTGAAAATTATTCCATAGAGATGGTTATCATTGAGCTTGAGGCCAGACAGATTTCCTACAGTTAAGCTCATATGCCATGTTTCAGACCTGGACCTGCCTAACCAAAAGATGCTATGAAGTTTTCTGGTTAAATAGTTCTCTTTTTTTCTGTTAACATTGGGGAAAGTTGGATACTTAATAACTCAAAACAGCAACAACATAACCAAAGCCAGAAGGAAATCTGTTTTATTATTAATGATTATAAATAGACATGTGATCTACCACAACATAGGGAAAAATTGGATCTGACATGGCAAGCCATGGATGATTCAGGCAGTTATTTTCCAGTTAACACTTTTTTAAAGTGTTTTGCTTGTTTATACTTTATGAGTAAAATACAAAGATAAAGTGCCTCCAACAAATAGATTATGAAATTAAAGTGTAACTCCAGGTATACTGATGAGGTGAAATGACTACGGAATCCCAATGAATATTTATTTAAATATTTAAAGACACTGATATTGGCTAATGAGGTTTAAAGTAATCAAACTCCCTGTTTCCTTTCATTCCTTCATTTTATTTTTGTAAGTCACAAATTTTCATTGCTCATATTCTTTTTTCCCCTTCTGTTGTCTTGAAATGCCAAAAGAAAATTAATGCCAATAGGCCAAACTCTTGCTAGCCAATCTATAATAATAATAAAACAGGACAGAGAAAAGAGGGGCCAAGCTATAAAAAGGGAGAAATTCTATATGGTTTATAAGGTGACCAAAAGAATCTGTAAATATTATTTTACTAAGAGCTGGTGATAGTCTTAGAAGACAAGGAGGAGGCAGAGATTAGTTTCTGTTTTGCTGCCTGGGAAATGAAACCAGTAAAGTGACTTTCTGAAGGTCCTGAAGCCAGCAGAGTGCTTCTAGAACTCCCATGCCCTGGGAATGCTGACACATTCTCTTTTGCTCTCACTTCCCTTATTTTCTTTTGTCTTTCCTCTTTTCTTTTCATTCAAAAGCAAACTTTAAAAAATTAGAATCAATTAGTAAATATTTATTGTGTGCTTGCTCTGTGCAAGGTAGCAGACGGATCAGGAGTGGAAGACATAGTCCTTGATTTGAAAGAGCAGTTAGAATCGCCGTTCTTCCCTGGATCTTTGCAGCCTCTGAGCCATCCTTCTGTTCGCCATTTTGCTAAGCCAGATGTTCCAAACCTTTACCATTTTCTTTAAGCTCCCAACTCCAGCACTGCTCCCTTGACACTTCACATAAGACCTTGCTTGCCTTTTACTGACCATTTTGAGGCTATCTTAGGAGTTTCCTTAACTGCTCTCTTTTCCGTTTCAAAATCCCGCTTTATCTTTATCCTCAGTCACTTCCTTCCCTCTTGCCTCAGAAAGGATTCTCTCTCCATCTTGCCCAGAACTCACCTCTCCTGCTCTCCAGCCCTAATTTGCCACCTCTGCAGGGACATCACCCCATGGTTGTTGCTTTTTTGATTTGCATTTTCAATCTCACTCTCACACTGGCTCCTTCCTCCCCATTCCTAAATATAATTAGGTTGTTTCTGATGGTACCTTGACCCTACTGCTGCTTTGAGCTGCAAATTAGTGTGCCTTTTCCCTTTACAATTAAATTTCTTGAGAGAGGAATCTATACTCTGCAATTCCACTAAAAATTAACTCTTACAATATGGCTTCCACTTCCATAATATTACTGAAACTCTGGGGCTGGCCCCGTGGTCGAGTGGTTAAGTTCGCGCGCTCCGCTGCAGGCGGCCCAGTGTTTCGTTGGTTCGAATCCTGGGCGCGGACATGACACTGCTCATCAAACCACGCTGAGGCGGCGTCCCACATACCACAACTAGAAGGACCCACAACGAAGAATATACAACTATGTACCGGGGGGGCTTTGGGGAGAAAAAGGAAAAAATAAAAAAATCTTTAAAAAAAAAAAAATATTACTGAAACTCTTCTTGAAGGTCATAATGGTCTGTGAGTCAACAATTCTAAAGGTTTTTTCTAGCCTTCATTCCCACCCTCCCCTCCCTTCCAATTTCTCTGAAGTTTCTGATGCTAATAACCATTCCTCCCTCTTCTTTTACACTGCCCTGTCTTCACTGTTCTTCTGTCTACTGCCGTGACCACTTCTCATTGACTGCTCTCCTCATCTCCTCACCCCTGAAAGCAGACATTCCTGTAAGCGCTGCCCTTGTTACACTGTTCCTTGGATTCTTCTTCACAGAGGTGATAGCTGAAGCTGAGGATTCCCATGGTCTGGGAATACTAAAACACTCTCTCCCAAGGAAAGTGTGTATAAAGAAAAGGGCAGACTTTATCACCTTGCTTTTGTCTTTCCATGGGGTTCACTTAAGTTGGCAAGAGAGGCAGGAGAAGTAGGTCAGGGCTGTCTTAGAATGGCAGCATGCCTCTATCTGGGACCCCGGCTCCTGCCAGGTAGCCCTGTCCTACAACTGTGGCTCCTGCCTTGTTCTATTGACCCTTCTCTTGTCTCTTCATACCTGGGAATAGAAACAGCTTCCTCCTCTTGCCAGTCCTGGGGTCTATAAGCATCTCTACTTGATTCTGTTTGTGGCTTCTATTGTTAAACTCCAACAAGTAATTCACTTTTGATATTATAGCTCATCTGAGGCAATTGTCCTGTTTGCTAAGGTATTCCTATATGTGTGTATATGAATATATATATTCCATTGTTCACTTGAATCTATAATTAACTTCACTCAATTTTCAATAGTTGCTTAGTCTTAGGTTTCTGTGTAGGACAGCAAGCACTGTTTACCATCTTTTACCCCCCAACTTGAACAGAATACCTGCCACATATCTGATGGATGAATTTATTCACTTTGATGTAGCACCCAAGATTAATATTACCATCTTTGGCAAGAAATTAAAGTTGTATTTGACCTTCAACAGACTAAAGCCTCCTGAATCAAAGGAGATCATCGCAAGACATTAAGCCTGACAGACTCCACCTATGCAATGCTTTAAGAATAAGCTGCCTAATTTCTATTTTAGGGCGAAGCATGTGGCCTATTTCAATAAAATATTTATCTCACCATAATTTAAACTTGTAGCTCTGCAATATTTACTAATGTGACCAGCTTTGCCATTCTCTAACCTTGGAAAAATTACATAATTCATCTCAAAACCTTGGTTTCCAGATAGATAAAATGAGGAAAATGATACTCATTATCAGAGAGTTGTGCATAAATAAGATAACATATGCTATGATTAAGTTAGTGCTTAAAAAATAGGCATTTAATACATGGTAACCATTTTAACTTTCAGAGAAGTAGTAAATAAATTTATAACACAATTAGAGCATATTACTACACAGGTTTCTCTGTTGTTGCCATCTTTGTAGGAGGCAATTTCTCCAAGATAAAATTCTTACGTGTCATATCACTAAATAAGAGTTAGGAGAGGAAGACAGCATCTCTGTGAGTCCATCTTATAATGTCACATCTAAAATTCCATGAGGAAAGCATAGGGGGCATTCCCATTTTATTATATATTTTTAACAAAAATTAAACTACAGTAGAATCTGTCTTTAAAAACCAGACTCTACTTAACCCACTTGCTCTTTTACTCATTATTCTCATTCTCTTTGTGAACTATACTCACTGACACCACAAAGGACGTAACTGGGACCATTGGCAAACTTTGAATATGGATGCTTTATTAGAAAATAGTACTGTATCAATGTTAGATTTTCTGAATTTGACAACTGAATTGTAGTTATGAAGAGAATGTTCTTGGTCTTAGGAAATGCCCATTGAAGTATTTAGAGGTAAAGAGGCATGATGTCCATAAGTCTCCAATAATTAGGTGGGGAAAGAGGTGGGGAGGATATGTATTTAAAGAGAATAAAGCAAATGAAGTGAAATGTTAACCCCCCTGAGTTAAGCCATGCAAACTCTCTGGTTCTTTGTTTCATCGTCTACTTGGAGAAAGAGAGACTGGCCTGAACTATTTCAGTATCATTCAGACTGTGAGTCATGAAATCCAATTAGGAGTTGAGACCAGCATTAGGAAAAGATGTTAATAAACTGTGAATCTGGATAGTTTACAAGAGTTCTTTGTACCTATTCTTTGCTAAGTTTGAGATTCTTTTAAAATCAAAAGTAAAACAACTATATTTACATATCACTAAGGCCCTCTGAGGTTAGCTGTATGGCACACCTGTACACTTCCTCACCAGAACATGCTTATCAAGAGTCAATTTGTATTTGTAACCTAAAATATTTACACCTCTCATTATACTTATGGAATTTAAATATTCCAACTAATGAAATACAAATAGTAAGTTGTTTCTGTGAAAACTAAATTGATAAAGGTGAACAAACGAGTTACAGTAGAACTAGATATAGGTAAGAAAAATCTGTAAAACTTTGGGGAAAAAATTGTACAAAATCTAGACTGACTTGGGACTCAAAGTGCTTCAAATGTGTCTAAGTTCTTGCTCTGCTTTGAAGAAAACACTGAAAATTGTAAACAATTTAAACAATGCAATTATAGTAAACACAATGGGGAGCTGCGTCCAACAGAGTCACGCTCAGATTAAAGGTCTTGGCCCTCCTTCAAAGATTAGTGAGTGAGTGTATAATTATACGTTTGAGTCAAAATAAAAAGGCTAGAGTATATCTGCCTTTTTTCATGATATACCACTCTGACTTTTTAAATTAACTGACCAAGAAGTGGTCCCAAATTTAGTGGGAAAAAGAGTCTCTACTATAGTTTTTTTTTTAATTGAAAAAGTGATACACATGTAAAATATTCAAATAGAAGGAAATGCCACACATCGGAAGAAACGTTTCCCTTCTGTATTAGTCTGCAGGGTTTGTTCCAACAAAATTCCAGGGACCAGATGGCTTAAATAACAGAAATTTACTTACTCACAGTTCTGGAGGCTAGAAGTCCAAGATCAAGGTGCCATCAGGATTGGTTTCTGGTGAGACTCTCTTCCTGGCTTGTAGGTGGCCGACTTCTCAACGTGTCCTCACATGGCCTTTTCTCTGTGCCTACACACATGTACACTAGCCCTGGAGGATTAGGGCCTCACCCTGGTGACCTCATTCAATTACCTCCCTAAAGGCCCTATCTCCAAATACAGTCACATTGTGGCTTAGGGCTTCAACACAAGCATTGGGGGTAGGGGGCACAATTGAGTCCATAGCACCTTCCATGCCAGACTCCCAGTCCTCCTGGGTTTTGTGTGTGTGTGTGATGCTCAAATGGAAGCAGAGTCTACATACTGTTCTGCACCTTGCTTTTCTCACCTTACAACCACATCACAGAGATATTCCAAGTCAGTGAGTGTAGATTTAGTGCATTTTAATGGTTGCATACTATTCTATTGAATGGATATACCATAACTTATTTCAGCAATTTCCCATTGCTAGACAGTTCAAGTTCCTCTTTTTCTCCCCAGTCTTGTTGTTACAAAAATCCTTTAAAGAATTTTTTGTTTCTTTGTTTGTTTGGTGAGAAGATTGGCCCTGAGCTAACACCTGTGCCAATCTTCCTCTACTTTGTACGTGGGATGCCACCACAGCATGGCTTAGACAATGGTATGTAGGTCCACGCCTGGGATCCAAACTTGCAAACCCTGGCTCACCCAAGCAGAGTACACAGACTTAACCATTACACCACCGGGCCAGCCCCCCCTTTAAAGAATATTTTTTATAGCGTATCTTTATACAACTTTTGGAAGTATATCTATAGGATAAATTTTAGAAGTAAAATTGTTAGGTCAAAGGAACTTTGTATAAACTTTCAAAATATATTGTCATCCTGAACTTTAAAGAATTTGTACCAATTTATACTCTCACCAACAGTGTTTAAGAAAGCTTGTTCTTCCCACCTGTGCTCTCACACCACCACACACACACACACACACACGCCCCTCCAACACTGTATCATCAAACTTTTTGATCTTTGCCACTGACCTAACACAAAGGATAAAATTGTCAAATCAAACTCACAAATCAGAGGTCTTACCCAATATGAAGCTTTACCAATAATTTCAAAGATACCAGTAGGGGGCTGGCCCAGTGATCTTAGTGGTTAAGTTTGCACGCTCTGTTTCAGTTTCCCAGGGTTCACAGGTTCAGATCCTGGGTGTGGACCCACACACCACTCATCAAGCCATGCTGTGGCAGCAACCTACATACTAAATAGGGGAAGACTGCCACAGACGCTGGCTCAGGGACAATCTTCCTCACCAAAAGAAAAGTACATATATATACACATATATATATATACATGTATACACACACATATATATATATATATATACACACACACACATATATATATATATACACCAGTAATCAGGAGGCACGAACAAAGTAGGGAGTGGTCCAAGACTCTTAATGCTGCTCCCCAGGTCCTTTCTTCTTGCTTTGGATGCACCCTGGCCCTAGACAACAGATGTAGTTTCTAAATAAGGTGTGAAGTCACCTCACATAGGAGCCAACTTGGTTATGAAACATCACCATTTTATGCTAAGTTACATAGCTTATATGGTATTTTCCAGTCATACACCTCAAATCCACATGGATTCCTGCTGTGTTTACTGTAAACAGCCCCAGCCCAGGGGCATCTTGCTAAAGGAATTCTATAGATATGAATTCTCCAGCCAGCAAATACTATTAGTTTGTTTGCCAGGAAGTCCGTTATTACCATATCTATAAGAATCACATGCTGGCTTGCTTTCTAGTATTCCCTTATAAAGGGAGAGAGTGGATTGCAGATCTGGCTAAGGCACCAAAGCAGGGAAGAAACCCTAACAAGCAGATACAATGTAAATGCTATGTAAATAGTTATTATACTGTATTGTTTAGGGAAAATGACAAGAAAACAAAGTCTGTACATGTTCAGTAGATGCAACCATGGTAGGTCTTTCCACCCACGGATGGTTGAATCTGCCCAGGCATATGAGGGCTGACTGCACAAGAAGCTTCCCCTTCTAGGTGGGCCGGTTCAGTCCAAGTCAGCCTGGGTCTTAATAGTACTCACAGAGAGTGAACCAGTCTAACACTAGGCTTTCAGAAGCTTCAGCTGACAATCCATGGCTCACTATTTCCCAACATCCCATGCCATTAAATCAGAATCTCAGAGTGGTGCCCAGGCATCAGTCATTTTTAAAGCTTTCCGGGTAATTCAACTCTATGTCATTAACTTGAGAGTCATTGCCCTAGCCTATCCATCTTTCAATTAGTGTTTGGCTTAAATATGCACTAAGTTGAACCACTGTATCAACAAAGGACCCATAGATATTAGCTAAAAAAAGACATCTAGCAAACAAATGGTAGGAAGAAAATGAGTAAAACAATCCAGCTGGGGCGTGTGTGGCAGGAATGGATAAAGCAAGCAAATAAGAGGAAGCAAAAACGACATTGGAATTGTCTTGGATCTCTATGCCCAGCCACTGCAAGTTTAAATATGCTACTAACTTACGGGGTAGGAGGAGTGACTAGAACGATGGAATGGCCAAGCAAGAGCGAAGCCCAACTGAAACCTGAAGGCGCCCTCGTCGGCACCGAGTTATTTTAGATTAGAACTCTAAATGATACGAGGGAAAGAACGCCTAGACTGCGTCCAAAATCTGCCCAAACTAGCTGCGCAACCTCAAAGTAAATCTCTCTGGACCAGAGATTCCCAATGTCTAAAATGAGGAGACAGCGTTAGCAACCCTCAATATCTCCCTCCTAGTCTAACTCTGATGCTATAAACAAGGGTTTGTAGACACACAGATCTCCTTTCTTCAGAAAGGGTCCTAAACGCTCCTCGGGCTTCGAGCCACACTCTTATCCCTACTGGGTTTCCTCAGCCCGGGGCACGGACTGTGCGCACAGCACCCGCCCCCGAGCCCTCACAGCCCCAGTCGCGGGCGTGCCCTCGGCGCCCCGCCTCGAGGGCCTTCTCCGAGCTTCCTCCACCTCCCCGGCCGCCCTCCGCGCGCGCCCGGGCCCGACTGGGACCTCGGGAACCACTTGTTGCTGTCCCCGCTAAAGCACAACATAAGCTCAAGGCTGCTGGTCTGCACGCGGCGGCCGCCACGGCCTCAGCCGGGCGGAGAGCGGCGGGCGGGATCGACTCGCTCGGCGCTCCCCGCCTGGGCCCGCCCCTCAGCCCCTCCGCCCGGGCAGGCCGCCGAGCGCCGAGCGGCTCGATGAGCGGGGGCGCAGCAGCGGCGAGCGGCAGACCCGGCTCCGCGCCCACGGCCCCCTCGCCGCCGTCCTCCCCCGCCTCCCGCTCCCTGCCCCGCCCGCGCAGCGCCGCCCGGCCCGGACCTCCGCGGGAGACTCACGTACGCCGCCTGCCCGGTCCCGACGGGGGAGCCGAGGTGAGGAGGAAGGAAGCGGAGACGACGCCCCTGCCCAGCCGCCCCCCAACGTGCGCGTCGGGCTGCGGGCCGGGGAAGGGCCCGAGGGGGAGAGGCCGGGCCGGGGTGCCGGGAGGACTCGGGGATGCGGGGGCGGCCGAGGGGAGGAGGGTGGGAATTCGAGGGGCTCTGGGGAGACGGGAGGCGAGCAGAGGCGGGGAGGGGCAGATTGGAGAAGAGCCCCTCGTGGGAGTGGGTGTCTTGGGGCAGAAGGGACCAGACTTGGGAGCAGATGTCGGGGACGTGGCCTGGAGCAGCAGCCAGGGTGAGGGGGAGCGGAGCCGCTGGCTGGAGGGGTGGATTTGTTTCATCATTTAAACGCTCGGGAGAAAGAGCGCCAGCCCCGCGGTGTTTATCATGACCGGAAGGTGAGGTGCATCATTACACTTTAACAGGTTTTGTGAATAATAGCTCAGGTTGTGTCCTTCCACGTCACTTATTTCCGTGGAACTGCACCAGCCGGGACTGCTGATGAGAGATGAGGAAGAGGAGTCAGAAAGGGAATGGAGGCTGGGGAAAAGGAAGCGTCTGCCCAGGTTCAAGCTGGGCATTTGTGAAATGAAGTTCTTGGGTTTTCAGTTCGTTTTTTGCGTAAAGCATAAAAGAAGCCAACATTTATTAAACAACTGGTTAGAAGTTTGTTACATTTAAAGCCATTGACTAGAGAATGTCCTGCCTCTTCAAAAAATACACACCTGAAATTGTAAACGTCTGATGATGGCATAAGAAGCCTACGGTGATGTGACATGTTTTAAGTGAATAGTGTATTGGTGTTTTATGGGGTTCTGCCCTCAGTGTTGACATGCATCATCAAGGCTCTCTTATTTACATATATACCCAGACACAAAACACCTGAATTCCTGTGTATTTTTTGCAGGAGAAATCTTAGGTGGAATATGAATAAGTCTAATTCTGAGTATTGTCTTTCTACTAGTTGTTTAGTACAAATATCATCATTTGCCCTGTGGTTCATTAAGCGCGGTTGGTTAATCTGCCTGCTGCTTTGCTGATGGCTTTTCTGTTTGTCAGACACTGATTTCTTGCCTTCAAGAGGCTGACCCTTGGATTATGGGACCTGAATATGGAGTTTGCTCATCATTATACTTGTGGCTTTACTGTGTATTTCATAAAGATGTTATGTAAGTCTGCCTGTTATTTGCTTTGGGATGTTGAGGCAGCCCATTTGTTGGATTTAAAATATAAATAAAACACAGGTATAAGTAAAAGAAAAGCTCCAGTTCTTCAGTTGCTTCCTTTGTCATCTGTTTTTCCATGCATTCTGTAACATTTCTGCATGAATGAATTACTCTGAATCAAAGGAAGGGGAATAAAATGGGCCAGATGTACGTGACAGAAATACTGTGGAATGAAGAACTCTAGAACTGCTATTTAGGTAGCAAGAATTTGGTTTTTGTTACAAGTGGTTAAGTTTCTGGTTTGGAAGCATTTCTTATTTAAAAAAATGTTTGTCAATTTGTTTTTATGGAAAGTCAACTTAAAATATTACTTTTATCTATGAAACTGGACTCTGGGCTTTTTTATTCTTTTTTTAGTGTATAATATTAACTAGCAAACTGATGTCTAATTATACTTAAAGATTGTAGAGGTGTTTCTTGTTGCGGTAAGGGAAAGAGGGCTGCTGGGTTGAAAGACCAGGGAAGTGGTGTTTTTAGAAAAAACCTGTGAAATCTGGTAGGCAACTAATTGAATAAATATTAGAACTGGTCATGCACAGCTACTGGTCGTGCACATAGACCTTTGTTTCTGCTATTTCAGTTTTTCTCTTTATTAAGTATTTATCTTTATTAAGCCTTAGTTTTTTCTTAGTTTCTTAGTCCCTGCTTCAAAAGAGTAAAAGAAAATGCATGTAGGGGCCGGCCCCGTGGCCTAGTGGTTAAGTTCGTGCGCTCTGCTTTTGAGGCCCGGATCTTGAGTTTCTTGGGTGGATCTTGAGTTTCTCCGGTTCGGATCCTGGGCGAAGACCTTGTACCACTCATCAAGCCATGCTCAGGTGGGGTCCCACATGCCACCACTAGAGGGACCCACAACTAAAATACACAGCTATGTACTGGGGGGCTTTGGAGAGAAGAAGGAAAAATAAAATCTAAAAAAAAATAAAAAGAGAAAGAAAGAAAATGCATGTATGTCACTGAGCACAGTGCCTGCACATAGCAGAACATTCAGTACATCTTAGCTATTCTCATTATTCATCCATCTTCTAGTCCAAAGTCCTGATAACTATTTACGTATGTCAGCTTTTTCTCAAGAAAATTTTTGAATATATTGCATACTCAAGCGTTTTCCTGAAAATCACAAGACTCATTAGCATATGAAAGGCTGAGACTTTCTGTAACAAAAAACACTGGCCTTCTTTAACCTAGTGCTGAGCAAACCTCCCTTTTCGTGGAGCACCTAAGCGCTATGCTTTAGAAGAGGATGTTATCCTTTACAGAATGTTTTTGCATGTATTATCTGATTCGACCATCCTAACTCCATGCAGAAGCCTGGAAATCACTATTTTACAGATGAGGAACTGAATCATTGCTTAAGTAACTAAGAGTGAGAGAACGAGAAGTGTTCTGTGGTCTTCTAACTCCAAGTTAAAATCTTAAAAGCGTTTAATGTCTCATTTTCAGGGGACAACCTCCTATTTGTCCCTTCTCCGGTACAATCTGCTGTTTTATTTTGTAAAAACTTTGTCACTAATTTCCTCCACATGTTCTCTTAAGAAAGTTACATCTATTTTCTCATGGTTTTAGCTGTTTCTTCTGCATGGAGGTCAGGGTCATGGCGGGGAGCTAGTGAGAAGGGAGTGGTTGAAGTCAGAGAAGGGAAGGAGGCCCCATCGTCTAGGGCCTTGTATGCTGTTTTAAGTACTTTCGCTTATACCCAAAGTCTCAAATCTAATGAAATTTATTTTCTCTTTAGGGTGGTGAATACTTACTCTGCTGGGAAATAGGAGAGTACTTCTTGAGTGAAAAATATGCCTCCCAAGTTCAAGCGCCACCTAAATGATGACGATGTCACTGGTTCTGTGAAAAGTGAAAGGGTAAGTTCAAACTCTTAAGCTTTAAAAAAGAAAGATTCACAGTGTTTTCATTCCGTTTGTAAATCATTTGTTTTAGAAAAATCTAAAGTTTATGGCTATATTCTAATCCTATTTTCTTCATAGTAAATATTAAAAAGTACGTTGCCTAGATTGGTGACTCAACTGAATTCTACTTCCATTATTTTTGTATTATTGAGGTAATATTGGTTTACAACGTTATATAAATTTCATCATATTTCGATTTCTATGCAGACCACTTCATATTCACCACCCAAAGACTAATTACCATCTGTCACTGTATACATGTGCCCTGTTACCCCTTTTGCTTACCTCCCTCCCCTCTTCCCCTCTGGTAACCACCAATCTAATCTCGATATCTATATGTTTGTTTGTTGTTGTTTTTATCTTCCACTTATGAGTGAGATCATATGGTATTTGACTTTCTCCAGTCTGACTTATTTAACCTAGCATAATACCCTCAAGGTCTATCCGTGTTGTCAAAAATGGCAAGATTTCGTCTTTTTTTAATGGCTGATTAGTATTCCATTGTGTGTGTATACCACATCTTCTTTACCCATTCATCCCTTGATGGGCACTTAGGTTGTTTTCAAGTCTTGGCTATTGTGAATAATGCTGCAATGAACATGGGGGTGCATATCTTTTTGACTTAGTGTTTTTGTGTTCTTTGGATAAATACCCAGAAGTGGAATAGCTGGAATTTTTTGAGGAATCTGCATACCGTTTTCTATAATGGCTGCACCAATTTACATTCCCACCAGCAGTGTATGAGAGTTCCCTTTTCTCCAAATTCTCTCCAACACTTGTTATTTCTTGTGTTGTTTTGTAGCCATTCTGACAGGCCTGAGGTAATATCTCATCTACTTCCATTATTGATCAGATTATACTGATATCTTCTTTCCAGTCTTTCAAAGGGAATTTTATACGCATACACAATATCTTATTCAGAACTCTGGAGCCAAATGTTGGAATTCAGAATTTTTCAGATTTTACAGAGGTAGTTAAGTGCATTTTATGTAGCAGCCTATTTGGGGTCTGGAGCAGCACTTCCAAACAGATTAATGTTTCTCAGTGAAATGTCTGATTATTCTAACTAAGCATATAAATAAAGTTTATAAATAAATTAGCTAATACCAATTCAGGTCAGATTTTCTTCCAAATGAGTTTTGACTCCAAACTTACGAAAACCTCTTGTTTTCAGAACTTTTTAGATTTTGGAATTGCACGTAAAGGATTCTGTTCCTGTAATTGTCTTAGAGTCCAGAGTACCTTTTACATTATGTTCATTTCTAGTTTATTACAGAATGTTTTATGCAGATAGTATAAATCTAGAAATTATATAGCATTTTGGAAGGCAACATTTGATGGGAATGTTGTAGATAGGTTATTTTTAGAATACGTACTCAATAAATATTTATTGAGGGAAGGAATTGTCATTCCTTTTTATCCAGCAACCTAAAGCCCTTCCTCACTTCATCTTACCATTCCTTCATTTACCGATTCATTCAGCAAATATTTGTTGACCACCTACTGTGTGCTAGGCATTGTGCTAAAAGCTGGAGGACGTGGTCTCTGCCCTTACAGAGCTTATGGTCTACTTGACTTCATTTTACATGCTGCTTTTTTGCACAACCTCAGAACGTCATATTATCCACTCTATTCCAACAGCTTATGATTTAGAAGTACCCCTTAGTACAATACAGGAAATGTCTGTCTTCCCTTTGTTCTAACTCTTTATATAGTTTTTTTTTTAACATGAAGGAGGGTAGAATCCACCAATAGGCTAATTGCTAGTAAGCTTTTTAAAGTAAGCTTTATGTGTATACTTAAAAATATGAAATATATAGTCTCAGTCAGTTTCAATGCTGAGACTGGAACTATGGCACTTTCTCTTTATGTTGTTGGTTGATTACTACCAGTTTATTGTAAAAGTAGGATATTGGACACCAGAATTGAACAAAATTGGCTAAGTAGGAACTTCCTTTTGAATCTTTATCAGATTGTGAAATGTGGTAACTGATTGATTCTAATAATCTATAAATTACTTTTAAAAACTTTTAAAAGTTTTGTTCTTTACTATTAGACTTTTTTGGTAACAGCTTTGTTGAGATATAATTTACGTGTCATACAATTCACTCATTTAAAGTATACAAATCAATGAGTTTTAGTATATTCACAGAATTGTGCAACCATCACCACAGTCAATTTTAAGACATTCCCATCGTTCCAAAAAGAAACTCTTTACCTTTTAGCAGCCATCCCCCATTTTCCTCATCCCTTCAGCCCTAGGCAACCACAGATCTATAGACTTGTCTATTGTGGACATTTTATATACATGGAATTATACCCTATGTTGTCTTTTGTACCTGGCTTCTTTGATTTAGCATAATGTTTTCCAAGTTCACCCACGTCGTAGTATGTATCAGTACCTCATTCCTTAGTATTACTGAATAACATTCCATTATATGGGTATACCACATTTTATTTATCCATTCATCAGTTGTTGGACATTTAGGATTATTTCCATTTTTTAGCTATTATGAACACTGCTGCTATGAACATTCTAATAAAAGTTCCTGTGTGAACTTATGTTTTCATTTCTCTTGGGTAAATACCTGGAAGTGGAATTGCTGGGTATTATAGTAACTCTTGGTTCAGCCTTTTGAGGAATTGCCAAACTGTTTTCCAAAGTGGCTGCACAATTTTTCTATTCCCACCAGGAATGTGTGGGGGTTCCAGTTTCTCCACATTTCTTCTCACTGGCAGTTTCTCCTTGCATCCAGTTTCTCCTCACCAACACTTGTTATCTGCCTAGTGGGTATGAAGTGGTATCTCATTGTGTCCCATTATCCTTTTTTCTGTTGTTGAGGAAGAGCCCTGAGCTAACATCTGTTAACAATCTTTCTCTTTTTGCTTGAGGAAGATTGTTGCTGAGCTAACATTTGTGCCAGTCTTCCTCTATTTTGTATGTGGAATGCTGCCACAGCACAGCTTGATGAGTGATGTGTAGGTCCACGCCTGGGATCCGAACCTGCAAACCCTAGGCCACTGAAGTGGAGCACGTGAACTTAACCACTATGCCACCACTGGGCCAGCCCCTCCATTATCCTTTTTTGGTATTGTATCATTAGCACTTGTGCTTGTTCAATGAATGGGTGTAGAGACATTGGTTTTCATGTGGTTTCTCATTGTACAGCTATAATAAATACACTTTATCTTTAGTATCATCATCCTCTAAGGCAAAGAAACTATTGTAAGTGTAATGATTGTCTGTTACTTGTTAGCTAGAATAGCGTTCAAGAAATATTTGTGAAGGAATTAATGCATCTCCCTGAGTATTAGTGACTTTGAACATCTTTCCATGTGGTCATTGGCCATTCTGTCTTCTCTTGGGAATTGTCTACTCTACTATCTTGAAGATTTTTCTATAATGTGTCTTTTTCTTACTGGTTTGTCAGAGCTCTTTATATAGTACAGATACCAGACCTATGGTGTGAAAGTATGTTGCAGATTTTTTTTCCAATCTGTTGCCTGCCGTTTAACCTTATTTATGATGTCTTATGTTCTTTGTATTTTAAATTTTTATGTAGTCAAATCCATGAGTTTTTTCTTTAAAGCTTCTTGGTTCTATGTTGTGTAGGAATAACTTACCCCCTTAAGAGCTAAATACTTATTTCATATATTTTTAATAAGTGCATTTGTCACATTTTCCTTTAAATACGACTGTGACCATACCCTACAGATTTTGTTCTGTAATATTCCCAGTGTCATTCATTTCTAAATGTCTATTAAACGTCTCTTTACATTTTAATGTGTTAATTAGAAGAGTGTTTTAAAATTTCCTTTTGTTATTTATTTTAATTTCTATTGTGTTATGCCCAAAGAATGCGACCTGTGTTATTTCTAGTTTTTGGAATTTATTAAAATTCTTTTTTGGCTTATCCATTTCTTGGATATTTCAAAATAGAATTTGCTGAGTACAGAGTTCTAGGTTATTTTTTTTGGTCTTCTTGTTTTCTCCATCTCTGAAGGGTATGTTAAATCTTCCCTCTGATTTTGAATGTATCTATTTCTTCTTGTAATTTGAGCAGCTTTTGCTTTATATATTTTGAAACTATATTATATATAAACATTCATTACTGTTAAATCTTCTTGGTGGATTGTGCATTTTGTCACTGTAAAATCTTATTTGATTGTTTAATGATTTTGTCCTAAAATTCCTCTATATTAGTATTGCTAACTCTAACATTCTCTTTGTTAAAATTTGCAGATATATCTTTTCCACCTCTTTTTTTCATCCTTTATTTGATGTTTTAGGTGACTTTCTTGTAAACAGATAGTGGCAGGAATTTTTTGAACTCTAATCATGTATGGTTTTTGTTTTTAATAGGAGCATTCAAACTCTTCACATCTATTATGATAACTAGTATATTTAGGCTTTTTCTGCATTAGCCAGGCCCTCAGCTGGCAGTGAATGCTCTTCACTCTGATCTTTAGTTGGCTCTTTGTTATCATTTGGATCTTAGCTTAAGTTTCACCTCTTGAGAGTAATTTTCCATGACAACCTAATCTCATTTAGTCACCCTGTCACTTTCTTTCCCATCACTGTTTCAATTCTCTGCATAGCATTTATCACCATCAGATATTTTTCTATGAGAGCTCAGACCTTGTTTGCTTTGTTCAGAGCTGGGGCTTGGTACTTAGAACAGTGCCTAGCGTGTAGAGGATGCTCAAACATTTGTTAAATGAATATTAAATACATCTTGTTTTATTTTCTTACTGTTTGTGATATGTTATATACTTATACATAGATATAATAATATTCCTTATGTTTCCCTCTTTTCCCTAACTTCTTTTGCTAGATTGATTATTTTTCCTCATCTCCTCCCCACCCCAGCACTACTAGGCAGTTAGAAAATTTCTTTCCTTTCTCCTTCTTCCCCTCTGTCTTTTGTTAATCAACTTTATATTTTAACAGTGATGTTTAAATCTGTGTTCTCTGTCAGTGCACCAACTACTGTGCCCCGTCCGTTTTCTTACTGTTCGTTCTAACCGTCTCCCCTCTCCCTGCATTCTGCTCCCCACTGGATGCCACAGTACTGTGCTTTTACTTCCTCACTTCACTCTCCCACTCACCGCTTCTGGGTTCTGTTAGGAAAGTTTTAGGCTCTTTTAAAGTTTTTCCTTATATTATGCTTTTTGTTTTTCAATAGTTGTAAGTTATAGTTCACAATCACATTATCTTCATCCATTTAGATTTGACAACACATTTTATCAGATTCATTTATTGTATCACTCTCTGTCTTAAGATCTTTGTTCTGACTTAATTTTCTTTTTGGCTGGTGTAATTCTTTGAGTAATTTCCTCAGGAAAGCTACCTGGATGGTATATTTGTTTCCTACTGCTGCTGTAACAAGTTACCATGAACGTAAAACAACACAAATTGATTACCTTATAGTTCTGACCAGAAGTCCAAATAGGTCTCGGTGGGCTCAAATCAGGGTGCTGGCTGGGCTGCGTTCCTTCCGGAGGCTCCAGGGGAGAATCTGTTTCTTTGCCTTTCCCACCTTCTGGAGGCTGCCTGCCCCCTCGGCTCATGCCCCTTCCTCAGTCTTTAAAGCCAGCGGTGTAACGTCTTCCAATCTCGCTTTCTCTGGCACTTCTGCCTCCCTCTTTTAAGCACTTTTGTGATGGTGTTGGGCCCACATGAATAATGACTATCCCACGTTGATCTTCCTATTTCAAGATCCTTAACTTAATCACGTCTGCAGAGCCCCTTTGACCATGCAAGGAAGCATATTCACAGGTTTTAAGGATAAGGATGTGGAAATCTTTGGGGAGCCATTATTCTGCCTACAAGTTGTATACTGTTTGAGTTGTTGTGTGTGGAAAAGGTCTGGTTTTTGCTCTTTAGCCTGCTTTTGGAACTTTATATCTTCCCCTTTTGGAGCAAGGATGAGACCATCTTCATTTTAAGGAAAATAGTTGCATCTTATAAGGTAAAAGTATAAAGTTGTTTTTGTTTAGGAAGTTCAAATATGTGTAGGTGGACTGTGCCAATTATTAAGCTCTTGTCTCTCCGCTCCAAACCTAGCTTCTCTACTCTTCTCTTTGCTGCTGGAGTTGAACTCCGCAACTTCATTTCTCCTTTGCGCCCTGGCTCCCCATTCAGTTCTGCCAATAGAGGCTGGAAGGAAGGGGAAAGAAGGGACTTTCTCCTTCCTCACTGCTGAAGTCCCTTCCTCCCACACCAGCTTCAGTGACCTTTCTACTTTGAGACCAGTCATAGGATTCTGATACTGTCAGCATTTTCTTTGGAAAGTCTGCAAATATGGTTTCATGTCTTTTAGCTTCCAGTGCAGCACGTGTAATTACCCTTCCCTCTATTTGGGAGCTTGGAGTTAAGAAATTTCACCAAGTTAGAACTTGTTTCCTTACTCCTCCCTGACAGTTTGTAAGCCCTCTGAATCTGAAAACTCAAGTCTTTCTCTTTTCTTGACAGAGAAATCTTTTGGAAGATGATTCAGATGAAGAAGAGGACTTTTTTCTGTAAGTTTTTTTTTTTTTACAGCTTTACTGGGATATAATTGACATACAATAAAATGCATATCAAGTATACAATATGCATTTCGACATATGGACTGTACACCTGTGAAATCATCACCAAAATCAAATAATAAACATAACCATCACCTCAAAAGTTTCCTCATACCCCTTGGTAATCTGTCGCTCTTTGAGTCCCCAGGCAACCACTGATCTGCTTTCTATCACTATAGTGTGTATTTTCTCGAATTTTTTAATAAATGGAATCATACAATATGCCTCTTTTTTACTGGCTTCATTCACTCTGCGTAATTATTTTGAGATTCATTTGTGCTGTGACATGTATCAATAATTTGTTTTATTTCTGAGTAGTATTCCATTATATGAATATTCTGCAATTCATTCATCCATTCACTTATTGGTGGATATTTGGGGTGTTTCTAATTTTTAGCTATTATGAATAAAGCTGCTGTAAACATCTGTGTATGGATTCTTGTGTAGATATGTGCTTTCATTTCTCTTGGGTAAATCCTTCGGAGTGGAATGGCTGGTGTCTGATTATGGCTGTTTTCCAAAGTGGTGTACCATTTTTATGTTCTCGTCAGCTTTGTATGAGGGTTCTAGTTGCTCTGCATCCTCATCAACACCACATATGGTCAGTCTCTGAATTTTAGCTATTCTTGTGGGTGTGTAGTGGTATCTCATGATTTTAATTTGCCTTTCCCTAATGACAAATCATGTTCAATGTCTTTTTTTGTGTGTATTTGCCCTCCTCATATCTTCTTTGATGAAGTACATGTTAAAATCTTTTGCCCAGTTCTGTTTGTCTTCTTAAGTTGTAAGAATTTTTGACATATTCAAGATACAAGTTTTTTTGTCAGATATGTTTTCAAATATTCCCTCCCAGTAGGTACCTTAATCTTTTCATTTTCAGAGCAGTATCTTTTGAAGATCAAAGTTTCGGTTTTGATGAAATCAATTTATTACATTTTTTCTTTTTTTTTTTAGCTTGTTTAAGAAATCTTTGCCAAACCCAGGGTCACTAAGGTTTTCTCCTATGTTTTCTTCTAGGAGTTTTGTAGTTTTGGCTTTTACATTTAGGTCTATAATGTAAAGTTAATTTTTACATATGGTTGAGGTAACGGTGAAGGGTAATTTTTTTCCTTGGCATATGGCTATCCAGTTGTTCTACCCCTGTTTGATGAAAAGATTGTCCTTTCCCCATTGAACTGCTGTGATGCTTTGTCCAGGTTCATCGACCTGATTGATCCCTCGCAGTTATGATTAGAGAGGGCTCTCAGACCGGCCTAGGTTTCTATTTGCCAAGTCAGGAAGGATGACATATTGTTGCAGGAGTTTTCTCCGGAGACTGATGTAGAGGGGTATGCCTGAGAAGAAGCATTTGCCCCCCTCTTTGTTATAATGTTGTGCAGTTTTTTGTAGAGGCCCCCGCCCCCCAAATAAAAACAGTTTATAAAAACTAATTGGCAGCCATGAAGCAATGGACAAAAGAGCCTGCAGGATACAAAGCAAATCCAGTAACAGGAAATAGTATCACTTTTGGCAGGAAGGTCAGATGAAGTGGAAATATAACTTCCTACGGGTGGCAGGATTTCCATAGAGTCACAAGGCTAATTGCTCACAGTGCCAATTATGGTGAGAAGTCTTAAACTAGAGCAGTAGCTTCCTGTCAAAAAGGAACTCAATATTGAAAAGAAGGCCAGATGCTTTGGTTAAATTAGGTGACTACCTGAATGTAAGTTAGATACCCTTGTGAGAAACACTAACCCTTCAGGCCAGCAATGTACCATTGGAGGACCACTCCCAAATAATGCTATACATCTTTCAAAGGGCCTGACGGCAAAACCGGCACACTTGTTCAGGATGCATCTTCCACACACTGTGGTTCTAGCTATGTTCTGAAAGGGAGACAAACCAAATCAAGTTCCTGAAATAACTTTTTTTCTTTAAAGATTGGCACCTGAACTTACATCTGTTGCCAGTCTCTTTTTTTTTCCCTCCTTCTCCCCAAATCCCCCCAGTTCATAGTTGTATATTCTAGTTGTGAGTGCCTCTGGCTCTGCTATGTGGGATGCCGCCTCAGTATGGCATGACCAGTGGTGCCATGTCCACACCCAGGATCCGAACCAGCGAAACCCTGAGCCGCTGAAGCAGAGTGTGTGAACTTAACCACTCGGCCATGGGGCTGGCCCCTGAAATAATTTTTAAAACTTAATCAACACCCATGTTCATAGCAGTGGTATTAACAATAGCCAAAAGGTGCAAGCAACTCAAGTGTCCATCAACAGATGAATGGATAAACAAAATGTATGTATATACAATGGAATATTACTCAGTCTTAAAAAGAAAGGAAATTCTGATACATGCTACAGCAATGGATGAACCTTGAAGACGTTATGCCAAGTGAAAGAAGCTGGTCACAAAAGGATAAGTTTTACATGGTTCCACTTTTTATATGAGCTATCTACAGTAGTCAAATTCATAGAGACACAAAGTAGAATGGAGATTGCCAGGGATTGGGAAGAGGGGGGAATGGGGAGTTAGTGTTTAATTGGTCCAGAACCTATTTTCTTTTGAATTTTGTGGTTTATACTTTATTCTCTATCATCAGAAAATGATAATTACTTAAAATATCCCAAAGTGTTTATTTCTGGAATATTAAAATGGATTGGTCAAAATGATACAACACTTGACTGTAATAGAGAAATAATAATTTGAGAAATGTTGATATTTTCGTAGACTCTTGGATTTCGCTTTAGCTATGTTGGTAAGTTTAAGATGAATAATCAAAAGGTATACTTAAAAAATTTTAGTATTTTGAATGGATTTTTCTCTATATCCATCCCTGACAGTCAGCATTTCATTATAGCCTAAATTCAAGGTGAATTGTACTTTTAGTGTTCTGTAATTGATCTAAAGCTATTCATAGTCACTGGCACTTTAAGTTGTTATGGTATTTCAGAGTTTAGTATATAAACCCTAATTTCTCTGGAAGGTGTAACATTCAGAAGAATTAGGTTAATTGTGGCTAGCACTAAGTACCAGTGAAGCAAAGACATGATTTAGATATCATTCACTTCCAACAATACCAGTGAACTGTGGTTCCTTATGATAAATGATGATCCGTGTTTAGAATTCAGCTTGATTGTGTATGTGTATCTGTGTTCTGTTTTGTTTTGTTTTTATTTATTTTGAGAAAGATTAGTGCTGAGCTAATATCCGCTGCCAATCCTCCACTTTTTGCTGAGGAAGATTGACCCTCAGCTAACATCCGCTCCCATCTTTTTTTACATATGGGACACCTGCCACAGCATGGCTTGACAAGTGGTGCACCAATGCCCAGGTCCGCACCCGGGATCTGAACCAGCGAACCCTGGGCTGCTGAAGCGGAATGTGCAAAGTTAACCACTGCACCATCGGGCCGGCCCCTGTTTTCATTTTTTTAATGCTCTCATTATTAATATGTACTTGGTATTTTGTTTTCAGAAGGGGACCATCTGGACCAAGATTTGGACCTAGAAATGATAAAATTAAGCAGTAAGTCCTGAGATATTCGTTTGTTTAAATGATGATCATATTTCTGTGTGGACCAGGGGTTGGCAAACTACAGCCTATGAGCCAAATCTGGCTGCCGCCTGTTTTTGTAAATAAACTTTTATTGGAACACAGCCATGCCTATTTGTTTTCTTATCTTCTGTTGCTGCTTTCAGACTACAGTGGCAGATTCAAGTAGTTGTGACAGAGACCTTATAGCTCACAAAATCTGAACTATCCATTATCTGTGTGGCCCGTTACAGAAAAATTTGCTGAGCCCTGATGTAGACTAAATATAACTATTGTTGTACAAACCTAGTAATTCTTTTTATTTTCACCAAGCTACCGTTGAATTATAGGTAAGGAAATGCAATTCCTGGTTGTTGATTTTTCTTAACTTGATTACCTTGTAATCCATTTATTTAGCATAATCTCAAGTTCTATTTTGGCTTTAAATCTATGGCTTGATTCCCATCTTCAGAATGATAAAGTAATATGATAGATTTAGTTTTTTGAATACAGTATCTTTTTCATTTACTTCCAGACTTTTTTCATATCTATTACTTGTCCTAATTCATATATTGATGTAGGTTTTATGGCCAATTAATTTTAAGTTTAAAGCTTTTGCTGTATATATTGTTGGTGGTACATGGTGGATAATGCTGTAGTGAATGCATCTCATGTTAGAAGGATATGAGTCCTGACAAGAAGGGAGAAGTAATGGACAGAGCAGATGAAATATCCCTAGAAACTGAGAGCTCTAAAGACTAACCATGGAAGAGAAATGGAATGGCCCAGGTTCAGGGTCTAAGGAGGCATAGTTGCTCTCCTGATTCTGATTCTGGGTGTAGATGGCACATAGTGGGAAGGGTACTGTAATGGGGTATCAAGTTATTGAGATACTTGGGCTTTAGTTAAGTAGCTGTTGGTGTGAAGGAATGTGTTCACACTTAGCTTAATCCTAGCTAAGGGATTGTGAAATACAGGAGCAAGGTACCAACAAATTGGTTTGAGTACTAGATGGGATATTTTTCATTTTCTCTTGCTGCGTAACAGATTACCCTGCATTTAGCAGCTTAAAAACAACACATATTTATTATCTTACGTTTTCCATGAGTCAGAGTTCAGTCTCTGTTTAGGTGGGCCTTCTGCACAAGGTCCCACAAACCTAAAATCAAGGTGTCACCAGGGCTGCAATCTTATTTGAAACTCCTGACCAAGCTCAGGTAGTTGTTGACAGAATTCATTTCCTTGCGGCTGTAGAACTCATCTGCTTGCTTCTTCAAGGCCAGCGGGAGAAGGAATCTCTGATTCTGCCAGTAAAGAGACAATGAGCCACTTAGGTTCTGATAGTTTATTACTCACATAGACAGTAAGAGGAAGAGTAGCCAAAGAGGCCAGCTCCCTGGCTTATTGTCCTACACACCAAAAATGTTGATACCAAAACAAAAGGGACCAGTGGCTGCAATATGAGTAGTGGTATACCTGTTACAAAGGAGCCAATTCTAGCCTGCAGCTAAGAGGTTTTATAGTCTACAGATATACCCTGCAGAAAGCCTCCTATGTCATCAGAACCTGGGAAGTGATAAACTGTCTCCTGATAGTCTCCTAGGGGACAAGGGGAGCCTAGTGCTGTGCAGGGCCTAATGAGTCTTTTGAATATGATTTTCCAGCTGAACCGCAAAACCACTGCCAATTCTACAGAGGGGTCATTGCAGAGTATATATGCATGTTAGTAAGTGCCAAGCACACACACACGAATATGTATACGTACATATTAAATTAGCACAATAACTTTGGTGGTGACAGAATTTAACAGTAAGGGATTGTTGAGTAAGCATAAGGGTTCTTACCCTAGAGCTGAAGGCTTGCCAGACTTAGTTAGAAGGTAGTCATTCATCAAAACACACAAATTAAACCTTGTTGGCACAACCTCATGAATGCTTATCTAAGCAGTGTGAGTGCCGAAGATGACGGAGCACAGCCTGCTGCACAGCTTGCCCGTGGACTAATCCCCAGCATTAGTTTAGTTACCAGAAGTGTTAGCACTGGTGAGTTAAATGAAGATGTGTTATCACCACTTGATTTACTGTAACATTTCCAATACAGGGTATTTCTTGACCACATGGATCAGCAGCATTGTTGCTTTGTTTGCGTTTGATTGGCATGTTGATAACAGATTAATCCTACAAAAAGTACCCAGCATCACTTTTTAGGGAAGATTTTTTTGGGAAATATTTTCAGTATTCACTTGCCTACATAAAATTTATGATTCTCTTTGCAATGTTTCCTTTGCTTTTAAATTAGATAATAGCATTTTAAATGCCACTCTAGTGAATTGTAGACATTCTCTGCCAGGGTTAGGAAGTCTCCTGACTATAGTCTTGGTCCAACCCATTTATAAAGCCCCCAAGGAATGTTCCATGGTATAACAGCAATAGATGTATTTTTATATAGTTCCAAAAATACAAGATAACTTTAAAACTTATTTTGTCAACAGTACCTAAAAAGGCCACAAGATGGGGGTAATAAGTATGAAAATAAATATTTTCTTTATAAAATAAGGGATGAATGTATGTGTGTTTCAGAGCATGAATTTTTTTTTCTTAATGGAATAGCACTGACATTCACATGCTAAGTGTTAATAACTGTGCTAAGTGTTTAAAAACACTGTTACATCTAATTCTCACGAGTGAGACATTATCGTCTTCATGTTGAAGATGAGAAAAAATGAGGCTCAAAGAGGCTTGCACATTGACTTGCAAAGCCACATACAGAGTGAGTGATAAAGCTGGATTGCAAACCCAGGTCTGGGAGAATACGGAGACTGGAATCTCTACTATACCATGCAGCTTCCCTGTTGATAATTAGAGTAGACAGTTCAGAAACACCAGTGCTGTCAGACTCTGAGGAGGATTTAAGACAATGTTGAAAGGTCGTTTCCTCTCTGCATGTCTTTATTTTTTCCTGTGTATCTTCTCTCTTATGTTTTCTTCTACCACGTGACTGTTCTTTAACTGGAAGTTATATCAATCTCCACCTTCTCCTTCACAAACTTGCTTTTCCTTTAAGTTCTTGATTTTCTGTTTCAGTTAATGGCCATCATCTACTACCACTCAGTTGCTCAAATTCTAAATCTAGAAGTCCTCTAGCCTTCTCTTGCCTTAACTCCTCCACCCACATCCCGTTCATCACTTGGTTCCTGAAATATCCCTGCGTCTTACATATATTCCCTTAGCCCAGAACATTCCCACCATCCACCGCCTTCTTTACTCTGCCCAATTCACTCTTAGCCCCCTCAAAACTCAGCACCAAAGTCTTGATGCCAACTCTCGTCCAGGCTGGATTCATCTAGGCTGCATGACTAGTACCATGGGTTTTCTTGCATGATGGCACTTAACACAGGGTAGTATAGTCATAGATACTAGTTTTCCCCCTAGACTGTAATCTTTCTGAAGATCAGGCTCACAACCTTCACATCGGTATCCTCAATGAATAGCGTAATAAGAACTCCTTAATAAATGTTTTTTGACTGAATTAAATATTTAATTCAGATCAGAAAATATTTGTTGAATGCCTGTTTTTTTACCAGGCACCTTTCACATGAGCTGAGAAATAAAAAGATGACTGGGACGGTCTCTGCTTTTAAGGCATTTACAGTGTAATAATGAGGATAAAGCCAACATAAAATACAAATAGAAATCAGAGTATTGTAACTGCTATGAAAATGTAAAAGACCATGGGGAAATACGTTATCACTTGTTTTTAAAAAACTTATTCTTCACATTAAAGTAAATAAGTAGATAATTTTCTTCTATAAAAGTTATGTTCTGAGCATGGAAACATCTTGAAATTTAAAAAACATAATCATGAGATTTTCCATCATTGAGTAAGAGTTATCAGTAGCTGGACTAAAAGTGTTAACACTAGTAGATAATAATATGCGAAGGAGAAAGTAACAATAATTTATTAATCACTTTGTAAAAAAATTAAAATATTAGGTGGTTTCCATTAGTGATAGAGATTCGTTACATGTGTGTCATGTTGTTGGGGAGATACCCTAGGTTTATGATAATCTAGTAAGAATTGATGTGGAATTATGTGGGTTCTGTTCTAATTAATCTGCCTGTATCCATGGAGTCTTTTGCCTGTAGGGATTCTGGGACCATAAATATTTCTTTAGCTACTTTGTTTTTCTTTTAAACTCATATGTAGTATAGGTATATTAATAGTCATAATAGCTATAATCTGATCACATGTAGGAGCTGCAGTCCATTTTGTCCATCCCCACCCTGCTGTACCACCTTACTTTAGGCTGTTATTGTCTCTTGCATATGACAAAAAGTAACTACGTGGGAATTTCAAGATTGTTTGTTGATGAGCAGTAGCTCTGCTTCCATTTTAGTTAAAGGGAGACCTCTACATTCATTACCTTATATCTCTGTCTCAGGGTATGCTTTGCAGGACTTATGCCTGAATTGTCCACTTCTTCCACAGATATTTATTGAATACATACCTTGCCCCAAGCACTGTTGCAGGTACTGGGGCTACAAAAGTGAGCAGAATAGGCAAGGTCTCTGCATTTGTCAAGCTTACCTTCCAGTGGGGAGAGCAGGAAATAAGCGTGTAACTAAATAAATACTTTCACTTAGTGTTAAATGCTGTAAATAGAGTAATGGGATAGAGACAGGCTGTTTCACAACTCTAAAGGTTAATGCACTGCATTCATTGCACAGTCAAACATAAGTTCCATGAGAGCTGGAATTGTCTGTTTTGTTCAGTATTGTTTTCTCAGTGCCTAGAACAGTACATAGTAAGCTCTCATTAGCTGTTTATTGAATAAATTGATTAGTGGCTTAAATATTTGTGCCATTGTTCTTATGTGAAATGAACATCTTTAGCTCTCTGCTTATGTGATTAGGAGTTGCAGCAAGACATCTTAGGGATGCAGGGGCTCTTTTGGACAGCAGAGAATTCCGCATGTCCCATCTTGGTTGTGCTTCAGTCGTTTATCCTTTCGTAGAACACTGTGTGGGAGGTACAGAGCTCTAGGAAGCTATGATGACCCTGAAGTCTGTGTACGTCATGCTTTGAACGTGGGAGGGAGGTGACTATCCTCAACATCATAATTGCTGCTTGAATCTGCGAATACTTCTTCTGAACCCACCTCTGTCTAAACGGGCTTTCATTTTGTTTTTAAAGCAAACCTTTTGAAGATATAGCTCAATAATAGGGAAGGGCTAGAACTCCTTTTCGAAATTACGTATGTCCATGCCTCACCCCCACTCACCGGGTTAGTTCGGGGGTAGTTAGAGTAAAAGGTAGAGAGGGGGTGTATATTGTGACAATTTTTAAAAAGCTTCCTAAGTGGTACTTGATACACTTCCCCAACTGGAAACAACAAGTGCATATCCTTATTTATTTAAAACATATATATACTTAATATTTATATAGTTGCTAGTAATCCAGTGCATTTTAAACAGTTTTTGAGTTATAAAAACCATGAGTTCACTTTATTTCTCCTTTCAAATATTTCACTGACATGGCTTATTTCCTAAATAAGTTTAAGGTATTCTTTTGTCTAATGATCGGAGCAACCAGACCCTTAAAATAATCAAACACTTCTGTGTTTGTGCGCCCTGGAGGTAACTTCTGAATGAAGCAGCAGCTGGGAACCAATTACTGAATTTTGGATTTAGGTTAAGTCTTCATTGAACAGTGTGAAATTTGGTTAGAACAGGCCCTCATCACGTAGCACAAAGGAGGAAATCATATTTTCGTTTTGAAGAACAAGAAAAATTTGTCCTCTTTGCTCCCTTGTGGGTGCTTCAAAACCTACTCAGATGTTGCCAGTTGTCTTAAACCCTGTTTGTTTAAGAGGAAACTGATGAGCAGGAGCCAGTGCTCCCCACAGAGGGTCAGTGTTGTGGCTGTGTCCCTGTGGTACCCCAATAGCCTGTTGAAAAGAAAAGGAAACCAAGGGTTTAGAGGCCAGCTGTTTGACTAAGTTCGGCAGTAGCATTTCGACAGAACATTTAATTTGCAGAAACAGGGCTAAAAATAACTATCTTTAAGTTAAATATTGCTTTTATTCCTATCATGTTGTCTTTAATCGTCTGAGTACGCAAGCCCACAAAAGGAACAGCATTGCTACAAAGCCTTAAACATTTTATAGTTAAATAAGTCTCTGACAACTTGGTATCTTCATACACGCCTAATGAAAGTTTAAAAATTGTAAAATTCTCAGAAGAAGAATAAATAATTTTTAATCTGTTTTTTTTTAAACTAGTGTTCAGAATCAGGTGGATGAAGTTATTGATGTCATGCAAGAAAATATTACAAAGGTAATTGAAAGAGGGGAGAGACTAGATGAACTACAGGACAAATCAGGTACAGATACTTCACTTTTCTTGGTATTATTAACCTGTGTTTTGATAGTTTACTTCTATGATTTTTCTAGCCAAAGTTTAGGAGTCTTGACTTAGGAAAATGGTATTCAGTTCTTAACTTTATGATTTTAATGTTTTAACTTTAGCTCCTTTTACTTTGAATCATCTTGTTGTATTATTTCTTTAATTGATGAGTTGAGAATGGAAAATTTTAAAACTCACTGTTGAAGAGTTAGTTATTTTTTCTTTTGTCTTATGTTGCTGTGCTTTGTATTTCTTATGATCTCGAGGAGAGGTCTAATCACTTCTTTTCAACGCTTATTTCACACTTATCTGATATTTTCATCTTGTGCTTTCTCTGGTAACTTAGTAATCTTTTTTTACTGACAGATGTTACTCTCTGTCCTTGTAACAGTTCCTGGCACGCATTGGGTGCGCACACACTGTCTAAACCTGATTAATCCTGGACAGACTTGTTTAACCAAAAGACTTATTTAACCACTTTTAAAATTCGTATTGTTTTGCTTTAAAATCAGTCACTTTCGGTATCTTCTAAGAATCTAACCTTCTCCGCATGTAAATTTTTTCTATAGATGTGCCAAGTATTTGAATTTTTAAAGAGTATTTTCTTATGAGAATTCATAAGTTTATTTGAAAGCATTGAGGCCCTTGGGAGACTTCTCTTAATCTTGCTGTGAAAATGGATTCAGCAAACTGAGTTGCAGCCATTGTTTGTTTGTTTTGTTTTCTTTTACGGTACAGAATGCCAGAGTTTGTGGATGGAGGAAAGGGGATATATTGTTTTCATGCTTAAAAGGGGATACATTTTCAGAAGTAGAAATTAATATTTTCTTGTCTTTGTGTGACTAGATAAAAGAATCCTGTTATGTCGTTTAATCCTTCTCTCCATCCTCTATGTGATATAGAAAGCTTATCGGATAATGCAACTGCTTTTAGCAACAGATCCAAACAACTTCGAAGACAAATGTGGTGGCGTGGATGTAAAGTAAGTCAGTCCGAAGACATTGGGCAGGGTGGTCAGCATCTCAAGTGGTAGTCGAAGACGTGAAGAAAAAGGACCTCTAGATGATAAGCTCTGTGACTTCAGGACTACAACTGTCCTGCTTATTATTACATTTTCTGACCCTGGGACATGGTAGGAACTCAGTAAATATTTGTTGAATTAGTTAGTAGCTTTTGGGACAGAAATAACTAAAGGAATCAAGCAGTTCCTAAAAGGATGTTTTCATGGATTTCTTCATAGAAAGTTATCCACATTTTATTAATAATTTAGCTACCTCTAGACTTATCTTGTAAGAAAATTAATTTTTCTTATAATTTGTTAGTACCTTTTTGGAGCAACCTATAGCGTTACATAGAGATATTAAAAAGATAGAATGAAGCTATAGAAAAATATAATTTTCTGTTGAAAGAGGAAAAAAATAAAAGCAGTTTATGTGTTAGAATCCATTATGGCAAATGAGGCTAAGAAAAAAAATCCCACTATCCTTCATTATTCCAGAGCAATTTTTAACAAGGAAAAAAATGAGAATCGTTATATATTAATATATTCCTGAAAAACATTTTGCAGAAATGAATTTGCTTCTTAAATCAAGGATGGCTACTATCATTAAACAGAAAATGTTTCTTTTAAGATTTTGTAGCAACTGTCGTGTCATGTGAGCAAATCTTTTCTTTTTCCTCTTGGTTCTGTGTATCATTTTTGGCTTTGTTCAAAATCCTAGACCTAAACTCATTGTTTTTAGTGTCTCATTTCCAAGTTTAATAATAACTTTCTAAACTTAACTTTGACATATGCTAAGGGTTTCTTCCAAGAGTTGCCTTGGATTTACTTACTTTCGTCTTTGTACATTTTGACTCCACCTATTTTCAGAAATAGAACTTAGGAAAGAAATATATTCCATTGCTCCCCTTGTCTAGGATTTAAATTTGCTATTTAAAATTTGTTTTTCTTTAAAGAATAAATTTTCTATTTTCTTTTAATTTTCTATTTCTATAGAAATTTTCTGTTCTATAGACTAGATTGAAAGAACAAAAGGACTGTGAGCCGTTCACCTCCTCTCCCCATACTCACACGACCCATTCACATAGCCACAAAAAGATGACCACGATGTGTGTTTTGCCTAGCTTTTTTTAGTCATCTCTAAAGATTTTCGTTTTGTACTTTATGGGGTTCAGATCAGAAGAGATGAGGGGAGAAGGAGGGGATTGACTACAACAGGACCTGAGGGAACTTTCTGGAGTGTTGGAAATGTCTTATATTTGACTGTGATGGTGGTGGTTGACAACTGTATATATTCGTCAGAACCCATCAAAATGAACTTCAAAAGGGTGGATGTTATTCTGTGTAAAGTATATCTCAATAAATCTGACTTAAAAATAAGTAAGTGAACAAAATTATCCAGTGGATGGGGAGGGACAATCACTGACACCTCTCTTAAGTATCTTGGAGGCTCTGAGGCTCTTATATGTTTAACAATAAACAGAGTTTTGTCCATGTCATTTGGAAGAAGAGCGCTTGGACGTGCATGAATACATCACTGCCATTTTGAGTCGTAAACATTTCCTGGCCAGAGTAAGAAACCCAAGGAAGATCACTCTATTTACTGAGGTGTTTTAAAATTGATGTTGATATTTCCATTCAAATCTTCTAAATGTTAAGCGTGCAACAAATTAACAGGGCAAATTAATGTGTGTTTTGGGTAAAGTTGAAAAACTACTGTAAAATTCCACATTACTTAAAATGTTTTCAGGTTAAAAAAAGATGCAAAGCTTTCATATAGTCTCTGGATCACTTTGTCACTGAAGTACTTTATAGTATAATGTGGACCCAGACACCTACTGAAAATGTGCCTCCTATATTCGTCTGATCTGAGTCTGTTTCTACATTTTTTGGTTATCGTAATTAGAATTTTAATAGGCACCTGGTGTCCAAGTTGCAAAGCTTCGTGTGTGCTTTTGGTCACTTTGTTCTTGTCATGAATGTAATGCCACTAAAATGTCACCAGTAGTTCTATTTTAGAAACATTTCATTAGCTACTTCTGGTTGCTATTGGTGATACTCATCAGAATGCTTCATGTGTTTATAATAATTGAGTATCTTTTTTTCCTGAATGAACAATCTTTAATCAATTATCTGTAAAAAATGTTTCATGAAAACAAGACTTTATTTGAATTCATCAGGAAAATCAAATCAATTTATAATTTATGTATTTTAGGGTTAAATGAAGAATATAACAATTTTATAGAGAGAGACGATGTGAGCTTAAAATATTAAACATGTGACAAAGGACTAATCTTAAGGTTTTTCCTCTCACCTGTGAAACTAACACACAGAATGCTCTTAGGCAAGTTATTTATTAAATGAGGTTATTCATGAGGAATCTAAATTATATTCCTCAAAATGGAGATAAAAATGCCAACAAGAAAGTAAGGGGAGCAAAAACTAACAGAATTCTCATATACTTTGAGAATACGTGCTATGAAAAAAGACTGCCTTATACTATATATGTTGGAACTGTTTGTTTTGGATGCCTATGTTATTCATCATATCCTGACACTTTTGAACAGAGTTGCTAAAATATTGTACTTTTCTTGGTCTCATATTAGAAATAAGCATGAGAGGGGCCGGCCCCGTGGCTGAGTGGTTAAGTTCGTGCTCTCCGCTGCAGCAGCCCAGGGTTTTGCCAGTTCGGATCCTGGGCGCAGACATGGCACCACTTATCAGGCCATGTAGAGGCGGCATCCCACATGCCACAACTAGAAGAACCCACAACTAAAAATACACAACTATGTACTGGGGGGCTTTGGGAGAAAAAGGAAAAAATAAAATCTTTAAAAAAAAAAAAAAAAAGAAGCATGAGACATCGTAGACAAAAATTCCAGGCCCAGAAAGGCTTTGATTGTTACTGTTGACTGTGCAGTGCAGCCTTGCACAATGAAATCCAGGCAAGCAAAAACACTCGAATTTGGGGAACTCTGGTTATTTGTAAGAAGATGCAAATAGGCAGCGAGTTCATATGAAAAAAAATTTGAAAACCTTTCCAGGGATGAGCCTGTTCACTGATCAATTAGTATAATGTGAATAAATAGCACAACAGATAGTCTTTATTAACAAATCAAACATTAATATGTTTCTTATGCCTTTTTGTGTGTTGTAGGTAAAAGCCATCATGGCTTTGGTTGCTGTTATCCTTTTGTTAGTGATTATCAGTAAGTATTTACTGGATTATTAATTTAGGGGGGATCCTTTGTTTTGGAGTTCATTTTAATTCCCTTTTTAATTTATTTTCAGTTGACCTAGTATGACTAATGTCAGGATTGAGTAAAGCCTTCTGACCCAAGTCAGGAGCTCTTAACCTAGAATCCATAGATCTCTGAAAATGCTCTTAAATTGTATGTAAAATTTTATATGACTATGCATATGTACATTTTTATGGCTAGAGAGTTTATATCTATATCAGATTCTCAAAGAAAACTCCTATCCGATGCCCCCATCCCCACCCTGCAAATACAGAGCTAAATGATTTGTCGAGGCCAAATATGGTTATTACACTGAGGGCCATAACACTCATTTTCTATTTATTATTAACTTTCAGGTATGGCAGCTTGCATTTCATAATATTGTGTTTGAAGGACAAATCCAGATAAATTCTCCAGATGACAGTTTGTTTTGTTTTTTGGTTTTGTTTTGGATTTGAGCTTGATTTCAGTCATTAAAGCATAGCACTTTTTAATTTTTAAAGTCAGAATATTTTTAATATCTCCTTTTCTCCAAGGCCTCTTTACCTGTATTTACGGAGATTTTATGAAGATTTGGAAAGTGTCTCAAAATAACCATTTGAAAAATTCCATGATGATACTCTCTTTTAAAAGAGAAAAAAGTTTTGTTGCAAGGAAATAGAGTTGATCTCGTTATCTGTGGATTCTGTGTTTGTGAATTCCCCTGCTGGCTGCCTTGTTGTAAACCCCACCATCAGTGCTTGAGGTGCTTTCGCAGTCATTGGCAGATGTGTTCAGAGCAGTGAAAAATTTGTTTGTCCTGATGCACACGTTCCCAGCTGATGTCTAACGGGGCCATACTCTGCTTTCTAGTTTCAGCTCGCATAAAGTACACAAGTGTCCTTGGAAGTATATTTAATGCCATGTTTCTCACATTTTGTGCATTTTGTTGTTGATTTCACTGTTTAAAATGGCCCCCAAATGTAGTGTGGAAGTGTTGTCAGATCTTAGCATGAGAAGGCTGTGATGTGCCTTATGGAGAAAATACGTGTTAGGTAAACTTCATTTAGCCATGAGTTAAAGTCCTTGTTGGCCATGAGTTCAACATTAATGAGTCCACAATATATATTAAATAAGGTCTCTTTAAACAGAAACCCATATAAAAGAAGCTTATGTATTGATTGGTTGACAAAAATGCTGTGGCCAGAGGCTCACAGGAATTTAACCCTGCATTTCCCCTAGGAGCATGGCTAGTATTCACTAATTCAGCATTCGTCGTGACTTTATAGAACTTGACTGCTGCAGAGACCAAGAATCAGCCATATGTATATATATGGTGGACAATTTGGAAAATGTGGACTAGCATAACGAAGAAAATAAAACTCAACTGTAATGTTGCCACACAGAGATAACAACTATTATAACTTTTATTTATACCTCGTCTTTTCCTGTTAATATATAAGCATGTTTTTGAAAAACTAAGATCATGTACATTTTCTAATAAATATATTGTAAATATTTTCCCATGTTAAATATTTTAAAAATATTTTAGCAGCTGTATGCTATGGTTATGACAATCTATTTGGTCAAAATGCCAACGTTAGACATTTAGGTGGTTTTATGATATTTTCAGTTCTCCCTTCCCGTTTGTTATCTGTCATCTCAGATAAAAGTTCAGGCCTCATTACCTATTTCCAAAAGTGGACACAGCCACATTTATGAATATTGTTTCTCACATAGCATATGAATCTGACTTTTATGTTCCTTTTTCATTTTTTTTCTCTTGCAGTTCTTATAGTTGTGAAATACCGTACTTGATTTGATGACAGAGATCTTCATTAAACAAAATCTGGGACAATAATAATAAAAGATTGCTGCATAATTTAAATGAAACTCATGCATATAACTTTCAAAACTTCTTTTGCAAGAAACGAAGAGGCAAGTATCACTTCAAATTGGAACATTGAGAATGTCCAGTGTCTTCTTCCCTTCTAACAAAATGTGCTTTTAATAATTATGTTTAAGGCAAAGATAGCCAGCCTCTATTTTACCTTTTTTCAAGGATCTAATTTGAAACTAGATACTTGCCAGTTCATTATTTGTGTATATAGTTAAACACTGATAATGATATGTCATACTGTTATTTTAATGGCATAGGGACTTGCATTATTGCATCAAGGTGGGGGTCAGCCTGGTGGTCAGGAAGCCTGTGTAGAGTTCCATCGAATCGTTATGTTAAAAGAGATGCATAACCATTCCACTAATGTTTGCAGGATTCTTCTCACATTACAATTGCTTTGCAAGCAATTTCCACATGTTTATGGGTGTAACAAAAGCTAAATGTTGTAAATGTTGCTGCCTTCAGCTATAACTACAAACATTCCAGTAAACCTATTTTTGACTGCATAAGGGAATGTGTAGTAATTTTTTGACATTTGGAATATGGAAATGGGGAATTTAAACAGTGTGAAGAGCATAGTGTGCGCCATAAAACTGGAGATAATAAAATTATTGGACACTGTCATTGGAGTGTTTGAAAATGACCAACACGTAGCTACAAGTCATGGTCTGTTCTGTTTTCAGTTAGCTTCTAATAAAAGAGACTAGTCCTAGTGTGAGTAAATGAAATCCACAGATAACTTAGTCCCTAATTTGATTTTTGTTAATAGCTTTCCTCTTTAACTTCACTTAGTCCTTTACCAGAATTGCTAAAAGTAGCAAAATCATCTGCCTAGAATTTACTATTTTTGCATTCCCCCATCATCCCCTGGGAGATGCATCTTGTACAATCAAGTGGCAAATTGACTAACAATGAGTATAAAAAGTCAGGAGCCTAGGTAATCTTCAGTTAGTCAGTAACCAAATGCTAGGGTCACCGTTAACCTCCGTTTGTTTTTATAACAATAAAATGTGTTAATAACTTTACAGTGTGCCAACCTCCTTGTGTTGTTTGAACAAGTCACAGTGAACATCCATAGTCTTCGAATGTATGTGAGGAGGAAGCTTCATAATGACATTGGAGGTTCTGTGGAAACTTGTGTACATGGACATCTTGACAATATATGTATATAACTCTAAATTTGAGATAGGGTTATTAATAGAAAATACCAGTATTCAAATAAGAAAAAGATTCCGCATAGGTTTTATTTCTTTGGTCATTTTAATTCAAAATGTATAAAACATAGATTTTTTTAAAATTCTACAGGATTAGTACTAAGAGGCAAAAATGTTCTGTTTAGAATGGAAAGAAATGTGAAGGGAGAAAGCAGATTAAGAGATGCTTAAGACATCTGCAAGTTATGAAGATCTAAATATAATTGCTAAATTTTATAGCCCGCTAAGAACATTTAAAAAGAGATAAAGGTCTTACACACTATGGAGTGTTGTCTCTGGTCTCTCCACTCTTTGTAAATGTCGTGTAATGTAAATAACTAAATCCTTTGACAAAATAGGATACCCGGGAAAATGAGCATCTTGAATTTCATTAGCTAATATAGTTGGAATGGAAATGTTCTAATTGAGTGGACAGAGTCAGTCCTAACGTATGCATATATGTCTTTTATTTGGGATTGGAACTGGACTCGTCAGTGGTTAATTTTCCATTAGTTGATGTAGAAATCTGGTTTCTCCATGATATCAGTAAAGGTGAAGACTATTTCTCATAAAGAATCCACATTTCCAGTGTTTCTTTTAATAAAGTATGCCACTTTTAAAGAAATATAAAAATAAAATTATTTTTTAAAATTTCAACCATAAAAAATAAAGGCAATATTTATATGACAAGAGTGTATATATCTCTTTGTATTAAATATGTTGCTGCTGAGCAGACTGGTGGTGGACATGTCACCCTGTTAGAGCTTTGTACTAGTGGTGACTTGGTTCACAGTTTATCTTTCTTCTTTCTTGGTCTTGATTAATCCTGAGACCCTTAAAATGGCTGGCATGTTTGTGACTTTATTGTGGCAACCTTGGAGACGTGAGCCTTCTTAAAATCAAAAACAGAAGAAAAATTTGTTGTTCAAATTGATGCCAGACCTACCTTCCTTCCCTCCCTTAATCATTCTTTTTCTCATTCAGCTTAGATCATCCTGCACTTGAGAAATGAAGTTTTACCACCATCAAAACTATCATTATTTAACAACAATGAAGATCAACAGAAAAATTCAAGTAGCTTTGTAAATACTATTTGCTACCCAGTGAAATCAGGTCATTGTTTCTATACTGCCTGAAACATACCTTCTGAATTTTGTTTAACTACTGAAGCCTGTTGCGCTGCAGCAATTTTGTTATTATAATACTGATTAATTGGCTCCTCCTTCTGATTTTAGCCCAGTAATACCTGTGATCGTTTGGTTCCTCTATCCTCATAAAGCTCACTGGAAATTGCCCTCAGATTTTACAAACTCAGGGATTTCTTGATTAAAGGAACGTTCAATGTTGAAAACAGAACATTATCTAAAATGGAGGCAGGGTAATTAGTACACATCAGATGGAGAAACACCTCGTGTTAGCGCTCCTGTAGAGGGCTTGTTATCATAGTCCTCCTGTACAGTCGCTCTGCATTAGAGAATTAGAACTTCAGCCTTTTCCATAACAAAAATTGGCATCTTTCAGTTCTGTGTAGCATGTGGGTATCCTGAAATGTACAGACTGAGGAGGCAAGAATAAAAAGAAACTGAAATTTCTCAATGTCACTACACTCTTAAACATGCTTGCTGCCCTGTCAGCACTGTTGCCCACAGTCACGCTTTATCTACATCTGTATTGTATACACTGTGATTAGGAAATACGCAAGAAGTGTTTTTTCATGAATGCCGTTAGAAGATGTGCTTAATTGTATTGGGTCAGAGTTTTACTAAATCAAGGATAACTGACTGTTGTATGAGTCTAATTCTCTGTTTTCACATGGAAACGTGATTGGAGTCAATTTTATTTTTCTGTGAGCTGAGAGTGAGAATGAATCAATCCAAAAGCATTTACACATTTGTTTTAGAATGCAGTATAGTGCTTATATTTGTGCAGGAAATTGCCACAAAGCAATGTCAAGACACTGTGGGTCATAAGAAGCTGAAAGGTGGTCTACTTCAGTTTATCCACTGTTTTTTCCATGTCGTAGACAAATGGAGCCATTCCTTAGACCAGTGTAGGGCTTGGGCCTTCTTTATGTGTTTGGTGTTGGTCTTACTCTGCCTCTTTCTGGAAATCAAGTAGAATAAGGGATGGGGGACACAAACTCTTTTATTCCAGCTCCTGATTTTTTCTAAGAAGCTGCTCGGACCAAGTCAGTCGGAATTGAAAGGAGAGCATGACTGACCCAATTAAAGGGGATAAAAGTGAGCTTGTGAAAGCACAGAGCACTCCACGGTGCTGTGTCTCCATGGCTCCCAGCACGGTGCTGTGTCCCTGGCAGTTGCTAGATGAATGTGGCTAGGAAATCACAAAGACACTGGTGTCTAGTATATAAGCGAGAGTGACTTCCATAGTTCTCACTGCAGAGATGACAGCATTGACATAATAGTGGGCCTTTGGCCTTTACCAGGAGGTAGTAGTTAGTGCTCTTTTATAATAATTGGGTATAGAAAAATTCTGATTTTACATATTCCATTAGGTTCTTTTCATTTGAAGAGGTTTGAAATCAAGTCATCTATTAAATTTTTAAAGCTACAGAGTAAATCGCATAAATCAGAGATTTTAGTCAATAAAATGTGAGAAGTCAGACTATAAGAAAATTCAAGCACTTTCTTTAGCCTTGGGTATGTGTCATTGTTTTAACTTCCACACTCCTTTATTTAAGCATTTGATAAGTGCCTTTGATGTTCAAAGATGTATGGTGAGAGATGAGCAATGTAAATGTCACGTGCCGTGTTCTCTAGCTTCTCAATTCTTCATAACCGTTTTTACACGCGTGGCAAAGTTTAGTCCTTTGTGTTCCTATCAGATGTGCATTTGTAGCCCCTCCATAGTAAACAGTAAAATAAACTATTTCATAGAAAACAAAATTAAGCATTTTGGCTTATTCAATATGAGTCACCTGTTGCCTTAACTTCAAAGCATAGCTGATTTAAAATAACATCTGGCTGATCACCTGATTTAATCCATCCCAGTTTTCCAATAAAGTATATGGAGGAAAAATAAGAGAAAGAAAAGTGTTCTATCAACAAAAACTCTGCCCAGTTTGCAACCTATTGACAGAATCTGGGAGGAATTTCTCAGCATAAAATCCCTGGGTCTCAATTGCGGAAAAACAAGTTGGTGGACTGCTTGTGCTTTACCTCACGGGTGTCCACTTGAAAGAAAGAAACACGGACAAGTTTCTCTTAGACTTACTTGTTCCAATCAGAAAACCTGGCACCTCTCCCTCAGCTGCATGGTGCTGCTTTTAGAGGCAACCAGAGTAGTGTTCATTCTCTCCAACCACCCTCCACCCACACATTCAATTTAAAAATTCATCTATGCTTGCTGTCTCCAGTTCTTTGTTGCTCATTCTCTTAAATGCTTCGGTCAAGCTTTTGCCTCCACACTCCACCAGACTTACTCTTGTCAAGGTCAGCCCTGCCCTCAGCATTGCTCAACCCATTCTCCATCCTCATCCTTGCACATTTGATGCACTTGATGCTCCCTTCTTAATAGATGCTGCTTCCGGGCTTGGTTTCTTCTCTGACTGGTTGCTCTTCCTCTTCTCCCTAAGTCTCAGCATTGGCCTGCTCTTGATCCACTCTCTACACACAGCCCCGTGTTAATCTTATTTAATCTGATAATTTAAAATGGCATTTATGTGCTGACAAATTCCAAAGTTATGTCTCCCACTTGACTTTTGAATTCAGACTCGTATCCAGTGTTCTGTGTAACATCTTCATTACTATACATTTCCTGTTTAGCATATCCAAAAGAAATTCCAGTCTGCTCCCCCAGACCTGCTCCACAAGCGTTCTGTCCCGTCTCGGTTGATGGGAGCTGAATCCTTCCAGTTCCTTAGGCCAAAAACCTAGGAGTCGTCCTGACTTCTTAATTTCCCTTCCAACCTACATGTGATTCTTCAGGAAAGCATTCTGGTTCCACCTTTAAAATGTATCTGGTATCTGACAAGTTCTCATCACCTCTACCAGTGACCACCTGGTCCTTAGCTGTCATCCTCTCTCACCTGGAACACTGCATTGTTCTTTAACTGGTCCCCCTGCTTCCACTCTTCCCCTCTCCTGATAGCCTGTCCTTAACAGAGTGGTGGAAATGATTCTTCCAAATGTAATCAGATCATGTCTTTGCTCAGAACTCTCCAGTGGCTTCCCATCTTTGGAGTAAAAGCCAAAACTGCTTCAGTGGCCCACGGATCTCTCATGATGTGTCCGCAAGTTACTGTTCTGACCTCTTAGCCTGTCTTCTTTCCCTTACTGTGTGGCAGCCCCACTAGCCTCATCGCTGTTCCTCAGACACACTAGACATGGTCTTGCCTTTAGGGCCTGTGCCTTGCTGTGCCCCTGTCTGAAAAGCTCTTCCTCAGGTAGCCTCAAGAACAGCTCCCCGGCGTCCCTTCAAGTCTTGGGTCAAATTTCACCTTCTCAGTGGAGTCTCCCATTCAATCCCCTTACCCTCTCTACTTTTCCAGAACATTTAACCCCTCTAACATTCTAGAGTATCTAATTAATTATGTTTTTTGTTTATTGTCTTTCTACTCCCATCCAAACATAAGCTTTATGAGAAGGAGATTTTTGTTCTCTGCTATACCCCAAGTGCTCACTACAGCAGTGAGTGTGCCATATTGAGTGCTCAAATAGTCGTTGAATGAATGAGTTGGTTATCCTGAAGATGCAAAGAAAGACCATGATTTTGTAAATGATGAACTTCAAGAACTAAATGAATTTTTAGAGTGCTCCGGTATCCCCAGTAGGATGCAAGCCATGGCCGCCGTAATCCAGAAAGTCAGAAAGAGAAAAGGTGAGATAACATTTAAAGGAGTTACAAAGACAATTAGATCAGCTAAAAGGGGAGCAAGTTAAAATAAGTAAGGATTGCCAGGAAACAAATTACAGTGCAGATGTTAAGCCCTTCACTGAGGCACTGAGGAGTAGAATTGACTCAGGAAAATCAGTGATGTGGAAGAGACACTCAAGGAGCTGTCACAGAACACAGAGGAAAAAAACAAAAAATGTGAATGGAGAGGGTGATGATAGATCTAGGAGACCAAAAAAAAGGAGATTACTCAGAATTAATACAGTGTTCTTGTGGAAGAAATCTAAGAGAGTGGACCAGAAGCCGTCATCAAATCAATCAATCAAACAAACTTTAAAAAAGTCCTCTGAGGCAGAAAGGTTTTGTCAGATATAAGAAAAGACACATTATGATACTTTGTGGCAGAGTATATAAATCATAAGTTAAAGGGGAAAGTCCTATAAGTATTGAAGCAGGAAAAATGGGTTACCTATAAGGAAGCAAAAATTAGACTTACCCAGGTCTTCTCTAACACTAAATTCTAGAATACTAGAACTGTGTCTATAGAGTTGAGAGGATGGAACTTTGGCTCAAGAATTTTATACCCAGCCACACACACGCAATATTAGATATGAGGGTTCAGAAAACACAATATCCGTGTTTCTTGAAAAAAAGTTACTGGAAAACTTACATGGTACAGGCAGCTAAGAGAGAAATCAAAATTGAGAGTTTAAAAAAAAATCAGATCATTTCATTCTTCTACTTAAAGAAGATGGGTTCTGAACTTACACTAAAAACTAAACTTCTAATCTTCCTTGATCCCATTGGTTGCTGCTGGCATGAGACACCATATAAGAGTCCCCACCGGTCACAGCATGCTCAAAATAATTCAAGGAGCGTTTAATAAAGAGATTATTAACAAAGGTGTGGCTAGGACTTAAACTACAAGGGATAGTGCAGCACCTGGCTTGAAGGGACAAGGGAAGGGAGAGGTTACAAGGAGAAAGTCAGGTGGACAAGGAGATCTTGACTCTTAGTCAAGGGATGCAGCCAGCCTTAGGTGATCCTCCAGGGAGGAAGCCGGGTGCATAAACACCGTGAGCTTGTTCTCTTTTTCCACGCTATCTGGTGCTGGGGCTCCAATTTTTTTTTAATCCAACTAGAAACCAGAAAGCAAGGAATCCCCAGTGATGTGGTCCGTACTGGTCACCATCCTAAAGCAGGGTGAAAAGTGCAACTGATGCCCAGACCCCATTCCTCAGCTACTGTGAATGAGGGCTGCTAATATCTACAGTTGCCACCTTCTCTGAAGAATTACCCTCAGGCCCTGAGAGCCAGCTCTGGTGAAGGTTATGCCCCACCCCTAAGGATACCCTGGAGTCAGTAACTGACTGATACTGGGTTCGAAAGGCTGACCCCGTGTCTCCAGGTGGGACAACAACTTGTGGTGGTGTGTGCTTCAGAGACCACACGCACCCCCTCGGATTGGCCAGGACTAGGCTTTCCCTGAGACCAAATCCTTGTTTGGCCATTTCCCCTTCCTTATCCTGCATCCTTTAGTCACTTGGAGGTTTTCTCCCGGAAACACTCCCTCAACAAAACAAGTGAGCCTGAATTCCTGTGTCTGGCTGTTTCTAAGGATCCCAGCTAAGGTGGTTGATACCAAGAGTGGTCCTAGAAAACAGATTGTAAGGCTGGGATTCTGCAAGTAGATCACCAGCTGACTGGGCACTAGGGATCTCATCACCGCTGGTAAGGGAGGTGCTGACATTGGTGCTTCCTTACGTGCAGTGGCAGCACAACTGCTCACATGTTCACCTCTGGTGAAGTGGGAGGGATACAGGTGGAAGGGGCTGCATAAATTCATGCGATATCTCTGGCATTTGAGAGGAGCAGGGGATATAGTAATTACAAGGACTTTGGAATGGAGTGCCGGCTGCTAAACACCACTCATAGCTTTGAAAAAGGAAAACGGCAGGTGCAGGGCAATCAATCATAAATTGAAAGCAAAATGTGAGAATCAGAGAATCTCCTTGGAAGTATTTAATGAGACCCTCGTTTCCCTGGAGCTAAAGAGTAGAGAGAGCTGAAGACTGGGCCCAGAACTTAACCACAAGAGCAGCAGAAATTCAAAGAAGGATCAGTTCTCTGCCTGGACAAGTCTCCCACGCCAAAGTCAGGGTCCTGGTGGGGAAGGAATAGGGCCTAGACTTGGGATGCAGATAACTGTGTAGATCTTGTGAAAATCTTGAATCCTCAGATTCCCCAAAACCTCCTAGGCCTGCAGAAGTGGCCCAGTCCTCCTTGTTGAAAGACAGAGCTCCTTTCCCCTTCACTCCTCTTGCTTGAAGGCTATGCAGTGCCCTCCAACGAGGCAAGGCCATACAAGATAATGCTGGCCCATCTTGGGATTGGCCCTCACCTCCCTGCCTGACCCTCAAGGCTCAGAGAGAGATTTACCAATCTGCCCAGCACTTGCACAGGTGACGTATGACAGAGCCAAAGAGGCTGAGCTCCAAAGTGAAAGCAATCACCAGATCCTTTACATCAAAGCTGCGGCCCCTTGCACTAGGCAGCTTTCCTTTAGAAATGAATCTCTCAAACTTCCACTATTTTCTCTATTTCCATAGTCAAGAGAGATGGGCAACAGGTGATCAATAATCTCCTTGCAAAGACGTATCATAAACTCAGATTATTACCTCATACCCAGCCCATCTTATCAATTATTCCTTCTTTTCCATCAGCAGAGCTGGCTGCATGATTTCCGGAACCCAGTGCAAAATGAAAATGTGGGGCAACTTGTTCAAAAAGCAGGGAGAAAGTGATGTTAAAGTATGAATATATAAAGCTTTTTCCTTTAAAAGTGTTTTTATTAGTTATAAAGCATACTAGGGTCAACATCAATAACCATTAGGGAAATGCAAATCAAAGTCACAATGAGATACCACCTTATACTCCTTAGTAGCTACTATCAAAAGAAGAGAAAATAAGTGTTGGCGAGGATGTGGACAAATTGGAACACTTGGGTACTGTTGGTGGGAATGTAAAATGCAGTTGCTATGAAAAATGGTATGGTGATTTCTCAAAAAACTAAAAACAATTACCATATGATCCAGCAGTTTCACTTCTGGGTATATACCCAAAAGGCTTGAAGGCAGAGACATAAACCAATGTTTGTACACCCCTGTTCATAGCAGCACTATTCACAATAGCCAAGAGGTGGAAGCAACCCAACTGTCCATTGACAGATGGATGGATAAACAAAATGTGGCATTCACATACGTGGGCATATTATTCAGCCTTTTTAAAAAGAAAGGAAATCTTGTCATGTGCTACAACATGGCTGAACCTTGGGGACATTAAGTGAAATAAACCACAAAAGAAAAATAAGTCACAAAAGAACAGATATTGTATGATTCTATTTGTATGGGGTACCTAGAGTAGCAGAATTCATAGAGACGGAAAGCAGAATGGTGATTGCCAGGGACTAGAAAGAGGGGAGAATGGGAGTTATTGTTTAATGAGTACAGAATTTCAGTTTTGCAAGACAAAGAGTTCTGGAGAAGGATGGTGGTGATGGTTGCACAACAATGTGAACTAAACTTACACTTAGAAATGGTTAAGATGGTAAATTTTCTGTTATGTGTATTTTACCACAATCGAAAAAATAATTTTTAAAAGCATAGTAGGGATAATTATCATTCTAGGTAAAGAAAAACTTAAATTTTTAATTATCAGAATGGATCTTACCATTCATCTTATATTATTCAATGCCAGTTTTAAATGCAAATTGTGAGAGCTTCTTATCTTGTGTGTAGAATCACCAGCATTGCACAATTTGTATTTTGTAACTCATAAATGCGTATGTTTCATTCTTATCAGAACAGTGAAAATGCTGCCCCAAAATTTTATTTTACTTCTTGATATGTGCACATTCTACCAACACTCTCAACCTGATGATGAGTAAGGAGGGAATAAAGGAAAAAGAACAATGAGTTGCCCTGTTTTTCCCTTCCCTTTTGCATCATCATAAGTAAATGAGGCCGAGTTCTGCTCTGCTGTCCAGGGTCACTAGCATCGGAGTCGACTCAACGGCACTAACGATAAACCCGATGCCAGGCACTCTTCTCTCCTCTTCCAGGCCTCCTCTTTCTCAGTTCTTCACTCGCCTTTCTCTATGCATCAAAGATGAGTGGGGAGGATTATCATCAATGTCAGGGAAATTGCTACCATATTTCCACGCCACGCCTCTGAAATCTCTTCCCATTTGTTCCTAGCCATCTATCCCCTGTGAGTGGCAAATTTGTCCTCTTAATATTCCACCCAACTTGGTATGACCTGCAAGCTCAATGAGATTTTTTTTTTTAATAGAACTTGGTCACTAGCTAAAAGCATTAAAACCACTAACCTGAGCAAGGTAGTATTCAAAATATTTTTAGATACTTGGGAGGGCTGGGCCCAGTGCCAGGGCAGGACCCTCAGGGGCTCAGAGCAGCAGTTGTTTACCAAAGAGAAGGAAGTATGTCAATAATTTAAAATCAGTACAGTTGTATTCACTTCTACCCACTGGCTGATATCAGCCTGGCGCAAGGGCAAGTCCTATTGTCACCCCGAGAGTGCTGCTTGCTCACTGTACTGTTTGCAAAAGCATGGGAAGTATAGCACAGGACCTGTCTTCCTCACTGTACTGTTTGCAGAAGCATGGGAAGTATAGCACAGGACCTGTCTTCCTCGTCTTCGCACTCTCTCTTTCTTCCTCCGTCTCCTCCCTCTCCCTCCCCTCCCTTCTCTCTATCATCTTTCATTATCATCACTAATCTTCTCAAGCACTGAAGCAGAGCCAGACACAGTCTAGGTGCTTTATATGCATCAACTCAACACCAGTTACTTTGTCACAAACACACTATTGTTGAGAATATTAATTAAACAAATAAGCTTCCTTTATTTCTACTGTAGTTAGAAGGTGAATCTTAAGTGGTTTATCTTAACACTATTAAAATAAACCAGTGGTTCACAACAGGGGGCATTTTGTGCCCCTCACTCAGGACATTTGTCACTATCTGGAGACGTTTTTTGATTGTCGTAGCTTGTGGGGAGGGATGCTATTTGTATCGAGTTGAGGGAGTTCAGGAACACTGCTAAATGTTCTAGAATAGGTCCTCCACCTCAAAGAATTATCTGGCTCCAAACGTCAGAAGTGCTGAGGTTGGTAAACCCTGAGATGGATCTTCATAGGGTTTGGAAACAATGTACCACTAAGAGAAACTTAGGTTGTGTAACCACTGACTCTTTTATATCAAATTATACAATTTTTAAAACATGATTAATTTTCACATCGTGCTGCAATCAGCAGAACTGCTTCAAAACATTTAAAACAAGTCAGAGTACTCTACATCTCCATAAAGAGCAAAAAACTAGATTTTTTAGCATTATAAAAAATATAATTTTCTAGGGGCTGGCCCAGTGGCGTAGCAGTTAAGTTCATGTGCTCCAGTTCAATGGTCCAGGGTTTGCTGGTTTGGATCCTGGGTGCGGACCTACACACTGCTTATCAAGCCACACTGTGGCAGGCGTCCCACATATAAAAAAAGTAGAGGAAGATGGGTACAGATGTTAGCTCAGGGCCAATCTTCCTCAAAAAGAAAAAAAGAACAAATATTTTCTTCATAAAAAAATGTGACTAACTCAGTGAACAATAGCTTCTTTATAAGAAAACTGGAAAAAATATCATTGTTTTCATCTCTTTCCCTTTAACCTTCAATCTTGCTGGCAAGCACTAAACTGAACCTGTTTATCATCCTTTAAGGCGAAAGTCTTATTTCTCATCTTACTTTTCTTGAATCAAGGGACTTCTTCAGCATTGTAAAGGCAAATTTAAAGGCAATGTTTTAAAATTTAAAATGAAACTTTCTTTCCTTTCTGGTACTTAATTTCGTACTTTTCTATCTAATTTATCCAATGGACTGTGTTTCTTATTCTGTATCTTAAGTAATCTCAGTTTTTTTCCTGGCGTTCATTAAAAAGCTTACGTTTTCACAAAAGTTTATATTATCCTTGTTTCCCAAAAAGCTTAGGTTGTCTCCTCATCCCGCCTCTATACACAGCCCGATATCCCTTGACGGCTTTCACGTTTGCGCCTCCTTCAGGTCTGCGGCCAGCCCGGGGCTTAGCCGGAGTGGCTTAGTGTTTCTTATATGTGCCTGAAATTGCCTTGGGAGATGCTAGTGCCTGGAACAAAATCCAGGCATTTTGAGCCTCGTTATTTATTTTTAAAGTCCACACTCCTTTTCTTTAAGAACTCCTCTTCCTCTCCCTTCACTCCTGTTTCCAAATAAATCAGCTTTCAAGGCAGGGCTCATTCGAGAGCCACAGAGTCTTGTTTATCTGAGAAACTTGGCCGGCAGGTTTCGAATTCTGAACAGTATGCCCTACTTAAGGGGAGAGGCTCGGGGGGAGAAATAGCTTTCCCAGAAGCATGCAGCTAAATTTTTTACCAATCCACTTTTAAAATTTGCAATGATTTCTTGCTTCCTTGTTGTACTGCAGGAAAGCCTGATGGAGAGCCATGGCTGCTGGAGAACTTTCAAACGCAGCCCGGTCCTGTTTTTGTAAACAGGTTTTCTCTTGCTAAAGGTCCTCATCCTCTCTTTAGCCCTCAGTATCTCCTGCCTCTATCCATTCACCAGTAGTTTATATTATTTCTGCAAGGAAATTGTGATCAGATACTCATTGTACTGTATTAACTGAAAGTACAAGTCAGCTCCAGAGAGATTGATGGCTTCCTTCTTGGCTTTCTGCTTGTGATTGTCGTTGCTATTTCCAAGTAAATGTTGGATCCTTGTATTTGGCAGTGGCCCCCAATTGCAAACTTGCTCCAGATGTGACTGGAATAATCAGGATGCTATAACAACAAAAAGTAACCATATGAACATAACTGTCCCACTTTCCCCATAACTATTTTGTGTAATATAAATAAATAAATATTTGGAGTAAGATTTAAAGAAATACATTTGCCAAGGTGCAAGTGAGGCTGTCGTCTCACGTTACACTCATGCATTAAGTATCACCATTTAACTATTACTTCCCCCATAAAGATTTTTTTTAAAGCTTATTCCATTTAGAGTTTGGAGATCAAATGTCTAAACTGAGCTTTCTGTCTGTCCTGACAACATCTGTCTTCACAGCAACTATATTCATCGTTTAATTACCTTGCTAATAATTCTAATTCTCTGATAACAGACCCTTTCGTGGGGTTGCATCCTGATATTCCTAAGGCCACGATTCCTTCTTAAGATTTTTCTCTGTGTATAGGGCTGGCCCATGGCTGAGTGGTTAAGTTTGCACTCTCTGCTGTGGCAGCCCAGGCTTTTGCTGGGTCGGATCCTGGGCGTGGATGTGGCACCACTGGTCAGGCCATGATGAGGCGGCATCCCACATGCCACAACTAGAAGGACTCACAACTAAAATATACAACTATGTTCTGGGGGGATTTGGAGGAAAAACGGAAAAGACTTTTCTCTGTGTAATTTTCTTTTTTAGTTCTGAAAATGGAGGAAACTAAAGAATTTATTGCCTTATAATATTCTCTTTTCTATCAAGGAAAAACTGCTAAGGAGTCACACCTTAAAAGAACATGTCAGTTTTCCCCAAGCCACTTAATTTCTGTCATATTTTCTATCTCTTTGTTTCTCCATGGTGCAATCTTAGAATATCTTTCAATTTATCTTCCAGCTCATCAGCTTTCTCTTCATCTATATCTGATTGCTGTTAAACCTATATATTTGAGTTTTTGGTTTGACCATATTTGTCAGTTTTAGAAGTTGTATTTATGTTTCAAATTTGCCTGTTTTTTTTTTATAGTATCTTGTTATTTTCTTAGGATTTGAAGTCTTTCTTCCAAGTCTTCAATTATTTTTACAATACCTATTTTATGTTCTCTTTCATGTTATTGTCTTAACAATAAAATGAAGTTCTTGGGCTCTGATCCCCTGTTGTAGGACCTGCTGGTTCTTGCTGAGGGTAGGTGGTTTCTGGGGCCACCACAACACACAACTCTAGGGCCTCCATTCTCATCATTGTCCATGTACCCCTGCTGTGCACAACATACAGCCTTAAGCACATGCCTGTGGTGGGCCTAGGGGGTTCTGCTTTGTTTTAAAATTTTTTATTGCTAAATTATCTTTAGTAGGAATACGTTCTCCTGTAGGGACCCCAGAGAAGTTGCTTTCCAGTTTTACATCCTTTCTACAAGCGTTCCAAAAGTATTATCAGTGATCAATTTTTAAATTATTTCTTACCATGGGGGTTTCTGGACCACTTGGGTAGTATCAGTTCAACCCTCAAATCTGTGCAAGGTGCGAGACAGTTTCAATTTCTCAGGAGACAAACTCAAGCTGCCTTTTCATTTCCTTGAGGAGGTGAATATTTTTTCTCTTGTCATTCTTTGTTGTTAGAAAATACATTTCTGTTGTTTAAGCCATCTAATTTGTGGTACTTTGTTACCGGAGCTGTAGTACACAAATACCTTACTAGTAGTCCAAAAGTGAAAACAACCCAAGTATCTACCAACTGGTAAAAGGATAAACATACTATGGTACATCAATACTCTTGGATGCTTCTCAGGAATAAACAGGAATGAACTACTGATGCATGCAACAACCTGGATGATCTCGAAAGCACTTATGCTAATTGATAGAAGCCGGAAACAAAAGGCTGCATATTACATATTTTCACTTATATGACATTCTTGAAAAGGCAAAACTATCGAGACTGAAATCAGATCAGTGGTTGCCAAGAGCCAATGAGAAGGAGGAAGGGATTAACCACAAAAAGGCACAAAGGGAACTTTTTTGGGACAAAGAAAATATTTTGTATTTTGATTTCTGTAGTGGTGGATACATAACTCTATATATTTGTCAAAACTCACACACATAAAAAGGATGAGTTTTACTCTATGTAAATTTATACTTCAATAAATCTGACTTTTAAAAATTATATTGCAAGGAATACAAAGATGAAAACCAAAATATTATGTATTCTTATCACCTAAATATAATCACTGTGAATATTTTGCTATAGCTAGATCTAGCTTTCATGTATAAAACATATATTTACAAACAGGGTCACACTGTATATGTTTTATAATTTACTTATTTCATTTAATAAAATATTGTAAATGTCAGTATTTTTCCAAAACTTTATTTCTGACTATTGTATTTTATGGTATATGCTTTTTTCACCCAATCCCCTATTGTTGAGAATTAAGGATTTCCCTGCAGTGTTTTACCATTATAAACAACGCTGCAGTCAGTATATTTAAAGCTTAGTTGTTACACATATTGATAAAAAATGGAATAATAATGTTTATTAAACAACAGTAATCTAAAAATCACATGAAATATGGATATAAAACTACTGGCTTAAAAATGGATCCATTTAGAATATATCCCCATTGCTGTACACTTCTGAGTGTTGTCTTCTTCCTGCCATATATATTCCTGTAGCAGAACTTAGAGAGGCTGAGTTGTACGGTGGAAATAACATGGGTGCTGGAACCGGGACCTAAGTCTGTGCGCCAGCTCTGCCTCTTTGTGACTAAGTGATCATTACACACACTAGCTTTCTCATCTGTAAACTGGAGATGAAAATGATACTATGTGGCCCACACTATTCGTTGGCCAGCCAGACTTCCATGCCAGAACACTCCCCTCTTGCCCACCTCCCCCATAGACAGGCAGGAAAAGCTTCGTAATTGCTCTCCCACTCTCCTTTGCAGCTAGGACGGCCGAGGGACATAGTTCTGGCCAATGAAAGGTCTATTTGGAAAGTTTTCGTTTTTCTAGTAAAAGCAAAGACGTCCCAGGTGCCTGCTCCTTCCCTTCCTCCTTCTTCCAGCCTTGAACACAGATGCGATGCCCAGAGTAGCTGTCTTGCAACCATGAGGTGACTTTCTTGAATGCAAGAGGCCAGCATTCTTACCAGAAGGGGGAAGTGGAAGGTCGAAGGAGCCTGGATCCTCGATGACACTGTTGGGCCACCACACCAGTCCCAGAACACCACTTCCCAGCCTCCTGTTAAATGAGAAAAACAACCTCCATCTATTTAAGCCACATTTCCTGTTACCTGTGGAGGAAAGCATTTCTCCCTGATACATCCATTGTTGTTAAGGGCAAATGAGTAAATATGGGATTGTGCTTTGGAAACTGGGAACCAACAAAACATTTCAGGTGACATTTGCTGGTCGATTAAATATGAAATTAATAATAACATGCTGGCTGTCTTTCTACCTGTGATCTTTTTTCTTTCTCCAAGCTTCTCATTCATCAAGAGTTTGTATTACATTTCCTAAACTCTTTGAACATATTTTCAATTATTTACCACTGATTGATTATTTTCAGAAAATTTTTATGATTAAACCAAAATAGACTGTGCATTGCACTTTTTAAAAAAAGAAATGCAATCAGTTGCCTTATTCAGTGAAATGGGTGTCGTAAATAGCACCATGCCTGTGTCATTAAAGCAGGACTAATGGTCCCACGTCTGAAGCAAAGGTCTAATGGTGGGTGTTGTCTCCATCACAGCAGCTGGGTTAAACCTCCTTGGGAGGGTGGTGCAGCCAAACAAATCTGAGTTACTGCTCTCCAGAGCATCATTCCTGAGCTAGGAATTCTCATTCCAGTTCCCTAGATGAGAAGTGCTGGAAACAGATGCTGACAGATGGTTTGAGGATGTAGAGCCCCTCATTTATCATAGTCCATGACAGAGGGTTTAAAGAGAAAAGAGGAAGACTAAGCAAGTTCCTAGCCATGGAGGCTCGGTTTTCCCCCTTTTAAAATGGGGAGATATTTATACCCAGCAAGGGATCACAGTTAATGTAAATAAAACATTTGACATTTCCTAGGTGCTCCTTAGACAGAGCTTGGCTACCCTACCAACCTGGAAAGGCGTCACCTCTGCATTCCTGAGCATAGCAGTTCAGACCCCCTGTATTTAAATCACCCTCATTGAGTGACCTTGGACAAAGCGTCTGTTTTCTCCTCTGTACAATGTCTTGATAATCACAGCACCTACTTTATAAGTGTGTTATGAAAGATTTGTGATGTAATCCTGGTAAAGTGCTTAGCCTGGCTCCCGGCACATGGAAATGCTTAGTAGATGTCAGCTGTTATTATTGTTAATACTTACACTTCTGCTCTGTTGGCTTTTTCCCTTTAGCATATAAACACGTTAGATTTTTTCCATCTTAAAAAAGTAATAGACCTTAGATATTGCCTTTTATTTATTTTGCCTGTTCAGTTTTATTTTTCTCTGTTCCTATCCTCACCTCTGCCCTTGGCTGCATACACATAGACTAGGTCAATGCCTAAGGAGTCAATGCCCACCTGACCCCAGCCCAGGGTCAAGCACCAGGGCAAGGCAAGCATGTGGCACAGAAGAAGAACATGAGGTTAAGAACCAGAGGGTCATCTGTTCAAATCCTGACTCCATAACTTTCTAGGTGTATGACCTCGGGCAAATTTCTTGTCATCTCTCAACCTCTCACTGTTAGGAAAAATGAGATTCAGAGAAGTTAAGTAAAATTATCTAGTCTTCAAGCTCACCAAGTGGCAGAGCTGTGACTTGCACTAAGTCTTCTGACTTCGAATCCAGGTGACTTTCAATGAACTAGGGGGAGGGTTCCATTCTCTAAACAGCCGGGATCTACTGTGGGTTTTTTGAGCAGGGAGTTGACAGGAGGAAAGTAGGAAGTAGGGCAGATAAGCCTGGAAACAGGATACAGGGTGGATGGAAAGAGAGGAACCAGAACTGAGGGGAGGCCCTGAGAAGCTGGTGGAGAGATGCCCTTGAGGTGAACTGAGGGGCAATATGAAGGCAGAAACATCAAAACTTGGCAGCTGATTCTACATGAGAGCAAAGGAGAGACAAGTCAGGGACAGCAAGCACTGGCTCTAGGACTAGGAGGAAGGCGGTACCTTGAAAGGAGGTAGGGGGCCCGAGAGGAGGAGCAGGTTCTGAAAGGCCTGCAATAGAGCTGTTGGGGCTGGAGACCATCTGAGAAGACAGTGTCTCTGTTTTGGCAGGACATTCAGGCAGTTGTGCCTTTGGGACTGGAGTGCAAGTGAGGAATCCGGGCTGGAAAATCGAATTTGGAGGTTGCAGTCAAAGACGTGAGAATGGATGATGGGTTTGTTATCTATCACTACATAACAAATTACCCAAAACTTAACAGCTAAACACAACAAAAGTTACTATCTCACGGTTTCTGTGGGTCAGAAATCCTGGAGTGGCTTAGCTGGGTGCTTCTGGCTCAAGGTCTCTCATCAGGTTACAGTCAAGGTGGCACCTGGGCTGCAGCCTCGTGATCCTGCACGGGGGGCCGCAGCATCCACTTCTATGCTCGCTCACATTGCTGTTGGCAGGAGGCCTCAGTTCCTCACCAGGTAGGCCTCTCCATGGGGCTGCTCACAACGGGGCTTCCCCCCATGTGAGCAATCCAAGAGACTAATCTCAGAGTCACATGCCATCACTTCTGCCAATGCTACTGGTCATACAGACCAGCCCTGGGGCAGTGTGGGAGGAGACTACAGAAGGATGTGAATTCAGGAGGCAGGATCTTTAAGAGCCATCTTGGATGCTGGCTACCATGGGTGAGCCCCCCAAGCAGCTGTGTATATCGCGAGAAAGGTAGGGATCTGTAGAAAGAGCACTGGGGCTCCCATGGACATGGGGCAGAAGGAAGGAAAGCATCCAGCAAAGGGGGAGGAGAAACAACCAGAGGGACCCAGGAGACCCAGGGAATGGCAGTGTGGCTGCAACAAAAATGAAGCCAGGTCCCGGAAAGAGAGCAGAATCAACATAAAAGGCTGCAACGATAGAAATGGAAATAAACTGTGAAAAAAAGCAAGGTTATATTGAACTTGGGGTGAACTCTGTTCTTGGTTTTTGTTTATTTTTAGCAGATTTTCCTTTTCATTCAGTCTTGCTGGTGCTAATACAAAAGCATTCTGACTTCCCTGTCCACAGCTAGCTAGATTTGGGGGGAAGGTGCCTAGGAGAGTGGGAGCTTGTCCGGGAGCTCGCTGGACTAAAACACATCCACAGATAACCTGCAATGCACGCCATTGCCCCCGGGATGCTCAGGGGGCATCGACTAGAACTTGTCTCATTTTCCACATTTGACGTTTTTCCACTTTTGCATAAGGCAAAAAGATACAAAGAAGAGAGCTCTTTCTTTTGAGACAGTTTTCCCCCCAAGGTTTGGCTACAACTTACCAGCACTGGGTTTTTAAAGGACAGACTGTTCTCGCTTAAAGCCAAATTGCCCGCTTTACGTGGATGTGTGTGCTTGCCTCCTGGCATTCTCTCGTCACTTAATTTTGCTGGTGAGAGATCATAGTTCCATCTTTAAAAATAAAATATATTGTAATGCTTTCTTAATTAAAAACCCTTTGAGCCGTGCTTCCTGAAATCTGTTACACGGATTTAACTGGTTGGCGGGGAAGGGATTTTCTGTTCTCTGTGGAATGAAAGAATTCAGAAAGGAAATGAATAGATGAAAATGTCCCAGTAACGAAATCCCTCTCTTTAATAATGCACTTCGCACGGAGTTATTATCTGATGAGGATTTTTAGGCTGCTTAATTTTAAAATGGTTTATGATGAGGATTTTTAGGCTGGTTACTTTTAAAACTGCAGATGAGAAGCAGGCTCCGAGGACTGGAATTTTGCTCACACGAGAGACATTTGCACTTGTGAAGGAAGGGGGGATGACCTTGTAGGGACCTGAAATTGGCCACCCCAGGATATGTCTCTTTGGCATCGGGACTGTTTGGGGCTGATTGCTTTTGATAAACTGGGACAGGGAAGGAGGCTCTGGGGAATGGAACTTGCCCTTGTTGGGACACATTTACATTTGTAAGGTAAATCTCTATCTGTAAAAGGTGCCTCCCTCTCTGTACCAGGAAGAAGAGGAGAGATGACCTTATCCCTAGAAACTCTTAATGGGGAAGGCAAGAACTTAAGTTGGTTGCTGTCTGGCAATCTCATGTAACTGATTTAGGGTGGTGGCTTCTGACCTTCACTTAATCCGATTTGATTCTTGTCTAAAAGTCATGGGATCACCCAATGACCAGACCCCACCTGCACTGATACCATTTTAACTTTTTTTCATGTTCTTTCCTTTGTCTTCATAAAGAGATGACTCACATACCTATGCCTTAAATTTAGCCCTAACCCTCAACTCGGGGCAGCAGCAGGAGCTCTGACTGCCCGTGGGTCTTGTCCCCACACACCAGCTCTGCCTGCCCATGGGTCCTGTCCCCATGCCAGCGGGGGCAGCAGCAGCGGCTCTGCCTGCCCATGGGCCCTGTCCCCATGCCAGCGGGGGCAGCAGAAGCAGCAGCAGCAGGAGCTGTGACTGCCCGTGGGTCCTGTCCCCACGCACCAGCTCTGCCTGCCCATGGGTCCTGTCCCCATGCCAGCGGGGTCAGCTGCAGGAGCTTTCACTGCCCGTGGGTCTTGTCCCCACTCACCAGCTCTGCCTGCCCATGGGTCCTGTCCCCATGCCAGCGGGGGCAGCAGCAGCAGCTCTGCCTGCCCGTGGGCCCTGTCCCCCTGCCAGCGGGGGCAGCAGAAGCAGCGGCAGCAGAAACTCTGACTGACCATGGGTCCTGTCCCCATGCTATTCTACTCTCTAAATAAAAGAGCACTACTGCCAGATCTTAAGAGTCTGAGAAATCTTTCTTTCAACTCCTCGGCTCACCGACCCCGCATCATTATCTACTGGTAAGGTTACTTCACTTCAGTCGAATAAGGAAGAACTGACCAGTCACTCAGGCGCCCAGGCCCCGGGGAAGAGCTGGGTGCACACCCCGGCTCCCATCCCTACCGACGTGTCGTTGAGACTCAGAAACTGAATTTCCTCAGAAGTAATGTGGGGAAAAAATAATGTGGTTGAAAGGATGACAGGATCTATATGTAAAGCACCTAGTGTACAATCAGGACACTATAAATGGTGGCAATTTTATCAAGAAATGATTCTTTTTTTTTTGAGGAAGATCAGCCCTGAGCTAACATCTGCTGCCAATCCTCCTCTCCTTGCTGAGGAAGACTGGCCCTGAGCTAACATCCGTGCCCATCTTCCTCTACTTTATATGTGGGATGCCTGCCACAGCATGGTGTGCCAAGTGGTGCCATGTCCTCACCTGGGATCCGAACCAGCGAACCCCAGGCCGCAGAAGCCAATGTGCAAACTTAAATGCTACACCACCAGGCCGGCCCCAAGAAATGATTCTTAAGCCTTGCATCACCCAGCCATGTCTTGTAAAAATGAATTGAGGGGGAACTTTGCCCCTTGTGGGGTCGCCTTGCTCCACTAGGGGTGAGGATGAGTGGAAACAAGCACTAAAGATCCTGCTGTAGTGCTCCAAGGGCTTCCAAGCTCATTCTGTCATCTGATCTTCACGGGGACTTTCAGGGGCATTTTAAATCTGGAGAAACTGAGGCATGGCCAGTTAACCAAGGACACAAGGAGTGAACAGACCGTGTGGAGATGTCTAGGTCCCATCCTCTTTCTGCTATAGTGTACTGACTCCTAAGAGAGGAGAAATATAAGTGAAAAGTAAGATTGGAAGAAGCTGAATACAATTTTAACGTAAGTTATTTAATAATCAAGACAGATCAGGTTGACTATAAATCTTTCGCTCTTAGACTAAAAGTGATAAAATGGGACTATTTTAACAATCTTTTATCTCTTTCTATGGAAAATATTCTGCTTTTCTGTGAATTCTTCATGGAGGTCATTCTGAAAGTAAAGATCTGCCAGGAAAAATCATTATGAACTTAATATAGATCAGGACTAAAATTTGTGTATCATTTTGATGAGAAGGAACATAGGAGAGTGTGGGAGCCATGATGGGAGGAATGCTGGACTCAATTTTAACCATTCATGGATTGGCAAGTCACTTAATTTCCAGTTTCCTCCTTTGTGAAAAGGGGTGAATGGTACTTATCTCAGGATGATCATAAGGTTCGAAATGAAAATGAGTTAGTAAATGTGGAAATATGTTTGGGTACTAGGGACTATCCAAAGAGCAACATTTTATCCATTTGTAAACTTTCTCAGAAGCCAGAAGTTTTGGTTTGTATGTTTTTACACACCAAGCTCAGTATGTCCTGGTTCAGGGGTATTTTCCAATGTGCTGCTATTGTGGCGTGGGGCTCTCTGAGACTCTTCCTGTCCCTCTACTGAGTGCTGACCATTTATTTAATTAACGGTAGATCAAGGATAGCCTTGACTCCAACCAAAGATCACAAGCGGATTGTGCTCCACCAGTAATTTATAAACTTCCAGCATATGAGAAGCTATTGTAAATATCAAAACATTTCACGGATCCCCATGTGAATAGCTGTTGGGCTGGTCATATGGACTGATTGAGAAAATACGCTTTGGCGCATGGACTTCTGGGCAAAAAAAGCCCCAGGCTCTAACTCCTCTCTGAGCAGAACCACGGCTCATCTTTATTTCTCCCATTATCCCCCCAACATAGCCTTTGAGTGCATTTAAAAAGAAGTATGCTTTTCTTCTTTGATGCCAGCCGTGAGAAGCATTTTCTCATTGAAAAATGTAAATAATAAATAGGGTCTCAGAAAAACCTATAAAGGTCCATTTTACCTAAGCTATTCCTATATGGCTACTATGTATGAATTTTTCTTTTTTTCCTTTGCGTGGGTGAGAAGGGAAGCCCACATCATCCAGAAGTTGTCTCCATCTTCCCCTTAGCCGTTTCCTCCCCTAAAACCTTTACTAACAAACTGAAACATCTTTCCCATGACTAGCATGGTTCCAGGCACACAGAGGTTCTAGAAAAGTGACTTGATGAATGTCCCACAAGTTTTCCCTCCATGGTGAGAAACATTGCCTGTACCTGGTGAGGACCAGATTACTTTGGGGCACCAATCTAGAGTTACTAATCATCTCTTGCCAATTCATAGCTCCGTATAAGGGAGTCTTCTTTGCTCGTAGGCTTTTCTATTCTAAATAGCCCCCTCATCCTCCTGCACAACACCTAATTGAATGGATTAAGGTTGAGTTTCTCTCCCAAGGGCAGAACTGCAATTGACTACTGGACAACTTCTGATGGGTGTGGTCGATTTCAAAGAAGGAGATCAGGCCATCAACCCTCTCAAGAATGTGCTTTGGGAAACAGAGACTGAGTCAGTAAACAGAGCTGAAAGGCCATATACTGGGAGGTAGGCTTCGGCCTGTGGTGACCATAAGGGACGAAATTAAGCTCAAGTCAGTAGAAGGATTCTAGAAAAGTGAAGAATGGAGCAGATACATGGAGAAGCAGTGCCGCCACGAGTGAGATTTTGCAGCTGCTAAGAAGCAGGGAAAACAGTGTGCTTGGCTGTTTTTCTAAAAGGCCAGTTTCAGTTTAGAAGGATATTTACCATATTCTGCTCCTCTACTCCACTTCCCCACAGCCCTACACACACACTTTTTCCTCCAGGAAACTCAAATGAGATGAGAATCTGTGCCTTGAAAGTAAGATGGGAGAACGTCTGCTCCACCTCAAGAAGATTCACACCAGCCCTGGTGCAGCCTCAGGATGAGTCTTAGATTGCCCTCAGGTTCGTCCCAGACTCCCCAGTAACATCACGGTCACACAGCAGCTGCTCATCCTTTCTGCTCTGGTCCCACACAGGGTGGGACACATAATCCCACCCCATGGGGTGAACCCAAAGCGGACATCCCCACATATGTTTGGGCAAATCTAGTCTTCAGGTTGCTGGTCAACAGACTGGGTGGAGAAGGAACATCTGAGAACCTTTATAAAGTTCATTCCTGAGGACTTCCCGGCAACAGCATTAAGTTTAGAGACTAGATGGAATGGGAAGGCCTAGGAGTCACGTCCCAGTCCCGTAGACCAGCTATCTGACTTGGAATAAATCAGTTAATCGCTCTGCTCTGCAGTTTCTTCACTTGTCAGGGAGGAATTATGAACTTTGCCCGGCCTACCTCAGGGTTATTGTGAGAGGGTTATGAGGTGAGCTGTGGGAAAGTGGTCTGTAAACTCTTGGCCGGGGGTCAGATGTGTGTCTTCGGCCGGGTAATACAGAGCTGGGAAGGAGGAGGGTCAGCTCTGGGAAACGGTTTGGGCTGTGTCTGCTCTTGTTTTAGTGACGAGCGTTGCTCCTCACAGAAGCCGTACTTCAGGAGCCTGAGACCCCAGAAGGCAAGTCCATCAGGAGGAGCTAAGAGATGGAAACACGCCTGGCGTTTGCGCTCGTCCATGTGAAAATCCCGGGAGAGCAAACAGCGATGGAAAAGAAACTTTCCCCTTGTTTCTAATTTCAGGAAAAAATGATGAGAACCAAAGGTCAATGAATAAGAAAAACAGCTCAGAAAAAGACATTTCCAAATTGATAATTAAGTACCTCTTCCTGAGGAAGGGACTTCCACGTGAACTTGAAGGAAAAATGAGAAAAACATAAAAAGCACAATCTGGTCAAATCCCAAAGTGCATCATTATTTTAAAAAACAAAAGCAGACAGCATCGCTGTGCAGAGGTGAGCTCAGGAAAGTCAGGCTAGCAAAAGGCATAAAGATAACAACAAAATTCTCCAAATGCAGGAGCAAATGAGGACGGGGAGGCCTTAGTACGGAGGGTGACTAGGCGGTTGAGTGGGCTCCAGCATCTCTGTGTCTGGATCCAGAGACACACACAAGGGACTGGATTAAGTCTGGCTTTTATTTATTTATTTATTTTTTTAATTTTTTTTTTTTTTTAAGGAAGATTAGCCCTGAGCTAACTACTGCCAGTCCTCCTCTTTTTTGCTGAGGAAGCCTGGCCCTAAGCTAACATTGTGCCCATCTTCCTCTACTTTATATGTGGGATGCCTACCACAGCATGGTGTGCCAAGCAGTGCCACGTCTTCACCCGGGATCTGAACCAGCGAACCCCGGGCCTCCGAGAAGCGGAACGTGCAAACTTAACCGCTGCACCACCGGGCCAGCCCCTAAATCTGGCTTTTAAAGGAAAAATGAAAGCACAGAGTAAAACAAAAGACAGTTAAGAGGCACCTAGAACACAGAGTGAGTTCACCTCAGCAGGGCCTGTGGGCAGGGACCCGAAGGCCCTTTAGTAAATCCGGTTTTCTTAAGGAATCTCAAGAAACTCATGAAAGAGAACAAATTTTAATCATTTTAAATATAAAACAAATATGTGGTACATAATCAACTTAGACATGGGTAACAGTTTTGTAACGTCAGGCATACAAGGTTCTGATGGGTTAGGGATCATTCGAAATCCCTGCCCTTGCAACCCTGGCTCTTCAGGCCTCATCTAGGGCGGCCATCTTCACACAGGCCTGAGACTCTCTTTCAAAATGGGCTATTTTTTAGTCTTTTGAAGGGATTTCACTTTTACTTTCCCTGCTTCATTTCATATCTCCATACCTCCCCAATGGCCTGTGGAAGTCCTACTTCTCAATAGCTGGAAGAAAATCAGCTAAATATGCCATATAACAAGGTGTCGTGGGATGTTCATGGGGCTAGTGGTAGAATCTGCAGGCCAAAATTTGCCAACAACATCAGTTGATGATTTAAGTGTGGTTGACTTTAATTAGATGCTAGAGGACACCTGGAGCTCTCAGGACCCCACTGAGAGGGCTGTGGCCATACCCATTCAGGCCTCATGAAAGCCTTCCTCTGGGGCAGGGACATGCTCCTGGCTGTACTACAGGCTGCATCATGGGTCTGCAGCTGCTGGGTCCTGCCCTTGGAAGTCTCTCTCTCAATCCCAGCGGGAAGAGGATGCCCCAGTGCCCACTTCCAGCTCCTATCTGGACAGCACTGGACAACCTCTGGACCAGCGCTGGATGGAAGAGTTTGGACAAGTCTCTCTGGCTTAAGACCCCACCTTCCCTCCTGCTTTGGGCCAAAGTGGGGTGGGAGGCAGCAACAAAGAAAATAGATGTGTTTAACCTGAAAGTGATTCTGCATGCCTTGTCGTTAGGCACAACCTAAACATCAAGAACACAAGGCAGACCTGTAACCAAGTCTACAGCCCAAGTGCCTCAGCCGCTGTTAACATGCCATCTCCTTCAGTCCCATCACAAAGCGCACTTCCCCTCTGAAGCCTTTCCCATTGCCTTGACTTCTCCAGCACTTAGGTTACTCCAACAGCCGCATGCAGTGCTACAGCCTAAGAGGTCCTTGACTGTGAGGTCTTGTCTCACACATCTGTGTATGCTCCACAGCCCTTAGCACATAGTAGGTGCTTAAAAGGAAATCATTTGAATGATGAATCCGCAAAGAAACAGATGAAAGCTGCAGGGTGGAGGACGGTGCCATGAGCTCCCCTGGTCAAGACGGCTCGTTCTCAGCAGTCCCTTCCCTGGACCCCATTTTCATGCTGTTAAATTACCACTTAACGCACCACACTTCGCAGTAAGCCTCCTCATCCGTAGTGAAAACAAGGTCCACACAAAATAATCCCCTTTGGGGCCATCTGCATGTGCCTTTGGGGGAGGGGAGTGTGCCCCCAGCAAAGGTTTCCTCTCCAGCTGGGAGAGGCCTGCAGGCAGCCCCAGGGAGGGGCCCAGGGTGTCCTGAGCAGCCTAGAAGATGGGGCCACTGCTGGCTGGGTTCTCACTCCTTAGGGCCCTTTTGTTTTCTATTTCTGCTTGAATTATGTATGTATACAAGCATCCACTGAAAATTTTTGAGCACATACCTCTGCCAGACACGGGGGACAAAATGGCGAGCAAAGCCGTCACAGCCCTACCTTCGTGGAGGTGGCAGTGTCTCCTGGAAGAAATGCAGAACGTCAGTAGCCAAGCAGCTTAACCCAGCGCTAAAAGAACGGAAATAAACACAACCTCGAACCGAATTGCATAACTGATGTTCCTTCATAACACGGCCTCCCTAGCCCCCTGCTGCCTCCATCTTGCCCGGGAGGCCCCGGCCAGCGCCTGCCCTGCTGGCTCCAATACCAAGCATAACTCTGCGGTGGGCCCAACACACCCATGAGCATCTTCCTGGCTGCCAGGAGCAACTGAGCTGGAGACTCCCTGGCTTCAGGCTCCAGAAAGGAAATGGTGATGGAACACAGTCTAACAGCGAATCTGGAGTGGACATTGTTTCCTCAAAGGGAAAGGGGTCTCTGTCCAGGAGAATTCCAGGAGGGGGGAACCACAGGGGGTGGGGGCGCTGGCGCAGAGCGGGTCCTGAAAGGCAGGAAGGTAAAAAGGGCAGGCAGAAGCTGACCAGATGTTTACTGCTGTTTCCTGGGCTGGGAGTTTCCTGTGTCTTCCAGTGAGCCCTTTTCTCTGTTTTTAGGAGAAAAATTCTATTTTTCTAGGCGGTAGTTTCATAAAATCTCTGTAGAAACTCAAGGGTATGCATGAGTTTTCCTTCACTGAAGACCTTTATTCAATGGGAATATAGGAAGCTAGCTCATTTCCCGGAGCATCAGTTCCTGGAAGAGGTGACTGGAGTCTTTCGTGTGTCTCGAGCAGCCACTGGGCACCTGGGTAGACTCGGCTTATGCAAGAAGGTGGGAAAACTCAGAATCGGGCAACCTCAGTTTTCTTTCTTGTTCTGCCTCTCGTTTGCTGTGTGACGCTGGGCAAATCCCTCTCCTCTGGGCCTTAGTTTTCTCTTCTGCAAGTGCCCTTGCGGCTCTAGCATTCCACGAAGGCTCTGAGAGGGAGATGCTGAGAGGTGCGCGGCAGCAGGCAGAGTCACGCAGCTGAGGTGCAGCCGGGTGGTGGTGGTCAGTCGGCGAAGGAAGGCAGAACGTGGGAGCTTGATCCGTCGGATCACACTAGGCTCCAGGGGGACGAAATGATGGGGAACCACAGTGACTGAGGAAAGCTCAGTCAACCAAACGGCCACATTTTCTGTCCCTACATATATACAATGGCACTTGCCAGGAACTGTAAAGAACATTGAGAATGACCGGTGGAAGATTTCGCCTGTAGTTCAAAAACTAGGCGGGACTTGGGGCTGCCCAGTGGCATAGCGGTTGAGTTCCCCTTCCACTTCGGCGGCCCAGGGTTCGTGGGTTTGGAGCCTGGGTGCAGACCTACACAGCACTCATCAAGCCATTCTGCGGCGGCATCCCACATACAAAACAGAGGAGGATTGGCACAGATGTTAGCTCAGAGCCAATCTTCTTCACCAAAACAAAACAAAACAAACAACAAAAGCACTGGGCTGGACCAAGAGAACATGGCAGGGATTGTTACACTCTTCACCGCTGACCAGCACCCGCGTGGCTCAACAGTGACTGCTCCTGCCATGGACTGGCCTACAGCTTAGGGAGATGAGGAAGAAGTGAGGGGCTGAGAATGAGCGAAAGAGGCAAAGATTCATTAGAGGGCAGTGGGAATGACTGGAGAAGCCATAGGAACTATCGAGCACGTGCTCCTGGATTATATGGGGCCGTGCTGTGCCGTGGAAGGACATCAGTTCAGGGGGAGGCAGAGGACCTGACTTCGGGTCCTGTCTTCTTCCTTTATGAGCTCTGTAATCCTGCAGACTGCAGGCAGGAAGATTACACCCATTTCTCTTCATCTGAAACTCTCTTCCTCCCTGGCGTTGGCAGCCCAGGAGCTACCTTAATCCTTTTAACAGAAAGAAAACATTCCTAAGGGTAAAGCCAGACAGACTTAAACCTAGTTCTTGCTGACGATAAGATATTTAAAAAAAAATCACTTCGATAACGTTTATCATCTGATTCAGGAACTGAGAACAGCACCTTTCAGTCAGCTGTAAACAGACACCCATTTGTAAATGTCTCAGGTTCAGGTCTAACTTTAGAACCAATCAAATAAGAACAGACTCTTTAGAGCAAAATGGGTTCTGTTTTCCAGATCTCGATTTGAGACTGTGGGGCCACATCTGAAATATTTACTTCACAGATATTGGCGATGTTGCTGGTGCCAGATGACGTGCACTTGCTCAGGGGCAAACGTTATTTAGAACTTCCTGATGAGGTCGAGGCACACGCTCTCATTTCCATGGACTTTCCACAGTTCTTCGTATGTTTGGTGAGTTTTTTCAGTTGTTTTTGTTTGTTTGTTTGTTTTTCCCTTTGGGCTGATTAATGTAAAGCAGGGATTATTAACCTAGGGCCCAGAAAGCCTGTGAATTTGGATGGGGGAAAAAGCACATCTTTGTTTTCACCACCCTTTAACTAAAATTGAGGATTAACATTTTATTCCATTATGGATACAGCCAAAAATCCAAAGTTGTATTAGTCACCACCAGCAGAAATCACAGACATCTTACTTTCCATCCCAATTGTTGCAGAGACCATGAGATAGTGTTTACACTCAGAACTACTTTGAAATTATAACCCCCGCTAGACTCTGTAATTTTTTTGTGTGTGTGTGTGTGTGTGTGTGTGGGCGGGGAGAGATTGTCCCTGAGCTAACCTCTGTGTCAATCTTCCTCTATTTTACGTGGGAAACCGCGACAGCGTGGCTTAACGAGTGGTGCCAGGTCTGCATCCGGGATCCAAACTTGTGAACCCGGGGCCGCCAAAGTGGAGTGCATAAACTTAACCACTACACCACCAAGCCAGCCCCTAAACCTTGTTTTTACGTGTTAGTAAAGGACATATATATTTCAAAATTTTTAATATTTTGATAATTATATTTCAACATATGTGTTTCCTTTGTAATCCTATATATTGTTTACATTTGAAAACATCTTCCTGAGAAGGGTTCCACAGGTTTTGTCAGTGGGGGTCATGGCACGCGCATGGTAAGAACTGATCTTGAGGCTAACGTCGGTGTTGACGCCTGAGATGCTAGACTGGAATTGGGAAGGTCTCCCAAAGACACACCCACACTTGTTTGAAGCTAGGAGCCAGGGAAGAGTTCTGCTTCCAACACTTCCAAGGACTGCTGTTCCCTGAAGCCTGGCGGCATTTTGCCCTTGTGTTCTTGCGGCCCGTTATGTGTCTCTGTCACTGCTACAGCGACAGAGGTTTTGTGTCTTAGGCATGTCTGTATCCTACTTCCTAGCACAGTGCCTGACACAGGGCAGGTCCTCAACCAAGTTTGCAGAGTAGATGGAAAGATAAACTAGAAATAAATCCTTGTTGAAATCGACACACAAGCAGTCGTGCTGGATGAGGTAGACGCCTGTTAGTGTGTGTGCCAAATGCAGTGGGGATACAGGGACTATTATGGAGATGTGGGGTGCATAAAGTGGGGACATTCTTTTCTTAAAAGAAATTCAAAACAGACTTCTGGAAGGTTATTTTCTGAGAATCTTATTTGCAGTGTGAAAACAACCCCCCTGTGCATAGCCCCACCCGGCCTCACGTGGCCACGTCTTTCTCCCCCCACGCAGGGCTGGCTCCCCAGTAGATATAAACCTCTGTGGAGCTGGGGCATAAGCCGGCAGGGCCACCCACCCAGACACCTCGCAGCATAGAAGAGCTTTCCAGAAGGAGCCTCGCCCAGCCTCTGCACTGAGGGCTTCCGTGCACGTTGCTGCAGCTGCAGGCCCAAGATGCCGGCTGTCCAGCTGCTGCTTCTGGCCTGTCTGGCGTGGGAGGTGGGGGCCAGGACAGCCCAGCTCCGGAAGGCCAACGACCGGAGTGGCCGATGCCAGTACACCTTCAGTGTGGCCAGCCCCAGTGAGTCCAGCTGCCCCGAGGAGGGCCAGGCTGTGTCAGCCATCCAGGACCTGCAGAGAGACAGCAGCACCCAGCGTGCGGACCTGGAGTCCATCAAAGCCCGGCTCAGCTCCCTGGAGGGCCTCGTCCACCAGTTGACCTCGGACCAGGCTGCTGGGCCCTTGGAGACCCAGGAGGGACTGCAGAGGGAGCTGGACACCCTGAGGAGGGAGCGAGACCAGCTGGAAACCCAGACAAGGGAGCTGGAGACAGCCTACAGCAACCTCCTCCGCGACAAGTCAGCCCTGGAGGAAGAGAAGAGGCGTCTGGGGGCAGAGAAGGAGGATCTGGCCAGGAGGCTGGAAAGCAGCAGCCAGGAGGTGGCAAGGCTGAGAAGAGACCAGTGTCCCCAGGCCCACAGCTCCTCTCAGGACATGCTGCCAGGCTCCAGGGAAGGTAAGAATGGGGGGAGGAGGGGCCCCTGAGTCCAGAAGGTGACATGGTTCATGGTGACCTGTTACAGTTGGCCCAGGCCTGGCCTTCCTTTCTCCCAGAGATAGGGCAAGCAGCGGGAGGCCGATGAGCTGAGGAGGGCAAAGCAATCACTTCCATGCATTGCTAGTAACTTTCCTTCTGAGAGTTCTGTTGAGGTTAGTGGTTCTGAGTTCTTGGCCCAGCCAGGACAAAGTTCTCACAGTGCCCTAGCAAAAGAAGGACTATAAGGACCAGGTGAGATGCGTATGTATATGGTCAATATGGATATGGTAGCAGACAGATGCCAACTGTCCTTTTTAGAAAACTATCCTTTTGTGAAACTTTGTTTGGAGGTTGTGATTTCTACCTTTGGTGCTAAAAATGACTTCTATTTGTGAAATAACAATAGACGAATGAAATGATGATAGGTGGTGGGTTTGTTTGCTTGTTGTTTAAATGCTCTTCTTTGGCAAAATAAAGAGGCGGTAACTCCTTGTCAGTTCCCTCAACATGCTGTTGTGGAAGTTTTCCTGCTCTTTGTCGGATCTGGAACCTCTGCTTTTAGGTTACCAGACAACTCCTTGAGGGGGCTTTGCCCACTGAGGTGCTCTTCCGTTCATCCTGGCCCCCACTGGGGTGAGTCCGTGCGTGTGCGCCCAGGGAGGGTCACACTCTCTTCATTGGTTGGGAAGACAGTATTTGTGTCACTTTTTGTGAATGTTGTACTTCCAAATATTCATTGTTTAATGAGTTTTCTAATTGTGAGGAAACAAGCAAGTAAATCCAGTTGTGGGACAATTACCCAGACTCTTCAAAGATCTCAAAGTCAAGAAAGAAAGAAATGGCGGGGGGGAGGTGCTTAATCTAGATAAAAGGACACTAAAGAGACATGGTGACCAAATGTGGCTCGCCCTGGCTTGGCTCCTGCATCCAGGGGACAAAAGCTTGAAGGGGCAGCTTTGCAATCACTGAGGGTGTTTGAATATGGACTGATTAGATTACGTTATTAATTGATGTTCAATTTCTTGGGTGCGATGGGGTATTGTGGTTGTAAAGAATGTCCTTGCTCTAAGGAGATGCATACTCAGGTACTTAGGAGTGAGGTGTCCGAGTGGCTGCAGTTTGTTTTCAAATAGTTCAGCAAAGACTGTAAATATATAGAGAGTGAGAGTAAGAGAGATAAAACCAATGTGGCAGACTATTAACAACTGGGGTATCTAAACGAACAGCACATGGGGTTTATTGTACCATTCTTTCAACTTTTCTAAAGGTTTGAAAATCTTCCAGATAAAGTGATGGGAAACTGCTTTCTACAAAGGTTTTCTATGTGAAAGGCAAGGTCTGCACAGGTGTGAGACTGAAACCCCAGAGTCAGTGCCTGCGTGTGGCCTTGGGCAAGTCATCGAACCCCTGCACCTTGGTTTCTTATCCATAACATGGCAATTAAATTCTTACTGTGAGTAATCATTTTTGCGGGGTTCAAATGAAATAACTCTAAGATGTAAAGGATTTTTAAAAATCCTCTATTGCTAGAGTTGGAAGAGATCCAATTTTAAATTTTACAACAAAGGAAATTAAGGTCCGAAGACGCTGAGCGGCCCAGGTTGCACAGCTGACCAGTAGGAGAGGTGGGACTTGTTGACGCCGAGTCTCTGAGCACAAAGGAAGGCATCGTTATTAATAGAAGCGTTATGAGGCATTACTCATTTCAGACTGCTAACTAAACAAAGTAACATTCTCTACAAAAACCCCTGTGTGTGTGAAAATAGAGGCAATGTTTTATTCTTTTATTGTCATGTGGTCACTTAACAAGTCTTTGGGAATTTATGAGATGTGTTCTCTGATTTTCTATTCCTTTGTGTCCTTTCCAGCTGCTCCACTTTTGAAATAAGGACAACAGGCCGGTATAGTGACCTCCGGAGTTGGAAGCTCTTTCTAGCAGTGGGGTTTTCATGAGCAGGAAATCACATTAGTACAAGAATGTAGAGCTGGAAGAAGGGGCTAGAGGGCATCCGACATCCCTGGCTCATTCATGCAGATGTGGAAACTGAGGCCCAGAGAGGTTACTCAGCTGGTCCGTAGTCACCTCACCAGCTGGTGGCCAAGCCAGGGCCAGAATTCAGGCCCCTCCACCTGAGGTTCAGTGCCCTTCATGGCTCTGGGGTGACCGACCTGCACTTTATAGAACCTAAAGATAAAAGACAGAAGAGTGACATTTAAACAACAGGGAAAGAAATGTTGAAACAAAAGGTCTGCTTTGAGGTCCCAGAGTTGCGGGTAAAGGGGTATTTGGGGTGGCTGGAATCTAAGCGTGGGTGTGCTTCACACAGTAACTGAGGGGCCAGTGAGGGCTTGTGGGGCTGAGGGAACAAAGGAGAGGCCTGGACTTTTCCTTACACCACCTATAATTCAAATTCTCACTGCCACTGTCTTCACCATGTCACTGTTACATAGAAAAAAAATCTTAGAATTACAGAAGTCACTTGTTTGTACGTCTGTGTGTGTATGTATGAGTTGAGATAAGATATATATATAAAGTTTTGTAGTGAAATGCCTGTAAACCTTTTAAATAAGCTCAAAGTAAAAAAATATACAGATTACTAAAAGGTAACCCAAGTTGGTTATTGGTGTCACGAGAGAAGCTGCACGCTCTGCTTCATTGTGCCTCTGCTTGGGACTGGTCCTCCTGGAGAGCAGGGCCTGGGGCGAGGGCCTGTGGCCAGTGGTTTATATGGGCCCGATCCCAGGGGGAGAGGCGGGGACAGGGGACAGTGAGACAGGGAAGGAAGGAGAGCCAACACGGAGGTGGGGGGCTTCTCCAGTGGGTCACCACGGTGGGGAGCGGAGGCTCATGCCCACCAGGACCTTCTGAAGATCTGTGTAGCATGTGGCAGAGGAAGGGGGCGTTTATCCACGGAGCCCATACTCTGCTGGCTGAGGGTCACCCCTTCCACGATGCACAGAGATGGGCTCCAGGCTGCTTCTTGCAGAGTCAGAGAAGCTGAGGCAGAGCAGTGGAGGTGAGGTCCCAGCAGGGACACCTGCACGAGGCAGGTCGCCACAGCAATGGCTGGAAAAAGGTGTGCAGGATGCACAGGAGGGCACCAGAGATGTTCAACACAAGCACCGCAGACTTTGCTTCCTCACCTGCAGGATGGGGACAAAAATCCCCCGTGGGGGTGATTACGCCTTGGAAGTGACATAAGGAAGCGTCCAGCAGGGTGCCTGGATTGTAACTAGAAAGGGCTTCCTTTGCTTGAGCGCCACTATCGTTTTAAAATATCGTTCAAGATCAAAACACCGGCACGTACATAACATCTCTACAGCACGCGCTGATGCTAGAGACAGTGCGTGTTGGAGCCGCACCAGAACCACAGTCTGCCGGCTAATCTTCACTTTCCTAGAGGGTTGGCGACAACCTGTAATTACGTCTCCACTCTTCTTTTTCTTCATCCTCTTCATTTGTATAATATTGACCTAACTTTTCGGGCAGTGATGGGAAAGAACCACAAAAATCATTACAATGTCATTTGCCAATATGTGTTTATATATACAAAGGTATGCAAGTGAGTTAATAAGTTCAGCCTGTAGATTAAGCTCTCTAGAATGTGAGTCTATAAATCAGAAGTAAGGGAGATACGGCAGAGCATGCAGAAAATTTCCCGAATTTTGTCATAGACATGAACCTTTCAACCACAGAAGGGCTGAATTTTAATAGAAACAAACATGTAAAAGCCCTTGAAAATATGTAACTGTCTGATACAATATAGTCCTTCATATGCTCATAACCTCTTTTTGTTTTCCCCCACATACAGAAGGAAATGTGAGTGATTTTGAAACATTCCAGAGAAATTTTAGTTTTGACACTTCTTTATTGAGAATCGTTTCATTTATAGTTTGAGCTAAGAACACTGAGGCTCCGAGAGTTTGAGCAACTTGCCCAAAGTCACACAGCTGGTACACGGCAGGACTGAACCAGGAAGCTACCACGTCTGGCCCAGATCAGTCCCCTTCACACAACTGCTCCCCTGCCTTTGGGTCTCACATCCTTTCCCTCAGGCTTTGGTCCTCATTCCGGACAGCTTTACTCTGGGAGTCCGGCCATTGCCAGATGCTCCTGGCTGACACAACCAAGAAGAGGCCAGCAGGCTTGTAATCCAACCAGCCCACCTGCCAACTGGCCTTCAGTCCTTCTGGAAGCCATTCCTTGACATTAGGTTTTACTGTGGTTCTTGTTTACTCCGAAGAAAGCGCATAAGGCATAGTTCGTGCAAAAAGTGACGGGCGGGGGATGGCGGGGGAGAGAGAGAGAGCGCGCCAGGAGGTGAAGGGCCCCTGCTCAGAGTCCTGGGGCCGGGGGTGGCACCGGGGCCGGTGGGCCTCCTCCTGGGCGGTGCGGGAGGGAGCCTGGCAGGCAGGCCGGGCTCGGGGTGGGGGTAGGGGGGCGCAGCCTGGGAGCTGCGTGCTGAGCAAGCCGCTGGGATGTGAGCTCCGCTCCTGGAGCTGGTCGCTCCCCAGGGGCCGAGCGGCACCTGGTGGCAGTCCGGTGCCATCCGGAGCCAGAGAGCACACAGCAGGTTAGGTCCGGGACGTTTCATTTCTCTTTATTCACTAAGATGGACGAGCAACTAGGGCTGAGGTTGGCCCTGCAGCAAGGACAGACGCCAAGGGCGGGGCCCAGCCGCCCCGAGAGCGGGGGTGTGGACGGGGGCTGCTCGCCCGGGGGCCGGGGGCGCGGCGCAGAGGGGCCAGGCAGAGGCTGCCGAAGGGCTGCGGCCGGGCGGAGGCGGCGAGGTCACGGACGGATGGTGCTGGGCCGGGGCGGGGCCGGGGCTCCCCGGGAGGCCCTCACGCAGCCTGTCCAGCCGGCCCGCGGGGACCGCCGCCCTCCCACCCGTCCTCCGGCGCCCCCTCCCGAGAGAGCTTCACCCCGGGCTCCTTTCAGAGGAGCAAAGCCTTGTTTTCCAGAGAGTACGTCTAGAAAGGTGTATTTGGCACTGAGAGGCAATGACTTTGTAACTGACACATCTCCCCACTCACTACAGGGTGGGGAAGGTCCACAACTGCCCTGGCCTTCGGAGACACGGGTTCAAGCCCTAGTCCCACCCCTTACCAGCTGCGTGACCTGGGGCAAGTTACTTACCCTCTCTGAGCCTGTTTCCTCATCCGCAAAACGAAGATAATAGTTCCCTTTCAGGGCTATGTGGAATAGAGGTCACGGTATTAATCGCCTAGCACAGTACCTGGCTCCTAGGAGCACTTAAGTGGTGGCAATAATTAAATTAGGTGCAGACTGCAGTCCTAAAGCCTATTCTATTTCTCTGAAACTTGTGAAGGCACCAGATCACATAGTTTATGTGAAACTGCTTTGAAATGTGGAAAGAGCTCTAATTACCTGTTAATCATCTCTTTTCACAGAGAAGCTGTTTTTCAGTATTTTGGTGCCAGGATTTTAACCTGAAGGGCAGGCAGCTGGGGTGTGGCGAGGGAACTCTCTAGATGCCACTGCAGTATTTCTCTCTCCCTCACGTTGCCTGAAACCAGCTCCTGTATTCTGAGAATTAATTGAAACAATTAAGAAGTTTGGATTATCCTGAGGAATAGTCTGCGATGCTCTAAGGAAAGGAAAACAGCTTCCCTTGGGGAGCTTGCTCGACGACCCGATCTTGAGAAATTGCCCAGCCAGGACCCAGCCTCAGGCGTCACATCGGCCGCCCTCCGCGTTGTCCTGCACACCTGGGAACCCGGGCTGGGAGCCAGGTCATCTCCAGGGGCGGAGAACTGATCGAGCGGGTCAGCAAGAGCAGAGGCCCATGTAGTAAGCATGCCTTTTTATTCGGCCGCTTTGACCTCTGGGCCTGCAACCATTGGTGGGACCGCCCCTCGCGGCGTCAGCCGGTTCGGCTCCTGGAGGGAGCACAGGACGCCCCTGCAGCACGCCTTTCACGTGCAAACCCATCCATCCAGAGCCCACCCTGCACCCCTCTCACTACTGGGCTTTCACACTCAGGCCACGGTTCCCCTGCCCTGATCATCCCAGGCCAGGTACCAGACAAATGGGGACAGCTCTATGCCCCATAGCCTGCCCAGATTATTCAAAGTAGCCAATGCTAAAGCTGCTTCCGCTGTTTCACGCGTTCCTTCCCACGGAAACCACGATAAAGGCTCTTGCCCACGCTTCCCCTCTCCCTGACCCACCCTGGTGCTTCCCCGTGTGGCCCCCTGTGGGGTGGTGTGCCCCTCCTCTTGGGATCAGTGAGTATAACAAACTGTCTTTTCAGTGGCAATCGTCTCCTGATGTGTTGGCCTCATCACACTTAAATCATCATCAAACCTACATTTTAAAACAACTAAGCCTGTTCCTTGTGGCTCTTCTTTTTCCTTGTATTCCAGGACTGCCATATGACCATAATCCCAAGCCAAAGGAGCCATGTGTGACACACTGTGATGACTTAATCTCACCAATGTGACCCACACCTCTTCCCTTCTCCATGGCTCAACCCCCCCTAAATTCCCATAGGAATCCTGCACACTCTCTTCCTTGTCCAAAACTGGTCAGAAAGGGATCTGACAGGATATTTCAACAGAGCATGTAAAGATTAAGACCTTACCTCTTACAGGAAAATTTGCATTGTGACAAGGAAAGCAAAATCTAAGTCATGTGGGGAATTGTTAATTGTTGAATTTCGGGCATCCCAGAAGATGCTAAGGACCTCTCCAATATCCCTGAATCACAGCTCACCTACTCATAAATCGACCTTCCAGTGGGAATTCTTTCAACTGTGTACAAGCTCACTTTATTGTATTTTGACTACCCTACTCTGTGCTAGGCACATTGCTATGCAATTTATTTGTGAGCTTTTTATTACGGAATTTTTCAAACGTTCACAAAAGTAGAGAGAGCAACATGAACCCCAACATACCCATCACCCAGCTCTGACCGTTGTCAGCGTATCCAATCTTATTTCCTCTTCCCCTCCTCCCTGCCCCCGTTTATTATCTTTAAACAAATTTCAAACATCATCATTTCTTTGGAAGCCCATTTAAATGCCATCCTCAACATCGTCCATCATGGGTGGTTTTTCCTACCAGTACAATTTTGTCTCTTTCTTTTAACGCAGTTTCTCGATGGAATTTGGAGAACGTGGAATTCCAGGAGCTAAAGTCAGAGTTAACTGAGGTCCGTGCTTCTGGACGTTTGAAGGAGAGTCCATCAGGCGTGCCCAGGAGTGAAGAGGGAGACGCTGGTATGAAGTTAGCTCTTTTCTCTCTTGTACCCATGTGGTCTTTATCCGTGTCTAGCTCTGTGTCAGAGTCGGTCAGCCCACCCTGGGAGTCGGGGGCAGGACAGGTAACTTCCCTGGGAGCAGAGACAGGGAGGGGGAGAGGAACAGACCCCCTTTCTAGGGCATGCCGGCAGGAAGTTGGCCTGTCCCCAGTAAAGCCTGTATCTTATCAGAGAAGGCTGGGGAAGATGCCTATTTCACCTACTCACTTGTTGTATAGAACTAATTACACCTGAAAAGTTACATTTGTCAGCAGATCCTTCATATCTTTATCTGAGGGCCAGATGGACACCATGCACCATCTCAGCACACAGTTTGTCGCTAAAGCTATCTTTTCTGAATTGGAGGTACTTAGGAAAAGTACAATTGTCCCCCTCCAAAGCGTTCCCTGAAAGCCAGACTTTAGGAGGAAGCCTGTGGTTCTCAGAAATTGTGACCATCCATGGTACTGACAATTATTGCTAGCCCTGAAGGGCAGCATGGGGATGGGGAGTTTTGAAATATTCAAAATATGACGCCCTGAGCTGGGAGCAGCAAAGAGGTTCCACCTTCCATAGGGAAATGGAAGGGGCCCATTCAAGTACAGAGATTTGTTGTGATTCACCTAAATCTACATTTTCAACCATCTCTTTATTACATTTTTTAAATTATATTCAGGTTTTGTGGTATTAAAATGATGCTGAAATATGTGGTCCATTGGTTAGGAAAACCTTTATAAATATAAATATAAAACCTTTGTTTTATAGCGATTATTATCATGACTTGGTTTTTGTCTCATTTTTTAAAATAATGAAATAAATCAGACATGACAGTCAGAGAGAGTCATCTAATGAACCCCCACGGGCCCCCTGCAGCTGCAGTCAAATATGACAAATACAGTTTGAAGTTTTCTCTGTGCAGCCCTCACCCTTACAGCTGATATGGCTGGAAGCTCAGTTCATATCACATATTGATCACAAACATTGACTGGGCATTTACTCCCTACCAAGCACTCAACAGGTATCATTACATTTAAAACTTACAACAGCCCTACTACCCCAAACACTATTATTATCCCCTTTTTTACAAATCAGGAAACCGAGGCTTAGAGAGCTAAGCGTCAGTCACACCCCCAGGGGGTGGCAAAGCCCGGATTTAAACCCAGACGGTCTGTCCCTGGGGTTCTCGCTTCTGCTGCCTCTGCCACGCTTCCACGTCGTGGAAAGATGGTGGACAAGTGTTCTGTGTTTTGTCTATTTTGAATTCACCAGGATGTGGAGAGCTCGTTTGGGTGGGAGAGCCTCTCACTCTAAGAACAGCGGAAACAATCACGGGCAAGTACGGCGTGTGGATGAGAGACCCCCAGCCCGCGCACCCCTCCACCCGGGAGACCACGTGGAGAATCGACACCGTCGGCCCCGACATCCGCCAGGTTTTCGAGTACGAGCTCCTCAGCCAGTTCCTGCGGGGCTACCCTTCCAAGGTGCACGTGCTGCCCCGGCCGCTGGAGAGCACCGGCGCCGTGGTTTACGCCGGGAGCCTCTATTTCCAGGCGGCCGAGTCCAGAACGGTGGTCAGGTATGAGCTGAACACCGAGACAGTGAGGGCGGAGAAGGAACTACCGGGAGCCGGCTACCACGGCCAGTTCCCGTATTCATGGGGCGGCTACACGGACATTGACCTGGCTGTGGATGAGACAGGCCTCTGGGTCATCTACAGCACCGAGGAGGCCAAGGGCGCCATCGTCCTCTCCAAACTGAACCCGGAGAATCTGGAACTTGAACAAACCTGGGAGACTAACATCCGTAAGCAGTCGGTGGCCAACGCCTTCATCATCTGCGGCACCTTGTACACCGTCAGCAGCTACTCATCACCGGATGCTACCGTCAACTTTGCGTATGACACAGGCACGGGGAGCAGCAAGGCCCTGGCCGTCCCGTTCAAGAACCGGTACAAGTACAGCAGCATGATTGACTACAACCCCCTGGAGAAGAAGCTCTTTGCCTGGGACAACTTCAACATGGTCACCTACGACATCAAGCTCTCCAAGATGTGAAGAGCAGCCAGGCTGTGTCAGAAAAGGCAGGAGGAGGTGAGGGTCCGGGCTCCCGAGGGAGAGCCAGCCAGCCAAAGCCATGTTGCTTTTCCCTGCTTTCCAAGCTTTCATTAATCCAGAAGAATGTGCATTGTCACCATGTCTGACCGGCCGGGAACAGCAATCTGGGCATTTAAACAGGTTCACAATAGATATTTTTCTTCTGTCAGCTTTTAAAGAGATGTTTAACCAAAACAGCTTATGTTTTCTGGTGATTTGGGGCAAAAGCTATAATACATAGTAGTTTTCTTCATGAAAACCACAAGCCTTTTTATAAATAGCTGTCAGTGGCTGAAGAGGGTAAGTTTGGAGGAGAAAAGTTTGGGACAAACAGGTGGCCATGTGGAATCTAGGGCCACCCCCTGCTCTTGCATGTCGCATGGTTACCATAAGCCACAATAAAACCAATGCTTCTAAAGGACGAGGAAGAGCTCTTGTGGCAGCACCGCACGTGTGTAAGATGGGTTTGCCATGGGTAGCTTCTAATGCTTCAGGGAGAGCCCAGTTGGGTATTTCATAACCTTTGTCCTGTGAAATAAAATTATCTTATACAGCATTCTCTCTGAACTTTGTGGGACACCTTGTTTTTGAGAACAGTACAGATCTCAACGCTCGGATAATTCCTCTGGGTTGGGAGCTGTGATTGCGGGATGCTAAAGTGTGTAGTGTGTAGTGTGTGTGTGTGTGTCCTAATCTCCTCTTTTATAAGGACAGTCAAATTGGATTAGAGCCCACTCTAATGATCTCATTTTGGTTTAATTACCTCTTTAAAGGCCTTGTCTCCAAAGACAGTCCCATTCTGAGGTCCTGGGTGTTAGGATTTTAACATGTGAGTGGGGGAGGGGCCACAATTCAGCCTACAACTGGGGATTGCCGTTCTAGCCCACTGACAGCAGACTCTTAAAGACTAGAAAACCCGGAAGTCAGAAAGCATGAACTCATTCCCCCTTCTAAGCACCTTTCACTGCCGGGTGCTGAATGAGAAGCGGAAGGTGAGGAGCCGCCTTTGGGGGATGAGATGAGCAGTGAGAGCGCGCTACAGGTGAGGTGAATCTGCTTGCACAGTCCTGCCCTTGGCTCCTTTTCTTTCCCTCCGTCAGCTACTGCTTCTGGCTTTGGGATGGAAGAAGAGGGTGAATGAAGGAGGAACAGAGGGAAGACGAAAACTCTCACTTCACTTAGCTTCCAGGACGTTAGTATCCTCCTACATCATTCACTGCTCCTTCCTGGTTTCTCTTGCTGGTTCTTTCCTTTAGCCTGTATTCGTCAGGGTTCTCCAGAGAAACAGAAGTGATAAAATATATAAAAAGATTTATTATGAAGAATTGGCTCATGTGATTATGAATGCTGAGAGGTCCCACGATCTGCAGTCTGCAAGCTGGACGCCCAGGGAAGCTAGTGGTGTAATTCAGTCCAAATCTGAAGACCTGTGAACCAGGGGAGCTGATGGTGTAAAACCCAGGCCAAGAAAAGGAAGCGGGCGGGCAGGATGCGAAAGGCTCAGACTCCTCCTTCCTCCACCTTTTGTGTTCTATTCAGGCCCTAAATGGATTGGATGATGCTCACCCACATGGGAGAGGGCAGTCTGCTTCACTGAGTCCACGCATTCAAATGCAAGTTTCATCTGGAAATACCCTCGAAGGCAACCCAGGATGATGTTTAATCTGGGCTCCCTAGGACCAGTCAAATTGACACATAAGATTAACCATCACATAGCCCAATATCTTAAGATTGAAGTGCCCCTGGGCCCAGTTTAGGGTCTCTTCTCCGTCTGCTCATTCCTCTGGTGATCTCCTCTAGCATCATGGCTGTAAATGCCATCTCTATGCTGGTGACTCCCCCAGTTTCTAGCTCCAGCCCAGACAGTGCTCCTGAACTCGAGTCATATATTCATTTGCCCACTTGCCATCTCCATTTAAATGTCTATTAGGCATAACAAACCAGCAAGAATAGAATTTCTGAGTTTCCCTACCCCACCCGCCTCGGACACACCAAATCTGCTCTTCTTGAAGCTGATGGAAACTCCATCCTTCCAGTTGCTCAGGCCAAAAATCTTAGAATCATTCTTTATTCCTCTCTCTCATAACCCCACATCCAGTCCATCAGAGGCTTTTGTTGGTTCCATCTTCAAATACACAGATTCAGAATCTGACCACATATCTCACCACCCTAAACTGCTACTTGTCCAAGTTACTGTCATCTTTTTCCTGGATCACTACAATAGACTCTGAAGCGATCCTGCTCCCTCCCCGGCATGGCCTATTCTCCAGCCAGCAGCCAGAGTGACCCCACTGAAATACAAGCCAGAGCAGGCCTCTCCTTTTCTGAAAACCCTCCATGGCTTCCCATCTCATTCCACGTCAGACTGCAAAGCCCCACATGACCTACCTCCTTCCCCCATCACTGTGACTTCATCTTCTAGAATGTTCTCTCCTTCCCCCTGCTCCAGCCCAGCTCCACTGGCCTCCTTGCCCTCCTTTGAATACACCAGGCACACTTTTGTCTTCAGGCCTTTGCAAGCTCTTCTCTCTGCCCCAGATGTCCACACACCTGACTCCTTCACTGCCCTCACGTCTTTACTCTAATGTCGCCTAATGAGGCCTACCCAGACCATCCTATTTAAAATTTCAACTGACCTGCTGCTTCCTCTGCCACTTCTAATCTTTCTTACCCTGTCTTATCATTTTAAAATTTCTTTTCCATTACATTTATCATTTCCTGACATATGATATAATTCACTGTTTTTAAATCGTATGTAATACTTTTTGTCAGTCTTCTCCCACTGGAATGTAAATTCTCTCGGGCCAAGGATTGGTTGTTTGGTTCAATGATATGTCCCTAGGACAGAGCCCAGTTCACATAGCAGGTACTCAATAATGCTGTCTGAACAAATGAATGAACAGAGAAAACATCCTGGAACTTGCTCAGAAACAACTGGAAATAAAACTACAAGAGTTAGTCCTCCCTGCTCTTTCTCCTCCTTGATTTTCTATCCTTAACTGGCTGTGTGACCTTAGACATGTCACGTAACCTCTGTTGCAGCGTGTCTGATAGAGCCTTCTGTAATGATGGTTGTGTTCTATATCTGCAACATCCAACATGGCAGCCACCAGCCACATGTAGCTACTGAGCACTTGAAATGTGGCTAGTATAACTGAGGACCTGAATTTTCTATTTTATTTAATTTTAATGAATTTAAATTTAAGTAGCCACATGTGGCCAGGGACTACCCTATTGGACAGTGCAGGTTCATTTCCTCATCTGACGGAGGATGAGGTTGTGTGCATGTTGAGCACCCAGCTGGCAGGGACAGGTGCTCTGTGCATACTCCCCCTGCCCCATGCTGCTGCAGCAGACCCCAAGTCAGGAAGTGGGCTTCCACACCATAGCACAGCCCGCTGGCTGTGTGGGGAGGGGGACCTGAGCGCATTTCAGGGGCAGGTTTGGCAAGAGAACACTCATAAGTGCTCTGTGAAGAAGTGGGTGACAAGATGACACCGAAGGACATTCCCCCTGTGTGGGTTTGAATGATCACATTTTTTATGCTTTCAGACTATCTAGAAGAGCCTGGAAGTCCTTAGAGGCGCTTTGGGGTCCACAAGAGACTTGAGTGTGGGATCTTACAGCACACTTCTCCTCTCCAGCCAGGTCACTCTACACCCGATGCGTCTCAGGTTCGGGTTCTCCTGTTACAGAGTTTGAAGTTCACTTACATCTCCTAGAAGAAAACTTGGAAAATATTGTCCATAAACGTGAAACGCAAGCAGCCTAGCCCCAGCACAGGAGAGATGGGTGCAGCTCAGTCAAACAGGTACAAAGGGCTGCCGTGTCCCAGGCCGAGTTTGGAAAACCCAAATTCCTCCGAGTCCTCTGGAGCTCGAATCTTTAGAGCCACGGAGACCTGGACCTTTCTCTAACCCAGGTTTAGAAACAAACATTGAAGCCTGATAATTTTTTTTCTTTAATTCGAATACAACTGACTACCATGAGCGTTCTACAGCATGGTGTAAATTAAAGTTCAGATATATACACATGTCAGAGACTTGGCCTGAGAACCAAAGATCACTCTAAGTGCCTTAGTGAGGATGAACGATGCTCAACAGTGGTTGTAGGAGAAGAAAAATAGGAAAGAAAGGACAAAGATCTTCCAAACAGTCTTCAAAGACAACCCTAAGGACCTCACAGAAACTGTTTTCTGGAGTTTTATGTAATAGTTCACTTCAAAATGACTGACGTTTTTCCGTGCTAAGAGACCTCAGAGTCCTCGGCTGGAGAAGGGGGTGGGGGTGGGGGTACCGCGGGGCCAGCTGTGCCAGGAGGACCCACTTGCTCCAGATCCGAATCAGAGAGCATCTCCTGGGCTTCGTCACCTTTCTTGGTAAACATCTCTTCTCTGGGAGGAAAGGCACATTGAATGTTATTCAAAGAGAGAGGGGATTCAAAAAAAGAAGAAGAAAAAGAAACTCTCCAGACCCCAGCACCTAAAGAGAACCGCTTAACATTTGGGAGGACATCCTTCCTAACTCATCTACCCATGCCTACAGAGCTGTCACCTGGCGAAAATGAGATGCACTCTATTTACACTTAGCTGTAAGTCAGCTCTTCTCAGAGGCCCCACTGTCTCCACTGGTCCCATGGGACCCCTGGAGCTGGGGTCCACCCTGCCAGCCAGCTCTCCATAGTTTCAGCCTAGGGCAGGCTCTCTCTTAAAGTTTCATTTGCAATCCAGTGGTTCTCTGGCCTTAGCCTCACTTCATCTCTCCTTCTGACTAGTTTACCCCCTGCCCCGGCCTGCCGGGTTCTCCTCCCCTTCTGCTGGGGTGTCCCAGGGAGTTCCCATCCTGTTTGGGGCTGGGCAAACCCTGCCTTCAAGGAACTAGGACCTGCCTGTCATGTGATCGAAGATTCAGATTTAACTGTTCTCTGAATACCCACTATGTTCCAGGGACTTCGAAAATGAACTAGAAACTAACCACATGCAAACCCTCAGCCACACCTCACAGTGTGTTTTGCAGCTGAGGAAGCCCAGACAGAAGGTGATTTACGAGGGTCGTGTGGCCAGTGAAAGGCAGAACTGAAATCCGAACTCAGATCTCCTGACCCCAAGTTCACGGCTGCATCCCCGGCCGGAGCTGACCCCGAATGTTGCTGAAGGGATGTGGGGTGAGGGGGAGCGGCTAATGGGGAGAGGGGCTGGGAGAGGCCCCAGAATTGTGAGATTTCTTCCTTCTTGGCTGGAGGTAGCACAGTGACCACAGCCCCCTGGGACAATGCCCACTCTCACGGTCTAAACTGGTGGTGTCAAATTTGCCATGTACCCAATCAGTAAAGGTTTTCAACACTCCCATATCTATGTTAACTAAGAAATTGTACATAACTTTTTATCGTTTCACTAATATCTTACATCCCAATAAACTCTAAGGTCAAGAAGCATTGTGAACAATATTGGATGGAAGTCCATATTTCAAATCAATTATTTTTATTTTTTGGCTAACTTTTTTTTTTTTTTAAAGATTGGCACCTGAGCTGACAACTGTTGCCAATCTTTTTTTTTTTCCCTACTTTATCTCCTCAACTCCCCCCCCCCCCCCCCCCGTATATAGTTGTATATCTTAGTTGCAGGTCCTTCTAGTTGTGGGATGTGGGACGCTGCCTCAATGTGGCCTGACGAGCGGTGCCATGTCCGCACCCAGGATCTGAACCCTGGGCCGCCGCAGTGGAGCACGTGAACTTAACCACTCGGCCACGGAGCCGGCCCCTTGGCTAACTTCTTATCAGGTTTAATAAAATCATTATTTTTAAGCTCATATTGTACCTGACAAAGAACTCAAACCAAAAGTGTCAGCTCTGCCGCTATTTGTTATTTACTCATATTTGCATTATTAGAATTATTTCAACCCATGTTTCCTGGCAGAAATTTTTAGGCCACTGGTCTCTTTTGAGGGTTACACTCGTTAAGATTAGAAAACATAACTTGTAAATCCACTTAACCAACAAGAGGAGACCGCAACGTGTTGGCATTGGCTGCAAGCGAGTGACGAAGCCCCACTGCCTTCTTCTGGTCTGTAGCGCCCGCCCTCCCACCAGGAAGGTCTCCGTCTCCACAGGACCTCCTGACACACAACAGAAGAGCTGCATCTAGCCAGACATCAGTTTCAACAGAGCTCAGTTTTAATATAAACTGGAATCCTACTGTACACCGTTATATATGGGATGTCTTGGGTACCCAACTGCATGTGGGGATTTCAGACCAGAGAGAGGACAGGCATCCCACAGTGGCCGTCGTAGGCTCGCCAGATTTAGCAAATGAAAATACAGAATGCCCTGTTAAATTTGAATTTTAGATAAACAACTAATTTTTACTACAAGTATATCACAAATTGCACAGACACACAGGCCAAAAAAACTTTGTTTTTCTAAAATTCAGATTTAACTAGGCGTCTTGTATTTTGTCAGCTGACCCTTCCATCAGGGGAAGGTGTCAGGCAGTGGGGGAGTTTTGGAAGTCCCACATGCAGCCCAGGCAGCCTCCTGCTCTGTGACAGGCAAACCCTCTCCTCGGGCCACACAAGCTGCTAAGGTCTCTTCTTCCTAAGATCCTGCTGGAACAGTCCCGGTCACCAGGCATGCAGTGGAGAAGGAGAGAAACAGTGCCTGCCTGCGGGGAGCTCTCAGCCTAGTTGGGGCTGAGGACGAGCTTCAGGGAGTCCATGCTGTCCCCAAAGCTTGCAAGGTCATGCACTGCTATGCTGGGAGGGTACATCAGAACTTCCATCCAGTTATCAAGTGATCCCCAGCCCCAGGTAGGAGCCACTGAGCTCATCACAGCCCCCTCATCACTGCCTGTTGAAGGACCACATGAGAAGGGCCTGTTTCCCACAGTGGGTGACAAAGTGCTTTCTCATCCATAAAATCCGCCTTTACATTTGTAAACCAGTGTCTGCTGCAGTGTCAGGCGCTTGGTGGGGATCGGTGTTCATGCTCCATCCCAACCCCGCCAGGGAGCCAGAGGAGAGCTTGGGTACCTCGTGGTCAGGGTGAATCTGCGCCTGGTCACCTCCAAGGCCAGGTCTCTGATGGGGAGGTCAATGCCCTTGCCTGTGGGGCTCTGCTGAGCCATGGCCTTGCACTCAGGTGACTCAAGGAGTCTAGAGGCACTGCACCTGTGAGTCTAAACACAAGCGCCAGCCACATGCTTCAGGTTTCGGAGGAAGGCTCCACCTGCGTCCAGCAAGGTGTGGTTTGCAGAGGACTTTCACTGCCATGCTCTCAATCCTCCTTACAGCCCCGCCCCCAGCCCCACACTGCCCCAGCCCCACACTGCCCCAGCCCCACACCCGTCATGAGGCAGACATTTCCTCAAATACCTGCTGTGGGGGGGAGAGTGAGGTCCTCCCCACTCTTGTAGATAGGACAGGCGTTATTATTCCAATCCTGTGATGCGGAAATCAAGGGCAGCTGTGGTTACCCCTGCTAACAGCTGAAGAAATAGAGACCCAGAGAGGTGAACTGTTTCTCTCCAGGTTGCATAGCTGGCCCCTGTCCCATGCAGTTTTGCCAGTAATGGGTACCACTACCCGTTACACACAGAGCTTTCCTCCCGGAGCACTTTCCTACTAAAGAACAGGAAAGGGACACAAACCAAGCTGGGGTTTGGGGCCAGGCTGCTTGTTCAGATACACACCTACCGTGGACGCTGGAGGCTTGATATTGATAATAAAAATAACAGTGGCCACCATTTAGTGCCGGACACTGTGGGATGTCCTTTTATATTTTCTTATTTGACAACCACAGTAACTCTACAAGCTAAGTATGATGATCCCCATCGAATGAATGGAGAAACTGAGAAGTGGAGAAATTAGGTGGCTTTCCCAGGGGGCACAGAGCTAGAATCTGAACCTGGGTCTGTCTCGCTTCAAAGGCTCTACTGCAGAGCCAAGCCATTGCCAAAGCAACAGGAGATGAGTCTCCACTCCTGGACACCGGTCACGCTCTCCAGGTGACACTCCTGTTCTTAGAGCATGAATTGCATTGGCCTGAGCTTGCCCGCCTGATCTTCCAGTTGGAAAGATTTGTTCCCGGGAGGATGCCCAACTGACTTGCCTTCTGATTCCAGATCAGCTCAGTATGAGGTCCCTTCCACGCTTCTGCTCAGGGTCTTGTGAAGAAATGCCCTTGTTACAGGCTCTGTACCCACGTATCAGTTACTCCACCTTCCTAGAGAAGGAAAAGGCCAAAAAACCACCACCACCATCAACAGCCTCCCCTTTCATCTTTTATCCTGCTGCATCAATCTCTCTCAGGAGCCTGAGTTAATGGGATTGGTTTGTGCCCTTAGAGGTAGCAGCTGACGTAATTTTTCCCTGAAGAAGTGACCCTGAGAAATCCCCAAAGATGCTGCAGGGAGAAGATGGGTCTGAGTGCAGAGCAGGGGAGGGGCGGCCTGCCACACGGGCAGTGAGGAAGCCCTGACTTAGATGCTGCTAAACATGACATCTGGACTTCTTATCTGTTGACTGCATTTCAAAGAGCGAATTCATGCACACGCCTCCTCCCAGCACCATCACCATCGCTGAGGATTCACGGCCCTGGTGCTGAGGCGGCAGGTGTCTTGGCTTTGAAATGAAAAGAGATGGTTGATTGCATGACTCCCTTTCGAGCCAAGTGGTCTTGGGCAGTGATTTTACTTCGATGAGCCTTGCTTTTTTCTGACTGTAAAAGAGAGCAATACTCTCTTTCTCCTGGGGCAGTTGTGAGGGTGGAGAGAATATTTACAAAAGCCTCTAATTTTACCTTCTTATTTTTCTGTTTGCATCTTTAAATGTTTAAATGCATGTTTAAATATATGCATTGAGCCCAGTAGTGTTTTTTCTCAGAAACTCAATTACAGCCACGTATCGCTTAACAATGGAGATACGTTCTGAGAAATGTGTGGTTAGGCTACTTCGTCGTCATGCGAACATCACAGAGAGCACTTACACACACGTAGATGGTGTAGCCCATTATTCACCTGGGCTACATGGTGCTAATCTTGTGGGAGTACCGTCCTACATGCAGTCTGTTGTTGGCTGAAATGCTGTTATGTGGTGCATGGCTGTATATATTTTTCAAAAAATTTTTTTTACTGTGTATTTACTTCTGAAAAGCAGGAGCCCTATTTTTCCCTCCGCCTATCCCAGGGCTTGGCAGAGTGCTGAGTTCACAGCTGGAGCCCAACACTTCCCTAAATGGAAGGAGAACCTGCACTAGCATGTGTTCCCACCTGGTTCCATTAGCTATATGATTACCCAAGTGCCTCGGTTGTGAAGGGTTTTCAAAGTATAAACAAACTCTGCTTCGTGTTGAATATGTCAGAAGCAATTACTGCATGTAAATTTCAGAAAAGACACAGTGATTGTACTGATTTCTTTGTTTCTTTGAGAGAGAGACTTTTTTTTTTTGCAGAGAAAGATTGTCCCTGAGCTAACATCTGTTGCCAATCTTCCTCTTTATTTTTTTCCCCTCCTAAAGCCCCAGTATGCGGTTGTACTCATGGTTGTAAGTCTTTCTGGTTCTTCTGTGTGAGCCGCCCCCACAGCATGGCACCTGACAGTTGGGTGGTGTGGTTCTGCATCCTGGAAGCGAACCCGGGCCGCCGCAGCAAACTCAGTGAGCACCAAACTTTAACCACTAGGTCATCAAGACTGGCTCTGTATTGATTTCTTAAATGGGCTGTTTTGTGTTTGTTGGTTGCTGTTTGGCCCAATGGCTTTGGAGAACAAAGTGTGAGCTTTCGAAAGGAACCCTTGGGGAGTTTGTTGTCGTTCAGACGTATCTGGAGTGATTAACAACAGCACAACCCAGGAGAAATCCCTGCCTCCGACACGAGCCGTCCTGTGATGCTCCATCCTTATCCAGAATGTGTTTCTGAATCCCGACAACCAAATACGAAGTTCACTTTTGAGACAGGTGAGACGAGGCCCCGGGAATAAAGTGAATTGGCAGTAAGAGAGTCTGTATCTCTTTACATTGACTGTAACGAAACCACAATAGAAGGAAGCTGTTATTTGTGAGATAACATGTGACAAAGCTGGGATTCCAAACATGGTCTATCCAGCACTAAAGTCCATGAATTTAACCACGTTTTTTTAACTTGCAAAATACATATGTGGGTAAAATAAAACAAGAACATATATTCTCTAAAACAACAGGAAAAAGGGCTGGCCTGGTGGTGTAGTGGTTAAGTTCACACGCTCTGCTTCAGCAGCCTGGGGTTCGCAGGTTCAGACCCCGGGTGCACACCCACACACCACTCACCCAGACCTGCTGTGGTGGCGTCCCACATACAAAATAGAGGAAGATTGGCACAGATGTTAGCTCAGGGCCAATCTTCCTCACAAATAAATAAATAGATAAAACAATAGAAAAACATACAACTGCCAACATTATTATGAATTCTAAAATAGAGGCACTGAAACATCTCTGTTAGGCTCTCTCAGTTGCATGGAACATAGATCAAGTGATAAGGGATTGCTTTGAGGATATGCACGGCCAAAGAGGGACAGGGAACTTCTTGGAAGAACAGGGTGGGTGACCCTACTGGGCCTCACAGGAAAACTTGAACTGGAAAGTCAAAGGCACCTCCAGGGACTATCTTATCTTGCCATCACTACGATAAAAGATTATGGCTCTAGCACTTTACCTTGAATGTGATTCAGTTATTCCCAATCTCTGCAAAACTTATAAGCCTGGTGTACTTTTTATAGACATATGTGCACAGCTGAGATAATAGGATAATTAGCACTGACTAACATGGGATTGAGTCCCTCAGATAAACCCTCAGCTCCCTGACCCACTCTCAAGTGGGTCTATCTGCTTGGTTGAGTGCCAGCTGAGTTACTTTCCCCTCTTCCTCTCGACACCTGTACCCATGCAGCTGGATTTGGTTAGAGAAAAACACACAACTGATGACTAGCCTCATTTTGAATCCATGACTGCAACTTCAAGCGGGTGCTTATCCCAGGCCTTGAAACTTTCTCATCTCTCCTCAAAGCTCCAATGCTTCTTCCTAATTCTCATTCTCAGATGACAGAAACTGAAACAATCATCAGAATTTCTAAAAGTACCCACCACCCTCCACATCTACCCACCATCCAGCTTTTGTGCCATATGCTTTGCCTCCCCTCCCGTCATTGTAGATAAACTATTGGCACTGTTTTCAGAGGCCAACCCTTCCACTGGGGCACCACATCCCATCCTCTCTCATCCATTCATGGTCTTTGCTCCAGCCACCCTCCCCTCTTGAATATCAAATTTCCCCTCTCTGCTGGAGCTTTCCCATCAGTGTACAAACATGTTAATTCTCCCATCTTAAAACCCTCTCTTGGACCCGCTTTCCCCACCATAAAACAAGTAAACAAAAATTTCTTGAAAAAGAGTCGTCTATACGCATTGTCTCCAATTCCTTTCCTTTCATTCTCTATCAAATCTACTCCAGTAGTGATTTACCAAAATGCTGCTCATCTCACTCAGCTGTCAGTGGGATTTGAAACCATAGATCACTTCCTTCTCCTTGAAAACTTTTCTTCATTGACTTCCAGGACACTAAACTCCCCCTCTTTTGACCTTGCTGGTTACTCTTTCTCAGTTCCCTTTGCTTCTTCTCATCTTCCTAAACTCTTAACATTAGAGCATCCCAGGCTCAGTCCTGGAATCTCTTCTCTTCTCTACACTGATTTCTTTGGTGATCTCATCTCGTTGCATCACTTAAATACCATCTATAGGATGCTGACATCCATCTGTCTATCTCTCCAGTCCAGATCTCTCCCCTGAACCCAGACTAATACATCAACTGCCCACTTGACATCTCCATTTAACTAATAAACATTTAAACTCAACATGTCCAAGACTGAGCTCTTGATCAACTCCTTCACACCTGTTCCACCAGCGGACTGCCCCGTTTCTGTCAATGGCCATTCCATCCTTTCAGCTGCTTGAGCCTCAAATCTAGAAGTCATCTTTGTCTTCTCTCTGTCTCTCAAACTCACATTCAATTCATCAGCAGATGGATTTTCAGCTCTATTCTTCAATATACCTAGAATCCAGCCACTTCTCTCCTCCTTCACTATTACTCTTCTGGTCCACAGCGCACCATCATCTTTGGCATGGATAATTTCAAAACTCTCCTAACTGATCTGCCTCTTTTCATCCTTGTCCCTCCTTCAGTCTGTTCTCAACACACAGCCAGAGTGATCCTTTCAAAATATTACTTCTCTGCTCCAAACTCTTCAATGACTTTCCATTTCACTCAAAGCCAAAACCCTTACAATGGCCCTCAAGGCCAATACAATCTCCCTCCTTCCCTCACTCCCAATTTCTCTGACCTCAACAATTATTTCTCCCCCTGTTTCTCACTCTGCTCCAACCATCTGGTCCTCTTACTGTTCCTCGAACACCCAGGGACACTCCCTCTTTAAGCCAGGCTTTGCACTCACTGTTGCTGCTGCCTGGAAAACATTTGCCCCAAATATCTGCATAGCTTGTTTCCTCTCTTCCTCCAAGTCTTTGTTCAACGCCAGCTGCACAGTGATGCCTTCCTTGAGCACACCATTTAAATCGTAGAAAAGAACATGGGATTTTGTCTGCTACGTTCACTGCTGTATCTCAACACCAAAGCAATGCCCAGCACATTGTAGCCATGCTGTGGTATGCTATCCAGATCCCCTTTCAGACCAAGGCACTCATTTCCCCAGCTGCTGGGAGAGTTGGTGGCCGATGGAGTCCAGCTGAGTCCCTCACCAGGCACAGCTTTCAGCTGAAGACAGTTGTTTCAGCCAAGTTCATGCCCCTACCCTAGAGATAAAGGCTAGCCCTCATCCAATGACTGACCACTGTTGGAGTATGACTGCCTCGCCCCCTTGCCTTAATTTGGGATGACTCTGTAGCTCCATCCCAGCTCCAGAGCTCCTATAGACTCCACTGAGGCCTTGTAATTGCATTGCAGTTCAACTCCTCTCTCTGCCCAGTCCCACATACTTCACTCTCCCGCAGGGATTGACGCAGAGGGCACTACTCCAGTGAACTTCCTGCACAGAGACCTTCACTTCAGGGTCTGTTTCCCGGGAAACTCAACCCAACACTGTGGGTACCAGCAGGGGTTTGAGGAAGCAGACTCTAAAAAGAGATTTTGGTGGTGGATTACCTGGCAATGAGAAGCCCATCACTGATGGCGAGTAGAGCACTGATAGCTCCTGGCCATTTGTTAACATTTTCATTGGTGCTGAATTGGGATGGAATTCTGTCGGTAGGGAAAGAACCAGCAGGCTCAATATCTCAAGCTTTTGAGAGGTTCAGGGGAAGTACTAATTATAAGGACAACGCCTCTTGCTGAGGGCTGTTGATACGTTTGAGAAAGACAATGAAAGACGGGGGTCATTAATCAGCACTTGAAGGCGAAGAGAGAAAGTCAGAGGCTTGCTTGGAGGCATATAAAGAGACTCACTTCCTGAAGCCAAAGGGCAGACAAAGCGGAGGACTTCATGATAAAAGTAGCATCCAGAGAGGGCTGACTTCTCAGTCCTGGCAGGGCTGGGAAAGAGCAGGATCCTGGGACTTGGGATGAAGACTTGTGGGTTGATACCCTTGGAAACCTGGAAACCCTTGAGGTGGGTAGAAATGGTTTAATCCTCCCTGTTGGAGACTAGCACTCCTCTTGATTGAAGATGCTGCAGAGACCTCTGTCTCATAAGGCAACACATGCTCCCCTTCAGGATCTGCCTTCTAGCTACCACACCAAAATCTAGTGTCAAGTCACCACATAGCCCACCAGGAAAGGGCTGGGCCTGCTAAGGGAGGAAAGGGACTAGAGTAGGAAGTAGCCGCAGCACTTGGCTAACACGTACCATTGGGCCCAGTATTTATGGATGTATGAGACTGGATCTCAAGAGTGCTGGTTCAGGGGGTCTATGAGAGCACTCTCCTGCGACATGTTTTAATTCTCTAGCAAGGACCTGGGAGATAGTGCTCATCTGCTGCTGCAATGGCTCTTGAATCTTGGAGTAAGGGATGGCCCACATTAAATTAAATAGAAATTCCAGAACAGATGGTGGAAGAAGGGAACAAAAGGCTCAGAGAAATGGGCATGCTAGACTGGACTTGCTGCGTAAGGGGGGAAAGCCCACCAGTTGAGTATACTCTGTGGGTGAGCCTGGAAGATACTCACTTTACCAAAGGGACAAGGAATGTAGTGCACAAAAGGGCTCCTGCATCACTGGGAAGCTCAGGAGTGGCTGTCCTCTGTTGGCAAGGGCTGGCAGTGGGAGTGCTGTTATTGGAATTGGCTTCACATACAGCAGCGGGCATACTAGATACTTAATAGAGTCAGGTGGTAGTGCTTAGTGACCAGGAACAGGTGGATAAAATTACCATAACTAGCAGCAAAATCAGAGGGGCAGCTGGGTGGTTTGACACCTCCTCCCCATCCAACCCCCCAACCCCCCGCCCCCCACCGCCCCCCGCTGCCCCCCGCTGACGAGGTGGTTAACAGAACACAGCATTCCCAGGAATCATGGTCAGCAAGTGGTGCTCAGTTCCTACAATCAAATCAACAGTGGATGATCAGGAGGCTGAGGACAACCACCTCAATAAAAAGTCACCATCTCTTGCTCAGTTTCTGGACCAGGAACTCACTGGCTATAAGGGAAATCCAGGCCCCAGGAGGAAGGACGACACAATACTATGGCAAGTGTGTATGGTAATGACTCCCCATAGGGACGTAGGGCCATTTACTCAAGTAACTGTACACTGGGGACAGAGGAATACCCACACATTTGGAAGATATTTGGACACGGGATTCAAGTTGAGACTGATATTCAAAGGGTCAACATGGTCCCTCAGGTAGAGTTGGGGGCACGTGGAGGCGAGGAGTAGAGTCCTGGTCCACTTCTCACAGTGAGTCCACTGAGTCTGTGACCTACCCAGTGGTCATTTCCACATGCTTTTGAGATGTAGTTGGAATGGACTTACTTAGGAGTTGGCAGTACTCCCACATGGGGTCTTGGCCTGAGGTAAGAGCATTGTAGTGGGAAATGCTGAGTTGCTAACTGAGTCTCTGAGACTACCTCCTTCTAGTCAATACAGTACATCAAATCTATGTGGTGGGTGGGCATAGCTGTGATTGGTGCCACCCTGAGAAACCGAAAGGGTGCCGGGGTAGTGGTTCCCACAAGATCCTCATGTAATTCGCTCCTCTGGCCTCTACGAAACCCATACTGAAGAACACTGCAAACTCAACCTAATTGCAGCTGCTGAGTCAGAAGGAATCTATTTGTTGGGGCAATTGATATGGGCCCACCCCATCAGTGAAGTTTTTAGGGATCCAGAGGCTGGGCATGCTGTTCCACCACCTCCAAATCAAAGGACAAAAGATTGTACCTCCCACCTCCCACCACTAAGAAGGAAGCACAATGCCTTGCAGGCCTCTTTGGATTCTAAGGCAGCATATTCTGTACTTAGGAATGCTGCACCAACACCCATACTGAGTGACATGAAAGTCGGCCAACTTCAAGCAGGTTACAGAGCAGGAAAGGCCCCTGTAGGTGCAGGCAGTGGGGCAAGTGGACACACAGCCCACTTGGTTGAGACAAACTAGAACACCCATGGTATAAAGGTATTGGTGATGGAAACACATGTGTGGCAAGCTCCAACAGGAGAATTGCGATGCATGGCCATCTGCCTTTATGCAAGGTTCCTGGGAGAAACAGAGAACCTGACTTTGGGACGTGAAGTGACCAAATGTCCAGAACTGTTCATCTTGAGTTCTATTAGAGCCTCAGATTCTAAGTTTGAGCAAGCCCAGCAACCACTATGTGATGGGTGTGTTACGTCTAGAATTGTGCATAAGTAGGGCCTGAGGGACAAGCAGGTAGCCTAGCCCCATATCTTTCACTAATATTGTCCCAGCACCTCTCCCTAAGCTCATCCCCATGTTTGTGTGAAGGGTCCCTTACAGTCAACTTAGAGAAGGAAAAATTCGTTTGGTTCTGTGAATTCAATATGTGAGTGCAAGCCAAAATTAGACAGCTGCTGCTCTGCAGCTTTTCTCAGAGGTGGCCGTATATGATAGCCACAAGAGAAAATTGTCCCAATAGGCAGAATTTCAGGCGATTTGGACCTGAAACTCTGGTTATTTACTCTGGGTGGAAAGAGATGTGGCCCAAGACAAGAATATATACAAACTCATGGGCAATGGTAAAGAGCTTGGCTGGTTGGTCAGGAGCTTGGAAGGAAAATGACTGGCAGACCATCCAACCCTTTGGTGACTGGAATTGACGCATCCTGTAAATGGGTTTGCCTTTTCTGCCTGCAGAACCTCTGCTAGCATCATCAGAGAGCTTACAGAGTGTTTGTTCTACCTTGATGGTATTCTGCATCTCTTTGGACCAAGGAACCCAACTTACATCAAAGGAGATGTGGCAGTGGGTGCATAACCACAGAGTCTACTAGTCGTATCACATACTGTACCAGTAGACGCTGCCAGCCTGATAGTGGAATGGAATAGACGTTTGAGGATACAACTGAGGTGCCAGCTTGGAGATAACACCCTGTGAAGGTGGTGTGGCAGGCAGCCTCTAAGGTCATCCTTAGTGATCTCTGCCGCTTGAGTATGGACTTACTGGATAGAATACGGCAGTGTGATAAGATGTCACTTAAAAGATGAAGTTCTAAAAAGACTGACTTCTGTCTTGGGTGCTTTCTCACTGTCTCTTGGATTCATCGCTTTGAAGCCAGCTGCCATGGGAGGCAGCCCCGTGGAGAGACTGAGGCCCACCAACAACCATGTGACTGGTCTTGGAAGAGGATTTTCCCCATTCGAACCTTAATATGAGGCTGCAGCCTCTGTCGACAGCTTGACAGAACTTGTGAAAGACCTTGAGCCAGAGGCACTTAGCTCAACTGCACCTGTATTCCTGACCCACAGAAACTGAAATAATGTTTGTCATTTGAGCTACCAAGTCTCGGGGTAATTTGTTACACAGCATTAGACAACCAAAGTAGACAGATAGCCCTTCTAGGAACCAAGGGTGGAATTGAACAGCTTTCCATCACTCCCATGACCCACTTGGGGAATTTTTCTCATCCCTGTAACTCTAGGCTCTGTGAGTTTAGAGGTTCTTGCTCTCAGCAGAGGGATACAGCCACTAGAGACACAGGAAGGGACCCATTAAACTTTACAGCTTAAAGTTACTTTGGGGTCACCTTGCAAAGAGACCAGCAGGTAAGGAAAGTTATCACAGAGCAGAGGTACTTGACTCCAGTCATCAGGAGAGAAGGCAAGGGAAGATGTCTGACACTCAGGTAATCTATGGGGCGTCTCTTGGTACTTGCTTCTCCAGTTTCGACAGGAAACAGACAAATGCAGCTGCCAGTTGTGGAATGGCACGGTGAGCAAGGGCTTGGAACCTCCCAGAGATTAGGGCCTGGGTTGAGCCATCTAGACCAGCAAAGGTGCTAGCTGATAGTGAGGGAAATGTAGAGTGGGTAGGAGAGAAGTGTATCAGTGGTGGCCCAGAGACCAGTTGCAATGGCAAGGTCTATGCTTTACCCACCCGCTTTTCTCCAGGAGGAGACCAATCCAAGTCTGAAGCTGTTCCCAGAGCTGCTTCTCTGAAGCAAGTCTATCTGGGGCGAAAGGGTGGACTATAGTGGATGCTGTGGTGCACGACCTGGATCCCTCTCCTGGACTGCGGTACTCATTTCCCCAGCTGCTGGCAGTGTGGACTCGGAGTGAAGTCCCTTTCCAGGAATTGCCCTCAGCTGAAGAAAATGCCCCAGCCAAGATCATGCGTTCCCTCCTCCCCCATCCAGGGCAGTAACTGAACAATGTGAGAGTATAAAAGGCTGGCCCCCTTGCCTCCAGGCCATGTAATACTGAAGGGATATTCTATCTCCAGCCACCTTTGTTACAACAGGGTCTCACTTCAATTCCTCCCTCTGCCCAGTCCTACGTTTTATCCCTCACAAGTGTTAACCCCAAGGGCAGACCCCAATAAACTTTCTGTCCATATCTTTTGCACTTTTCCTGTGGAACTTAAGAAAACTATGGTAGTTGCTGAACAAATGAATGGACAGTTACTAACAGGGTATTGTGGGTTTTTTTTGAGGAAGATTAGCCCTGAGCTAACATCTGATGCCAATCCTCCTCTTTGCTGAGGAAGACTGGCTCTGAGCTAACATCCGTGGCCATTTTCCTCTATTTTTTATATGTGGGATGCCCACCACAGCATGGCTTGCCAAGTGGTGCCACATCTGCACCTGGGATTTGAACCGGTAAACCCTGGGCTGCCGAAGCTGAATGTGCGAACTTAACGGCTGCGCCACGAGGCTGGCTGTGTATTGTGCTCTTTTTACCCCATATAGAGAGACTACCAGATACTTGCGGGTTTTTGAATGCAGGGGATGATCTGGAGCTGAACTTGGGCACATGCAGCACCTTAGAGTGGGAACAAGGTTAAAACCATAGAATTGGAAAAGATGTCAATGGCCTTAAATTTCTTTCTTCTTGGTAGAGAACCACTTTTTCTGAGGTGAAACCTTATGTGGGACCTCAATACATAAGATGAAAATGGAGAGAGGGTTTAAAATTACCCAAGTTGGCTTCTTTCTTTTACCATTACAGGCCTCTGAGGGATGGACGCCTCCTCCGTAAAATGAGATGAGCAAGAAACCCTGGCCTAGTCCCGTGCTTAGGGAAGTTAACTTCAGGAAACTCCAGCTTTGTGAAGAGCACAGACACTAGTTTAGATTATGCTATGTAGATTTAAGAAGGCAATTATTTTATTGCAACCTACCTATATATATTTTTACTTTATTTCATCGAATCATCAAAAGCCTGTGAGGAAGATAAATAATTGCCATTTTGGAGTCGTGATTTTTCTTCGTAACTTCACGCCCAGAGCTTCCACAGCCGTGTAGCTCAGTGGCAAAGAGCTTGTGCTCGCCAGACTGCCCACACCACGTCCTGGCTCCTCCACTTACTGTGCATCCTTGGGCAAGTTCTTGATGCCTCATTCTCCTCATGTGCAGGTGAGAAAAAACCCACTGCCTGTTATACAGGTGTTGGGAGGAGTCAGCTGAGGCATGTTAATTAGAACAGTGCCTGGCACAGCGGCAGTCTCCAAGTGTTTGCTATTTTGATGCAGAAATAGCAGGACTAGGGAAGAAGATGGACATGTGTGGCCAGACAATATTACCCTTTGCGTTATCACTTTTTTTTTCCTGTGACCTTTGGTCAAAACGCACTTGGGAGAAGCCTTCGCACTAGGGGTGTGATGGGAGGTTACAGAGAATGAGCATGGTCTGGCACTAGAGGCCAGCTCCCGTCCCCTTCAGCAATCTAAACTACCAGGGAAGCACCACTGCTCCGTCTTGGTGGACTCTGACTTACCCGTGAGCTCCTTGGAGATGGAACCAGGCCTTTTTGGGCTTTAAACATTCAGGACCTAGCAAGCATGCTGCCTACCACGTTAAGTGCTGCACAAATGCTTCTGGAATAAGTAGGAGTACCCATGTACTCTTCCCTGTGGTAAGAATGGGATTGCCTCATGTTCCCGGGAGGCTGACTGGGCCATTCTGTGCTTCCTAACTACATACCTTCAGCAGGAAGGTAAAAATTCAATTCCCTGATTCTGGGCTGCTGACAAAAGAAAAAAATAGGTGGGTAATGTTTATGAGTAATTGTTTTTTCCTGTGAGGCTTTAGGCTGACTATAAAATTCTGGTAACTGAGCCATTAAGAGGAAACGTAGTAAGATCCACTTCTAGTCCCAGGTTATAGAAATCCAGTCCCCACTCACTCGCTCCACAGGCATCACTATCAGCTTCTCTGGGGGGTGTGGCTTCACTCTTGGTGCAATCTTCTCTTCAACTTATACTAACCAGTTTGAGAGGCGGCTCCTCTCTGAGACGATTAACTTATTCATCTATTTATATTTTGTAGCCACTGAATCCCTTAGTCAAACAAAATTTTAAAGAAAAACTGCTTCAGTTCACCAGTGTGTGTATTTCCAGTTGGAAACCACAGGCCTAAGTCAGTAAACCGGGTATTGTTCCACACAAGACAGTGCGAAATTAACCGAAACACTTCCCCTCTTAGCAAATCTAACTCCAGAGGGCCAGAATACGTCTGTCCATCCTCTTTCTGTCCTTGAACCTGAGACTTAGTCATCTGGAACCACAGCCTGCTTAATGAAATTTCCTCGCCGATTCTCCATTGAACATTAACGCATTTTGGAGTTCCCTTTTCATCTCAGATGAGGAAACTGTTCACTTCTGCTTCTTTTGCTCAGAAATCAGTAAGACAGATTTACATACAATTGTACTTATTAACTAGTTTGTCAAGAAATGGTGAGAAACAACGATAAAGCAGTACTACCTAAATACCTTTAGAAGATTTTAATCATCACATTTAGAAAGGTAAGCAGTGTAGATACACGGAAAGGGAAAGGGAAAGAGCCTCGACTGGAAGATGGCTGCAGGCACCCAGGAAATAGAGGTCAGGTCTCAGCGAAGGGAACCTGAAAGACATCAAGGCACCGCCTGTCTCCAGAGGCCCCCCTAGGCTCTGTTGAGGGAAGAAACGGTCCTCCACGTGCCCAGCCGCTGACACAGTTGACCTGTGACCCCTTGCCTCGGTATATCAGAGCCCCATCTCTTGCTTAAACTCCCTAGTTCGGGTAAAATCCCCTTCTTCTATGGTACATTAGCTCTCTGGCAAGGGAAATGTGTGTTTTTAAAAACAATTCTTGCATTGGAATATGGAGTAAATTAGTGAGTCTTAACCAAACTTTAACCACTTGCTCTGAGATGATACACACTGACTCATGTCCATAGCGACTAGGCTTTTAAGTCTGTATTATTTGATTTCTACTAATTTTCACCTAAACAATTCTTGTCAAATTAGGTGTCGGGAAAACTGAGGGAAAGTACCGGTAAAAATTCAAAGGAATTCTGTACTCACCACATGTAAGACTCCAGTTTAGCAGACATCTCAAATAAATGGCATTGGCTTCAGCAAAAGACTGGGTGAAAAATGTACACCTAACATCAAGCAATTAAGGTATCTATAATTTTTGATTTCCCACTTTGACCTGCCAGCAGTCCAGAATGGTCTGAGAGCTTCTACTTAAGAATTCAAGTGGCACCGTGTCATGTTCGCCCTACCATAGAAATGAGCTTTTACCCATTGTACCCCAAGAGAGGCTGAAAATTAACGGCAGTCCTGGCCTGAAATCTACTGCATTGTCTTCTGGGTATTTCAGGAAAACCATAGAGAGCCACTGCTTGGAGCGCTGCCAGCAGACTCAGTCCTACACCTGAGGGTGTGAATGGAGACCAGCACAAGGAAAAGGGCCACGAAACATTTCTCTTTGGCCAATGTAAAGGAAGCAACATGCAAATACTAAGATGGCCAGTGTAACATTAAGACATCATCATCCTGTGCTTTTCTATTTCATTTCACAAGAAGAATTTTTATGACTGAAATTTCTTAAAGCACCTGAAATACAACCAAATTAAGATGCCTTTCACAAATAGGTCAAGTGTGGTTAACTGCAGACTACGGGTAGAAAAGAGATTGAAAAGGGAACGTGAAAATACTAAAAATGCTAAGCGATGAAATACGCCTCAATGGCAGCATGAAAAATTGCTGGTAACCTGTTAGAAAAGACCTCCCTAATACATTTAAATTCTGACAGTCTCCTCTCAACTTTTAAAAATCTATGGCACATCCTGATTCTACCTTCTATGTCTTGCCTCCAGCCAAGAGCACGTTGGAGCTTTCCTTTCTGTAATTTGTATTGTGAAAATAAAATGCCTTTTCAATCTATATCCCCTTCTCATTCTCCAGCCCCCCTCTGCATTCAATCTTCTATCAGAAAGCACAATTTGTTGTTAACTAAGGAAAAACATGTCCTCCTCCTCACCAGAACGGTTCAAGGGGCAGAGAATGCTCAGAGGTTGACGTCACCGAATCTTCAGCTACTCACTGGAACACCTTTTGGGTTATCAAGTCATAAGATTTCTACAACCACACTGTGGAGAAGCACTTACACAAATATCTTACTTTCATTGGATACGCTCTTGTTGCCATGTTTTTCATTGTAGATCCCAGCTAGCAAAGGGCCTAAGGTATTAGGGGTGTTTCAAATCAATGCAACTGAGCAGCATATACCTGGTGGCTTACCAAAGAGAACGCAAGCTACATAGCTGGTCACTTTCTAAGTCCTACAATTTAGAAGGACTGAACTTAAGGACTAGAAAATGAAAAAGAGTGGCAATAGGAGTGACTTAGTAAGAAGGCAACTATGTCAAGTGGTGACTACAGCTCTTTGGTACATTTTGTGTTCCCAACCTTACCTATCATACCAATTTAGAGCATATTTTGAGAAAACCCTTAGCCTGAAAAGTGTGGACATCAGGGTAGGGCTCATTAGCACTTGAGTGTTTTTGTGTCTAGGAACCACTGTGTGCCCAAGTAAAGAAGGCACCCAGGTCATCAGTTGCGGAGTCACTCGTCTTCCTCAGGCGGGGTCTGGAAGCATGTGTTCTGCACATGGCATTTGGGGAATTACTATCCCTCAGTACCTCACTTCCCAAACTGAGTAAACGGTAACAAATCCCTTACAGTCTGCTTGTGTGATGACAGTGACGATGAACGCTAGCAACAATAAGAAAAATACCAAGTACTGAGATCTATTTTGGGTCCTTCAATTTCTGCCCAGAAGAATGGTGAACCTATTTTCTACATTCAGCACTCTGCATCAATAAGAAAGAATTCTCTCTTCCTCCTCGATAGACGGTTTCCAACATGCATATGGCCACCCCGAGAACAGGGGCCATGACTGTAATCCTCCATGACAACATTTACTTTGACTAAGCTCTATAGTTTTTTTTTATAATTTTTTTTTTGAGGAAGATTAGCCCTGAGCTAATTGCTGCCAATCCTCCTCTTTTTCCTGAGGAAGACTGGCCCTGAGCTAACACCCACGCACATCTTCCTCTACTTTATACATGCCTACCACAGCATGGCTTGCCAAGTGGTGTCATGTCCACACCTGGGATCCGAACTGATGAACCCCGGGCCACTGAAGCGGAACATGTGCACTTAACCACTGTGCCGGCCCTCTATAGTTCCTGAAAGTCAGAAGTCAAGTCTTCGGATGATAATCTTTTTCTAGAGCATACTGTACTCCTGTTCACTATTTTTGACACGACAAACCCTCTTCAGATTTTAGCAATGGATGAGAAGCTCCAAGATTCATTATTTAGAGAATACTTTATTAGTTCTGTAATCAAACCCATGTAGATAAGACCTTACATATTTAATACAGTGCGTTACCCCTGTACAAATGGAAAAAATTATGTTTAACGTTTCTAGACCAATATGGCTGTTAATTTCTGTACAATGCCAACCCAACACGGTACAACTGGGATACTTTTTCCAAAGTTGACAGCACAGCTAAAGTTTTCAAAAATTCAAATTATATATATATGTATATATATATATTTATTTATATAAAAAGATCAATAGCAGTATGTTATGCATCAATAGCAGCAACAGCTTTTCCAGGTTCTGCAGTCATCTGAACAAAATTATAGGACATCCAGCACACTCCATTAAAAAAAAAAAGAAAAAAAAGGTAAAAAACAAAACCCCAGAAAACAGCAAAGTTCTGTTACTGTTGTGGTACCTGGCACCATTTTTTAAATTAGCTTCTCAATCATCATCTGGAAAGAAAACATTCTAGAATAACATCATTAAAAACAGCTCTGATAAAGCACGGTCACTACTACGTATCATGAAGCAGGTACAAGATATTTTACATTCACAGAGGTATGATACAGTACTGCCCTACATCTATAATACTAGAGGATACAATTAAAAAGGCATTATTTGAGACTTGATTCTACTTTTCCAGCAGAGGGCCCAAAGGATGGTATGACACAGCTCTGGTAAAGAAATGCACCTTCTTAAGATAGGATTTCCGTTCATTAGAGGCACAGTTCTAAGTACTCACTGCTTTTCATGAATATCAGCTAAAAACCGTTTTAAAAAAACCCCAAAACCATTGGATTCATACAAAGATGACCAAGTGGAGGCAAGCAAGACTCAACCTAACTTTACCAAATCTGCTGTTTGAATGGTAAGAGCCCCATGAAGAAAGGAGTAGCACTTCAAAGCTTCGGGCCACGACCCAAACGGCATCGTTTCAAACAGAAGCACCTGCCCACTTGGCTATGTTCAAGGATGCTGATATCAATACTCCATCATCTGCTCACTCATCCAGGAAGAAGGGAAGATCAGTTACGGTACTTTGATTGTGTTCAACTCAATCACCATGTTACAAAAATAGCAAGCTGCCATAATAAAAAATAAGGCTCCTCTATCCAGCACCAGTTATCTTCTTGGTTCTTGACCACCAAGCCTACAAATGCTCTAACTATATCCAAAGAACATAAGGGAGCAAAGAAACCACATCTGATGGATGAGCTGGCATCACCACATTGTTCAGGCCAAGCTATTCCTCTGCAGTGTTATTTTCCTCATACTTCTGGTATTTCACCTAACCATAAGGATTGTAGTTCTAAATTATATGCACTCAAGGAATGTGTGCATATATTTGTATATAAATTCTGACTGAAGATGCCATCAACAGAATGCGTGTTATATAGTAGGTACAAGCTGGCAAAGCCTCATTTTACTGGTGTAGCAGCTGTGTGTCAGTGTAAATTGCTCCTATGTCCCTTGTGCACCTCCAAGCTCTGGACAGGATAATGTCACAGACCGTTTTACCCCTTTGGCTGCTGGCATTATCTGACTTCATTCTCCCTCTTTCCCCTCTCCCCTCCCCCAATCCCTGGCAATAAACCACAGCCTTTAAGATTTTGTTTCTTCAGTTTTGATCGCCTGAGGCTTGATGGGTCCAGTTCTGACAGGTTTGGCGGCTATGGCAGGTGCAGGAGGTGGTTTTTCTTCTCCTTTTTCCTGACAGACACCAGGAGGGTCAGTCAGCGCTTCGGGTTTACTGGAATCACTGTCCACTTTCTGAGCTTTGCCTCCTATCTGTTTGCTCTGTTGCTGTTCAGAGAAGAACCGTTGCGTGGACTGAAGAACCTCTGCTCTCTGCTTTGCCTTAAAAAATGAGAAACGACAACTGAGGATGCTGCAGCGCTACCACCGCCTGTCAATCCATCTCAGGTCACATTCTGTCACCAATCACAAAGCAGTTTTCCCCACGCTGGTTTGGCCCAAACCAAAAGTACCTCATTGATCTTTCAGCTTTTAATGGATAGATTTCTTCCTATCTTTGAAAACATTCCATGTGATTTTTAAAAAACATTTGAAAAGAACAGGACCGCCTCCCACCACCTTTTCAAAGTTTGCCCTCTTATAAAACAATAAAATAGAAATTGCTGTTGGTTTTGTATCATTTCTGGAACAAAGCTTATTGATATCAAATTGTATTTAGGGAACCTGCTTGCAAATTTGAAAACACATATGTAACACTTAAAACTTCTAGTTATCAATATGTGGTCTATAACAAAAGGAAAAGGAAGCACTTATATTGTGGCATTACCAACACCTAGGACCAAATGTCTTGTGGCTGAGTCCTCTTCCCACAGCTCTCTTCTGCAGGGGAAGAGCATCAGAAATTAGTAACTACAACTTCACTTGATCACTAAGTTCTGATAGCTCCTACCACATTCTGAGCTGGTAAAATAATTTCCTAGTTTTATTGACTATGTGACCCAAAGAATATACTTACGTCCATCTGTAAATTATACCATGTAACACACAATCACAACCTAAGTTCCTATACCTCTTGCATATAATAAAACCCCTCCACGCTCTACAGATAACCTGCACTATCCAAAGATCTTATCCAAAGATCTGAAGCAATTTTCAAGAAATCTGTGCCCTCCCCCACCCCATTATTAAGCTCTAATGTCACTTCCAACATGGGAATGCATCAAAATCAAGTGCCAAGGAGCCAGGAGAAAAAGTGGAAACCAAGGTCTAATAGTTTCCCACGACTTCTATACATACTAGCATTTTTCACGTTAGGAACAGACGGAAATCCTAGGCTCACAGCCTTAATAAAAGTAGGTAATATTTAATAAGAGTTTCACTGCAGGGTAGTCTTTAAATTTGATTACTCAGGATTAGAAACAACAGATATCAACCCAGAAAGAAACTTTAGTCAGTCAACCGAATTCTCTAATAGGGTTACCATAAACATGTTTCTAATTCAGAGTAAAGCATTACTATGGACATTTCCCTGTTTGAAAGCATTAAGCTTTTCTTTGTTCTAGTCTGACCTCAGATATATAGTGACAAAATAAGCAAAACTACCGAGACCTCTAAAGTCAAGTCTAAGTACAGAAAAAGACTGATTCAGCTGGCTGTACAGGCAGACAGGTAAGGTTTATGCTATGAAAACTGTCCCCACACAGACTCCTGAAGGCACTCCTCTGCATCAGCAAACCTCACGTTTATCAGTGCCTTTTATCATGAAGGATCCCAAAGTGCTTTTCTGAGTTCTTCATCTACAAACACACACTGTACAGCCACCTCTGGTGGCAGGCAAAAAAGGGTGTGAAAACTGTTTGAGGAGAAAACCATACTTGGATGACTCACGAGGGAAGAAAAAGCAAGACAAGTAACGTGTCTTACCATTCCAGAGTTTTCACATAACCATGATCTACATCTTAAGCTTGGGGAGGGGGGAAGAAAAAAAGAAAAACGAAGAGAAAAAAAAAGAAAACGGGGAAGCCTATAATAATCCATATTACTTTTTTGCTCTTTCAAAAAATATAGCAGCTAAACTCAGATCTCCCTCAAATATTTACTTCATAAGCAATTCATTTGGCCACAGAGTTTAAAATGTTAACTTGTTTGCTGACTACAGTTGCAAAAAAAACCCCAAAAAACAAAACAAAACCAAAAAAAAAAACCATCCCAAACAAATAAAAAAGAGGAAAAAAGTAAGGGGGGAAAAAGAAATTAAAAAAACAAAAGGAATGAATATAAGTAGTTAGCTTGGTTAAACCTGCTAAGACAGTGAATGCCTGGATATATGGTTAGGGGTCCAGAGGCATCTTAGGACATGGTTCAGAGACAGATTCTTGCTCTGTTGGCTGTTAACGCTGTACTAACCTTCATGTCTTGTTCAGCCTTCAGCGCAGCCTGGGCCTGATTACCTCTGACTCCAGATAGTGATCCACAAGGACCCCTGGCTACATGTGGCAAACGAGCATGGCTCATGAGGCCTGTGGTCAGCGGAGGAGGCATCTGACTGGCCAGTGCCATTGGCGGCCTCTGAACAGGCGCTGGGAAGGTGTTAGTATGTGGGGCTCTTACCAATGGAGGGACCAGGTTAGGCTGAGAGAGAATCTGAGTGAAAAAAACAAAACATACAACATTGAACTGTTAAAAAAAAAAAAAAATTGCCAACTAGATCGGGTTGGCTTATCTCAGAGTAAATCTGTGCCCATTGTGCCAGTGAAAGGAAGCGTACAGACTAGTGCCATTCTATTATAGGGACCAAAACTAAATAGGCCATGCATAGAGAATCTGACAGGAAAATCAGGCAAAGCATGCCAGGACACTTCCACTGGTTGTAGCATTTCAGCTACAAATTCGGAAGGGGATAAAGAAAGGTTATTAATTAGGATATTTAAAAAAAAAGGTAGAACTGTAGAAAAGGCACACACCTATACCAAACATAATCTGAAGATAAATAAAAATAATACTAATTTGACAAACACGTGTTTTCTCAGCAACCAATTCTAGTTTGTGAGAGCTCTTATCAATTTTAGTTAGTCCTTCCATATGAGCAGCAAAGGGAAGAGAAGCCAACATTTTCACACATATATTAGAACATCTGTTGGAAATTTTACCTCAACTATACACAGTTATCCTAAAAGACAAAAAAACAACTTTAAACCTAAAACCTTTAAGCACTGGGACCCTTCTCTGAAAAGTCAACTTCTTCAAAAAGATAAACGGAACAGGACTGAGATTAATGATCAGAGCTGTGTGGGGAATCTTCCGACTGTTTCTATTGTCTGCTGTAGAACTACACAGTTACTACCTGTGTCTAACTAAAAATCACAAGAATCTAAGAGTCATAAATTTACTGTCAAATAAGAAACTGTTTCTCATTAAAAACTGTGCTTCTAAACTGGTTATAATATGGCAAGATTAAAAAATTAGAGAATTAGCCAGAGTAGCAATCATTTGCAAGTAACTAATACTCATTTCTCACTCATATCTGCCCACCTGGGGAGCAAACTGTGTAGGAAACGGCTGTGTCATCCTCACAGTGGCAGGGGCTGACTGGAACTGCTTCTGATAGACAATGCTGTTCATTTTGCTGGACTGGCTGTTCGGACTTGTGGAAGTAGCCCTTGGAAAGAAGCCATCACTGGTCAGTACAGTAGTGCCACATAAATAATGCCATTAGATCTTTAGACATTGCTCTGGGTAGATTCATCATACTCGGCAGTTGATGAAAATCTGCCAAGCTGAGTTACCAAACATTATGGTAGTGAAGAGACATTGGAGGGGCAGAGGTGGGAAAGGATACTAGCTAGATTAATTTAATAGCTTAACGTTTTAGATAAAACTATCAGAATGTCTTATGCTTACCACAGGACTGGTAACCTATTAAGTATCTAACAAACAAATGGTGCTCAGTTACGTGGACATTCTAGAAGCAAATTTAAACGCCCATTTTACCGGAAGGGACTAGAGGTTGGTGTGGTGCTTCTACCGCTGATTGGAGGCGTGCCGGGTTTTATATCAATGCCACTTCCAAAGGCTTTGAGTTCCATTTCAGACATCTGAGAAAGAGCATAAAATAAACCTAACATTTCTGCAATTCTATAAGCTAAAGTGCTGTGTTCAGTATTCTATATATAAAGACTAAAAATTTAGCAAAGGGCAGAGACCCTTAGTACAAAAATCCTATTACTAGGTTTCAAATACCATCAAATTACCACGGCCAAATTGTGCCTGAAAAGTCTAAGAGACTGTGTAAATCCAACTCTTCCACAAAATTTGTGAATTCTTTGTTATTAGGTAAAAACCATAGGAGGCCAAACACATTAAAAGTAAGTGATAAAAAATAAGCATATGGGGGTTTGAGATGTCCTGAAGGGTGGCAAAAACTGATGCATTTTATTTTTATAGACTACATAAATGCATATATCTAAACTCAAAGGAACTGTGTACATTTCTCTCCACTTACTTTCCCTGTGGTCGCAATCATGCTGTGCTGTGTCCCAGCTGGGATTAATCCTCTGAAAGGCTGGCTCACTTGTGCAGGACGACTGAGGCCCGGGGCCTGTGCCTGCGGGGTGGTATGCTGTAATGGGGGCTGAAGAGTCTGAGGCAGAGCAATCAAAGGCTGCCCCGTAGATCCAAAATTAGGCAAGGAAAGCTGGGATGCTGGCAAAGGTACTGTAACCTAGAAAACAAGCAGGCAGAAACTGCAGCAACTTGCTTATACCTGTTGTCTGTCTATCCCTGTAACTACACACGCTACTCTTCAAATACTTTTGGGTGAGAATCTAAACAGAATATATCAATATATTAATAGATTTCACAAGAATCTTTTGCTTAGTGACTAAAAGTGCAACAACAGATTAGTAGTAGAGAAGCTATATAACTGAAATAATTACGACTATCTTTGAATTAATCTACAGTACATGCCAATCATAAAATACAATAAAATCATGGGGATACAATTTAAGAAAGTCAGAACTTCCGAAATACACATTTTTATACTGTTTTCAGGTCCGATCAAATGAGCTATGCCAAGAAGAAAAATAACCTTTCAGTTTTCGTACAAACAGTATTTAATTTGAACGTCCATAAGGTAATATAGTTATGAATTGTCAACCCCTAAAACAGCCACCAAAAATATTTCTGCTAAAATCACTGATGCCTGGCCTTACTCCTCCAGCCCTCCACCAACCGTCAAAGAGTAAGCTGATTAATGACATTGCTAGAGGAGATGGTTTCAAAAAAAATACATTTCTCACTGTAGATTATTATTACATTCATACACAAAAAATTGTCCTGTGCGCTCTGTCATACTCTGCACACGGTCCTATGTGTTCTGTTAACCAGTGTGATGGTCTTCAGAGCCTTCCTTTGCCTCTAGCACAAATGGGTAAAAGCTCCTATCACACATGTAACTGTACATCCTAGACAGTGGCTTTCAACCTTTTATAGTCATGGAATCCTTCATTAAAATAAATGATTACATAAAAACCCATGGGAAAAAAAGAGGTAAAAAGTAGAAGCGATTGAAGTGGTGGGGAGAAGGATGTTGTGGGACTGAAGCACATTCCACTACCAGAGAACCCAGGGAATCCCTAGACACCTCAGAGAAAAGTCTGAGAATCACTGCTCCACCCCCCATCTTGCTCCTATTTAAATTCCCAAACAACAACAAAAGCAGTAGTAGTAATAATAATAATAAAGAAAATTGAGGAAATTTACCATGCCATAGTTTACCTGCTGGAGAGCACTCGGTGACTGGGCAGTGTTATAAAAATTTGTCTGACCAGGCTGTTGAACTTGTCCAGAATAAAGATTTGAAGCCTGGGTAAGATTTGCTCTAGCCTAGAAAAAATTTTGTAAGAAAATAGCAATAAGATTGAAATAATTTCCAATTCAGATATCAAGGTTATGCTTCAAACCAATCTCTAAGAATTTTAGTATTAGATAAAAAGGAAGATCTTTGTTTTTTTCACTGTCTTTTAACATTTTTTCTTTATAACCTGTCTGCTGCATAGGAATACAATGACAGTATATGCTATTACCCCAGCCTTACCTGGAGAAGATGTGTATCAATTAGCTGGGAACCTCCCAGGCCTGATGCCTGCCCCAGCTGATGTTCATACAATATAGGAATAGGCTGAGTATTTGACGTTTGTTGAAAGGCAAGACCCGACTGTGCCTTGGCAAGCTCCTGGTGTTGCACTGCTGGAAAGTTGTGGATGGCAGTTCCAGAAAGGACCACAGATGGCTGGGAGAGACTGCTTTGCATAAAGGCTGGCTGAGATCTATATAAGTATTAAAGAGAAAAGGCTTGTATTGGCAGTTAATTCTACTGGGATTTGGAAATCGTAAGAATGAGCATCCCAAATGACCAACTACTCTAATCAGCGCAATTAAGAAAAGCAGCAGAGAACGCAGACTGTGTCTAAGGCACTTGTTTCAAGATTTAGAGCCCCGAGTAGAACAAAGCTCCACATGTAAAAGTTCTGGAAAAAGCCTGCTCTTTCTGAGAAACTGGTAAGATGTTCTCCTCTTGAACAATGAGAATAATTCTCTTTCCTCATGTTCACTAGGAAGCTCAGCACCAAATCCGCTGTTTTTCTCTTCAGTATTGACATTCTATTCAAATTTATAGCACCAATAGCTCTGACTTTTATTATCTGTATTTCATCACTTCCCCTTTATATATATATCTTATTAGAGGCTTCAAGACCTCTATGGAATGAAGCAGAGTAGTTCACATCAGGATTACTCACAAAGTTGTTTGTTTATCCTGGACATAAAACATTCTATTAGTTACACAACATAATGATTCGGTATTTGTACAGACTGCAAAATGATCATCACAATAAATCTAGTTAACAACCACCATCACATGTAGTTAAAAATTTTTTTCTTGTGATGAGAACTTTTAAGACCCACTCTCTTAGCAACTTTCAAATATGCAACACACTATCACTGTCAAAAGGTACAAATTTCCAGTTATAAAATACATAAGTCATGGGGATGTAATATACAGCTTGGTGACAAGAGTTATTAATACTGTGTCGGCATATTTGAAAGGTCTTTTTAAAAAGATAATTACAACACTGGAACCTAATCACAGACTGCTGTCTTATCTCTGGGATGGAGGCTTCCGATCTATACATTTAAAAATGCTGAGATAGGGGGCCAGCCTGGTGGTGTAGTGGTTAAGTTTGCATGTTCTGCTCTGGTGGCCTGGGGTTTGCCAGTTTGGATCCCGGGTGTGGACGTACGCACTTCTTGGCAAGCCATGCTGTGGCAGGCGTCTCACATATAAAGTAGAGGAAGATGGGCATGGATGTTAGCTCAGGGCCAGTCTTCCTCAGCGAAAAAAAAAAAAAAAGAAAAAAAGAGGAGGATTGGTGGCAGATGTTAGCCCAGGGCTAAACTTTCTCAAAAGAAAAAAAAAATAAGCCAAGATAAAGAATAACTAAATCAAAGTGGTGAATTAAAGATAATATTATCAATAAATAACATGCTTTTAAAAAACTGACATATGTGGTAGGAACAAAAGCCATTAAGCAGGAGCACTAGGCTAGGGTCACAAGTAACCTTCACAATGTCTACTTATAATCTATGTTTCAAATATAAAATGGGAAAACCTAAGTATACTGTTATAAATCACCCTGTGCTGCCAGAAATTAACTCAGGGATTCCCTATTAACCAACACTATGCTAACTGGGCTGAGAGGCAAGGAGCAGCAGAACGATGTGGCAGGGATACAAGTTGCTTTCAATGTCGAAACCTGTGCCTTCCAATAGAGCAGCCATTAGCCACAATTACATATATAGCTTACATTACATTTCTGTTTAAATGGCTGAATGGCTATCATATATAAGGAAAGTTCAATAAATATCAGTTTTCATTACTTCCTTAACTGCAAAGATAATTTTCAGTGAATCCTTCAAAAGACTGGTTTCTTCTACACTATACGGCATACTTGTGACCACTATCACCACTACTTCTATTCTCTGTCTGACACTCTACTACTCCTCTTTTATTACATTCGCCCTGGCCTCCACCCCCTTACATACTATTGTTATCTGTCACACTCCAGCTCTTAAACAGAGCAGGATTGGATTTATAGTTGTTAGCAGGGACATACACGGCACTTAAACTTTTAGGACGTTTAGCAGCTATTTTCTGTGACTTCAAATTATTATTGGATTGTTGTTATCATCTTCTTCAACAGGCCAAGGCTTGACTTAGTTCAATGAAGTCTGATTGAAATTACCAGAGGCTGAGGTTCACAACATATAATCAACATGCTTAATAATTTAATATAGTTTGTAACAGGGTCATCCTAGCTTTTGGGTGGAAGGAAAAGGAGCAGCAGGGATATGGCAAGAAGGCTCGGCAATTACATTGTTGCCAAGATCATAAATAACTGTACAGCATGTACCTATATGGTTGAAGGGAAGAACTGAATAATTCCTGAGCCTGGGAAACAGCAGGTCCAGCACCCAGACTCAGCTGGGCTTGATGCTGTCCTTGTAGTGGTGCATAAATAGGGATTGGAATCTGCTGAACTGAAGTTGGCTGCAATGCAATGAAAAAATAATATATGAACACCATATACACAAATCACAACACTTGAGAAAAAGAAAAATTTTGAGATACGAAAACAATAAAAGATTAATGCCATGTTCGGCTCCCTTTTAAAACAAAACCAAATGTAAACATCTAAATTTTCCTTTCAACCCATTACTTATTCTACATTGTTAATCATTAAGCTTTGGCAAACCTGGGAAAGTTTTAAAATTTTGCTAATACATATCAAGGTAATCATCGGTTGTCTGATATTGTTAATATACGATTATAACTTCAAAGAGTCTATTACTTAACAGCCCAAGATAAGTATTACATCATACAAATGCCAAGAAACAAATACAGGATGGAACAAGTCTGTGACACTTACCTGAGAAAGACCTGGCTGGAAGCCTTGCTGCTGAGCCAAGGATGGTGGAGCCAATCGTGCATGTTGGGTGTTGAATAAATGACTTGTGTCCATATAGAAAGCTGGGATTTGAGCTACAGACCATTAGGAAAAACAAGCGTTAATAAGTGTCTACATTTCAGAATTTTCCAACTGGTAATGAAAAACCAAGTTTTGTAGCAGATTTCAAATTAAGTGTGCCCTCTGAAAATACAGTCAAGGAAAAACTAGAAATGTAAAAATATGCAAATACAAAAAGAAGCTAGATTTCTAGCAGACAAGTATATACAAGCTAAAACAACGAAACTCTAGTACTTGTGAAGGTATGAAAAAACAGATACTCTCATATACTGCCAATTTGGTATAAACTAGTAAAATCTTATATAATCTATTAAAACTGAAAATGAACCTACTCGTTTACCAGCAAATCCACTCCAATTTTAAATCTACGTACCAGAATTTTGCAAAACAGTTCAAAAGAATTGACATTTAAAAACTGAAAGAATTTGGTATACATTTCTAACAGATTTCTATGTATTATATATATTATTTTGTGATTTGCTGTTTTTATATAATACTATGTTTTGGAGAACTTTCCATGCTGCTTTTAATTTGTTACAATTATAAATAATACTATAACCAATACTGCTGTCACTCCAGAGGATATTTTTTAGCAATAAAATTGTCAAGTACATCTAAAAATATATATATAAATAAAAAATACTACTACAATGAATGAACACCCTTGTACATACACCTCTGATTAATAACTTTACCTGTATGATGATTCCTAACTATGAAATCGTCACTACAGTGAGTTTGTACACATAAAATATTCTGAGATACTGTTCTAAAATAATTATGCCAATTTATATGCTCAACAGCAATGTACTTTAAGAGCCTATTACTAATACCCAGGATCCTTATAGATATTGGGTATTAAAGATGCTGGGTATCATCAATATTTCTAATATTTCCCTTATGGAAAGACAAAAAATCGCCTCACTGTTCTTTTATTTTGAATTTAAATCATTACTGAGTTTGAATATTTTCACGTTTATTTACTGTTTAACTCAGATGAACATTGTGATGCTTAATAGGACAACTTACCTCACCCCCAATATCTAATTTTTTTCTTTCTTTTTTGCTATTCTTAGGTTTATTCTTCCCCATGAACTTTATTCTCAATTTGTCAAGTTTCAGATAACAAACTTTTCCAATTTGATTGGAATAACATCAAACTCATAAGGTACTTTGCAAATTAGACACTAATTTGTCTAATATATATGTAACATATGTGTAAGAAACAACTGCCAAGAGCCCTACAATGCTTATCAAGGAGAGAGCGCATTCAATTCTACGAGGAAACAACTTTGCAAAGCAGATCGAAAAAATACTTAAACTTCAAAGAGTAACTAAGGAGAGAAAAAATAAGCATTTAAAAGAGTTCATTTTCTAAATTCCTTATATTCCATGCTAAAAACCTTACCTGCTGCAGACTGCGACACATAGACTTGTGGACTCTGTTGTTGCTGGGCAATAAGGGAAGGCATGCAGCTTAACTGTGAAAAATGACTTGCAGAAGGCAGGCTGCTTGTCTGTAATTGTTGGGGTTTCACTTTACAAATATTAGGAGGGTCTGATGTGGTTGTAGATTTTGTACTCAAAGAAGAGGTAGTATATGTGCCAGCTCCTATATTTGGGAGAGGGACAAAATAGGAGAAGATGTAGCATATTTTAAAGTGTTGCTGTTGTTCACAGTAAGATAATTCAAGCACCAACCACAAACAATGTTTATGCCCACCATGTACTTATCACCTACTCATATACTGCGCCTCAGGCCAAAAGTGGCTACGAGGTGGCTTCTAAAAGGAAAGAACACATCACCAAATGCAAACAAGAATATAAAACTCGGAGAAATATAAACAATAGAAAATTAAAACAAGGAGGAAATTAAAAAATTAATCTCACAAAATAAGGAGGCTGAGAGCCTACAAGGTTGTTACAGTTTAGCCTCAACTAATATTTAGTTCCTAATTATCACAGAGAAAAGGATAATCAAGAGCTTCATTCATTTATGGCTAGGCATAAATATAAGAACACAGAAGAACAAAATGCTGAACCTCAGGAATAATTATGAATGTAAATGGGTCTTGAGAGATCATAATTGCTCCTAAAAAGTTATGTAAACTTAAGGTTGGATATTCCCCTTTCCAGCAAAATACCTTACAGGTATTCTTAAGAGCTTCATTCATATATTAACAAATATTTGAACATCTATTAAAGGCCAGGCAAAGACATAAGAACATAGACGGATAAAGTCCTACATCTTAAGAATAATTATTAATATAAATTGGCCTTAAGAGACCCCAGTGGCTCCAAAAAAGTCACATAAACTTACAGGTATATTCCTTGTCCCCCCTCCTTGTATATATACCAGTCAAAACCAGTATACAGTAATATCTTAAAAACAAACTATTAACAAAAAAGTGGAATTATAAAACTTTAGATCTTAAAGGAGCAATTAGTTCTATTGATCAGTGAGTTATAATGACTGCAATACTAGAGCAAATGACGAGACTGATATCTGATTAAAAAGTGAGATACAGTTATCATTATTTCCAGATGTTAAATGATGTTCTATCTAAGAGAGGACCAAGATCAAGGTACCTCTGTTCTTCTACTTGAGTCTCTACCACTAGGATAACTGGGCAAGAAGGTCTCTGTTAAAATTTTTTCCTAGTTGAGGGGAGTGTGGGGAAACTAGACCTGGAGGAAAGGAAGTAGTTGGATTCCAAAGAAAGAACTAGGAACCTTCCCAGTCCCTTTATGTCCTAATCTTCCTACCATACTCTCCTGGTTCCCATCTGGCCCCATCCCCTGCCCACCAAAGTAGATTAGGGCGCAAGCTAGCAAGCACGATGAAGATGCCTTGCAATGGGTGATGAGGAATGCTTGAAAAGCTTTAAAGAAAGACGAGAAATAGGTGGGACATTCCTTGAGTTGAATCTCTGCGTTTGTCTTAATACATGTGATCCCACATAATATCAAAATAACTGTAGTACAACCTAAAGACCAGCTCTTTTGGTACTTAAAACCAACAGAGAACGTCAGAATATTAAAAAACAGTATTGTAATCACTAAATGAGAACCAAAGAAAGTAAATTCTGTACTGGATATATTTTATATCTATTGGAAAGGGGCTTCCTACTGCTTTGGAAACATTAGAGAATACTGGGAAAGCTTGGAATATAATTTGTTTTCAATAGAAACATGGTTATACATACGGTTAAAGGGTGTACTTTCTTTGAGTCAAACATTTTACAAACAACCTCTGTGATTATTTAAGAAACAGAAAGCCCCCAAATGAGATACATTTCAATGAAAGGATCACACACTGGTGAAAAATAACACACAGGTGGAAGAAAACACCTTCTAACTTGGGGTGTTGATTGGTTCTCCTTAAAAACAAATAAAGAAAGACCAATGGATGTCATTTACTCAAATATCAGACACTAGAAATTCTTTACCCCTAACTCTTCACCAGAAAAATAAATGTCAACCCAATAGATTGAGGCCAATAGCTCCCTCAAATTAGATACAGATCACAAAAATTTTAAAAGCGTCACGATTCTGTGTTATTTCTGATTTGGTTTAATTAGCTGTATAATAGTTAAAAAATAAAAATCAAAAGGCGAATTTTATAGAAAAATTTAGAAGAACAAGATAAAAAGGTTTTCACCAATTACTCATTAGTATCTTAGTGAGGAGGGTGGGGGCGGGAGGAAAGAAGAGAAGGTCCAGCAAAATGTTTTAGTAAGTCATCAAAAAATATTTGCCGACCCAACTAAAATTAGGACGGGGCAAAGAGAGGAGAGAGGGTTGAGAGCGGCAAGAAGTTTACAAAACAGCTGACAGTTATCTCATGTGCAATCTTACGTCTTTAATAAACAATACTTTTTTGAGGGACAATAAACAGAAAAAGATCATAAGGAATTTTAAATAATTTAAGATATTTAAAGGAAAGATACAAAAAACTTGTACCTGATAGCGATGTTGTGGGAGTGACTGAAGCAACAGGAATCTGAGGCATCGATGCACTTGAGAAGGAATTGTAATTAGCAGTGCTTGGTCCACTGGCACTGCTGCTGACTCCACTTGCAATTGGAGGTGCTGTGGAAGTTACAGGAGATCCCTTTTCCCTTACATTTGGAGAATTCTCCCATGCCTTACGCGCAGACTCCATCTGCAATAAAATGGACATTTTTGTAAAGCCAAAAAAAAAAAAAATCACTATGCTAACAGACTAATATACACATACACAAAAATATACATACATGTGTGCATATCTATCTAAATTCCAAACATAATCTTTGAAAAACCACAAAAATAAAAGATTAAGATCCTAGGGCTTTTAAACCTTTCACTTTCCTCTTTATCTTTGCTCCTTTACTCAAATTGGGAGGCAGCAAACACTGTCTCTACAGAGCTTGTTGATGGCTCTGGCAAACAGGTCAGTGAAATATATAAAGTCACAGCTCCTGTATCATGTAAATATGATATGGTAGGTATGAGGCCCTACCCCACCAGTGAATAAGGGAACAAAAATACCATGTTCCTTTACGACTGACACTTACGGCTCTGACTCTAGTAGGAAAGGCACTAAAGGCCCTCCACAAATACCCATTCCTTCTGTTTTTTCTTTTTAAGCCAAGGGTTCTCAAAGGTCAGATGAGAGGTACCTTTTGTTTGGTAGCCTTATTTTATGCTCACAGTGTTTTAAAAGGCAGATGTAACCAGATAGGTTCTAGGCTTGGGTGCAGGAGAAACACTTCTTGTTTCAGATTAAGACCTCATCAAGCATTTCAGGTACTGACTGTCACCATTTATACTCGTGGCCACTGGTTTTAGCTGTAGTCTCCTAGTTTCTTAAAAGGTAAAAACGGGTCTTATTCCAAATCTGACTAGAGGAGCACTGTTCAAGAGACATATAAATGTAAGCCACATTTATAATTTTAAATTTTTCTAGTAACCACGTTTTAAAAAACAAAAATAAACAGGTAACTCTAATTTTGATAACATATTTAGTCAACCCAATAAATACAGCTACAATATAACTAAAAGCTATAATCAATGTAAAAATTGAGATGTTTTAATTTTTAAGAAAATATTAGCCTTTCAGATGCAATGTCCAGTTTATCTTACACTTACAGCACACACCTCAACTTGGATTAGCCACATTCAAGTGCTCACTAACTACATGTGACTACTGGATACTGAACTAGAGAGCACAGATTTAGACCCTTAACTATCCTGAGAGTACTTGAACAGGAAGAGAACAGATACACAGATTTTGAAGTTTTTAGTTCTACTAGTACACATACTGGGCTGAGAGGAAAACTCAAGATAATCTATAAAATTCAGCTACAAGGTAAGATTTTTTAATACCATTGTTACGAAGTTTGTAGGTCCTTAGTACCAACTTAAATCACCTTGCTGGTTTCAAATGTATTTTATTTTAAAACAAAAGTCTTCGGGTGGGGTATGGGGGAGTAAAAGAAAACACACTTAGGAAGTTAGGCATAATACAATTTGCTTGTGCTATCTGAAATTTTATGGTTTAGAGCAATTTTATATAGTACAATGCTTTTTATACCAGTTGTCTTGAGAACACATAAATCACAGCTAATCAAACTTGCATAACATATAGACGATATACATTTGGCTTCATTTCATAAGCAAGAAAATTGAGATTTTATTTTTGAAAAATCAAGGAAAATAAAAAGTACAAATACTTAACTATACTCATTTTTCCCCTTGGCAAATATACTGTCGAGAATATCCATACAGTAGAATTTTTCTATACTTTATATATTACCCAAATAAAGAGAGATGTCAGAACTAGTAAAAATAAAGAAACTAGAGGGGCCGGCCTGGTGGTGCAGCAGTTAAGTTTGCAGGTTCTGCTTCGGAGGCCCAGGGTTTGCTGGTTTGGATCCTGGGTATGGACCTACACACCGCTTATCAAGCCATGCTGTGGCAGGCGTCCCACACATAAAGTAGAGGAAGATGGGCACGGATGTCAGCTCAGGGCCAGTCCTCCTCAGCAAAAAGAGGAGGATTGGCAGCGGATATTAGCTCAGGGCTACTCTTCCTCAAAAAGAAAGATTTAAAAAAAATAAAGAAACTAGAAAAAGTTTTAAGCTAATGCACTTTAATTTAAATTAATTTCCATTTGAAATGTGTATTATTTCTTCTTGGAGTGTTAAAAACATTAAGTGAAAGGCCATGCTGAATGTGTTTTCTGAAGAATTAACAACTGGTGTAAAGAATAATGATGATATTATATTTGCTTATGTGAAATTATACTATTGCCTTGAATAGTATAAAGGTAAAAACCACATGTAAGAGAGAGATCGAAACACAAACTGAGACAGTCTGTCAACTGGAAAGACAACAACAAAGGCTGAATAGGAAGTGGCAGTAAACAGTAAGGACTGGGTAAAGACGGGGATGACACAAAGTAGAAGTGGTTGTCTTATAAAATTTTATAGTCTCAAACTTGTAATTTACTAAGCCTCTTACAAAGACATGGAGGGACAAGAGGACAAGTGGTCAGCAGGCTGGAGACTCAAACAAAAATAGTCTCAAAAGGAACACTGGTCACATCATAAAACGACTTAGTTTTCCACTTTCTTGAAGACGATCAAAACATTCACTGTCAATCACTACAGCATTAGGAAGCCCCGCTATAACAGAGGTTAGATACTTGCCCAGATTATAAACTCAACAAACAGCACCAATGAGATAAATAAGTGCACTTAAAAAAAACCTCACTCAATTCCATGTCTGCATTTTTCTTAACCACTGACTAATCTTGAGGTGAACAACTGATTTAAAATACTGTCAAATAACTCAATTATAAAAAAGCATTAGTAACAAAGCCCAAAATTGTAGATTAAAAAAACAAGCCTAAACTTCTTGACATCAAAAAGCATGAGTTGTCTAAAATCTCTTTTGCCCCCTTATTAAAAAACTATCCAACAAAAGTCAAATGAAAATCATTTGCATTAATCAATTACCTCTTCATAAAATATTCTAATTACTACACTGCATTCACTCAATTCACACATCATTTATAAGAAAGACAGAAAAATTAGCATTCTTACCATTATCAACACTTACGATAAAAAAACATGCAATATCAAGCTAGTTGTTTTTTTTGTACACAAACCAGTATATCCAAAGATTAAGATCTCTAAGAGGAACTCAGTACAAACATGGCATATAAATGCTTTCCTGTATTTTTAAGGCAAAATTCACAAGCATAATAGGTCTCACTTTAAATATGAGTCACTGCTAAGTGCTATTAGAAGCTAATACAATTTTAAGGTATAATTTGACATCACTCCATTTCCTCAGCTTAGTATTGTTGCTTACCACAAAACTAGTAAAAATACCAAAAGAATATTGTTAACTTATGTTCCCTTGCATGCAATAATCAAGGCCCTTCAGAGATGGATGCTGTACATACCTTAAAGGTGAGGCTGAAAGTAGTGGGAGGAACTGAAGGTAGGCTGGAGCTCTGTTGTATAGTCTCCCTCTTAGGGAGGGGAAGGGTGTTGGGCAGGGGCACCTGAAAAGGCAGGCAACACATATCACAATCTAACTAAGTCTGCTACGAAAGCCCCATTAACGATAATGCTAATGTACTCTAAGGGTGTTTATTTTTCATCAGAGCCAACAGGAATATTTGATTACTTGGAATTACACCGTATTTACAGTAATCGATAATTTGGGACATCTGAGATAAAACTTCTGAAAAGAAATACTATCTGCCTTTTTATGCATAAATTGACAGAAACAGAGTGTCTCAAATACGAGGTATACACTCGAAGGCAGAGCTTCTCATATTTTAAAGTGCATATGAATTCCTGGGGTTGTTGCTAAAATGCAGATTATGATTCAGTTGGTCTGGGGTAAGGCCTGAAATTCTGCATTTCAAAGAAGCTCCCAGGTGATGCTGAGGCCTGGACCATATTCTTGTGTAGCAAAACTCTAAGGAATACAATTTCTACCATTTATGGGATCCAAACATAAAAAATTTAATCTTTTGGGGCTGGCCCCGTGGCCGAGTGGTTAAGTTCGCGCACTCCGCTGCAGGCGGCCCAGTGTTTCGTTGGTTCGAATTCTAGGTGCGGACATGGCACTGCTCATCAAACCACGCTGAGGCAGTGTCCCATGTGCCACAACTAGAAGGACCCACAACGAAGAATATACGACTAGGTACTGGGGGGCTTTGGGGAGAAAAAGGAAAAAAATAAAATCTTAAAAAAAAAAAAGTTTTAAAAAAAAGATTAATCTTTTTCCTGCAACACAGTCAACTTTCTTATAACAAGATTCAAGAACAAAAGTAATAGCAGGAAAGTATGAAATATTGCCCCCACCTCGTTACACTAAACAAACTGCTTTGCCATAGTAATAAAATGATCATGGCAAATATTGTTACAAACTTGAAGATATTAGAAACTCATTATTCATATCTCTTTCTTTCCTCTAAGTCTCTGAAACTTGCGATTTTATCATGTATTACTATATGACTGATTTTTTGATGGTTCACTCAGTTGTTCAGGTAAAATGACCGGCATGCTTGGGGGTTTTAAGATAATCACTTTGCGATACTATAGACTATCTTACAGAGATTTATAAATACCATGGACTACTTAATGAAGATTACTTTACAAATCTTTAAAATAGCTGTGCTATAATTATCAAAAACACCACCTGCACTGAAATCTTCAAGATTCAAAACGATTGTACTATTAGCTAACACTGGCCAATACATATCAGCTCAGATCCTAAAAAAGTGCAGTAAGCCTCAATAAGGGGAATAAGGCTTAAGTATAATTTTTTAAAAAGACAAAAGTTCTATGCAAGAAATGGGACCCCCAAACAAACTGAATGAAAAAGGAACATTTCACAATGTCTCCCAGTCTTTCCCATGTAGCATATTTGTTTTTAACACCACAGTAAGTTCAGATCACACCACACTTGGCACAAATAAGCAACACTGTGAAATCATTCCACATTGAGGACTATTTATAATGTTGCTTGACCCAAACTGATCTTCCTGTTTTCAAACATACTTTGGATACACTGCTAAAAATCAAACGTAGACTGTTTATACACAAGACTGGCTCTCTCCGCCTCAGCAGTCGTCCGTACACAGGTCACTGTGTCAACGAGCCTCACAGATCACACGGAAATCATTAACATGCTCAGGCAGATATTTTCAATGACTTTTAAGGGTTCTGAGAACAACGAGCTTTTGTTCCTTATACATATTTCATAAATTATATTTTTAGAGAGTAGTTTGGCAGAAAGCATCATATACTTTTTCTTGAAAAAGTAACATCTAAGAAATAGTCTATATTTTTTAAAAATGAGAAAAAAACACCACAATTAAAAGTATAATTAAACTTTGGGATGTTACTGATTTGAAAGTTTGATAATCTACATAGTGAAAACAGCACTTAAATGGACAGGAAGTCTTTTTGTCCTTCCCAAGTTTTCCATTACTTCCTATAGGAAATTAAATAAATTTAAACTTCTCTCCAAAAGGTCACAGGAAAAGGATTTGGCACATGAAGTGAAGTTCTTTAACATCTGAAAACTGGACAAATTTACATCAATCAGCTCCTGAAGAACTTTCCCATGGCAAAGAGAAAATTTGTGACTCACTCCTCTCTCTCCCTCTTCCTCAACTACACATGAAGAGTCCTTCAGCTGGATTACAAACACTGGATTAAATGATCCCTAATGCATCTCACCTCTCTAAAATTCTATATACTTGATGCTAGAGGGAAGAAAAGAAAGCATAAGAAAAACACTCTAAGACAATTGAGATTTTTATTCTCAAAATGAAAAGTCCTTTGTAAGAGACCTCTAAATATATCTGTAAAGGATACTTTTGAAAAGAATAAGCCTTTTTGCTTATTATAAAGGGCTATATTTAAAAATGAGAGCAGCTAACCAAATTTCTACCATACCTGTCCTCAAAAACAAGGGCCAAAGATGTAAATTCTAAAATGCTCTTCCACCACAGCAGGTTAACTAACTTTTTTGGGCTGATAATTTTTCACTTGTCAGTCAGTGAACTAGGCAAAACGAGGAACTGTACTGAGTTTTACCACAATCTTGAATTATAGTATCGTTGCTCTAGGAAACTGGAGACAAATTTATATCACTTAGTATCACCTTTTAATAGCGCATCTAAGAGTTTCTGAAGTACTTACAAATACATTATAGCTCAATCTTCAAAACATGAATGTTGCCAAGGTCCAGCATTCAAAAAGAAATACCTACCTCTGTGTTAACACTGTCTTTTTGTTTTCATTGCGAGCTTTCACTGCACTATAAAAAGGTTTTCATTTAAGAACAAAATTACCAACCAAATAAAATGCTGAATCTATACAATATGAAAGCTAAGAACAAAAATTCTTACCAAAACCAGGTTAATAGGATTAGTACTTATGAAACAGAGCCTAAGCACAAGCCTGGATCTTAATGGAAAGCTGTTGACTTTTGGGGAAAGATAAAAACTCACCTTTGACTACTTTAGCTAATTATATTACAGTGGTCCTAAATACAAATTTATTATCAACTTTTTCCCTGAGAAGAGTAAATATTGGTCATACAGTACATATTAGATAACAATAGCCAGGTTCCTATCCAAACTTGCCAAATCTCAGGTTGGTTACCTACATTATTAACCAAAGTATCCTCCATCTTCGCATTACTGGCAGCCACAGTATTAGGCAGAGAAGAAGAAGGTGTGGTATAGTCTGTTACAGACTCCTGTGGAGTAGGAATAGGGAAAAAATACATTTTAGACTGAGTTATTAATGAGTCACTTTCTCAAGACAGACAAACAGTTATGAAATTGATTTGGAAGAAGGCAGGAGAGGAGAGCAGACCTTAAGACTCAACTCACTCAAATCTTAACTTATCACTCCTGAAGCGGTAACACTTCAACGACTGCTGGGGTTCCGTACATTTTTAAGAATGCACTGCATAGTACCAGGAGGTTGTTGTCAGCACCACGTAGCTATTTTTGTGGATTACTAAAAGAATTCTCTGTGTTGTTCTCATACTCAACCTATAGCTTACTTCAAACTATTGATTTTTTATTCTCTTCAAAATAACACAGAAAAATGAATGTCAAGATCTTACTTGTCACAATTAACTAGGGTTTTAGGATAAACTCGTTTATCATCATGAATCTCTTTAAACATGATAGATTTGGATCAAATGAGCTTTTTATCTACATGCGTTGAGTTGTATGGCAATTAACAAGAAAAATATCCAAATAATATGAAAAATTCCATCAACCTTTCTTTTCAATGAGTTTACGTCCCGGAGTGACCATGAAATGGCAATTATCTATTTGCTTTCCCACAAGTGTTAAGTCCCTATAAGTCACTCAGTGTATCTTGTCTTAATGAGTATTTTTAAACATACGCATCTGTCATTCAGTGTGGCTCCTAAATGCAAGTCCACTACTTCCTCTAGTGCTCAACCAATGAAACAGTGATCCGTTCCAACGCTGCAGGAAAACTGGCTATACTGGAGTTACCAGAAGTTTGCCTTGTTTCCTGACTTCAAAATCTCCCTAGCAGGCAAGATAAGGCTCTACAACTCCATTAACAAAATAAAAAGTAATATAGAGCAATTCTTTCAAAGCCTACAAACCCAACGAAAAGCATTCTAATCCTGTGTAGGCATTTTTTACTTTAAACTATTCAATAGTTCAGAATTAAGAGTAAATTTCCACTGAAAGAATTTACTGTAAGGAATTTTTTTAGATTACATATGCACACCATAAAATAAAATCTTCTCTGTAGAAATAATAACTCATATAGTCTATAGAATTTATAGGCCTCAGGTAAAAAAAAAAAAAAAAGCAAATAAACCCCTATATCCTTACTGTTTTCCCCACTCATTTTAGACATGGTTTTCATCAAAGGAACTGGTAGTCACTGCATGCTGCTTACCTTCACGTTTGTACCATATTCTGCAGACGATACTGAGATCATTGTTCCTATTTCAGTAGACATTTCTGAAACTGCTTTGGTTTCCTTTGTTGTCACAGGATCTGTACTTCTGACTGTAGCAGGACTTGGTTTCTCCTGTCCTTCTGGCTCCACCTGTTGGGCATCTTTTACTTTTCTATTTTTTAATGAACGTTCCTTTCCAATAGGACCAGGTTTATGTTCTTTGTTTTCGACTGGACTCAAATCTGGAAGCTAAATTCATTGTTTATGAAAAAAGGCATCATGATCAAAGACATTCACGGAAAACTAAATTCAATTTTAAAACTGTTATTTGTTCTCCACACGTATTAGTCGCTTTCACACAATTCTATCTGGAATATGAATTATATTCACCTTCTGGGCTTTGATAGGACCTGCCCGTGGCTGCTTCTGCCGCTGTTCTTTAGGTTCAGGTATTTTGTCTGTAGTTTTTTCTGAAAGCACAGGAACAATTTCATTTTCGTTCCCGTTTGAAGCTGGAGCACCAAACTGAATGGTGTCAATTCCAATGTCAACTCCACTTTCTTGACCATTCTTTGTTCCCTAGTAAAGGAATATTTAACAACTTGCTATCAAAGCAAAATGAGATCAAATTTGACTGAATGATTTATGTACTAGCACAAATTTTAAAGGCACAAGAGAAGAACTTTGAAGCAACCTATGTATTAACTGAGATACACCGACAGTGATTATGTTTTAAGAGAACTTTCCCTTAACCACTATTGATCTATCTTAGAAAATAACTGACAAAATGAAAACTAGCACAAGACTTAAGTTTTCAAAGTCCCCTTTAATGTGTCATGACTGTGATCATGGGCAAGTGACAGCCTTAAGTAAGTAATTTCATCATTTAAAACAAATGTAAAAGCAACAAACAAATGAAGATACCACCAGCAACAAATAAACAGATAAATGAATGAATGAATGTATGACCAGGGGAGAGGAGAAAGATAGTAACACCAGTGTCACCCAATTCTAAGAAGTCTGCTTTAAAAATAAAATGAAGTAATATACATTAAAGTACTTTGTGATTGGTAATGGAGTGCACACACCTTAGGAATCCATTCATCAATTAAACAGCTAATATATGTAGCACTTTGTGCTAGGCACCGATCCAGACAAACACTTGCAATCTAACTTGCAGACCTTGCATTATAGCGATGGAGAAAATAAACAACTACAAAGTCAGATAAAGGATATGCAAAAACTAAGATATGGTTATGCCACTTTGGACTGGCAGACAGAGAAAGGCCCTGAGGAGGTCACACTGAAACTGAATCTAAAAATCAATGAAAATGTCTGGGAGAGGAAACACCTGGTATGAATGTCCAGAATAAAAAAGGCTAGTGAGGCTGGAACACAGTAGGTATTAGGAACAGTGGTAGAAGATGAACAAGCGGAAGGCTGGAGGACAGGTGCTTTGTAAGCCAGAGGACATTTAAAACAATCTTTTCATGGGAGAACAAACAAAAAAAAACAAAACTAGGGACAAAGTTCAACTTCAGGCCTTGGTCTTATAATCCAATCACCACTTCACATCATTTTTGGCATCTCTAAACTTGGTATGTCAATCAGTTACTGTGTAAGGTTATTGTCATATTTATCAGTATAACAATGTCAAGAGTATGAATAGGCATGTCATTCATATTTATTTTTAATATCTGAATATTCACTTTCAAATACAGGCAAACACTATCGATGTAACTTAGAATAAAAATCTCTATTTGCTTTAGCCAATGTTGAAATTTTATGGTCAGTTCAGTATAAATGTACGAGTAGTATTAGAAGAGCAATATGGTGTAGTAATTAATGACTGAAAGCTATTGATTTTATGTACAAAAACAATTAAGAACTTGTAAATAGTTAAATAAAATGGAAAACAGATTGACAGTTAATAAGACTATTAGAAGATGTTAGGGCCAGCCCTGAAGGCCTAGTGGTTAAAGTTTGGTGCACTCTGCTTCGGCAGCCTGGGTTCAGTTCCCAGGCCTGGAACCACACACTTGTCTGTCAGTAGCCATGCTGTGGCAGCAGCTTACACAGAACTAGAAGGACTGCTAGAATATACAACTATGTACTGGGGCTTTGGGGAGGGGGGAAAAGAGAGAGAGGAAGAAAGGCAACAGATGTTAGCTCAGGGTGATTCTTTCCCAGCAAAAAAGAAAAAAAAGAAAAGAAAATGTTAGACAAACTAGTCTTAGGAAAAATATTACATCTTTTGAAACCAAAAATGTTCATAAAATATACATAATAAAGGGAAGGATAATAAAGCTTAGATTATAATTATCAATCTTTGAGAATCTATTTAATATAACTAACATTCATAGCATTAAACAAAATAATAATTAAGAACTCTATTTCACTAGAATCATTTAGTAAGTCCCATTAAGGAATTCCTTCCATCCTGTGAATTGAATTAAAAGTCAAATGTCAACTTTGTTAATTCAAAATTTCACCATAACGGAATACTCTAAAATCATGTACAATGAACATCCAACCCGCGCCCCCCACAAAAATCACATCCTATCCAAAAAACACAAAGAACATAAAGAGGATGAAGAAAATGAGATACCAAAATATCTTGCTCCTCTAACTGGCTGAAGGTGAATGTAAACATCCTTTTAGTATTGCAAGCTTGTAGTAGAACGCCTGCAAGAAAAATCTTGCAGCTAAGTGCTGAGAAATTATTATTCCTGTACTTTAACGTCAATTTAAAAACCTGGACCAAACATTTTAATAAAATATTAAATCTAGAGCACCTATCCAAAACAAAGAAGCTTTCCACTTCAGCCTTCATATCAGCATGAAAAATCTTGAACTTTCTGGATAAGAAATACTCTCCATAACTAATCATAATGGCAATACCAACAGGCAGGAAAAAAAATGATTAAACTGAGGACATTAAATATTGAATCCAGTGACTCTTAATTCTTCTTCTACGAAGAGTTCTTTGTAGAACTTCTATTATTTTTCTTAAATTTTTTTTGGTGAGGAAGACTGTTGCTGAGCTAACATCTGTGCCAATTTTCCTCTATTTTGTAGGTGGGATGCCACCAAAGCATAGCCTAATGAGGGGTGTGTAGGTCCATGCCTGGGATCCAAACCTGTGAACCCCGGGCCACCGAAGTGGAGTGTGCAAACCCACCTACTATGCCACTGGGCTGGCCCATGCAGAATTTTTAAAACAGATGATGAGGCCTACTCCAGACCTAAGTCAGAAGGCTGGAGTGGAGACAGCGGCAGCAGGAAGAGGTCTTTACAAAAAAAAAAAAAAATTCTCAACTATATCTCCATCTACTGCTACATTTCTCTGCTGCCTCTGCAGCAAAACTACTCCAAGTTTCTCTATACTCATCTTCCCTCTCACTTTCTCTTAAAATCACTTAACCTGGTTTTCATGCCTACTGCTCCACCAAACACTGCTCTTGACAAAGTCACCAGTGACCTCCACATTAATTTCAAGTGTCAATGCTCAGGGCCTCTCTTACTTAACCGTCCAGCAGTATTTGACATACTTGATTTATCACTCTTTAAACTCATCTTTCATTTGGATTCAAAGACACTTTTCCAATCACCTACCTTCTCCATCTCCCACATCTCTGAGTTGGAAAGCTCTAGGACTTAATTTTTGATTCTCTTCTCTTTTCTAACTACTCTCATAACTCATTCTCCCTTGGTCATCACTTTAAGCACCATCCAATGACTTCCAAATTCATGTCTCCAAACTAGATTATCTCCTCTGAACTACAGACTCTTATATACAACTACTTACTTGACATTTCCACTTAGATATGTAATAAACATCTTAAATCTAACAGGTCCAAAACTGAACTTCCTTATCTTCTCCTCCAATGCTGATTCATTTTATTGCTTCTCAATCTCAACTGATAGGACCTCCATCCCTCCTGATGCTCAGAACTCCAACCCTCCTGATGCTCAAGTCAAAAACTGGAGATAACTCACTCTTTTTTCTCACATACCACATTTAATCCACCAGTAAATTTGTCAGCTCTATCTTTGAATACCTGGGAACCAACTATTTCGCATAATCTTTAGTGCTACATCTTTGGTTTAAGTTATCATCTTTTGATTACTGCAATAGCACCCTAACTTCTACTTTTTGCCCCCTACAGACTATTCTTAACAGACCATCCAGAATAACCTTATAAAAGTTAGCTTCTGTCATTCTTTTTTGGGGGGCTAAGAAAGATTGGCCCTGAGCTAACATCTGTTGCCAATCTTCCTTTTTCCCCTCTCTCCCCACAGCCCCAGTACATAGTTGTATATTTCAGTTGTAGGTCTTTCTAGTTCTATGTGAGCCACGGCCATATCACGGCTACTGACAGATGAGTAGTGTGGTTCCGAACCCAGGAACTGAACGCAGGCTGCTGAAGCGGAGTGCGCCAAACTTTAACCACTAGGCCATCAGGGCTGGCTCCAGATTCCATCATTCTTTTGTTTAAAACTATCCATTGCCTTCCTACCTCTAGCAGAGGCCCTGTAGGATCCACGGCCCTGTAGGATCCACCCCCTATTATCTTTCCAACTTCATCTATTCCCTCTCCATCCCTTACTTTACTCCAACCACATGGATCTCCCTGATCTTCCTCAAACACATGCTCCTGTCTCAAGGCTTTTGTACTTGTTATTCTGTGAACCAGGAATTCACTTGGCCTCAGACACTTGAATAGCATGTTCTCTTACTTCCTTCAAGTCTTTAACTCAAACGTCACAAAATGTCTCCACACCCCTCGGGAAATTCCTTATGTACCTTCCTTGCTTTGCTTCTCTCCTCAGTACTGATAGCATACTTTTAAGTTATTTACTGTTGGTCTCCCCTACTCCACCACAACGGAAGCTTTTGTCTGTTTTTACTGCACCCTCCCCCTGCCCCACCCACCCCATTCTGTAAGCCCACAGGTTAGAATAGTGCCTGGTACATCACAAGTGCTTAACAAATGTTTGTTCAACGATGAATGAAGAATTGCTGACCTAAAGTCATTTACCAACACTGCACATTTGAGAAATTATGTTAGAAACCTCCTGTCGACTCTGCTTCCAAGTAATTATAATGCCTAATTATTCAAGCAAAAAACATGGTAGAAAAATCCAGAAAATAGTAACTGCACTTATATTCTCTATATCACAAGGACTTTTCTTGAGACTAGAATTTAAAAAAATGTTAACCTTAATATGTCTAGAGGTAAGAAGCAATTTATAAATGTAGAGATCCAGCAGCATTAGCATCTCTTGGGAACTTGTTAGAAATGTATTCAGGTCTCAACCCAGACCTAATGAATCAGAAACTCTGGGCCTGGGTTCCAGCAATCTGTTTTAATAAGCTCTCTTGATGACTCTGATGCGTGCTAAAGTTTGAGAAACTGTTTTGAGGAAACTCTGCTATACTAACCCCATCAAGACCATTATTAAGCCAATCCTACCTCCGATGAAGTAGCTGATCCAAACGATGTTAGGGGCTTATTCCATGCACTGACTGAAGGTGGCTGTGGTGGACTAATGGGACCTACTGAAAAGAAGAAGCCATAGGAAATGTGACCATTAAAATTTAGAGGCTAATAATCCCTATTTAACCCTCTCTTTTAATGGTAGCTAGACAATAAAACAATGACTTTTCACAGCACACTTAAACAGACTCTTGCATACCAAAATAAAGTCCTCTCCAAACACTGTGTATTGTTTTTCCACCAACACAAAATTGTGTCCATAAAATACGTCTGTTAAAAGTATAACACACTTCTTTTAGAAAAGGTTTTAAGAAAGGAATCTAAGATTACTATTACTGCTTCCTACTACGAAAAAAGATGGCTATAAAAAAACATACTGACCATATAAATAAAACTGAAAACAAACCCCAATATTCCCATGCCATTCCCCATCCCTCACTTCTCTGTTGCACTTACATTTCTTAGAGATGTCATTCAACACAGCTGTTGGAGCCACCTTGTTATCCCATAATTCAGTTGTCAGAGTGCCATGTGACTGTGAGGTCTGGATGGATTTTCCCGTGGCTACATAGTCTGTGCTATTAGGTGTCTGAGCTGAAGGTAGTCTAATTGAAGGTGGTGGCTGTTTTGAAGACTGTGTTGTAGTCTGTAGTGGACTCTGGACTGGTTTGTGAGTCTGTCCCTGACTCTGGGCTGGGGCAGTGGGGACTTGGGCTGGGAGTGAAACTGGGACTGGGACTAGGGCTGGGGCTGGAGCTGGGACATTTGGGGCTGAGGTGGGGACAGCTGGGACAGAGATGGCTGGGGCAGTTGGGGCTGAGACAACTGGAGCTGGAGCTGAAGTTGGTGCGAGGGCTGAAGCAAGGATGGGAATGGAGGCTGAAGTGAGGATGGGGACAGAGGCTGGGGTTGAAGCTGAGGCAAGGATGGGGGTTGGAGCTGGAGCTGAAGGAGAAGAGGCTGTAGCTGTAGCTGAGGTGGAGGCTGGGACTGGAGCTGAAGATGAGGTTGGGAGTGGAGCTGAGGTTGAGGTTAGGACTGGAGCTGCAGCTGAGGCAGAAACTGGAGCTGAGGGTGATGCTAGAATTGCAGCTGGGGTTGAAGCTGGAACTGGAGCTGAGGTTGAGGCTGGAACAGGAGCTGAGGTTGAAGCTGGACCCGGAGCTGAGGCCAGAGCCGAGCCTGGAGCTGCAGACTGTGTTTGCTGGGTCCCTGTGGCCTGTTTTTTGGCAAATCTTGGAGGAAGCTTTGAAGTCTGACTTCTTCCTTTTTCATTTGCATTCTTTTTGTTCCAGACCTTAAAAAATTAGCAGGAATCATTTTTGTTAATAAAACAGCTGAAATCAACAGTTCAGGAACATAAATTCATAACAAAGCTACCTACTGCTAATTCAACACCATTACTTTTCAAAATAGGTACTTGTTAGGGCAAACATGTCAAAGCTGCCAATGAGATTTTAAATGATAAGAAGCCAAGATGCTATAAGGAGAAAAAGATAAAATAGGCATTATACATCCTTGAAATACTGCTCCATAATCTCTTTTCCAAAATTCTGAAATTCAAAAAATAAACTAAGTTTGCAGTAAATTCATTTGGCAGCAAAATCTGACGTGATCTGATAAAAAGCTACTTATTGACTTCACTCAACTCCTGTTTGCCACAGAAACATTAATTCTGGGAATCTTGCTGGGGTGTTATGCTATATAGGATAAACGCACTACTGTTTTTACTTTGCTAAAAATGAATAAACGACTTCTGAAAATATCGAGTCACAAGGGTTACAGTCAAGTGAATTCAATTATTACCATCCACATAAGATTTTTAGTGTTTCCTGTTTTTAAGCCTTCTCATCTACTAGAGCTCTTTATCACTATGATCCACGTGTTCCATCTATTTTTATCCTGAACAAAATTGGGTTGATTTTAGTGTGATAATTTATCTTGATTCATACTGTGTACTTAAGTGAACTAATTCAGATGATAACACAAACTTCATAGGTCAAGAATCTGCAATTTATTAGATCACAGGAGTTGTGTTCACTAGATTTCCAAGATAATTTAAATGGGACACATAAGATAGCCAGTACTAAAACATAAAATATGTTGCTGAATTAAAGTAAAGATAGTCTACTCCAAGCCAAACAGTGAACTACAGTGATTGTATTCTATTTAAAATATATCCCAATTCTGGTTAAAAACAGTCTTAAGTTGTGAAAATTAAGTCATTCTTAACAGCTGAATTAACAAATACAGCCTTGACTTTACAGGTATATAGAAATCTTGAGTATTTGCTAATATCTTTTGGGCAACAATCTGAATAACTAGCAACAAATTGAAACACTAAACCTGTATGATTTGTTCTTCCTTTTTTCGGCGTTCCTCATCCTGCAAACGTTTCTGTTGTTTTTTGGATACCACTTCAGTAAAACCATCATCATTCAAATTTGACTGGGGGTCTTCAACTACTGTTACTTCAGGGTGGTCATCAATTATAACAACACCTACGGGTATGGAAAAAGGTTTAAAATGACGTTTCCTTTTTTTCAATTGAAAAGGTAAATAGCAATGTAGTCCAGTAGTGATAAAAAAAAAACAGAAAAAAAGACAACCCCCAAAATTTAGTTCTTATACTGCACAGTACAATCCATTTGCCACACTGTAAGATGACCATTTATTAGTAAGATTTGAAAGGAAAAAGAAAATCTGAAAAGATTTCATAGATTTACGAAAAGATTTCATAAACAAGGTTAAAAAATAAGTCCCCCAAATAAAAATTATCCTACTATCTTAGTCAAATCTCTTAACTGTTACCTCTCCCAGCCTCAGATCTGCATTGTGCTGTAAGATTTACAGTCTCTTACTTCATTTGCATATACCGTTTCCCTTTTCCAAAGGATGAAATAAACTCTCAGAGGCTGATCTGCTAAAGGTGAGGTGGTGACTAGAGAAGCTGGTCTTATGACTCAACGCCTCTATTTTATGTAAATCACTGTCTACAATGTGCAGTTTTTGAAAACAAATCAAATATATGTGAAAACTCAACATGAACATAAAGTGGCAGAGATATACATACACAATAACCTAGCAGATGAATAATACAAGATATAGTTTCAACTCACTGTTCAACTAACAATTATTTAGGCAATCTTGTTAAAATTAGCATATATATCAGTGAATATAAGAAGTCTAGATCCATTAAATAATATTTGAAAGAAAAATTAGGGGCAGCCCCCATGGCCGAGTGGTTAAGTTCACACGCTCTGTTTTGGTGGCCCCAGGTTTTGCTGGTTTGGATCCTGGGTGTGGACATGGCACTGCTCATCAGGCCATGCTGAGGCGGCATCCCACATGCCACAACTAGAAGGACCCGCAATTAAAAATATACAACTACGTACTGGGGGGCTTTGGGGAGAAAAAGGAAAAATAAAATATTTAAAAAAAGAAAAAAGAAAAAGAAAGAAAAAATAGTTCAGGCAGTGTGACTGGTGTTGTAGGTATGTTTGTACAATAAATATAAGAAAAGAGTGAAGTAATTCAAATAAATTATTTTAATTTTGCAAACAACATATTTGTTCTCACTGCCATCCAGTGGATTTCACTGCAGTCCAGTCAATTCTGACTCCTAGTGACCCTGTATACAGCAGAGTGGACCCCTGCCTGGTCTTTTTGCAACACCCTCTCACCTTTCAGCACTATTATCAGACCATGCTCCACTGCTCTTCACAGGGTTTTAATAGCCAATTTTTTTTGGAAGTGGGTGGCCAGGTCCTTCACCCTAGTTTGTCTTAGTCTGGAAGCTCCACTGAAACCTGTCTACCATGAGTGACCCTGCTTATATTTGAAATAAGGGTGGCACAGTCTTCAGCATCAGAGCAACACGTGGCCATGGTATGACAACTGACAGGCAGGTGGTGTGGTTCTCTGACTTGGAAATGAACCCTGGCTACGGGTGGTGAGAGCACTGAATCTTAACCACTAGACCACCAGGGCTGGCTAAATAATATGTTTTAACTGGGGAACATATATAACAAAAATAGATATTTGCTTGGGAATATATGCATACAATTCAGGACGGTGACAACTTGTGTGGGACAGCAAGAGGATATGATCAGGCAGTGCTTTATAGGGAACCTATCTGCAAACAATTTTTTTTTTTTAAAGATTGGCACCTGAGCTAACATCTGTTGTCAATCTTCTTTTTTTCCTCCTTCTCACCAAAGCCCCCCACTACACAGTTACATGTTCAAGTTATAGGTCCTTCTAGTTCCGCTATGTGGGATGTGGCCTCAGCATGGCTTGATGAGTGGTGCTAGATCTGTGCCCAGGATTCGAACCAGTGAAACCCTGGGCAGCTGAAGCAGAGCATTCGAACTTAACCACTTGGCCACAGGACTGGTCCCCAACTTTTTTGAACTAGCTAAAAATTTGCATTTATGCAAAAACTGACAGGGAAGCAAAAAATAAATACTAACTCTGGCTTTTGCTTTTTACAAACCGATTGTTCTGTTTTTCAAAAAAACCTGACTGATTTTGATTTCTCTATGACACTTCTACTTGTGCTTTAAATCCTTTAAGAAATTAACTGTAAAACAAAGCATATGCTTGTTTCAATGAAAGGTCTTAGACAAACATTTCAAAGGTTGCCATGCACTCCATTACTTCAGACTGGTGAAGAGACCTTTTCATAATTCTAAATTCATCTCAGTTTTTCACTTAGACGAAAAAGTCTGTGTGTAAAGCTTATCTTCATAGCCATATCTTAATCCAATAATCCAATACAATATTTAGGGAAATTTCTACTCCAAAAGTTCTTTGGAAGAAGGAAAACTAGTAAATAAATACCTGGAAAACAAATCTGCCTCATCTCATGGACATTTTGTAATCTTCACTTGTCATTTTCCAAATGTGGTGTTTACATGGATACTAGTCTCCTTTCTCTTTTGTGGACCACCATAAGGTCAGCACCCAAGCTTCCTATGGGTTTACTTTAACTATTCTCTCTAAATCAGGGCTTTCCAACATCAGCACTACGAACATTTTGAGCTGAATGTCCTGTGCGCTGTGTGATGTTTAGCAGCATCCCCGGCCTATACCCATAGTAAGATGTCAGTAGTATCCAGCCCACAGTTGTCTCCAGACAACCAAAATGTCTCCAGAGATTGCCAATTGCCCCCTGGAGTACAAAATCACCCGTTAAGAACCACTGCTCTAAATAATCTAACTAAAACTTCTTAAATATGCAATTAAGGTAAGTTGATTTCTTTCCTATGTGAATCCTAAAATGGTAGTCTAGAACAGCAGTTCTCAAATGTTTGCGTGATCGGAATCACCTGGAGAACCTGTTCAAACAGATTGCTATACACTCCAAGAGCTTCTGATTCAGGAGGTCTGAGGTAGGGCCCAAGATTTTGCTTTTCTCACAAATTTCCAGGTGATGCTGATGGTCTGAGGACCACACTTTGAGAATCAATGGTCTAGAAATAATAACACCAAGGTCCTGGGCCCAAATCAAGTTAATATGTGTAAATAACCATTTTACAGTCATGCACTGCATAATAATGCTTTGGTCAACCATGGTGGTTCCAAAAGATTAGTACCATACAGCCTAGGTTTGTAGTAGGTTGTATCATCTAGGTTTGTGTAAATACACTCTGCGATGTTCAATGACGAAATCACCTACTGGCACAGTTCTCAGAATGAATCCCCATCACTAAGTGAGGCACGACTATACTAGATGGAAGAAAACTCTCACCTACGTCTCTAACACTGAAATCACAGTACCTGACCTAGGTTTCTCATTACTACTATCTGGTCTTAAACTAAGCAAATCTCTCAATTTTATTCAGTATTTCCAGCTTAAGTCTCATCTGAGTGAATGTCAAATAGCACATTTTTATACATACAAGTGTTTACTCATAGATAGTCCTTGTTAAATTTCTCATCAAGCATGTTCTTATTGCTTGTGTCATCCTTTGCATTTGTTATCTTATCCCTTCACAGCTTTCTAAAAGTATTTATCCATAGCAAAACTGCCTCCCATCCTATTATTTATTCTGTTTACCATATCTTAGATATCGTTTTTATCAAGGTCATAACTCACTGAGGTTAACATTTCTTACATTTAAGACACAGCACATATACCGATATAATTAAGCATCTTCACCTGATTTTCAGTGCTTTCCTACACCTGGATCATCTTTAACAAGAATTTGACCAAGCATTCAAGGCTATGCTAAAAGCTGATGTTATTTTAATTCAAGTTACATCAGTTAGTGATTCATAATCAGCCTCCATCCCTACCTTGTAGTCCAACTCTTTCTTTGGTGACTTTTTTATTTACAGCATCTACTTAAAAGTAACAAACAAACAGGGAGATAAACACATAAATAAAAGGAACCTAAGACATACTTGCATAATTGTTGAGATCAAACTGTGATAGTGCATCTACTTTCTCTTTGGGTTTTTTAGGGCCTGGTTTGGGGTCTTCTCTTTTTTTCCCAGTAGAATCTTTGGAGTTCTTTTGTCCTGTACCATTAGGTGCTCCTTCCTGGTGGTGTGCAGAATTGCCATTGATGGGATCAATGCCAGTTGTGCCTGTAGACTGGTCATCAAATGGCCTACAAAATAATAATGTGAGAGATTACCTCCACATACCTGAACAACAACAAAAGCTACTCTTACTGGCAGTTTCTAAAGTTCAATCTAAGAGAAACAGTAGTGGGCTAGAAGACCTAACTCTAAAACCAACAAGCCTCAGGGACTTCTGTTGAGTATAACTTCATTAAAACTGAGCTTCTCAATACAGCAGACAGACTAGCGCCCCAGAATTCTTTCCAGCAATTAAATTCTGGAACTCTAATTATCCCCTGAAAGTCTTACTGTGTCCATTTGCCTGCCAAGTTATAAATGAGCTAATAAACACTGTTTACAGCAGAAAATCTCTGTGATCCAAGTGAGTCCAAAGAATTCACTATTGGATCTTCTCCACAAGAGGGCAGAATATGAAAAAATTTAAAAAGCATTCTGTGTTTACATGTCTGTGGTTTTTAAAAAGAGTTCAATCAGATTTATACATTAAACAGACAAAAAGCCACTTTTAAATAGAAACAATTCACTTCACAAACCAAATGTATCTTTACAGTTTTTGTTTCCTAACAAATTATATTTTTGGGTTCATTTTATAAAAACAGACCATGGAAAATGGGTTTACTAATTTATTTTCATCTCAGTCTATTGCATCACTCAAGATAAAAGCTTACCAAGTAACTGACAGAAGGCACAACCTCAAATATTTGAAGACTGATTTCATTTCTTCTAAATGGAACTCTTGCAAAACATTCGTTTTAACTACAACCAATAACTGCTATTTTTGCAGGTTCAAAGTTGTTACCACTTATATGGCACAAAAATCAGATCAAGATTTCCCTTGGGTACTATTACTTGAAATTCAATAGTTCAGTTATAGTAAATAACTATATTGTTATTGTAACTACATCTGTTATCTTCTTTTGGACTTGAAATTAAAGGCAGGTTCAAATTCTGCATTAAGCAGGTACTTGGGAAACACAACAGGTCACTTAATTTCTCTGGAACTTTTTCTAAATTATCAGAAAGAAAAATATTTTTGCAGACGGGTGTAACCTGAAATGCTAAGCATATGTAACTAACCAATGCAGATTAATGTAATATTGTCCGAATAAATTTCTGATCAGCTCAGGCTACAAACCTGGGAATTTGGTCAAAAAACAGGGCACAACATAATAGTTGCTTACTATTCACCAGGTATTATGTTAAGTGCTTCAAAGATACCATGTCAGTAATCTTCACATATTTTTAAAGTATTATTACTTCCCCTCATTTTACTAGTGAGAAAGCTGAGTTTATACAACTAGTAAATATCTGAGCCTAGATTTAAAACTAGGCATACTGCTACTTCATAATTTTTCCTAATAAAAGAAATTAACAGTAATTTACTATAACATTTTAAAAGAATAGACCAAATTTAGCAAAATTCTTTAAAAGAAAAATCCAACGACATGGTATTTATGTTATTGGTGGTCTTGGTGGTTGGGCAGGACTTTGCTTTCTTGGCTTCTCTCTAATTATCATTTATCGTAGGTTTGCAACTCGAGAGGTGAACATAATTTACCCTTAAGGTTCAACAATCACTCTCTAGAAACCAGTACAGAGTGATACAATATATGGTTAACACTATTAATTTAGGTCCCAGAGGACACCTGTGACCACCCGAGTTTTGCAAGGAGAAACCAAGAAAGAAAGGAGGGCTACTCCTCATCAATAAGATGACTTACCAAAGTGAGAACATTGTATAGGTCCCTCCCTAGGTGCACAGATTTTCCCAAAGCTGCAAATTCCTAAGAAGACTCTTCTGGAGAATGTAACTTAGCAGGTAAAGACTCCCGAGACACATTAACTGCTCTTCCTCAAGCACCCTTACACTGTGAGAATAGAGAAAAGAATTTGGGAAGAACAATGTTTTGGTCCTCTATCTAGACTGGCTCCTTTGCACAGTTCAACCAAGAAGTCTATACTTTCAGCTTTTTTAAATGTGCAAAAGTAATTACATCTAAAACAAAATACTCACCCTCGCTTCCCACTTTTTGATGGTGGGCCACTTCTCCTTTCATTCCTAGGACCTGAGAAATTCCTTCCCGATTTGGGTGGACCGCTGTTGCCACGCCGATTCTGGCGATCTACGCCAGGCCTCTGACTAGAAAAACTTCTCTTTGCTATTTCCCTTTTTGGAGGTAAAACATTCTCTCCGGCCTTTACAACTGCTTGTGTATTCAAATCAGCATTTTTTTTTTCATCCCTCTCGCGCCGCTCATTGAAATCACTGCTTTCAGAAGCTGTTTCCCATTCTTCATTTGCCTGATCTGAAGAGTTCTGATTAGATAAGTCTGGTGTCTTGTTCCCAGAAATATCCCCGGCAGTGTTACCTGATTCTTGAACCACATTATTAACTGTGCCGTTTGTGGGCACAGCCACCTCACTGGTTTTTGAAGCAGCCTCCCTCTCTCTCAGCCGTCTGAATCGAGGAGGCTTATCTTGCCTTGGTGGTCGAGTAGGACGCTGCCTTCGGGGCCTCTCTCTAGCTGGGTCAAATTTTCTCTCAAATTTTGGAGGTCGTTTATCTGCTGGTATAGGAATAAACTGCTCATGTCTTCTCGGTGGCTCTCCATCATCTGGTTTAGGAGCTTCTGTCTGCCTTGGGTTCCACTGATTGTCCCGATAAGCAGGTCTTCGTAAGGTGGAAGGGCGTGCTGGGCGACCTCCAGGATCCCTTCCACCACGTCTGAATGTTCCCCCTCTGCCTCGCCTTGTAGGCTCTCCTTTAGGAAGGAAACCTGGTTTAGATTTATCATCATCCCTTATATACGATTTTTCTAGAGGTCTATTATCTATTCGGACATGATTTTCAGGCTTGAAAGAAGATTGAGGCTTCACAGGTTTTTTGTTTTCAGATCGTTCCTCTCTTTTGGGAAGTTTACCTTTGCTTAAACTATCCTTGTCACTTGCACTTTCATGAATTTCACTGTCTGTGTCAGTCTCTGAACCTCGTTGTCGTCTTCTTTTGGGAACGACTTCAAAGTCGGAGCTCTCACTTCGTGTTTCACTTTCTTCTCGCTGTCTGAGAGGTCCTGGGGGCACATGCTCTGCTCGTGGCTTACTGTCTCTATACTGAGGATAATCTCGAGTGTGCCCTCTACCACCCCGCCCACGCCCTCCATAAGAGCCTCTATAGCTTCGGCCTCTGGAGTAATATTCACCTCGGCCTCGACCTCTGTATCCTTGATCTGGAAACCAATCTCTGTCTCTAGCTTCTTTCCAATAGGTCCTAGGGGGTAAAGTTGATTCTTTTTTAACTACTGGTCTTGAATCTGGTCGAGGCCTCTCGATAACAAGGTCTTTGCTAATGACTTTCTCAGGCTGTTTTTCCTCTTTGACTGGTGGTGCTGTGACAGTTTGCTGGCTTACAGTTTTAGCTGCAGGCTCTACCTCAACACTACTTACAGGTTCCAAGGGCTTCTCAGTATCTTGAGGTGGCTTTTGCACCAAAGTTGAAGTCTCTGTTGAAGGGCATTTCTCTAGTTCTGGTTGAGGCGGTGGTGGAACCGGCTGTGGCTGAACTGGCGCTGCAGGTGGTGGGGGTGGAGGAAGAGGATCTTTCTTTTCTGTCTTTTCGGGTTTTACAATTTTTTCAGTGACCTTTTCTCCCTTTTCTCCTTCTTTCTCCTTCCTTTGCTCTCGTTCCTCTTTCATGTCTCTAAGTATAGGTTTTTTAATGGGACCTGATCTTCTCACAGGCCTATCATTACCTTCCTCTCTTCTGTTGGAGCTTGGCCTTGGGCCCCACCGAGTTTCTGATTTAGATTTATATAGCTTTTCAGGTTTTGGTCCTTCTGAAGATCGTAGGAAGCTATCCTTTTTTGGTTTTTCCTCTGGCCTTTCTGCTGGTTCTTTTGAATCAATGCATCTGCTGATCACTTTAGGAATGCTTGCAGACGGCTCGTTTCTTTGCTCCTCCGACTTTTGAGTATGGTTAGATCCATGAGAAACACTTCTTTTCCGGGCAGGCTGACTTTCTCCAGGTGAAATCCGCTCTTCTTGAGGAGCAGACACAGTCTTTTGCTCAGTTACATCAAAACAAGCAGACTGATTATTTGTGTCAGTATGGTGAGGCCTAATGTCTTCCACAGATCTGCTTAAAAACTTCTGTACTTCTGTCTCACTTGATTCTCTGACAAAGTCTGCTTTTGGATGAGCCTCTAACTGACTATGTTCTACAGGATAAGCTGCAGGAATCTGTTCCTGATCCAACGGTGCTTCGGGCCTAGGATGATGAGAATTCAAAGGCATAGCCATCAAAGCAAAATCTTTCTCAAAGGTAAGTGTACAGCAAAATAATCCCTCTACTTTTAAAACATAAAACAATGGATCCTAATCATAAAGAGCATCTTTATGTCTCTATAAAAAGTTTAGTGCAGCATTTTTCATAATAGCCAAGAGGTGGAAACAACTTAAATGTCCACTGATGGATGAAGGGTTATGAAAATGTTATCCATATAATGGAACATCATTTAGCCATTAAAAAAAGGAAAAGAAATCCCATTACGTGCTACAACAAGGATGAGGACATTATGCTAAGTGAAATAACAGAAGGACAAATGCTGCATGATTCCACTTATAGGAGGTATATAATGTAATCAAACTCATCCAAGCAGAAATTAGAATGGTGATTGCCAGGGACTGGGAAGAAGGGGGAAATAAGGAGTTGCTACTAAATGAGTATAAAGTTTCAGTCGTGCAAGATGAAAAAGTTCTAGAGATGCGTTGTACAATGTTGTGCTTATGGTTAACAATATTGTACTGTACACTTAAAATTTTGTTAAGAGCGTTGGTAGCATGTTATGTGTTTTCCCTACAATTTAAGGAAGTTTAGACTATGCCTATGTGAATTTTTAATCCATCAAGCCTAATAATTTCCACTTATAATCAAAGGGTATACTAGAGTAGGTCTTTCTCAATGATTCAGAATCATAAAATATGCTCCTTAAAAGGGCAGAAGTTTTAACTTTATGGTTGTAGATTATTAGAAGTCACTATCTGCTGCTTCGAAATATCTTTGTAAGTTAGTATTTGTCCTTATCTTGGCCATAGAAAACTTTCATAAGATATTGATAATTAAACGTCCATCTCTCACTAGTGGAGGAATTACATCAACACTTTAGTCAGACTACATGTCAAGTACCTAACAGGAGAAACTCGCCAATTTTAACATCTAACACTAAATGCTAGCATTTGATTCAGGGTACAGAACTAGATTACAAAATGCCCTAATCAATACAGAAATGCCAGAAAAAAGAAAATAGGTCCAAAAATGAAATGAAGTACACTAAATGGGAGGAAATCAGATTTGTGGCTCAGTCCTAAATCAGATTGATGTTCATGGACACTACATAGTTTTCATTTCATCACAGTATGATATTTGGGCTATCAATAATTTTAATAATCACCTTACATCCTCAGATTCTTCTGTTGCCTTGGGAGTAGTGGCCTGCTGAGGCTCGGTATGAGGATAGGGATCTGAGCCCCACATCATACGAGGCTCAGAAAGGGAAACTGCATGATCTCTTGCAGTTCGAGCTATATGCTCAAATGACTCAGAACTGTTTGGTGACCCTTCCATCTGGTCTCTTCTCATTAATGGCTTAGGAGTAATCATTCCTATACAAAAGGTCAGAGAAAGATGGGGGGAAAAAAGAGAAAAAAACAAAATCATTATAGACATAGAATCTAGGTTACTAATTACCATTTAGAATTCTTTATACGTAAGCTAAGGAAATACTTCTTGCCAAGTAAAACTGTTATCAACAAATGATCAGTGAGATTTATAAGAGTTTTTCTGTGAATGAGATTTTCATTGTTGCTGTTAAATAGACAGATTTAAAAATTGAGGAAGCAAAGCAAAAGAAGCCACAATAGCAGCCTACTTTACTTTAAAGGAAAAAAATATATAACGTCTATAAAAACCAGCTAACAAGCATTGTGACTCTATGCGTGTTAATACAAACATAAAAAGAATTATACCAACAGTGATAAATTTTCAGAGAAAATATTTTCTGTGGAAAAGTCCACTAATCTAGTTTAGCTGATCAATATGTTGTAATAGATTATGCCTCTTAAATTTTAAAATTTCAGCATCAAGATGTGATTCTTGATCATGTTTTTATCACCCCTAAATTTTCCTCTACACCATTTTGGTAATGGCTTTATTATGATAGATTTCATAAAGGACTGCTATTTCATTTGTTTTTAACTAATCTATTAGGAAATTCAAGTATTAGGCTGGTAAATGGTGGAGAAAATTGAAAAGCTGGAATATGTAACATACGGACAAAATTCAAGTGCTGAAACACAAGAATGAAAACAATATAGGAAATAACAGATACCAATAAGACAGTAATTTTATATCTGAAAAACTTTAAATAATATTTACAAAACAGAAAATCACCAGTGTTTTGGTCTTACCACACTGTTGGTACAGTGCCTAGCATTTAACTACTCTGTGCTGAAGGAAAGTTACATAATTCTGTGATTAAAAATCTATGGTACTATTTAAGTTCTTGTAATAATCAAAGTAATTAAGACTGAAAATACGGGAAGAAAGAAAACTTTGATCTTGCATAACTGCAAGTGAACCATGAGACAATGCCAACTTCAACTTACCAGGATGAATGGGTGGAATATCCATAGCAGGTCTACCTGATATCATTCTAGGATCCATGTATGACTGCATCATGAGCCACCTTGGATCAAAACCCATAGAAGCCAAATGCTGAGGGTGAGGCTGCATGGGCTGGTAAAGAGGTCTGTGTGGTGGAGGAGGGACAGCACCACTAGACGGCTGGGAAGGAACTGTTTGTGGAAGTACACCTTGCTGCTGCTGCTGCTGCTGCCACTGCTGCTGTTTCATCTGTTCCTGAAAAAGCAGGATCCCAGTTTCTGCTTTCAGTTCCATGTAATAAATTAATGTAATCAATCATATCAAAACATAAAAGGCTTTTTTTGAACCCTTCAGGGGAAAAAATGCAAAAGACATTTGACACTGAGAGGTAACGACAAAAGACAAGGGTTAAGTTATGACATTTTGCCTTATACTTGACTTAAGCAATTAATCACTCATTAATTATACTGCAGAAACCTAAAAAGGAAGATGATGTCTGTAAATGAGGCAGAGGAAAAAAAGGAATGAAACAGAAGTTCATGGTAAAACTCATATCAACAAACTTTTACTAAAAAGGGAAAAAATTTCAGGGAAAATTTGTGTGCTTTGTGTATTTAAGGTTTATGTCAAATTATTTCGCAGACTACTGAACAATAAAAATTTTCAATCACAGGTACACAATAAAACGTTTTATTGTTACCTGCTGCCGCTGGAATCGTGGAGGCAAAGACTTCTGAAACTGTTTAAAATAGCCAGATAATACAGCAGGCCGAGGCTGAGACCCTGATTCCGGTTCTGTTTCATGTAGCACTTGTGTGGTCTCTTTTTCACTGCGATTGCTGTCTTGTCTAGTGAAAACTGGGTCACCCTCTGCCCAAAGAAAAGATGAAAAGTGATGATATTCATCTATGCCACTTATCAAATACATGATGTCTGTACTGAAGGAATGAGAAGAAAAGCATCCTTAACACTCTAAAATACTGTTTTGTATTCTAATATTGGTAGCCATCAATGAGGTAACATTAAACAAAACCTTAGATTTCCTCAAAGCTGGATTCTTAAGATAGAGATCACAGGTCCAAATGCCTCACCATACAAAAATCTGTACTTGATATTTTGTGATAATAAAACATTTTAAATATTATCTGTTTTTCCACTGTTTCAATAAATATTAATGCCACTGTCAATATTTACTTGTGGTTCACTAGGACTTACATGAAAACACCAATGGTCTATAAATACTTAAAACGGAACACATTTGTTTATTTAAAATTTTTTTTTGATCAAGAGACTATTACCTATACATATATATATATAAAACTAATGAGGGGCCAGCCCAGTGGCATAGTGGTTAAGTGTGTGCACTCCACTTCAGCAGCCCGGGCTTTGCAGGTTCAGATCCCAGGTGCAGACCTATATAGTGCTCATCAAGCCATGCTGTGGCGGCATCCCACACACAAAAAATAGAGCAAGAGTGGCACAGATGTTAGCTCAGGGCCAATCTTCCTCAAGCAAAAAGAGGGAGATTGGCAATGGATGTTGGCTCAGGGCCAATCTTCCTCACCAAAAAAGAACCCCTCCCCCAAATACTAATCAATCTAAGTATGACAATAACAGAGTGATTACCAGATATCTCCAAACATCTAAATTGTTATGCTACGTAAAGGTGTCAAGTATGATACATGAAAATGAGAACCATACACATTCCTCCCCGCCAAAGTTTTCATCCCAAAGAAAACCACAGTCATATTCATTCTAGAGAATGTCATTTGTCACAATTACAAAGCCAAGCTCAGTATAAATTCTTTTTTCAGAGAACTAGGGATGAATTTTAAAAGGATGTTTATTTTGCCAATGTGAAATCATGCTGCAAAAAAATGACAAATCACAGTTTCTGGCTTGCATTTCATTCAACATTAAGGATGTTGTAAAAGGGAAAATAAACTATTACAGGGAAAAAGAGAGCCAGATAGGTATAACACATACAAGTCAAATGGGTACATCTCATTGATAAACCTAGCTAAAATTAAATTGCCATCAGAGAATATATAAACTGTGAATGAAAACAAAGGTGCCACTAAATAATAATTATAAAGAAAAGAATAATTAATTTACATAGATTTAGTCACGACTGACCATTAAAGTAATTAATCAGGGTCAATACATGTATTCATTGACAGAACTAGAGCTAAAATATGAATTTCCTTATTTCTAACCCACAGTCCTTTCTCATCAATTATAAATAAGACTCCCTAAGGTTGTTCTCTCAGCATTCATCAATATTAAAAGTATGCCAAAGTTTTTCATTTCTGTAGTGAGAAATTTTACTTTATTTTTCTTAGTGTTATGAGCAATCTTCTTAAGTGTTTATGATATGTAATAAAAGCCCAATATCAATATCAAATTATCTCTAGACTGAATAATATGAAAATCTATGAAATCTGATAACTCAACAAATGATTGACGTGGGCCTTATCTCATTAACAACAAGTTGAGATAAAACACTCTTACTCTTTTTATAGTTATATTAAGAGCCGAGTTTGAAGGTAACCCCAAGTATAAATAAAAATAGTAAATTTTTAAATAGCTTTATAACAATTTCAAGCAGTAGGATCTTGTAGAAAGGCCATGAGTTTTGAGGTAAAAAAAGTTTTGGTATTTCTATATCAGAAACTATACTGTACCCCTGAAACTATAATATTGTATGTCCACTACACTTCAATTAAAAAAAATAATGAAATAAAACTATTTCTATTTTAAGTCACTATTAACTCGAGCTGTTCATTAAAACTGAACAATACTACAAGTTTGAAGCAAGGTTTTATACCATGTTTTAATTCCAATAATTAATAGTTTTAATAAAAGTAGCTGGAAAAGAATTTTTTTAAAAAGGCATAATTACAGTTTGGTAAGCATATCAGCTACCCTATGGAAGCTTTTATTTTTAAACTGGTAGGAAAACAAATCTGAAATTATAAACTGAGTGCAGTCAATTATGACAATCCAAAATTCCCATTAAGCTCTATTCAACTTAAGTTTTTAGAGTTATCAATACATGTGAACAAATGAGATTTTATTTGGTTAAACAAAATCAGAGAAAAGGTAGAAGAATTAGCATGTGTGACTATGAAGCCAATACCATTTTGCAGACAAAATAGAATTGAAGCTCATCTAATAACCTTGAGAAACACTTCAGAGAGGCTTATTTTTTTTCCCCACTCAAGAATAACCCAACTATCATCCTGCCCCAACCAAATGACCTGTTTCTTTCAATATCTTTTATTGTTAACATAAAATAAGAAAAAAATGGCTTGAGCCCAAGTTTTATACTGTGAATGCTATCTTTAAACAATTTTATATAATACAGAGAGGATTCTGGGATGATGGTGGAGTAGAAAGTACCAGGAATCTCCTCCCCAGCCTAGACAGCAATTGGGCTGGCAGAATCTGTCTGGTGTAACTATTTTGGAACTCTAGAGGCTATTGAAGGCTTGTAACTTCCAGGGGAAGGCTTCGACAATAAATTGTGGTTAATTTCAGTCAATTAAAGATCTTAGCAGAGTACCAGCTATGCATCCTCCACCTCTTACTCAAATACATATTTGAGCAAGCAGAACAAAGTATCAGCAAACTAGAAGATAGGACAATGGAAATTATTAAGTCAGAGGAATACGGGGGAGGAAAAAAAAGTTTGAAGAAAAGTAAACCAAGCCTAAGGGACCAGTGGGACAAGATCAAATACACTAACACACACACTGATGGAGTCCAGAAGCAAGAGAGAAAGGGGTAGAGAGAATATTTGAAGAAATAATGGCCTAAAACTTCAAATTTGATGAAAGATATGAATATAAACATCTAAGAAGCTTAAAAAACTCCAAGAAGAGACCCAACTAAGACACACTATAATCAAACTTTCAAAAGACAAAGAGAGAGAATCTTGAAAACACCAAGAGAACTCACATACAAGAGCTTCTCAATAACATTATCAGATTTCTCATCAGAAACACTGGAGGTCAGAAGGCAGTGTTCAAAGCATTAAAAGAAAAAAAAATAGCAACTAAGATTCCTACGTCAAGCAAAACTATTCTTCAAAAATAAGGGAGAAATTAAAACATTCACAGATAAACCTGAGGGAGAGTTCATTACTTCCTGCCCTGCCCTGCAAAAAATGTTCAAGGGAGTCCTGCAGGGTGAAATGAAGGAGCCTAGATAGTAAATCAAATGTGTATGACAAAATGAAGATCTCAATAAAGACAAATACATGGACAATTATAAAAGCAAGTAGTATCATAACAATAGTGTGTAATTCTACATAATTTAAGAAACTACTGCATTTAAAAGAATTATTAATTATGTTTCTGGGAATACACTGTATAAAGATGTAATTCTGTGACATCAAAAAGGGAGGGAATGAAGCTGTTAAAGGAAAAGGAACACAGTTTTTGTGTGTTACTGAAGTTAAGCTGGTATAAATTCAAACTAGAGTCTTATAGGATGTTAAATGTAACCCCTGTAGTAAAAACAAAGAAAATAGCAACAGAATATAAACAAAAGGAATTTAAAACATTTCACTACAAAAGTCAGCTAAACACAAAAGAAGACAGTAATGCAAGAAACGAGGGACAAAAAGGCTATAAGGCATATAGAAAACAAATACCCTAAGTCCCTTCTAACCCAAACTTACTTTAAATGTAAATGAATTAAACTGGACTCCAATCAAAAGAGAGAGACAGAATGGATAAAAATGCATAATCCAACTATATGCTAGCTACAAGAAACTCACTTTAGATCCAAAGATACGACCATATTGAAAACGAAAAGAAGGACAAATATATTCCACGTAAATAGTAACCAAAAGAGAGCAGAGTAGCTATACTAGTATCAGACAAAAGTGACTTTAAATAAAAAAAGTTTTACAAGACATTACATACTAATAAAAGGTTCAATACAGCAAGATATAACAATTACAGATATTTACACACCTATTAACAGAACATCAAAATATATAAAGCAAAAAACTGACAAAATTGAAGGGATAAATAGACAGTTCTACATTAATAGTTGGTGACTTCAATACCCTATTCTCAATAATAGATAGAATAACCAGATAGAAGAAAAGTAAGGCAATAGAGGATTTAAGACAAACCAACTAGATCTAACATATAGAGAAACCCTCTACACAACAACATACACATTCTTTTCAAGTGCACACAGGACAATTTCCAGGATAGACTATATTTCAGGTCCAAAATTAACTCTCAAAAAATTTAAAAAGATAAATATCATACAAAGTATTTTTCTCTGACCAGTGAGAGAAGCTACAAGTCAATAACAGAAGTAAAACTGGAAAATTCAAAAACTGTGGAATTAAATAACATGCTCTTTAACAACCAATAGATCAAAAAAGAAATCACAATGGAAATTAGAAAATACTTAAAAGATGAATGAAAACAAAAACACAGCATACCCAAACTTACAGGATGCAGCAAAAGCAGTGCAAAGGGGGTAATTTATACCTATAAATGCTTACCTTAAAAAACAAGAAAAGTCTCAAATCAACAACCTAGTATTATAACTTAAGGAACAAGAATAAGAAGAACAAACTAAACCCAGTTAACTAGAAGAAAGGAAATAAAGATCACAGCAGAGATGAATAAATTAGAGAACAGAAAAATAGAGAAAAATCAATGAAACCAAAAGCAGGTTCTTTGAAAAGATTAACAAAATTGACAAACCCTTAGCTAGGTAGATAAACTAAGGGAAAAAAGAGAAGACTCAGTCAGATTACTAATATCAGAAATAAGAATTGGGACATTACTACCAATTCTACAGAAATAAAAAGGATTGTTACAGTGTCACAGACAATTGTACATCAACAAATTGGATAACCTAGATGAAATGGACAAATTCCTAAAAACACAAAACCTACCAATACTAAATCAAAGAAACAAAAAATGCAAACTGACTTAACTAATAAAGAGATCGCCTCGAAAATCAAAAATCTCACGACAAAGAGAAGCCTTGGAACTGATGGCTACACTGGCAAATTCTACCATACATTTAAAGAACTAACATCAATTTTTCTCAAACTTTTCCAGAAAATTGAAGAAGAGGAAGACACTACAAGAGTACAGACAATTATCTCTTATGAACGTTGATGCAAAAATTCTCAACAAAATACTAGCAAACAGAAATCATCAGTTTATTGAAAGCATGATACACCATGACGATGTGGGATATAATCCAAGGATGGTTCAACATATGAAAATCAATCAATGTAATACACTACAGTGACAGAATGAAGGGGAAAAAACCACAATCATCACAATTGAAGCAGAAAAGGCACTTGACAAAATTCAACACACCTTTATGATAAAAATACTCAATAAACTAGGAACAGAAGGAAACTACCTTAACATAATAAAAGCAATATATGAAAAACCCACAGTTAACACCATACTCAATGGTGATAGACTGAAAGGTCTTCCTCAAAGAAAAGGAACAGGACAAGAATGCCCACTTTCACCACTTTTATTCAACTTACTACTACAAGTTTGAGCCAGAGTAATTAGGCAAGAAAATAGAAATAAAAGAATATCCAAAATGGAAAGGAAGAAGTAAAATTATGTTCACAAATGATATGATCTTATATATAGAAAACACTAAAGATTCCACAAAAACTATTAGAATTATTAAATGAATTCAGCAAAGTAGCAGGATACAGTCAACACACAAAAATTACCCGCATTTCCATACACTAGCAATGTTTCTATATACTAAGAATGAACAATCTTAAAAGGAAATTACAAAAACAGTTTCATTTACAATAGCTTCAAAAAGAATAAAATGCTTAGGGGAAGAAACCAAGAAGGTGAAAGACTTGTACAATAAAATTCACAAAATATTGCAGAAAGAAATTGAAGACATAAATAAACGGAGATACATACCATGTTCATGGATTAAAAGACTTAAGATTGTTAACAAGTCAATACTACCCAAAGCAATCTACAGAAACTTGCAAACCTATCAAAATTTGAATGGAATTCTTTACAGAATAGAAACACTCACCCTAAAATTCATATTCATATGGATTCATAAAATTCATATGGAATCTCAAGGAACCCAGAAACAATCTTGAAAAAAAAAATAAAGATGAAGGACTCACACATCCTGATTTCAAAACCAACTACAGAGCTATAGTAACAAAAACAATGTGATCCTGACATAACGACAGACATATAGACCAATGGAATAGAAGAGAAAGCCATGAAATAAACCGTCACATATATGTTCAAATAATTTTAAACAAGGGTGCCAAGACCATTCAACGGGGAAAAGGACAGTCGTTTCAACAAATGGTGTTGGGAACACTGGATATCCACATGCAAAAGAATGAAGTTGGACCTTTACCTAACATGACATACAAAACTTAACTCAAAATAGGTCAAAAACCTAAATCTAAGACATAAAGCTATAAAACTCTTAGAAGAAAACATAGGGCAAAAGCTTCATGACATTGGATTTGGTAATGACGACTTTGATATGACATCAAAGGCAGAGGCAACAAAAGAAAAAATAGTCAAATTATACTGCATGAAAATCAAGAAGTTTTGTGCATTGAAAGAATATCCAGAGTAAAAAGGCAACCTATGAAATAGGAGATAATATCAGCTAATCATATATCTGATAAGGGATTAACATCTACAATGTATAGCTAACTCCTACAACTCAACAACAAACAATCCAATTCAAAAATAGGCAAAGGACTTGAACAGACATTTCTCCAAAGGAGTTATACAAATTGACCAGTAAACACATGAAAAGATACTCAACATCACTAATCATTAGGGAAATGCAAATCAAAACTACAATGAGATATCATTCATAGGCATTAGGATGGCTACGTAAAAAACAGCAACAAAACAAAGTAACAAAGGTTGGTGAGGATACAAAGAAACTGGAACCCTTGCACATTGTTGGTGGGAATGTAAAATGGTACAGTCGCTACGAAAAACAGTATGACGGTTCCTCAAAAAATTAAAAATGGGACTACCGTATGACCCAGCAATTCCATTTCCAGGTATGTACTCAAAAGAAATAGACTTATTCGTACTCTCACATTCACAGCAACATTATTCAAAATGGGTAAAACATAGAATCAACCCAAGTGTCCACCAACAGATGAATGGATAAGCTAAATGTAAGATTCGCCTTAAAAAGAAAGGAAATTATGCAATATGCTACAATATGTCTTGAGCACATTATACTACATGAAATGAGTCAGTCACAAACAGACAAATACTGTATGATCGCACTTATATGAGGTACCTAGAGTAGTCAAAAATCATAGACACAGAAAACAGAATGGTGGTTGCCGGGGCTGGGGAACAAGAGACAATTATTGTTTAATGGGTAGAGAGTTTCAGTTTTACAAACGAAAAAAGTTCTGGAGATGGACAGCGGTGATGGTTGTACAACGTTACGAATGTATTTAAAACCACTGAACTGTACACCTAAAAATAGGTACGATGCTAAATTTTGTTACATATACTTTACCATAATAAACCAAATTATGGAAAAAGCAAACTAAAGTATCCAATAAAATTCAACTTCAATAAAAAAAAACCCAATCACTTTTATTTAGATTATATATATTAAAAATACACAAACATCCACACTGTAAGAAATATGAATCCTTTTGTAAAGCTCATATTAAGAGCAAACAAGAATATCATACCTTTATTACAGTTGTTTTCATTTTCTGGTTTTTCTACCATAGGCTCCAAAGTAGGTTCTTGGTGTTCGATCTTTTCCTCCGCTTTCTCTCTCTCTTTCTTTTCCAATTCACATTCCTTTTCCTGTTCTTTGATCTTATGTAGTTCTTTTTCCTTTTCCTGCTGCTGTTCTAGTTCTTTCTCTTTTTCTTGTTTTCTTTCCTTCTCCATTTCTCTCTGTTTTTCCTGCTCTCGCTCCAGTTCTTTCTCCTTCTCCTGTTGCCTTTCTCTTTCTTTCTCCCTTTCCTTCTCTCGTTCCCGTTCATGCTCTTTTTCAAGTTCTTTCTCACGTTCCCGTTCTTTTTCTCGCTCCCTTTCTCTGATTTCCTCTGGAGATGGTTGTTTGTCCACTATGCCAAGCTTTTCATCCAATCGTTTCAGTTTCTCCGCACATGCTGCCTTCCTTTGTTCTTCCATTCTTCGCTCTTCTTCCTCACGCCGCTTACGAGCACGTTCCACTGCTGCAGAAAGTTCTGACTGTTGTCGTCTTCTTTGCTTCCATATTTCATCTTCATCTGGTACTTGCTGCTTGGGGGGAAAAGGGCCTGGTCTTCCAGGTACTGCCTGTCGGTCTGGAGGAGGATGCTGAAACATTATGATAAATTATCAGATGAGTATGACAAATCTATTTTTGACCAACACTGGTTATCGTAGGCATGAGAAAAGGTCAAGAAATTTTCCTGATGATACATGAACATTAAAATGCAAACAAGTTGCACAATCAGAGGCATTCACAACTAGAGTATACAACTATGTACTGGGGGGCTTTGGGGAGAAGAAGGAAAAAAATGCAAACAAGTAACAACATGGAGAAAATATTAAGTCTAGATAATTCCCAAAACTAAGACCAGAATAATTAATCCTGTCATCTAATATTTACTGAGCATGTACCAGTTATTGTGCCAGATATTGCTGCTCACTATTTGTTGAATAAAATCAGAAGCTGTCACAACATGAATTTCAAAAATCTAAATTTATTAGAGACAAAGGAAATTTAGAATATGAGTGCTTTTGCAGCAACTGCCAGAGACAGAATGCCTAGAGGAGGAGAAAGAAGTACATAAAGATGCAAAATGGCACCACATGAGCCCTGAGACGATTAGGTACAGTTAACCAGGGAAAAAAGCACATAGTCAAAGAAGCTAGGCGAAGAAAATGGGAGACTGCTGCTGCTGGCACTCCAAAGGAGAGGAAATTCCTAGATATCAAGCCTTGGTTGAGAGAGTTCTATGTTTAAGCTAAAAGATCCAGAAAGGCACATCTAGGAACTACAGTGGAGGGTGAGGGGATCAGCTGAGAGATCAAGTTTTAATGATTCAATTTTCAATTAATGTGTTCTAAAACAATTACTACCAAGTCTAAAATCACTGCCAGCAACTATGCGAAGATCACCAGAATAAAGAGAGTACATGAAGGACTGAAACATTAAGGAACTTAAGAAATTCGTTTCAAAAATACTGATTTTTAATAGCTACTACATGAAGAAACCTTAAAGGCCATATCACCAGTCAGAATGCTTACAAAAGAGAAAACAATGGTATGATACAAACACTGAATTAAATATTAAAAAAACATGAATCCAGACTCTGTCATTTACTAATAGTGCTGTCTCAGGCAAATCACTTAATCTCCGTGGTGCTCAGTTACTTCATCTATAGCTCAGACACAAGTTGTAAAAACAAAATAATTATATAAAAGTATCTAATTTACACAGTAAACTCAGAGTAAGCATTTTTTGAAAAGCGACTTCATCGAAGTATAATTTACATAAAATGTGATGCACATATTTTAACTGTATTGTTTAATGAGTTTGCATAAATGATACACTTGTGTAACAACCACCCATCAAGATAGAGCCTTTTCATCACTCCTCCGTCCACTCCCCTGACCCCAAGCAACCACTGATCTACTTCTGGCAGTACAGTGTAGTTTTGCCTTTCCTAGAATTTCATACAAATGGATAAATCCAGCTATACTCTCTTTTGCGTCTGGCTTCTTGTGCTCAGGGTTATAATTTTGAGGTCATTGTCTATATATGCAGTTTGCTCCATTCTATTGCTGAATAGCATTCTATCATAGGTACATTGTTTCATCCGCAGATTGACACATGGATTGAGTCTAGTTTTTCAACTATGAATAAAATAGCTATGGGCATTCATGCCTAAGTCTTGATGTAAATATGTTTTCATTCAGCTTCTTTTCATTTGGATAAACACCTAGGAGTGGAACTGCAAAGTCATATGGCAAGTATATGTTTCACTTTATAAGAGACTGCCAAAAAGTTTTCCAAAGTGATTACTAGGTTTTACGGCTCCATCAGCATTCTGAGGGTGTGAGCTATTTACATCCTTGCCAACATTTGGTGTCATCAGCCTTTTAAATTTTGGATGTATAACAAAATCTCATTGTGGTTCTGATTTGCATTTTTCTGTAACTAAATATACTGAACATCTTTTTCATGTGCTTATTGGCCATCTGTAGATCTTATTTTGTGAAGTGAATGTTCAAATTATTTTGTTGTGCTATTTGTCTTATTGAGTTGTAAGATTTTTTTTTATAAAACATATATATCCCAATAAAAGTTCTCTGTCAAAGGTATTAGTAATGTTTTTTTCTGTGACATATCTTTTCATTGCCTTAGGGATGTTTTCCAAAGCCCAAGTGATCAATTTCTTTTTTCTTTCTAATTCATGCCTTTTGTGTCTTATCCAAGACATCCTTGCTGAAGAAGGTTCATAAAGACTTCCTTCTAGATGTTTTAGTTTTAGCCTGTATGTGTACAGAAATGCTAAAGAGCAGCCAGTGGATAAAAGGAAAATGACCGGTGGAGATGACGGTGATGGTGTGGTATGTGTACCTATTCCAGTAGAGGGATCAGGGAAGGCCTCTAAAGCAGTAATATCTGAGCAAAGAGTCTGATCAGAGGAAAGATCTCAGGAAGAGTGTTCCAATTAGAGGAAACAGTAAATAAATGTCTTGAGGGTGAAATAAAAAACAACTGGAATAAAGCTTGTGTAGCAAGAACAGAGAGAAAAGTAGAAGAAATCAGAAGAGTAGACAGAAACCTTAAAGACCATGAGAAGGACCTGAGCAAGGAACGATCGACCTAAAATATAGTTTAAAAAGATTTTATCGGGGCTGGCCCCGTGGCCGAGTGGTTAAGTTCGCGCACTCCGCTGCAGGGGGCCCAGTGTTTCGTTGGTTCGAATCCTGGGCGCGGACATGGCACTGCTCATCAAACCACGCTGAGGCAGCGTCCCACATGCCACAACTAGAAGGACCCACAAGGAAGAATATACAACTATGTACCGGGGGGCTTTGGGGAGAAAAAGGAAAAAAATAAAATCTTTAAAAAAAATAAAAATAAAAAAAATAAAAATAAAAAGATTATATTTACTATAGGGGAATTTGGGATGGAGGTGGGTGGTGAGCAGGTAGCAAGAGAGGAAAGCAAGATGATCTGTTAAGAACCTACTTTGATAGTTCAAATGAAATATAACAGGTGGCAGTAAGTACTCAGTGTAGGAATATATCTTGAAGGTAGAGGTGACATAATTTGCTGATAGATTAGGCTGGATATAAGGTAAAAAAGAAGGAAGAGTTAAGAGTGACTCCTAGGTTTTAACCTGAGCAAACGGGCGAATGATAATGCTGTTACCTAAGACAGGGAAGACATGGGAAGAAGCAGGACTGTATATGCGTGGGAATAGGGGTTTGCTATGGCTTGGACATATTAAGTATGAGATATCTATCAGAGATCCAAGTGGAGATGTTGAACTGATTGTTGAATGCATGACTTTTGAAGTCAGGGTGGAGCTTTAAGGGGTCGAGATAAACATTTGAGTGCCATGAGCACATGGATGAGATCTCCTAGGGAAAGGATATAGTTAGAAAACAGAACGAGAACACAGCCCTGAGCCCTCCAACACTTAAAAGCCAATATAGGAGGCCAGAAGGAATACAAATAGAAGAAAGAGAACAAAATAGTGTGACGTCTAAAAAGCAAGTTAAAAAAAATGTTTTAAGAAGGATGGAAAGATTAACTATGCAACTGCTGCTGAGATTTAAGCAAAATGAAGATGAGAACTGGATTTGGCAAGATGGATGGTAACAGTTTCAAAAGTATAATGGGAGATGAAAGCATCACTGGAGAAGATTAATGAGAAAAAGTGAAGACAGCAAGTGTAAACAGCTCACTAAAACAATTATGCCATGAAGAACAGAGAAATAGAGTGGAAACTGCAGGGAGATGGGGGGTAGTGGGAGTTAAAGGAGGGTTGGTTTTTTTAAAAAAATTTTAAGACGGAAGAAAACATTACTGGCAAGTGACAGAAGATGGGATCCTGGGAACAAATAGAAGGGCTGTCCTTAGTAGCAAGGACAACAGGAAGAAGTCAGAATATGAAGTGCACTGAAATGGGAAAAAGAGGTGCCTCTTATTTTCTTAGAGAAACGAGGAGGATGTTTATCAGCTGAGAATGAAAAGAGGAAGACATGCAGGAGCTACAAGGTAAAGGCCATAACTATTTCCTAAAAGTTATAAATAAGAAACATACACAGAACGTTTCCATTAAAACAAAGTTAAATAATACATACAGACATAAACCAGAATTTAGTTAAGATGTACCTGCTGTGCAAGCAACTTTGGAGGTGGTGGCAGGTGTGAAGATGGTCCCCGTTCCTATTATAAAGAAAAGGACTGTTACAAAGTAATCAGATGAGATAAAAGACATCTACTGGAAATATTTGCAAATGTACTGATTTTTTTTCAGTGAGACCAAAAGATTGTAAAAAGTAAACCATCTTTATCCTTTTCTCTTTTTTAATAAAACTATACCACTCACTACAAAATAACTTCACGTTCTATAGAATTACTCTGCCACTTCAAGACTTAATAACTGATTCTTATGTAACTGTTAGTCCTCTCCCATATCCAACTACTGAGGACTTGCTTTCCCATACTTGTCTACTCTGAATAGGTTCCCACAGCTTGGAATCATTCACTTCCCTTTGTTTACTGGCTAATTCCTGTTTCAAGTACCAAGTCTCTTGCAAAACCTTTCCCCCAGAATTCTCTATGAAATCACTACGTGCATTCTGTCACAGCACTGACCATGCTGTATTGTAACTGATGCTTGCTGGCTTTCTTTTCCTTTTATAGAGACTGTTAGCTACCTAGTTTTACCTCCCTGAAAGGACTGGTTCCTTCATGTGTTTTCTATGAATCCAACAAATACATGCTGAGTATACCATGAGTTAAGTAGATTCTGTGGAAGGTAGCCCTTCTGTATTCCCAGTTTGCACTGTAGCTCCTGACATCTCAGAAGTAAGATCAAGTGTATCTGTTGCCTACATATTTCTATTCTTTAACAATGTTCTTGGAATTGGCTTAGACTTAGCAGATTTCTCTACTCCCCGTGTTTGATTTCCCTACTCAGATCGCACACAATTTCACATATGAATACTGACTAGTATTCACCAAGCACTGAGTAAACCATAAAGCACTTCAGAAATGTTAGTTTGGAAAAAAAAATTTTTCCTTCCACTTTGCTATGACCAAGCTGTTACAAGGAAAAAAAAGCGAAATTTTAATTTCTACTTGATAATTTTAGCTACTGTATTGACAGTTCCTGTTAATCTGCAATAAAATTATGGTTTAGATCTAGAGCTATTCAAGAAAAAATATGTAGCTCCCTTTTCTTAAGTCTTCTTCCAACTCTACAAATTATAAAATTAATTCATCCACAGTGTTTGCAGTGACAAGGATCGCCCTGAGGCCAACAAACCTGATTAAATGGAGGTCCTTTCCCATAGGGACCTTTTGCTACTGATGGCTGAGCAGGTATCTGAGAAGACGATTTAGTGCTGCAAACTTCATCTGCTTCTTTTCGGTTTTCAGTGTTTTCTGAGGCTTTTGAACCTTGATCCTCACTAAAGAATCAAAATCCAGATGAAATAATAAAGTAGACGAACTCTACCATAAGTAAATGCATTTTCTCTATGTAAAGAAGACCTTATTTCCATACGGTTTTGGAGGGGAAATCTATCAAGGAATGAGATGGTTTTGTGACCCAGTGGCGCTAATTCACTCACTCAATGAATACATGCTATATAATGTGTTGGGGACTGGGCTTGAACAGGTTATTATTACAAAGTATAAAGTGCAATACAGTAGTTATCAAATATGGACCCTGATTCCTCACAGACAACCTGGCAAAGGAATACAATCCCATCATTTTCTTCACCCCCACCAAAAAATTTCATCTGAATGCAACTAATATTACAGATAATTAATACCTATATTCTAATTTAGTCTGATTTAATGAAAAAGATAAACCCAACTACAGTATTTTCAAAAATCACAACAAAGCACAGGAATCTCACAACTGATCATGAAACAGCTGTGTACTACAATGTCACGACTGAAGAACTATACTAATATGTTCATGCAAGCTCCTGTGTATTTTAAGAGCCTAACTTTTATGCTAATATAACTTACATATTCCTGATGCTGATGCCTCTATATTCCAGAAGAAAGAGAAGATTAAAAGTTCCCATTTTCCAAGACTTTAATGCTGCTTGTTAAGTTTAAAAAGTCAAAGACTCAAAGTAATTTTTCTCCAATTTTGTAAATATGTATCAGGTCAAGCAAGTTACAAGTTTTAAATGATCCCTGACACTGTCTCTCAAAATATCTCCAATTAGATGGAAAGCATCTAAACATCTTCTTTTAAATATCTATTTTCTTTAGAAACATCAAATTTTAATTCCTTGATTAGCTGTACTTAAAAAATTTGGCTCATTAATCACCTTTCCACTCACTACAAGTCCTTGGAGTAGAATGTAGAAATTTCTATAAATAAGGAATAAACACCTATTAATGAAGCCTCTCTGCATAAATGGCTAATGCTATATCAACAAATTCATACTATTATTCGTAAAAGATATCACAACAACTTACCTGTTATTTTCTTTAGGACTACTACTTCCTTGCTCATCGTCATCACTGAAATTCAGCTGTTCCGTATAATCTACTTCCATCTGAGCACCTGTTAAATTAAGAAAGACTCAGATTGACTGTTTAAAACATCTAAAAACTAAAAACGCTTAGTTTGCCTCTTACCTGCCCAACCTTCATCAGCTTCAGCATCTAAATTATCAAATTTATCAAGCTCCTTCAGTTCTGAGGCACTAAGAATGGAGGGGCGTTCAGGCTCAGAGGCCCAAGAAGGAGGCGGGCCTCTTCCTCGAAGGCCTCTAATGAACCAAGTTATAAAGGATACAAAGTTTTAATGATATTAAATTAGGAAAACATTAAAAGATTAGAATTTAGTTCATTTCAATTCAACATTAGTGTTTTCTACATCACAATATATAAAATATTCTGCACCTGACATATGTACAAAGAAATTATAATATCAATACACAAATTTAAGAGGGTACATAATTCCTGTGCAAGTATTTAACAACAGATAAGGTTTTTTTAATTGTCAAATATTTAAAATAAAACGAATATATGTTAAAGGATAATATGGTTAAGACTAATATTAATCTCAAAATAAAGAACTTTAAGAAAAACCATCATTCAGCAGGGTGCTCAAGCAAAAAGAAGAAGGGGGAGTCATTAACACCATGGAAGGAGGAAGGGATAAACAAATGTCATCAATTTTTAGGGCCATGATTTTCAGTTTTCAGAATTTTATGACAACTAATTTAAAGTTTTAGAGGAATGAAATATTTTTGTCCTGTCTTATAAAAGTTAGCCAATCACTTGTTAATGGCAATTATACTCTGAGGACAGAATAGTGAATCAATCACCGCAATCCACTCGCCCTCCTGAAAAACTTAATCAACATATATATGCCTTGCAGACTTTAACCATTTAATAGTCTTACTTGTTCGTTTCAGATAAAGAAGGTGGAAACCTCATTGGACCATGCAGAGGAGGATATGCCATCCTTGGATACTGCTGAAACATCTGAATAAAGGAAACAAAGATTGATATATACAGCAACCCAGTTATTAAAAAAAAGATCATCCTGACTAAGCCTGAAATTATAACTTAAAGAAAGAATGATTAAAATAAACAGTACTGGGGGCCAGCACAGTGGCGCAGCAATTAAGTGCGCATGTTCTGCTTCGGCGGCCCAGGGTTCACCAGTTCGGATCCCGGGTGCGGACACGGCACCACTGTCAAGCCATGCTGTGGTAGGTGTCCCACATATACAGTGGAGGAATATGGGCACGGATGTTAACTCAGGGCCGGTCTTCCTCAGAAAAAAGAGGAGGATTGGCAGATGTTAGCTCAGAGCTAATCTTCCTCGGAAAAATAATAAAATAAACAGTACTATGAATAATTAATTTTATCTGCTGGTATAGATCATCATTCACCCTCAATAACAAGCCTTTTGTAAGACTACTGCCTCCACCAAGTCTTCACAAATGGAGGTAATACTAGGGCACATCATATACGGAACTTCTGTTAGCCCATTAACAAAATTACATTAAAATGACTGTATTGACATGAAAAACTAAAAAAGACAACATGCATGCACCCCAGAAAACTGCAAAGCCTTAACGAAGTTTGAATACTTGAAACAAATAATATGAGACTTCATCCTAATGCAGGAGTAAATTAATTGAAGGCAGATTTGTTGGTAATAAAGAGGAACTCAGTTCAGGTAAAAGTAAAAGATAGGGAGCCAGCCCCATGGCTGAGTGGTTAAGTTCTCGCACTCCACTTCGGCGGTCCAGCGTTTCGCTGGTTCGAATCCCGGGTGTGGACATGGCACTGCTGGTCAGGCCACGCTGAGGTGGTGTCCCATATGCCACAACTAGAAGGACCCACAACTAAAATATACAACTATGTACTGGGGGGTTTGGGGAGAAAAAGCAGAAGAAAAAAAAAAGTAAAAGTCTATAACGCAAGGGAGTCAGGGAGGAGGTGAGTAGACACCTACTTGGAGATTTTCTATGGGTAGGGAATAGCTGGATTCTGAGTCAAGTTATTACACAGATGTAATTATAAACTGAGGCCTAAAGATAATGCGCTCCATGGGAACTTAGCTTTGGGAAGCTAAGTTTAGGAAAAATTATAAGCTAGATTATGAAGACAAATAATAAACACCAAGGGATCCATCCTATGACCTGGAAGGGAAGAAATGTCAAGGAGTGCTTGGTTATTTACTATTTGCTTGTATCCAGCTCAAATTATACACATATATAAAAGAAATGATATGACCTTAAATACATAATTTATATCCTACAATAGATTACTTTTCCTAAAAAAATAACTGTTACATGAGGAAATTATTTTATACTTGAAGAAAGGCTATGTTTATATGATTATACTGACTAAAGAAATTTTTAAGCAGGGTTAAAGCAAAGTTAATTAAGTTAAACAGCAGCTGAAAATCAACTGGGGAAGCTTTTTGTTGGGGGAATACTCTGGAGAATTTTCGGTTGCATCACACTTCTGTACTCAAATAAGCAAATACACTACTGGGGGCAAATATTCATAGCTAAAGTTGCATTAGATCCTTCTGCTGATTATTCAGGTATAAAGATTAACTTGACGTGGTATCAAATGTTTAAAATTTAGGAATTCGTCACAAAATTAATTGTAGAAACAATCTTTAAATTCTCAATATACAGTAGAGGTGTTTAAAACATTTTTGCTTTTGCTAATTAGCATAATACTGTATTGAAATAAAATCACTGATGGAATTGGGAACAAAGCTCACTTGGTCTCTCCTCTTAGCTTCCCTTATCCCATCCCATCCCTCCACCTGGAAATTCAGAGATCTCTGAAAGCACAACTTGAAAATTACTAGGAGACAAGCAGTTGGGTGTAAATCATTTATCAAGGCCAGGTTAGTATATAAGACTGATTTTTATACTCCCCGCTTTTTGGGGGAAAATAGTTAATGAGTAATTATATTTAATCTTTTATTTTGCTCTTCTACCCTAGAATAGTTAAATAATAAAGAAAAAATAGAAAATATGGATATATAGAGCTTGAATATTTAGGAGATAAATCATAAGAAAAACAAATATAAGAAGTAGATTCTACTTTCCTTTGAGATTAATGATATCTTGAAAAATGTAAACTTATTAACTTGGGCACATGTAACTTGCCATATAATTTCAAAGTAGGCTGATAGCAAACAAATGAATGAGGGCCCCAAATCTAACTACTAATTTATAGGAAATATACAGGTCAGAAGTATATATTAAATGAAACTACAAAGATGGAATCAGCAAAATCTGGACTATGAGAAACCCTACAGGACAATAAATAAAACACATTGTAACAGATAAACTCCAATGAAAATAAAATGGAGGGAAAGAGGTCCCAGTAGAAAAGAAGATTCCTAAGAGAAAAATCAACCAATCTCAAGGAATGGACATTATCTGGATCCTAATTACAAGACAATCAGGCAAACTGGAATACTGACTTGATATTTTAAAAGAATTTTCTCTTTGGGTGTGATAAGGGCATTGGGGATTTTCCCCCTAGTCTTTACCTTTTAACATATAACCTAAAATAAATACAGATGAAATGATTTATCTAGGATTTGCTTTAGTAATCTGAGGTGGTAGGAAATAGGTGAAACAAGACTGAACACAAATTAGCAACTGCTGAAGATGGATGGTAGACATGGGAGGAGGGAGGTTGATTAAAACTATTATTTCTATTTTTGCAAGTATTTAAAATATTTCACAATGAGGGGCCAGCCTGGTGGCTCAGCGGTTAAGAGTGCATGTTCCGCTTCAGTGGCCTGTGGTTCACGGGTTCAGATCCTGGGTGCAGATATGGCACTGCTTGGCAAGCCATGCTGTGGTAGGCGTCCCACATATAAAGTAGAGGAAGATGGGCACGGATATTAGCTCAGGGCCAGTCTTCCTCAAAAAAAGAGGAGGATTGGCAGCAGATGTTAGCTCAGGGGCTAATCTTCCTCAAAAAAAAAAAAAAAAAAAAAAAGAAAGAAAGAAAAAATTCCACAATGAAAAGTTAAAAAAAATAGAAGTATACTACCAAATGCTTTAGAACTAAAGCAGGTATTAACCTTTTCTGTGCCATGAACAAATCCCTTTGGCAGTCTGGTAAATCCTACTACTACTGATTTGTTCCTTATCAACGATGATGCAATTTATAGTTAGATGTTAATGAAAATAAAGACCTAAACTTCTTCCCATTCTAATTCTCTCTTGGAACCCAGATCAAAACCCTCTTATTTAACCACTCGCTTATTTAACAAAACTCACATAAGGAGGCATCATAGCTCTGTATTGGGAAGCAAGCGCAGGTTGCTGTCCATTCAGTTTAGCTTGTGGGGGACCACAAGCTATCCTCTTTTCCACCACTTTGAGGATATCACTCTGCTCTGATGTTCCAGCTGTGCTTTCATCCTGGCCAGGGAGCTTTTCATCTTGGTCAGATGTTAAAGGAGAACCAGCAGACTTACCACCATCTCTCCAACAAGCAACATCTGGTATGGGGAGAGATAAGAAAGGAGTAAGAAAAAATCTGAAAATGGAACAGAATGAAAGCAAACGAAGCACATTTCCAAGAAAATTTAAGTAACAAGTAAACACAGTGAAGGAACAGTGAAAGTCTAATATATAGGCCCTACTAATGTTTCAACATGTTTAGGTAGTCAAGAGAAGACACTTCCAAAGCAGAAAGGATGTACCTCAGAGGGTATCAATGGGTTTGGGTTGGGGAAGAAAGTATTAGAACTTTTCTACTAAGCTTTACCAATATTTGGTATAGAGACCAAAATCACTGTTATACCTGAGGAGTCCTGAGGGAAGGTCGGGGGGAGTTCTACAACCTGGAAGAGTTGACAGCGATGCTCTCACTCATTTGTTTTCAGTCTACTATCGCTAGTTACATGTGCCCAAGTAAGCAAATTTAGTGACTATATTATCTGGATCAACCACACTTAACCAAATAAAACAGTAAATGATTTTACAAGGAAACCCTGTTTGGTAGGTAGCCTCCAAGGTGGCCCAAATGGTCTCTATCTCCCTCTCACAGGGTACCAGGATCGGTCTGTGTAGCCTGTAGAATAAGGCAGAAGTGACGGCATGTCTGAGATTAGGTTATAAAGGACTGTGACTTCCATCTTGGGTGGGAGATGTCTGTCTGTCTCGCGTTACTTTTTTGGGGAAGCTTCGCTGTGAGTAGCCCACATACAAAACCACCACCATGACTGAGCTTGGAACAGTAGCCCCAGTCAAGTCAGCAGCAGATGACAGCTTCACTGCAACTTTGCTGTGAGAGTTTCTGAGCCAGAACCTCCAGCTAAGTGGCTCCCAGATTCCCGACCCTCAGATACTGTGTGAAATCCTAAGTCCAGTTCAGTTTGTTGTTTTGAGTTGCCAAATTTGTTATGCAGCAATAGATAACTGGTGAAAACCAACTGAACAAGAAAATGGAGCTGACACATTTATTCCTAATACAAAGTCATCAACCACATTATGCCAATTAAAAAATAAGAATAAAAACAGATGATTTACCCAGACTTGACAAGAAACGAGCGAAAGGATATATGAAATGTATAAGGTTATCAGAAACATGGATTTGTAACCATTATTGCGAAGAGGAACCTCCCCATGTATATAGGTCCTTTGAGGCATTTGGTAATAACAATGAAAAGCTAATACAATTAATAAGACATTTTAAAATCTGAGAGATTTTATATTTCTATGTTTAGTTTTTGATTTATAATGTACATAATAAAAGTATCTCTCACTATCCAAATTGATTTGGTTCCTCAGTTTAAGTTCAGAAAGTAAGAGATCCTTGAATATTAATAGAGTAGCAAATAAATGGATATAATATATAAACAAATATTTGCATATTGGAGAAGTTTGCTCAAAAAATTTTACTATTGTAAAAATGACCAAATACTAATGTGCAAGTAAGTCATCCAGGCATCTTGTTAAAATGTAGTTTTGGAGTGAGGCCCATGACACACACTTCCAACAAGTTCTCAAGCTATACTGATGCATTCATGGAAAAACCACACCTGAGCGGCAAGCAACTACAGTTGCTGTCTGCCTTTTCAAACTAGGCAAGTCGTATATACAACAGCAGATATATACAAGTCGTATATACATCACAAGATAAAACACAAATGTAATCTCATTCTGTAATTTTATTACATAGAAAGTACTCTTACTTGGTGGGCGTAAACTGGGTCCAGGTCCATAGTTGTCATCATTTGCTTCTTTTTCTTTTTTTTCCTGATCCCCAGCTGCCTGCAGGCTGGGAAATTCTTGCTGAAAGTGACTATTCACCTGGATTCCTACAGATTTTTTTTAAAAAACATTAACTGTAACTTTTATGCTGAAGGTAATGCAAATACCCTCCCAGGATAGAGCTCTCTGCCTTTTTCTGATAAATTATTCCACATTTCAATGATGACTATTCATATCCATAAAATTTTAAATTTATCTAGAATTAGAATCCCTTGGAAAGTTAATGAACAGCCACGAGGAGATAAAATCCTAAGAAAGGAATCTGCCAGACACTGTCCCAGAGGACTCATTAAAGATGACAAGGCAAGTGAACAGAGTTTCACTTGCTTCTCTTTTATTACGACTGCTTACATTTTCAATACAAGTGAAATTCCTCTGCTAATAACTCTAAGGATCAGTTCAAATGATATTACTGAAATAGAATTTATGAATCAACACTGCAAGTATCACAGTGAGGCTAAAATTCCTGCATTTAATTTACTGCTGAGATGCTGACTGCACTTCACTATTCTCACCCATTCCCCCATCTACCTACCTACCTACCTATTTATTTTTATACTTCCATAAATTAAGAGTTGATTTTAGTAGCTTGAGGTCCTCAATGGGTTTCTCCATACAACGGCTTATAGACATTTCCTGTCTTGCAAGTGGAAAAATCAAATTTTGCGGGGGAGCCCATCATTCCTCAGGGGAAGGAAAATACTACAGCTACTGTGCTTTATGGCTACTCTCTTGCTCTACTCTAACATGGAAATCGTGAGCAGCATGTTTGAAAGAGAAGAGGCTGAGGGGCACAGATGGAGATGAGTATGGTTTCTACCGATCTACCTGCCTGATGCATCCCCACGGGTAAAAGGGTATTTTTATGTCTCAAAGAGCTGAGTATAAGGTTTTGTCTGCTCAAGTAGGGTAAAAGATAAAATAATGAGGGTCAGAGGATATCGTAAAGACTCCTTCTTTAATCTCTATCATTGGCTTAAATTCGGTTCTTGACACCACAACTTAACTAGCCCAAAAATAAAGACCCATTTTTAGGGCCTGAGTACAGTCATATGCCGCACAATGACATTTCGGTCAACAACAGACTGCATCGACAGTGGACCCATAAGATTAGTACCATATAGCCTTGGTGTGTAGTAGGCTACACCATCTAGGTTTGTGTAAGTACACTCTGCGATGTTCACACAACGATGAAACTACCTAATGGCACATTTCTCAGAACGTATCCTCGTTGTTAAGCAATGTGTAATGTTCTCTGCCCTTGCCAAAACACAATAATCTACCCCTTATCTCCTGCGTGGCTGTTCAGTAACTGTCAAACCTAACCAGTTTCCCCAGCTAACGTCCACTTACCATCTCCTTGCCCACCTTGCTTGTTACTGGCCCATGATTTGGGAGCAGGTGCTACTTCTGGGGGAGATGCAACCCCAGGTTTTGGCTGTGCTGGTGGAACTTCTGGTGTTCTTAAAAAAAATATGAATCCATTATTTCAGATATTATATGTTTAAATAAAATAAATATTTTATTTGAGGTAAGTCTGTATACAAATTATTTTGGCTACATGTTTACTCATAGATGCACTCCCCACAAATGTTTTCCTTCTGCAAGATTCCTTTAAACAAAGTACGGCAATTTCTGTCCCCCTTCATGCCTACCTTTGAATAAGCCAAGGAGAAGACGGCTTTGATTTCATTTTGTAAAACAAAACAAAACAAAACAAACCCACTCATTATGGAACATAGCTACCAAAAATCTGCTTTGAAGAAGTGAATATTTATAATTAGAGATAACATTATAGGCATACATACAGTCTGGAGTGGTGGAATTAGCCAGGGCCTAAGGCTAACAAGCAAACTCTCCATTTGGTAGTCAACAGGTTCACCACTGTACTTAATACTGTTATTCAAAGAGGCAACAGCAACCTGCCTGATGCATCCCCACAAGTTAAAGGTGTTTTAAAGGGTCTACAGTTTTGTTCAATCCTTGTAATGAGATACTTAAAAATGAAAAAGGTAGTTAAGAGATGCAATACACTTCTGGTACACTCAGACCTGTAACTGGTTCGCTACGACGAAATACTTCGACAACAACTAAGAAGCAGAGAACAGTAAGTCTGTGATAAGCTTTACCCAAGCAGGCAAATTTACTATATAAAGCTCCCCAAAGAGGAGTACAGAAATTTGATAACAGATATAGGCACAAGGCATCGAGTACCCAATTACTTATTTTTTAAAATTACCACTACTTAACTTGGTCATTCAATGAGCCCTGCATGATCCTTGACACATAGAATGCTCAATATTTCTTGAATGAATGATAATTAAGGGGGATATTATTAAGTATATCCCAGCTTTCTTGCTAATTCTTTATTCATTCAAATAATAGTACGAGAGCACTCCGTGCATCAGGCAGTTTCAGTGAACCAGGCAGACAGAAATTCTCAGTATCATGCAAATTATTTAACAGAATCAACTCTTAATCCTATTAGAAAGAGAATGCCTGATTTGGTAGGGGTGGGAGAGGAGGGAGCCTGACACAATATATAAGAAAAGTTGTGATTAGCAATTCTGTCATCTGTTCTATCTTGACACAGAAACACTGCTACTAAACCCACTCAGAGGGGAAAATCAATCAAGTTGACTATATAAGACTTCAAAGGCGTGAGATGTGTAACGTGTGCAGTACAACACCCAGCACATAGAAAGAACTCAGACATAAGTTCCCTAGAAAGAAAGGGGAATGGCTTCATTCTTTAGTAGACTTTGACTTACTTTTCTTCTTCATGCTGCTCTTGCTTTGATGCCCATCCTGTGCCATCTTTAGGTACAATGTTCACATTTGGATCATTGCCTTTGTTTTCCGCTTTGAGACTTGGGAGGTTAGCAGGTGGAGGCATACGCCGTGAGATACCAACTTTTCCAAGACTCTGTAATCCATGTCGAGCTGCAACTAAAGATCAATAACATCAACTTTCTTAGAACATCTATTTTATTCTTAAAACAATAGAGAAAGAAAACAGAAATCAAGGGGATCTTGAAGTATTATATCCCAACATTAGAATTTTTAAACTAAGCCACACATCTGCAACATAAGCCACCGCAGGAATTATATTAAAGTTTCAAACCGCTAAACAGGTGCTTTGAAAATTCTAACAATGCAATCCTATAGACTATGGAAAGGAAAACACTAACAATGCTGGTTTTGTGATTTTTTTCAGGGAATCTATTCAAAACTCAAAACTTACTATATTAGAGATCAAATATGTTGACTTTATGTTCATAATTAACACTGGTAATGTACCATATATGGTCTAGTTTTCACTTTGCACTATAAACACTGGGTTCAAGGTATCAAAAAACAAGACAAAACAAACTACCACAGGACTCTATGCCATAATTAAAAGTGGTAGTGAATACCCACTAATACATATATAGCTCTATGCCTATCAACCTCATTAACTGAGTTTCCCCTTTGGAACTACACAGTTCTAATTATTTTCTGCTGACAACAAACAGGAAAAAATAAACATTTTAAAACGTATTTATTAATTTGCAATTCTAAGATATTTAATTCATATCCCCTGGAAAATATGCGTACATAAAATGTATACAGGGTTGCATTAACATGGGTTTGACCCAGCTCCTAACAGCGAAAGTTCCAGTGTATCACTTACAGTAACAAAACAAAATCATAAAAAATAGACATGCCACTCAATTTTACTCACCTGTGGTTTTTTGAGTTTCTAATGATTTACCCTTGTAAGTATTAAATAAACTGAGTGTCGCATACTTTTTCCCATCCTTTGCTTTTGTGCTCTGGCCTGACTTCTCCGACATTTCGGTGGAAACTCATCGAGTCCAAAACCTCCTGACACACCCCTTAAAACCAGTCTTTAAAACGCACATGAGAAAGAAAAATAAGAAGGCAGATTTTAGAATTTATTAGCTTACTAAAAACTAAAACATTTAGTAAACTCAAATGTTCACAGAACTTCTGAAAAATAAAAACATTGAGAAATAGAATCAATCTTAAGTAACTCATAATAATTTCACAGACCCATTTAATACTGTCAAATTCCAACAACACACAAAACCAATCAAAATAAACCACTATGCACTCAGTGAATATATTAGTTATTTACGGTTTGTAACCACTTAAGAATAAGAGTTTTAATCCATACTGAGATGAACAGTTCTGAATAGATGAGTAGAAATATATTCAATCTATGGAGACTGTCTATTTTATAAATAAATATTACTCAATTTAACGGGCTTGAGGTGACTGGCATCATCAGCCTATACATACAGAATCCAAATATGATAGGAGGATAACATCATTCCCCTATAAATTGCATGCCTGTGTTTTCAGGCAGTATGTGTCTAACAAAGCTCTACTAATTTAACAGTTTAGAACAGAACACTCTCTTTTCTCTACACTCTGCAAATGGTAAAACATTTCATCATAAACCCAAGGTACATAAAAATACTGTTTTATGGTTATGGATTAAGTGTTCAAAAAATGGTGTGCACTTGTCAAAATAAGTCCCTGTACATATGAGAAGTTATTAGAAGTAAACACTATTTTAATGAACATTCACACACAGAGAATTTTCATCTTTGGAGCTAATGTACCCTAATCTTGGAGGTGTACCCTGAGTAAAAACTAGTCTATTAATAAACAGAGAAGACACAAATTAGCTCTCATACTATTTCCCTTCAATTTAATGAGGTGTACATATATATCAACCTTAGGGTTTTTTTTTCATTGAGTGGTTAGGGTGGGTGTATGGCAGAAGGTGGCAACTTCTACCAAGAAACCATTAGTAGCTAAAAGCATTGAGAACTAAGTATGGGAGTCAAAGATAGTATAGAATAGGTATATCACACAAAAGGCATTCAAAGTCAAGGAACGCCCGTGTAAATCCATCATTATAAAAATCATTTTATCTACTAGTTTTACATTTGTAAATTGCATAATCAGCACCACACGCAGAGACGTGGTTTCATATGCGTATCAAGTACCACATTCAATATCTGTAGTTTCATACAATTTATCGAGAATTTTCACATCTACTATCTCATTTCAGCCTAATAACCTTATGATACAGTTAGTATCCTGATTTTACAGATGAGGACACTGATGTTCAGAGGTGAGATTGGATTTGAAATCAAGGCTTCTGAGGCAGTCCATTACATCATGCTGTCTCCTCCCCATGGAACTGTACATAACCACTTCGCTCTTTGAGTGTACATTTACAATAAACCACTTTTCCTTGAGATAAATTGGGAAACGAACTCACCTGCAATGATAACAACTACACTAATATATAGACAGCTTGCTATCATATGTGGAAGAATATATATAATTAAATTTATCCCAAGGGTGCTAATAATGATGATGGCATGAAGAGAGTTGTACTCCCAGAATCTATCCTGTTGACATATTTTCATCAATAACATGAAAAAAGACATAAGAAGCATATTCATTTACAGTGACAAAAGAGGACAGTGCATATTCACTAGATGGCAACATTAAGATTCAAGCAGATCTTTCTTCAGGTGAAAAAAAGTAACTGATGTATCAAGAAAAACAGTCAACTTGTTCTTTCACCCTCATTTAACACCTAAGAATCCTCAAACCTCTACATCACAACTACTCAAGCAACACTCTCTAAGTGGAGACCCGCGTATGCCTACATCATAGAGACAGCAACATAACAAGAAACAAACTCCTGAAACTTCCTAGGGGCAAACTTACAAGTACATTTGCACTTACATGCATCTTTCCCAAGGGTTTCCTTTCCTCCTTCCACCTATTGTTACAGTGGTTCTCAGCATCATCTAGAAACTCGTTAGAAACGCAAATTTTCAGGCCCCAACCCAGACTATTAAATCAAACTCTTGAGGATGGGCAGCACTCTTAAAGCACTGTTTTAGTAAGTCAGTCCTCCAGGTGATTCTGAGACATATAAAACTTTAGACAGTGGTGCTTAATCCTTGCTGCACATGAAAATCACCTGAGGATTTAAAATACACCAGTATCTGAGGTGCTGGGGTGGGGCCTCAGCATTGATCCTTATTTTGAAAAAAGATCCTCAGGTGATTCTAACACCCAAGCAGTCTTCAGAATCACTGCAATAAAGGGAGTGTGTCTTTCCTCCCATTCCGTCTAAGGCCAATCCTTTCTCCTGTGCTACCTACCCATCCTGTCCTCACTTCCTTTCTCATTCTAAACTCTTCTCTGTAGGGAATTTCATCCATTCTTATGGCTTCACCTACCAATTGATCATCCCAAAGTTACATCTCCAGCCCAGAACTCTGTGCTCCTGAAGAATATATCCCACTGCCTACTTACATTTCTTCTTTGTTTTGAATAAAGTTTCAACTTTACCTAGAACACAGGCACCTATTTCACATTAGGGTTTCAGAAACAAGCTTAACAAATATTCTGCACAGCATGAGAAGAAAATGGTAGTTTAAAAAAATTAAGTTGAGAATCAACGGAGGAAACATCTCAACATTGGACAAAATGTGAATCTTAGATAAGAACTCAACAAAACGAAGAAAAAAACTTGAAGAAACCCAAAAATTGATACTATGAACACACAATTCACTAGAGAAATAATACCAGTAAGCAAATGTATTAAAATGTTCAATTTCATAAGTGAACAAAAATTAAAATAAGATGGGCAGTTCAGCTTGTCCCACATGCTTACACAAGGAAAACAATGTAACATTACACAATTTAACCACAGGATGATAGAATATCTAATTCAATTCTAGCCATCACAAAACATTACAGCTTTGGATAGAACTATAAAATGAATCTTAATTTTCCAACTTAAAAAGAAAAACAAAATTTTTCCTATATATTATAAGGAGTTTCCAAACCCAAAGAAAGAACAAGCAATTGACCAAAAATTGAAGCCACAAAATACAGGCTCTACATATGGTCAAAGTTTCTGTAAACATATTATAAAATTCATATTTGAGTAGTTCTTTCTAAGGTTCAAAATTCTGTAAAAAGTTTCTTCTTCTACTATTGATAAGCTACTGTCTATTTTATGCCCTTCGGTATATGCTCTTTCCAAACAAGAAGTAAACAAAATACATATTGGGTGTAATCTGAGATGAGAAAGATGGACAAAGAATCAGCTTCTTAGCCCACTAGAACAGAGAATAAACTTATGCTCTCATACGCTTATGAGTCTCTCTTGCTATGTGTTATAGTACCTACTATATCAGAAAAAAAGTAAATCATAAATACGTATAACTGACGTTAGTGTAAATGAAATCAGAAGATAATTCAATAAAAAATAATGGTGAACTATCACTTAATATACCTACTGCTATAAAAGAACATGCATTTCTAAAGACAGAATTTGCAGCCATAAATAACGAGACTGGATAAATTGGAAAGGCTAATTCCACTATAACGGTTTGCCAGTTAAATGTGGGCACTTTTAGTTTAAAGCCAAAGTTTAATTTAGCCTACTTGTTTTTGATGTCTTGCTTCTGAAAGGCTTGGAAGACACCTGAAACTCTTAATCAGGCTGAAACTTCATTCAACATATAATGGACAGAAAAGCCAGTGACTTGTTCAAAAATTAAGATTAGTTTTAAGACAAAACATCAAAGGAATCCAACCAATCAAGAATAAGCACCATCAAGACTTAGCTTCACTTTGCATAATTTATTTAAAAATATTTCTAAAAATGTAATTCCTTTTGGATGCCTAAAATGAATCAAAGAATCATGGCTATATAAGAATTTTCTATGAAACTAATGATCAAGACTAACAGGCTCACACTTTCGGCCAAGATGAAGTAATAGGGACCAGATTTACATTCCCAACAGAAACAACTCAAAAACTGAAAAAATATATATATATATATATATATATATGTATAGTCTAGTGCATGTAGGTATATATATGTGTGTGTATGTGTATATTTTACTTATATATAAATAAAACAAACAGCTTAACACACTGAACATAAGGCAAGGAAGGACAGTGATCCCTAACAGATAGGAAACAAATGAAGTGATCCCCACGCTTTCCTGAACTTACTGCCTGGAGAATTCCCAGGTCATGGCACAGAGAAGGGAACTCAAGTGGAGGCTGGCAGACTGCCTAAATTGAAAAAATGGAGGTGAGAGTTCAGGGTGACCAAGATGGTTAGGATATAGTATTGGAAAGAAGAGAGCTACACAGAGAGAAAACGCTACAGAGGATCCCCCTTGAGTATTCAGCAGAGTACCAATCTGCACGTCTCTGAGGAAACTACCTAAAGCCAGGAAAGAACATCCAAAACAAACAGAGGAGAACAGTGCCTGATACTCACAAAGGGCTGGGAATACTTCCTATTCTCATCAGCTAGACTTTTAAAACCTCACAATTCACTGGGCATTGGGTAGAGTATTCAGGAATACCTTGTCTTAGTAGTGGTATATATTAAATTAAAGTACCAACTGCTCTGGTCTTGCCTAACAAATCTCAAAGCCAACACCAAAAGGATCAAACTTTTCCCCAGTAACTGACTCCCAAATAAACTTAAAGAATACTTATAAAAACTGAAAAAGTATCCAGCTTTCAACAAGGTAAAATCCACATTGTGGCATCTAATTAAAAACTATCATGCGGGGATGGACTGGTGGTACAGTGGTTAAGTTTGCATCGTTCCACTTCTCTGCGGCCCAGGGTTCGCCAGTTTGGATCCCAGATGCGGACATGGCACCGCTTGGCAAACCATGCTGTGGTAGGCGTCCCACATATAAAGCAGAGGAAGATGGGCATGGATGGTAGCTCAGGGTCAGTCTTCCTCAGCAAAAAGAGGAGGATTGGTAGCAGTTAGCTCAGGGCTAAGCTTCCTCAAAGAAAAAAAAACCTCCATCTCACATCCATTTTAAGACTCATTTCTGGGGGCCGGCCCTGTGGCCAAGTGGTTGCATTTGTGTGCTCCACTTCAGTGACCCCGGGTTTCACCGGTTCGGATCCTGGACACCGACATGGCACCACTCATCAAGCCATGTTGAGGCAGCATCCCACATGCCACAACTAGAAGGACCCACAACTAAAAATACACAACTATGTACCAGGTGGCTTTGGGGAGAAAAAGGAGGGGAAAAACCCAAACTGTCATGCAAGCAAAGAAGCAGAAAAATATGAACCACATTAAAGGAAAGAATCAATCAACTGTAATCAATCTAATTGACCCTAGTTGAATTAATGGACAGGGATGTTAAAAGTTATTTTCTTATAAGAGCATTCTATATGTTTAACAAGTAAAAGACTGAATACAAATAGAGACACAAAAGATATTAAAAAATCAAAACTTAGAGAAATGAAAAACACACTGGATGATATTAGCAGTATTTTAGACATTGCTGAAGGAAATAGTAAACTTGAAGTCATTAACAGATGAAAGACAGTGAGAAAAAAGAACTTAAAACAGAAGTATTGGGGCCAGTCTGGTGGAATAGCAGTTAAGTTCGCACACTCTACTCTGGTCGCCCAGGCTTCACCGGTTCAGATCCCAGGCATGGACCTATGTACCACTTATTAAGCCATGTTGTGTCAGGTGTCCCACATATAAAGTAGAGGAAGATGGGCACAGACATTAGCTCAGGACCAATCTTCCTCAAAAAAAGCAGTATCAGGGCCAGCCCAGTGGCACAGTGGTTAAGTTCACAGGCTCTGCTTCAGCAGCCCAGGGTTCACAGGTTCGGATCCCGGGCACAGACATCTACACATCACTCATCGAGCCAAGCTGTGGTAGCACCCCACATACAAAATAGAGGAAGACTGGCACAGATGTCAGCTCGGGGCCAATCTTCATCAATCAATAAATAAATAAAAAAAGAAGTTTGAGTAAGCCTTGAGACAACTTCAAGCAGCCTAACCTTTGTGTAATAGGAGTTGCCTAAGGAGGAGGGGTGAGAGACAGAAAAAATAATGGCCAAAATATTACAAATTTGATGGGAACTATAAACCCAGATTCAAAAGACTCAAAAAAGTCGAAGCATAAGAAATATAAAGAAATATACCAAAGCACATCATAATCAAATTGTTCAAAACTAACAATAAAGAGAAAATCTTAAAAATAAGAGAAACAAACATAAGAAGGATAGCATGAATGTTGCCAGAAACCATGCAATTGAGAAAATATTGCAGCCACATCCTTAAAAAGTATTGAAAAAAAAGAAAATTGATAACCTAGAATTCTTTACTTAGCAAAAATAACTTTCAAAAGTGAAGACCAAAACAGAGAGCTTTCTCAGACATAAAAAAGTTGAAAGAGTTCATCACTAGCAGATCTACACTACAAGAAATGTTAAAAGTCCTTCAAACAGAAAAAGTTTTTTTGAGGATACCAGATTGAAATCTAGATCTACAGAAAAGAATGAACAGCACCAGAAATGGAACTGAGTAATATGTGAGTTTTTTATCATCATCTAAATATGTTTATCCCTGGAATGCAAGGTTGGTTTAATATTCAAAAATCAATCAATGCATCTCACCATTAAACTAAAATAGAAATGCATGATTATCTCAATAGATGCAGAAAAAACATCTGACAAAAGCTAGCAGCCATTCCTGATAAAAACTCTCAGCAAACTAGCACTCCAGCTGATAAAGGGCATCTATGAAAACCTATTTTAAAAAGTCTATTAGTAAAAAACAAAAACCTATAGCAACACCATACTTAATGGTAAAAGACTGAATACTTACCCACTGTCCTCCCAAAGATCAAGAATAAGGTGAGGATATTTACTATCACCATTTCCGTTCAACACTATTATAGAAGTTCTAGCCAGTGCAATAAGATAAGAAAAAGAAAAGGAGAATTCAGATTGGGAAGGATGAAATACAACTGTCTTTACTTGCTGACATGATCAAATATGTAGAAAAATCTGGTGGAGTCTAGAAAAAGCTACTAGAACTAAGGAGAGTTTAGCAAGGTGGCATACAAAGTCAATACACAAAAATCAATTGTATCACTGAATAGTAGCAATGAACAACCAGAAATTGAAATGAATGTACAACTTATAATAGCAATTAAAATATGAAACACTTAGAGATATATCTGACAAAAATTGTACAAGATTTGCATACTGAAAACTACAAAACATTAAAAAAGACCTAGATAAATGGAGATATGCCATATTATGGGTCAAAAGATCCAATATAAAGATGTCAGTTCCTGCCAAAGTGATCTATACAAGAGTCAAAGCAGTCTCACATAAAATTTTAGAAGAAAAAATTCTGGAGGGAGGTGGTCAGAATTTGTCAAGCTGATTCTAAAATTCATAAAGAAATGGACAGGACCTAGCAAAAGAACTTTGAAAAAAAGAATCAAGTTGAAGGGCCAATGTCATCCAATTTCAAGACTTGTAAAGAAGCAATGAAGAAAGTGTGGTATTGGTGTAAATTAAACAGATCAATGGGAACACAATAGTCCAGAAATGTAAATATATAAAGGAGTCTGATTTTTGGCAAATGCAAAGAAAATCCAGTATATAAAGGATAGTCTTCTGAACAAATGGTGCTGGAGCAACCAGGTATACATAATACAAAAACAACAACAACAACAAAAAAAACTCTGATCCACACCTCACAACATACACAAAACTCAACTCAAAATGGACCACAGCAAAGCAAACTTGTAGTCAGAAGATGAGTAAGTTTTGGAGATCTAATGCACAGCATTATGATTACAGTTAACAATACTGTATTAGACACTTCAAAGTTGCTAAGAGACAAGATCTTAAATTTTTTTTTTTTTAAAGATTTTATTTTTTTCCTTTTTCTCCCCAAAGCCCCCCGGTACGTAGTTGTATATTCTTTGTTGTGGGTCCTTCTAGTTGCGGTATGTGGGACGCTGCCTCAGCGTGGTTTGATGAGCAGTGCCATGTCCGCACCCAGGATTCGAACCAACGAAACACTGGGCCGCCTGCAGTGGAGCGCGCGAACTTAACCACTCGGCCACGGGGCCAGTCCCGATCTTAAATGTTTTAACAAAAAAAGTATGTCACAAGATGGAGGTGTGAGCTAATGCTACCGTGGTAATCATATCACAATATATAAATGCATCAAATCAATGTGTTGTACACCTCAAACTTACAGAATGTTATATGTTAATTCTATCTCAATTTTTAAAAAATGACCATAGACAAAATGTAAAACCTAAAACGCTAAAACTTCTAGAGAAAAATAGGAGAAAATCTTTGCAAACGGGGGTTAAAGAGTTCTTACAACACTAAAAGCACAATCCATGAAAGATTAAACTTATGAATTGAACTTTTGCTTTCTGAAAGACATTACTGAGAACGAAAAGACAAGCTACTGTCTGGGAAAAAAAATCTGCAAATCATATATATATGATAAAGGACTTTTATCCAGAAATATATAGAAAACTCTCAGAACTTAATAATGAGAAAACAACCCAATTTTTAAAAAGGGGCACAGAATTTGACACTTCACCAGAGACAGATAATTGGCAAATAAACACATGAAAAGATGTCAGCATTTCAGCATCATTAGTATTTGGGAAATGCTATTTTAAATCACAGTAGGATACCTCCATACATCTACTGCATCTAAGCTAAAATTACAAAATGATTATACCAAGTGTTGATTAGGATGTGGAAGAAGTGGAACTCTCATAGCCTACTTGTGGGAATGTAAAACGTTACAACACTTGGGAAGATAGTTTGGTGGTTTCTTAAAAAGGAAAACATCCACCAACCATATGATCTCCCCCTTCCACTCCTAGGGTTTGTACAAGAGGAATGAAAACATAAGTCCATACAAAGACTTGTACTGTGGTTCAGTTTTATTTGTAATAGGGAAAAACTGGAAACAAACCAAGTGTCCACCAGCAGGTGACTGGATAAACAAATTGTGGTATATCCATAAACAGACCATCCAAGCAATAAAAAGGAATAAACTACTGACACATGAAACAACATGGATGGATCTCAAAGTGATTAGCTGAATGAGAGAAAATAGGCTCCCTACATACATACTGTATTTTATATGAAATTCTATAGTGTAGGATTCAGATAGTAATTGCCTAGGGATGAGAATGATGAGGGGCAGAAGGAAATTCTTTTTGATGATAGATACATTATCTTGATTGTGGTAAGGTTTTCAGAATGTGTACAAGCAAAACTTAGCAACTAATACACTTTAAGCATGTGCGGTTTATTATATGTCAATAAAAATTATTTGATCTTTGTCCCCAGCCCTGGCACAGGGCTCTTAAAACTCCTTGAATTTCCCAAATGATAAGAGAGATAAAGGTGTCTTTTATTATTCATAACAAGTCCCTTTCAACTACACCAAGAGTTTATGTTAATGTAGTGACTCCTGGAAAGTCCCTAAGGATGAAGGCTGGTTCCCAGGGAAGCAATCACGTGATTAAAGGGCTGGAACTTGGGGCTGGCTGGGTGGCGCAGCGGTTAAGTGCGCCTGTTCCACTCCGACAGCATGGGGTTCACAGGTTCGGATCCTGGGTGCGGACATGGCACTGCTTGGCAAGCCATGTTGCGGTAAGTGTCCCACATATAAAGTAGAGGAAGATGGGCATGGATGGTAGCTCAGGGCCAGTCTTCCTCAGCAAAAAGAGGAGGACTGGCGGCAGATGTTAGCTCAGGGCTAATCTTCCTTCAAAAAAAGGGATGGAATCTTCAGCCTCATCCACCTCTCCTCTGAGGAGAGGAGCTGGAGGTTGAACTCATCGCCTAGGGCCAATAATTTAATCATTTGTACATCCATAAAAATCCCTGAAATACTGGCTGGAAGAGCTTCCTCGAGGATGGAACACCACCAACTCCATGGAGACAGAAGCTTGGGACCCTTCTGGACCTCACCCAGTGTATCTCTTCATCTGGCTGTTCATTCATATCCTTTAATATCTTTGTAATAAACTGGTAATCTAGTAAGTTGTTTTCCTGAGTTCTGTGAACCGCTCTAGCAAATTAATCAAACCTCTGGTTTACAGCAAGCCAGTCAGAAGCACAGGTAACAACCCGTACTTTCAATTGGCATCTGAACCAGTGAGGGGACAGTCTTGCAGGACTGAGCCCTTATTAACCTGTGGAATCTGATGCTATCTCCAGGTAGACAGTGTCAGAATTGAGCTAAATTATAGGACACCCAGCTGGTGGCCAGAGAATCCAAGAATTACTTAGGGTGGGGAAACCCCTCCCCCCCCACCTTACAGTGACCAGAAATGTCAGAAGTAGAGGTTAAAGAGTATAGGAGACAGACAGGAGTGTTTTTTCTTTATACAAGGGAAGGGGGGATGGGAGGGAAAGAAACACACTGGCAAAGATATTAAATTGGAGAAATCAGCAGTCCTGATAAGGAATAATAAAGAATAATGTAATAATAGAGCTAACAGTGAATCAGGAAAAAAAGTCAGAACACAATAAGCAAAGAATCAACAAATAGTGTTTCTGTTTCTGAAGTTGGTAAGAAAGCACTTTAAGATTCTTGTAAGTAAAAATTAACAAATAGATAAAACTAAGAAATAGGGAAAGAACCAACTGGAAATGAAAAACAAACCTATCTTGGATAAAGTAGGAACTCAAAATCCAAACTGCAAAACAGCTCACATGAAAAACATGCAATACACAGTCATATAATTCAGAGGACTGCTCTTAAGGATTTTCATTACCAGACAAAACAATAAGCTAAAAAGTTACCCCCAAAAAGCAGGAAGGAAAAATCAAATTAAAATAAAAAACAATAAAAATTGATAAATTCAAGAGCTGGCTCTTTTGAAGAAAAATATAAGTTAGCTGAAAAACTCTAATTTTCAGTTAAAACTAAGAATGAGAAAGTTGATATAAAAGACACACATGAAGAGAAGGCTTGAGAAGTAACGGTCTTCTAGGAACACAGAAATTACCAAATTTGGCTCAAAATAAAAAGGTAAAAACAACAGAAAAAAATAAAACTTGTCCAAAAGCTGTCCACCCCCAGCAAGTATCTGGCCCAGGCAGTTTCACAGGGGAATTCTGGCATCCTTTAACTGAGACAATTCCCATGCTATTCACAACGAACTAAACAGGGCTTGGCAAATGAAAGGCTACGGCCAAATCTGGCCTGTGCCTGTTTTCTATGGCCTGGGAGCTAAGAATGAGTTAGAATTCAGCAGTGTAACTTAAAACAAAGTCTAAGAATCTATCCTAAAGAAATACTAACATATGTGTGCAAAATACACATACAAGGATTCACTGCAATATAGTATGCGATAAAATTTACTTATACGTCAGTCACTGCTGACTGACATAAGTGATCCATGTTCTGAAACATATTTATTGAACACCTATTATGTACACTCCTTTGTGGACTAGATAGAGATGTAAGAGACAAGAAGCTGCTCTGACAGGTCTTACTTTCCAGTGTGGTGACTGAAATAACAGGTAAATAAGATCACTTCAGATGTGACAAATGCTATGAATAAAACCAAACAGGACAATATGACAAAGTAACAAAGGGTCAAACTACTTTAGATTAGTTGATCACTGAAGGCCTCTCTGCGGAAAAGGCTTCTGATTTGGATTTAATGGGGAAGGAAGCAGCTTCCAGGCTGAAGAAAAGCAAATGCAAAGGCCCCAAGGCCCTGATATGCTAATCATGCTCAAAAAACATAAAAGCTGGTGAAGTAGAAGCTTTAAAAAAGGGAAAGTTGAAAGAGAAAAGAGAAGGTCAGATGAGGTAGGCCTACAGGATTTTAAATTTTATCCTTGAAGCAGTGGGAAACCACTGGATTCTGAGCAGAGGCATGTCTTTTGTTTCAAAACTATCATTCTGGCTACAATGTGAAGCATGAATTGTAGGGGGCCAAGGGTGGAACGGAGAGACATCATAGACCGCAACAGCCTAGGTGCAAGATGATGTGGCTATGGCTGAAAAAGAGACTAGATACAGGATGCTAGGAAAGACAGGACTCAAAGACAATCTGGGTCTTGAATTTGAAAAGTTGGGCATTAAGTGAGGTGAGGAAGATTAGATTTAGGGAAGATGGGGGAGAAGGGGAAGCAAGAGTTCTGTCTTAGCCATGTTAGTTTGAGATATTTATAAAGACAACCAGAGATCTGTACAGAAAAATGCTCAAAAAAAGCACAGTACGTGATTTTTTAAAACAAACAATATACGCTAAATACAAAAAAATATAATCTACATGTCAAGTATGAAAAACTTTACAAAATCATACCACAAATTATCAGCAGTAGACACTGTTGATCATAAGTGACTCTGACTTTGTTATACATACTGCAAGATCTAAATCTAAAAACTAAGTGTAACAGAAAATTAGGAAAAAATAAACGTTTTAAGAAGCAATAACTTGAAATGAAAAATTAATTTCAAGATCAGAAAATGAAAAAAAAGTGTATGATATATGCTTAAGACAAACAAAAGAATTTAAAAATCTATCCTCACTGGCATTGCGAACATCTAAAATATGTAAAAATATTAATGACTACAGGTAAACAAAAAGTAGTTGACGAACGTGGATTCACTTGACTTCTCCTCATCTGCTTTGTGGTTTATGCAACAAATAAAAATTAGAAAAATCTACAAACACATGCACATAACTACTTTGCTAAGTGAACATTCATTGAGTATAACACCATTGTCATGAATCCTCTTTTCACCATCAATGGTGCTTGCGAGTATGGTAATGCCTCTTTCTTTTGAACACTAGCATGGGAACCTAACCCACATCTATGACACTGTTTCCAAGGGATAACATATCTTCTCTCTTGTGTGCACTTGCCCTTGGATACTAAAACCCTAATGAAACCAATGTCCTCTTAAAGCCTGCTGGAGTAATTAGTACATTCTCTGAAATACAATTTAGCAAAGCAATTCTCTACAGGTTAAACAGAAACAAGCCTTCTAAAAGTACCTCCCTACTGCCACAGTGACAATATTCATTCAACATTTATATAACAAATGTATTGAGAACTAATAAACTGTCAAATGTTGTTTTAGATGTTGGGATACATCATGAAAAGGCAGATGATGCCCTTGCCTTCGTGAAACCTTTAACAAACAACAAACAATAAAAATATGGGAATGAAAAACTCAACCAGGTAAAGGGATAGAGCAAAGAGGGGAAAGAAACTTAGGAGAGGATGGCAAAGGTCTGGAAAACCTCTCTGAAGAGGTGACAGGAACTAAGAAAATCAATCAACAGTTCTCAACACAGGCTGCACAGACTTATCCAGAAAGGTTTTGAAAGACACTATCTGTCCAGGCCCCTTGCTAGGCCAACTAAATCAGAGTGGCTGGAGCTGGGGCTGGCAAAGGCATTCTTTGAAAAGCCACCCAAGTGTCTCTAAAGTATAGCCACAGGTGAGAACCACTGAAAAAACAAACCAATTTTGATCTGGGAGAAGGTTCAACTCTAAATGTCAGGACAGGAAGCCAGGGTAGGCAGAAGTCAGGCTGTGCAGAGCTAGGAGAAGGAATACTGCCCTTGAGTTTATTCCAAATGCCATGAAGAGTCATGGAGGGAAAAATTAACCAAAAATCTCAACTGCTGAATAAATGCATGGCTGCATTCAGCAGACCCACATCTTAAGTAACAAAATGGTACAATTTAGATAATTAGTAATTCAAAAACCCCTGAAACAGTAAGCTCAGTAAGAGCATTTCTCTTCACCTTGACAGTTTCTGATTCCAAAAAACATATTGGCATAGTTATAGGAGATAAAAGAACTATATCCTCTACTTGCAACATTTTTAATTTTGAAAAGCTTTTTATTATGTATACGCTATTAAGAATACATCACCGTCCTGCTTACTATATACCAAAAAATCTAAATCATTAAGGGCTGAGGGTCAGTCTACAAAAATAAAGCCTTATGAATAACACACCCCTATTCTGCTTAAGGGAAGAGAACGTAATCACATTTCTAAATTCAAGGTTCTATGACTCTAAGCATTGCTGATAAGAAACTACCATGTTCTATTGAAATTGATGTACCAAAACACGTGCATCTGCATTTTCCCAATTCTGAACAATGAACATATATTAACTTGTAAACAGGTATTTTTTTTTGGAAAAAAACTTTACGATGAAAGAAGGAAAAAATGAAGGAAAAAAAGCAGCCAGTGTTTTTAAAGCCAAAAGACTGTTTCCCAAAGGTCTACAGGAAATTTGGAAGGCAGCAGTTTATCCTAATATAATGAAAGGATGACAGTGAACAGTGCTAACAAAACGATGGTGTTCATGAGAGGACAGCTATTGTAGGTTGAAAATTTGTGGGGAAAAAATTTGTAAAGGGTTCCTACATCAAGAGATTAGCTGTGATCTTGACAATTCCTTCAGTGCCAAAAACTGTAAGATCCTAAAGTTACTCATTTACAATCACAAAAGGATTTTAAAATATTCAATACGGAAAACATTATTTTAAGTGATAGTTAAAATCTAGTAAATCTGAAAAAATATGTATACTTTTGCAAATTGCCAATTTGTTAAACTCAAATGACAATCATAATCTTTCTGGCCACAATGGGCTTCTAAGTATCCAAGCTCTGTTTACCTCTCCTTCCTCATTATTCTTATAGTGACTGTTTAGTTTCTCTGGAAAATACAGTACAATGTCCCACTCATTTAAATAGTTAACATTAAAAAGAAACCTCAACTATTTCCAGATGAGCATATTGCACACACTCAAGAAATGTTTTATTGAGCAAATAAAGAATGTCTACTAACTAATAAATAACAGTCAAGTATCACAAGTATACAACGCAAACAGCTTCTGTGTAAACCATTTTCTTTGGTTTCTGCGACCCTCTGACAGCTTTCAGTCTGCGACTGAGACTTTTTCCCCTATCTCTCTACATAAATGTTAACAAGCTTTTTCCATCTCTCTTGCCTGCTCTCTTCTCTGTATGCTTTCTCCTTTGGCCATCTCATCTACTGTTCACTTCTTCAGTAAGGATAATTCCCAAAGCTTTCCTTCCAGCTACAATCTTAGACATACATTTGTAATTATCTAAAGAACAAAACATCTTCACTTAAACTTCTCGACGGAACTACAAACTCAAAATGTTTAATTCCCTCATTCACTCAATATTTACTGAGTGCTTACTGTTATCAGGCACTACCAGAAACAAATAAAAAGGAGACATGCTGTCCTCATGGACTGAATGGAGATAGTTTGTAAATGTGAGAAGGTTGGAAAAGGTCTGCAAAGAACTGGGAGGAAAGACAGCCAACCAGGAAAATGAGGCATGGTGACAAGCAGCACTGAAACCTCCACAGGAGCTGGAGATCAGGAATATACAGTACTCCCATGTCTGTGCAGTTTGAAGACTCTCATCAATGTCCAGCAGCACATCCAGGAGTGGGGAGTGGTGGGAAGCACACAGCAGCTGGATCGAATAAGAAATTATAGTTGTGCCAGACAGGTGTTAATGAAAAGCAAGGGAGTTGAGGATACTACCAGGAGAATGGTTAGAGTAACATTCACGGAAGTCTAAGCCAGAGTGAAGAAAGACAAGTTGGAAGACAACAAGGAGGAGGGCAGAAGAGACTGGCAATTTCAATAAGGTTGAATAAAAGCTCTAACAATAGTAATTACTGAATGCTTACTGAGTCAACATTACTATGGACTGCTTTGTTCATTTAGTAAAAACAACAAGAGGAAATGTACTGAGTGACAAAACTGGAGGCACAGAAGCTTGTGATTTGAATTTAAGGTTTCAGGTTATTTTCTAAACCTGAGCTCTAGAGATGCAGTATAATGTAAAAATATCGGATTGGGAATAAGAAGAGCTCAAAGCCCAAGTCACCAAAACTTACCATTGAAGAAACAACCTTCTATCAGTAAAACAACTTGCCCAAAACTCATACGGCTAGGAAGTGATGGGGCCAAGATGAAATCTGGGGTTGACACCAAAGCCAGTGTCCAAGATAACCTTACTGTATGAAAATCAGAATTCAATTTTCATTATAGAAGAGATAAACATCAAACCTTTAATATATAAATAACATGCCATTTGAGGCGAAGACATTCTAAAAGATTCAAATTTTTATTATCAAAACTTATTCTATTACAATACAGAGTAAAATATCGAGGATAAAAAAATTGTATAAACAAAACATAGTAACATCTCTACTAACAAATGTATTCCATCTGTTGCAGAAATGTCATTTTAAAGTATAATCATGTAAAAAGTGTAAGAAGCAACGTACTATAGATTGTAAAAAAAGGGGAGGGTGCTATGTACTGAACTGTGTCCCCTCGAAATTCCTATGTTGAAGCCTGAATTCCTGGTGTGATGGTATTTGGACCTAGGGCCTTTGGGAGATAATTAGGTTTAGGTGAGGCATTGAGGCTGGGGCCTCATAATGGGATTAGTGCTCTTATAAAAGGAAGAGACCCCAGAGCTCTCTCCCTCTGCCCTGTGAAGACAAAGCTAGAAGGCAACCATGGGCAAGCTGGGAAGGAAAACCTCACCAGAACTCAACTATGCTGACACCCAAATCTTGGAATCCCAGCCTCCATAACAGTGATAAATTTCTGTTGTTTAAGCCACCCAGTCTATGGCATTTTCTTATGGTACTTGGAGATGACAAAGACAGAGAGATGGATGAATTAACTTCAGAAAACAGCATTTTGTCTGTCACTCAAAATTTTTTTTTTTTTAAGATTTTATTTTTCCTTTTTTTCCCCAAAGCCCCCCGGTACATAGTTGCATATTTTTAGTTGTGGATCCTTCTAGTTGTGGCATGTGGGACACCGCCTCAACATGCTCGAGGAGTGGTGCCATGCCTGCACCCAGGATCTGAACTGGTGAAACGCTGGGCCACTGAAGCGGAGCGCACGAACTTAACCACTCAGCCACGGGGCCGGCCCTATGTCACTCAAATTTTAACTAAATTTTCCTTTTAAAATAAAAAAGTCAAGACATTCACCATACTCCTCTGAGTTGCAGGCCAATCAGCATTCACAAAATACACACTTTCTGAAAAGTTTACTTTCAGCTTAACTCCCCCCTCTTGATTTTAAACACATTAATTAATCAAAGTACTAGTCCTTACACACTCCTCCTTAAACAAATACAACACAAATGAGAATCACAGAATATCTGAAGTTGAAAATTATTTTATAAAGAATGTGGTCAATATGAAGTAATGTGACCTGAATAACGAACACATTGAACCCTGTCCTTCTCAAAGTCTTTTGTCAAAAACCTGGATAAAATCCTGGAAGGTAGTCATCACATATGATACATACATCTGAAAGAATGCATTCAATGACTTTCTTAATATTTAAAAAGATCTCGAAATGCTAGGCAGAATAAAATTGGATGTAAGAATAGTTATATAGTCATAATTCAAAAATGGAATTTCACAAATACAGAATACAGACTAAGCCTGTTCATATAAACAGGACAGCCAGTGACAGCGAGCAGCATGGCAGCACTGCTTTTACAAAAATGGCTAGTTTATGGGGCTGATCCCATGGCCGAGTGGTTAAGTTCACTGCGGCGGCCCAGGGTTTCACCAGTTCGGATCCTGAGCATGGACACGGCTCCGTTCATCAGGCCACGCTGAGGGGGCGTGCCACATAGCACAAACGGAGGCACTCACAACTAGAATATACAACTGTGCACTGGGGGCTTTGGGGAGAAGAAGAAGAAGAAGAAAAAGAAGAAAAAAAAGAAGACAGGCAACAGATGTTAGCTCAGGTGCCAATCTTTAAAAAAAAAAAAAGGAATTAAAATAAGAAAAAAATCGGCTACTTTAATAGAAATCTAATGCACAGATCTCGAACTGTAAAATGGTTCCACTGATTTTGTGTTTATCACACTTACAGAGTACTGTGCTCAATTCTGGGCTTCATTAAGACAAATATTAAAAAACAAACTAAACTGGATACAAAGGAAAAACTCTGTTTAGTTTATCCATAGGTGGAAACAAGTTATCTTAGAATAAAAAACTCACAGCATACTCTACTTTCACAATCTGCCAAGCAGCCCAAAGAGCTGAGAGAGGAAGTGATTTGTAATTTTGCTGAGGCACAAAATTCGATGCCATGAGGTATGTAACAGAAGGGTGCTTCTAGGAAACCAACTTAGAAATTCCTTCCTTGCCATACCCCCATTTCCAGGGTTTTTCTTTTTTAGAGATACAGTAACTCTTGTGAAGAGAGACATACCTGTTTCTTTGTGGGAAAAAGAGCTCTGAAAAGAAAGCCAAAACCTAGTGCAGATGAGGGAAGTAAAGAGAAAGTGAACAGCATTGAATGCTATTATGGTGTTCAAATATTCGGAAATTTGGAAGATCTTAAGATACATGTTCTGCGAATGTTCCAAAGATTGATTACAGTGTCCTCCTGGTCACCAGACGCATTCAAACAAAAACAAAATAAGCCTTTGTCAGAGACGTTTTAAACCTAATTCTTGCTTTGGGTAAGAGGTTGAACTAGTCACCTTCTAAGGTCACTTCCATTGCTAACTGTTACAATCATTTAGTTATCCTCAAATTAGAGTGACATTAAATATTTTCAAAGATCCATTTGCTTCTATAATAGTAAAGCTAAGAATATCACCATATGCTGAACACTTCTACTACAAATAACACTACAGCAAAAGCATTAAAAATTGTCATTTTAAAAAACAAAGTGTAATATAAATAAATCTGTTGGCGTTCTAATCAGAATGAGAGAAGGGCTCAGGCTGTTCTTAGAAACTGAAACATGAAAATTAAGTTTCTGGGGCAGAAGAAAGCTTTAACAATCAGAAAAGAAATGTAGCTATCAAATTTTCTGTACTATAAATTACTGTTCTAGCAAAGTAAAGCCGTGTGTCTACCATTTACTTGAAGAGGTGACTGCCAGAGCACTCTTTCTGACAACTTACAATATTTTAAAACTGTTCACATTATACAATTACTTCTCTTAAAACTGATTTCGTTTCAATCCCAGCTCTACCATTTAGGAGCTGGGTGGTTTTATAGCATAATTGTGGCATATGCATATTATGGCATAAGCATTTCCCTAGTCATTAAATAGAATTCTGAATTTTTATTGTCTCATCTGTGGGCTGTATCTTCCAGTCTGCTGTGAGACTTACTTCATAAAGTGTTTGTATAAAGCTCTAAGAATAGTGTCTGGCACGCAATAAGAACTTAATAAATGGTAATAATATTTTCAACACTTACACATTACAAATAAAAACCAAAGCTTAGTTTCTTAGTCAACTTTATTTTTTGCAAGGCAAGTAGGTTCGATGTTATGGGAGAAAAAAAGCAGCATTCTCTTCAAGATGCTCATCTGACATGAATTATTCTAAACCTTTCATATAACTAAAAACTGCCTTTCAGGGTTGGAATTTTAAGTTTAAAGTTTGTTAGCATCTCTCCCCGCCAAGTACTGGCTCTCTTATTCTACCACTAAAATATCTGACTTGAGACATGTAAAGCCACCCATTTCTTCCTTTCTCCTACTTTCTACTTTCATTTTTTCCATGTTTTCAAACGTGTCATAAATATAACTACGCAATCAAAATATTTTTTTCTTTCTGGTCAGAAAAACCAAGCGATCAGCAAAGGTGGGCTAGACTTGACTTTTTAGTCCTTATTCAACAGTTCTTTCTTCAGCAGAAGAGAGACTTTCTCCGCCTCCAAAATGTCAGAAGACTCTGGTTCCACAGTTGGGAGATATTTCATCTTTCTACATTCTGTATCCTAACTGTGGCATGTGCTATACAAATCCACACATATTAAAACTCATAGAAATGTACATCAAAAATATCCAAGTTTTCTTATCTAAATTTCAAAAACTCATACAGCAATATAACCCACCTCCGCCTCTCTGTCAAAAGCCTCATTTCAATAATACCCTTTTTGTGCTTTTAAAATAAAATTCCTGTCTCCTTTTCCTAACCTGGAGAAGTAATTCTATACCTCCATATTGTGCTTCTTAAAAAGTTACTTAAAATACAGGCCAAACTACAATGGTCATATTGCCAAAAATCTAAACTTTAATTGGATCTGAAAATTTATAGTGTTTTTCTGAAGATTAAATTGCATTAAGTATAATTCTACTCAAGTATAAATTCTCTCTCTCCTTTGAAATCTGATAATCTATGTTTGATATTTAATATAGTCTGTTCCCCAGTTACTAGAAATATTTAATAAGCTACAATACTCATCTTTAAAATACACTGGATATACTGGAATTCTGTACTTGCCTAACTACTTAACCTTAGTAAAAGTTCTAAGCTTTTTGTTCCTTAGTAACCACTTCTCCAGTCTCCCAATTGTTTTTGATGTTGTTCTAAATGTACCCTGAGTAGGTCTCTTGAAGGAACCTCTCAGAGCATCCACTGGCCTCCACAGGGCCTTTGGGCGAACAGAAAAAACGTATGGTTCCAGGAAGATACAGATACTCCTCTTGGTGAGGGACTGATGCCTTGGGAGAGAGGGGAGAAGTGGAGGCACAATTTCCCCTGGGAGCCTAGCCAGTGCACAGGACTCTGTAAGCAGAACATGGGCTGGATTTCAGTCCTTGTTGCCTCCTTCAGCCCGACATAATTGTGCAGTGCACAAACTGCACAACCACATACAGCAGCCCTGCACTTTCAGATTATACATTAGGAAAAAGGGAGGAAGGAAGATCAATTATTAACTTCTCTAGACACCCATTCTCCATCCATCACGTGCATTCATCTCTTCTACTGCAGACTCGAGATTTATTTAGAGGGGCTCTTCCAACCTCACAGGGAATCTACCCTCCCTTTACCTTTGTTTTCCAAGGTTCTCTTTTCTGTTTTAAACATGGTCAAGACTCATGTGATATCAAAGAATATTAAATTCAAAAGATATATACAGACATTTAATGTGATCTTTGCAACAGTCCTGTGAGACAGGGGGAAGAGGCATTATCCTTATTTCAAAGGTTATATCTAAAATTTGAAGAAGCCAAGTCACTTGCCCCCAAAGTTAAGCTGGTGCAAAGTGACAAAAGAACTAAACCTCGGTTTTTAAACTCAAGAGTCCAGACCTCATTTTGAGTATTCAACACACCTAAAAATCAAGAGGTCTTACCACTTATTCTTCCTGCTGAAACATTCACCCTTATTACTTGACAGAAATTCTTTTAGGGTCACCAAGGATCTCTCAGTGAAATCCAAAGGCTACTTCTCACATATTTTTCTGAACTCTGCTGCTTTGGCTATAATAATCCTAATTTTTAGATTTTTCTCTTCCACCCTGATTTCTGTCATGACTTCCTTCTTCACTTATTCATTCTTGTTCTCCTTCTCTTGCCATAGATTGTTTTAGACATCCTGCTTACATTTCTCGGTCTAAATAAACCCACCCCACTTTGCAGTTTTTCATGGAAATAGTTGTCCCAGGTATGTAGTTAAGGCTGTTATTTATATCTCTGTTCCTGTAATGATGCTGTTTCCTGTTTGATGACTATTCCACTCTAGGCTTTCATCACTTCTGGGCTTTAATTCCAACTGTTGCCTGATCCTACCCAGCATTCATTTCTTATAACAGTTATGTCCCAAAGGGTGGAATATAGAAGACTACTGATGGCATATTTGATGATTTTAAGTGGTCCACAGAGGAATATTTAAAATTATATATTTTAAAACATTTTGGGGAGGAAAATGATAAAATCAAATAATCATGTGGACTTTTCTTTTAAATTCACCTAATGAAAAGACAGTAAGTTGAATTAAAGAAAAACTAACACACAGATGGTTTGAAGATAAAGCAAAAATCATGACTGACTTAAGTTTACAAAAAACTGGCCACTGGGAAATCCATGTAGTATAGAGGTTAAACACACAAGCTCTGGGTCAATGATTCAAATCCCACTTAACTAGCAAAGTAATTTTAAACAAATTACTTAAACCTCTTTAAATCCTAGTTTTCTAGTTGTGTACTGGGAATAAAAAAATCCATCTCATGTTCTTAGCTCAGTGCCTGGCATGGTAAGTGCTCAACGAATATTAATAATTACGATTATTCTTGATCTCTCCTGGCCATCATGCCTTCACTTGTAATCAACTGGGCACTCAATTTATACTACAATTTTTCATTATGGATTTTCTTCCCCGAATTTCCCTTACCTGCTTATATATCTTTAGTTTTATCTTGTGGTATGAATCCAAATCTTTTTTTCCCCCAAGGAAAATCAGCCATGAGCTAACATCCACCACCAATCCTCCTCTTTTTGCTGAGGAAGATTGGCCCTGAGCGAACATCTGTGCCCATCTTCCTCTATTTTATATGTGGGACACCTGCCACAGCATGGCTTGCCAAGAGGTGTATAAATCTGCACCTGGCATCCGAACTGGCGAACCCTGGGCTGCCAAGGCATAGTGTGCGAACTTAACTGCTGTGCCAGCAGGCAGGCCCCAAAATTTCAATAACTTTGAATATTAGTCCTTGAGATTGTGAAAATCCTGGTAGTGGGAACCAAAAGCCAAATTCCTCTGAGTCACTGGGCCTTACAAAATTAAAAGAATCTTTCATGTTTGTTGAATACATCCAATAATTAGGAAGGAAAATCTGATGCAAATAAATCTCATAATGCACAGTACATAAACACAAACTATTTGAAAGCATCTGATACTATTCTAATGGGTAAATAAACAGGAAAAAAAAAAAAAAAAGACAAGAGTATTCTTTGCTCCACTACGATATCTGTCAGTTGAACCTTAGTTGTGGGACTGTTCTATTGTTTCTTAATCTCATTGATTCAACAATAGATAATAAACTCTAGGTGTATGCCAACCATCATAGGGTGATGAGGACCTGGAAACAGTCTAGTAAAGGAAAACAGATTAATATTAGAACACATACAAGTAAACAGAAAATTACCTGACAATATGCTATGTAAATAATACTCAACAGTGTTTTTTCAATACTAGATGTGCTCCACAAATGCTGATTATATCCCATTCTCTTTAATGTAGAGCACCTAGCAGCACCACATGGGGGTGAGTACATTACACTGACAGTAATAATTTTATTGCTCTCTCGTGTTCAGACTCTAGGTATATGCTAACCTATAGAAAATATATGTAATATAGAAAAGTTTTTGCCTGCCAATTAACAACCATTGAAACTCAGTAATAGCCTTTGTTTGATCTGATTTGCCAGCAAATAAGTGCACACAAAGGCCCCAAAACATGACTGGCCTTCTGTTAATCTAAAGCAAAATGACGACTAGAAATATAACTGGGAAAAAGATGAGTTTATATTTAGCCTTTCTCGGGGTTGGGAAAAAACATACAACAGAAAACTTACTGAAGCTACCCTCTCTAGAGAATGCTTTTACCCACAAAGATGTCCTGACTGATAGATCAATGGATTATTGAGAAATTTAAAATGTTATGACTCAGAAAACTAACTTAATTCTCAAGATTTCTAGGCAACGGCTAACGTGGACTGAGATAAGCTTTCGCTGTGTTACCCTATTCATAAGGTGACAAGTCTAGCGTTACTGAAAGAACATTAGTCGTAGTTTAGTCAGACACAACTTTTAGATCTCCTTCACTGCGAGAATAGGGTTCTGCACCAATTTGTGTGACATTTTATCAATGATCAATCCTTGCCTTACACAAATATGGCATAAATAGCATCTGAAACCCAAGTTACTCAACTGACTTACAAACGGAAGCAGTGTCTGGGGAGCAGGAGAAAGGAGGAGACGTAACATAATCTTCAAAGACATTTTACAGTAGGGATAGAGGGGCACGGGAGACGGGGGCAGGAAGGAATGAGCCAGAATTTCTCTATTTTCAGCTACGTGCAATACACTGATCCCAGGGTTACTGAATGGAGAGCATGAAGAAGAAATCTATAAGAAGCAAATCGAGTATGTTAAGTGCAAAAAAAAAAAAAAAAAAAGGAAAGATATTCGTGTCCAAAAAGTCCTTAGAAAAAGAGGGAAGAAAAACTATTCCTTAAATTGCGAAAGACTACATACCCGATTCTGAGAATATACAGATTACTTACAGCTCCAAAGAGAGTATTTTCTTCTCCCAATATTCTGCCATTCTCCCTCCGCTAGATGACCTGTTACTATGTACTGAGCACAGTAATAAGCCCTTTATACACATTATCTTCGTTAATCCTACAGCAAGCCTTGGAGGGAGGTACTATTATCATCATCATCTCCACTTTACGGATAAGGAAATACTGTATCATTAATATATAGGCCAGATTTCGAAATTTTAAAATTATATCTTTCATCCTATAGAGTTAGAGGATTACTCAACTGGCCTTTAAATAGGTAAGGGTACAAAAATTAGCTTCTACCCCATCCCCAAAGCAGCTATAACCCATTTTTTACACCTTGCAACACTTTAACCTTTACATGCAACAATGTTTCTATACTGAAGTCAAAGGGGAAAAAGACTAGGTTAATAATGCTGTATCTTATTTAGTTACCACAGTACCTAAAATTACAAGAAACAGGGAGGCAGCTCTATGGTTTAGAGCATCCCCTTTGGGTTTACACAGTGTGGGTTTGAATCTATACAGCACCACCAGTATCACCTGTGTGACCTTGGGTGGGTTACTTTAATCTCTCAGATTTCATTTCCTCATCTGTAAAATGGGGATGATGATAACAGCATCTCCCTCGTAGGCCTGCTGTAAGATTTAAAAAGATAACGTGTGTAAAGGGCTTATTACTGTGCTCAGTACATAAAAATCAACTAACGGTGGAGAGAGACAGTCACATATACAAGCTCCCAGACCAAAATATAAAAATAAAAGTAAAAAGCCTATATTCGGAAAATTTCACTACAGAAAAGAATTACTATTTGACTACATGCTAAAGATAAAGCTAAAATTCAATCTATTCTTCATTTCTTTCTAGGGGATCAATGCATTTGAGGTGGGCCAGAAAAGATGCTGCAGTGCATCTGTGACACACACCTAAAGATGGCTCCAGTCAGAGAAGCATCTTAATCACCAATAGAGGAGGTTAAATCTACTTTTAACAAACGCTGGAGTTAGGCTTGGTGGGCGCTTTTTAAAGCGTCACCCTATCATTTTTACTTGCAGGAGTAAGCTATCAAGCAGTTAAGAATCTTGATTCCTCTAGTGCATTCCAAACGAAAACCTTACAGCACAGCACAGTCGCCTACTCCTCAATTCCAAGTACCCTAGCGAAGTATGAATCTATGAACTAGGCTGAAGATCGGCCAATGCGGAAATCCGGGAAGCTTTTGGAAGCCAGCAAACATCTGGCATGTCGGAAATCTCAAAAAATCTCAAATCAAGTCAAAAGAAATATACCTCCCTTGAAAGGAATCAGACGCACTCCTCTCGGGTAAAGGAAGAATTTATCAGTGTTCCCACTGGCCCCCACGCCCTTTTCTTCAGGTCCTGAAACGCTGCCTGGACCGTAACACCAAGAATACCATCTCAAAGAGAGACAGCTGCAGAGCGGGATTCCCCGCGCGGGTCGGGGGACGGAGAGGCCTAGGGTGGGAAAGACTCGCCAAATCCGCCTCTGGAGTTGGGGGAGCACGTCCCCAGCGGAAGCAGAGTTGGTCCAGATGCCCCGAAGAGCTTCTCACCGAGTCAGGTCCTCACCCCGGTCTCTCCCACACACGGCCCACTGCAGACTGCACCCTCTCTCCACGCGCAGAGGCAGGCAGGGGCGGCCCCAGACAAGCCGGGAGCAGTCTGGGGAACGCAGCCCCCCGCTGGAAGGAGAGGCCGCGCGCCCGCCCATCCCGCCGGACGGAAACTCCCTCGGCTCGCCCGACAACGCGCGTAATCCCCCCGCAGGGCCTGCGCGGCGGCGCGGCGGGGAGGCCGGCAGGTCCGGAACTGCCGCCGCGGACCACATGGGCCGGGTGTGACTCCGGTTTCCCGCTCCCCGAGCAGGAGGCCGAGACTTCCCCAGACACAGAGACGGCGGGAACCAACGAGTAAGAAGGGGATGCCGCCCCAAGGCCCTCTCGGCGCTGCTCGCGGCCTCCGGGGCCGGGCAGCGCGCCCCCGGCCCAGGCCGCCCTCCCCAGCGGGGCCCGCTCTGAGCGCAGATCCTACGCCCTCACCTCCTTACCGGCCAGGGCGAGCGTCAAGCTGAGTGCGTGCGCACTTCGAGGGCCTCCGCCGAGCTCTGATCGGGGGACGGGGGAGGGGAGACGCGGGGGAGGGGGAGGCTGAAGGACCGCCGGACTGGGAAAGCCGAAGCTGCGGATGGACAAACCGCCGAAGCTGCGGATGGACAAACCGCCAAAGCACTTTCGCTGCTTCCCGGGAGGGAGACAGCGAGCGAGAAAAAGAAGCAAGATGGCGGCTAGCCAGCCCCTACGTACTACGTAATGCCGCGGCGTACGTAAGGCAAATCTCCGCAAGACCGCCCTCCAGCGCAGGGACCGCCGGATCACGTGAAGCCTCCGTGGCGGCCCGACCCCGGCGGGAGGCGACAGCGCCTCCTGCCTGAAGGAGGGAGTTTTTGCAACCCGAGTTCCTGCTGCAGGGTGACGATTTAGCCTGGGCTCTCTCCAGGAACTCTTGAATAGACCACGATTGCGGGTTGGTATGTCCCGGGAAGTGAGCACTCTTGTATGGGTGGCTAGGTGTGTGAATTGGTTAAACCAACGGTTTGGCAGTATGTATCAAAATTAAACTATTCATACTCTTTAACCTTGATATTTGACAATATCTTGATATTTTCCAGAAATGTACATACACGTTATTTATAATACCAAAACCTGTCCGTGGATAAAGATGTAGGTAAATACGTTGACACATCCATATTATGGAATATTTTGACGCCATTAAATTCAGAATAATATTTAATGACCAGGGAAATGCTTATGCCGTAATATGCTTATGCCATAAAAACACACATGTATATGCATATTTATACAAAAAAAGACTTAAAAATGTACTCTGAAATGTTGATAGTGGTAAACATGTTAACAGCAGTTTTCTTAGCGCAATCAGATTTTTAAAAATATTTTATGTATACCTTTCTATAATTTTCAGATTTTATAATCAGAAAAAGTTTTAATGTGTAATGAAAAAAGTCATAAAATTATGAGAAACAAATGATAAATGTATGCATACACGTATATAGTGTGTATTTATATAGTGTGCATGTGTGTAAATATATATGGCGTTGTATTTAAGATTCAAAAAGCATTACATGTTTTCTTAGGCTTTAGAATAAAACAAGAACAGATATGAATACTAGTTCTGCTACTTAATTGCTATGTAGTGTGGATAAGTTACTTAACATCTCTTAGATTCAGTTTTCTCATTTGTAAAATGGAGATAATACCTACTTCTCCAAGTTTGTGTTAGTCGCTCACCAATATTTTTTGAGCACCTATGCTATGCACTAGGTACTGGAATGCAAATAAAAGAACAATTAAGGTTCTGGTCCTAATGAAGCAGTCTAGTGATGCGGATTAAATAATAGATTTGGAAATGTGCAATGAAGGAAACAAACAGGATATCAAGATAAAAAATAACCAGGAAGAAGGGCAGGAGGAATTTGCCTTAGAAAGGATGGTAAGTACCTCTCTGAGATGGTGCCATTTAAACAGGGACCTAAATGATAACAAGCAGCAGCAATGCGAAGAGTAGGTAGAAAAGTGCTCTGGACCAAGTGAAGTGCAACTGCAAATGCCCGGCTTGGGAAAGAGCTTGGAATGTTCTAGAAACTAGGAGAGGAAGATGTGTGGAGCTTAGTTGAGAGAGAGTGGCATAAGATGAGACTAGAAGGAGAGACAAGGGCTAGGTTCAGAGGGGCCTTGGTGGCCAGGGTAAGGAGTTCAGAGTGTCTTCTACGTGCAGTGAAAAGCCATCAGAAGGTTTTAAGAAGGAGAGCCACGTGATCTGATGTTATGTTTTAAGGAGATCACCATTACTGCTGAGTGAAGAGTGTGAAGAATGGATTGGAGGGAGGTAAGAATGGGAGCAAGGAGCCTCACTAGGCAGTAATGAAGTAACTGCAGTAGTGAAGAATGATAGTAGCCTGGACTAGGATAGAGGCAGTGGAGGTGGAGCAGAAGTAGACAAGTTTGGTATACATTTAGGGGCTAGAATATAATTGCTTGAGGGAGTTGATCACTTCTAAATGAGCAGAGTGTGTGAAGAAAAGAGAAGAACCAATGGCAACTTATAGATTTATGGCTTGAACAACTGGGTGGCTGAGAGTGACATTTATAGAGACTATGGAGATGGGAGAAGGAAGGAAAACTGGCTGGTGGAGGAATAACAATTAAATGGTAAAAAGAAAAGTGGGAGAATCAAATTTTTGACATGTTAATTTTGAGATGTTCATGTAATGTCAAACTGTAGATCAAGTATGCAGTTGACATGCATGTCTAGAGTTAAGAGAGGAGGTCATGGTTGGAGATATATTTGGGCTCCATAGACATGTATTTCATATGTATTTCATGCGTATTTCGTAGACATGTGTTTAAAGTGGTGGGAAGAGAGAAGATCACTCAGAGAGAGGGAGTAGAGAAAGAAGAAAGGGCCAGCCCTCAGGAACAACAATATTTAGGGATTAGGTGGAGGAGGACTTAGCGAAAAAGACCGAGGAGAAGGCAGAAAACTGGAAAACCCAAAGTGGATAATGTCACAGAAGCCAAAAGAGGAGAGTATCACAAGGAGGTGTGAGCAATCAACTATGTTAATGCTTCTGAGAGGTCAAGTGATGAAGAAGGAGCCAAAAGTGTCCACTGTATTTGTCAGCATAGAGATTACTGGTGTCTTTTACAAGAAGTTTTGGTGGAGCAGGGAGATCAGAAAGCCGTGTGGTAGTGAGCTAAAAAGGAGGTAGATGTTGAGAAAGTGGAGACTATAGATGAACATTCTTTCCAGAACGTGAACTCTGCCATGCCAGAGAAACAAAGTAGTAACTGGAGAGAATGTGGAGTAAAGAGAGACATTTAAAAATATTGAAGACAGTAGATCATGTTTGTATGATGATGGGAATAATCCAGAAAAAGGAGATGGGAACCAATGATGTAGTAAAGAGAGGGAAAACCAAAGGAGAGAAGTCCATGAGAAGGTGTGAAGGGGTAGGTCCAGAGCAGTGATCAAGAAGTCCTCTCTGAAGGAGAAAATAGATGCCGCTCTAGAAACAGTTGACGATTCGATAGCGGGAACATAAGGAGAATCCTGTTGATGGCTTCTATTTTCTCAGTGAAGTGGGGAGCAAGGTAATCTGCTGAGAGGGCTTGGTGTGTAGGAGTTTTGGAAGATTCAGAAGTTATCTCAGAGAGTTAAAAAGTAAACCTAGTGTGAGAAACAGAATAGGGCTCTGCTGAGAGCACTTTTGAAGTTTGTGATTATGAATGTAAAATATGCCATTTGATTTATTTATGTGATTTCTCAAGCAGTGTTCACCTCTTTGGTACAGCTACAGAGAAGATAGATAGTAAGATTCTCCCATGCTGGGTTTTACCAGGTAAGTGTAATGTAGGGAAGTGAGGGTATCTGTAAGGGAGTGACTACAATGATGATAACATTGTGTTTGAACATATGGTGGATGTGTAGCAAATGGTAACTTGTGTCCACTTTATGAGTTATCTATGGTGTATTTTAAATCCAAGGATTCGCTGCCACCTCTCCTGGTCTGAGCTGTCTTCCTCACCAATATGTTCATGGAATTGTAGTGTAGAAATGTTAGAATAAATAAAATAATAAAAAGAGGTAAATCATAGGCACTTGCTGCACCCCTCCCCGGCCCCCCCCCCAGACATCAATAGTCTTTTGGAGTGGAAAGGCTTGGCTGATATAGGGTCATTGCTAATGGAAGGCCTGCTGACTGTCCCCAAGAGGACAGGGAAGCATTACTCTGGTGAATTTTCTACAACCCTCTAGGATCTGGTCTAGAGTGTCTTAGTCTCAGAAATATCTTTCTTTAGCAATGTAGAACAGCTCTAGCAATCAGATGAGCTTACGTTAACCAAGGACATGAGACTGACATATACAACGAGAATATTAATGTACTAATTTCCAAGAGCTGTAATTTATATGCCTGAATACTCAAGACGACAAAGCCAGCTCGTTTTCTATGTAGACAACCCTACTCAGGAAACCAAAGGCATCATCAGAAGGTTGCTTGGTGAGCACTGATTCAGAACAAGTGGAGCTATGTGTCTAGGCTGTTCTTGATTCTTCTTTCTCCACACAGGATGATTTTGTCCCAAAGATGGAAACACTCAATTTATAAATACTCAGTTTCCAATGGTTGCAACTTTCTACCTTGATCTCCAGTATAGTACAGACATCCTGCCGCATGCTTGATTTGGGCTCCTTCTCTCCTTGGCATCACTTGGATGGGCACTGGCCCTAAAGTGTCCCTGTATGCTCCTTTCTCTGTTTCCATGGCTACCCAAACCTCTCAGCAACATTCTTTCAATAAAAATCAAGTTACAGTCATGTCAGGCCACTTTGTGTTTTAAAGGTGACTTTGCTTACTTCTGCTCTTATCCACGCAATGTAATTAATCTTAGAGTTTAGCTCTCAGAGAGAAGTTTTATTTCCCTTATTTCCAATATCTTGGGGAAAATCTGAATCAAATCTCTAGGTTTTGGAACAATGTCCAAAGCCAAATAATATTCTTCTAAAATTTCCTTTGTTTTGGATTATTTGCAGCTCTCCTAACACGCCTTCAGCATAGATAAATTGTTATAACCAAAATGTTTTCCTGACAGATTGAATGAAAACTTGTCATTTAATTTCCAGTTCTGCTTTTTAAACAATAATTTTAGGGTAACGTTATCAAATTGCCAATTGGTGCTATGAAATCAGGCAAACTGGTTTCTTACTGAAAAAAATGGATTCTCCAAATAATATGACCTGTTTTCTTTGTGATTGCCCAGCTTTATTTACTAATGAGTTTCTACCCTTCTCGTTGGGATTGATTCTATAAGCTGTAGGCACTGAAGATTTATGGAATATTAGGTGAAAAATGAAAGAATCAATGAAGGTATCATGCTTTATTCGTAGTAGTGTTTCTTAAAGGTTTATGTGCACATGTCTATTCTGGTTTCTTTCTATCAATGGTCCAACAAATCATATTTAGTAAAACTGTGAAACATTGTAAGCCTGATGTAATGAAAATCATAATGCCCAAATGCTGTATGAAAATGTAATCTCATTTTATGAACATCAACAGATATCGTAACTTTGCTAATAGAAATAAGAAAAATATTGCCAGTGCTTTGAAAAATACCTTTTGCCAACTTGTAAGAGGTTATATAATAGATATAATATGTATAATATCTATGTTATATATAAAATATTACATTGTTATTTTATTGATTACATTATTATTTACACTACAATATATGTGTAAAGTAGGATAAATATTTTTGTTATTTATCAATCTATTATTAATTGGGTGAGGAAACCCTTTTTGTAATGGAATAAAAGGTATATTTTGGCTAAAAATGTTTGCTTATCACAAGTCATATGTTAATGAAGTTTAAATTGACTGGGATTTACTGTCCACTCAAAAGTTCCCCAGAATTTTCTTAGTATATGTGCTGCCGAAGTGAGCACTGCCCAGAATTTTCTTAGCTGAGAGGAGAAACTAAGTTCTTGGAGCAATGCTCCCAAGTTAAGAAGGTGTAGTTTCTTAACTAACAGAGAACAACATTTGGGAGCATGAGGAAGAAGGGAGGAGAAGATCGAGGAGGAGGAGAAAACAAACTTTGCTGGTAACAGTTTTGCCTTAGGCGGCAAGGTCACCTGTGTCAGGAAGTGAGTAATGATAAAGGACGCATCTAGAGACCAGAGGGAAGTGAGTGGGTCTGGGGAATGCAGAGCAGAGAAGGTTACAAAGGAAACTAGCCAGATGGTAACCGAAGATACAGAACAGGTGATTCCCTAACTTTTTAGACCAGAAAATAGAAACTTGAGCTATTGCTGATAGATATAAATACAGCATTCAGTAATTACCTCCAAAATTGTAACTCTGCCTGCTGCCTGTAGCATTTCTCAAAGTATAAGGCACTTTTTATTTTTTATTTTTTTTTGCTACTCAACCAATTGTTTATACAATGTATAAATCAAACCACCCAGTTTCAAATCTTTTATTGCTCCCTAGTAATTAAGAGAAGTAAGGTTGATAGTACATTTCTTTGACAGAACAGGGACTAGGTATTTTGAATAATTTTTTTTTAAGATTTTATTTTTCCTTTTTCTCCCAAAGCCCCTGGATACAAAGTTGTGTACTTTTAGTTGTGGGTCCTTCTATCTGTGGCATGTAGGATGCCGCCTCAGCATGGCTTAGACGAGCAGGGCCATCTCCGTGCCCAGGATTTGAACCGGTGAAACCCTGGGCCACCAAAGCAGAGCACGAGAACTTAACCGCTCGGCCACGGGGCTGGCCCCTTTGGCTTGCCAAGCAGTGCCAGGTCCGCACCCGGGATCCAAACTAGCTAACCCCCAGCCACCGAAGCGGAATATGAGCACTTAACCTATGCACCACTGGGCTGGCCCCCTTGAATAACTTTTAGGCTTTTGGTGGAAGAGAAAATTTCATGTGTTACAAAATATAAGTAGTCCATTCCTGGTTCAGATTTTGTTTCTTGGTGTTCTCCATTCTCATTTTTGCTGGGGTTAATTAAGCAGTTACTTCAGAAATATTTCTTTGAGTTGCTCAGAGTCTCAGTGAGATAATTGTTTTGAATGGGAATTAGTAGTACAACACTCCAGGGACTGGACCATTGTTAACATCATAGCACAGTCTTGAGAGGAAGGAGAGAAAAGAGGAATAGCGATCGAAAGAGAATTGAGAAAAAGCTTCTCGCAGTATTTAACAACCTGGGTAAATTGCAGTGAAATGAAATGCTCTTCATTTCAATATTCAGTATTAGCTATATTAAACTTTTAATTGGACAGTCTTAATCATTGTAATGATTAATAAGATAGTTCTACCTGTTAGGTGGCATGTGACCAGGCCACCTGCTCAACCTTGAGAAGATGCTGGTATGGTGATGAATCATCCCAGTTGGCATGCAATTGACATGGTTTTAGTCCTGAAGGTCCAATGACCCAGGAAACTTCTCAGTCCAGGGCAAAACTGAACAGTTGGTCACCCTATGCTGGCTGCAGTGAAGTGGAGATGCAGATCTTAGTTCCAAGTCTCTTCTGTGTCAAAATCTCCTTTTGATCTCTACTACCTGCATGAGAAGTCACCCTTGCTGGACATCACTAATGGGAAGTGAGCCTTGTCTGATACCAAAGAAGGTCCTTTTAATCCTAAGGGGTTAGCCAGGCTGCAGAAAACTGGGAAGTTAAGCCTGAGGAGCTCCTGGCAGCAACTGGAGACATCATTGTTGTGGTTCTCACCTGGCTGTTATTGCTGCATTAGCTCCTTCTACCCTGTTATAGCTGCGAATTATCAAATGCTTCCCAAGGGCCAGCATGTTGCTAAGTCCTTCACACATATCATTTTACATGGGAAACTGCAATACAGATTATAAAACTGAGGCTCAAAGAGGATAAGTGACTTGCTTTGAGCTCATGGTCCTAATCAGAGAGCTGGTGTTGGAACTGAAGTCTAACTTCAAACAAAGCCGATGCGCTCATCTACTCTGCAGTCTCCCAGGTTGTCTGGAAGACTTTTTACACGGTTTCTCTGACCTTTCTCTCAAGGACTGTATCTCTTCATCACTTGCTCTGTGACCTGAAGGTACAGTAACTGATGCTGCTGACTGGACGAGCCTCTTTCCTTGCCCATAGAGCATTATGCCCCATGACCTGTGGTGGCGAAATCTCCCTCTACTCAATGACAGAAGGTAGTTTAAAGTGACTCTTTTGGGGCCAGCCAGGTGGCGCAGCAGTTAAACGCACACGTTCTGATTCTCTGCGGCCTGGGGTTCACCGGTTCGGATCCCGGGTGAGGACGTGGCCCTGCTTGGCAAAAGCCATGCTGTGGCAGGTGTCCTACGTATAAAGCAGAGAAAGATGGGCACAGATGTTAGCTCAGGGCCAGTCTTCCTCAGCAAAAAGAGGAGGATTGGCAGTAGTTAGCTCAGGGCCAATCTTCCTCAAAAAAAAGCAACAAAACACTAAAGTAAATAGATTACTGATTTGGAGAGTAAACTCCTCAGTTGCTCTCCCTAAAATTCAAATTGAACCAACAATTCACCATTGCATTAATTATTTATCTATCCAACTTTATCAATGTTATGAAATGAGGCGATAATGGGAAAGCATTTAAGCTTACATGGTACCATGCAAATACAAGTTCTAGTTATTTGTCTGACATTTTGACCTTTATCTAAGAGAAAAGTTTGGTCTCAAGTTTATTATTATTATTTTTGTTCAGCACCCAAATTTGCAAAAGGTAAGCTTTTTCCAGGAACAGCAGAGAAAAAAATGCTTGTGTGATTTCTGGGCCAACCAGCCAGCCCCTGGTACCAGTGAGGGTTTAGGGCTTATTAGGATGAAGGGCATCAGAACAAATTGTAACTAACTATTGTCGTCTTGCTTTAGGAGAAAGTTCTCTTAAATCACCTTAGAGGGAATTTTGCTTTAGAGAATTGGCATCAATCTTGCAAGTAAATATTGCATAAAACTCTATTATCTCACAGAGGTGACAATGACAAGGGGAGAGTTCACCTTTTTCTAAGTGGATCACAGAAAATAAATGGAATTGTCATTCTTTTTTTTTGAAAAAAAAAATTTATTTTTCCTTTTTCTCCCCAAAGCCCCCTGGTACACAGTTGTGTATTTTTAATTGTGGGTCCTTCTAGTTGTAGCATGTGGGACGCCGCCTCAGCATGGCTTGATGAGTGGTGCCACGTCCGTGCCCAGGATTACAAACTGCCGAAACCCCGGGCCTCCGAAGCAGAGTGCGAGAACTTAACCACTTGGTCATGGGGCCAGCCGTGGAATTGGCAATCTTAATGCATTACTCAAATTGTATGTTTGCTATTTGTAAATGTCATGATATATATCATAAATCTGTATTATTTGCTTGTATTTTTAATATGGGACATTTAGCTTAATATATGTTATACTTGATTTATTTCTTTCCTTCCAAAAATATTTATTAAGAACCTGGTAATATACCAGGCACTGTGCCAGCCACAGAGGACAGAGCAATGAGTGAGACAGTCTGAACTCCTGCTCTCAGGGAGTTTATAATCAAGTGTGATGGGAGAGTGCTGAGGTAAAAAAAAAAAATTACAAACAATTATAACTAAAGGTGGTAAATGCTCTGATGAGGAAATTAAAAGCTACCATGAGAGCCAAAAGGAGAGGCACCTAACCCAGATTTGCTGGGAGGGCTGGTCAAGGAAGCAGAACTCTACCATTCTATAGGCATTTAGCTACATGTGTGGGTGTGTGTTAAGGGTGAGTGAATGAGTGTGTCTGTGATGGGGGAGGCATGGCAGTATGTGGTGGGACAGTGTTTGGGAAAAGAGAGGCAGTTGGCTTGCACGTAGAAAGGGGTGAAGAATATTCCAGGCAGAGGAAACATTATGTGGAAAGACCCCCAAAACCAAAGGGAACAAAAGGCATGTTTGAGAATTTTAAAATATTTTAGTAGCTCTGTTGCTTAGAAAATGAAAGAGAAACAACAACAAACAAACAGAGACAGAGACTGGATCGCTGGTTACCAGAGGGGAAGTGGGGAGGGCAAAAGGGGTGATTAGGCACATGTGTGTGCAGATGGATTGTAATTAGTCTTTGGGTGGTGAACCTGAGGTAATTTATGAAGGAATGGAAATATAATGATATACATCCAAAATGTATATAATGTTATAAACCAATGTTACTGCAATAAAAAAAAAAAGAAAGAGAAGAAGGAAGAAAAAAGCAAAAGTACAGAAGTGACCAGAGGCCAGACCACAAAGAGCCTTGTAAACTGAGGCTTTTACCCCAGGTAAGAGGAGCCTTTGAATGGGTTTACATAGTCTAGCTAAAATTTGTGAGTTTTATTAACATTGCACATGAAATAGAGTTTAATGTATATTATTCCTTAGTCACTTTTTCTTTCAACAAGTATTAATTGAGCATGTACTATGAACTGGACACTATGCTAGCTGCAGGGGATATAAATGATTAGTGTACGAAACATTTATTTAGCTGAAATGTAGAGAACTGTTTGCCTGGGCAGAGGAACAGCTGTTTTAGGCTATAATGATCCTCTAAGGACTAGTCAGAGAGGGGTTTGAATCCTGCCATGTGGATGGAGAGAAGTAGGCAGAGCCAGTTTCCTCAGATTGTTTTTATTTCCACAATCTTTTGTTTCCACAATTCCCAGAAACTTCATCATCATCATCTTAAGAAATTGGGGTTATTCTTGCAATGGTGTGATTTCAGAAGGCAAGGATTCTAAAACCCTTTTGTAACCATCAAATTTAGAATTATTAACAAGCTAGTATAGTACTTGACTGATGCTTGTGCCTTAATGATATGTAAAGTTGTTATCAGTCTGAGAAATGTGTCCTGTGTCTCAGTGAGAGGGTGCAGGGGAGGAAGACAATTCCTCTACCCTCTAGGTCCTTCTGGCTGGTCTAAGAATTAAATTGACATGAGACAGAGCAGCAGGAGGAAATCAAACAAAGTTTAATAACATATATACGTTAGAGAAACCCAGGAAAACTGAGTAACTCCCCCAAATGGTGGAAGCCACCACCTTAAATACCATCCTCAGCTAAGGACAAAGGAGGATGTTGGGGACAATGGTTTGGGACTTCAAAGGCGAGGAAGGCAATACACATGGAGATGGAAAAGCAAATGTTTGGTAAACAAATATTGACCATGCCTTGTAAAGACAATGAGAGATGGAGAGGACTTTGACTAAAAGGCCCTTGCTAGGTTCCTCCCTGTCTATCACATCTAATTTATATTATACTGGTTATCTCATGGTATTAGCTCCTTCCTGGAACAGGCCTTCTATGGTAAATTCTTTTAGTCAGGGAGAAGGTCAAGGTTTCTTTTGGAGTCTTTTGTCCTTAAAAATAATCAAGCCAAAGAGACACATTTTGGGGTGGCAAATTCTGATCCCCTACAAGGGCCACCAACTGTGGAGGACCCTGAGATATGCTGCCTAGATCTTCCTTAGGGAAAGAATGACTTATTTTACCAGCTCCTGGCTGAGAATGGCCCTCAAATATGGGCTCTCTTTGGGGACTACCTCAGCCAAAGAGAGCTGCTTACCCAAGGTCACTTGTCCTTCCAGAGGCATCTACCCTCTAATAACTGATTGATGTGGAGGTATAAATGTCTGGCCCTTCCACCTCATCTGAGAACTATTTCAAGGGACTTCTCCCTTCCAGAGGTCCATAGGGTTGGCTGAGGCCTTCCTTGGGACTGCATGGAGATCAGCTTCTCAGTCTGTCTAATTCTCCTTCCTTCTCCCCCTTCCACTCATATTGATCCCCAAAGCAGTCTAGTTAAAGTTCTGCATGCCAATTTCTGTCTGTTCCCCAGGGGACCCTACCTGCTATACCATCATCTACCCAGATTGCTCAAGCCAGAAAGCTGGAAAATCCTCCAGACTCCTTTCTCTTCTTTATCCTGAATTCCCTCCATATCCAATCAATCACCAAATCCTTCTTTTTGTCCATTCCAATTGCCACCTTCATAATACAATTCACCACCATCTGTCATCTAAGTAAACTATTTTTGTAGCTGCTAATTTGTCTTCCTGTCTTTACCTTTGTCTTTATCAAAATGACTTATTTTTAAAAATAGTTTTATTGTTTAATAGATTTATTGAGGTATATGCAATATACAATATGCTGCATATATTTAAAGTGTACAAGTTGATAAATTTTGACGTCTGTGTGTATACCCATGAAACCGTTACCACAACCGAGATAATAAACATATCCATCACCAATTTTAATTTTTAAACTACAGAAGCTGTGTAAGCTAGTTGGAAATATATGTATAAAAGCAAAATGAAAGTGAAAACAGAAATTCTCTTCACCCTTCCTTGGGATAATCTTTCAACTTTGAATCCCAAGTTCCTTTCATGTCTTAAATGCCTTCAATTACCTTTGAATAAAGATAAAAATCTTACCTGAAGACTTGATGTGGTCATCATTCACCTTTCCAGCTTCCTCTGGCAGGCAGGACTCGCTACTTTCCAGCCAGGCAGGACTGGATCTTAAACCAAGTTATGTGATGCCTAGCCCCTCGTTCCTCAGAGCCTTTGCCCATGCTTTTTTCCTCTTTTCTCTCTGCTTCTTTTTTTTTTTTTGCTGCTCTTTTCTCTCTGTTTTTACCCCTGCTTTTGCTTATTCTTAAATATGAATGAATATGCAAAATAATTGCTAATTTATTGAGTGCTTCCTTTTTGTGACGTTCTGTGCTTTATATACATTGTATCTCTTAGCCCTCACAAAGCTTGTAATTGATGTTTTGTTCTTATTTTGCAGATAAGGAACTGTAACTTCCCCAAATCATGCAGCTACGAAGTGGAATTGCTGGATTTAGAAGGATTCAGTTACTTGCTGAACCCTCGGTCCAAGATAAGTTCCTGGTTACAGGCTCCTTTGTAACATCCTCCAGTTCTCCCTTGTAATATGCATTGCACTTGCTATTAGATGTCTGCCTTCACAATTCAACCAGAAGCTGTTTGAAGAAAGAGACCATGTGTGATCTGCACGTATGCCAGAGCCTAGGGCACAGCAAATGCTTACTACATAATTCCCGAGTATGGTGAATGGATAGTAATCTCCATTGCACTATGTACAGCAGTTTAGCAGCAATAGCTTGGATTAGGGAATCAGAAAAAAGAAAAATTGAAATACAAACTCTGCCAATACATAACCCTGAGCTGGTGTTTAACCTCTCTGAGCCTCAATTTGTTCACCTATAAAATAGAAATAATAATATTCTTCCCCCTTACAGAATTGCTCTGAGGAATGAATAAGATGATGTCAAAAAGTTCCCAGCACAGGATGTGACACATCCTTTTGTCTTTCCAACTTTGAATGTAAAATATCCAAGGGCAAGTATCAAACCTTGTAGTCGTTTTGTCTCCTCTACTGTGCCTGGCAGGTATGGGGTTGTCGGGGAAGTGGGAGAATTCCCCCCACTGCTTTTCCTTAAGGTTCTTATGGCTGGTCAAATAATCAAAGAGGCAGGTTAGCAAGAGAAAATCAAACAAAATTTAATAGCATGTATACATGGGAGAAACCCAGGAGAAACTGAGTAACTTGGCCATCTGGCTGAGTCCACCTGTTTAAGTACCCTCAGCCACAGACAAGGAGGACATAAAGATCTGGGACTTCCAAGGGGAGAAAGACAATCTACATAGAGATGGAATGCAAAAGTTTGATAAGCAGGACTTTGATAAGGGTGGACTTAGCAAGGATCCCCCCAAATGTACTAGATAGTTATCTGTGGTGATGGCCTGTCCTGGAGACAGCCTTTATTTTAAATTTCTTCAGGCAGTTTGAGGGGGGAAGGTCGGATGCTCTTCCTGAGTCTTTTGAGGCTTCATTGTCTTCAGCTCGAAATAGTCCGCATACCAGAGTGGCACACCTTGGGGCGGCCAGCCCTCAGCCCCATCAGGGTCTATAGCGGGTAACCAATAAGTAGTTACACTGAATGTCAGGAGGTATTTCTGTGGGGCTAGGGTTTGTGATTTCAGCCCCCTTACCTTACAAGCCAAGGAGTGAATAAAGCAGAGTTTTCTTATCACTGTTTCTGGCTGAGTGGGATTGTTGCTGGCTGCTCAGTGTGGAATTGGGTGAGGCTGCACAGATGAGGGTTGAGTCAGCATCTTTCTAGGCCAGAAAAGGCAAGATGCAAGATTCTTGGAGGATACAGAGACCCACAGACCTTGGGTGTAGTCAGAGTTCATAGGGTTGCTAATTTCCACAGTTTTGGCTCACTTCTCTATTCTCTCATTCATCAAAGATTTGTATGAAACTACTACCTGTAGAGTGCTGCTCTGGGCACTCTGGGCAGTGAGTCCCACACACTGTTGGTGCTGGCCACAGAAAACTCACCTGAGGAATTGTGAAGATTACAGATTCTTGGCTCTCACACTCTGGAGTTTCTGATAAAGGTCTGGGGTGGTCCTTGGTTTTTTAAGAAGTTTTTAAAAAACCTTTTCATGTGATTCTGATGCACTATTCTAAGAAAGCGAACACACTGAAGGCACGGTCCCTATTCACGAAGATGCTTGGGAGAGAAACATAGCTAATAAGGAAAACAGTGAAGTCACATCAATTTTTCCATTTGTTGGTTTGTTTTGGGCTCTGGGTAATACGAATTTATTTGCTCATATCATCCTTCCTGCAAAATATAGTCTAAGCCTTCACAGAGCGGGTCAAGCCATACTGTTCTATTCATGTTCCTGTTGTTGGGAGTGAAGTTGTGCTCATAGAAGAGTATGTGGACTGACAGAATGTGTTTATATACAGGCTGGTATGTAGCGAGAAGCACACAGGACAACATAAACTCTACTTAGGTCTAGCGAGTCCAGGCCAGGAAAAGATGAAATAGAATTGTCTGGAGAGGTATGACATCCTTACCAAGTAGGCTGTCTATCCAGAAGAATCAGTACCTGCCTGATGTATAAAAAGCAGTGTTGATAAGTGTCTTTCTATCAATTTCCAGAAAATGTCCCCGGTATCACCCACACTGTGGACAGACCTCTGGATCCCCTGAAAGTTAGGAATGGGGGTGAAGTAGGAATGCTGGAAGTCTCCACCCACACAAACATAAATTCAGCATGAACCCTGACTACGAATGTATAGATTTGGGACAGCAGAAAAAGCAGAGTGCGAGCAAAGGCATATACAAGAAAGAAGCTTTTTCCTACTCAGTTCCAGGATGTGAAATAATACATACCCATGGCATTTTACATAATCAGGAATTTAATGTTGCTATGTTGTAAAAGTTTGGTTCCAACATTAAATTCAATCAACAAACATTACTGAGCACCTGTTGTATATGAAGGGTCTTTCTAAACATTTCAATAGAAATAAAACTCTGGTGCTTTACTTTGACTCTGCATTTACTCAGAGCCAAATGTTTTACAAGCTATCTTAAAATTCCTCTCATTAGTGTCTGCTTTTAGTATGGAGGACAATGTGACCTGTCACCCAATTGCCGCTTATTTATTTTTTGTGAGTTTTACATTTCTAGGTGTGAGTTTTCTGAGGGTGTTTTGTACTATCTCTACGTGGCAGCTAGTTGAGTCATAGGACAGATTATTAACACAGGACTTTCCAAGTGACTAAGGAAGCACCTCCTCCCGGGTCATGACACAGGCTCTGACAACCACCCTGCTTTAGCTTGAATTTATCTTTTGGTCAAAAATTTCCACTATTTATCTAAAATATTCTCTCCGTGAAAAAAGTGTGATTAAATATATTAAACTGATGTTGAAGTGAAATATCAGGAAGAAACAGATTACTAAAAATAACAGGATGTGATTAACGTTTTGATTCATAGCCTATTTTTATCCTCTTCTGGAATCTGAGTATCCAGATTTGTATTTGCAGAGCAATACAAGAAAAAATGAGGTTGCAATCTTTAGTTTTGAAATTCTCCTCTTCTTTCAAATTCTTAGTCTTATTGAAAGACTATCACTTGAGAACTTGATCCATTAGTAAATACACTCCTACAGCTCAATTTCTCCTTGGCTAGATATTCATCTATTTAAGGATTTATGGTGAATTTTATGGAGTAGTATTATGTTATTGTGGTTATGTTGTTTAAAGATTCTCATCTCTTAGAGATACGTATAGAAATATTTATAGGTAAAATGATATAATGTCTTAGTTTTGCTTTAAAAATATTCTAGCCAAACAAAACAAAGCAAAAAGAAAAAGAAAATGGGGAAATCCATATGTAATAAGAATGGCAGAACATTGATAATTGTTTAAGGTGGGTGATGGGTACATGAAGTTTCATTATATTCTCTTTTCGTGAATTTTTAAAGATTTCCACAAGAAAAAGTTTTTAAAAGGGTTTTTCTTCATGACACACTCTACATCATATCCTTACTTCAGCCTCTTATAGAAATTTTTCTTTCTGCAACCCTTCTTCCAAGAACAGATCTAGAATGTAAACACAATGAGAATAACCCTTGCCATTCTTATTCATAGATTTAAATTTAGCACCCGCTTACTGAATCACCTATGCCTGGTGCAGTTGCTGCTGAAGCCAGAGCATTCAAAAGGAGCACATGATCTGCTCACCATGAGCAAGTCACATTTCTGATCTTCAGTTTCCTTCTTGGAAAATGAGCAGACTAGACTGGATGGCCTCAACAATTCCCTTCTAGTTCTATGTGTGTTTGAATCTAGCTTCTTGAGAATAAGAACCGTGGTGATCTTTTGGTTGAGACGGTGTAAAACAATTAGACTTTAAATACACACGCACTCAGTGACAGGAGACTTTGAACCAGATGCCTGTCCCTTCATATGATAATGGGATACTCTTCATGGCTTTGCTTTCCCTGTCAACCATCTTTTACTTTCTTTCCTGATGCTGCTTTCTTTCCAAGAATAATCTGGGTTTTTCAGACAAATAGCTGCATTCCAGAGCCTCCCCTGCAGTTTTTGTGGTACTTAGGTGAATCTTTGGAATTACTTGGCAATAATGTTTATTTATAGGAAAGGATGACCTGCTTTTTGTTGTCAGACAATTTGTGCTCTAACTTCCAAAATTTATAATGTTGTCAAATATCATAGTAATCCAAACTTTTGGTAATCTGACTCAGCCTAGATTTTTTTTTTTTTTTTTTAACAAGAGTTAATGCATTCTCAAACTTACTATGGTTATTTTCCTTAGCTACAAAGAGTGAGATCGGGAACACACTAACAGGACACGCCAAGTGTCATTTGGTGCTCAGGTATCAGGACATTGGGATGACAAAACTTCAGTGTTGACCTACTATAAAAAGAGCAAATACCAAGGTGTTTTGAAGAAATAAATGTAAAGTAAATGTGGCTATTGGAAAATGTGTTTAGCAGAAGCATGAGCAAAATATGCTTATAGAGTTGAATGTTGCTGTGGAAAATTCAGAAGTTAACTATATATATATATATATATATATATATATTACAACAGAAAAAGATAAACCAGCTCCCACAAAGCCATCTTTCCTTTGAAGCTTTCTGAGCTAAACCAGAATTGTTATATCTTTGGATTCTTTGGTTGGTTTTTGTTGGTATTATTAATTACATATAACAGATACTTCTATTAAATACTGTCCAAGTAGTATTCTACCAAGGGAAGCTTAGAGAGACGTTTTGTAGCTAACAGGACTGTATGTGTATTTTTTTGTGATCTTTTCTTGGGAGATCAGAGTACAGAATGCAACTGAATGCAATAATAATATTTTTATTGGCAGAGAGGTGGGGCTGAGTGGATAGGAACAGATTTACGTAAGTTGGTAACTTTCATTTTTCTTCTGTTTTACAAATATAAGAAAATGCCTGTTTTTTTTTTTTCCTTCCAGCTCATTCTTCCTCTGTCTCTTCCTTCCTTGCACACATTTATTGAGCTATTTCTATGTGTCAGTTTTTAGGGGTTTAGAGAAGTGGAAATGGGGATGTGGAAGAGGGGAGGTTCTGACATTCCAGTCATCAAGGAAGTCATGAATTCTAGGACAGAATTATACACCACCACCTTTCCAACCCATGGCTCTTAGCTCTGATTCTCTCCTCAGCTCTGGAATTGTATTTCCAATTTTTAGTTGGATAGTTTTTCTAGCTGTCATTTGCTGACAATTACTATTGAGCTTTATATGCATTCTCTCTTTACACTCTTAAGAAACACTTGTAAGACAGGTACTCTGCCCATTTTGTGATAAGGGGATACAGGTTTAGAACAGGTAAGTAAGTGGCTGACCCAGGATTCAAATCAAGTCTGACGGCAAACATCCATGCTTTTTTACCACCTCATCACTCTGCGTATACCAGGACCCCAGCCCCAACTGTCTGTAGGAACTGAGGGTCTAGCGCAGACTCTGGCAATCTGGGGAGCTCCTGCTGCATTACGTGGTGAGAGTTGCTGGTCAGCTCCATTCCGTTGAAGCCAGGCAGAAAAGCAGTTTTGGTGTTACAGCGATTCTGATCTTTTAAAAGAAGTTGAACATAGATTTTTATAATGAAATCTCCCAGTTATTAAATGATGTTATTTAATTACACACAGATTTTTTAAATATTGTGAGGTCCAAATAAAGCGTATCTACAGGCACCTCAACCTCAACACTTCTGCAACTATTCATCTTTTCCCTTCACACCTGTTCATGCTCCTGTTCTTATCACAGTAGTGGCATCTCTAGCCACAGAATGAGCTGGGTTCAAAACGGAAGTTGTTTATGATTTCTTCCCCTCCTTCACTCCACATTCCCAACCCCAGGAATATCTCTCAAGTCTGATACCCCTGTCTGCCCTCCCTCCCCCCAGCTGCTGTCTGGTCAAGTTCATATTTCTCCCTGGACCACAGCAGTACCTCTCACCTGGCGTCTCTACTTTCAATATTTCTCCTCTGCTAAACTGCTGGTTAAGTGCCAAAAAAACAAATTTGCCCCTAGATCAATGAAGAGAAAGGATGTATTGTTAAAAAGATAATTTGGGAGAAATTGGCTCACTATTTGGAGAAAATTCAAACTGGATTCCCATCTAACACCACACAGAAGAGTGGACTCCGGATGGATTAAAGATCTAAACGTGAAAGTTACAATGACAAAGATAATAGAAGAACACGTAGGTGAATATCTCTGTGATTTGGAGTCAGAGAGCACTTCTCCAACAAAATTAAGCAAAAGGCTCGACTGTAAGGAAAAAGTTGACAAACGTGGTGATATCAAAGCTAAGTATTTCTGTAAATAACGTTAGCAGATGAAAGAATAGGAAAAGGTATTTGTAATGTTTAAACCTACCTAAGGATTAATATATAGAATATTTAAAGATACTCCGGCAAAAGACAGCAACCCCAATGGAAAAAAATGGGCTAAAGATTTGAAAAATGAGCCAAAGAGTGTAGCCTGGTGCAGCTGCTTGAGAGGGCAACCTGGCAGTCGTTAGTCAAAGTCTATGCATATCTGTGACCAGCAATTCCACTCCTGAGTGTATAGTCCAAAGGAATTCTCATACAGATGTATAACGGGTCTACTTTTTTCCTGTACTCCTTTCAGTTCATGTTTTATCTCCTATTTTGTCTCATCATCTCTTCCCAGAAGTCTTGTATTCTGCTTTGTGGGTGCCTTCCAGAGATGCAATTACTTCATTAAAATTTCTGAAATTCATGGCAAAAGTTTTGTTTAGAATTTCATCTGTTTCTTGAAAGCTATTTTTCTCCTGGTCAGTATGATTTGTCCATTGTAATTGTTTTCACATTGGAAAAAAAAGTATGTTTGCATAAATGCTGTGCCAGATCCTTTTTTTATTGCCTAACAGTGAATAAGTTAGATTTTCATAAACCATCTTTCTGCTGATTATTGCACAGCAAGAGAGTCAGGTCAGGGTAGCCTTGAGGCTTTGCAACCCAAAGTTTCTCTTTTTCTCTCTTGCTGCAGATACACACTGTTCCAAAGAGTTGGATTTTCTGTGTGATTCTTAGGTGGTTCCGCCACCCCTACTTCCTTGGGCTACACCATGTCCAGGAGGGTTTCTGCTAAGAACCTTGCTCATCCCAGCTTCCACAACCCTTTTTGCAAACAAGTGATATTGCCTTTGAGCTGCAAAGTGAATCCCTCACCTTCATAAAATGGATTTTTTTCCCCTAGTATTTTCTGAGCTCTAGTATAAGGGCCACTCATCACGCTTCAAATTTCTCCTCTTCCCTTCCTCTCGTACGGCTTTTGCCCCTTCCAGGCTTCTTGTAGCTGCCCTGATATGTGTTTTGGAGTCTGCAGATTATACCTGTTACCTAGTCTCATGGAAAATGGAGTGTTTTTATGTATTTGGTTGGTTCTTTTAATGTGGTAAAATAGGTATAATGTAAAATTTCCCATTTTAGCCATTTTTAAATGTACATTTCAGTGACGTTACGTAGATTCACATTGTTGTGCGACCATCACCACTATCTACCTCCAGAAATTTTCGTTATCCCATGCTCGAACTCTGTACCCATCAAACACTAACTCCTTGTCCTCTCTCACCCCAGCCCCAGGTGACCACTGTTGTACTTTGTCTTTATGAACTTGACAACTCTAGGTACCTCATATAAGAGGAGTCATACGATATTTTCCTTTCGTGTCTGGCTTATTTCGCTTAGCATAATGTCTTCAAGGTTCACATATGTTGTGGCATGTATCAGAATTTCATTCCTTTGTAAGGCTGAATAATATTCCATTATATGTATATGCCACATTTTGTCTATCCATTCATCCTTCAATGGACATTTGGGTTGTTTCCACCTTTTGCTATTGTGGATAATGCTGCTACGAACATTGGTGTATACAATTATGTATTTGTTTTTGTGTTTTATTGTTGTTTTCCTTGTTGCTTTGTTGCTTTCCAGGAGGTTTAGGATGCTGATTTACACAGCTATGATTATTCTGGAAGTTCCCTGGAAACTGCATTTAAAATAAATATTCCAGGGGATTCTTATAATGAAGAAAGTTTGGAATTTTTTTTTTTTTTTGGTGAGGATGATTGGCCCTGAGCTAACATCTGTTGCCAATCTTCCTCTTTTTGCTTGAGGAGGATTGTCGCTGAGCTAACATCTGTGCCCACCTTCCTCTATTTTATGTGGGACACCACCACAGCGGGGCTGGATGAGTGGTGCTACAACTGCGCCTGGAATCCAAATCCGAGAACCCCAGGCTGCTGAAGCAGAGCCCACAAACTTAACCACTACGCCAATGGGCCAGCCCCTGTAAAACACTTTTTACCATTTCCATCTGAGTGAAGTAAAGTCAAGATAACATCAGGGATAGTCTCTGAGAAAAGAAAAAGCACCCAGAAATCTGGGTAAAGTTGGGAGCAGGAGAAGCATTGACGGCAAGAGGGAGGTTTGGTGCTTATGAGCAGGTTAGATCCACGAGAACCAATTGTTCTATCAACCGCCATCTGCTGGAGCTGCTCCTGCTTGCACAAGTCTCTATGCAGGCAGAGAGAGGGTGAGGTAGGTGGGTTACAGTTGCCCAATTCCCTTCTCTTGCTGACTGTACCTACGGAAAGTCCCCATTTGGCTCTGCTTTCCAGAATGCCAAGCTGAGCTCAGCACTTCCCCTGTGCATCTGCTCATGCTCATATTCTGGACTGGGGGTAACCCAACCCACGTCAGAGTAACTATTGGTTCTCGGTTTTAACAACATAATTTAAAAACTTGTAAAGTTTTCCAGGAGTTATCAGCTGGTCCAAACTCACCTCTTGTGCCTGTCTTAGATTTGCATCAAGGGAAGAATGTGAGTACCCTGAGGGATAACCTGGATGACGTAAGCAAACTGTAGTCATGGGGCTGTCTCCAAGGCAGGTCGTTAGCGAACCGCAGTTCAAACCCCACAGAGCAAGGCTATAGTGACTCCGGGAAAAGCTGTTTGGGATTTCACAGTCAGCAGAGACACACTCAGGTGGTTTCTAGAGGGAGAAACAACATTTGGCTAGTGGCTGGCACATTTTTATTCATTCAGCACGTGTTTATTGAGCTCCTATTATGTTCAAGGTGCCGCAGAAAAAGCAGAGGAAAGATTTAAAAAGTCCCTGAAGTTACTAAGCTTTCATTTTGGCATGGGAAAGAGATAAAAAAATCAGTAAACAAATATAAAGATATTTTCAGACAACAGAGTACAGAGCACCAAGTAGACCTACTTAAATACTTCACAGTGATTGACTAAATGTATTGCAAGAATCCTTTAGATTGTTCGGTTCAAAGGTTTATTTCAATTATGATTTAGCTATAAAAATATAATTTACAAATAAATCTTCCCGAAACAAAATTACTTTGCAAAGTAAGGTCTTCCTCTTTCTTAAAGACTGAGAAAACGTGAAGACTCATGAGTAAGGAGAACTAGCAATATCAGTTAACAATATGGCTAAGTGGAAACCGGCTCATGTAGATTCTACGTGCCGTGACATTTCAGATACAAACCAAGGTTTTCTGTGGTTTGGGAGTCTGACAGTTTGAAAGTTTTTGCATCCTCAAACAGGTTTCAAACTTCCCCCACAATTTCTTAAATTGGCTTGTCCACTTGTTCACTTTCTTTAGTGTTTCATCCCTTAGAAGAAAGTGGGAAGCGAGAGGAGGAGGATGATGTTACTATGTGCTGCTCCCCGTGGGCTGCTTGTGTATAAAAATGGCAGGCTGAAATTGTTAGAATGGGGCTTGTTGTGTCTAACTGGGATGGCAGTGGTTGATTTTTTCATTGTCGTGCGGGAAAATGTAGAAAGGAAGACCCTCAGATGTTAGCGTGCCCCGCTTGTCCGTAGTGGTCAGTGGGAAACTGTGACCCTGCTCTGGGATGCAAAGAACCCTCGAGTGGCACGCTGATCGCTCTGGCTCTGTTTGAGTAGGCGAAGGGCCTGAATGTGTTTCACTTTCTTTCGATAGTTTCACGCAAGTAACTTTCCCGAAATAGTTAAGTTGAAAGAATGACCAATTACAGAGAAAGGAATGCTGCCTAAAATGTTAGAAAAGACCTCAACGCTACGGAGGAGATGAAATTGGTGTATATCAAAGAGTAAAGTGGGAGTAAAATCATGCATTTAGGTGAGATGCCACCATTGAGTGTAAACGATTATATCTAGATGACGTTTTTCCCTCTAGGTGACATGCAAACATGAATGGAATTCCTCTTTTAATCATGTCCACACATAAATTTTTGGAATTTTAATTCTTTTTGTATGTGTGTCACTTGCAAGCTTATCCTCTTCCTAATTATATTGGGGGCAAATAATTTGCCTGGCAAATATTGAATTAATTTTAAGAGGCAGGAAGGAACATTTGGAAAATAGGAACGTAGATCCAAATTTTACACAATTGTCCCATAGAACTGATTTTCATGGCATTCGTATTTATGTCTGACAAAAAGAATAGCATTTTCCTTCTGAAAGAATTTACGAATAAGAGAAAAGCATACCTACCATTCAGTCAAACATTGTTTGGTGAGTGTGTCCTTAGCTGTTTACGTAATAAACTCCCAAAGGGATGAAGGAAATGACTGTACACAAGTTTTTTATCCCTGCTGGACTGAAGCAATTAGCCTGGAAACTTTTTTTTTTTTTTTTAAGAAAGATTGGCTTTTGAACAGTTGCCACTTCACAAACTTGTATATAAGGGCCTTTTTTTTCCCCCATGGTGGGGAGCTAGGAAAAAAGCTGTTAACAGCAGAGATGTTTTAAATCTCTTAGTAAAATTTAAAAAAAATTGAAAGTGAAAAAAATTTTTCTGTACACAGGTTAAAATCTATTAATTATGTTGATAGTTAAAAATCAAACAAAATTTTCACTTTCAACATTGCTTTTAAAATATGGTTTAAAAGAAAATGGTTCACACAATTTTCCTTTTCACTTATTTGTGAGTGTAGATGGACACGGAGCCAAGCAAAATGGACTTTTGCTTATTTAGTTGGTAAGATAAAAGTTTTTAGGATATTGTTTTCATGTCCTTCTATTCTTTTCTTACTACATTAGATGAATATGTGGCCATTTTTCTTTTTACGCTGCCTGTTTTTTTTTTTTAACATTTTTAATTTTAACTTTTTTGAGGCAGGTTGGCCCTGAGCTAACATCTGTGCCCATCTTCCTCTACTATATGTGGGACGCCTGCCACAGCATGGCTTGATGAGGTGCATAGGTCCGCGCCAGGGATCCTAAACCGCCATCCCGGGGCCGCTGAAGCAGAGCACGCAAACTTAACCACTACGCCACCAGGCTGGCCCCTCTGCTGCTTGTTTATAGTTGCAAGAGACTGTTAACCAAATTAGAGATGTCTTGAGGTAAACAGTAAATTATATTTAAATGAGAAATAGATTGCCACTGAGGCTTACTATAACACAGGTTGATAATCTGTGAAACAGTCCTCTGAGGCTTCTCTAATATATCATTTAGGAGATTTCCCCCTGAAATAGTTGAAAAAACTTTTAAGAATGGGGATCATGTTAAAATGAGTTATCATTGGGGGGCAAGTCTATATTATTAAGAAATACATTAGGAAATATATTTGGCTTACTAGCAAGAGTACGAGCCTAGAAATTTCATAATATTGATGGTGTTATTAATTAATACAAAGGTCCTGGCAATCATTTGAATAGTATTTATGAAGCTTAAATGCACACACCGATTATTTCCTCCATAAGGTTACTACTTTTCCCCTCCTCCTCCTCCTCTTCTTTCTTCTTCCTCTTATTTGTCTTCTCAACTCTGCAGAGTTGAAGTCATTTAGTCATTCATCCAATGTATTCTTTTTTTTTTAATTGTGGTAACATTGATTTATAACATTATCTAAATTTCGAGTGTACACCATTTTATTTCAATTTCTGTGTAGATTACATCATGTTCACCACCCAAAGACTAATTACAATCCATCCCTACACACGTGTGCCTAATCACCCCTTTCACTCACTCCCTTCCCCCTTCCCCTCTGGTAACCACCAATCCAATCTCTGTCTCTATGAATGTATTCTTTTTGAGTGTCTATGTGCCAGACACTGTTCTAGGCTTTGGAAATATAGCAGTGGGTGAAACATACAAGATTCCCCTTTCGGAGAAACCTGATGGACACCAAGGTAAGAGATCCCAGATAACATCACCAACAGTGGGACTGACCAACATCTTGTGTCTCCTGTCATGATGCTCTGAGGACACACCACTTCTGCAGTACTCCTGCCAAAAATGCATAATCTGAATCTGATCATGAGGACATCTACAAGCCCAAATTGAGGGACATCTACAAAACAACTAGTCTGGGCGCTTAAGAAATGTCAGGGTGAAGAAAGACCAAAAAAATAAATAAATACTGAGGAGCTGTTCCAAAGTAAAGGAGACTAAAGACACTTGAGTACTAAATGCAGTGCACATCTTGGATTGGGTCCTGGATTAGGAAAAAAAGCTAATGAAGACACTATTGGGACAATTGATGTTATTTGAATATGGACAGTGAATTAGGTAATCCTGTTATATAAACGTTTAACTTTGAGATTTGGGCAATTATACATGTTACAATTAGATATGCTAATTATAGAATATATATAAAAATATATATCATGTATTCTTTACATATTCTTTGTATATGTAAAATGGTTTTATAGACACCCAGATGAGAGAGTGAGAGAAAGAGAAAGAGAAAAAAAATAGAGCCAAAGGAGGAAAACGTAAACAACTGACGAATTTAGGTAAATAATGTATTGGAATTTCTTGATCTATTCATGCAACTTTTCTGTAAATTTAAATTATATCAAAATAAAATGTGACAAAATTTTTCCTGGCCCGGTGGAACTTACCTGGGTATGTGAGTGGGTGGGTGAGGTGGGTGGTGTTTCAGACAGATAGTAACAAAATAAATCAGGAAAACATGTTACATTAGATGGTGATAAGTTCCACAGAGAATATAAAGCAGGAAAGAGGCAGAGGTAGTAGCTGTGGGGACAGTTGTAATTTTTTAATTAAAAGACTATTTTTTAGAGAAATTTTTAAGTTTATAGAAAAACTAAGCAGAAAGTACAGAGTTCTCATATATACCCTCTCTCTGTGACAGTTCCCCATTACTACCATTTTGCATTAGTGTGATACATTTGTTACAATTGATGAACTAATATTGATATATTATTATTAACTGAAGCCCACAGTTTACATTAGGGTTCACTCTTTGTGTTGCACCATTTTATGAGTTTTGCCCAATGCATAATGTGATGTATCCACCATTACTATATCCTACAGAACAGTTTTATGGCCTTAAAGAGCCCCTGTTCTCCACCTATTCATCTCTCCCTGTCCTTTAATCCCTGGCAAGCACAGATCATTTAACTATCTTTATAGTTTTGCCTTTTCCATAATGTCATATAGTTGGAATTATACAGTAGGTAGCTTTTTCAGACTAGCTTTTTTTCACTCAGAAATATGCATTTAAGTTTCCTCCATGTCTTTTTGTGGCTTTAGAGCTCACTTCTTTTTTATCACTGAATACTATTCCATTGTATGGATATACCCCAGTTTTTTAATCCATTCACCTATTGAAAAATGTCTTGGTTGCTTCCAATTTTTGGCAACTTTGAACAAAGCTGCTATAAACATCCGTATGCAGGTCTTTGTGTGGACGTAACTTTTCAGCTCATTTGGGTAAATACTTAGGAATGTAGTTGCTGGTATTCTGAGTCTAAGTTTGTGAGAAATTGCCAAAATGTCTTCCAAAGGGGCTGCACCATTTTGCATTCCCACAAGCAATGAAGGAGAGTTCCTGTTCCACATCCTCACCAGCATTTGGGGTTGTCAGGCTTTTTTTTTTTGGATTTTAGCCATTATAATAGGCATGTCAGGTATCTCATTGTTGCTTTAATTTGCATTTCCCTAATGACATAGAATGTTGAGCATCTTTTGGTGTATTTATGTGTCCCATCTGTATGTCTTCTTTGGTGAGGTATCTGTTCAAATCTTTTGCTCAGTTTGTTCAGATCTTTTGTCCACTCGAGTGTTGCAATTTTAAAGGTTTTATTTTTCCTTCTTCTCCCCAAAGCCCCCCAGTACATAGTTGTATATTTTGGTTGTGAGTCTTTCTAGTTGTGGCATGTGGGACACTGCCTCAGCATGGCTTGATGAGTGGTGCTAGGTCCATGTCCAGGATCCAAACTGGTGAAACCCTGGGCCTCTGAAGCAGAACGTGAGAACTGAACTACTTGGCCAAGGGGCCGGCCCCTGAATGTTGCAATTTTAAATAGTGTAGTCGGAGAAGGTCTCGCTAAGACTTTTGGATAGATCGGAAAGAGGTGAGGGAACAAGCAGTCCAGAAGAGGGAAACCCACTTGCAGAGGCCCTGAATAAAGGGTGTGCTTGGCCCCTTCTAGGACAGCGGGAGGCCACGACGGCAGGAGAGAGTGGCCAAGGGGAGGAGTGAGGAGACGAGGCCAGAGAGGCATAGGGGTCCAGCTCAGGTGGCCTTGTGGACCTTTGCTTTTATTCTGAGTGAGGTAGGAAACCAAAGGATCTTAAGCAGAAATTGATGTGATCTGACTTCTATTTAATAGGATTGTTCTAGTTCCCTCGTTGAAAATGGACCAAAGGCAGGCAGACACAAAAGCAAAGAGACTTGTTAGGAGGCTCTTATTGCAAAAATTAGGCAAGAGGGGGGCTGGCCCCGTGGCCGAGCGGTTAAGTTCGCGCGCTCCGCTGCAGGTGGCCCAGTGTTTCGTTGGTTCGAATCCTGGGCGCGGACATGGCACTGCTCATCAAGCCACGCTGAGGCAGCGTCCCACATGCCACAACTAGAAGGACCCACAAAGAAGAATATACAACTATGTACCGGGGGGCTTTGGGGAGAAAAAGGAAAAAATAAAATCTTTAAAAAAAAAAAAATTAGGCAAGAGGTCATGGTGACTAAGCTCAGGGTAGTCTTTTCATAGATTTGTTAGATAATCAGATTCCTCCCTCTGGGGTTTGCCTATTCTGATCCTTTGTCTCATTTTCTATTGGATTTCCTGCCTCTTACATGTTGATATGCAGAAGTTCTCTGTGTATTCTACATGCTAATTCCTTGAGTTATGTTCTGAGATATGTTCTGCTAGGCTACCTCTTGTCTGTTAACTTTGTCTATGATGTCCTTCTTTGAAAAGAAACCTTATTTTTGTGTACTGAAATCCACAAATTTTCTCCCCGATGGTTTGTGGTTTTCAGGCTGTCTTTACTAACTCCTTTGCCATTTCAAGGTTACGAAGATATTCTTCTGCACTTTCCTTATCTTTTTGGGGTTCCATTTAAGATGAAAGTATCTAACTCTAAATAAAATGGGTATAGAAGGAAAATACCTCAACATCATAAAGGCCATATGTGATAAACCCACAGCAAATATTCTCAACGGAGAAAAACTGAAAGCTATCCCTTTAAGAACAGGAACCAGACAAGGATGCCCACTGTCACCACTCTTATTTAACATAGTATTAGAAGTCTTAACCAGAGCAATCAGGCAAGAAAAAGAAATAAAAGGGATCCACATTGGAAAAGAAGAAGTGAAACTGTCACCCTTTGCAGATGACATGATTTCATATCTAGAAAACCCTAAGGAATCCACTGAAAAACTTTTAGAAACAATAAAGGAATACAGTCAATTCATGGGATACAAAATCAACGTGCAAAAATCAGTTGTATTTCTATACACTAACAACGAAGTAGCAGAAAGAGAAATTAAGAATGCAATCCCATTTACAGTTGCAACGAGAAGAATAAAATACCTAGGAATAAACTTAACCAAAGAGGCGAAAGATCTGTACACCAAAAACTATAAAACATTGTTGAAAGAAATCGAAGACACAAAGAAATGGAAAGATATTCTGTGCTCTTGGATTGGAAGAATTAACATTGTTAAAATGTCCATACTTCCTAAAGCTGTCTATAGATTCAATGCAATCCCTATTCAAAGTTCCAACATTTTTCACAGAAACAGAACAAAGAATCCTAAAATTTATATGGAACAACAAAAGACCTGAATAGCCAAAGGATTCCTGAGAAAAAAGAACAAAGCTGGAGGTATCACACTCCCTAATTTCAAAATATACTACAAAGCCATAGTAACCAAAACAGCATGATACTGGCACAAAAACAGACACACAGATCAATGGAACAGAATCGAGAGCCCAGAAATAAACCCACACATTTATGGACAGCTAATATTCAACAAGGGAGCCAAGAGCATACGATGGAGAAAGGAGAGCCTCTTCGATAAATGATGTTGGGAAAACTGGACGGCCACATGCAAAAGAATGAAAGTAGACCATTCCCTTACACCATGCACAAAAATCAACTCAAAATGGATTAAAGACTTGGATGTAAGACCCGAAACCATGAAACTTCTAGAAGAAAACATAGGCAGTACGCTTTTTGACATCAGTCTTAGCAGCATATTTTCAAGTACCATGTCTGACCGGGCAAGGGAAACAAAGGAAAAAATGAACAAATGGGACTACATCAAACTAAAAAGCTTCTGCACAGCAAAGGAAACCATCAACAAAATGAAAAGACAACCTAACAATTGGGAGAAGATATTTGCAAACCGTATATCAGATAAGGGGTTAATATCCAAAATATACAAAGAACTCATACAGCTCAACAACAAAAAAAACAGCAACCCAATTAAAAAATGGGCAAAATATCTGAACAGAGATTTCTCCAAAGAAGATATAAGGAGCCAAGAGGCATATGAAAAGATGCTCAACATCATCAGCTATCAGGGCAATGCAAATCAAAACTACAATGAGGTGTCACCTCACTCCAGTCAGAATGGCTATGATTAACAAACAGGAAACAACAAATGTTGGAGAGGATGTGGAGAAAAGGGAACCCTTGAACACTGCTGGTAGGACTGCAAACTGGTGCAGCCACTATGGAAAGCAGTATGGAGTATCCTCAGAAAATTAAGAATAGATCTACCATATGATCCAGCTATCCCACTGCTGGGTATTTATCCAAAGAACTTGATAACGCAAAGGCACAAAGATACCTGCACCCCTATGTTCATTGCAGCATTATACACAATAGCCAAGACTTGGAAGCAACCTAGATGCCCATCAAGGGACGAAAGGATAAAGATGTGGTATATATACACAATGGAATACTACTCAGCCATAAGAAATGGTGAAATCTGGCCATTTGTGACAACATGGATGGTCCTTGAGGGTATTATGCTGAGTGAAATAAGTCAGAGGGAGAAAGTCAGATAGCATATGATCTCACTCATAAGTAGAAGATGAAAACAACGACAAACAAACACATAACAATGGAGATTGGATTGGTGGTTGCCATAGGGGAAGGTGGGGGAGGGCAAAAGGGGTGATTAGGCTCACATGTGAGGGGATGGACTATAATTAGTTTTTGGTTGGTGAACATGATGTAATCTACACAGAATTCAAAATATATTATGATGTACATCTGAAAAAAATGTAATTTTCTTGGGAAAATTAAAATGTTCATAAACTGTGGAAATGGTTTAGTGTATTCACAGACGTACAGTACACCTCTGTGAAGATACTAAAAACCATTGAATTGTACACTTTCGATGGGAGAATTGTATGGTATGTGAATTACTCCTTAATACAGCTGTCATAAAACATGTTTAAAAAAAGTAATTTTACCTCGAATATTGCCAGGTAGTAGTGTTTTTTTTAAATGTTGATATAAGGGTGGTAAATAAAGACACACAAATTGAAAAAAAAAAGATTAAAGTATCTAATCTATTACAGTTAACATTAGTATGTGGTATGAGTTAGGATGCCAGCTGTTTTCCTCCAAGTAGTGAGCCAGCTCTCCCGGCACCGTTTCCTAAATAATCTATCTTTTCTTCTCGATTAGAGATGCCACCTCTATCACATCTGAAGTTTCCATATACACATGGGTATTTCTGGAATCTCATTTTGTTCCATTGATCTATTTGTCTACCCTATGCCAATACTAAATGATTTTCATTGCTCTGGCTTTGTGGTACATCTTAATATCTGGCAAGAAATGCCCTCCATCTTTGTTCTTTTTTTTTTTCAAAATTGCCTCAGCTACTTGTGTCTTAGCTATTCTTGTGTACTTTTTAGAATCAGTTTCTCACATTCTTCTCAAAAGTGTGCAGGAATTTTGACTGTAAATGTATGATATGTATACGTTATCTTCAGAAGAACCTATATAGATTTCCAGTGGTAAGCTATTTCACGGCAACATGGTATGCTATCTTTTCTGACCCTTTATGTCTTTAATAGCATTTAATTTAATAATCATAAACTATTTTTAGGATTCTCGAGTATGGAAATCATGAGAGACGTATTTAAAGATACATTTACAAGAGTGTAGTGAATATTTGAAAGCTACGTGTTCAGTAAATAGAGGAACAGTTAAATTGAAAATAGTTTGAGGGCTGGCCCCGTGGCTGGGTGCTTAGATTTGCACGCTCCGCTTTTGTGGTCTGGGTTTTCACTGGTTCGGATCCTGGGTGTGGACGTGGCATCACTCATCAAGCCATGCTAAGGCGGTGTCCCACATAGCACAACTAGAAGGACCTACAGCTAGAATATACAACTATGTACTGAGGGGCTTTGGGGAGAAGAAGGAAAAAAAAGAAAAGTTGGCAATGGATGTTAGCTCAGGTGCCAATCTTAAAAAAAAAAAAGAAAATAGTTTGATGTATGCACTAACAGAACATTACATCAATTAAAACTATACTTTCAAAAAATCTTTAATGACGTGAGAAAATGTTCCTGCTATATTACATCATTAGCTGGTGAGATTATAGGGATTTAAATTGTCTATTATATATATTTGCCTATGTTCCAAAGTTTCTGAAATGAACATGTTCTATTTTTATAATAACTGTTCTTTCTTTTAAAAAGTTTTTGGAAGCAAATAAGATTTGCATTTGCCATCTGACTATACAGGAATATTGGGAAAATGGTTTCTGACTCATTTGATGAGCTCATCAAGCAAGAAACAATAACTCAGATGTAAATTTCCTAGCTTGACCCTGTGCCTGCTCCGCCTGCTGGGACTCCTCACAGTTCATTAGGCTACCTGACTCAGCTAAGCATGCGTAATGCGATTTCACACATTTGCTTTCTCATGTAGCAAATATTTAACAATCTGCTGGTGTGTGCAAAGCATTCTATTAGAGCCATTAAATTTAAGGGAATGAGTTAAACAGCCTCAGCCCTGAAGGGGCTTAGCATTGCATACAAAGATCAAGAGTTTGCCTGACTTTCAGGCCGACCTTCTGCAATTTTTCTGTGCCCCAGTCATTCCAGACTTTTCTCATGCTCTTCTCTCATTTGGAATTCCTTTCCCTCCTTATTCACTTATAAAAATGCTACCTATTCCTCACAGATCTGTAAGGACTTCCTTGATCCTCCTACTTCTTCTGACATTCCACTCACACTTTAAATGTAGCTCAAACGTGACATGTTCTTTGCATCATCTTGTTTCTTTTGGTTTTTGGTTTTTTTAAAGCTTGGCACCTGAGCTGACATCTGTTGCCAATCTTTTTCTTTTTCTTCTTCTCCCTAATCCGCCACAACCGCCCCGCCCCCATCAGAGTTGTATATTCTAGTTGTAGGTCCTTCTGGTTGTGTTATATGGGATGCCGCCTCAGCATGGCTTGATGAGCGATGCCATGTCCATGCCCGGGATCTGAACTGGTGAAACCCCAGGCCACAGAAGCAGAGCATGGGGACTAAAGGCCAAAGGGATGGCCCCATGCACCATCTTGTTTTTTGCGTCATTTTTTCCAAAATCAAAAATGGAGGTATGATTGTTTTCTGCATTAAATACTGCATTTCTGGTCTTAGTGGACAGGAAAAATGGAAATTTAAGCACCTGTATTTTAGAATAACACCCCCGATAACACTTCCCTGTTGTGATGTTGCTCAGCACATAGGAAGGTTGGGGAGGCTGTCCTGGAAGTCTAGGGCAAGATCAGAGTCCTGCCGGTGAGAGACCACCTGTGACTGTTTAAAAGTTTCCATCAAAGAGATTGTCTGATTTCACTGAGATTGAGGAGATATATACAGAGACTTTAGGGAATTAATAGACCTTGATAACGTAGAGACCAAAAAAGAGTGAATCCATCAGGAGCTGCAGAAACAGGGCTCAGCGTGCCTCCCCATGGACCCTGTCCTGGGCTCCGTCCACTTGGAGGCATGTCTTATTCTAATTCCCACAGGGCACATTCCTATCACCAAGCTTTGTTCCCCAAGGGTGTGATCTCCTGCACAGGTGCCTCTGAACTTTTCGGAAAGGAGCTACATAGGCTCCCGCTGGCCACAAGCACAGCAGGTTCCATTTCTTCTCCCAGACTCACCCACCAGCGTACTCTCTCCTTCCATGAGGAGGAGTGAGTGAGGGGAGAGTGAGGACTCCAGCAATGTTCCTTCTGTACTTCTCCCTGATGGGATGTGGCGTTGACATCCTCCCCATTTTACCCCACCATGGAAATGTGGAGTCCCCCCTAGTAACCATCTTCTCTAGTTCTTACCACTACTTGATGGTACTCTTACTCTCATTTTATAAGCATGTGGTGAGAAAATGGAGGCTGCAAGGGTTGACTGATCATTTTGGAATTTGGAGGAAAAGAGTTTGAGGCACAAAGCCAGGGAGTGTTTTTGTTTTTGAAAGGAGAGACCTGTTTATAGAAACCAGGAGAACTTGTCTGTAGGCCAGTCGGTAGTTCGCAAACTTGCATGCGTATGGGAATCACCTAGAGGACTTGTTAGACCACAGTTTGCTGGCTGCGCCTCCAGGGTTTCTGAACTAGTAGGTCTGGGTGGGACAGGAATATTTGCATTTTTAACAAGTTCCCATGTGATGCCGACGAACTTGGGCCGATACTCTGGGAACCATTGTCACAGGCTAAGGCAGGGGTTGGCAAAATATGGCCCTCAACCTGTTTTTGAATCACCCATGAGCTGAAAATAGTTTTTACATTTTTAAAGATTGGCGCCTGAGCTAGCATCTGTTGCCAATCTTTTTTTTTTTTTTTTTTCTTTTTCTTCGTCTCCCCAAAGCCTCTCGGTACACAGTTGAGTATTCTAGTTGCAGGTCCTTCTAGTTGTGCCATGTGAGACACCGCCTCAGCATGGCCTCATGAGTGGTACTAGGCCTGTGCCCAGGATCTGAATCAGTGAAACTCTGGGCTGCTTATGTGGAATGTGCGAACTTAACCACTCTGCCGTGGGGCTGGCCCCTACATTTTTAAATGGTTGTAAAAAATCCAAAGACGAATAATATTTTATTGTGTGAAATATGAAATTCAAATTTCATTTTCTATAAATAAAGTTTTATTGCAACACAGCCAGGCTTATTCATTTTGTGTTAGACAAAATGGCTGCTTTCACAAAGAGTTGAGTAGTTGTGGCAGAGATCATATGACCTGCAAAGCCTAAAATATTTACCGTCTGGTCCTTTACAGAAAAAGTTGGCATGGGGGCCGGCCCAGTGGCGCAGTGGTTAATTGCGCACGTTCCGCTTCGGGGGCCCGGGGTTCGCCGGTTTGGATCCCGGGTGTGGACATGGCACCGCTTGGCAAAAGCCATGCTGTGGTAGGTGTCCCACATATAAAGTAGAGGAAGATGGGCACGGATATTTGCTCAGGGCCAGTCTTCCTCAGCAAAAAGAGGAGGATTGACAGTAGTTAGCTCAGGGCTAATCTTCCTCAAAAAAAAAGGAAAAAGAAAAAGTTTGCTGTTCCCCCTGGGCTAAGGAGCAAGTTGTGATGGAGATTGAGGATGGATATGATGAGGATTATTTTAGGCTGGTTACTTTTAAAAACTGCAGACAGGGAGGAGGCTCTGAGGAGTAGAATTTACTTACCCTTTGTTAAGAGGCATTTACATTGTAAAGGAAATCTCCATCTGTAAATGTGTCTCCCTCTCTGTACCAGGAAGAATGGAGGATGACCTTATCTCTAGAAACTCTGAATGCCAAAGGCAAGGACTTACATCTGCATCTTGTTTACTGTACTTGTGTGGTAATCTCCCATGATCACTCCCTCTTCACCCCCAACATCCTCCTTTGTCTTTAGGCAAAAATAATATTTAAGGTAGTGGCTTCAGCCATTTACTTAAGCTGGTTTGATTCTTATCTAAAAATTATAGTACCACTCAAGAACCAGACCCCACCTACACTGATACCATTTTAACAACTTCTTTTACATATTCTTTCCTTGTCTTGTAAAGAGATAACTCACATACCTATGCCTTAAATTTAGCCCTACCCTCAACCCATGTTTGCAGCAGCTCTTACTGCCCATGGGTCCTGTCCCCATGCTATTCCATACTATTCTCTAAATAAAAGAGCACTACTGCCAGACTTTGAGAGTCCAAGAAATCCTTCTTTCAACTCTTTGGCTCACCGAGCCCACATCAATATAGGAGAGAGGTAGCTGATTGAAGGGGAAGCATTCTGCACGATGCAAGACAGAATACAGTTAAGGAAGAAGGATATCTCATCCTCTGAAATTGGAGGGAAGTTTGAGGATTAGGGTGAATCTAATTAAAATCGTAGATGTGCCAGTTGGTTGGAATTTGATAAAGATCACTTATTGGAAGTGAGGGGAAAAGGGAATTGATAAAATTTGCCAGGGTTTGGGATAATATTTAAGAGGAAATAAGAGAAATCACAAAAGGCCCAGTTGAGGCTGAAGATTACTAATTTTTACTGGTTCCATCTGCATAATGTGTATCATTCTATCCAATTTCACTTATTGTCTCCATGTAGGAGCAGAGAAGGTAACCATAGACTTGATCCAGAATGTAAAGATAGGTGTACCTTGGAATTGATGGTGTTCTTGAAAGTGCATATGTGCAGATGATCAACTATGTAAGAGTATCCTGGGTTCAGAAGGAAAAAAAGGTAGGAAAGGCTGATTGAGAGAAAGGAAAGGATCAAGAAGTAGAAGGATTACCTTTGTGAGTAATAATGGTGCTTGAAAGATGGGAATCCACAGTCAGAGGATGAGTTATTATCATTCAAAACTTAATCAATGGAAAAATTCCAGATGGCAACAAGGTCCAGGTACGAGCACAAGAATGGGTAACTGCATGAAGTAGAAATAGTCATCATTGAGGTATCAAGAAACTAGAAAACTATAATGTTAGAAGCATTATCCACATGGTCATTGAAGATTTACAAGATGATGCCAATTTATCAAATATTCCAAGAATGTGAGCATTTAAAGTAAGCAGATGTCAGAGATAGAATAACTCTGAAAAGGACAGTGATACTCCAAGGACAGTGAAGGCCTGGAAGTGCTATTGGGAGTGAGGAAGATCTTAAACTCCCCTACACACCTCTAGTTATGTAGGGTGTGGAAATGGCCAACGACCTCAACTAGATTGTAGGGGAAGTGGTGGTCTTAGACAAGAGCTAGGTCTTAGGTATGACTAAGGGGTTGAAGAAGTGGTCTATGAGTTAGGAAGGCAGATAGGCTACAGGTATGGGAGGGAAAGAAACTGGAGCAAAATGGGCATGAGGGTATTGCAGGGAATCTATTTTGGTTGCTGGCCAATCTAGGCTAGTATGATTGAGTGACTGTGGAGGTTGCTGTATGCAGGATGGCCCCTGAGTCTCAAGGAGAGTCGGAGGTGAGGTCTGGATGCTGAGCCTGGTGCATTTAAAGGCCTTAGATGGCTACTTGTGCTCCTTCTCTCTCAGAATTTTAGATTGCTGCAGGCTGAAGCCTGGTAAGTAAAGAATTTCCTCATTCACCTATTGACAAATGATTATTGAATAACTATTTATGTTCCAGGCAATGTAAGATACTTTGGCTACACAGATGAATAAGACAGGATTGCTTTCTTTGTAAGTATAAAAAGTTTAGTGTAAGAGTGTGATAAGTGAACACAATGTAGTATTAAAAGTGTAGCGGAGGGGTGTATGGGAGTGCACAAGAGGGGCACACACCCCATTTGAGATGTTTAAGGAAAGCTTCCTGATTGAGGTCTTCCTTGAGACTGAAGAGGTGATTTGGATTTAGGCCAAGCTGGGTAGAGTGGAGGTGCTGGCAGTTGAGAAAGAAGAGGAAATGAACAGAGGAGATTATAAGCAAAATGAAAGTGCAAAGGCCTAGAGGCGGAAAAGAGTGGGCATGTTTGTGAGAAGTTGAGAATGATGGGGTGAGGTGGCTGATGGCTGGAAGAGTTTGGGGAAGAGACAGGCATCCTGTAAGCCAAATCTGGTCTTTTTCATGAGGGTTTTGGTGAGTCATTGAGGATTTTTAAGCCAGGGAATAAGGTGATGAAATTATCATTTTAAAAAGTTCATTTTGGTGGCAGTGTGAAGAATGTATTGGAACTCTCTCCTCTCTAATCACTCACAATCATTGGCACTTTAAATGTAGCCCTTCTCATGGCCCGCTCTATATTATAGATACTTATGTAGCCTATCTCCTTTACAATTCTGTGAGCTCTCAGATGCCAGGGAGCCTGGTTCATTCAAAGGCATAATATGCCCTCCCATCACTCAGCATGTTCTTGAACCTAGTAGGCTCTCAGAAAGTGTTTTTCTGTGTGAATATCAATATACTCTTGTAGGCAATAATCTTTCGTATTTTATCCTGTTTCCCTCTTCTCCAATCCCCAATTCATGTTCCATACTCAGAAACCAACATAGTTTCTTCAAGATATGGGACCCAAAGTCAACATAGATAATTTGATGGAAGATGTTTTTCTTTAGTTTTGAATTTATATATATAAAAAGTCTGCAAAGAGTTACATTTGGTTATATATCATTTCTTTCATCAAAAAGGAGACAATATAAATTGGGACTGCTTTGGAAAGCCCAAGATGCATGGTGTCTATGCTTTTGTACATCTGGCACGTGGAGACAATATGATGAGGTCATCCATTTTGTTTGAGGAGCCAAGGTGACTTAGTGTGGGTTTTCCGGGACCTAAGGAAGAGGGAAGGAAGTGGATTCTCTGGAACTGGCCCAGGCTAAGACTCCTGAGAAGAACTCTGAGAAACAGCTTAGTCTCTGCCTGAAAAATAGAGGCAAGGCGAGCACACTGCTAGGCACCAGCGGCAATGAAAACAACTAGTGATGTGAAGGGAACAGAAGGGGAGGAAGTGGAAGATCTACCTGGATAGGGCTGCTCAGACATTAGTGAAACAGTGGTGTGGGGAGGGGCAAGCAAAGGCAGGGGCGGGCGTGGTATGTGCAGAGGAGCCAGGAGATTGAGGCTACTTGTAGTGACCGGTAAGTACAGGACAGGCTTGGGAGGACACAGGGAGAAACCACCATCCCCTAAACATTCCAGGGGAGAGCAAGGGGCTTGGACTAGGTTGGAAGTTCCGAGAGTGTGGGAGGAAAGACCCAGGGGATGTGGAGTGGGCGGTAGGGGTAGTAGAAACAGCAGAAACCCTGTCTTCCTAACTGTATCTGCATGTTGTTGTGGCCTAGGAAGAAATACATTGTTAAACAATCAGAACTTAGAGGAACAGAAGGGAATTATGGTTATTGTTATATTTGTATCTAGAATTTTATCATAGCTAATAGAATAATATGAGATTTGTGCTCACTCTCCTGCACAGGAGAGAGGAGGAAGAAGGTTACACTTTTAGCTTCTAGAATTAAGGTTTTAATACAAATAATAGCCGACATTTATTGAGCCGTTACTATGTGCTAGGCATCACATTTAATTATTACAACTCTCAACTCTCTCCTACATCTTTTTACAGATGAGAAACAGGTTCAGAAAGATTTATTAACAGCTTGTAAATGGTTAAGACTCCCACTCTAACCTACGGGCCTCTGAAGACTGTGTTCCTAGTCACTGGACCCTTGCTTCCTTAGTGCTCACACAGTAAGGGGTCATTTCTCCACACTCCTGTCCCAGGTTAGATTTGACGTGTGTAAGTCAGTCTGACTTGGGAGGCAGGTTTTCATTGGCTTCTTGAGGTGGGAAAGGGGAAGGACTCAGACTGACTCAAGAGACCTTCTGGCTGGCATTGTCCTGAGGGGATCAAGTTCCTCTAGGAGGGATCAAGTTCCTCTAGGAGGGGTAAATAGGCAGGGAGGAGAAAATGTGAGGCTTTGCAGGAAATAATGAGAAAATCTCAGGTCGTAACTTGTGAGAGGGGGATTGTCCTCTTTGCAAACAAGGTTCCCATTGTTAGAAACAAAATTCGACTGAGTGAATTTGAAGATCTAATTGGCTTTATCCCACAACTCATGAATGGGGCAGCATCTCATCTAACAAATAGAAAGCAGCTCCAAGGAGCCATACAAAAGGGAAAGCTTTTATAGGTGCAAGGAAACAAAAGAAAAATGATTTCTGGCAGGTCACCTTCCCTTAGGGGCTGGGGATGGGAGGGGTCTTATCAGGCAGATTATTTCGCTAGCATTGATCAGAAATTCCAGACTGATTGGTTTAAAATTGCACTTCTGGGAGAGGCTGAAACTGCAATGAACTTCGGAATGAAGTCTTGGTTTGCTGGCCTGGGGCTTAGCACAAGTGACTCTATTTTGGGCCTGTTGTCTCTTTTTTAACGCCATAAACCCATCTATCTCTAGAAACTCTCTGTCTTCCTCACGGCAGACTCCCTACCCCATACACTCATTCCAAAATATTGAAGGAGGGTATTGTGTGAAAAGGGAAGACTTTGAAGGGTTTCAAGCAGGAGAGTTAAAAATTTTACATTTAAAGATAACCGCTCTGGCAGGCTGGGAGAAAGTAGCCAAGATTTCTTATAACTGACTCCTTTCCCATCCTCTGTGATCCAGGGGTAAGGTCAGAGAGGAAGGAAAAGTTCACTATCTCCTCCTTTCTATTGTCACCTTTGTTAAAGTTCCAAGATTTCCCAGAATGCTTCTCTCACTGCGTAGTTCAGTAACTCACTTGACCCATTCTGGAACCCCAGCCAGTTTCACCTTTACTGTGCCCCATTAGGGCTCTTAGAAGCTTAACAGAGGGCTCAACGCAAAGGTCAGTCCTGCATTTGTGATGCCACCTTAGGCTCTTAGGGGCTCTGTGTAACAGAGATCGATAAGAGGCCCAACCAAAGCCTCAGACAAGGTTTTATCGGGGCTTATGCTTGAGCGCAAGGAGCTCCTGTCTCAGCACGGGAGGAGTGGCTCTCTGGCTGGCCCTCTGAAGGGACTCATCCTGAGTCTTCTATGGGGTGAGGGGAACGGACTGATGTCACGACTCTCTGCCTTCAGAAGCGTTCTGCTTCCCTCTTCCCGGTGGTGTGGCTGTGCGGCCCCGGGCCCTGTTGGAGTTAGGGTCCCTGCCCCTGCCTGGTGGGTCTAACACGGTGGTGCTGCTCACTACTTCTGCCCCAGGAAGGGAGTGTAGGGGTCATCTAGAGGCTTTGTGCTCACACGGCAGTCGGTTGATTGCTGGGGGGAAATTTTCTGGTTGGAAGGTTGCTTATCTTGGCTTCCAAAATAGTTAAGCTGGGAGGTGCCAGATCTGGTGGCTAAGGGTGAGGGGCAGAGTCCCATCCCGATTCTGTCTCATTTGTACTGGCGTGTCACTAGCTAAGACGCTGTATCAGTAGTTTTGTTAAAGGTTTTTGTGCGCTTAAAGCATTTCGGTAGATAGTGTTTCAATGGAGACAAGAGGGGGAGTTTTGCCCTTAGGCTGTTGGGAGATTTTTTTTGGGTGATGTTTCTCTTTTATTGATGACTCCTCAGGATAAATACCGCAACAAGAAAAGTTAGTACAGGAGTATATGCCTTATATCATGCCCTTCGCTGTTCCAAGCACTTTAATCATTTAATCCTCATTATATCCTTTGGAAGTAGGTGCTATTAGTGCCCTTTTTACAGATAAAGAAATAGAAAGAGAGGTTAAATAACTTGCCCAAGGTCCACAGATAATAAATAACCATTGACCACTGTCATGCAAAGAATATGTCAATGTCAAGCAAGTTTTTAAACATACATATATATAAACACACATATGAACACTTAACGTTTGACCTCCCCCTTAACAGATTTTAAAATGTACAGTACACTATTGTTATCCACAGGCACAATGTTGTACAGCAGATCTTCAGAACTTACTCATCCTGCATAAGTGAAATTTTATACCCGTTGACTAGCAACTGGCCATTTCTCCCTCCTGGCAACCACAATTCTATTCTTTGCTTCTGTGAGTTTGACTATTTTAGGTACCTTATATAGTGGGATCATGTAGTATTTGTCCTCCAGTGTCTGGCTTATTTCATTTAGCATAATGTCCTCAAGGTTAATCCATGTTGTTACACACGGCAGGATTTCCTTCTGTTTTCAGGCTGAATAATATTTCATTGTATGTATATACCACATTTTAAAAATCCATTCATCTGTTGATGGACATTTAAGTTGTTTCCACAGTTTGGCTATTGTACATAGAGCTGCAATGACCATGAGAGTGCTAGTGCTAATATCTCTTCAAGATACTGATTTGGCCAACAGGAATAGGAAAAGATGCTCAACATCACCCATCATCAAAGAAATGCAAATCAAAACCACAGTGAAACAGCACCTCACACTGCTTAGGATGGCTATTATATAAAACAACAGCAAACCAAAAACCCCAAAAGACAAATGTTGGCCAGGCTATGGACAAACTGAAACCCTTGTGCACTGTTGGTAGGAAAGTAAAATGTTGCAGCCACTGTGGAAAACAGTATAGAGAGTCCTCAAAAAATTAAGAATAGAACTACCATGTGATCCAGCTATCCCACTTGTGGATATTTGTGCAAGCAAGTTATTTTAAGGTGAGTTTAATTCTGTCCAACTCTACATTGCTTTAACCATCTGGGTGGAACTATTTCAGCATTTCTCACCCCATTTCCTTTTATGGAAAACAGCACAAACAAAGCAGAGGACTCAGAAATTCTTTAGTCAAATAATAAGAGCGGACCATGCTGAAGTAAAACATTGTGTTAAAATACCAGATGAACTTGAAAGTTAGACAGCAGTTTTAGGAGAAATTAATGTTCTGGAAAGACACTGGCTTGTATGCAAATGTAGTCTTATATAATTGTTTCCTGTTTCTCTTTCCCTCTCACTCACCTGAGCTGAGTCAGTAAAATATTTGCCTTTACGGCCGGAAGGCTTGAGTCAGGAATGAAAGGAAGGGAACCCTGAAAAAGCCTTCAAAAGGAAACTGCTGCCGAAACTTCAAACCCAGGTCCAAGGAGATGTGAGTAATTCAATACTGTTAAAATAATCCCGTGCTATGTTGTCAGAGCAATCCCAGCCTGGATTCTCTCCCACAAAGCACACCCGAAGGTTTGTTAGTCTGAGTGACGGCTACAGTACTGATACTGTTTGTGACAGGTTGCAGCAAAACCCACTCAATCTTTCTGCTGGCTGTTGCAGTGATGTGACAGAGTTGGACTAATGCTACTGTACAGATCACTCATTTTAGCTTGTTGATACAACTTCAGATGGAATGGAAGGGATCTCTCAAGTCATCTAGGTAAGATGATTGCCTTGCTCAGCTCAGGCTGCTGTAACAAATTACCATAGCCAGGTGGCTTAGACAACAAATATTGATTTCTCACAGTTCTGGAGGCTGGGAAGCCCAAGATCAAGGTGCTGGGCAGTGATCTGGTGAGGACCCTCTTCCTGGTTTGTAAATGGCCCCCTCCTTGTATGTGAGTACCTAAAAAAGAGAGAGAGAGAGAAACCGTTGTGTTTCTTCTTATAGCGGCATTAATTCCATCATGAGGAAGTCACCTGCATGAACTTATCACCTCCCAAAGGCCCCATCTTCAAATACCATCACTGTGGAGATTAGAGTTTCTACATATGAATTTTGAGGGGACACATTCAGTCCACAGCAATGATAATAATTTTTTCTCAATTTTAGCAGTGGATTACTGTTTTTAAATAAGCCTTAGATGGACTCCTGATATACGAAGCCCACAATCCAATGTGCCTGACTTTCTTCCTGTCTCCTGAGCAGCCTCCTGAGGCACACACATCAAAGAGAGCATGAGAACCTCTGATCTAGTCTAAATCTTTCATGGTGTAGTGACAAGACTGAGGCTCAGAGAAGGGCAGTGACTTGTCTAAAGTCATTCAGATTGTCAGTGGCAAAGCTGTGGCCATGCACATGAATGTTTAGAAATGGCAATTGTATTCTTCTAGTTATCTTGGTAAAAAAATATTGGAATTGGGGCCAGCCTGGTGGTGCAGGCATTGTGTTACGTTGAATGTGGGAAAAAAAATCATTCACTTGGGAAGCAAGGATCCAGGAGTAGCAGTACACTCGCAGGGGCTATTTATTGGGAAGTGCACAGAGTAGGGAACTGAGACGTGTTCAAGGGTAGACATTTGGCTGATGACATCTGTGAGTTCCATAGGACGTAGTAGAAAGGTTTAAGTGCTTCAGGAAGATTGGGCCAGTCAAGTATGTACAGCGTCCTATGGGGAGAGGAGTCTGGTGATGATGGATGACCTGGAAACTTGAACTTTTGTGGATAACTAAGGCAAATAGGAAGGTGGGGCATGGTGACATTAGTCCTTGGGATGTCTTAGGAGAAGGTGGGTAATCAGATCATTTGTAGCCTCTTTCTCTGGATTCCTAGGTAGTTTCTGTGGGAGGTAAGGTTGTGGGAAGAAAATCTTACCAGGGACTCCAAACAAATGTTTCCTAACTCTCCAGCCTCCTCTTGATGTTCTTTATAGCACATGACATCCTGAGGCCCACCATCCTCATCACCCTCTATTGGTTACATTCTATTACGTTCTACTTTATCAGCGTCATTGTTAGAATGCATTTCTTAGAATATAATATTCTGAATGTGGGCTGGGAAGTACAGAGCGCCCTTAACTTGTTACCTCCTTTGATTTAGATGCTATTCTTACCTTCATCCACCTGTTTGTGCTTCTCAGTTCATAATGAATAATCCTTCTGGAACATTTTTTTTTTCCTCAGAAATTGCTATTGTGCCAGTCCTTCCTACAATTCTATACTTGGAGAATCATATAGTTCTTGAGCAGGATGGGCTCAAGATGTCATTGAATCTAACACATTTTATAGATGGGAAACTGTTCCAGTTAGGATAAGTGATGAGTATGATTTGATATTTTGAATCAAATACTTAGCTGGCTTAATACTCAGCTTCTTCTTCTTCTTTTTGTTTTTTTTGAGGAAGATTAGCCCTGAGCTAACATCTGCTGCCGATCCTCCTCTTTTTGCTGAGGAAGACTGGCCCTGAGCTAACATCTGTGCCCATCTTCCTCTACTTTATATGTGGGATGCCCGCCACAGCATGGCTTGACAAGTGGTGTGTAGGTCCACACCTGGGATCCGAACTAGTGAACCCTGGGCTGCTGAAGCCGAACGTATGAACTTAACCACTGTGCCACCGGGCTGGCCTAAATACTCAGCTTCTTAAAGTAAGCACCACAGCTGTCAGGTGATTCATGTACCTGGGTCTATTGAAAATCAACATTGCTTCTTCTCATTTCTCTCTAAAGAAATTCAGATAAATTCTTATTTCTAATAGTTTCCTCGCTATATAAGGATGACAACCTACTTATCTAACACCATTACCCTGGCTCTTCTATCTGTTCCCGACTTTGACCTGGTATGGTATCATGGTTAAGAACACGAGCTCTGGAATCAGCTCGACCTAGACTTGAATTATGGCCTGCCATACACTGGTTTTATGTTACTTAACTTCTTTGAGCCTCAGTTTTTTCATCTGTAAAAGGGGGACAATGATATTTAATAGGGTTGTTGTAAATATTAATGAGAAATATAACAGGATGCTGACTGGCATTTAAAGTAATTGCTCCATAAATAGTAGCTATTTAGATACGGATTTTGAGAAGGTATCTAGTAAATTGCTCTGATTTGAATAAGATTAGAAGAACTGACTCAATGCAAAAATCCTATCTTTTTTCTTTTTTTCTTCTCCCCAAAGTCCCCCAGTACTTAGTTGTATATTTGAGTTGTAGTAGGTCCTTCTAGTTGTGCTATGTGGGACGTTACCTTAGCATGGCTTGACGAGCGGTGCTAGGTCTGTGCCCAGGATCTGAATAAGAGCTGGCCCCCAAGCTCTTATTTTCTTAGGAATATAACAACAGAGGAAAACTAAAGAAGGGCATCAACTCTAAGCCCTTTTTCTGACTGAGAACTCTCTCACATAGCATGGCCCCAAATAAACCAAGTGTCTGTTGGAAATCTTCTTCCTCTAGGATAGTCAAGGCTTGTGGAATAATGGTTTCTAATTTATAGAACTTGCTTGTGTTTGAATCCCATTTGTGGTCCCATCTGGTCTATTTCATTCTTTAAAGGTCAATTCTTCATACCTCACAGATTATAGAGCTTTATTTCACTAGTTATTAAATCTAAAATGCTAGCCAATAAGTTTCCTCCTGGTCAGATTCCAGTTGCGGTCCCTCAGGTAAATAGTTTTCAGGACAAGGAGGAAAGAATTAGATACTGCTCTTCCCTTATTGACCATTGTCTTACTCATCCATCACCTTGTGACGAAATCTCTTAGAAACAGCAAAAAATTATTTGCAGCTTTTATTGACGTGTCCTTGGCCTTTGCCTCTGTGGTCAGGAATCTATTCTTGAACTTAGCTCCTCAGCTTCATATAATCCCCAGAACCACTGAAGCTAAAGTAGAAGCTGTGCTTTAATAGCATCATGGAAATCTGGGTCAATAGATATTTAATTCAGTTGGAAGTAAAATGTAATGTGATGTAGCTGACACCCTGCTTTTAAAGCAGCTCTTCATTAGTGGCTTGACATCATATCTCTCTGAGCTGGTGCAAAACCCCTTACTAAGGAGATACGTACACCTATGTGCTAATACTGGTACCGTCCAAGGGGGCAGGGGTCATCTGCCGGCCACAAGACATGCCAATAGTCAAGAGGCAAGGTGGTGGGAGAGAAAGGACTTTTTATTACAGCTTCCTAGCAAGTGGGAAGATGGTCGACTAATGTCAGAAAGAATCATCTTACAAAGACTGTAGGCCAGTTATATAGGTGGCTGGTCTCTGGGTGGGGGAGGCATCTGGTGTCCAGGTGGAGGCATCCACCTGATCTCTGGGTAGGCGCAGACATCTGCTCTCAGCTCCTGAGTCTTTTGTTTTACTGGATATGCAACAGAGACTGACACCGGAGCAAGACCCTATACCCTGATCTTTCAGTTGTCATTGATCATGGCTATCAGCATAGACTCTCTGCCCGGGGGTCATCACATTCCTAAGGAACTCAAAAGAACAAAGTTATCAACTTATAGCAGCTGGGAGGGGCCACAAAAATCTACAGAGTGTGTCTAGGTTAATCAGAGGTCTTTCAAAGTTACAATATGGTTTCTTTTTTACAATATGGCTTCCCTTATGTCAGCCTTGTATTGAGCTGGTATCAATACCACGATTTCATTATCAGGAATTACTGTAATCTCTTACTGTGAAAAAGAATGTCTTAGATCAACTTTAGAGAATCCAGTAATGCTTGTGTGTGTGTATTTATGAAAATTAGTATATTAAAGGCAGCATTTCAAATCAAGGGAATGACAAAGTATTTAATAAATGCTACTGAGAAAATGGGTTATTATTTAGAAATAAAAGTTTATTCTTATCTCACAGCATGCTATGAAATAAATTTCAAATTTCTTAGAGGATTAAGCATAAGAAGCTACACTGTGATGTGCTAAAGTAAAACAAAGATTATTTTAGTAACTTTTCAAAGAGGGAGACACAAGCAAGACACCAAACCTAGAAGCCACAAAGAAACAGATAGACAGAAGTGCTCTTGTAAAATTAAAAGTATTTCCATGATGAAAGCTACCATAAACAAAATAAAAGATAAGAGACGGACTGGGAGAAAATATGTGCAACAAATATAACAAAGAGTTCATGTTCATAAAACAAAAAGAGCTCCTATAATCATTAATTTAAAAAAAATCAAAGAGTCAAACAATAGGGATTGTGAAACCACAGAGGAGGAAATTGTAGGGGAGGAAGACATTTCCTCTTTCCAAATGTGGGTTCGTCTGGCTGGAGAACGAATTAAATTCACATGAGACAGAATAGCAAGAGAAAACTAAACAAAGCTTTATGAGGAACCATGGCCCGGGGCCTTTCTTCCTGAAGGAAGAAAGGGCACCGAAGAAGTGGGGTGCACATAGTGGTTATATACCCCCAAACAGGGTGTTTCACATGTGATTGAAATGTCCCTCCCACAATAGTCACAAGATTGCCCTGTCGGCACAGTGCTTGATGGACACAGCAGGTAGTGGTCTGCTATCTCGGAGGGCATAGCAGGAGGCAAGTCTATTGTCTCGAGCTGGGTGGTCACAGGTGAGCACAGCAATCAGTTCCTAGCCTAAGGAAAGATGCTTAATCCTTAAAGAAATGCCAACATTGGGATGGGGAGGGAAGTTAGTTACAGGAGGTTACCAGAGAAGCACAATAAAATGCAGATTTTAAGTCCTTGCCTTTGGTATTGATTAAGAGTTTCCAGAGAGAAGGTCATCTCCTTTCTTCTTCCTGGTACAGAGAGGGAGGCACCTTTTACAGATAGAGATTTACCTTACAAATGTAAGTGTGTCCTAACAAAGGGCAAGTTCCATTCCTCAGAGCCTCCTTCCCTGTCCCAGTTTATCAAAAGCAATCTGCCTCAAATAATCCTGATGCCAAAGAGACATATCTTGGGGTGGCCAATTTCAAGTCCCTACAAAATACAAATGGCCCATTTGCTTAGAAAGTTGCTAAAGCCTCTGCACCCAACTCCAATGCGTGGGACCAGTTCCAATGTGTGTGGAGAGGGGGTTTTCCCACACGACCAATAACAAGCAGTTTTTCGACACCAGCAGGGTGTCCAACAATTGGACTCAATTCTGACACGCATGCCCAGGAGCTAGTGTCAGATCCCACAGGTTAAGGGCTCAGTCCAAGACTGCCCCCACTTCAGACACCAGTCACAAGTCCCAGGTGTTCCCGGTTATAAATCAGAGATTCCCATGACCCCCACTTTGGTGGGAGTTTGATGAATTAACTAGAGCAGCTCACAGAACTCAGAGAAACATTTTACTTACTAGATTACTGGTTTGTTATAACAGAATTTAACTCAGGAACACCGAGATGGAAAAGATTCAGAGGGCAAGGTATGTGGGAAGGCCACGGAGCTTCTGTGGCCATCGTGTACAGCTCCTCGCAGCTACTTTCTGTCTGCTGGATTGGATGCTGCCTGATTCATGAATTGTTAAATAAAACCAATAAGAGCTTTAAAATTTACTCAGCTGAATTTTGTTCTTTAACAGTGGCATCGATCATTTTATCTATTGGCCCAGCAATCCTACTTCTAAGTGATGCGGGGTTGGTGAGCAGAGGAGTTGAAAGAAAGATTTCTTGGACTCTCAAGATCTGGCAGTAATGCTCTTTTATTTAGAGAATAGTGTGGAATAGCATGAGGACAGGACCCATGGGCAGTCAGGCTGCCGTTTGGGGAGAGGACCCACGGGCAGGAGGAGCCGCTGCTGCTGCCGCTTCTGCTGCAAACATGGGTGGAGAGTAAGGCTAAATTTAAGGCATAGGTATGTGAGCCATCTCTTTACAAGACAAAGGAAAGAACACGTAAAAAGTTAAAATGGTATCAGTGCTGGTGGGGTCTGGCCATTGGGTGGTCCCACAACTTTTAGATAAGAATCAAATCGGATTAAGTAAAGGCCAGAAGCCACCAACTTAAATCAGTTACATGAGGTTGCCAGACAGTAACCAACTTAAGTTCTTGCCTTCCCCATTAAGTTTCCAGAGATAAGGCCATCCCGCCTTCTTCCTGGCACAGAGAGGGAGGCATCTTTACAGATTTCAATGTTAAAACAATGTTTTAGGGGTTGAGCCCATGGTGTAGTGGTTAAGTGTGGTGCACCCTGCTTTGGCAGCCTGGGTTCGTGGGTTCAGATCCCAAGCATGGACCTATACCACTCATCAGTCATGCTGTGGCAGCAACCCACATTTAAATAGAGGAAGATTGGCACAGATCTTAGCTCAGGGACAATCTTCCTCAAGCAAAAAAAGAGGAAGGTTGGCAACAGATGTTAGCTCAGGGCTAATCTTCCTCAGCAAAAAAACCCAAAACCAACCAACCAAACAAAACCAATGTTTTATATTATTTGGCACTTAAATTATTAATATCCTGCATCTTTCTCCATCCCACCCTACCCCAATTCTAATCTTTGAGTAAAATGAATGCTTCTGAAAAATGTGCAGTTTTTACTAGGGTCACTGGTGCTCTCCACCTCACTAAGTCCAACAATCAAATCTCCTCTGTACTGTTTCCCTCCACCCTGGCCGCCTTTGATGCAGCTGACCTCACCCACCTTTGGAAGTCTTTCTCCTTTGGTCCCCTGACATGTCACATTGCCCTGAGTGTCGCCAGCCTCCTCTACAGGACTCTGCTCTGAGCCCTACTCTCTTCCCTTGTCTCTCTGTCTGTCCTTTTCCTGCTCCCCTTTTCTATCTAACTATCCGTAGGTTATTTTATTTAGTGTTTTGCCTTCAAATACTTTTATAAGCGAATGGATCCCAGTCTACAGCTCCAGCCCTGACTTTTCCCCTGAGCTCTGGACTCCTGTATCTAATTATTAATGTGATCTTTTCACTGGTATTTGTGACAGCTGCTCAAACTTCACGCATCTAAAACAGAACTCTGCCATGCCTTGCTTTTTTTCATCCACTGTGCTGGGTGCTCAGGGGGCCCTTCCAGTCTGGGTCTTCAGTTTTGTGGGAAAACAATTGTATTATTTCTTTGATAATTTTATCATGCTTCCTCTCTTCTCCTGTTATTCAGATATTCCATTTACTAGATGGGTCCTTGAATTTTCTTAGTTTTTCTATTGTCCATCATTTTATTTCACTTATTTTATTTTTTTGAGGAAGATTAGCCCTGAGCTAATATTTGCCGCAAATCCTCCTCGTTTTGCTGAGGAAGATTGGCCCTGAGATAACATCTGTGTCCATCTTCCTCTACTTTATATGCAGGATGCCTGCCACAGCATGGCTTGACAAGTGGTGCATAGGTCTGCACCTGGGATCTGAATCGGCGAACCCTGGGCCACCAAAGCAGAACGTGCAAACTTAACTGCTCTGCCACTAGGCTGGCCCCCATCATTTTATTTTTTTGTCTCACTTTCTATGAGAATTCCTGAATTTTATCTTTCATTCTTTTTTTTTTTTTCTTTTGCTGAGGAAGACTCACCCTGAGCTAACATCCATGCCAATCTTCCTCTGTTTTTTAGTATGTGGGTGGCCAGCACAGCGTGGCTACTAACAGAACAGTGTAGGTCTGTGCCCAGGAACTGAACCTGGGCCACTGAAGCAGAGCACACCAAACTTAACCACTAGGCCACCAGGGCTGGTCCATTTCACTGTTATTTATAATTTCTACAAGTTCATTCTTATTCTGTTCTTCCTTTTACAACACTATTCTTGTTCCATGGGTCCAATACTATCTTTTGTAGCTCAGAGGACATGGATTATAATTCTTTTGATGTTAACTCATGCATTATTTTTATTTCCTCCAAATTCTTTTCTTCTGTGTTTTTTTGGTCTCTACCTTCCGTATTAGATGATTTCCTGAAAAACATGTTGACCCTTGTCTTTCTCTTCACGTTTCAGGGCACACACAGCACCACACTGTTGATTTGTGACTCTATGCTTGTGCGGGGCTTTTCAACTAGTACAATCAGTCATGAAGTAATCAGGCTGGGAGTTTTAGGCTTCTTCCTCTTCTTGCTGGGGAACTCCTAAAAGTCAGAATCCAGAAGTTTTTCTCTGGAGCCATTTGGATTTTCCAGAGAGGAATGTGCCACTCTTCTGTCTGGCTGCCGGTATTCTGGACACAGGGCATGGAGAGGGCATCTGGGGCTCATCCTTCTGAACGGAGACTTTAAGCCACCTGGTTTTATCCACTTGCCCCATCCCTGCCCTCGGCTGTGCTGGGTGCCTCTAGATCCTGAGCTTTTCCAAGGTTGTGTGGCTTCTGATGGTATTTCTGTCCGTGATAATTTAGGTTGTAAACTTTCTCACTTTGTCAGTTACTACTCTTCCATTTGCTTTTCATCTACTGAAAACATGATGACATTGCCCAGCAGCTGTTGTCTTCCATTCTCTTTTGTTTTCCTTTCCTGTTGTTTTGGTGAGGTATCAAAGAGATGAAATAAAAATAATCAATGCATTCTTTCTGCCTTATTTAACCAGAAGTTTTAATAAGACTGATGTTTATCCAACACCTTCAAAAATACTTCAGAATGAATGTTTCTTCCCTTCGGGGATAGGCTACTTAGTTTAACCAAGCTGCCCTTTCTCCATTTTTTGAACTCTTAGAATCACAAAAGCAAATTAGTTTCATTATTTATATCACATTTTATTTTTAATAGAAAGGAAATTTCTCAGTTCGTCTTTGTACCTTAAACACCCACATTGGGTTGTAAATAATTTTTGGCTGCTTTCAGAAACCAAATTTCCTCCTAAAAGAAGATTTTGAGAGGCTGTGACCATGGCCGAGTGGTTAAGTTCTCGCGCTTCTCTTCAGTGGTCCAGGGTTTCACTGGTTCAGATCCTGGGCGCAGACATGGCACTGCTCATCAAGGCCATGCTGAGGGGGCGTCCCACGTAGCAGAGCCAGAAGTACCTATGGCTAAAATCTACAACTATGTACTGGGGAGCTTTGGGGAGAAGAATAAAAAAAAACAAATGATTGGCAACAGTTGTTAGCTCAGGTGCCAATCTTTAAAAAAAAAAAAAAGATGAGTTAGTCCAGCTAAAGTGCCTTGATATACATCTAGCTGTCATTCAGCGTTTCCCTCCCAGACCACTGCTAGCGAGGCTCAGGCACCCTCTGCTAGCTGGGCCCAGGGAGCTGTGTTGTTGTGGTTGACTGGTTTTGTCTTTCCAGTTAGTTGTGTCCTCGAAGGTTAGTAGAGCAGTTAATTCTCCCACGTGACTCCAGAGCACTCTACTGTTCTAGTTGGAGTGCCTGCCTCTCTCCATCTTCCTTCTTGGTCCCTCCTCTTCCCTGCTTTTGTCTATTATTGTTTTGGCTGCTGCTGGTGGATCATTACGCCTGATTTTTTGACTATTGTTCACCTGCTGGGTACTTGAATGTTAATTGAGGATGGTTGAGGGAGACCAGATTGCCTGGTACGAGTAAAGTGAGGTCAAATGGGGTCTGCGCGTGTGTGGGTGTGGACGTAGTTCTGTTCCTGTCCTACAGAGTGAATGATAGGCACGCTGATTACATTCCCATGGGGACTCAGGAGTTCCTTGAAAAGCTGTAGCGAGCTCCACTTGGAGAGGACTGAGGTGTTAGAAGGATAGTCCCAGAAAATAAATGCTTTTGAGCTTCACCTATTTCCTCTTAAATCATTGTACACACTGTTATTAAACTAGAAAACGCAATGTCTGAAGCTTAGTCCTTTTTTTAAAAAAATGATTTCCCCTTCACTTGAAGGATTTCTTTTTGGGGACATAAATTTTCAGAAACTGCATAACGAAAGTAGCTAATTGTGATGCTGAGCTTTGAAAATATTCCACTCTTGAGCAAGACACTTTTACAGCTGGTTTATTTTTAATTTCCTTGAATGACTTTGTGAAATGTGATTTGCCTCATAATGCTTGTTAATATTGCATTCTTTCATTTAAATTATACTTTTACATTTAAAAAATATGAATTCGATGGTAAGTGATAAAAGATCAAATGACTTTAATAATATTTTTAAAGTGCTCTGGGGTTATGGATCATCCCTGGGACCTGTGTTTCATTCTCAACCGAGGGGGTGGGGAAACTCACAGCTGCTGCTCTGAGGGAAGCTCATTCAGCGTCGGCCCGAACCATGACCCCTTATGAAGGCCCAAGTCTGGACCCAGACTGGATTTTCCGGTCACGTCTCCCATGGACATGCACACGCAGCAGGGCAGGCAGGTGACTGGTCCTTCCCTGTCTGTGAGACCTGATCAGAAATGCGTGGTCAGCAAGGGTCAGACTAGGCTGGGCTGAGTTTCTTTAAGCAGATCTCAGTTTCTCCGTTATTAGGATCCAAGGATTCCTGAAATTAGATTTCAAGCTGCAGTGCAAGCTCAGTTTGGTAGCATATGACTTGCAGGTCACACTTTGCTGATAATTGTGCTAAATGGTTGAAATTTCGAAAAAATCTGCCAGAAAGAATTCTGCAGTGCCAGGTGAAACATTTCAGAAGTCTCATGAGTGTGGCGACTCGCCCTCCCCTCTTTTCTTAGGTGACTTGCGCACGTGCTGTAGAGGGAGAACAGTCCGCTGGGTCTCCTCTGCTCTCCTGCTCTGCTGCAACTCTGCTGCACTTCTGACACCAGACGTGTGGGGGTTCCACACATCAAGCAAGTCTGGAACACAAGACGCCCCTACCCGCCAACTCAGAGGCCCATCTCAAGTCTAGGTTGTCACCTGTGCTTCTGACCCGCCAGCTGTAGATCGGTGGTTCCCACAACCCCCTCCTCGGATTCAATTAATTTGCTAGAATGGCTCACAGAACTCAGGAAAACAGTTTCCTTGCTAGAATACTGGTTTCTCAGGAACAGCCAGATGGAAGAGAGCATAGGGCAAGGTATGTGGGAAAGGGTGTGGAGCCGCCATGCCCTCTTTGGACATGCCCCTGTGGGGACCTGGAAATGGCCACCCCAAGATATGTCTCTTTGGCATGATGATTGTTTGAGGCTGGTTTCTTTGCAGACAGGAAAGCAACTGAAAAGTAGAACTTGCTTACCCTTTTATTAAGAGAAATTTACATTGTAAAGGAAATCTCCATCTGTAACGATATCCCCCTCTCTACCAGGAAGAAGGGGAGATGACTTGTCTCTAGAAACTCTTAATCAATGGGGAAGGCAAGGACTTAAATCTGCATTTGTTTATTGTGCTTGTCTGGTAACCTCCTGTAGCTGACTTCCCTCCCCCTCCAACGCTGGCATTTCTTTAAGGATTAAGCATCTTTCCTTAGGCTAGGAACTGATTGATGCGCTCACCTGTGACCACCCAGCTCAAGACAATAGACTTGCCTCCTGCTGTGTCCATCAAGCGCTGTGCCTTCAGGGCAATCTTGTGACTATTGTGTGAGGGACATTTCAATCATGTGTGAAACACCCTGTTTGGGGGTATATAACCACTATGTGCACCCCACTTCTTCGGTGCCCTTTCTTCCTTTGGGAAGAAAGGCCCCAGGCCATGGTCCTCATAAAGCTTTGTTTAATTTTCTCTTGCAGGGGCTGGCCCCATAGCTGAGTGGTTAAGTTCGTGAGCTCTGCTGCAGGCAGCCCAGTGGTTCGTTGGTTCAAATCCTGGGTGTGGACATGGCTACTGCTCATTGAGCCACACTGGGGCAGTGTCCCATGTGCCACAACTGGAAGGACCCACAGTGAAGAATATACAACTATGTGCTGGAGGGCTTTGGGGAGAAAAAGGAAAAAAATAAAATCTTAAAAAAAAATTTTTCTCTTGCTATTCTGTCTCATGTGAATTTAATTCGTTCTCTGGCCAGACGAAGCCACATTAGGTGAGGAAAAGTCTTCCTGCCCTACACCCCTCTCCCAGCACCTCCCGGAAGCTCCTTAAATCCCATCCTTTTGTGTTTTCTGGAAGTTCCATTAAGTAGGCATGATTGATTAGATCATTGGCAATTAGTGATTAACTCAACCTCCAGCCCCTCTTCCCTGGCAGGAGGTCCAGGGGTGGGGCTGGAAGTTCCAACCCTCTAATTATTTGGTTAGTTCCCTGATAACCAGGCCCCATCCTTAGGGGCTTTCCAAAACTCACTACATTAACATAAACTCAGGTGTGGTTAAAAGGGGCTTGTTATGACTAACAAGACATCTTTATCTTTCATTGCTTAGGAAATTTCAAAAGCTTTAGGATCTCTGTGCCAGGAATGGGTACAAAGACCAAATACATATTTCTTATTATAAATCATAATATCACATACACCTAAGTGACCTCTCATACAAATTATTTTTATTTAAACTTTGACTTCTTTTCTCCCAGTATGTTAAAGTCTGTATAAGGAGATCTGAATAGGAAGAGCTCTTAGGTTCTTAATTAATAGTAATAACTCCTTACATTTGTTGAAATAAATCTCTAGGCCCAAGATGGAGGCACTCCTGCCTGGGGTGTCACATCAGCAAACCAAAACTTAGATAACTTTCTTGTCCCTGTAAATGCTCCACTTGACCAGAAATGAAGTATGTGCAGTCAGCCAAGCCAACTCTGGGCTCTATACTGTGTTTATTTCCTTGTTCCTTCCCACTGGAACCAGGGTTAACGATGCAGCCCAGCCAATCAGATATTTTCTATTTTTCTCTTCCTTGTTGTTTATTCCTTATCCTGTAAAAACTTCCTGCCCTCTGCCCAGTTTGCTGTTCTCCCAATGGAAACAGTCTGCTTCTTGAAGTTGTTGGCCTTAAACAAATAGTCAGCCAGTAATTTCTCCAGTAAAAATGGGTTTATTTGTGATCAACAAAGAATTGCAATTTGGGATCTGCAACAATGGTGAACCATGGGCAAGTTCTGAGCAACAAGCAGGGGAGAAACTTTTTTATAGAGGGGAAGAGGGCTGCTGTGAACATAGAGTCCACTGGAGGAATTGAGAGTTTGAAATATAGTGGCTTTCCGTTTACTGAGTTGTGACAGTCTTTGAGCTGTTGCTGGGCGAGAAGAGGAAGTCTTTCTTCTTCCTGCTGGGTCGGCCATCCTCCCAGGGCGTGAGAGCTCCCCCTTCTGGCCTCCCAACTCTATTTTAAATGAGGTTTCTGTTTATTAATTTTCACAAAGTTTTAAAGTTCGTGTCACCTAAATTGTCTTCTTTAATCATTTTTAACACATTTGAATCAATTTCATATTTAAAAATCCACTTTCAGAAAAAAGTATATTGGGGCTGGCCCAGTGGGGCAGTGGTTAAGTGCGCACGTTGCACTTCGGTGGCCTGGGGTTCACCGGTTGGGATCCTGGGTGCGGACATGGCACCACTCAGCAAGCCACGCTGTGGTAGGCATCCCACATACAACATGTGCCACGGATGTGGCATGGAAGATGGGCACGGATGTTAGCTCAGGGCCAGTCTTCTTCAGCAAAAAGAGGAGGATTGGCAGATGTTAGCTCAGGGCTAATCTTCCTTGGGGAAAAAAAAAAGAAAAAATACATCTTTAGATAGTGAAGATGATCATTCTGACTATGGGAAAATGTTTCTAGTTACAAATGAAAATTATTTCTCTAGAAGAGTCAAGCTGAGTAAATGTTGATCTTAGCATGTAACTTGGATAGAAGACATTATATATGAGTAGTGGTAAGAAACATATGCAGAAGAGAAGGAAATTGGATGTGGACCCAAGTTCCAAAGTGGACTCTGGAGCACTGTCTGAATTCTAGAGGCTGACTTTTGAGGCACAGTGGCTGGGTGGCAAGCTCACACTTGGCTGAAGCAGTGGCTGGCACTGGAATATCCAGTTCACTGATGAAACTCAGCCCTGCAGAAGTTAAGTGGCGTTTAGTCCTTGGGCATCAAGTAGTCAGATGATGATACTTTCCACTTAGGAAGTACGTCACTGTACTGTGGTTCTCCAGCCATCGGGAAATGTTTAGCTTCTGTAGAGGACTGATTTGAGCAACTTTGTGCAAAAGTGTTCGGAGGACGGCTGAACACCAGTTAGAGGGGAAGTAACTGCATAAAATTTGGAGGACGGACAAAAACTCAGTTCCATCCATCCATCCATCCATCCATCCATTCATCCATGCAGCCATCTATCCATCCATCCATCTTCAATTGCTTGTTTGCTTGATTAATTCACCACGTACTTATCGAGCCCCTTCTTTGTAACAGACATTGTGCTAGGTATGGGGATATAATGGAGAGCAAAACAGATATGGTCTCTGTCTTCCTGGCACTTACAGCAGAATGATTGTGATAGATGTTAATTAATTAATAATTATAAATCTATAATTACAAATTGTGAGAAGGATTCTGAAGCAAAGACATATAATACCGTGAGAAAAAATAACAGGAAACTTGATCTAGCCTGGGGATCAGGGCGGCTCCCCTGATGAAGTGTTTGAGCTGAGGTCTGACAGAGGAGAAGGAGTTAGGAGAACGGGGGGAGAGTGAGCCAGCTTGTAGAGACGTGCGAGGGGGGCCAGCTGTAGGCTCTCTTCCTGATTCTGCATTCAGCTTGGCGGGCTGAGTCAGCCAGGGTGGGAGTATATGCGCCGTGGAAATCCGCAGACACTGCAAACTGCCTCTTTCTTTTTTTGAGGAAGATTAGCCCTGACCTAACTACTGCCAGTCCTCCTCTTTTTGCTGAGGAAGCCCGGCCCTGAGCTAACGTCCGTGCCCATCTTCCTCTACTTTATATGTGGGACGCCTACCACACACAGCATGGCGTGCCAAGCGGTGCCATGTCCGCACCGGGGATCCGAGCCAGTGAACCCCGGGCTGGCGAGAAGCGGAACGTGCGACCTTAACCGCTGCGGCACCGGGCCGGCCCGCAAACTGCCTTTCTTTTGGAAAGTCGTTGCAAGACATTTGCCAGCATCGCCCTGGGAAAAAGGGAGGTGACTGACATGTGTACTGATCACCCACTAGGACTCAGGCTCTGTGTAAATACCCGATGTATTACTTCATTTAATGCCCATGATAACTCTGTTAGTAGAAATATTTATCCCCATTGCATAGACATAAAATGAGACTTAGAGAAAGAGAGTGAATTTCCCCAAATCGTTGAGCCGGAAAGGGACCTGGTCATATGTGAACCCAGGCCGCTCTGGCTTTTACAGTCCCTGCCCTTTCCCCTGCACCCTGCTGCTGTGACTCTGGGGCAGTCGCAGGCACCAGGCAGGCCCTTCTCGCCAGATTTAATTGGTTGTGGAAAAGACTTATTTAGAAAAGTCCTTGTAATGGTTCTCTCACTTCTAGGGTGTAAAAGTGTACTTTTCAGAAGTTATAAACATAATTTTTTTGCAAACATAGAATGAACCTGTGTCAAAGATTTAATCATTAATTAGTGAGGGAACCAGTACGACGGTAAAGTCAGTTCAGAGGGCATTTAAGGAACTGGGTATTTATAGGCAGTTTAATAAAGAATTGTTAGAATATATTATCTAATTTAGAAACGAAACTGATTAATGTTTTGCAGGGAAATATACCGTAACTTTTGGGATTATCTCTTCTACTAGAGGAAAATCATTTGCATCTTCATTGGACTGAAATCTACACGTTAACATAGCTTCATAGATTCTGAGTCCCTGATTAATAGCAAATAGAAAAGACAGAAAACGGTAAATTCTCCCAGAAAATGAAATAATTCTTATGAGGATTGTTAAACCATGCTTCAGTGTGACATTGAAAGGGCATGCAGGTATCCTCTTGGCCTCATTTCTGTGTTTTGTATATTTCTTCTTCCGAAGTGTGAGCAGGTAACTTTCATTCTAGCCTGTGTATCTGCGGTGGTAAGTTTAAGCGGGTGCAGCTGGTGAAGTTCAGGACACATGCCCCAAATATGGCGCCTTGGCATATTGAGTATCTTAAGCTGGAAGAGTTTGAGAAAATGGTGGAAGCAGGAAGGTCGCACCCCCCCCCCCCCCACCTTCTTCCCTGAAACAGTCATGAAACTCCCGTGTCTGGTGCCTGCCCTGAACCAAGGAAGGAAGGCATTCTTGTCACCAGAGACAGGGAATGTGGGGCTGAGAAATCTGTACAAGCAAACCCTGTTGAACTAACCCTTATCTTCCTAGTGACTTCTTCACCTCTTACTACCCCTAGCCCAAACCCCTCTGTCTCATCAATTCTTCACAAATTTATCATCTCTTTGTCTAAGAGGTATAAAAACTTCCTGCTCTGGTCACTTCTTCAGGGCTTCATTTTCTTGTGAAGCTCCCATGTATGTGTAAAAATTCAATACAAATTGTGTGCTTTTCTCCTGTTAGTCTGTCTTTGTTGGTTTAATTTTCAGAGCCAGCCAGGGACTCTAAAAGGGTTGAGGACAACTTTTCCTCCCCTACAGTGATATGTGGGGAAGTGCAGGGACTCTAGAGGGAAGCTGTGCCTTGGTTGGAATCGTGGTTCCATCTCTCTTAGTAGCTGTGTGACCTTGGGAAAATTGCTTAACCTCTCTTCTTCAAGTTCTTCATCTGTAAAATGAGGATAATAACAACTGGACTTACCTCCTAGGTTGTTGTGAGCATTAAGGGGTGAGGGGAGCTCGGATTGGGGTGAAACCATAGAGTCATCGCCTGTCAGCCTTTACTGCCAGTGGATCTCTGTTTCCAAAGCAGAGGCAATATAGAGAGTAAGTTGTAGGTGAAAGTATGTGGATAATCCTTTAAGGTAGGAAGCTGATACAATAGCAAGCCAATAAATTAAAAGAAAGGAATGTGACAGTCGGGGGGTTTTTATTTCGCATGTCAATGATGTACCAGTAAAGATCGTGATTCCAAGGGGACACTAGGAAGTGGGATTTAGAAGTACAACCAAGTGGCAACGTGTACAGTGTACAGGGTTGGGGTCTCAGAGTCCCCACCCCTAAATAGTACCTAATTTCCTCACCTGAGTTCCGGACAATTTATCAAATAAAACAAAGAGTAAGGGTTGAGTCCAAAATATTCACTTAATTATTGATAGAGGTTAAGCTAGAATATATGGGGCTGCCATTTATACCCCCATCCTGTGCCTGGAGCAGAGAACATACGCTCTCTGTAGGCAGGCTCACTCCCACCAGAAAGACTGCAGAACTGGTGGGGGAGCAATTATTCTCCCCAGATTTACCAGACAGATGAATCACTGTACCTGCCCAGACCCAGAGGCGGCGAGGAAGCGATGGAGAGAGGCCCAGGGCCATACCCACTGAGGTCCTTTCACAGGAGGAAGCATTAGGAGTGGGGACAAAGTGTATCTGGGAACATACATGATCCAGAAAGAGCATGGCACATTTCACAGTGAGGTGCAGAGACCACGTGGAGCACCCCAACTCTCTGTCTTGCTACAAGCAATATTGCAAGGAGAGTCAACTCCTGGACCCTGTTTGCTCAAGTAAGAGTTTAGTCTTATTTTTCTCTGGGGAAGTTTGAAGTTTTGCAGTATAAGAAGGTTATCTTTAGAGCTCCGCCCGGGCAGCAGACAAAACTCTCTGTCTGCTGTTAGCAGAGGGGCCACGCTGAGCATTCACGGCTCCAGGAGAGGCCCGGAGAGAATCCCAGAGGGTGGGGCGACCCCCAGCTGCCGTTGCCCACCCCGTGAGGCTAGGGATTGCCGGAGATCTCAGAGAGGACTGGGGCTGGAGAGAGTTCCAGAGACCCAGCTTAGTAGCCTAGGGGGAAACCCTACAGGCTCACAGCAGCCTTAGGGAAAGCCTCTGCACAGCACCAGTAGAAGGCACCCAGCCGCCAGCCACAAGGCTGGAAGACCCCAGGGCAAAAGCAGCATAGCTAGGTGTACCAACCACAGACTGTAGAAGATGCCAATAGCTCTCCTGCGACCCATAGAGGACAAGTGAGATTTGGTGGGTGCCGACAGCAACGGAGCGACAAATATAAGTGATCCCACCCCTGGCCGCTGGAAAAGCCCATAACACCGTTGCAGACCCCAAGGAGAGAGCACATCTAGGTGGGCTGCAACAGTAGGCACCTGCAGCCTGAAGCCCCCCTGTGACGGCCCCCACGGCAGAGGAGGGAATCCAAAGGGCCACTGTGGCTACGAAGAGGGGCCCAGGCCCAGGTAGCAACTACGGACAGGGTTCCTGGTTGGTGAAATATAAACAGCTGCTCCTCCCACTGCAGCAGCTGAAACAAGTGAAAGGAGCAACTAAACTCTATCTCCATGTGGAGGCACAAATCAACAACATCAAGCAATATGAAAAAATACATTAAATCTCCAGAACAGAAAGAAAGCAACAAATACACAGAAAAAAATCCCAAAGAAAATGAGATATATAACCTAAATGACGATGACTTCAAAACAGCCATCATTAAGATTCTCAATGAGTTAAGAGAGAATTCTGACCGACAACTCAACGAGTTCAGGAGCTATGTCACAAAAGAGTTTGATACGATAAAGAAGAACCAAACAGAAATATTGGAAATGAAGAACACAATAGAGGAGACTAAGAAAAATCTAGATGCTCTGAACAGTAGGGCCGATAATATGGAGGAAAGAATTAGCAATTTGGAAGATGGCAATATAGAATTGTTGCAGGCAGAGGAGGAGAGAGAAGCAAGACTTAAAAGATATGAAGAAACTCTCCGAGAATTATCAGACACAATTAGGAGATGCAACGTAAGGATTATAGGTATACCAGAAGGAGAAGAGAAGGAGAAAGGGGCAGAAAACCTATTCAAAGAAATAATGGCTGAGAACTTCCCAAATCTGGTGAGGGAGATGGATCTTCAGGTGACAGAAGCCAATAGATCTCCAAACTTTATCAATGCAAGAAGACCAACTCCACGGCATATAGTAGTGAAGCTAGCAAAAGTCAACGACAAGGAGAAAATATTAAGGACAGCCAGGCAAAAGAAACTAACCTACAAAGGAACCCCCATCAGGCTATCAGCAGATTTCTCAGCAGAAACTTTACAGGCTAGAAGAGAGTGGAATGATATATTCAAAAATCTGAAGGACAAAAATCTACAGCCGAGAATTCTCTACCCAGCGAAAATATCCTTCAAATACGATGGAGAAATAAAAACTTTCCCAGATAAACAAAAATTAAGGGAGTTCATTGCCACAAAACCTCCTCTTCAGGAAATCCTCAGGAAAACCCTCATTCCTGAAAAATCCAAAAAAGGAAAGGGGCTACAAAACCAAGAGCAGAGGAGATAAGTAGAAGGACAACAACAGAGAGTAGCAGCTCTACATCAGAACAGATTAAACCATGGGACGAGAAACAAAGGAAACTGAAGAAAACCGGAAAACAAGACACAAAATGGGAGTGGTAGGCCCCCACGTCTCAATAATCACTCTAAATGTAAATGGACTGAACTCCCCAATCAAAAGACACAGAGTGGCAGGATGGATCAAAGAACAAGATCCAACAATATGCTGCCTCCAGGAGACACACCTCAGCCCCAAAGACAAACACAGACTCAGAGTGAAGGGATGGAGAACAATACTCCAAGCTAATAATGAACAAAAGAAAGCAGGTGTCGCTATACTAATATCAGACAAGGTAGATTTCAAAGCAAAACAGATAAAGAAAGATAAAGAGGGACAGTATATAATGATAAAAGGGACTCTCCACCAAGAAGACATAACACTTATAAATATATACGCACCCAACACAGGAGCACCAAAATTTGTAAAGCAACTCTTAATAGAACTAAAAGAAGACATCAACAACAATACAATAATAGTAGGGGACCTCAACACACCATTAACACCAATGGACAGAACATCCAGACAGAAAATCAACAAGGAAATAATAGAATTAAATGAAAAATTAGACCAGATGGACTTAATAGATATATATAGAACACTTCATCCAAAAACAGCAGGTTACACATTCTTCTCAAGTGCACATGGAACATTCTCAAGGATTGACCATATTTTGGGAACCAAAGCAAACATCAATAAATACAAGAGAGTTGAAATAATATCAAGCATCTTTTCTGATCATAACGCTATTAAACTAGAAATCAACTACAAGAAAAAAGCAGAGAAAGGTGCAAAAATGTGGAGACTAAACAACACGCTTCTCAACAAACAATGGATCATTGAAGAAATTAAAGAAGAAATCAAATATTATCTGGAGACAAATGAAAATGAGAACACGACATACCAAATCATTTGGGATGCAGCAAAAGCAGTCCTAAGAGGGAAATTCATCGCAATACAGGCTCACCTCACTAAACAAGAAAAAGCTCACGTAAGCAACCTCAAACGACACCTAACGGAACTAGAAAAAGAAGAACAAACAAAGCCCAGAGTCAGTAGAAGGAGGGAAATAATAAAAATAAGAGCAGAAATAAACGATATTGAAACAAAAAAGACAATAGAAAGGATCAATGAAACAAAGAGTTGGTTCTTCGAAAGAATTAACAAAATTGACAAACCCCTAGCCAGACTCACCAAGAAAAGAAGAGAGAAAGCGCAAATTAATAAAATCAGGAATGACAGAGGAGAAATCACAACAGATACCAATGAAATACAAGAGATCATAAGAGAATACTATGAAAAACTATATGCCAACAAATTGAACAACTTGGAAGAAATGGACAAATTCCTAGACTCCTACAATCTCCCCAAACTGAATCAGGAAGAAATGGAGAATCTGAATAGACCAATCACAAGTAAGGAAATAGAAACGGTAATCAAAAACCTCCCCAAAAACAAGAGTCCAGGACCAGACGGCTTCTCTGGAGAATTCTACCAAACATTCAAAGAAGACTTAATACCTATTCTCCTCAAACTGTTCCAGAAAATTGAGAAAGATGGAGAACTCCCTAACACATTCTATGAAGCCAACATCACTCAGAAGGTTATCTTTAATAAACAGTGGCTGTTGATCTCTCTTCTCTCCTGCTGATTTAGGAGAATTGACACATTTCTTGTACCCAGAAGTACAGACATTGGACCTGCTGAGGGCCCCATGGACCTCAGTGCCATTGCTCTAGTCATCAGACTATTCTCAGAGTCTACTGAAAATAAATTTGAGAGACTTTTTTTTTTTTTGATAAGGAAGATTCACCCTGAGCTAATATCTGCTGCCAATCTTCCTCTTTTTTTTGTATGTGAGCTGCCACCACAGCATGGCCATTGACAGATGAGTGGTGTAGGTCTGCACCCGGGAACTAAACCTGGGCCACCAATGTGGAGTGTGCTGAACTTAACCAGTCAGACACTGGGGCTGCCCTAAATCTGGGGGACTTTGAGAGAACTGTTAGCCTGGGCAAACCCAATTCAATTCAACGAACTGCTTTATTGAACTGCCTTTCATCAGGCTTCTTTCTGCTCCTGCCTTCTAAGAGTGCATAACCTAGAAGAGATGTAAGGAAATAATCACAAGGAGTTTTCTTATCTGGGGATTTGTTATCTGAATCTCTCAAGTTACAAGATTACAGGAAAGTGAAATTGTCATAATACACAAATATTCACTAGTGAATATTTTCCTATTGTTCTTCATTTCCTTTCACTCTCCTGCCCCATCCCTTCCACTCTGTCACATTTTCTTCTTACAGGTCTTCTAACACAAAGCTTCCCACCCACTGTGCTGGAGAAATTGGTCCCCTTAGCCCTCAGGTAGGCCAGGTTAGACCAGGACAACCGGAGCGCCTGGGCGGGGGTCTGAGACCAGGAGCAGCCTTTCCGACAGCCTGCTCTGCATCGTCTGGTCAGGGGGTCAGCACGATGCGGGGATGCTGCATTTGATGCTTTCCCTGGCTGCTCTGGGGTTTGAGCTGAACCACCTGAGCATTCACTTTAGCAGGACCTGCAGAATGTGCCATTGCCCACTGTGGACAAGGGGCCGTGGACTTGCTGGCGGAGTTGGTACAGTGGGTTGGTAGGAACGGTGGTGGCGGTGGTGGGTGGAGTGTTGAGGGGGCATGGAGTTGGTGGGGTTTCCTGGCGGTTGCAACTCCCATCCCATCTTCACATATAATAGGTAATTCTGTGCATTTGTGGCCAATGCGCCTGCAGGGTGAATGCTCTGACCAAGCGCACCCCGTCTACTAGTTCAGGCCCCGTCTACGAATTCGCACTGTCTTACTTGAGCTACTTGTTTTGAAAAAGTTTGATTGGACTGGAATCTATTCCTATGATACAAAAGTCTTTTAACGTTATGTTTATTAATAAAAGAAAAGTTACATTCTTTAAATATTTCAACTGTTGTGATTTTTTGAATGGCTATGAAATGGTCTTACATTATTTTCAGACTAGCTTAAGCTAACTTGAAGAGATTGTCCTTAAAAATCTTAATTAGGGGGGCCAGCATCATGGTGTAGTGATTAAGTTTATGTGCTCCGCTTTGGCAGCCCGAGGTTTGCAGGTTCAGATCCCGGGTGTGGACCTAGCACCATCTGTCAAGCCACGCTGTGGCTGTGTCCTACATACAAAAAATGGAGGAAGATTGGCACAGATGTTAGCTCAGTGGCAATCTTCCTCAAGCAAAAAAAAAAAAGCAAAAAACAAAACTTAATTAGGAATTATGCCCCCACCCCTCCAGTTTATCCCACTGTGGCATACAAATAGCATCATTTCTATGTGCCACGATGTGAGCCAGGTTGGAAGGTGTTGTTCTAACATTCCTGCTTCATGTTCTCCTTGCTGATCCCTCGGCCCGAAACAACAGCCTTCCGTAAAATATTCACATGGGCTATAGCCTCACTTCTTGCAAGATCTGCTAAGGACATTTCAAGAGCATCCTATCTAACCCCCTAGCACTCTCTGTCTCTTAAACCTACTTTATTTTTCTTCATGGCACTTATCACTATCCATTTGTATTGTTTATTTTCTACCTCTCACGCTGGATTGTAAATTCTGTGAAGCCAAGGATGTTTCTCTTTCTATTCACTGCTGTGTCCTCCTGGTCTAGAATAGTGCTTGGAACACAGTTGGTGCTCAATAAATATTTGTTGAATGAATTAACGAATTAACAGAATTAATTCTGGAGTTAGTGCTTTCAATCAGCTCACACGGCTCCCGGTTACTACAGAGCTGTATTTACTCTAATTGCCATATGAATTGTCTTTTTCTTATAAAATGAGCTGTTGGTGGACTGTCCTGGTCCAGGTGCATGGCTGAGGAAATCTGAGATAATTTATCATGTTGGCGAAAGAACAGAATGTGGGTAGAAGAGGACAGGCGGGGAATGTCAGCCGGTGAGGCCACTGTTCGGTCATCAAATATTTATTTAGCAATACTTTGTATCAGACATTGTTTTATCTGAACAAGACATGGTTTCTCTCAGGAACTCACCACTTATAGGCAGACAGACACAAAAACAAAATTATACTACAGTAAGAAAAGAGCAACAACAGCAGTACCTGAGGGGCATTCACTATGCAGGGTGGTCAACTCTCCTTTCGGGGTTCAGGGCAGGCTTCACAGAGGGAGAACACTGAGCTCTCTCTTGAAAGACAAATAGTCAGGGGTAGATCCTCGTGCCTGGCAGAGACAGCGGCTTGTGCCAAAGTGAGGAGCTATGACATTTCGTTGTTTGGTAGCACTGGGTGGTAGAGTTTGAGATGGGGTGGTGGGGAGCTGCAGGACAGGATGCTGGCGACCTGGGCAAAGGGACTCATCATGAAGGGTCTCCTCTTCTAGGTCAAGGAATTTGGACTGTTATCTCTAATCAAGGGAGAAACTGAAGGACTGTAAACTGGAAAGCAACACGTCTGCGCTGGATCCTTCTGTTTGCCGTTCCACGTGCACTGTCTGTCATCTTCACTCTGCTCGGTGCCTGAGGAGGCTGAGCTCCACGGACGACATCAGTTGGTGTATTAGTTTCCTAGGATTGCTGTACCACAAGTACCACAAGCCAGGTGGCTTATTCTTTCACTTTTCTGGAGGCTAGAAGTCTGGAATCCAGGTGTTAGCAGGGTTGGTTCCCTCAAGAGGTTTTGAGGGAAAGTCTGTTCCATGCCTCATTCTAGTTTCCCGTGTTTGCTTGCTTGGCGATCCTTAGATTGTAGACACACAATGGAATCCTCCACCATGTCTGTGTCTATCTGTTTTATCCTCTTTTTATAAGGACATCGGTCATATTGGATCTAGTGCAAACTACAGTATGATCTCATCTTAACTTGATTCCATTGGCAAAGATCCTATTTCCAAATAAGGCCACATTCCCAGATGTCAGAGTTAGGACTTGGATATGTCTTTTTGGGGAACACAATTCAATCCACAACAGCTAGCAACCTTGCCCTCTGAGTTTTGATTGGGTTAGAACATTGGGGAGCAAGGGCAGGGGATCAGAGAGAGGGAAGAGAATAAGGTCAGGCAACTTATTTCCCCAGCTCTGTACTTGTGGGGGCACCCCAGACTGCCTTCATCTGTCAGCTGAAGGTCATAGCTCTTGCGAGGTGGCCCCTCCACATTGTCAATCTCTCCTTCTTTCTCTCATAATTGCTTTCACCCCCTGCCTCATTAGGCCTAGGGATGGTAAAAATACCTCGCTATTACCAGTCTGGGGGTATTTCATTATCCATATGATTTCTCTACAATCTGCCAAAATCTTTTAAATAATCCCTATATTAAAATTTCCACAAATTACATAGTTTGAGTGCCATCTTATTCCCAACCAGGATCTTGATGGGAACAATGACAATATTTTCATTTTAGAATAATTGCTTAGGTAGCAGAGTAGGATAAGGATTGGAAAGGGAGGCAAGAAAGGAGGTACTGAGACCAGAGAAGAAGGTACAATAATTCAGATAGGAGGTGACTGGACCTGACCTTGGGTGATCGCAGCTATGGTGGCGAGGAGAGAAGGGTTGCACAAGATATCAGGAGACACGATCAACATGATTTAGTGCAACCCTTGTGGTCAATCAGATTCATGCTCACCAGATACTAACTGGTAAATAAGGGGAAATTCTATCCTGTAGTTTATCTCGCACCAATTTGAATAAAGGCGAAGATCTGAAGATCAGCAGAAGAGAGGCAAGTAGGACAGATGCCCCCCAAGCTTTTAAGTAATGTGACATGGAGACAGGCTTGGAGGAATCAGGAACAAATCGAGTTTTTAAGGGTTTCATCGTCCTGTCCCACTGGGTCAGGATGGCATTTCTGGCTCCATCCCATTTTCCAGGGCCTGTTAGGCGATACTGGTAAGGAGTACACGGTCCAAAAAAGACTTCCCAAGCTAGTCTGGGATCCTTGAGGAAGAGAAATGGGACATTGGGCTTCGCGCCTATGCAGGCAGCAAGGTCATCCAGGTAGGAAATGAAGTCGAGTTTGTCTTCACTGGTATCTTTCATCATACCCCTGAAAGGGAAAAAAGATGGATCGCTTCTCATTTTCAAGTTATAAGAGTCTACCTCTCTTCCCACTATTTTGTTGCTTTTTATTGGAGTCCAACTATGTTTGGAAATGTTCTTCTATGTTGGAAAGAAAAAAATAAGAGGAGTTTATCTACAGAGGGTACTTGTGAGGGTAATTAATTTTGTTAAAGGAGATAGTTAAAGGAGGCAATTGGGAGAGGAGCTTTAAATAATGTTTCAGATTCTTGAATTTGATATAAGCATAAAGTCTGATCTGTCCAAATATAATGGTTGTTCAATGAATGAACATGATCAGAAAGCATCACATATATGGCCACCCAAATTATTTTTAGTGATGTTAATTGGGAGTTGGGAGGGCTGTACTTGGTGTACCAGGACTGAACATGACACAGATTTGAGTATATGAGTACAGTGTATGATATATCTGTGTAAGTATAGTGTATCTGAAAATATGAGTATAGTGTATCTGAAAGCTTTACTCCTATTTCTGTTGTTAGTAAACTTTCATGGTGTCCCAATGTCGTTCATTCATTCATTCAATAAATAAATAAATATTAAGTACCTATCATATGACAGGCACCATCGAAGGTGCTGAGGGTCCAGCAGTAAATAAAATGAAGTCCTTGCTGTCAAGGAGCCTATATTTTAATGGGGGAAATCAACAGGCTGTGAAAAAACAGCAAGGGGATATATATCAGGTGGCAATGGGTATTATGCAGAAATATAAAGGAGGGTAAGGGGGAGAGGCAATGATGAGACTGGATGGGTTGTCATTTTATACGGTGTTGTCGGAGAAGGCATCTCTCTTATGAGGCCATATTTAACCAGAGGGAGCCTGCAGGTATCTGAGGGGGAGAACATTCTAGTCAGAGGAAATAGTAAGTGCAAAGTTCTGAGGGGGCTATGCTTGGCGTGCTGAGGACCAGGGAGGAGGCTGGAGTGACTGGAGCCGTGTGAGTGATGTCGGAGAATGGTAGGCGATATGGGCAAAGAGCTAGCTGGTTGTTCTGTAGAGCTGCGGAGCTGCAGAGAAGCTTCTGGCAGTGAAATCGGAGGCAGCAGAGGGTTTTGAACAGAAGAGCAATGTGGCATGGCTCATTCTCAATGTGGTGTCAAGACAATAGCCACAGTGGAAGCAGGGAGACCAGATATTGGGTGACAGCAAGTGTCCTGGTGAGAGATGACAGTGGCCTGGTCCGGGGTGGCAGCAGCAGGGACAAGAGAAGGGTCTGGATTTTGGATTTATTTGCAGGTAGGAACTCATGGTATTTTCTGATGGGAGTGTGAGAGAAAGAGGAGAAAGGATCCCTCCAGGGCTTTTTGGCTGACCCACTGGAACGGGAAGCCATTGACTGAAAAGGGGAAAAGTCTCAGAGCAGCTCTCGTGCAGGATGGATGGGCGGGCACCTGGTGGAGGTTGAAAGTTCATTTTTAGACGTATTAAATTGAGATGCCCAGTACATATCTTAGTGGAGATATCTAGAGCGAGCTGGAGTTCCAGGGAAGGATTTGGGCTAGAGACACAAGTTTGGGAGCCTTGAGTATATGGTGGCATTTGAAGGCATGGTCTGGGATGAGGCCACTTAGGAGTGAGTGTTAACCGAAGTGAGAAGAGCTCTGAGGATTAAGGTCGAGTTCACCAATTTTTAGCAGTGAGGAAGAGGAGACAGCAGTAAGCGCAGAGAAAGAGCATCCTGAGAGACAAGAGAACAAAGACCGAATGGAGTTGCGGGTTCAAGTGAAGACATGATTGTGCTCTGCTGGGGACCAGCTCTGTGTTCCACTGGGGCGACCTGGTACCCCCACCTGACATGTCTAAGGAGAGTAAGGACTAAAAACATATTCTTCTGACCCCCAATGCAGTTATCACCAACCCACCATACTGCTTCTCTAGGAATGGCTTTTATGTTGAGAATCTTGTTTTCTTCTTTTTTTTAATCAGAATATATTGGTAAGTTTTCCCTGTAGTAAGATATATTTCATACCTCTCTGTGAGCTGCTCCTTTTTAGTAATCTCAGCCATCAACTTTTGGGATGGGGGTATCTTACAGAGTCCTGTGAGAAAAATCGAAAACAACACTAAAGTCACATGTGGCTTTTCCCGGTCATTTCTGGCCTCCCACTGCTCCAACCTCAGGACATGAGGTAGTCAAAGCTTAGAAGGGAATCGGAGTGCAGAGGATAATTTTCTGGAGGTAAAATCCTCCTCCAAACTCACTTACCCAGGGTTCTCTACAGCCAGAATTGTGAGGATGGACGCCTTGTGGCCCAGTCCTCAGCCTGCACTGCACTGGTCATCACTGGTCATCGCACCGGCTCTTCATCTGCTCTAACATTATATATGTTTATATATTGCATTATTATGTTATATTGTTTATATATCTCCAAGTTGTATTTGTGTGTGTGTGTGTGTTAATCCTATTAGTTGGTTTAATGGTAACACTTACAATGACCCCGTTTTTATAACCCCACTTTGGCATGTCTTCACTTTTTTCACTTGGGTACCTTCGCGAGTAGGGGCTTGGTGGTCTCAGTCTCACAGAGGCCCCGTCTGCTTGAGGCGAGAGGACGTGCCTGTTCCCAATCTCCCATCTACAGTCTCAGCCCCTGGACCCTGCTCTTCTGGCCGGTCCTGCCCCTTCGGGTGCCAAGTGCCCACCCCAGGGTGAGAGGTCAATATCTGCACAAGATAGGCCCGACTTAGCTCTGTGGTGTACTTGCCACTGGGGTCATTTCATCCTATGAAAAGCCAGCAAGACTTTACGTGGTGGCTCCTGGGTTGCCTCTTGGGGGCTCTCTGTGAAGCACTTCCTCCTCTGGGGCCATCTCGTCGAGTTTTGCTTTGTCAGCTCTTTCATTCTGATAAGCATTTTTCAGCTCATTATAAAATACTTCAAAAAAAAGTCTTCTGTGGTTTTAGTGGAATTGGATGATGCTGTGAAAGCACTTTAATTGGCCATAAGGAAATAAAAATTTGTGGCAATTTAATGAAAGGCTGTGGAATTTTTCTGTAATGTAAATAAATGAGATTTTCTAACCTCCTCCCCCTCCTCCTCGCTCACCTGCCCCAGACATTCAAACAACATGTCTGCCCACTTAGGAGAACACACAGTGTTTAAGTGTAGTTGATATCTCTTACATTTGCACAGTGTGATGGAAGTCAGAACTGCTTAGTGCTTGTTACGTGCTATTTATAAATTACTGGTGATTGTTTTTATTCATTAAGGACAAAATTCTGCGCAAGGATAGCTGGTTGGCCCAACTGTGATTGCTGTTTATATTTAAAAATCATACAAATGCAATTCTTTAAAATGCTTACTAATCTGAAACTTGCCCTACTTTCGCGAGAGTGATAATAACAGCGACAGGAAGAACAGTAGCGATCCCCTCCGAGCATCTGCTGGGTGCAGAGGGTTGTGCTAACTGCTTTGTAGACATCATCCGCTTACGAAATCCTCGTGAAAGAGGCCTTATGATCACCATTTTATAGACGAAGGGGCTGAGATTTAGAGAGAGCCTGCAAAGCTGACGAGTTTCAGAGTGGGATTGGACCCCGGCAGCCCTGACTCCACCGCCTGCGCTCCTCCAGTGACAACCGACAGCGGTTACTGACCAGCGCCTAGAATATATTGATGGGCATTTCTTAAAGGTCCTTATCTCCTCAGATCCCAACTTTAGTCACAGTGGATATTATTCCAATATCTTTCTTTGGAAGCAATATAAAATTCTACTTCTAGCAATAAGTGGAAAGGCTTGGGAGTAGATAGACTAGAGTAGACTGGAGTAGAACAGAATAGAATAGGATCCTGAAGTTTCCAATAATTTCAGTTAATTTGAGAAATGTGATTATATTCTGTCGTCCAAAGTCATCCCATCTACAGAGTTAAAGCCTCTTTTTCCACTAAGTCACATTAGCGACATAAACACACCCATCGTAACATATATAAAACTAATTACTCATTAAACTTTTTTTGATATTCTGGTTGCTTTAGCTCACACCTGTTTGATTTCGGCTAGATCGCAGGGCTCTAATTTGAAGACTCAGTTGACCACATGGGGCTTTAAATAGAGTCAGGTACCTTTGAATACTCGTGTGGCCCATCGTGCCTGGAGCTCCGTGGCTGATAAAATGGATCCTTTCAGGCCGATGAAGCCAATGAGAGCGAGCGTTGCCCTCTCCAGGTTGGAGGGCAAGATCTGCTTGTACAGGAACAACTTCTTTGTACAAAGGCTTCTGAGCGGTTCTTCAAAAAAGGGAAAAGAAAATGTGTATCCCGTGGTGAAGATCACCGTGTCGATGTTTCCTTCCACCGTCCCGTCTTCAAAGAGAGCGGAAGTTTCTGTAAACTCCTTCACGCTGGTTTTCATAGTGACTGTCCCACAGAGGATGCAGGTTGGCAGCTCGTCATTCATAATAAATTTTGGTTTTTTCCTTGGACACAGAGGAGAAAATTATTCACTGTAGTGATATCTATGAGACACCTCAGCAAATATGTATTTGGTCAATTCAGGGAAATTGTCTGCCAAGTCAAGGCAGTAAATTGACCACCGTCTAGCTCAAAGTCCCCTGACTTAACTATTTCTAAAACATGTTTTGCTTCCCTCTTTCCAATAGAAGGCATGTGGAAAACGACTAAACCTACTCTTTCCTGCCTGGGGTTTAAAATCCTCTGTCTCTTGGAATTAATTTCTGGAGCAATGCTTTTCTGGGAGTGTCAGGATCGAGTACACAACAACCATGTGATGATCAGTTTCAGGTCTCACATCACCTAGGCCTCAAAGGATTGATATTAGGCAAAGAGAAAATTAGGAAGAAACTTTTGGGATAAAAATCAGAAAGTCTGAATCTATTTTATATACTGATATTTCATAATGAACATCATTCCACCTAATTATAGCAGACATGAAGTCTTCATAAAATTTACATATTGTATCATCTGTTGTCCTTAATTTTCCTTACGAGTTGAAAGATATATTACCAAAGAAAAATAATTAGGTCAAGAATATAATAAAAATTGCATTTAGAGCCATCCCTGATGGCCTAGTGTTTAAAGTTTGGTGCACTCTGCTTCAGTGGCTCGGGTTAGGTTCCTGGGTGCAGAACGACATCACTTGACTGTTAGTAGCCATGCTGTGGTGGTGGCTCACATAGAATAACTAGAAGGATCTATAACTAGAATATACAACTACACACTTGGGGTTTTGAGGAGGGAAAAAAAAAAAGAGGAAGGTTGGCAATAGATGTTAGCTCAGGGTGAATCTTTCCCAGTAAAAAAAAAAAAAAGTCACAATTAATGACCTCACATGCATTTCAAAGGTTTTCTTTTTCTTGCCAATTTGTAACTCTATATACAGAGGTATACTAAAATATATAATTCCAAGGGCTGGCCTGGTGGCACAGTGGTTAAGTGTGCACATTCCGCTTCGGCGGCCTGGGGTTCGCCAGTTCAGATCCCAGGTGTGGACATGGCACCCCTTGGCAAAAAGCCATGCTGTGGCAGGCGTCCCACATATAAAGTAGGGGAAGATGGGCACAGATGTTAGCTCAGGGCCAACCTTCCTCAGCAAAAAGAGGAGGATTGGCAGCAGTTAGCTCAGGGCTAATCTTGCTCAAATAAATAAATAAATAAATAAATAAATAAATAAATAAATAAAATAAAATATATAATTCCAGGAAGTCCTATTGGAATTTCATACCTCTAATCATTCAGCCAGAGTAGACATTTATTAAAGGTTAGCGAGAGCTGACCATCTGTACTCACTGATACTGCAAATATTATATTTATAGATGGCAGCCATTCTAAGATTCCTCAAAGCCAATTTACATTTCCTGATTTTCAAGCTGGAAATGAAAAGTTTTCACCTTTCATTTTCTTTTAGCCTCATGAATTGCTATTTTTGCTACCAGACAGAGAATACTCCTATTTCAAGAACTGCTGTGGTACCTGATGGACATTGTATTAATGAAATAAGCTTAGAACAGGACAAACAAAGACAGCATCACAATTATTGAACATTTTGAGTTCTGAATAAACTAGAATGAGAAATATTGATTCAATAATTTTATCATTAAATAAAAAAAAATTAAGTACCCTTTTGTAATACTTAATCCATAATTCTCATGGTTAAATCTTTTATTCATCCGCCTCTCTTGAATCCACTTTAGTACACATGAAGGCAGAACTTGTGCAATAACATTACGGCATCTTCTCACAACCATCATATTAAATGGGTAGCCTCCTTCCAAAAAGCGGCTGTTAACCCAGGTACCAGTTCTGGTACTGAGAAATACCTAAAGAGTAAGGCAAGAAGGATAAGTACATGTCCATTATTTTGTGGTATTTTTCCTCTATGTGTTTCAAATGGTCTTTTGACATTCTGGTCTTATAATAACAGATGATTGTGAATTTGTACATTGATCTACAAATGACTATCTTTTTCTGTTGCTGTCATTGTTTTTGCAAATCACTTTGACCTGACCTGTTAAGTATTTTCATCATGTTTAATGTAAAGTATTGCAGTACCAGTAGATATGCACAATTTTTTTACACGTAAGTAATACGGAATTTAAAGTGCAGTTTTGAGAAGGTAGTTTTAACTGAATTAAATACAAATTTATTCTTTCCAGATCTAATCATTGTCCTATAATTTATATTAAAGTGGAATAGATTTCTAATTTGTGAATCTATGATTGGACCTTCTAAAATCATTTTGCATACTTCTTGGGCAAAGTAAGAGTTGCTTTTATCTTAAAACAAAGTATAAATCTGATTTCTAACAGAAAACTTGGAGATGTTCAGAAAACAATCTCCCCTTTCTATTCTTACATGGAAGTTTTGCCAGAATTATAAAGGGAGAGTGTAAAAGAAAGATAATTGGTCTGGGGGGAGCAATTTGCCCATTTGGTCTTGTTCCTGAAGGAGCACCTCTGAAAAATGCCTAGTGGTCTTGCAGCCACACAATCTTCCTAGCCCTTTCTTGGAGATGGTTCAGTTCTGTAAAGCATGGATCCTTAAATCGTTCAGGGAGGATCATGAGTGACTTTAAGGATTTTTAGAGGTGTTTTTCACTCACTCTGTGTCCACATAACTTAGCAATTGGCCGGTGTGTCTTATATCTTGAATACCTCTCTCCAGCCACCAGAAATGATGCTGGGGGTAAGGGTGCGGATTCAGAGAGGTGTACCTGAGCTGCGGTTCGACTGAGCTCCACTGCAATGTCCCCTCCAGTGTTCCCAAGACCGATCACTAAGACGCGTTTGCCCTCAAAGCCTTCTGGGATCCTGTACTCTTGACTGTGCAGGATCTGGCCTTTAAACTTATGGATTCCTGAGGGAAAGGAGGGATAAGAAAACCAGAAATGTCTAAAGTTATAATTCCCTAGTATGCAGGCATAGGGTCAATGGGAAAAGGGAAGTCCCAGAAACACGGCAGCTCTTTGCTCCTGCTGCTAATCGCAGAAAGTAGAACCAGCATATCCCTATCCCATTGGACGCTGTGTGCCCAGGTATAGATTTAGTACAACATGCCTTGTTAAAAATATGGGAAAACTTATATTCCATACGAGTGTTCCCTTTGAAAGCAATGACTTAGGGAAATCAAGCTTACTGCAGGCAATAATAAACGTTTCATGCATGACCCTGAACATCCTAGGCAAGAAGTAGATTACTGATTCAAGTTATTTTACACAATAGATACATTCTATAAGACTGTGATTTGTGTATGTAACATATTTACAAATTGAATTTTAACTCAATTAAAATTTTCCACAAAAGAAATTTGTGGCAAGTTCTTGTGTAAATAAAATAATTATTCTTGTGACTTAGGCTTGTTACTTATACCTTACGCTTATTTTACTTTATGCTTTATTATATGCTTAATGCTTTATTATACTGTACGCTCATTTATACTTTATTCTTATTTACATTTGTGTTTGTGACTGACCTTTCAAGCTCCTAACACTCTGTCAATAGACATATATCACTATTATGATATTTATGTATGTGAGAAGGGCTACCAAATATTTCCCCTCTTGGTTTATTTTTGGTAATTATCTCTGTGGTAGATATAAATCAAGGATTCATATCAGCTAAGAACGGTAGGAACAGTGGAAGCAGGGGTGTATACAGTGAAGGCTGCAGCAGTGGAAATTATTCCATTATTATAATGAAAATTATGAGAAGTGGCAGAGGAAACAACAGTGATGGGGCCAGTCAGAGTGACTGTTAGACCCATTGATGGGCGAGCTGAGGCACTGACAAGGAATCAGAGAGGGAAGCTCTGCAGTTTAGAGGAGCTGGCAGCCTGCTACCTCAATGCTTCAAGTACTTTTCAAACTTTAAAGTACAAAGATGAAAGTGTCTCCTAGAATATATCATTCTCCTACCCTTCAGTCATTAATTCATTCATTTACTCAATAACATTTATTGAATAGCTACTATTTACAATGTGATGTTTTAATAAGATTCTTTGCCTGCTGAGGTTTCAAAAGCAGAAAACTAAATACAATAGTTGCCACATTCCAAGTGAGGTGCTAAACCAACTATGCAGAATTTGCAAAGAATGGTACACAGACCACTTTTGTCATCCTTAGCCCCTCACTCACGTTGATGGTGTCAAATTAATAAACAGAAACCTCATTAAATTGGAGTCAGGAGGCCATAAGGGGGAGCTCTCCTGCCACTGTCAATAACAGAGCCCAACAGCAAGAAAGACACCCTATTCTTGATCAGCAAGAAGCTAGGCCAATGAAAGACTGTCACAACTCAGCCAATGGAAAGCCACTACACATAGAAATCTCAATTCCTCCAATGGGCTCCTTGTTTACAATAGCCCTCCCAACTTCCTCTTCCCCTCTGTAAAAGAGGAAACTTGGCACAGATGTTAGCTCAGTGGCAATCTTCCTCAAGCAAAAGAGGAAGATTGGCAAGAGATTTTAGCTCAGGGCCAATCTTCCTCACACACACACACACACACACACAAAGAGAAATCTGATTAAATTGGAGTCACGCAGCCAAAATGGAAAGCTCTCACACCCTATGTATATAGCAGAGCACAAAAGGAAGAAGAAACACTTTCTCTTCTTGACTGGCAAGAAGCTCAGCCAATGAGATACTGTCAAACCCAACCGATGAAAAGCCATTACACATTGAACTCTTGATTTCTCCAACAGACTCTTTTTTCTACAATAGCTCCCCCAAAGTCCTCTTCCCCCCTGTAAAAGAGTCTCTCCTCCCTTGCTGCTGGGGGCTTACACATGGCTCACCATGGTTGCAGACCCCAAATTACAATTCTTTGCTAATCCTGAATAAACCCATTTTTGCTGGAGAAACAAGTGGCTATTTGTTTAAAGTTAACAAGGACTTGAAGTTGAAGTGGGCCAGGAGTTGAAAATTGGAGAATTTCATGAAAGCATTTAAAGTGCGGTGGCATTTTCTATCCTCTTGATTTTGGAGCCAGGTTCACGGGGCTTCAAGGAGAGAAGTGTGAGATCTTGACCCTTGGAGTCTACGGAGCACAGAGACTGGTGTTTGACCCATGCCTGAAAGGCTGTGAGTGGAACTGTCTTCAGGGGATGGTGGCTGCACTGGTAGCAAGTTGACAGTGTGAGATACACAGTATTTCGCATGGACCAGATGAGAGCCATTTAGGAGAGAGGCCGTCTGGCGTCAATTTAAAGGGACTTTGCACAGGTAGGTATCTGGACAGGCAATGAGACCTTAACAGAAGTCTGTGTGGACTCCTGTGTGGTTCCTGGGCAGGAACCAGGATTTAAGGAGCTGTAAGTGGCCAGCCCGAGAGCGTGTGGCGTATAATGTAGGGCCGCAGTGAGAGATCCCCAGTATCAGAGTGTCTCTCTGAAGCAGAACCTGTGAAAACATCCCACAAAGTATCAATCTTAAACACCTCCAAGGATGGAGAAAGCTAGCACTTGATTGGCACCAGTCAAGTAAAACCTTTTCTTCCACCTGACTTCTCTTCTTTCTGCAGACTTCAATTCTGGAAGAGTCAGAAACTGCAGCCGGTGGGTGAAGGGTTTGGTGGGAGGAGGAACTGGCAGAGGAAGGGAGAAGACAAAGCTTATCCTTTCTAAAGGTCTTTTTGACAGATAAGTCAGAGCTAGTCCTGATATTTTCTGTGTGGAGAAGAGTTCATGTTTTCAAGTAAAACATTCATGTTCAACATTAGTCTTAAAATTCTTCGTGAAAGATGCTGTGGTGATTAGTGAAAAGCGGAAAAGGAATCTTAAAAAGAGTTAACTTCAGCCAGATGTCAGAGTGGGTTTGACAGCATTTTTAATCATTACACAGACAGTTGTGGCTCTTTTGCACTCTAGTGTAAGTAACGATGGACAGAAATTACTGTATCTATTCCCAAACTGTTTGGATTTTGGTCAGAGCTTTGTCTTCCAATGCCTTGACATTTCCTTGAGAGAACCATAAGTCTATTTGATGGTATTTTCTGGATTTCTTGGGTGTTTGAAATATTTACATTACCAGGGAAGGAGTTCAGCATACGCCACCCAAAAGATGCCACCCAAAACAGGCCAGGGTTACAACTTAACTAAGAGGGCTAAGTACTCATTTAGGTGGAATCACATGCCTCTTAGGAAGCAGGTTCTTATGGATAATTCTCAGAAGGTGGATAATCATTCACTGTGGGTCATGATTCATGGCAGCAGTGATTAATGTTTGTTTATAGAGTGCTAACTATGCGCTCTGCTAAGTATTTTACGTGTATGATCACATTTAATCCTCATGACTGCTCTGTGAGACAAGAACTCATTTCCACTTTGCTGAGGTTTAGAGAGATTAAGTTAACCCAAGATTATGCAGCCAGTGCCAGGATTTGGTCCAGGTTGTTTGACTCCAGAACTTTGTTCACGACCATTATGCTAAAGGCCACATATCAAGGGTCATTGCCCCGATGGAACTGTAGCAGACCAGGACCCCATGGAAACCTTACACCATATCCACTCATCAAGATACCTCACTCTGGGAACACAGAGGAAATTGGGATTATCTGTCCTGGGGTACCCTGTAACAGATCCTTCTAAAGTCTGGTCAAAACCCAAGAGGAGTCTCTGAAGTCCACACGTGTGGGTTTCTTCCTTCTCCATAATCTTGGTTGTAGGGGAAAAGAGGGGCACCTCAATATTTCTATTGCAATCATTTTTTTCCAGAGGTCATTAATGTGTGTAGAAATGTCTGCTCTCAAAATGATCCAAGGCTACCCTGCTATTCTAGTTTATGTTTATCCAGTCTCTTCCCTCGGGACCAGCTCTGCCAGTTTATACATTTCATCCTGCCACAAGCCTCCTCCCCTCTCCGCTTTTGATTGACGTTTTGTAACAGCGTTCTTTACATATAGTCTAAGTGGAGCTGCAGGCAGTTAGGAGTAAAGGGTGCACCATCCCAAACCCGACAAGACACTAAATTCCAAAAGCATCACTTGTTTGACCCTTGTAACATATTTCCTCGTAGAAACACTGTTCTAAGAGGTGGTTATAAATCCCTTTAGTACTGTGTGGTTGTGTGTTTCGCCCCCAGATGGGCAGCAAATCTGAAGCTGAACCATCATTTATGATATTGCTTCTTTGCAAAATTATGTATTGAATTCTCACTTGATCCCTAACACATTTTTTATTTGAATAGGATATTTTGTTAATTTGAGATTATGTTTATAAGACTTATATTTAATTTTTCTTTATTGGCCAAGATTTGAAAACCTTATTCCTCATACTTTTCCTCCCTTAAAAGTTCTTTCAGTTAAGTTCCAAACTTCACTTGCTCAATTGCCTTTAGGGCCACTTACAAGTGACAGAAGAAGAGTGGCTTTACTGTGTCTTAGTAATCCTCATATGATCTCAAAAGATGGAGATTTGCCAAGTGTGAGAATGTGCTGTTGGAACCAAAAGCATTTCCAAAAGGGAATTTCTAGGACTTCTTTGTATTGATGGCCTTGGCATAAGAGGTGTACAGATTAGTATTGTGGTGACTATTTTGAAGGGTGAAAATATTCCTTTGGATGTATAATTTCTGGTCTTAAAAAAAATCTGTCAAGTTTCCTTATAGTCTCACTTCCTTTAAGGTATTAAATGACAGGTCACTTGTAATTCAATGACAAAACTCAAAGCCTGTTTTTTTCATGACAGATATGATAGTTTTGAGCCTTATGTGATCACTGAATTTCAATTAGATAGGCATGCTAAAGCTTAAAAAATAAAAGTAGCATTTATATTAATAAGTAAATAGTAAGACCTGACACCTACATGGTGGTTTCTACCCTTCAAAATTATTTTGTATGTTATTTCTGAGAGTGAACATAAACTTGTCTATAATCATTAGAAATTATTTCCAATTACAAATCAATAACTTTTCTTCTAGAAGAATCCACAAGGGTAGGCATCAGGTAAAAATGACTTACCAGGAAAGGACTGTAAAGGTAAGTGGGGATTCAGAAAGCGTCCACTGCAAACCATGACAGCATCAAAGACAGCTCTGTCCTGCTTTCCTTCTGTCTCTGTGACAACATCCCACTGACCAGTTTCGGAGAAGTCTGGACGCTTCGTTATGCTGCACACTGTGGTCTGGAAGCAAAAGGCCAACACTTTCTATCAAATGCCTTGGAACCTTAGGCACTGACTGGTCTGGTAACCATGTTTGTTATTTCAAGTGGGCCAAGTCAGTCCCATTATAGGAGATCTGTCAATTGGTTTATCTTCTTCCTAGAGAAGTTAAGTAACTCATGCCAAGTCTCAGAAGTAGTCATATCGACTAGGACCCAAAACATCTGAATGCCTTCATTGGGAGGAAGAAACATTCAGTTTTTATTCCTGGTGAGAAGAAGATGAGTTAAAATACTGAATGCATTGGAAAAATTTAGGAAAATGAGTTTTGACCCATTATAATTTCTGTGGTTCAGACTTCTAGGTGCTTCTTCCCAATGGTTTTCATGAACAAAATTCATTTTTCCTTTCTTCTCAAAAAAATTCTAAATTTCATCCTGAATGAGAGTTTGGATTTAGAGGAGGAATCAGGAAATTCAATATTTTAATGACTTGTTTGAGTAAAACACGAGAAGCAGAAGTGAGGAGTCTTTATTATCTGCCTTTATAGAGACAAAATCCAGAAGCAGTTTACTTAAGCATCCCTTTTCTACTAGATCACTGAATGGGCCAGTCCCTACTCATCAACCGCCACAACCCAAGGTGTCTTACCCTAAACCGAATGTATTTCAAAAGGTCAAAGTGCTCAGCAAATTCTTGGAGGTAGCCCCAAAATTTTTCGTGCTTCATGAAATTGGGATAATCTTCTTGGAAGGGGAAGTCACTGTAACACGACATTTCTTTGCAGATATTTGTCACTAATGACCTGTAGACCCTGGTCATCCCATCTTTAGAAGTTTCCTGTGGTGAAAGCACAGTTAGCCTGATGGGGTGGAGGAGACAGGAGGCAGAGAGCAAAGATTGTCAGCAGTTAGCGTCCCACGTGTAATTCCAAAGAGTTCCAGGAAGACTTAGCCTTGGGTCCCCACGCTATAGTTACTAGAAATCATTGGTGAGATTGGAATGATGAAATGCAGTATCTGTCTCCAATTACAAAGAAGCTAACATCATTTAACAGGGCTCTCTAAGACTCACACTGCCCTTACCTGGATCCCTGAAGATGGGGCCCACGGTCTAACTTGCTCATCTTCTCCTCCTTCCCCTGCTGGGGTTTATCCCTCCACTCAGGCTCTGAACCTCTTCCTCTTGCTTTTGCTCAGGGAACTTCTCATTGATTTTTCTGTTTATTGTCTATGTATGTTTTCAGTCACTCTCTCTTTGTCGGTTCCTTCTCACCAGCACTTAAAATACTGAATACTCTAATTTTAAAAACAAAACACAGCCCCTTTCAACCTATCTCCTCTTCTAGCCTCGTCTCTCTCTGTCCTATCTCAATCTTCATGAAAGAATAATCAGATACTGGCAGCCTCTGTTTTCTCATGGATTCCTCAACTCGTCGTTGTCTTGTCTCAGTCTCCATCACTCAACAACCAAGACAACAAAACAAAATGTTCTATATTAAAGGCACCAATGAACTTCTTGTGGCTGAAACTAATCTCTATTTCTCCTTCAAGTCTCTTTCTTAGCTGTCACTTTCTCTAAGAAGCCTTCCACGTCCCAACAGATCTGCAGAAGGCAGCTGTTGTGGCCCCACAGGACGCTGTACTTCTAACACAGAACTGATCACACTGCACTGTAATGATCTGCTTACTGTTTCTGTTCCCCCCCAGACTGTAGGGAGTGCAGGGTCCCTGTCTATCTTGTCCCCCATTGTGTCCTGGTAGAGGGACATCATGAGTACTTATAGAATGGATGAAAATTAATACTACAATAGCTTTTTTTTACTGAGGAAGATTAGCCCTGAGCTAACATTTGTTGCCAATCCTCCTCTTTTTTACCTTGAGGAAGATTAGCCCTGAGCTAACATCCATGCCAATCTTCCTCTATTTTATGTGTGGGTCGCCACCCCAGCATGGCTTATGAGTGGCATAGGTCTATGCCCAGGATCCGAACCCATGAACCCTGGCTGCCAAAGTGGAGCATGCCAAACTTAACCACTAGGCCATGGGGCTGGCCCCTACAATTGCATTTTTGAAAAAAAAAGTATATATATGAAGAAATTACATCAAAATTTTAATAGTGCTGACCTGTGGGTATTGGTATTATGTTTAATTTGTATTTTTACTTTTGTTTCACTCAGTATTATTTTCTAAAGTTAATCAATATTGCTTTAGAATAAGAGAAAGGGACCAAACCATGGGGTCAATAGAAGAAGGTACACAAACCAGGCCTAATATTTTCTTTCCACATTGACATTTGGTGGCTTGATGAAGCTCACAGTACACCAGAAGAATTGTTTTTCCTAGTACACTATAATCCTAGCATTGTGACCATTCCTGGTTACATATATTTCCTTATTAGGTTTTCTTCACCACTCACTAAAGACTGGCAAATGCCACCTCCCCCATGAAGGCTTCCCTCATTCATACCAATTTTCAGCACTCTCCCCCACCTTGAGCTCACACTGAGTGTTGCTCTTCTCTTCCCCTTGATGCACTTAGTACTTGGGTCTCCCATCTTCTGACACCTTATACCCTACCACTGGGGCAGACCCCTCCATCCCCACTGAAGACCCTGCCACTCCCAGTAACCAGGACCAATCCTGGCCAGAGACACATGATATTTAGCCACTTCCAGCCCCACTTTCTGATGCTCAAGTCATCTGCCGGCTGGCCTAGCTCTGAGCATGACCCGCTAGGCTGCATATTCCACTCCTAAGAAGGCGTGATCAGTGCCTGGCTTCCTCTTGTTCTGATAATGTGAAAGCTACCTGCCCCACCCCTTGACCTTTCAAGGTCTGGGTTCTTGCCTCACCCTTGCCAATTCTTTTCCCAAAGTACCCGAACAATGCCTGGGGGCGGGGGTTCCACTCCCTGCTGCCAGCCTCCATCGTTCCTAAAGAGCCCTCTGCTCCATATTCACCAACGCCATTCAGCTTACCCTACGTGACACTTTGCTACTACATCTTAGAATGTCCATGGTCTAGAAATTGCCACAACTTCCAGTACTATGTGTACGTACAAGACTTAACCCTTCCTTCTTCTCTCTTTCAACTGTCCCCGTCCCTGCTCTGCCAATTCTGCAGGTTCATCTCCTATCAGATTGCATCCCGCAGAGTTATTAGCATGGCACTGTGCACGAGCTTGTGTTGTTGTGGTGAGCTGCTCCTTTTCTTGATCACCAAGGAGGCTACAGCCACTGCGCCTGAGCAGGGACAAAGCAAATGGCCAGATCATGGTTGATGAGAGTGGGAGGGTCTGAACTACGCACAGTGAACTTCCACAGTCCCCCGATGTCATCACTTCTCTCAAAGCAGGTGGGCTCCAGGTCCTCATCCAGGCAGCACTTGATGGACGACAGGCCACTCACACCAGCTCCAACCACCGCAACTCGCTTGGCCATGCTGTGCTCTGCTGGAGGAAGACCGAGCAAGCGTCTTTATTTGATAAGGCTGGAAGGGAGCTCCTGTCGCAGAACTTAACTTTTGTTGTGATATAAATATGCTCCTTTCGTCTTTGAGCTGAGGCAGAATCACATTTTGATTAAAAATGAGGGCTCTGAAATCAGACTGTTTTGGTTTAAATCCTGTTTTGGCTTCATTTATTAATGGTGTGTTCTTGGGCTAGTTGTTTATCCTCTCTGTGCCTCAGTTTCCTTATCAGTACAATGCAGGTGGAAATAATAACAATAAGACTTATTTTAAATATTTGTTATGAAATTAAAGTGACTGGTATATGTTAGGAGGGTTGTAGAAGTGTGTCTGCTACATAGGAGGTGCTCAATTAAATTTAGCTCTTACTATTAGGTAGTATAGCCAGGACCTTGATTCCTTTGAACTTTAGACTCCTTCAGTAGCAAAGGGACCCTTTGCTATCACCTAGCCACTCTGCACTCTAGGACCTGCAGTCAGCAGAAATGTTAGTTTTTATTCAAAGCATCTAGAGACCCGAAGAATGGCTGGTCCTCGGCCATGTCCTGCCATGCAAGAAAGACATATGAATTGAGGGAGATTCTTAACCTGGCATGGAGGCGAGATTAACTGACCAAACACAGAACAAAGTGCCCAAGGAAAGTCATATGGGACATTCTAAAGTCCAAGATGAGGTCATACAGAAATGCCCATGCTTGTCAGGGGAGACTGAAGGAAACATGTGTCATGGGGATTTATAACCAGTTTTCCTTGATTTTATAATTGGGCTTCTGCAAGCCTCAACATAGCTTTGGCTTTGATCGGATGGGCTAACCACTTAGTTAATTCCAGCAAATCAGGTTCATGTCACACTGAGGCCCTTCATGTGTCAGGAGGACGCAGTTGCAAGTGCTGCCTTCCCCTGAACCCCCTTGGCTGGTTCAGAAACACGGGAAGAGCAGTGGAGACCTCATAGCATTTGTTTATAAACTATTTATAACTGATTTGACTTTGTCTTTGAAGACATGGTACTTTTTGAGGAGCGACCTTGCTGTGTGACCCTTACATGATCTGTGTAGTGTTATGCCGCTTCTCATAGTGGTATTTGCCTTGGGGGAACCAAGAGAGAAAGTATTTATCGAACCTTGGGCACCAGTAAATGGGAGAACACAGAACATCAGCATTTCACATGACTTAAGGCCACACTGCTAACAGGAGGCCGAGTCTGGAGTCTCTCTGGGTCTCTGACTCTGAGCCTGGATGTGTGCATCTCTTTGGTCTGAGAGCCTGAGGGGTCCTATGACCTCCAGGTACCCAGTCTCTTCCCTCCCCTGGGCTCAGTTTGCTGCTGCACCTTCGGGACGGGCTTGGGGGAGTTTGTCCCTATGGCTTCATGGCCCGCCTCGTAGTTGGATCAGAACCCCCATGCACAGAAATAGTGGGTTTACTGACTTTACAGAGGGCAGAGGAAGACTTCCGAGCTGTTGGACCCCTCAGACTCCCCGGGAGCAGATCTGGGGACTTGCGCCAAGGATCCGAGGTATTTCTCAGGGCTGTGTTTCCAAATCTTACTTGCCATCCTGCCCTTTGTAAGGATGAGACTTCACGCCTGGCTTCATTATTTATAGCAAAAGGTAACTTCTTCCCCTCTGGCTTTGGTTTATTTCAGAGTCTCTGTTGATTTGGGAGAGCTGGGGAGGCTGCAGTGAGAACTGACTAGGGAGGCAGCAGAACTGAGTTTGAATTCTGTCTCCACAACTGACTAGCCACGTGACCCAGAACAACCTACTTAAACACCTGAAGATTTAAACACCTTAAGATTTATTGTTTGTCAAATAGGAAAAATAGCTATGTTGAAGGATTGTTTGAGTTTAAACAAAGTGATATCACCTACACAAAAGTGCCTAGCACCAGGTATTTACTCAGCGTGCATGCCCGGCCTCCCTCCTTTCCTCTCTTCTCCCTGGAAAAGACAGCTCACACAGATACAGTTTATCAGCAAGGCTGGGAACGAGTAGGTAAACATACCTGTGTCTTCCTTTGGGTTGAGGAGTAGGAGGTCTAGACAGCTTTCTTTTTTTTTTTTTTTTTGATTGGCACCATGAGCTAACAACTGTCGCCAATCTTCCTTTTTTAAATTCTTGCTTTATCTCCCCAAATGCCCCCAGGTCATAGTGGTATATTTTTGTTGTGGGTCCTTCTAGTTGTGGCATGTGGGATGCCACCTCAAAGTGGCCTGACGAGCGGTGCCATGTCCGCATCCAGGATCCGAACCAGCAAAACCCTGGGCCGCTGCAGCGGAGCGTGCGAATGTAACCACTCGGCCACGGGGCCAGCCCCTAGACAGCTTCTAATTGGAAATAAATGGCCTCCACCAAAAAGAACACTGGAATTTCCAGGCCGCTAGGTAGAGGTCTGGAGTCGTCAGATCTCGGCAGTGGACTGTCTTTGCAGTAATAACACGAAAGAAACGGCTGCTAATTGAACTGGTAAAATGCAAAATGTGCTGCAGTGACTGGACTGGCAGCAAATTAATTCATTCAACAGATACACCCTCGGTACTTCTAAGGGCAGGTGCTGAGCCAAGTGTGGGAGCCCCAAAGACGATTAAGAATTAGACTAAATAATAGTAGAGAAAAAAGACCCAGTGACTGTCCACAAGGAGATGCCACTGTACGGAGAGAGGCTGATACACAGGATGTCACATGGGACGTCCTCTGATGGCAGGGAGCTCTGGATACGAATGCTTGCACACAGTCTGGGGCTGTCACTTATGCCTGGAGACCCAGTCAGAGACACAGTGGGCTGTGTCTCCAGGCCAAAACCATCTTGTCCTTTACAGACTGACTTAAGAGACTGTGCCAGCAGCAAAAACAAACTGGGAATTTGCACCTCTTAAAATGACCATATTTGCAGATTATGAATTTCTGAGCGAGGGCAGCCCTTTAAAAAATATCTTTAAGTGAACAAGGGAAGTTAGTGAGTGCCATGGAAACTGGACCATCTGAGTTCTAGCACCGCTTCTGCCTCTAACCAGCTGCAGAGACTGGGACAAAATTCTTGATTTCCCTGTGAGATGGTTCCCACGTTTGTAAAATAGCGGGTTCTAGTAGTTTTCTCTTTGTTCCCTTCCAGCTCGAAAGAACTATTTTTATAAGTGAATGCCAAGTAATTGTTGCCAAAAATAGATGTGAATCGAAACGTAGGGAAGAATACTGCAGGCTGAATACTGCGGGGAAGAATACTGAAGGGCCAGAGGACACAGGTGTGTGCAAGCTCTTTGTAAACTATAAACTATGTTCACCTAAGGCCCTTTGTAGCTCAAAGGTCGCTTATATTTAGTTCCTTAACAGAAACAAGCCCTAAACTATTGACCTGGGCTTTTGAACAACATGAAAATCCCATCCTACACCTGATAGATCAGAAAATATAGGAATCATCTTTGAGAAATAGGGAGACTTGGGTGATTTGCAAATCATGTAATTGATTATATGATTTATTTGAGTTTGGAATTTGATCTGTTTATATTTCTTATTATCACCCCGCCAATGCTCTGGCTTTGTTACAGGATTCACCATCATACCACTTGTGGAGTATTTTGAGTTTCTCAATGCCTGGCATTCCCATCTCATCCATTGGATGAATCAAAGGTGGGTCTAGAATCACAGAGAGCCCCCTGATTCTGTTATTCTCACTGACCCCTTCCTTTTGATGGTTTCCTCCTACATGGTGACTTTATTTTCTTACAATGTTCCCTTGCTTCCTGACTTTCTCCTTAATTCTGTTACTTTAATCCTAATCAAGAGGCTCCTGAAGAAGAGAAATCACATTTACTCTTAGGGAACACACTCAGCAAGGAGAATATTCATCCTTTGCAAAAGCAGCTTCTGGAAACATTTCCCCATTAAGAAAGAAAAATCGAGGACACTTACCTTGTTGGCATAGAGTAGATATTCTGACAAATTATTTCTCAAAGCCAGTAGCCAAAGATAGTGTTTGTCTTTAAAAAAAAAAAATCTGGAAACTCAAACTCTGTTCTAAAAAATAAAGGAAGGCTAACTTTAGTCAAAGAGCTCTTAGTTTGAAACAAAGACCATTCGTCTTTTCTGTCATGCTGACAGCAGAAAGTATAATCGCTGAGGGAAAAAAAGTTGTGTAGGACACGAGCTTGATACTTCCGTGATCTCAAGGGAGGGCTAAATGACGCGTTAGAATACTGCTTTTGGATTCGAAGGACAGGAACGACTTCTGCCCCTTGCCCCCACCCTCCTGAACGTCACGGTTCCGGCATGACCTAAACTTGAAGGGAAGCACGTGGTAAGCGCTGCTCTTCTCATTGCAGCCTTTAGAGGGCACCAAGTCACCCGAAATCCCAGCTCTCCGAGGAACAGGCGTTCGTCCTATTGACTCAACTCTGTCTCCCGTGTCAGCCCCTCGAACCACCGCGGGAGCTGTCCAAGGGAGAAAGTAGTTTAGGGAACTCTCACCTTCTTGAGCGCAGTGCCTCCATGTCTAGAGTTCTCTAACCTCAGAAGTGTGATTTTAAAATTCAGAACTTACAAGGAATTTAAGCAGTTTCATCCTTTCAGAAAGAGTCAGCAGAGGGAGTTGGCAAAATGTGTTTGAGAAAGCATAAGACTGGTTTTAGATTATTAACCTAGGGCACAAGAAGAGGAATATTACAGAAGCAGTGGCAATAACAGAATACGAAGTAGGCATCACCTCTTTTGTTTTTTTTCCTTCTCCAGTGAGTGCTTGGAAGCTGGTACAAAAGACCATCTTAGGTTCACTGAACAGTTTCTAGACCAGGAGCACGAATGCAAATGCCCACAGGGGTCAGAGGGCAACCCAAAGGAGGGAAGAGGGCCGGATAAGATCTGACTGGAAAGGACATCCCCGGTCTATTAGGTTCAGCTATATGGTGCCATTTGAGAGCATGAGCCCAATATTGCAAGGTTTTAGGATTTTTTCAATAGAAACTACAAATCCAGATTTTTATATAAAATATTCTGCTGGCAACAAATTAAAATTTTTTTGAAAAACATCAGGCCCACAGAAAAGTTGAAAGAACAGCTTTGTTAATGAACAAAAAGTTAATGAACACCAACATACCCCTCACTTATTTCATCAACTATTAACTTCTTGGTACATTTTCTTCTTCTTTCTCTTTCTCTCTACCCCACACACATGTGCAAACACACACGCACACACACACACACATACACACATACCTAAAAGTGGTCTTCAAACATTAGGATGCCATCAGGATATTCAGCCCACATTTCACAAGAATAAGGGCATTCTTCCACACTGTCACATTACCGTTACCATGTCTAGGAAAGTCTTTTTAAGTGCACAATGCAGTATTGTTAACTGTAGGCGCTGTGTGGAACAGCAGATCTCTGGAACTTATTCGTCTTGCATAACTGAAACTTTATATTCATTGAACAACAATTCCCCATTTCTCCCTACCCCCAGCCTCTGGCACCCACCATTCTTCTCTCTGCTTCTCTGAGTTTAACCATGTGAGATACCTCACTTAAGAAGAATCATACAATTTGTCTTTCTGCGACTGGCTTATGTCTCCAGTTTCAGCAATGTTGTTGCATATGACAGGGTTTCCTTTTTTTCCCTTTTAAGGCTCTCACAATAAACCATCACGAGTGTATACCACATTTTCTTTACCCATTCATGTGTCCATGGACATTTAGGTTGTTTCCATATCTTGGCTATTGTCGATAATGCTGCAATGAACATGGTAGTGCAGAAATCTTTTCGAGATTCTTATTTCAATTCTTTTGGATAAATACACAGAAGCAGGATTGCTGGGTCATATGGTAGTTCTATTTTAAATTTTTTTGAGGACGTTTCATACTATTTTCCATAGCAGCTGCGCTATTTTACATTCTGACCAGCAGTGTACAAGGGTTCTAATTTTTTCACATACTCGCTGATACTTACCTTTTATTTTGTTTTTAATAATAGCCATCCTAACAGATTTGAGGTGATATCACATTGTGGTTTTTATTTGGATTTCCTTGATGATTAGTGATGTTGAGCACTTTTTTATATACTTGTTGGCTATATGTATGTCTTTTTTTGTTTGTTTTTGAGGAAGATTAGCCCTTCACTAACATCTGCCGCCAATCCTCCTCTTTTTGCTGAGGAAGACTGGCCCTGAGCTAACATCTGTGCCCATCTCCCTCTACTTTATATGTGGGACGCCTACTGCAGCATGGGTTGCCAAGTGGTGCCATGTCTGCACCCGAGATCCTAACTGGCGAACCCTGGGCCGCTGAAGCGGAACGTGTAAGCTTAACTGCTGCACCACTGGGCTGGCCCCCATATGTATGTCTTCTTTAGAGAGGTCCATTCCAGTCCTTTGGCCATTTTTTAATTGGGTTATTCATTTTTTTCTATTGTTGTAGGAGTCCCTTATATATTTTGGGTATAAACCATTTATCAAATGTATGGTTTACAAGCAATTTTCCCATTTCATAGGTGGCCTTTTCATTCTGTTAATTGTTGCCTTTGCTGTGCAGAAGATTTTTAATTTGATGTAGTCTCATTTGCCTACTTTTGTTTTTGTTGCCTCTGCCTTTGGTGTCATATCCAAGAAATCATTACTAAGACCAACATCACGGAGCTTTTCCCCTAAGTTATCTTTTAACAGTTTTATAGTTTCAGGTCTTCCTTTTAAGTCTTTAATCCATTTTGAGTTGATTTTTGTGTGAGGTGTAAGATAAGGGTCTGATTTCATTCCTTAGGGCATGGATATCCAGTTTTCCCAGCACGATTTGTTGAAGAGACTGTCCTTTCCCCATGTTGTGTTCTTGGCAGCCTTGTTGAAGATCAATTAACTATATGAGCGTGGGCTTATTTCTGGGCTCTCGATTCTGGTCTACCTGTCTGTCTTTATGCCAATACCACACTGTTTCAACCACTATAGTTTTGCTTAGTAGTTCTAAGAAGCTTTTTTGTGGAGTCTAGGGTTTTCTGTGTGTGAGGTCATGTCATTTGCAAACAGATAGTTTTACTTCTTCCTTTCCAATTTGGATGCCTTTTGTCTCTTTTTGTTGGCTAATTGTTCTGTCTTGGACTTTCAGTACTATATTGAATAGAAGTGGCAAGACTGAATATCCTTGCCTTGTTCCTGATCTTAGAGGAAAAACTTTCAGTTTTTCACCGTTGAGTATGACGCTAGCTGTGGGCTTGTCATATATGGCCTTCACTATGTGGAGGTAAAGTCCTTACACATCTAGTTTGTTGAGAATTTTAATCATGCAAGTGTGTAGAATTTTATCAAATGCTTTTTCTGCATCTATTGAGATGATCATGTGATTTTTATCCTCCATTTGACAAGGTCAAGACCTGAACTGTCTAATACAATAGCCACCAGCCATAGGTAGCTATTTAAATTCAGATTTAAATTAATTAACATTAAATAAAATTAAAAATTCGTTTCTTCGCTGGTATTAGCCACATTTCAAGTGCTTAACAACCGTGTGGCTGGTGGCTACCACATTGGAGAGTGAAGATTAAACATTTCCTTGATGGCAAAAAGTTCTGTTGGACAGTGTCTAGAGCATGAACAGGGTAGTGAGTGGCCGAGACAGGTGGAAGCTAAGATCATTAGTGGTACCCAGTTTAAAGACATGACATGGAGGAGACGTTTACCTGATTTTGAAGTCACTGAGAATTATGACAGGAGTAATGGTGAAGAGAGAGTCACTGAGTCAGAGATCCATGCACTCCTCCTCTGTGCAGCTCCGGGCCTCTCTGAGACAGTGGACCCCACCCCCAGCTCCTGGTGTGGGCCTTTTGGTCAAAGAGGAATCCATGTCCCCTCTGGCAAATGTTTGCCATCAGAAGGAGGCTTTGATGCATTCAGGCCATGAGGACTTGAGACATGAGGAGAGATTCCCTGGCGACTTTAGGGTCTATACGTTAGTATAAAAGGGAAGCGATGTGACGGAGACCCCTAAATACAATGGAACAAACAAGTCAAAATTTTATTTCTCTGTCCTGTAACAATTTGAGCAGTCTAGGCTGCTAGGGCCGCTTTGTTGCCAGGGTCACTCAGGAAATCTTGTTCCTTCTATCTTGTTCCTCCACCATCTCTGAGGACTTTGTCCTTTGCATGGTTGAAGCTGAGTTGCTGCCATGACCACAGCTTGCAGGGAGGAGGAAGTGAGGAAGTCTAGAGTAAGCAATTTCCTTTTAAGTAAATGAGGGAGAAATTACACACATTATTTCCTTTCACATTCCATTGGCAAGAACTTGATCACATGGCTACACCAGCTGCAAGGAAGGCTGAGAAAGGTTGTCTCTAGCTAGGTGGCCATGTGATCAGGAAGAAGGGGTAAGCAGACTTTTGGGATGCAAGTTGCTGTCTGCCATATTCCACTTCTGGAAGAATTCTGGAAGGGCTTCTCTTTTTCTATAGGGTGTAGTCTGGAATTGTAGCAGCTATCCTCTTAGCATGCTGGGGAGGAAGATGGTCCAGGGAGAAGGGCTGAGCCAAGGGGATTGGAGAGAGATGGCACTGCAGCCACTGGATTAAGTTAACCGCGAAACCCATCTTACCGCTAGACACTAATGACATGAGCCGCAATTTTTCCTCGTTATGCCAGTATGTTTCTTGCAGTTGTGATGTTCCACGAATTATTTGGCCATTCCACTGCTGACCCTGTTATTTCTTTTTGCCATTGCTACAAATAATGCAGTAAACATCTTTGTATCCATATCTTTGTACACATGACTATTTGTATAGGATAGATTCTAAGATGTATAATGACCTTGCCAAAGGATATGTGTATTTAAAATTTCAGTAAATACTGGGGCCGGCCCGGTGGCGCAGCGGTCAAGTGTGCACGTTCTGCTTCTCGGTAGCCTGGGGTTTGCCGGTTCAGAACCCGGGTGCGGACACGGCACCGCTTGGCACACCATGCTGCGGTAGGTGTCCCACATATAAAGTAGAGGAAGATGGGCATTGATGCTAGCACAGGGCCAGGCTTCCTCAGCAAAAAAGAGGAGGACTGGCAGTAGTTAGCTCAGGGCTAATCTTCCTCAAAAAAAAAAAAAAATTTTCAGTAAAGACTGCAAATTGTCCTCAAATGCATTTGCTAATATTTCATTCCACAATCACCACCCTCCTCTTCTAATATCCTGGAACATGTCCTTTTGACTCCTTTTAGGTCTTGATTTTGTAGAACAGCTTTTACAGAAGAGCACTGTGGTGACATGCACGCTCCTCCTTTGCTGACGTTCAGGCTTAGCCTCTCTCCCCAGCCACTTGCTCCTTCTTGGTTTGTTAATCCAGCCATAACTCTAATCACAGTCACGCTCCTTATAAAGGCTGCTTGCCCTCCCATGAAAACAGACGTCAGAAATAACAACATTGCTTAGTTAAACAGTATAACTCTTACTCTGTAGGAAAATTTGCTCAATAGTCTTATCCTGTCGATATAAGCTGATGGTCTCATATTTTCCCTTTTGGCTTAAACTGTTTATGTGACTTTAAAATGTCTAATGAAGTTCTACTTTTTGCAGAGAGAGAACTAAGTGCAGACTTTTTTTTTAAATCAAAATCTTCTGAAGTTAGACTATTTAAAAATAACGTATTCTGTCTCAAAACAGGGACAAGACAACCCTAAAGGGTGTTGTTTTTCTCAACTATCTGCAGCTTCCATGAGAAACTTCCTCAGTTGGGAAGCAGTGGTCAAGAATGCACAGTGGGTTTGGGAGAATGTAAGAAGCTCTTTGTTTTATCTCCTCTTCCTATGACTCCTACAGCGAATGGCAGCACCCTCCAATTATTCTCAGGGGGAGTACAGAGAGGTGAGTGGAGAAGGGGCCGGAGCGGGGCCAGTGGGACAGGGAGCAGTAACCTAGACAAGAAATGAAATGAGCCTGAGCTAGCCAGTGAGGAAGCGGGGAGGGCGAGAGGCAGACGAACCTGTGAGATATCGTTCCCTTTAAGCGAGCACTTGTATGCTAGGCTCCGGGGTAAGTGCTCTACATGCATTACTTTCATTTATTCCTCCTCACAACAGTGCTAAAGTTTTATTTCCTCATTTTACGGCCAAAGAAACTGAAACTAGAAGAGATTAAATAGCTTGCCCAAGGTTGTGCCGCAAAGTGGGATTCAGCCCTGGCGGTCCGACTCTGTGGCCTGTGCTTTCACACACGGTTCCACGTGACCCCTGCTCTGTGCTAGGGTCACACTTGATGGGACTTAGGTGCGGTGAGGGGGTCAGAGGGTCAAGGTGCTTCTTTTGTATTTCAGGGGAAAACTACGGGTGAGCAGTATTGCTAGTCCTTGAGAGAGGTGTGAAAAGGTAATTTTGGAAGGAGGCAAAATCATGACTCTCATATAAATATAAAATTAACATCGTTTAAAGAGTTTACTTAACTTGTTATTAAAGAGGGAATTGGTAAGATGTTACCACAAAGGAGACTCACATTTATAGATCAGGAATATTGACGTGAATATGCAAATGGAGGCAAACAGTGGCTTCCACAGTGGAGAACGGGAAGCCAATTAAACCACTATTGGATATAATTTACATGTCTACAGACAAGGATGATTTAGCATTACTATTAGTTGTCTATAATTTAAAATGTTTTAAAACAGCTCCCATGGAATCAAAATCAGATAACCCTGAAGGGTGTGCTTTAGACAATGATATCTATTTACTTACTAACTTATTTATTTAGGTTTTTTTGACTATGAGAGAAGAAAACAAATATTTATTGAATGCCATTTATTTTTAAACTGTGCAATTCTATATCATTATTTATTGAAATACCCTAAATTTTTTTTTCCCCCTACAGAGGGTGAAGTGGATGAGGTCAGGGAGTGAGTCGGGGGCTGTTGGGGAAGAACATGAGGTTAATTTTGCACATGTTGCATTTGAGAAGCCCATGGCATATTCTTCGGAAATGTCCACTGGGGAGCTAGGTGTACAGCACAGAGAAAATAAAGCACGCAATAAAACATGCAGCCTGCTTAGCGAGTTACAGTAACAATAGCGATTAGTTATTGACACTTACAAGGACTTTCGTGAAGCACTTTACGTGGGTCAAATCGTTCAATCCGTATAAGACCCTTATGAAGGAGGATGTATTATAATCCTGTGTTACAGAAAGGAAAACTCTAGTTTAGGAAAATTTAGTGACTTGCTCGAGGTCACACAGCTACTAAGTGGCAGAGCTTCTGCACTGGGCGCAGTTCTCTAAGCACCTCCGCAGAGTGGGGCACATTGAAAGACCAGAGCATTGGAATGTAAAAAGATAGACATCATTACCTAAAACTGGCCCCAAAAGGGGTACTATTTGTATACATTAAAAAGAATTTCTGAAAATGTAAAATTAATCTGGGAGGTGAAATGCCTCAGAAGCCCTTCTGATTTAAGGGATGTGCAAGAAGCCAAAGTGTTTATGTTTCCTCTTTTCTAGATTTCTGGCACCAAATTAGATTTACCATTTTTTTTAACGAATGGCAAAAAACAATACTGTCTTCCAGTATGGTTTATGGAATAATTTCAAGACTAAGAATGAGAACCCTTTCTTTCTACTGAGTCTGTTTTACTTTTGGCATACAGTAGGTCCAGCATAGTCGTGGTCAGAGAAGAAGGGGAGAGATAAATAGGGAAAAAGATGCACGTGGCGATTCAGAAACATAGCGGTGTACAGAAGGGGAAAGGCCTGCAAAATCCGGACACAGTGGGAAAAATGTGCATCCACAGAGGGTCCACATACCCATAGGCAGAGCGAGAAAGGGAGAGAGACATACAGATATTTTCAAGGAGTAATATCCTTGTCATATGACTTTCATGATATCACTATTAAGACTTCTGAAGTTATTTGAATGTTGGAAACCACAGGCTTAAATGGTGGAGTAAAGAGCCCTGGATGTAAGTTCTGGAGACCTGTGTCCTGACTCAGCCACTTGCTCCGTTACCTTGGACAATCAATTGACATGTCCTTGTCTGAGTTTTCTTATTTGTTAAATCGTGTACAACAGCTTTCCTCATGAAGACAGAGCTTCTATAGCAATAGACTCAGCTACCATCGCTAGTATTTGGCAGAGATTCAAAGGCAGACAGGGGAATTTCTTTCTCTAGTGAGAAAAGGGGAAGGATTCAGGTATGCTCTCATTGGAGCTTGTTGGCACTGGGACCGTGGGGGTGGGCTAACCAGAAGCAAGGCATGATAGGTGACTGGTTTGGGGAGTATATTTGACTTTCTTTTGTTAGTCCTGAGCTGGAGATGGGGGCAAAAATTAGAGAAGCTGGCACTCATTGACCAAGTTCTGACTGTTCTAGACTGATGGCCACAGAGGCTATGGGTCAGAGCTGTATTGTTGAAGATAGTCTGGCCTTTGGCCATTTGTATATTCCATCTCTCAGTGCAACATATTCAGTACAATAGATGAGATTAGGCTTAGGTTCCAGCTGTGTCCTCGTGGTATGCCACTGTGGCCTGGGTAGTTTACCTAGCTGGGCACTGAACTTCCCCAGCCAACTTCATGAGGAATGTTAAAATGTCATCTCTGCTTCAAGGGAGAACAAAGCATTTCCAGAAGTCATCTAGATTGTATTCAGTAGAGCAGTTTTTCATTATGAGTTTCTATGTTAAGAGTTCTGCACCCAATTCCAATGTGTGTGGGGAGTTTTCTCCTACACCGCGAAGCAATTCTCGCACACCAGCTGGGTCCTACAATTTTAACAGGATTCTGACACTATCTACTCGGAGATAGAATCAGAAACCACAGATTAAGAGCTCAGTCCTACAAGACTGCTCCCCCTTCCCCTTACTAATTAGAAGTGCAGGTTTCCACCTGTGCTTCTGAGGACCAGCTATAAATCAGAGGTCCCCACCACCTCCTCCTTAGGCTTGATTAATTTGCTACAGCAGCTCACAGAACTCAGAGAAGCATTTTACTTACTAGATTACTGGTTTATTGTAAAAGGATATAACTCAGGAACAGCCATATGAAAGAGATGCTCAGGGCAAAGTATGTAGGAAGGAGTGTGGAGCTTCCATGCTCTCTCCAGGACTGCCACGCTCCTCGAATCTCCACATGTTCACCAACCCAGAAGTTCTCTGAACCCCATCCTATTGGCTTTTGATGGAAGCTTCATTACATAGGCATGATTGATTAAATTATTGGCTACCTGCAATTGGGTCAACCTGCAGCCCCTCTCCCATCCCTGGAGGTCAGGGGGGTGGGACTGAAATTTCCAACCCTCTAATTACGTGGTTGGTTCTCTTGGTTAAGCAGTCCCCATCCTCAGGTGGGGTGCAAAAGTCACCTCATTCATATGACGAAAGACACCTTCGTGCTCTTATCACTTGGGAGATTTGAAGGGTTTTAGGATCTCTGTGCCAGAAACAGACATAAAGACCAAATGTATATTTCTTATTATAAATCACAACATTAAGAAGTGAAATAGGTCAGGAGGAAAGTCAAACATGGAACAATCAAGAGTAGCCGGAAGAGCAGGCCAGAGTGGAGGAGAAGTGCCCTGCGTCTGTGCTTAGCTATGGAGCTCACTCTTTCCTGACTCCAGAGCTTTTGAATCCCTCCCCCATCCAATCCTCTCTGTTAGGTGAGGTTTGCCAACCAAGGCCAACAAGGAGGAGAAGTGAAGGCCAAACGTTTTCCAGCTGTGAGTCCCATCCTCCTCAGATGTAACTGGGAGAGAGAAGCCAGGGGTGGGTCCAGTTGGTCAGAAACTGCTTTTGCCATGGTTTTGCTTTTGAGCTTCTTTTTCTTTCTTCCTATTGTCTCTCTGTTAAAGACTTCTCCGCTGTGGCCTTTCTCTAATGAATTCCAATTGGATTTAGTTGACTCTTAAGAGGAGGCAGCTTAAACGTTCGCCTCTTAAATCAGGGTTGTAAAGGAGGACCCAAGCAGGAGGTCACCTCCTCTGGCTGCTGGAGGCAGCTCCGAGAGCAGGTGGAGGTGTATGTTTCCTGTGGCGCGGGTCTGATTCGGGTCGCTGTTGTGCTAGCTGGAGCACCCTGTTTTGTGGGAGAGTACATTCTAGGGGGATGAGCACCCTCAGGTAGGTACATTCCTTTAAAAACACTCTGACAAACTCAGTGAAGCCCCCTGTCCTTGAAGGCCTTTCTTAACAGACTCTTCATCCCCTTCTCTCTTTCTCCTCATCTTTTCCCCAACTCTTTGAAAGAGAATCAAAGACCACTTGAAACAATCAGTTTCTAGTTTGTTTTTCTCTTTTTAATCAGCTGATACCATAAGAACACCATTTCAGTACAGCCATATCTCTTGTGAAGTAGGGGGTTTTAGTTGAGATCCATGAAAATACTTTACGTGGCAAAGAGTTTGATTGCTCAGAGGGCTATCCAGAGCAGCTCTCTCTTCTAAAATGAACTTGGAACTTTCCCGCAGTCTTCAAATGCACAGAAATCTTGGTTGTCTTCCTCTAGCATTAGAAGGAGATGGAGCTGAGAGAGGCTCAGGGGTACCAGCAGTAGGCCTGCGGCTAGTCACGGGAGGGCAGGAGGTAGCCTTCATTACTCAGATGTGGCTCAGAGCTGTGAAGGCAATGGTGCTGTAAGGGAGGAAGCAGGGCACTGAAAATCTACTGTGTGCATCTGATGAGCCATTAAGGTAATTTTTTACTTACAGTAAATCAGGAAGATGGCCACAAGCAAAGCTAGAAAGCTGAAGAGTTTAAGTAAACTTGCAAAGGGAGATGGGGGTTCTTCTACAGTTCGAGTTTTGGTGGCCTTGATTGTTCGATCCCACTGGGTCAAGATGGCATTTCTGGCTCCTTCCCATTTCCCTGGGCCAGTCAAGCGGAACTGGTACGGTGTGCATGGGCCAAAGAAGACGGTCAAAGCTAGGCGTGGATCCGTCAGGAGCATAGAGAACAGGTTGGGTTTTGCGTTCATATAGGTCAGGAGCTCATCTACGTAGGCGATATAACCTGTTTGTAAAACTTTGCGGTAACGTAAGCCAAACCTTTATAAAGGAAGTTTGGGGATAAAGGGGGAGACAAAAAGATAAAATAATGATAACTTTAGAACAAGTAAAAGTGCCAAAAGTAAACAACGATGCTGCAAAATTTGGAATGGCTCTGTATTCTTCCCTCTGTGCCCATAGCTGTCTAATGGTCTCATTGAATTATTTAAATACAAGATGTGTTCCCCGAGAAGGTACTCTGTATGTACAGAGCTCCAAATGCTCATAATGCGTTTAGTATTACCTTAGTTCTTCTGTCAAATGATTAGCAATTTCTAGAAAAAAAGATTTTACATAATTTTACTCTTCCTGAATCTTTCTAATACCCAATTATTGGTAGATTTGTATAATGTAAAAAGCCACAAAAATCAATAGGACAGAATTCCCTGTAAGGCTAGTATTAGTCTCTAGGGTCATTGATTGGCCTATGTGACAGGAAGCTTTCACATTGTATAGCTGAATTAATCATCAGTGTTACCCTACAGCCCCATAATGGAGACCAAATCACGTTGCAGGTTGAGGATGAAGAAGAGACATCTCAAATGCTTTTACTGTTTTGGGATTGAGCACTTTGACAAGGATAGAGTTTTGGAAATATATATGTGATTTTAAAACTTTTTTTCCTGCCACAGAAACCCCTTTTTCAAGGGAAAATTTATATCAAAGGCCAAAACAGATAAACAGTAAAACAGATAAAACCAGAGATGTGTTAGTTGGATTAGGAGTGAGAGTGGGCGTCCCCAAGACTCCCTCCTTTGCCGCCTTCTCCCTTCCGTTTCCCCTGGCCCTCAAGTGGTAACCAAAAAGCGGAGCACAAGGGAACACCTGTCCTCCAGAGAAGGGGTGGCAAACTTATTCTGCAAAAGGCCAGACGGTAAATACTTTAGGCTCTGAGGGCCGTACTATGGCCTCTGCCTCAACTGTTCACCTCTGCTCTTATAACTCAAAAGCAGCCCTAGACAATACGCAAGTGAACGAGTGGGGCTATGTTCTAAGAAAACTTTATTGATGGCCACCGTGATTTGAGATTCATACAATTTTCACACATCACAAAATCTTCTTCTTCTTCCTCTTCTTCTCCAACCATTTAAAAACGTTAAAGAGAAAAGCAAGCGGTCAGCAGCTTTGGCGCACAGGCCGTAGTGTGCTGACTCCTGGTAGCAGTCTGAATAAAGACAATAGAACTGAATAGATTTGTGAATGAATGAATGAGCAGACCCTTCTAGTGTCGGAGGATGAACATGGCAGTCTGCCTGCTGCTTATGGATAAGGCATTGAATACCGTGTCTGGTAGATGAGGGTTAATTATATTTTGATTTAGAATCCAAACTCCACGTGGTGTTAGCTAATCCTGGTCTGAAGTGATGATTTGGGGACATTAAAACTTCTCTATGTCCTTTTCCCTCCTCTCTCCTTAAACTACTGATCCTAGTGTTTTTCCTCTAAGTCTCAGCTGCTTCTTTTTTCTCCAGTGTAACTCACCTCTCTTTGCTGTTGTTTTACCAATTTCAGTTATGATTCAAAAAGGGTGTATTTGTAGCTAACTTACCCACTGTGCTTGTTTTCTTTTTTTGCGTTAACTTCCTCTATCATGACACTTGGTGGTGGTAACTTATTCACGCCTGTGAAACAAACAAACAGAAAATGCAACTTAACTTTAGACCTAGGTGCTTACTTGGTGGGTAAAGATGCTTAACCCACTGCTCCTGTTTTGTTTCTAGTAGCCATATACTCGTCTGTTCTTCTGGCAAAAATATTAGCAGTCTACGTGGACTGGCGGTGTGTTCCTGGTAATAATACCGCCAGCTGAAAACAGAAGTATCTGGTTCTCTCACTAGTTATTTGATAAGACAGAATCTCACCACTGGTTTAACTGAATTATATCCCTCAATTGATTGAACTTTTGATTTTTAATTGAACCAATTGATTCAGGCAAAATAACAGGTAGATACAACTTATGTTTTTTGACCCCTCATTTATCCTTTGTGCTGGTAATGACACAAACTCGTTATGATAGTGTAATTCAGTGAACAATAAAATGGATCCTGCTTTTAAAGATTCTCTTGTTTTAGATCAGAGCCGGGGGTGGTCTGGAGATTTCCAGTATCCAAAATCCCATGGCAAACTGAAAACATGTGCCCAGCTGTTTCTCATGCACTTACCTTTCAGGACACGAACAGCCCATCGGGCTTGTATTTCTCCCGTGGGTATTCTGGAGCCTAAGCTGTCGATGAGGCCAATAATGGCCAGGGTTGATTTTTGCAGATGAGCAGGAAAGATGTACTTGTATAGTGACGCCTGGCCATCTTCAACTTTCACTACCGTCTCATCAAGGAAGGGGAAAGCAAAGGTGTATCCAGTGGCAAAGACAATTATATCAATGGGCTCTTCCTTTGGGGTGTTGTTAAATATGATGGAGTTTTCCTTCACCTCCGTTACACTTGGCTTGATGATCACTTTCCCAGTGATGATACGGCCTGGGAGCTCATCATTCAGCACAGGCTCTCTCAGCCAAGTCCTAAACAAAATCATAGACAGAGAAGAGAACTGCCAGTGAACAATGCAGCCAGCCCTCCCTCCTTCCGCTCTTCATTCTGGAACTCTCCCCCTGGCTAGGCAGGAGGTGCCAGTCTTGGGAGAAGTTACCTCTGTGCGAGGGGATTCATGAATGTCCAGAAAGGATGATGAAGTGTGCTTATCGTTAACTAGAGTTTGGAAGCCTGAGGAGAAGGAGGTGAGAGCTTTCCTGGCTCCTGTTTCCTTTGCTGAATTTCAGCATTCAGCTTTCACTATCACTGTAGAGATAGCTGAAGAGAAGGACTATAAGGGAAACCAGGGACTTCTACATCAGCTGAGAATGGCTGGAAGCTCTCTCCTCATAGGAAGCAATTGTATAAGGAAAACATGCATGTGTTTAAAAAGAACAAGGGCAGAATTATCTTTTTCTGGGTATGCCTTGGGAATCACTAAACAAATACTCTGTGAGATGGTTTTAAATAAGCTGAGCCATTTTTGGCTTATAGTGAATGCAGAGAAAGAGACAGTGTGATAAAATGGAAAGAGCACTGGCATAGGAGGTAATAAGGGTGGCTTCTTGTCCAAAGTCTAAACTTAACAGAGCTTGGGAAAGTCGTCTGGTCCCTGCAGGCTTGCTTTTATTCATCTGTAAAATAAGGGTACTAATACTTGCCATCCTTAGTTCACTGGGGAGGATGAAGAGCATATGAAATAGTATATATGCAAGAACTTTGGAACTGATAAAGGATTAAATAAATCCAAGAGAGAAGGGATTATCATTCCTCAGGCTCCTTTCACGTTTTCTAGGGTATATGGGATTAAGTCAAATTCTTTATAGTTCCACGAGCTAACATCCAGGCTAGATAAAACTTATGGTAGAGAAAGCTCTAGTGGAAAGGGTCAAAACCTCTGAGAGGCTTGCAGGTAGGAGATGGAAGAGAGTAAGCAAGAAATAAGGAAGGAAAACATGGAGACAAAAGAGGGAAGGGCAGATCAGGGTGAGAGGAAGGTACACGAGAGAAGGATGAAGAGAGCAAGAGGAAAGAAGTGCCTGTAGCAGGAAGCTGCATGCCGTCAGTGGTGGCTTGGGTGCCACCTGATCCGTGCTGGTCCAGAGTGAAATCTGGAGGAAGATCAGACAGGATCTCCAGGCTGTGCACCCTGATAATGGAATATCATTGTAGAAACAATGAACGAGGAGGCAAAACTATTGATTCTTGTTAACAGGATAAATTGTAGGTTATAACTGAAAGGAAAGACTGAAAACAAAGGTCATCTTGACACGGGCAAGAAGGCACTGCTATTAGAGATGGTGAAGGGCCACAAGGGCAGTCAACTTTTCCCACACAGTGAAACAAGGCAAGCGTGTTGCTTTTGTCAAAAGAATATTAGACAGATCGTTCTCCTTTGATTGCTGCAGCTGAGGCTTAAGTAACTTGCCAAGGTCACAGAGCTCACTATTACTAAATGAGTTTGGGCAAGTGACTGAACTTCGTTAAGCCTCAGTTTACCCACAATAAAAGGGAGATTACAGTAATACTCACTTTAAAGGGTTGTTGACAAGACGAAATACACAATTTCACTTACTGAGAACTCCAAAACAGTTAGTATTATGATCAAGTAAATTGGTATGAAGTTTTCCTTCATGCTCAATCATGTTTTTGGGTAATTGCCTGGTTTGGATATGCCACTGGAAGGATTGAGGTGCCTTCTTCCTGATAGCCCTCGGCAGATACACTGTATTTACCTGTCTTTTGGAACCAAGCCATAATTTGTATGATTGAACCATCTGTTCATCCTTTTTGCCATCAACCAATTTACAATTGGAGTTGGGAGACAATTTATGAACATGTTCTCAAATCGAGTCTGCATCACCATGTCGGATGGGTACCCTGCGTCCCAGACTCGGCTGACCACCCATGACCCTCCAGTGGTGCTGAGGAACACCTGGAAGCAATCAAAGAGGTCAGTCAGTTTCACACAGTGAACGGGGCTGGCCTGGTCGGACGTTTGAAAAGATCATGAATTGAACGGCACCAAAAAGTCTGCCACTCTCAAAATATGTCCCTGACAAGATAGTTTTGGTTCCTCTAACTCCTACTTTAAAGTCATTCTTTTCAGATAATGGATTGAGTATCTAGAGTGTAAAAATGCCTTAGGACTTGTCACAGAGTACTTATCAGCCTCAGTGCTAGACACTGTGGTCAATGAGCTGTGGTGGCAAGACACGGGGAGCTTAAAGTCTCATGTAAGAAGACAATAAATAGGCGAATGAACAACTTTGTACGTTAATTGTGGGCAGTAATAACAGGGTATGGCAGCAATTAAAAGTTGTCTAGGAAGGATTTCAAAAGAATCCATTGTTTGAACTGACAGTACAATTTATTTTGGTGAAATATTTTTTTTTTCCCTGATCGGCTGTTTGAGTTTACCAGCTGACTGAGGTCACTAAGCTAATAATCGTTTTGGTATCTATGCAATAAGGAGTGGTCTATACAACTGTTTAAAATTGAAAGATTTAGTCAACCAATCTGTTACTTTGCATACAAAACGATTGATTTAACAGATAGTTTTTTCTCCAACAAACTGGGGCATGGTGACCACGGCCACAGTGTCAGTGTTTTTGTTAGGCTTTAAAATGGAGCAGTATATTCTACATGGGATATGTGGGGGCAAGAACTAGGAGCATATCAATGATTCTGACATTATTCATGTATTTTTTTAAATGGACGAGTAGGCTATTTATTTATTTATTTAAAGTGTGCTTTTATTTTTGGTGAGGAAGATTGGCCCTGAGCTAACATCTGTTGCCAATTTTCATTTTTGTTTTCTCCCCAAAGCCCCAGTACACAGTTGTATATTCCTAGTTGTAGGTCATTCTAGTTCTTCTATGTGGGACGCTGCCACAGCATGGCCTGATGAGCGGTGTGTAGGTCTGTGCCCAGGACCCCAACTGGTGAAACCTGGGCCGCTGAAGTGGAGCGCCTGAACTTAACCACTCGGCTGCGGGGCTGCCCCCCTGCTCATATTTGCACTGAACCTGCCTCTGTGTCAGGATGTGCAACTGGATAGGATATTTTGGTAGAAATGAATTATGTTCTCCTCAAGAGGAGTTTCTTTGTTGATATAGAAATGACAAGATGGATACCAAAGTATATTCTCCAACTGAAGAAATTTCTAAATGATTAGAGAAATAGAAATAATAATATGCTACCCACATATGGTCATCTCGGTAGATGGGACTGTGATCATTTTGTTTCAGGACCTCCTTTCTTTTCCTTCAGGATAGCTCCACCAAACTGCTAAGTCTCTCCAAGTCAATCAGTCAATCAATCAATCAATCAATTGATCATTGAGTCCTTTTTCTAAAGTCCCAGAAGGGACTATCAAAGGTATACACTCCCAACCCTTTTTCTTACTTTTTTTTTAAAAGATTTTATTTTTCCTTTTTCTCTCCAAAGCCCCCCAGTACATAGTTGTATGTATATTTTAGTTGTGGGTCCTTCTAGTTGTGGTATGTGGGACGCTGCCTCAGCATAGCCTGATGAGTGGTGCCATGTCCGCGCCCAGGATTCCAACCGGCGAAACCCTGGGCCACCAAAGCTGAGCACGTGAACTTAATCACTCGGCCATGGGGCTGGCCCCTCAATCCTTTTTATTAGTAGCTATTTTCATTCTTGCCATTATTGATCTAGGTATTTATACTTATTGACTTGGCATCTATTTTCCCCATGACTCTCTGCTCCCTGATAGTGGGAATCTTGTTTTTGTCGTTCTGTTCTGCAGCGTATCCCCAGTGCCTGGCACAGCATTCCGCGTATCGGAAGCCAACAGTCAATATATGTCTCTT